>NC_060149.1:653957707-656357707 GCF_021461385.2 Schistocerca piceifrons
CCGCTCGGCTAATCCCACGCGGCTTGTCGCTACTTCTGTGCGTTGTGCGTTCTTGCGGTGGCCTTTCTCACTGCCCTCTGTGTACGGCCCTGATCAACATACTTATCGTACGACGATTGATTTTGAAGAAGGATGTCGTATATTTTCCCAAAAAATATAGCAATTAAGTAACTAACTTTTAAAATTTATTGATGACTCATGAAGGTTGAAATCGAAACGAAATTCTTGAGAAATAGCTTATCTGATGTGTCAATAATCCGATGTGGAAACAATAAGCATAATTTTTATCTATATTCAAAAGAACTAGTTGACACATGATCAGATAATAATAAAGGCGCATTTTCGGCTCTTAACGACGTTCAGTGCGAATTAAGAACGTGGTGCTGTGGTAAAAGCTCGAGAGTATTGAGTTAAAAGTGCTCTTTCTGCGATACAGAACACGAATGTGAGATTCAATACTACAACACGAAACTCGCCGATCATAAATAATATTTCATCAAATGGAAAAGAGTTCCAGAAATCCCTATAGGCAACACAGCATATTGTTCGTGAAGACAAAGAAACAAACGCCTGCTTTTATTTTTCGACGCATGTGAGATGGGTCGGAGGGGCGAAGTGACAGAGAGATAGATGGAAGTATTGAATTCGGGAATACCATGGATCACCCTGTGAAAGAAGAGGTGGATTCAGCAGGCACATAGCTCCGTGCTGCGTAACATCTTCACTGGCGGAGACAAACATCTTGGTCAAGAAGAAATACTCGTCATAATTGTGGCTGAAAGACAATCCTGACGAATCGGAATCAGCGGTGGGTGTTCGGCTCGTGAGAATAAATTACTTCATCATCACGCAGCACGAATTGATGTAGGGTCAACAATACTCTTTCCTGACGCTTTTCTGAATGGATAATCCAGAGCGAATTGCAGTGTATGGTCTGGAACCGCGTGACCGCTACGGTCGCAGGTTCGAATCCTGCCTCAGGCATGGATGTGTGTGATGTCCTTAGGTTAGTTAGGTTTAAGTAGTTCTAAGATCTAGGGGACTGATGACCATAGATGTTAAGTCCCATAGTGCTCAGAGTCATTTGAACCATTGTATGGTCTCTGGAGCTGAATGTAATGTTATATATCCTTACTTACAACTGCGCTCGAAGTTTACCTACACATTTAGCTTAGAGACACTTACGGAGGACGACTGTGAAGATACTATACGGTTTACGAATCACGTTACCCTCTGTCCTGTCTGTATATGAACGAGAAGCGACATTGTGTTCACCAGAGACCTCAGGTAGGCTTCCGGGAGTACAGCATCTCAGAGGAAGAGTTGACTGCAGTATTTACACAGAATGTTCAGGTAAGCTGTTACCTAGACAGCCGGCAGGGGTGGCCGAGCGGTTCTAGGCGCTACAGTCTGGAACCGCGCGACCGCTACGGTTACAAAATGGCTCAAATGGCTCTGAGCACTATGGGACTTAACATCTGTGGTCATCAGTGCCCTAGAACTTAGAACTACTTAAATCTAACTAACCTAAGGACATCACACACATCCATGCCCGAGGCAGGATTCGAACCTGCGACCGTAGCGGTCACGCGGTTCCAGACTGAAGCGCCTTTAACCACACGGCCACACCGGCCGGCGCTACGGTTACAGGTTCGAATCCTGCCTCGGGCATGGACGTGTGTGATGCCCTTAGGTTAGGTTTAAGTAGTTCTAAGTTCTAGGGGAATGATGAACTAAGAAGTTAAGTCCCATAGTGCTCAGAGCCATTTGAACCATTTTTGTTATCCAGACATTTCTGAAAGGGTTTAAGATATCGTAATTCTGTTTCCACCCAAACGAATTGAGAGAAATATCTCACTGAACGACCTATAGTCTCTTTTCACAGCTATATTAATTACAGAGATATCAGTATTAACTTTGTTTTTTCAAATCAAATTAAAGCAATTTCTACTGCTAGTATCGCAGTTCTAAAAGGGAAAAATTCAACGGCAAGCCTTCTTTCAAATTCCGACCACTAATTTCGAAGAAATAAGAATATTTAGACCTTAGGATTTATCTGTTTTGAATTTAAAACCAGTTACTGTTTAATGCGGAAGTTCGTGATATCATAGCGGAATAAGGAAATATGTCATGTCGGACAGGGAGGAAACAGTGTTGCACTGCAGCGATGTCAGTATAGCAGGGGGACAGAGAAAATGTAGCTTTCATTCTGTCTGTGTCGTTCACGTGTGTCAACGGCTGGTTCCTTAGAAATAATAAATGTCTTCCACAAAACAAGAGAAACTACATACGCTACTTATTTAGAAATAATGTAGAAACGCGAAAAGAATAGTTAAATTGGACGCACAAAACTACCTCGACAGACTGTGTCTAACAAGAATTACAATTCAGAGAATATGGAGAACATTACTGGAAGGTCACTGGAATACTAGCGGAGGGCAAGGAGCAAGCCTGCAACGAGCGGAGCGAACGTTCTCCAGTGTACAGTTACATTAATGTGACCGCCTGTCAAAACATTGAATCACCACCTTTCGCAGCGCGGACCGCTGCGAGACGTGTAGGAAGAGATTCGGTGAGGTTCTAAAAGGTACAGACAGGGATGTGGATCCATACTGACTCCACTGCCGTGGCCATTTTTCAGTTGAGGATGGTGCGTGCAGCTCGATCGAGGCTATCTCACAGGTTTTCGACCGAGTTTTAAATCCAGGGAGTTTGGACGCCAGGGGAGTACGTTAAACACATCCTGGGGCTGCTCGAATCACGCACGTACACTGGGCGCTGTTTGACGCGTTGCATTGTCTTGCTGGTAGATGCCTTCGTGATGCGGAAAAACAAACTGCATTTAGCAGTGGAGATGGTCTCGGAGGATAGATGCACACGAGTGTTGATACATTGTGTCGCCCAGACTCGGGAGATCACCCAGGCAACTCCATTCACCAGATCATGAGGCTCCCTCCTCCGAAATGGACGCTTCCGACGATTGTTGTAGGTTGTTTAACTTAGGACGTTTCACGCAGTACACGTCAACGGTCATCTGTCAGATGGAGTATGAAACGTGATTCATCTGAAAAGGCCCCCTGTCGCCACCCAGTGGACGTCCAGTTGCGACATTGGCGTGAAAATTCCAGCCTTCGTCGCTGATGAGCAGCAATTAGCATAGGAGCATGTAATAGGGACCTGCTGCGGAAGCCTATGTGCAGAAATGTTCGCTGAACGGTCGTTTAGGGGACGCTGTTGGTAGCCCCTTGGTTCATGTTGCCGATCAGTTGCTCAACAGTTGCATGTCTATGCGCCCGTACGCACCTCCGCAGCTGTCGTTCACCCCTCCAAAATGGTTCAAATGTCTCTGAGCACTATGGGACTTAACTTCTAAGGTCATCAGTCCCCTAGAACTTAGAACTACTTAAACCTAACTAACCTAACGACATCACACACATTCATGCCCGAGGCAGGATTCGAACCTGCGACCGTAGCGGTCGCGCGGTTCCAGACTGTAGCGCCTAGAACCGCTCGGCCACACCAGCCGGCCGTTCACCCCTTCATCCATGGCTTGTGGTGCACCACAATTGCCTCGGCGCCGGTTTTGAATAGCACCATATTGCCATGCACGGCATACTTTAACCACAGCGGCACAAGATTAGTTTACAAATTTAGCCTTTTCGGAAATGCTTCCACCCTTGGCCCGAAAGTCAATGATTATACCCTTCTGGACGTCAAATAAATCGCTCTGTTTCCGCGTTACGACACTGTTTACCGTGTGCCCTCGACACACTTTACACTGAGGTGACAAAAATCATAGGATACCTGCCAATTTATGTCGAACCTCCCTTTTCCCCAGCGTAGTGCAGAAACTCGACGTGGCTTGGACTCAAGAAATCGTTGGAAGTCCCCTGCAGAAATATCGAGCCATGCTGCCTCTATAGGTGTTCATAATTGCGAGAGTGACGCCGGGGCAAGATATTGTTCACGAACTTGCCTCTCGATTACGTCCCATAAATGTTCGATGGGGATTCATGTCGGGTGACCTGGGTGGCCAAACCATTAGCTCAAATTATCCTGAATGTTCTTCAAACCCATCACGAACAACGGTGGCCCGCTGAAATGGCGCATTGTCATCCATAAAAATTCCATCGTTGTCTGGGAACATGAAGGCCATGAATGGCTACAAATGGTCTTCAAGTAGATGAACATAGCCATTTTCAGCCAGTGATTGCTTCAGTTGGATCAGAAGACCCAGTCCTTTCCATGTAAACACAACTCAGACCATTATGGAGCCATCACCAGCTTGCACAATGCCTTGTTGACAACTCGTTTCCGTGGTTTCGAGGGGTCTGCGACACATTAGAACCCTATAGTCAGCTGTTACCAACTGAAATGTCCGCCCCGATAGCTGAGTGGTCAGTGTGACAGATTGCCGTCCTATGAGCCCGGGTTCGATTCCCGGCTGGGCTGGAGATTTTCTCCGCTCAGGGACTGGGTGTTACGTTGTCTTCATCATCATTTCCTCGCCATCCGGCGCGCGGGTCGCCCAATGTGGCCTCGAATGTAATAAGACCTGCACCAAGGCGGCCGGACCTGCCCCGCAAGGGGCCTCCCGGCTAATGATGCCAAACGCTCATTTCCATTACCAACTGAAATCGGGACTCATCTGACCAAGCCACGGTTTTCCAATCGTCTAGAGTCCAACCGATATGGTCCCGAGCCCAGGAGAGTCGCTGCGGACGATGACGCGCTGATAACACTCGCTACTAACACTCGCGTCGGTCGTCTAGTGCCATAGCCCATTAACGCCATATTTCGCTCACTGTACTAACGGATAAGTTCGTCGTACGTCCCACATTGATTTTCGCGGTTATTTCACGCAGCGTTGCTTGTCTGTTAGAACTGACAAATCTACGCAAACGTCGCTGCTCTCAGTCGTTAAGTGAAGGCCGTCGGCCACTGCGTTGTCCGTGGTGAGAGGTAGTGCCTGAAATTTGGTATTCTCGGCATACTCTTGACACTGTATATCTCGGAATATTGAATTCCCTAACGGTTTTCGAAATGAAATGTCCCGTGAATCTAGCTCCAACTGCCATTCCGCGTTCAAAGTCTGCTAATTCCCGTCGTATGGCCGTAATCACATGAATACAAATGACAGCTCCGCCGATGCAGTGACCTTTTGTACTTTGTGTACACGATTGTACCGCCATCTGTATATGTGCATATCGCTATCCCACGACTTACGTCACTCCATTGTACGAGTATACCCTCCACTGCAAACGCTGCGGTTCTAGGCGCTGCAGTCCGGAACCGCGGGACTGCTACGGTCGCAGGTCCGAATCCTGCCTCGGACATGGATGTGTGTGATGTCCTTAGGTTAGTTAGGTTTAAGTAGTTCTAAGTTCTAGGGGACTGATGACCTACCATGTTAAGTCCCATAGTGCTCAGAGCCATTTGAACCATTTTGAAGCCAACGCTGCCACGTGCCATCTGTGAGCGGTGAAGTGTACAATGACATAGATTGTGGTGACATTAATGTGACTGGGCCGTGTAGATGCTCTAACGGCTGTTGCTCGTAATCCACATGTTAGCTCCAGAGAAATAGCGCGTGCCTCTGGAATGAATCAGCCTAGCGTTCTTTGAATTTTGCGATCAAACACCTTCGATCTGTGTCATGTGTCACATCACCAGCGGGATTTCAGAAGATATATGGGACGCTTCCTGATGTGACAACAGAACAGCAGATTCTTTTTTTAAATAATCATCTTTACTGATGAAGCTACCTTTTTAAGTAATGGAAATCTGAGTGTGAGAAATATATTTTATTGAGGCGCTGAGAATATGCACCGACTGAGGTAGTTGAACATCGGTACCAGTGGAGTTTGAACTTTTGGAGTAGGATTATTGGAGATACGTGTTTTGTCTTTAGTTCATTGAAGAAATCTTAACGGATAGAATGTCCGCACAGTTTCTTACCAAAGTGCTATCGGTTGTCCTTGAGGAAGTATCACTCAAAATCTGTAGATATATTAAAAGCTGCCCGTTGTTATTTCTATCATGTTTACTTTACACATTTGTGCTGTCTGTCGTCTGATTATGGATTCCGATTTTATTACAATACAGGATACGCCTTCAACATATACTATGGATTTTATGAAACCACTGTCATCATGAGCAGGAAATTGAGAGGTGGCATGAGCCCCCTCTCATATTTCTATCTTACGATTCTCCTCTCTAATTGCATGCGGTGGAAAGTTGCTATTCCTTCACACGCGGACTTCCCACGCAGCGTCTCTCGTCACCCGGGTGGTCCGGTGACAGGCGGGATCTGCTGATTTGGAAAGGGTGTGAGGGAGTCGAGTGAATGCTTTCCAGACGCCGACATTGTCAAAAGACACGCCCGGAGGGGCCTGAAGTAGCGGCTGGGCTAGAGGTTCCGTTACTTCGCAGAAACTTTGCGAAAACACTTTCTGGCGGGCTACCAGCGAGGCGTCGGAATGACTTGTGTACCCAGGCAGTTGTGGCGGGAAAATTTCCGCGCTTTCTGCAAAATAGTAACTGTGATTGGTTTGCTCAGGGCATAGCTCCGTGACGTAACAAAATCAGCGCAGAAATTGGCGCCAAGAATCTCCATTGGTGGAATGGTAGTGTTCCGGCAATGGAGTGGAATTTTCCGCCGGTTTTCAAGTTGCTGATTGGAACGTTTAACCACGGCCACTGTCGTGGGTTCGGGAATGTTGTGTGTTCGGCTTGTATGGGTGCTCTTGTGTGGAGTCGGCTCTCGCCTGTCGGTCGAGGACGTCGAAGCAACCAGCCATCGCCTCCGGTACGCCGGATCGTGTTCTGGCAGTTAAGAAGACAGTTTGGTAATGTATGTCCGCAGCACCGGCAGATAGGGATTTTCCTAGGTGATAATCAGAGCTCAGCAGAGCACGAGTGCTCGTCTTTTTCTAACTTTGTTCTGTCTTGAGTAGCAGCAATTAATGTTGGGTTAGCTGTGTGTCCCTCTTAAGATTTGAGTGGCAAGGAATTGGCTCCACATACCACTTCGTCTTAAACCTCACAATCTAGTTTAGGGACAACTTCATCTTCACAGCGTTTGTTTGAGTATCCAATTTGAGCCAATTTGATGTATTATAAATGTTTCATGTGGTTTTGTTTATTATTTTGTGTTTAGTCTTAATAAATCATATTGTTATTTTGGACAGAACTTTCATTCTGTTAATCGGTAGAGCAACACTGTCATTCCTCACTATGTTAATGAAACCTTCGTTTATTTAACTTATTTATCAAATTAAATTATTGCAGGTGCCAAACTCTCTTCTACTCCACTGGCAGGGTTGATTAGAGTCAGTTCGCGTATTTTTGTAATCCTTGTGCAACAGCAAAAGTCGGAGTTAGAATAGGGGGGGCTTAGAGCATCATTTACATATGTAGATTCTAGAAGAATTTAGTGTTAAATACACTGCTAGCCCCGGGACCTCGCAAAATGCCTCTCCATTTGCAAATTCCACTGTGTGCAATGTCTTTTGATATCATTAAACAGAATGTAGCTCAATGATTTACCTGTAATGCACAACTGAACCTAACGAAAGACTTCAACACGACTGATTAGAGAATGAATTTCATAAATTGTTTAAAAAGACATTTCTTAAACAGCGCTACTATTGTCAATAAACACAGAAGGTAGAACGGACTTGTGCAATGCACGTGGGGATAAAATTACCGAACTACATTCCATGAACGAGGAAATTTATTATCAGCGAGGTATTCGCTCCTTGATTTTAGCATTCTTTTAACAAAGCAAAACCATCTTAATATTATGGTTCCTTATGGGAAACGGGAGTGGGTCCTTAACAAATTCTCTTGACATAATTGTCTCAGCAAAGGATCGTATCATCGGAAGGATGGGACACGGGTGCTCTTGTGAATGCCCTACAACTCAAACACTCGCTACAGGTGGGAAAAGAAAGTCACTAGAAGGTAACTCCACCATATCAAAGAAAAGCCTAATAATTCCCACGAATTGGAAGCTGTTGTCGTCAAACGCGGCTTTGGACCATTGATTCTGGTCAAGAAATTCTGTAAAGCACAATGGAGAAACGCTAATCCGGATGGGTAATGAAATCAAATCGTCTGTCTAAAAACTAAGATAACATCGTTAAAACTAGCATCTTTTAATAAATTTAGGGATTTTGAGTAACACTTCCTCCAGGACAACCGATAGCACTTCGCCGGCCGGAGTGGCCGAGCGGTTCTAGGCGGTACAGTCTGGAACTGCGCGACCGCTACGGTCGCAGGTTCGAATCCTGCCTCGGGCATGGATGTGTGTGGTGTCCTTAGGTTAGTTAGGTTTAAGTAGTTCTAAGTTCTAGGGGACTGATGACCTCAGAAGTTAAGTCCATAGTGCTCAGAGCCATTTGAACCAACCCGATAGCACTTCGGTAAGAAATTGTGCGGACATTTTACCCGTTAAGATTTCTTCAATGAAGTAAAGACAAACCACGTAGCAAAGTTAGCAACGTAACTGCCTTGGTAACGGTATTTAATTACTGCAGTGATGACCTACATTATGGAATGAAACGAGTAACTGGAATCCCAAATAAAGTGTTTTATCTTAAATGTTATCGAAAGTAGCACGACTTACCACACCGTCAGACCCCAACTAATTAAATGCAGACACTGTGGCCTCGTGTAACATCCTTGAATACGGCAGACGACTGCGAATCATCAAGAAACGACACCTGGGTTCCAGGAGCTTTGTCCTATTGGGTGAATCCTAAAAACGCCAGCGCCCGTTGCTCAAGTTTCCCACTAGTTTCAGCTGCTGAGAATTTTTCCGGGTTGTATGGCCGTGGTCCATGGAACTCTTCAATCCCTGACGTTTCTTCCACGGCTACGTTGAACATCTTCGGAGGTGCTCCTGGTTGTGCTGAGTCTTACCGACTGACGAATCGGACGTCGAAGAGCGGCCTAAATACTGTGGAAAGTAGGTGTGGTCTGGATTTCACGTGATAGCAGAGATAAACCTTGTCAATGATAAAATTTTTTAACTATCGATTATAGTACGTCGAAGACAAAAACTTCTCATCGATTCTGTAGCGTCACAGTCCACATATCACTGAGTTTCATGGCTTCTTCTTTTCTGTTAAAATTATCCCCATGTTTATATATTTTGATGGAGCAGGAGCAGGAGCACCTCCGAAGATGTCCATCGTAGCCTTGGACGAAACTTCAGGGATTGAAGAGTTCCATGTGCCACGTCCATACAACCCGGAAAAATTCTCAGCAGCTGTAATGCAGTTAAACTAACGTTAAAAATCAAAACTTGTATACCAGAAAAATTAGGCTTAAGATCGTGTATGCGCGATACGTACTTTACGCGTTTTGAAAGTAAATAAAAGATACAACTTAAAACCTTTACTTTCCCGAGTAGATACGGTACTACTGAATATATGTGTAATGAAAATAACCTAAATTCTTCACTTAATACTTAAAGAAATGTCTTAAATTTGTAAGTAGACCCACGACTAAAGTACGCGGAAACTGGTCCTTATGGTTGTTTTTTTTTTTTTTGTTCGAGAAATACTTTGAAACGCGTGAAACCTTCAATAGATAATATAAAACAGACACTAATTAACTTCGTTATAGTGTAATATTAACTTAATTGACAGTTGTTATAGAATTAATCACTTATCTTCACGAGCTTAATATTCAGGCATGTGCGATCTGTGCCAGTGCTGCCAACACTGTCCAAATTTTTTCACAGTCCAGTCTAGTCACTGTCACGGATGATGATCATCATGAAGTAGGTTGATAAAACACTCTGCAGCTACCTACTCTATCAATATTAATTTTTGTTATTTCCTCCTCTTTTTCTAAGTCATAAACATGAGTAAAGGCGAGGCAGTGGCAAAATCTGAGACATAATGTGTCACCTGTGATTGAGGCCATAAAATCATTAGTGAATCAGGTAGATCAACTGAGGGCAAATGAGGTAACTTTACATAACAGTTTGACAGAGAACTGTGATGAAATAGATATACTGAAATCGCGAAATTTAGGAGTGGAACGTGCTGTTGCCAACCTATTTTCTCTCTTCTCTGGTAGCGCGTTTGGAGATGTGTCAGAGTTTGAAGAGGATCTCCAGTCATCGGCTGACATAGGTGGTTGGTTGGATAAACAGTTATTGAGAAGTTGAATTTAACAGGCTGCCGAAATTGCTCTTGAGTAGCACAGAAGCATTGCGCAAAGCGGAAACCTTTGATCAACAGGCAGGGGTTGGAACAGCAGTAGAGGGAGCAAAACAGTGCTCGATTTTTTCATGTGCAGTTGGGTATGATGTCGAGAAGGCACAACGAGGCAGCGGAAGACTTCTTGGACAGAATTAGGAAAAAGAAATGTGCACGCTTATGAATTGTCACAGAATGAGGAGGTGAACAAAATGGTGCTGCAGGATTCCGAGAAACGGGCACTTGATGCTTTTCTGAGTTGCTTAGCACCAAAACTATCGAGGAGCGTGCGCATAGCGGAGTCTAAGGATCTCCAGGCAGGGGTTAAATTGGCGTTGGAGTTCAAGGAAATCGATAGGCCGATAGGGGTGAGGGATCGAAGACACGTGTTGGCGTCAGATGTAAAGTGTTTCAATTGTACCCGAATGGGCCATGCGCAAAGGCAGCACGACCAGTCACAAAGAAGTGATGGGGATAACAGGGGTTACCAGCAGTTTAATGGGAATGGTAGTCGAGGAAGTGTAGATCATCGACAGTGGCACAGGGGTAGTGATAGAAGTGGTCCGGGGGGTAGGAATGGTCCATTAGACTTGAGAGGGAACCCTAGGGCCGCCGACAGGAGTTCCCGGCGAAAATAAATTAAGTGAAAACGAATTCAGGGGCGGGATATGCCATAATGAGTGTAATAAATGGTAGAGAATATAAAGTTTTGTTGGACACAGGGTCGCATGTGTTAGTGGCCTCAAGGGCATTAGTGTATAGGAGGACATGAAACCACCACGGTACAACATGCGTGGAGTAAAGGATAATGATATGTGACTATTGGGGTCAGTAATGATGAATCTTTCATTTGAAACTAAAGAGTTCAGACAATGTCTCATGTAAGCGAGGGCTACAGCACGATCTTGGGGATAGACTTTCTGTATCAATATCATGTCATAATTAACCTTCGACGATGTAGAGTGTAACTTAGTAGGAGGACATTCCGTCAAGCGGAAACTGTGGTCAATGTTGATATTCCACGATGAGTGTCCGTTGTACAAAACACTCCAGTTAAACCGCAAGCAATGACATTGAGGCTTGATTTGCATGATTGTGTGTCAGGAGGCACGAGAAAGTCACTGTCGGTGTGACTTACCAGTTAATGTGTTATGTATAGTGGAACCTATGAAGGATAATGAAGTATTGGATACTGAATACTGTTTAGCAACGCGAAGTATTGTATGCGTACAGGAGAGGGATGGAGCCAAGGTAGTACGCATAAATATATACTGAAGCGCCAAAGAAACTGGCATAGGCATGGGTATTCAAATACAGACATATGTGAACAAGCAGAATACGGCGCTGCGGTCGACAACGCCTATATAAGATAAGAAGTGTCTGGTACAGTTGTTAGATCGGTTACTGCTGCTACAATGGCAGGTTATCAAGCTTTAACTGAGTTTGAACGTGGTGTTACAGTCGGCGCACGAACGATGGGACACAGCATCTCCGAGGTAGCAATGAAGCGGGAGTTTTCCGGTACGACCATTTCACGAGTGTACCGTGAAAACCAGGAATCCGGTAAAGCATCAAATTTCCGACATCACTGCGGCCGAAAAAATATCCTGCAAGGACGAGACCAACTACGACTGAAGAGAGTTGTTGAACGTGACATAAGTGCAACCCTTCTGCAAATTGCTGAATATTTCAATGCTGGGCCATCAATAAGTGTCAGCGTGAGAATCATTCAACGAAATATCATCGATAGGGCTTTCGGAGCCGAAGGCCCACTTGTGTACTCTTAATGACTGCACGACACAAAGCTTTACGCTTCGTCTGGGCCCGTCAACACCGACATGGGACTGTTGATGACTGGAAACATGTTGCCTGATCGGACGCGTCTCCTTTCAAATTGTATGGAGCGGATGGACGTGTACAGGTATTGAGACAACCTCGTGAATCCATGGACCCTGCATGTCAGCAGGGGACTGTTCAAGCTGGTGGAGGCTCTGTAATAGTGTGGGGCGTGTGCACTTGGAGTGTTATGGGATACCTAATACGTCTAGATACGACTCTGACAGGTGACACGCGCGTGACCATCCTGTCTGATCACCTGCATCCATTCATGTCCATTGTGCATTCTGACGGACTTGGACAATTCCAGCAGGACAATGCGACACCCCACACGTCCAGAGTTGCTACAGAGTGGCTCCAGGAACACCCTTCTGAATTTAAACACTTCTGCTGGCCACCAAACTCCCCAGACATGAACATTATTGAGCATATCTGGGATGCCTTGCAACGTGCTGTTCAGAAGAGATCTCCACCCCCTCGTACTCTTACGAATTTATGGACAGATCTGCAGGATTCATGGTGTCTATTCTCTCCATCACTACTTCGGACATTAGTCGAGTCCATGCCATACCGTGTTGCGGCACTTCTCCATGCTCGCGGGGGCCATTCACGATATTAGGCAGGGGTATCACTTTCTTTGGCTCTTCAGTGTAGATAATTTCTGCACCGAAGAAGTGAAGTTTTGAAAGGAACGTTGTTGGCCACGTTGGAGTTTACAGACGACGAAAATTGCAGCGCAGGTTGCTGCTAGAACTGCATTTCATGAAAAATTGGAACATTTGAAGGGGTAGAGATGGGAGACCTGCTACAGGAGTTTCAAGATCTATTTTTTCCACGAGGACCATTGCCTGCTACACCAATCACACAGCAGAGAATTGCGATGCGTAATGAAGTACCAGTTTATTGAAGACCATATAGAGTACCATGGTCACTGTACCCACTGTTAGAAGAATTTATAAATCAACAGTTGGCCGATGGGGTAACAAAGGAGAGTAATAGCCCCCGGGGGTCGGGAACGGTTATCGTGCCCACAAAGTCTGTGGATGGCTGTAGGAAGTATTGCTCTTGTTGTGATTACTGCCACTTAAACAGTAAGACTGTGACAGATATTTACGCGAGTCCGAACATCACAAAAACGATAGATAATCTAGGGCAATGGTTCCCAACCAAACGGCGGCGGCGCACTAGTAGGCCGCGGGCAGCGTGGTACTGGACCGTGCGCGTTGTTCTAGAAAAGATAAAAATTATCGGGAGATTCGGGTTTTCACTCATAAGTCGTCAATGTCAGCGAGTACTGAATGAAATAAGAGTTGAAATATCATATCGCTATCCTATACCACTCACAAGGGAATAGTCTATTCTTCACATCTAAACCTGCTCTGTACGCATGAAAATACGTTGAACATTACCAATACCGTGTGCCACCAGGCGCCTGGTAGTGTACACCCCTACAGATTGTGCTACAGAGCGGGCGCGCAGCTTTGGCTGGCTGGCTGGTTGGCGTAAACAAATAACATGCCACAGTACGATCCTAATTTGTCGACTTGGTGGTTTCTCGGATGCAACTGTACAGAAGAACAATTCGCTTCAATTTCCACATTTAATATCCAGACACAACAACAAGGAGGGAAGATTGTTGTTTTACGTCCTGTCCATAGCTACAAAAAAAAAATTAGAGACAGTGCTTAGCTCGAGTTTCTTACTACTGAAGGAGGAGGAAGCGGCCATGGCTCGCTCTGTCCCCGTGGACATAATGCTGAATTAGTATTCATTGACTTTTCTTCATATTTGGCTGCTAATAGAATTCGTATTTATGCAGGTTTCTAGAACTGGGATATATTGAGACACTGGCATTCGGAATGTACATTAATTTTTGTAGTTAAGTCGTTGCGAAAAAAAGAAAGAGAGAGAGAAAAGAGAATATTTTTGCAGAATATTCCCTGTAATTTTCACAGGTAAAATAGCAGAATGCATCGAAAAGTCACTGTAACAGGGGAAGCACTAACGCCGCCATATTCTGGATTCAGATGCGGATTTAATGAAATTTGGAAATTGCAGAGATATAACGGAAAGTGTATGGATGACTGCAATGACTGGGGCTGTAGTAATTTGTAAATACTATCTTCTGTGTTAATTTCCTTAAAAATGCGTAGCTTCGACGTATGAATCACTTACAGTGGAAGTAGAGAACGTCTCTAAGAACAAACACACACTCGTCGTACAATTAGAATTTGACGTTAATAGTTTTCCAGTTTGTCAAAATGCATCTAACATTGGCACAGTTTTGTGACAATATAAGAAAACTCGTTAAGGAATGGGTTGTTACTATGACAACAAAGACAATGAGTGATACGTAGGTATAGTGATGACGAGAGCACGATTTGAATTGCCACGGTCTAGTGTGAACAGCAGTGGCGGCCGCTGAGGCATTCCATTGGTGGTGCCAAAAAAAAAAAAAATCTAAGTTTGGTAGCATCGAACGTATTACGTAATTTTGTAGACAATTCATATATTTCATAAGTTATTATATCACACAAAACGTGTAGAGAAACAGAAATCAACACTTATTACAACAGCTCCCTTCTTATGCACAGTAAAAGATTGATATATTCCTGGTGAACATGATAGCCGGTATTTGTAAAAGAGAGAGAGAGATAGAGAGGGAGGGAGAGAGAGTGACAGATAGAGGTTGCTTTAGCTCTCTTATCCGTATGTCTGCATGAGATATAAAACGTAACAGTAACTCATAAAATCTCTCTCGCACACACAAATGTACAAACGCGCACACATATCAACAGCACAATTCTTCACTCCTCGCAAGATATGTTCGGTCACTTTTACGTGACAGTCGTAAGCAGGGGGTGTTTTGATGTATAGTTGCTTAAGATACCGGTGGAGATCGGGCCTGATCTACCATGTAACGACACCACCAACCTCAGCTAACAATTGCGCTCTAGCCGCTACCAAATGATTTGTGTACTCCGCTTTGCTTTGAGTTGTGCTAGCTGGTTGTTTCCTTTTCTTATTTTGAAATGAGTGCACAGAGCAATCTTGCTCTGTCACAGGGTTCGAATCTGACTCTCACAACACCTAATGGAATCAGCGATCCATATGTATATTATTAGATCGGTTCGGCCTTCCCAATAGCACAGAAAACGGACTTAAACTGCCAGCCCTGTGAGAGGCAGGCGTGTCTTGTCCCCGCACTCCGCTTTTCTACCCTCGTCAGACAGAACTTCTCATTTGTTTTACGTTCGCGGCCAGCTGCCAGAATGGTGTCCGCTACAACATGAGTGCCAGTACGACAAATAATAGAGCATGTACAAATTATTCGAACTTGTAATCTGGATTTGGCGAAGCAAATTTAATCAGATTACCAACAATTGAAGCTAAAAGCACTGTATTCACCAAAAGCAGCAACTCCATGACTTGGGGAAGAGAGCTTCAAAATGATTAGTGGGAATGGTATTGTAAATCGATTCGTCGTTCATTCTTGTTGGCAAATAAATCCGTCATCTCAGGTTGAAATGTTCAATTTTACACACGAATGACTTCACAGGACAGCATCCCTAAGGCACTCATTCTTCTTTCATGGTGTTTCGTGGGAACGTATTAATCCTCTTGAGCATTCAAAAGCACCGCTCAGCTTATGATGTCGAGATAGGCGTCGTGATTAGCAGCTTCAAAACTTTAACAGTCTCCTCGAACTTCATCCTCTAGAATCAGCGAAAGAAAGGGAACCGCTCCAGAAGCTGCTCTCAACTCAGGCCTAGCATAGAAGACTTGAAGCTCACCCTTCAACTTTCTTTTTCCCAGAAACGTAAATGTGTCTTTAATTTCAAGGTATTTTTCTAGAAAATCTGTATGTGTTTGTCAAACTGATTTACATCAAATAATTTGGCTGCAATGGGGTGTTCAGTGAACTGAAAATGTAATTTTATTTCAGAAAGTACGGCATCGCACACTTCCAAAGCATCTCTTTTTTTATGCCCATCAAGAATCTGTGGCTTCTTAGCAGGCATCGTTTCGTCATTTTTGAAACTAATCTCGTTAAGAGTGGAATCTATGTCATCTCTGATGTTTTGCATTGCCGCTTCAAAGTTCTGGTTGTCTTGCGTTGCTGTGGTCGGTTCGGTTATCTTCTTCTGAAGCTGATTAAAAAGTACATCTGCATGAGGCATTACCTTATAGATAAATGGCAGCCAGAAGATGAATTCTTTTGTTTGTATTGTAAGTAGGCTGTTTAGGTTCCTATATTGGTAACGCCACCGCCACGCAGCGCTCTGTATGAAAATCACTGGCTGGATGTGCTGTGTGCAGTCTGTGGCTGGGTGGCATTGTTGGAATTTTCTATTGTAGTGTAAGGCAGTTGGCTCTTAACAGCGCGTAGCTTTGCGCAGTTGGAGGTGAGCCGCCAGCAGTGGTGGATGTGGGGAGAGAGATGGCGGAATTTTGAGAGCGGACGATCTGGACGTGTGTCCATCAGAAAGAGTAAATTTGTAATATTGGATATCATGGACTGATATATATATTATGACTTTTGAACACTATTAAGGTAAATATATTGTTTGTTCTTTATCAAAATCTTTCTTTTGCTAACTATGCTTATCTGCAGTTAGTGCCTTCAGTAGTTTAAATCTTTTATTTAGCTGGCAGTAGTGGCGCTCGCTGTATTGCAGTAGCTTGAGTAACGAAGATTTTAGTGAGGTAAGTGATTCATGAAAGGTATAGGTTATTGTTAGTCAGGGCCATTCTTTTGTAGGGATTATTGAAAGTCAGATTGCGTTGCGCTAAAAGTACTGTGTGTCAGTTTAAGCACAGTCATGTATAATTATTCTAAGGGGACGTTTCATATGTCGACCCTTAGCCGAGGATACCTCACTGGAATCTTCTGATTTTTTCTTGTAGTTTGTGTAATTAGTGTAGCTATTGTTTATTGCTAGCGCGTAATTGTAGAGAGAATCTTCTTTGTAGTTTTAGTTTTTCATTGTTGTACAGTAAAATAGTTGTGGCATGTATGCAGATTTTCACCAAGTATTTCGCAGCTGCGCTTGCAAATAACTAGATATTATTTTCACTGCTATGCTAATGTTTTTTTCTTATTTTGCTCTTCAAATTGTGCTTTTCTGTGTTATCGTGTGAAATATTGTGACAATAATGGCGTGTGGAAAACGTAATACTAGGCTCCAAAGTAAACTAAGAAATGACAGTGAAGACGAAAGCAGTGTGTTAGCGCCACCGTGTAATGAATGAACTAATGTTCAAAGTAGTAATTTGGTAATTGTGCATAGGGAAATGGAGTGGGCTGCAAGTAATGGTGTAGACAGTGAAACCATTAGTGAACAGGGAAGCATTATCGATCGATCGGTCGGCAACAGCTCGCCTCAGGTATCTGAAATGACAGGACACGATCTTGCAAATACTGTAGCTTCAGGTTTTGCGTCCTCACCGTTTTCTCAAATAAGTCAAGACACATTTTCTGCTTTTCAAAATGCGAATATTGCTGGTTCAAATGCACTGCCGTATAGCACTGAGGAACATGTTTCAGACACCAGTGCATTGTTATTACAGTTAACGCAACAAATGGGACAAAGGCTACAAAAGTTAGGCACAACGCTTGAACAAAATCAGAAACAAATGGGACAAAATCTTCAAAAGTTAGACACGATGGAACAAAATCAGAGACAAACACAGCAACAGCTTCAAAAGTTAGACTCATTGGAACAAACGCTTGAACAAATACGTGAAGGTTTAACTGCTGAGTTACTTAAAATCGAATCGAAATGTCAAAAAGTCTGTAATAACGTAAAAACACAAATTTGTGAGCATTTTCAACCAATTTTTTCACGTCATGAAAATGCATTACAGAATCACGAAGCAGCCATAAAAGAACTGCAAACCATTGTTCATGAAAATCAAGACACCTTGCAAGCTAAAATTGACTCAGTTGCATCTACCGATTCAGTTACGCAACTTGCAAAAACTCAGGAAAACTTAAAGGACACAGTAGATACGATTTCAACACAAATGAACACTCTGAAACTTGGTTCAGAAAAACACACTGAGGAACTCTGTTCGCTATCGGAGAAAGTAGCCGAACTTTCGGATCAGTTCACTAACTTATCTACAAAGGTAGATGATGATCTGAACGACACAAGACCCGTAGCCTCCACTGACACAGAAGAGTATGAAGAAATCAGAAAATTCAAGCAAAATCAAAATCAAATCAATACACAGTACAAAAGAGAAATCCGGGAAGTACAAGATCAGTTGACGCAGGTAATACAAGAATTACATATTTCAGAGGACACTCGTGCTCCAACACCGGAAGAGGGACTTAGAAATACATAACAGCCACAAAATAATAACACAGGGCACTTCGGAAATTATGAAAGAAATTGGCAAGGTACACCGAATTTTGAGATGGAACCGCCGAAAAGAAGTAACAATGACCGATGTGCGAATCGCCCACATGATGATTTTGACTATAAGCTGTTCATTACTACACATAAATTCAAAACATTTAAGAATTCTGCAACGATATTCATCTTCAAGCATGGCTTCATCAATTCTCTCATTGTTTACCTCCCAACTGATCATCAGAGCAGAGATTAGAATTTATGTGTGGCTATTTAGAGAATGAACCAGCTGTAAGAATGCGATCGGCCATTCACGATTGTCACAGTGAAGGAGAATTTTATCATGCCTTCCTCTCAGCATATTGGTCTTAACCTACACAAGACCGAGTAAAACACAGCATCATAATGATGAAACATTTCGAACAATCTGAATTTTCCAGTCTTGTGAAATATTTTGAAGACATGTTGCACAAGAATCAGTACCTGTCAAACCCATACAGCCCCTCAGAACTCATCCGCATTTGCTTAATCAAATTGCCTGAGCATTTACGACATATTATTTTGGCAGGACATTGCAAAGACGACATTGAAGCTTTTCAGCGACTCTTACAAGAATTGGAAATCGACACTGACAATCGCGGGACGCGAAAACAGGAACACAACAATTACAGGTCACATCCGTCACAATTCCGCGAGGAAAGAAATAATAACTGGACACGACAAGGCTATTCTTACAACGTAAATCGTGACCAAAACAGACACCACCCATATGACAACCGTTGGCAGAGTAGTAATAATTACAGGGAAAGATCACCTCTCCGCAGTAATGACTATCACAGAGACAATCAGAGAAACAGACAATATGGAAACCAAAATAATTATTATCAAAGGAGACAGAATAACGTCAGACGCAACGGTCCACCGCGCACTTACGATTCCAGGAGAAATTCTCCAGCACATGACCAACAAAAAAAAAAACTATGTAAACTACCGACAAAACGACAGACCTGAATTTCATCAGAATTGGCGGGATTCAAACAGGGCACGGCCATCTCGACAAGGTGAATTTGTAGAAGTTAGATCTCCAAATCCCAATAACGAGGGGCGCCAACAAAGAAACAGACAATGACTTGCACTGCAGGCAGCCACGTGCGCTGGCTGGCTCAGGGAAAAATAACATACACGCTAACCCTGAGACAAATTTTAGCATTCCTTACCGACGTATACAACATGATAATTGCTTTGAAGTTGAAAGTCTGCGCACTATAAAGGGTAAAAGATTGCACCATATTTCACATGTAAAACCGTTTTTGAGAGATAATCTGCTTTTTAACTTTGTCTTTGCCATAAAACTTTTCACTTCACGTTACTAGTATGCTTTGTCAGACTTAGAATCTGTTAACATGCAACAATATTTGAAGTCAAATATCCAGCCAAGAACCAAGAGAACTTATTTAAACAGAAATTACGAATGCATTGTTATAGTGAACAGATGACACAGTGCTGTTATTTGTACATTCTTGCTTGTTAGTTGCACGATTACGTAACGAATATATGGCTTACATACTTAGAACATATACTGCTAATGAGATTTTAATGCAATATTTTGGCTTACTTGAAAAGACATTCTTTATTTAAAGTACTTACTTTGAGATTAAAGATGACTTAGTGTTTGATTTCTTTGACAGCTACACGATTATACCACGACACTACTAATGTGTGACACAATTTACATTGTTGCATTTGCGCTGTATCTGTTTTATATCTGCACAGTTTTTCTGAATTCTTCTGGAAAGTAAAACATGATTTAGTAGTAACTTTGTGGTATAGCTACAATGAGACAGCCTTTTCCGTAACACAATAATACGTTACAGTGCAGTACTTACTTCATCATGGCAATAAGCGTAATAACTACGATATCTATAGGCAAAGCATTTCACTTTTGTTTATTACGAGGTAAGTACATTGACTTCTACGGAATTTTGCTTACAGAGGACGATAACTACGACACTTCGACAGAATTATCTTACAAGACGCACAGTTTAGCGCTACAGTACAAGTATTTGAGTGACTAATTTTGTACTTAAAATATTTATTTTTAAAGATTTTTGAATTACAATGATACAAATGTTTTCTGTGATACATTTCATTCCATTGCTGTAATCTGTAACACCTGAGGTTATAATTACATTAATCCTCAGGGGGATACACGCTTACTTTGTGTACCATGTGTTTGGCAAGCACAAGGAGCCCTAGCTAATATGGTATTTGCTTATACAACTTTACACAACGGTACCATATTTCTCTAACACATAAATTACACAGCTATCTGATCATTTAACTGAGAGAGACAAACATGTTTTTTTACTACATCAGTGATAGATGTTTACGCAATTACACAGTTGGATAATTTCACACTTATGAAATTGTATTTTGTCTGTACTTTGTGAACTGTTCATATTTTTTTGGAACCATTGTGATACTATGAGAGCTTTGAATGATGTATTTGGTATGGGATCATGGTTTTAAAGTAAGTTTGAGGTAGATGACACTATTGAAATGAGCAGAGAATTTTTTAGGTTTTGAAATTATTGCAGAAAGCTGCGACGTTTCTGAGATTTGACTGAGGTGTTATGATGGTATTATTACGATGACGATGTGTATTATGCTGTTGAGGTATACTTATGATCAATAAGCTGATGCTATATAAGGAATTTGATTATGCTACATATTGATTATGATGAAATATTGAAGAATTGTCGACGAATATGTATATGTGTAATAAGGTAAGGTATAATGAGTAGTGGTTAGGGACTCTGATTTGTGAAAAAGGATGTTGGAAACCAAGAATCATATTTTAAGAGTTATGAAATGTATGTAAATGTGTGAATGTATCACAATGACAGCGAAAACTTTTGGACACTGTTATATTTATAGGATTTTCTTTCTACTCATTTGTAACGCAAATTTTCGACCTGTGAAAATTTTTATATGAGACTGTCACTGTAGCAGAAACTGCTGTTGTAAATATTTTGGTAAGGAAGGTACGTCACCTTGACATAATGCACTGTAAGCACCCAGCTGCACGACAGTCGCCTGCAAAAAAGCCATTAGTGTGTGCCTTTCAGAGGCACAGGTGGAGAAAAAAGGAGGCCATTATCCTCACTATTGACATTTCTTTGTAGAAAGCATCGCAAATACGACACGCTCAAACTTGAAAACATAGATTACACTGTGGAGCTCTTAATTTATGATATTTACTAAAATGCCTAATGAAATGATGAGAAACATTTTACATCTATTGTCTTTCTAGTTGAGAGATTGCTCATTTTGTTTAATATGTAGTTTCTAGCTGCACTGCAGCATTGGTTAGAATAAAATTTAATAGATGTACTAATATAGATATTTTATGCCTACAGATCCAGTAAATAATAACTTTATGATCTACTTTAAAAAACGAGGGAGCACAAAAAGACATTTCCTCTCACAGGAATTGCATACATAAATTTTGTCAATGACTGGTAACTTTTTAGTAGTGTAAGTTAAGGTGATGCATCACTCTAGTGTTAAGATCTGACATAAGTATTAGACATTTCATATCTTTACTGAAATATTCTTTCTGCTTGAGCTTTATCATGTTTAGGTATAAGTTATTGCATTTGTTGCTGCTGTTTGCCAGGCATAGTTCTACTGAATTTTACATTGTATTAAGCTAGTTATACTACGGATTTATTTTTCTTATTTGCTGCACATTGCCTTATATTAGTTGTAATGTTGCATTTGCTTTGCTAATTTAGATATACCCGTGCTTGCTTTGCCAATTTCCATTTTTTTGTCATTGCTGTTTGTGTTAATTGTTTTGTGCTGCTGCATTGCCTCGTCCCTTAGTTTAGCATATGAGCTCAGTAGATTTAAGTTAGCTTAAGATGGGGTAGGCTATATATGAGAACGAGTTGTGATGAATTGGAAGAAATGCATTGAGAAGCTATAAGAAATGGTTTGGCCAAAAAAGTATTTTGAAAGAGGATATGAACAAAAAAGTAGGGTTTAGGGACAACAGGTTTAGGTAGGATTTTCTTGGAAATAAATAATGAGGTAAGATAATGGTAAATAAATAATGAGGTAAGAAATATGTGAATATATAAATACAGAAAGCATGCTTGGATAGGATTTTTTTGGTAGAAACAAATGTTGAAATAAGACGAAAGATCTATGGAATGAAGTTTTGGGTTGGACTGCAGTACCAAATGTTACACTGAAAACAAACCCTGTCCTTTCCTCCTGTGTTATTCTGCTATGTGTTTGTGTACTCTTGTGTATTTGTGTTTTTCCTGTCTTTATGTGTTTAGCTAATACGATTTATGTTGTAGAATTTTTCTAGTACTAAGCTACATTCACTATGATGAGGAATACTGTTATCCTCAAATATAATTTGCATTAATAATATGTTATTTTCTTCGTAAAGATGTTTAGACGTTATTAATTCTGTTCTGTTTCAATGCTCATGTGTGAAATTAATGTTTCGGAAACTATTCTCATTATTTTATATATTTACTTATGTCATAATTCCTGTAACACTGATGTATATGTTTCATGTCTATTCTTTTGTAAAGCCTGTATTACTACAAATGTTATCTGTATTATTATGTTTTTTAATGATGTTTCCTGTACCTTTTTGATCGTATTCTCATGTTATAAAATTGTAATTGTCACCAGTTCATCACATTATTAACTTGTAAGTTACATTTCACTGCACACGTTTCTGTTGGTCATAGCATATGCACAATATATGAAAAAAAGGGACTGTTAGTGCTCGCAAGTGTGTTGATAATTCAGCAAGGGACTGGTTAACAGCATTGCTGGTTCTAAGGACAATTACAAAAACTTTGTGAGTGCACAAGTGGTGGTTTATGGACTTGCTATATTGCCCACAAGACTCTTTGATGGTGATTGTGCACCTGCACAATCGCAACAGATGGCTGCTGGCCGTCTCTACCAGGACTGCAGTGGGTCTGCGTCTCTGGTGGCCCACCAATACCGTAATCTCTACCAGGACTACAGTGGGTCTGCTCTGTGATGACCTACCTACCAATATACTTCAAAACTTCGACTGACTCTGCTGTAGGTTTGCTCTGTTGTGCACCATTACCTGTCTACATGTCAAGAGTCAGCACTGTCTTTCTGTTGGAAGGACAACACTACTTCTTCAAGACTGCATTGAAATCCATGTGCACTGTCTTTTACTGCTCAGACTTTGAGAAAAACACTGCAGTTTTACTGTGATGAATGATCAGGACTGTCTTTATGGACTGCGAGAAAATTTTAGCTTTTGACCAACAGTGTATCAATAAGTGTGTGCATTTGATTTCTTTGTTATTGTATTTGTGAAAAAATTTTAACAAATATGTATTGGCCAGTGCCCAAAAAAAATTGTAAAATGTTTTGTGGGGTGCATGGGGGCTATGTAAGTAGGCTGTTTAGGTTCTTATATTGGTGACGCCACCATCACGTAGCGCTCTGTATAAAAATCACTGGCTGGTTGTGCTGTGTGCAGTCTGTGGCTGGATGGCATTGTTGGAATTTTCTATTGTAGTGTTGGGCAGTTGGCTCTTAACAGCGCGTAGCTTTGCGCAGTTGGAGGTGAGCCGCCAGCAGTGGTGGATGTGGGGAGAGAGATGGCGGAATTTTGAGAGCGGACGATCTGGACGTGTGTCCATCAGAAAGAGTAAATTTGTAATATTGGATATCATGGACTGATATATATATATATATATTATGACTTTTGAACACTATTAAGGTAAATATATTGTTTGTTCTTTATCAAAGTCTTTCTTTTGCTAACTATGCCTATCAGTTGTTAGTGCCTTCAGTAGTTTAAATCTTTTATTTAGCTGGCAGTAGTGGCGCTCGCTGTATTGCAGTAGCTTGAATAACGAAGATTTTCGTGAGGTAAGTGATTCATGAAAGGTATAGGTTATTGTTAGTCAGGGCCATTCTTTTGTAGGGATTATTGAAAGTCAGATTGCGTTGCGCTAAAAGTACTATGTGTCAGTTTAAGCACAGTCATGGATAATTTTTCTAAGGGGACGTTTCAGTATGAACCAGCTATTTCAAAAGTAGAAGATAGTTTTATGCTCTCACTTGTTTCAGTGACTTCCATAACAATAATAAGATCTTCCCTGTTTTCAAAAACACCTTTTACTACTGGCGAATGGTAATTCCATCTCATCACACACAGGGGGCAAGCTTTATTGAATAACGCTCGAGTTCCTGTAGACTGTATTTCCCGAGCAATGGATGAAGACTAGTTTGTTACGTTCAGGATTAGTCTGATAATTGTATAGTAAACAAGAATAACTAGTTTAGCAATAAGTGTATTTGTCATAGATTAAGGGGTAGAGTCACTTTAGGCGAAGATTGGTCGAAGTATGACCCAAGGGGCCGGGTGTTCTCCGTAGGGAAGGGCAGTGCAGGGCCACGACCCAGTCATTGGACAGAAAATTATATGTCAAAATTAAGGAGAAGCAGCATGGAGGCATCTTAGAGAGCTGTGTTAACAGCCGCAGGTCCGTAGCCGCCAGTGTGGTGATATGTGGGTCACAATAACAGATGTGCCAATGGATTGCAAAGTAAGGATAGCCGAGCTCAGCAGTGAACTGCCGCAGACATCAGTAACCGTGTAGCAAGTGGGGTGGTGACACCACACCTAAGCGAGCATCTTGTTGTGGGAACGTGAATAGGCGTCAGGTTTTAGGGAAACAAATGGGCACTGGAGGCATATAAATAAGTCTGCATATTAAGGAAAGGGTCACATCTTGTCACCAGAAAGCAGCAGCTCCACCAAAATGCCAGAGCGACCCTGGACAGCGAGACAAGCGGGCTCTGCCAGCAGCAGCCATGGGTTTGAGACCAGGCTGCACTTGCTGTCTACACTAAGTCCGTCCCAGGATTTGGTGCCACAGCCCTGCTGAGCCTCTGTCTGCGCCTGCCACCACTGATCCTGAGTTCCCAGCGAGACTTGGCACCACATTCAGCCGCCATCTGACTCCTGCCAAAAGTCTGCGGACTGAAGCCCGCACACAGCAGATTCCATGCAGCGCCACTGTGGTCGCGTGCAGAACCGAGGAGCTGTTTCCTGACAAGGGGAGGCCAAGGCGTTGGAATCACGAATTTACTTCAGACGTTGTACACATTTGGTACGCCGTTAAAACAACATAATGTGCAAGTTATAAGACGCACTAATCCCACAATTTCGAGAAAATCGCAAGAGAAGATTTACGAGTCTATTATGTAACTGATGTATCTGTGAGTAGCCTCCGATCGTGGTGATCAAGTGGCTGCCGACACAGTAGCTCAGCATGTTTTGTCAAAGGGTAACTGCCCTCTATAACAAAAAAATCTGAATGAACGGATTACATCTACATCTACATACATACGCCGCAATCCACCATACGGTGCGTGGCGGAGGGTACCTCGTACCACAACTAGCTTCTTCTCTCCCTGTTCCACCCCCAAACAGAACGAGGGAAAAATGACTGCCTACTCTGTACGAGCCCTAATCTCTCTTATCTTATTTTTGTGGTCTTTCCGCAAAATATAAGTTGGCGGCAGTAAAATTGTACTGCAGTCAGCCTCAAAGGCTGGTTCTCTAAATTTCCTCAGTAGCGAATCACGAGAAGAACGCCTCCTTTCCTCCAGAGACTCCCACCCGAGTTCCTGAAGCATTTCCGTAACACTCACGTGATGATCAAACCTACCAGTAACAAATATAGCAGCCCGCCTCTGAATTGCTTCTATGTCCACCCCCAATCCGACCTGATAGGGATCCCAAACGCTCGAGCAGTTCTCAAGAATAGGTCGTATTAGTGTTTTATAAGCGGTCTGCTTTACAGGTGAACCACATCTTCCCAAAATTCTACCAATGAACCGAAGACGACTATCCGCCTTCCCCACAACTGCCATTACATGCTCGTCCCACTTCATATCACTCTGCAATGTTACGCCCAAATATTTAATGGACGTGACTGTGTCAAGCGCTACACTACTAATGGTGTATTCAAACATTATGGGATTCTTTTTCCTGTTCACCTGCATTAATTTACATTTATCTATATTTAGAGTTAGCTGCCGTTCTTTACAAAAAAATGGTTCAAATGGCTCTGAGCACCATGAGACTTAACATCTATGGTCATCAGTCCCCTAGACCTTAGAACCACTTAAGCCTAACTAACCTAAGGACAGCACACAACACCCAGTCATCACGAGGCAGAGAAAATCCCTGACCCCGCCGGGAATCGAACCCGGGACCCCGGGCGTGGGAAGCGAGAACGCTACCGCACGACCGCCATTCTTTACACCAATCACAAATCCTGTCCAAGTCATCTTGTATCCTCCTACAGTTACTCAACGACGACACCTTTCCGTCCACCACAGCATCATCAGCAAACAGCCGCACATTGCTATCCACCATATCCAAAAGATCATTTATGTAGATAGATAACAACAGCGGACCTACCACACTTCCATGCGGCACTCCAGATGATACGCTTACCTCCGAAGAACACTCACCATAGAGGACAACGTACTGGGTTCTATTACTTAAGAAGTCTTCGTGCCACTCACATATTTGGGAACCAATCCCATATGCTTGTACCTTAGTTAGGAGTCTGCAGTGGGGCTCCGAGTCAAACGCTTTCCGCAAGTCAAGGAATATGGCATCCGTCTCATACCCTTCATCCATGGTTCGCAAGATATCATGTGATAAAAAGGCGAGTTGCGTTTTGCAGGAACGATGCTTTCTAAAGCCGTGCTGATGCATGGACAGCAACTTCTCTGTCTCAAGGAAATTCATTATATTCGAACTGAGAATATGTTCGAGAATCCTGCAACAAACTGATGTTAAGGATATTGGTCTGTAATTTTGAGGATCCGTCCTTCTACCCTTCTTATATACACGCATCACCTGCGCTTTTTTCCAGTCGCTCGGGACTTTACGCTGGGCAAGAGATTCGCGATAAATGCAAGCTAAGTAAGGAGCCAATGGAGTAGAGTACTCTCTGTAAAACCGAATTGGAATCCCATCAGGACCTGGCGATTTATTTATTTTCAACCCATTCAGCTGCTTCACAACCCCAGGGATGTCTATCATTATGTCCTCCATACGGGAATCTGTACAAGACTCAAACGGCGGTATGTTTGTACGATCCTCCTGCGTGGAAGATTTTTCAAATTCTAAATTTAAAATTTCAGCTTTGGTTTTGCTGTCTTCCGTTCCCAGGCCAGACTGATCAGTGAGTGACTGGATGGAAGCCTTCGACCCGCTTACCGATTTTACGTAAGACCAGAATTTCCTTGGGTTTTCAGCAAGATCTTTAGCTAACGTATGACGGTGGTAGTGGTTGTATGCTTCGCGCTTCGCTCTTTTTACAGCAGCACGAATCTCTACTAACTTTTGCCTGTCCTCATTCTCCCGATCTTTCTTGTACCACGAGTGCAACTGTCTTTGCTTCCTGAGCATTCTCCTAATTGCGCTGTTAAACCACGGTGGGTCTTTTCCGTCCGTAACCCACTTTTTCGGCACATACTTCTCCAATGCGTGATCTACAATGTGTTACAATGTGATTACCGATGAACTTGAATAGGTGTCATGGGACGACCGCCCTGAACGAATATAATGAACAATAACGAACAAAATGAGATCAAATAAAGAAAAAAGTGGTTAGCGTTCGAGCTTCATAAGACGCACGTGTATGAGGCAACGGATCGACTCCCGCTCGGCCGGCCGAAGTGGCCGTGCGGTTAAAGGCGCTGCAGTCTGGAACCGCAAGACCGCTACGGTCGCAGGTTCGAATCCTGCCTCGGGCGTGGATGTTTGTGATGTCCTTAGGTTAGTTAGGTTTAACTAGTTCTAAGTTATAGGGGACTGATGACCTCAGCAGTTGAGTCCCATAGTGCTCAGAGCCATTTGAACCATATTTTTTTTTTTTTTTACTCCCGCTCAAACCTTCATTTTTGCAACACAAGTGTAAATTCTGTGATACTTAATAAAATTTGCACCTACACTGTTCGTTCTTGCTACATTAGCAATGTCTCACAGCTACACAGGTTAACTGCTAAATGGGACCTACCTCTCCTCAGCTCGAAGAGTTGAGGTGCAATGTAGTTCCGGTTATCTTACTAGATTGCATGGACAAGGGATTTCGGAAATTACGACAGGCATAGATATCCAGGAAAACTCTATGCGTTTATTCATTTACTTGACACTAGTTATAAAAATGCTTGTTCTAATAATTAAATTTAATTCAAAATAGACAGTAATCAAATAACATGAAATTCACCATAACTTCATGCAAATACACATGGGTGTTTAAAAATAATATTACGTCTCAAATGTCAAATAAAGTAAATAATATGACCAGTGATGAAAAAAAATATAGATTAAAAATTGCCGGCTGTTGTGGCCGAGCGGTTCTAGGAGCTACAGTCAGGAACCGCGCGACCGCTACGGTCGCAGGTTCGAATCCTGCCTCGGGTATGGATGTGTGTGATGTCCTTAGGTCAGTTAGGTTTAAGTAGTTCTAAGTTCTAGGGGACTGATGACGTCAGCAGTTAAGTCCCGTAGTGCTCAGAGCCATTTTTGATTAAAAATTAAATTTACTCGGGGCGGACGTCTAATGCCTCCTGTTCAAGTTCATCGTCTATCCAGTCACTCAGTTTGTTTTGTTACAAAGGGCAGCTAAAGCCACTGATCAACTCAGTTTATTTTATTACAAGGGGCAGCTAACCCTCTGACAAAACACTCTGAGCTACTGTGCCGGGGCAGCACTTGACCACCATTAACTCCAGCTCTTATGCACAGACACATGCGTTACATAATAGACGTGTAAAACTTGTCTTGCGATTTTCTCGGAATTGCCAGAGTAGCGCACCTTACCGAAGCTCTCTCAGGATACAGTGGCCGATGCGCAGTTACCAGTTCTCGTACAAAGCGCTGGGCGAGTTCATTCGTTTGTTTGGAAGGGAAGGCCGATGAATTTTTCCACCTTTTGGCTGGTTAGTGATGACAGTATCGAGGCATGCACCCTGCGATTTTCTCAAACGATTTTACAGGAACTATTTGCTAAAAAAATTCATTTTTTCCTTACTAATAGCTTTAGATGTCAGGTTCATGATGATGTGCCCATCATTTCGTTAATGGTCATAGTTATTGTGATATTTACGCGAAATTCGGAAAAGTATGCATTGAAAGATAGAGGTCGCTATGATTTTGCGTTTTGTGCATATTACATAATACGTTGTTGCATATGTAATTTAGCTAACATATTGAATTTTTCTTTGGACTTGGGTAGACTTATCTATCTGTCACCAATCTCGAGAAAACTGACATGTAGCACACACTCTGCGACCGGTCTGCGCCAGCGACACAGCCAGTAAAATATCCACAAATTCCTCATATATCATAAACGGTTTCAGATATCGAAATGAGATTTTAGCAAATGATAGCACACAAAAAGGAGAGTATTTTACCATACCGTTATTATGTAAAGGTGCATTATCTACCGCGCTATTCCAATAATTACAGACATTTCCGGTGAAAGAGTGTGGTTTTTAAGGGCCATCGATAACTGGTGAAACGAGAAATACTATAGGTTTTGGAACAACATATGTGAAAGCATTACACTTTCTTTGTACCGAGGATGTGATTCTTCGTAAGCTACTGCCTTTACTTGTTCTCAGTTCTTCAGGTAATGAACTTAATAAACTATTGTTTCAGAAACCTCTCGCAATCGTGTCTACACAACATTTTAGTGATGAGAGAGCCTAAATTCCACTGTATTTTGGCAAAAGAAGCAAATTTTAACATAGCAACAGAGAAATATGTAGGTTTTGTTCAAAATTCGCCGCTTATGACACTTCTCTGAAAGTTAAAAATGGTTAACAAGCCAGGCAAAAATAAATAGCTCCATTCTCGGCGGAATTCCTTTTGGGTACTAACGAAGACAGAGCTGACAACAGATCTTTTTGAATGGTCACCATGCAAGTGTGTGCGTGGAGGGTCTCCACTTAATATCTACAAAAATTGTGAGAGTAGGCTTCAGTTTAGAACAGTTAATGGAAGAGGCCTTACCCACACAATTTGATACAATTGAAATTCCACCCACCTCTCCTTCTGAAATTAGGAAGATAATAAACTCTCTCAAGAATGAAAGCTCACATGGAATTGATGGCATTTCCAGCAGGATAATAAAAGATTGTTCCCAAGAGATAAGTGGGATTCTTAGCCACATCTGTAATAGCTCTCTGAAACAGGGTATTTCCCCAGACAGACTGAAGTATGCCATTGTTAAACCATTGCATAAAAAAGGGGATACGTCTGATGTCAACAACTACCACCCAATCTCTCTTCTGACTGCCTTATCCAAAATTCTTGAAAAGTAATGTATTGTAGAGAAGCTTCACACCTTTGTAAAAATAAAGTTTTAACAAAATGTCAGTTTGGTTTCCAGAAAGGTTTTTCAACGGAAAATGCTATATATACTTTCACTAATGAAATATTAAATGCTCTGAGTAACCGGAAGTCACCCGTTGGGATTTTTTGTGATCTCTCAAAGGCTTTTGATTGTGTAAATCATGGAATACTTCTAGGTAAGCTCAAGTACTGTGGTATGAATGGGACAGCGCTCAAATGGTTTCAGTCATACCTAACTGGAAGAGTGCAGAAAGTTGAAATAAGCAGTTCACATAATATGCAAAAAACTGGTGGTTTCTCAAACTGGGGAACAATTAAGAATGGGGTGCCGCAAGTTTCGGTCTTGGGTCCTCTGTTGTTCTTAATATATATTAATGACTTGCCATTCTATATTAACGAAGATGCAAAACTGGTACTTTTTGCTGATGATAAATGTACAGCTATCACACCCAATAGACAAGAATTAACTGGTGAAATTGTAAATTGTTTTTCAGAAAATCATTAAGTGGTTCTCTGCAAATGGGCTCTCATTAAACTTCGACAAAACACAGTACTTACAGTTCCACACAGTAAATGGAATGACACCATTAATAAATACAGACTTCGATCAGAAATCTGTAGCTAAAGTAGAATATTCAAAATTTCCAGGGGTATGCATTGATGAGGGGTTGAACTGGAAAAAACACATTGAAGATCTGCTGAAACGTTTGAGTTCAGCTTCTTATGCTATTAGGGTCATTGCAAATTTTGGCGATATACATCTAAGTAAATTAGCTTACCACACCTACTTTCATTCTCTGCTTTCGTATGGCATCATATTCTGGGGTAACTCATCATTGAGTAAAAGAGTGTTCATTGCACAAAAGCGTGTAATCAGAATAATTGCTGGAGCTCATCCAAGATCATCCTGCACACACTTATTTAAGGAGCTAGAAACCTTCACTGTAGCCTCACAATATATATATTCACTTATGAAATTTGTTACAATCCTAACGAATTCAAAAGTAATACAGTGTACATGGCTACAGCACTAGGAAAAAGGATGATCTTCACTACTCAAGGTTAAATCTAACTTTGGCTCAGAAGGGGGTAAATTATGCTGCCACAAAAGTCTTCGGTCACTTACTTAATAGCATCAAAAGTCTGACAGATAGCCACGTAGCATTTAAAAGGAGCTTGAAAGAATTTCTGAATGGCAACTCCTTCTATTCATTAGATGAATTTTTGGATATAGTAAGTGGGTTATCTCCCCAACCTCACAAAAAAATTAAAAATATTAAATGTCATGTAATATTTTGTGTAATGTAATATCTTGTATAGACACCTTTTATTAACTTGACACATTCCACATCATTATGAAGTGTCGCATTCGTGATCTATGGAACAAGTACTAATTTAATCTAATCTACAGCACTTCCCCTCCAGTGCACTGCCATTTCCCCTACAGCGCTCGGAGCCTCCACCACTGTTGCTCTTCCCACGCATCTGAATGCGCACCTAGCGGCCACGGCATTTTGGGCGCACTATACTTGCACATTCTGTTGTTTTAATGGCCTACTGCAGGTGTACAAAGTTTAAAGTAGATCTCTCATCCCAACGTTATGGCCTCCCCTTGTGAGTGGAATGACGCCGCAGCACAAGACGTAGCGCTGCTGACGTCAACGGACATAGCCTCGAAAAGACTACCGGCCACAGCAGAGCAGGGCGCTGGCTGAGCAGTTGTGGGCGGAGGTCGCTGCCTGTTCATCAGCCCCAGCCAGGGGCAACTAGGAGATGTGTGCCTGCCGCTCTACATCATGTACTGAAGTCAATAAAAGACATTTGTAACTGTTAACAGTGTTTGCCCTCAGCTCTACAGCCAATCACACACCACCCTGCCACTTCATCTTTGTCATTAACAGATTTTTGGACAGTCGAGATTTTGGGATGTTCAGTTTCTCAACTCAGTCTCTTCCATTGTCGCTTCAGCAATCACAGCGTATCCATCAAAATTTTTATGAATTTCTTATGTATTTTCCGCCAGCATCGTGACCCTGGCGCATATTCCCTCCCAAACATCCCACATGCTAAATCGGGTCTTTGCCTGCCGGCAGAAGTTCTGCCGTGACTTCTATTAAACTCGTGTCTGCCTTACCTGCACTGTTGACATGTAGCATGCCTCTCTCTCTTTATCACTATGTTCCCAGCTGTCATAAGTTCACAGGCCATTCATTTGTATAATATGCATTATCGTGCATCTGATTTCCTCCTCAGTTGGTCTTCTACTTCCCAATGTTGTGCTTATTTTTCTGAAGGAACGTGAGCAGTAGGCACTTTTCTACCCAGCGTGGGTGCAAAAGTGATGGCAACAGCAATCAAGGTTTTATACAATGGGGACATAGTTCTGAAAACCATTGCCATCTGTAAAGGAAACAGTTTGCATTGATATTGGCCATATCCTTGTTACCCTTCCTAGCATAAAACATGCCGAACCTTTGCTCGATCCATCTCTGTTTCTTCATGTAGGATGTAATCCCGTGCGCCGTCTTATTCGCTGCTGCCGTTCATCCAGTATTTCATTACATTGTGTCCCTGTGATAGCAGTACATGCCTCTGGATCAGTTCATTTCCTGCTTTCCTGCCCTGCAGTTCATTTCAAAGAGTTTTCATGTCTCATTCTAGGCAGCATTTACAGTCCTTGCGAGATGCGATGCGACAAGACGCGATGTGCCACATACTTGGGCAGTCGAACTTCTCACCCTCGTTAAAGCATCATTTGTTTGCAGGACTGACCGCTTGTGAGAGTAAGTGTTAAGTTCCACTGAGCCTACTAATTCCCCTCACTAGGCTGTCTTAACTAATTGACAGAATAAATGAAGTTTGATTGTTTTGGTTGAATTTTAATGGTATGAGTGCACTGTGTAGTTCAGTGGTGTGGCTGACTACTGGCAACAGATAGTTAAAATTCTAATTCCATCAACGTGTACTTGGGTTAATGTTGGATGAGCAGTGTTTTCGTTGATTAATGTGTACAGACTGTGTACCTGAATGCCTCAGTTACTCATGCTGTAACAAGGGAAAGTCCGCCCCCCCTCAGATTTAGTGGTAAAATGGCTCAGTGGACAGCCCACCAAAAACTGAACACAGAAAAAAAGCATGAAAATAAGAAGAAGGTTTACTGAACTGTGAAAAAAGAAGAAAAATAGAAACAGTGAACGGTTCAAGCTAAAGACGTACAACATCGAGCGACTCACAAGAAATATGGCGTCGCAGTTGTGTGAGCATGGTGTTGGACTGCAAAGTGGGAGGTCTGTATTCAGATCTCGCTCATGCCTTGTTTTCCCACAAATTTATGAACTGTCCATCCAGTCATTGATGTGTCTGTTCTCCTTCTGTATTCTTGGCAGTTATACTGTGCATTGCTCATAGAATATTAGTCATGTGGTAAAAATATATTACAGTCTAAAGCAAATGTGATGAATAGTGAGAGCAGATAAGATGCCTCATAGACAGTAGTAGAACAAAGCGGTCATCACCCCACTCTCCATTGTTGCCAGATGTATCCAAGACGGCGGCGATGACGTTATCCAATATGGCGGCCTGTAGACTTGGCAACAGTGCATGACACCATCCAAGATGGCGGTAGTTATATCATTCAAGATGGCGGATTTTGAGAGAAGATAGGTCAATTGGGCTACTTCCACTAACCTAGCCCCCTGCCGTCACCTCCCCCCTCCCCTCCATCAGAAAATGGCGGGAAGTTCAAATTCCATCAGGACAATGCAATCTCTACTAACCTAAGAAAACGGTGGGAAGATAGGTCACTTGGACTACCTGAACTAACCCAAGTCATCTGACTGCCTCCTCTTCCTACAATCCCAAGTTCGATTCCCAACGGGGTCAGGGATTTTCACCTGCCTCGAGATGACGGGGTGTTTGTGTTGTCCTCATCATTCATGAAAATGGCGAGACTGGACTGAGCAAAGATTGGGAATTTGTACGAACACTGATAACCATGCAGTTGAGTGCCCCACAATCCAAACATCATCATCTTCCTAGGAACTGGCAGGAAGTTTGAATTTTGGGGGGAAGATAGGTCAATTGGGCTGTCTCTACTAACCTAAGAAAATTGCAGGACAGAAAGGGCAGTTGGGCTACCTACCAGTCATTCGACCGCCACCTTGTCCTAGGAAATGGCGAGAAGAGGACTCGACCTGTGCAGGACATAAGTCTTTATTTCACATGCACTATTTATTTCAACAATTAGAGGCAATACCACCATCAAGTGTAGTCGCCATGAGGTCCTGAGTCCAACTGACCTAGTACACAGTACTGCCACCAGAGGGCACTTTTGTCCATTCCATGATACAATCCAAGATGGCGGGGGAAAATGGAGGGAAACAGTGTGGTCTATCATGAAGTCTGGAGTCCAACTGACCTAGTACACAGTACTGCCACCAGAGGGTGCTGTCAGCTGTTTCGTGACATAATCCAATATGGCAGGGGAAGTGGAGGACAACAGTGTGGTCACCATGGAGTCCGGCATCCAACTGACCTAGTACACAGTACCGCCACCAGAGGCGCTGTCATCCATTCTGTGATGTAACCCAAGATGGCTGTCTGGAGGGGAAAATGACTCAGCCTGTACTAGGCTGCTGGGGAGAGGAAGGAGAGTGCTTTATTTATTTTGGAACAATTTATTTAGGGATGGATTTTAGATAGTATATTTATCACACTGATACAAAACAAATGCTCTGACATGTTTGGGGTCACGCCACACAGCCTGCAGACCTGTAACCTACTCGTAAATTACTGAAATAATGCTCTGCAGGCATGCAAACAACTCGTAAATTACCGAAATAATTTCAGTACACAGCATACAAATGTGCAAAATCCTCCTTAATAATACAGTACACTGATATGCAGACACGAAATCAACTCATAAATTGACCAAATAATGCATAGCATTGCCTACAGACCTCCTCATAAAATAATGCAACAGACATGCAAACAATGAGTGGAGGCACCGTCCATCGCCCCCTGTCCACTTTACCACACAGGAGGCTACTGCACACGCTCCCAGAAGTCAGGATGCACTGGCAGCAGCCAAGCCATTTACAGATGCCTGTTCAGGTCCCTCAAGCATGAGACGATGGCAAGCCTTTCATACTAGACACTTGAGAAATTCCTGTGAAAGTTGGGTCTATTTTCAGGTATACAGTTAGAGTTCTTCGAGTGCTATACTGACGTCAAAGAACTCCAAGGCACGCTCACATCAGTAGGCAGCATGTGTGTTTACCTTTGCTAATGCATCATGTGAAATGTTTGTCCTCCTCTCAATATACGTCTTAGAAACGTTAAACGTTCTCACCTCTAAAAGCCTGTGCACACTTTGCGAAAACACTGTTAATCATGAAAGCATTAAAGTATTCTTGTTGTTTGGAAAGAGAGCACTCTCTAATCACTGCTGGGGGGAGGGGGCGGGGGGTAATCAGAACAATTATGGAAACAGAATTCGAAGCACTGTCCGGAATTTTCGGTAACCTACAGAGGGGATGTGTGACGGCATCCCTGCCAGAGATGGATGGTTTACTTCAACTTGTCTTTGAACACTTGCTTTCTCAGAACTATCCATACATACCTTTCCTCCATATTGTTTGAATCAGTTTGCAGACGCTCCTATGCCCCAGCACAAAGGACTTCTTGTGAATGAATAGAGCATTATGATTGTATTTTGTACAGATCACAATACCGCACTGACAATTAAACCCTGCAAAGTGACCTACAGATCGTCAAGTATGGAAAGACTCTTACTCAAATACACTGCTCTCCATCGGAGGACAGGAGCTCGAATATTAGAGTGCGAAACAGATCTCCAACCCAGAAATATATCACCGTGTACCATGGCCATGTAGTAAACATACAGTTTGTATCCTGTGCCAAACAAAATCAGCTCTTTTTCATCATTCGTACATATACCGCGGAGACAGACAGCACTGTATACACTCCTCGTAGCACCAGATATTTCCCTGCGAGGTTGGCGGTCATCCATCCCTGACGGGTGACCAGAGTGCCTTCAGCAGATCAAAGTCACTCTTAGAACTGTTCTACAAATTAGAGCTCATTCCCCCTTGGCACAAACGCGTTACTGTTTCTGGTCCGAACCTGCTTGCTTGCTTGCTTTTTCCACACACATCTCCAGGTTCTAAGATTACAAGAACACATGCATTTTCACATGGTTTCTTATAATATTATACCATTTTTGCGGAACTTCTCGATATCAAGCACACAGCAATATCTTACCGATCACTTGCGCAACATATTTCTGAAGGTATAGGCTCGAAATTATTTCTCTACAAACCCAAAATTTTAGCTAGGTGGGGCGTGCTGTAATCCACTGACTAACTAGAAACTTGTCATGTCTGCAAAGACATTTATGCAGAAACTCGAAAAAAATAGCCGGCAAACGTCTCTTCCACATGCTAGATGCACACACCACATTCGATCTTCTCTTGACTAAATAAAGGCGCAAAATGTGCAGCAGCAGTCAACCGGACAATTTACATGGGAGGGAATAATGGTCCAGCGCAAACACACCTCCACATTCAATCTTCTCAAATTTCCACGCGATCACGAACGCTATCCAACACATACTGAGTATTAGTTCGCTATTCGGTCGTCTAGAGGACAACACGGTTATGTCATCTACATTCCTACACTCCAATGGGCCTCTCCATTCGGACAGCTCCTACCATTAATGGGAAACGTGACTCATCCCCGCGCAGGTCTGCACAGGTGGAATCATCATCCTAAGAAATCGGTCACATTCATATATATTATCCCTGTACTTACAACTAAATGTTACGATCACAGTCTCAGTTGAACAACATTCGACAATGAGTGAAGTATCGGAAATAAACCTAGTTGATGGTTGTCGCTCTGGAAATAGAAACATCTTTTTGACATACTCTTCCCTTTGCTATCACAGTACTCGACGTCAAATCCATACCTTCCTTACGAATGGACATAGTCATTTCCTTTGCACATATCGGAACACAAACACATACTTTACAAGCCTGATGCTCAAGGCGAACCTATCACGCACCCCCTACTACTAAGTATAATACTTAACTGTTCGCTGGCGATACGAAATAATACTGACCGAAAATCAATGATGGGTGGACATCTCTCATAAGTTTTTCTTGCGAGTGCAACCACCATGTATTAGAACGAGAGGTTTAATCGTCTTACAAACCGCCAGATGTTAAAAAAATACGATCCCACCGATCCCAACAACTACTGTATGTTACTGTCACAAGCGGTCTTCATTCTATATGTGCACACAAGTATCCATGTTAAAAGCTATATCGGCTTTATAAATCCACGTATGGCATTACCTACGAATCGCGCGGTTTTTCCAGACAAGTACCGAGACGGTAATCGTCTGAGTGTATATTATCAGACCAGCAGTCCGGTTACACGTAGCCCATGGTGAAACGTCGTCATAAAATCGCTGAATTTTGAAACTGATTCAGCTATGGAACGTGGAATGAAACCGCTATCTGCAACCCTCTCATGCTGCCGCCACTAGATATTTCTCACGTATTTGTAACGTATTCTGTCTCGAGACCATGTCAGAGGTTCTGCGATATATCCACTGAGTTATAGGCGATGACTGATTGAGGACGATCACAAACAGTAGTAGATGGTGTGCTGACTGACGTTGTAAGAAATGTACACTAGCTTCTCAGATCTCTAGTTCTACGCTATCCACTAGAAATGATGTCTATGATTTGGAATCAAGTCTTTCCATTCAGCCACATACATGCATTGGATCCTATGGAGAAGTCTTTCAATGATTACAGCCACAAGTGAATCATATTTCTAGCACTCTCATATCTCGAAATGAGTCACCTTTCACGAACGTATCTGCTACAGTAAAATTCCCTCCTCGTTTTAGGTAGCCCCTATGTATCCTGCAACTGCACCCTCAGACTCTGCACTTCCATCCCTGCAGCTTTGCGCACGTGATCGTCCCAATGTAAGTCGGAACTGAGTAGGGGTTGGAGGAAAACTATATCTACCACCTTCTGCAACCTGTGTAGAAACAGGCAAAACTGAGTTACTGTGACAGAGCTGTGTTTTGTCCATTCAGCGGAAACGAAGTCTGCATCTGCAACACGAGGTAGTATAAAAGACAGTACGGGAGCTGGGGGAAGGACGTGGATTTTGCCACTGCATTGTGGTGCTTCTCCAAACTACAACCAGGTACTATAGATCCACTCCCCTCAGGGTCCATTCACATCTAGCACCCCAACATTCTATCATCGTTATTCTATTCCATCCACCAGAGAAAAATTATGAAGTATAAAAGCTCCACTAACTTCATCCGATAGAGAACTCAATAAAATTTTTACAGCATCTCTCTACTCCCATATATCGAAAACAAATTCCGCATCGAGCACATGTGACGATCCTATTCAATATACAAGTATTGATGCGCAGCACAGACCAATTTAAAGTTTAGTCACCTGTACTGTATATCCCACAGTCGGAAGAGACGCTCCCTGTGGCCCTGCGTCGTTGTTTGAAACATTGTTTTTTCTGCTATAACATGCTTTGTACACTGCCATACATTTTGTTTTTTCACCACGACTTCGAGGTCTGTGTCAGGCTCTAAACTGACATTAACACGTTCTGATCTATTGCCTCTCGCAGAAAACTTGACGTCGCACGGTGTAAATCATCTTGTTACTCTGGCTACCATAACACACCACACACTGGATGATTTTAGATAAAAGATAGTTACAACATAAGGAAACTGGAAAAGTTTGGCGGCGTTGTGGAGAGTTTCCAAACTGCTGTCCGAAAGTGATTGATGACATTTACATATAAACTCATCTGTCACAGTGATGGAATAGCTGATGATTCCGCATTCCATTTGGACTGATTCCTCATATTGCAGTCATGTAAGAGATCACTGTTTCGGTGCTATCTGTCCCCAGACAGTGTTGTCCCTCCACCAAAACTCTTTCTTCAACTCAAAAAAGCGATGTCAGTCAATTCGTATGTGGTAACCAACAGCATACCAGAGGACAGATGGGATGGAAAAGACACCCCAAATGTACAGAAATAATAAGGAATACAGTGGACTGTGTGAACAATTTTACCAATTTTACAGTAATTTCAACATCGACCAATGATGTGACAGCATGGTTCAAAAATGGCTCTGAGCACTATGGGACTTAACTGCTGTGGTCATCAGTCCCCTAGAACTTAGAACTACTTAAATCTAACTAACCTAAGGACATCACACACATCCATGCCCGAGGCAGGATTCGAACCTGCGACCGTAGCGGTCACGCGGTTCCAGACTGTAGCGCCTAGAACCGCACAGTCACTCCGGCCGGCCTGTGACAGCATGTTTCCCAGTTTCAGTATCATAGCTAAACCACCCCCTCCCCACATTGCAAGTACCATGGTGAATGTGGATAGATGACTGTGCAGTAAATCCATGCATTGTTAATTCTCAAACACACCCATCATCAAAGTATATCAGAAAGCGCATAATATATTTCCAACACTTTGAGCATTGTGCTTAATTTACGATCTATCTCTATGCTGATGGGAGTCACAGAGCATTCTAGCAGTCTTAGGGTAAAATTGGAGACTGAAGGATCCCCCTCGCACTGTCATTGACCAACCCGCCCTGCAGCACTGTTACCGATTTAATCAGTAATAGAACAGAAGTAGACTGCTACATTCCACGTGTCGTGAATGAATGGAGATTGCCGAGTCCTCGCCCATCCAAGTGCACATGATTTCTCGAGATATGCCATGTCGAGGAGGTTATCACTCCTTATCAGATTTGAAAGTGTTGTGATGTAATAGTAGATGATGAAGAAGAACCAGAAACGGACGATTTTTATGCGCCATGGAGCTCCAGACAGATGGAGTTTGAAGCATTTTTACGTAAATCAACCAAGCTATCAATTTTAAAGTATTATTCCAGAGTCTAGGATCAGTACGTGGAAGGTACTGGTAAGAGAGAACATAAACACATGCACTCCTAAGGCTACAACGTTCCGCACTTAAAACGGGCTATAATGTTAGATCACTTGCATTTTCGCCCTATCAGTCGTATGGAATGTAGTGCAGTTAATATTCCAATGTAAGAAATATATTTCAAGTGCGTGACATACATCCTTCTTCCCGGTTTCTCTACGATAAACTACGTTATCGAACTGTAAAATGAGATAACTACTTCCTTAAATCATTGGCTCTGTGTGATACGAACACAATATAGTTTTCCAGAGATGTATAGCGTCCACTGTTCACATCCGATTACACTTCGGAAAGTATACTAAGCCTGCATCAGCCCTATATAAAATTATGGTTAGTAACGGGGAATACCTCTTACAAGGAAACAGATGAACGCATAGCAGCAGCGTCCGACATGTGAAAATTACAAGAGATTCCGTCACTAACTCTGTAAACAGCACATTTGTCATGCAAATGTATACACAAGGATTGCAGTGTCTCACAAGCACCTACCGCTAACTTAGTTATGAAGCTCAAGTCTTGATTTTACAACCAATATGCGACAGGGGGGTGGAGTTCATCGCATAAATCATAGTTCATTTAGAGGAATGTGTCACGTTTCATCACACATTAGATGGAAGTCCTCTGATGAGTGACAGGTTTACCGTTAACGATCGCAAGTAGACAGTACTTTAAATCACATACAGAACACGTGGCTGTATACAAGTCGAATATAGGCTATGTCACGTGACTGATGCATCCTGACAGAACAGTGGAAAAATTGACCTACAGCAACTTCTTCCTCTCTAGAATGCATCATCAGTCTACCATTAAATTGTACATCAATAGAGCTCTAACTCAATCAATCACTGCTTCCACGCAATGTCATCCTTTAACGCAGATGCATGTAAATAAGTTTAGAGATGGATGGTTCTCTGTCTTCCTGAAAAGCATAAAATAAAGTAGTCAACTCGCGTGTATCACTGGTTCCTCAATAGACATACAGTATAATGCAGCCTCGACGGAAAAAAAAATTACTGCTTCCCTGATTCTATTCACTTCCATGTTGACGTTTTATCGGATCCCTATTGGTGCCGCATACTTGTTCCCATGTTTAAACTGCTCTGTGCCAACCAGAAGATACGCAAGTACTCAATTTCCCAGCATTTCGGTGTACATTCGATCAATTTATACCTATCCCCCCCCCCCCAAATCATTTTTCGCAATTCTGTCGATTTTATGTCAGTTCCATCCATGGGATCATGACATAACCCCTCGTTCTGTGTAGATCCAAGTTAGCGTTCGAATGTGGATCCACCGCGTGTTATATTCAGGTCAATGTTGAGATGCGGATCCAAAATACGCCGTGCATGGGATAGGGTTTGAAGGTGGATCCGCTGCGCACTGTTTCCGGAGGTGTGTTGAGATGTAGATCCACAATATGGCCTGCATGGGGTAGGTTTGGAGGAGGATCCGTCACGCGCACTGTACGAAGCAGTGTTGGCACGCAAAAAAAGGGTTCAAATGGCTCTGAGCACTATGGGGCTTAACATCTGAGGTCATCAGTCCCCTAGAACTTAGAACTACTTAAAACTAACTAAATTAAGGACATCACACACATCCCTGCCCGAGGCAGGATTCGAACCTGCGACCGTAGCGGTTGTGCAGTTCCAGACTGAAGCGCCTAGAACCGCTCGGCCACACCGACTGGCGGTGTTGGGATGCAGATCTACAGTATACTACATCCAAGTTAGCGTTCGAGTGTGGATGTGCCACAGACTGTATATATGGACCTATGTTCAGATACGGATCCACCACACGCAAATACTGCGATAGGGTCCGTGGGTGGACCAACCATGCGATTCGTCCAGGCACGTAATCTATGTTCGAAGTTTGGTCCACCAGTGGAGTACATCTACATCTACATTTACACTCCGCAAGCCACCCAACGGTGCATGGCGGAGGGCACTTTACGTGCCACTGTCATTACCTCCCTTTCCTGTTCCAGTTGCGTATGGTTCGCGAGAAGAACGACTGCTGGAAAGCCTCCGTGCGCGCTCGAATCTCTCTAATTTTACATTCGTGATCTCCTCGGGAGGTATGAGTAGGGGGAAGCAATATATTCGATACCTCATCCAGAAACGCACCCTCTCGAAACCTGGACAACAAGCTACACTGCGATGCAGAGCGCCTCTCTCGCAGAGTCTGCCACTTGAGTTTGCCAAACATCTCCGTAACGCTATCACGCTTACCAAATAACCCTGTGACGAAACGCGCCGCTCTTCTTTGGATCCTCTCTATCTCCTTTGTCAACCCGACCTGGTACGGATTACACACTGATCAGCAATATTCAAGTACAGGTCGAACGAGTGTTTTGTAAGCCACCTCCTTTGTTGATGGACTACATTTTCTAAGGACTCTCCCAATGACTCTCAACCTGGCACCCGCCTTACCAACAATTAATTTTATATGATCATTCCTCTTCAAATCGTTCCATATGCATACTCCCAGATATTTTACAGAAGTAACTGCTACCAGTGTTTGTTCCGCTATCATATAATCATACAATAAAGGATCCTTCTCTCTATGTATTCGCAATACACTACATTTGTCTATGTTAAGGGTCAGTTGCCACTCCCTGCACCAAGTGCCTATCCGCTTCAGATCTTCCTGCATTTCGCTGCAATTTTCTAATGTATAGTGGTATATTACGCCTCCTGATCAGTGCATTTGGGCTAGGTGTTGGCAGCTGTGCTATATTTACAGGCAATTTTAGAACGCAGAACGAGATGTTATGTCGTGATCGCATGGATAGATCTGACCTAAAATCGATAGGATTGCGAAAAATGACGAGGGAATAGCTATAAATTGACACAATATACACCAAAATGCTGTGAAATTGAGGAAGTACTTGCTTATCTTCTGGTTCGCGCCAAACAATTTGTAACTGGGAACAAGTATGCGGCAACAGGAGGAATCTGGGAAAACGTTGAGATCAAAACGAAGGGAATCAAGGAGGTAGTCAATTTTCTTCCGCCGAGGCAGTATTATACTGTATGTCTGTTGAGGTACCAGTGATACACGCGAATTGACTACTATATTTGATGCTTTTCAGGAGGACAGAGAACCATTCACCTCTAAACTTACTTGCATCTGCGTTAAAGGAGAACAGAGAGTGGATGGGGTGATTGATTGAGGTAGAGCTGTAACGATGTACGATTTAATAGTTGACTGATTCATGCCAAAGAAGGAGAACTTGCTGCAGGTCAATTTTTTCCAGTATTCTGTCCAGACGCATCAGTCGTGTGACATAGCCTGCGTTCTACTTGTATACAGCCACGTCTTCTGTATGTGGTTTAAAGCACTGTCTACTTGCGATCGTCAATGGTAAACCTGTCAGCCGTCAGAGGACTTCCATCTCATGTGTGATGAAACTTGACACAATACTCTAAACGAACTTTGATTTGTGTGATGTATTCCATCAACCCTATCGCATCTTGGGTGTAAAATCGAGACTTCAGTCTCATAACTAAATTAGCGGTAGGAGCTTGTGAAGCGTTGCAATCCCCTATACACATTTGCCCGACAGATGTACTGTTTACAGAGTTAGTGATGGAAGACTTGTAATTTTCACATGTCGGACGCTGCTGCTAGGGGTTTATTTATTTCTTTGTAGGATGTATCTACCGCTAAGCAGCAGTTTGAGGTGTAATTTCGGTGAGGGACGAGGTATACCGTTAGGAATGCTTGGATGGCTGCACGCTATGCTGTTCTGGGAAGCATTGCAGACTCTCCATCTCCGTGCTGGAGGCCCACTGCAGCTTTGCGTCATTGCGTCGACATCGGTGCCTAGATGACTTCTAAATCGAATGAGCTTTTATAGTTCGTAATTTTTCTATGTTGCCGGGTAGAGAACAACGATGATAGCATGTTGGGCTGATTGATTTGAATAGACGCGGATCTATAGTACTTGTATCAAGTTTGGGGACGTACCACACTGCGCGCATTTCCGCCGAATGGTCAAAACATGCTCCTGTTGCACTAACTCAGGTCGTTCTGTTTCTACACAGGTTGCAGAAGGTGGTGGATATGTCTTTCGCCTACTTCTGCTCAGTTCCGACTTAAATTGGAACGATCACATGCGCGAAACTGTAGAAATGGGAGCAGTTGCAAGATGCGTAGGTGGTCACTAAAACCACGTTGGAATTTAACTGTAGCAGCTAGGTTCGGGAAAGGTGACTCGTTTCGAGATATGGGAATGCCAGAAATATGATTGACTTGAGGGTGTGATCGGATGCAGGTATGTGCTTGAATGGAAGGACCTGATTTCAAATGATTGACATCGTTTCTAGCGGATAGCGTTTAACATTAGAGATCTGAGAAGCTAGTGTACATTTTTCTTCATACAACCTCAATTGGCACATCATCTACTAGGCTACTACTGTTTGTGTTCCTTCTCAATTAGTCATCGTCTGTAACTCAGTGGATATATTGCAGAACCTCTGTTATGGTATCGAGACAGAATGAGCTATAAATACTATATAATTATCTAGTTGAGGTGGTGTGAGGCAGTCGTAAATACAGCTTACATACCACGTTCCTTAGCCGAATCACTTTCAAAATGGCGTAATTTTATCATGAGGTTGCATTGTGGGCTGGTAATACTCATTCCTACGATCACCGTCACGGTATTTGTCCGGAAAAAAAGCACCTCATTCAGAGGTAATGTACCTCGATTCGTAAAGCAGGTATAGCTTTTAACATGGATACTTGAGTGCACCTGTAGAAACAAGACCGCTTGTGACAGAAACATGCGGTAGTTGCTGCAATCGGTTTTTTCTTTAACATCTCACTGATTATGTCTCTCTTTCTAGGGCACGGTGGTAGGACTCACAAGAAAAACCTAAGAGACATACATGCGTATCGTTGATTTTTGGTCAGTATTATTACATATCACAGGCAATCAGTTATTGACGAAGTATTATGCTTAGTAGTAGTAGTGAATGCGTGATATGTTCGCATTTGAGCATCAGGCTTTATAAAGTATGTGTTTGTGGAAAGGAAATGACTATGTCCAGTTGTACGGAGGGTATGGATTTGACTTGGAGTACTGTGATAGCAAAGAGAAGAGTATGTCAAGTCATAAGAAAGGTACTCATATTTCTATTTCCAGAGCCACTGCTCACCACAGGGTGTATTTCTGATAGTTGGTTCATTGTCGAATGCCGTTCAAATGAGAATGTGATCGTAAGATTTAATTGTAAGTATAATGATTCTATATATATATATATATATATATATATATATATATATATATATATATATATATGTGTGTGTGTGTGTGTGTGTGTGTGTGTGTGTGTGTGTGTGTGTGTGACCGGTTTTATAGAATGATTCCATGTATGCATGGCCTGTGGTGAGAATGATTCATGTTCCCCGTTAACGGCAGCAGCAGTCTGAATGCAGAGGCCTGTTGGAGTGTAGGGATGCATCTGTGTTAACTTAGACGTCCTCTAGACGACCGAATAGCGAACTAATACTTAGTATGTGTTGGGCGGCTTTCATGATCAAGTGGAAATTTGAGAAGATTGTGTATGGAGGTGCGTTTGCACTGGACTGTTATTCCCTCCCAAGTAAATTGTTCTGTTGACTGCTTCTGCACATTTCGCGCTTTTATTTAGTTGAGGGAAGATCGATTGTGGTGTGTGCATCTAGCATGTGGAAGACACATTTGCCTGTTGTCTAGACATGGGGAAGACCTTAGTTGGCTTGTAAATTATAGAGATGATTTGGAATATGTTACCTCACCGACATTGGCATTCGAGAGTGGAAATAACAGTTTCCTCTATTTATTTCTAGTTACTCAGTGGTTTACAACATGCTGCACCTCTCTTAAGTTTGAGGTTTGTAGAGAAATAATTTCCAGTCTATGTCTTGGGAATTATGTTGTGCTAGCGATCGGTAGGATACAGCCTAGTGCTTGATATCGAGAATTACCGCGAAAATGGTATAATAATATGGTGAACCATGCAAAAATACGTGTGTTCTTGTAATCCCCGAGTCTGGAGATGTGTGTAGAAAAGCGAGCAAGCAAGAAAGCACAAACAGTAACGCATTTGTGCCGAGGGGAAACGATCCCGAATTTGTAGAACAGTTCTGAGGTGCTGTGGGAACCCAGCAGGCGTAGATGCCCCAGTGCTGAGAGGCGTATATATATATATATATATATATATATATATATATATATATATATATATATATATATATATGTGTGTGTGTGTGTGTGTGTGTGTGTGTGTCTGTGTGTGTGTGTGTGTGTGTGTGTATATATATATATATATGGTACTCTCTGTCTTCGTGGCATATGTACGAATGATGTAAAAGGGATGATTTTGTATGGCAGAGGATATGATTTGTATGTTTATTACATCAACATGGTAGGCGGTGATATATTGACGGGTTGGAGATCAGTTTCGCTGACTAATATTCAAGCTCCTATCCAAGGTGGAAGAACAGTGCAAATGAGTAAGAGTCTTCCCGTATTTGGCGATATGTATGGCGCTTTGCGAGGTTCAGATGTCGGTGCAATATGGTGATCAGAGTAAAATAGTTTATTGGCGCTGAAATTCTTGTCTGTGGAAAGAAAGAAAAGGCTGACGGTGCTTCCCTAGGACTGAGGAGCATCGTGACATAGCTGGTGTGAGTGTAGGCATACCATAATTTTTTCAGGTGCTGTACAGATATAAAAGATAACTGCACTGTTTGTGTAAAATGTTTATATATTGTTTTGTAAAGTTAGTGTGGCTTACATTGTGTAAAATGTGTATGTATTGCACTGTAAAGTTACTATGGTTTATGTTATGGCATGACTAGAGAGGATGAATGTGTGTCCTATCGTGAGGGATGTATAGATTCAGCATTTCGATAATGGCAAGGATATGAGAGAGACATTTTAGGTGGAAAATTATATGCACTATAGATATAGAGATTTGTTCCAGAAGCACAGTCGTCAAGAGGAGACATTACCTGTACATCGATCGGTGTCAGACTCTAGCATCAATGGTAATATTTAACTGTAGTTAGATTGGTAAATATCTTCTTGGCTTCCAATATTCTTGTGAGTCTAGTATGTATATGATGATATGTAGACAACTTTGCGGGTTTAACTCTCCATGCAATTCAGCGATCTGTGAAAAATAATTTTACCTCTGAAAGTCCCAGAAAGAAAAGGTGGGTGGTGCTTTGATACCAGCAGCAACAGTAATTTGGCGGGTAAATTCGATGAGAGCCAATCATAATGCTCGATTCATTCACATGTTTTGTGCTGGGATATAGGAGCCTCTACATAGCGGTCAGAACATTTGCGTTTGTTGACAGCATGAAGGCTATGACATTAGGAGTGCTGTGAAGAGTGCATTCGGCGTTATTTTCGTAAACAGGTTCTGTTAGGGCAAGAATTTCCTTGCATACCAGCTGAGACATCAAGAAAGCGAGCGTTAAGTATTTCTGGGACACTATAGAATTCCCGAGAGGTCGACTTGGCTGTTGTTTTTTACAAAGCCAGGTGACATAAGAATAACATTGAGAACATTTTAGATGGCGAGTCGCCACGCGGACGTTTTGCAGGTACGCACAGCTGAACGCAACTCGTATGTTCCATTAGGGGGAACTTTCACCTGTGTCCGGCATCGGCTCGCGGCTGTGGGTGCCCCGGGAGCGTCTGCACCGGTGTCTAGGTGAACATGCATTTGGATAGAAATTTGTCAGGTGTCAAGTATGAAAGGGATGTCGCCACCTCATGCTTGAGGGCAGCAGTGTATGGTTTGACAGCTGACGGCCACGTCATTTGGCGGGGGTTGCCGCAAACCTCCTTTGCTCTCTACTGGACAGGGGGTGGCGGAGGGTGCTTGCGTGCATTGATTGCATTTTTTTGCGAGCAGGTCTGTAGGCTGTGCTATGCGTTATTTGGACAGTTTACGAGTACTGAGCGTATCTACACGCCACTGTGCTGTATTATTTATAAACAGTTTGCAGGTCTGTACCGAAATTATTTGGGAAAATTAGGAGTTTTTTGCTTGTCTGCAGACTGTGTATTGTGACCCCAAGCACATAAGGGCGAGTGCTTTGTGTCAGTGTGACAAATATACTCCATCCCTAAATAAAATGTTGCAAAATAAATAGTGTGCACTGCTTCCTTACATTTCCCAGTAGCCCAGCGCAGCCTGAACCATTTTCGAGCCATTTTCCCCCTACAGACCACCATCTGGGATTAGGTCACAGGAGGGATGACAGTACCATCTGGCTGAAGCAATATATACTAGGTCAGTTGGAGTCTAGATTTCGTAGTGGAGTCATTGCTTGCAAAATGAAAACTTATGTCCATTATAGGCAGAGTCGTTTTCCCATCATTTCCCCCTAACATCTTGGATGATGTCATGCACTGTGCACATTAGTACACGTTAGTGCACGTTAGCACACATTAGTGCACGTTAGTACACTTTAATACACGTTAGTGTACGTTAGCCCTACAACATGAGTTGGTAAGGGGACTTGGTGGTCGGTTGAGGATTGTGGTGGAGAGTTTAGGTATTTCCTTCCAAGTCCAGGTGGGCCTGGCATTCGTGAAAATTCATTCCAAGTCCATGGTATTGCTCCCTGGTGGTGTCAATATGTACTAGGTCTCGGGGTGAACTCAATGTATGCCGCCATCTTGAATAATGGTAGTTGCGTCATCAGATGACGTCACAGACGACAGCAACCTCTGGTACAAAGTCAGTTGGAGTCTGGAGCTCTTGGTGAACACAATGTATACTGCCATCTTGGATGACATCACAGATAAGATGGTTCAAATGGCTCTGAGCACTGTGGGACTTAACATCTTAGGTCATCAGTCCTCTAGAACTTAGAATTACTTAAAGCTAACTAACCTAAGAACATCACACACATCCATGCCCGAGGCAGGATTCGAACCTGCGACCGTAGCAGTCTCGCGGTTCCGGACTGCAGCGCCTAGAACCGCACGGCTAACGCGGCCGGCCATCACAGATAAGAGCTCCCTCTGGTGGTGGCGCTGTGTACTAAGACAGTTGGAGTCTGGAAGCCGTGGTGAACACACTGGATGGCTGTACTGCATGAAAATGATTAAATAAAGACTTATGTCCAAGTCCTTTCCCCACGAATCCTTAGGAGGCGTTGGCGATTGGGTGACTGAGATTAGTCCAAGTGTCATTTCTTTCGCGCCATTTCCTTAGCTTAGTAGAGATATGCAAAATGATCTTTGTTTACCGCCAAATTTCAAACTTGGTGCCAGTTCATAGTAGGAAGTGGCAGTCGAGTGGCTTAGGTTAGTGTGGGTAGCCCAAGTGGCCTATCTCCCTGCGATTTTCTTTGCTTAGTAGAGATAACTGTGGTGTGATGCATTATCCTGTTGGAATTTAAACTTACCGCCACTTTTATGGGGGAGGGGGCATGGCACATTCAAGTCAAAAAGCCACCATCTTGGATAACGGTACTTCCGTCATCAGCTGACGCCATGGCCGCCATCTTGGATCACGTTATGTTCTGTTGCCAAGCCTACATGACGCCATCTTGGATTAAGTCATCACCGCCATCTTGGATACATCTGGCAACAATGCAGAGTGTCCCAGAATCCCCCTTGCCCCAATACTGCCGAAGAAGTTAGCACCCCTTATTGGTGTATGGTAGTATATATGACAGTGTAGTGATGTAATAGCAAATAGTTACGAAGAAGAAGAAATGGGTGATTTTTATGCAAAATGGAGCTTCAGATGAACGGAATTCGAGACATTTTACATAGATCAACTACGCTATCAATTCTAAAGTACTGTTCTTGTGTCTGGGATCAGTACCAAAAAGGTATTGGTAAGAGAGAACATAAACACATGCACTCCTAAGGCTACACGGTCCTGCACTTAAAGCAGGCTATAATGTTAAATTGCTGCAGTTTCTGACCTATAAGTTGTGTCGAATGCAGTGCTGCTAATATTCCAATGTAAGAAATATATTTACACCGCATGACGTACATCCTTCTTCCAGCTTTCTCTACAATAAACTATGGTGACAAACTGTAAAATTAAAAAAACTGCTTCGTTAAAATATCGATTCTGTGTGATACATGCACAATATACCTTCACAGAGGTGTATAGCGTCCACTGTTCACATCTGATCACGGTTTAGAAGCTATACTGTGCTTGCATCAGTTTTGTAGAAAATGGTCGTTAGTAATGGGGAATACCTTTTACAAGGACACAGATAAACTCACAGCAGTGGTGTTTGACATGTGAAATTACACATCATGCCGCCTCTAATTCTGTAAACAGGACATCTGCCAAGCAAATATATACAAGGGGATTGAAGCACCTCACAAACAAGTGTCGCTAACAGAGAATCACCTTAGTTATGAAACTGAAGTGTCGATTTTATATCGAAGATGCGACATGGGGATGGAGTATGTCACATAAATCTTCGTTCGTTTAGAGGAATATGTCGAAACAGGATGGTCATGTTTCGTCACACATGAGATGGAAGTCCTCTGGTGACTGCGAGGTTTGCTGTTAATGATCGCAAGTAGACAGTGCTCTAAGTCACACACAGAACACACGGTAGTATACGAGTCAAACGCAGGCTATGTCACACAACTGATGCATCGTGAAAAAACAACGGAAACAAATGGTCAAATGACCTGCAGCAACACCTCCTTCTCTCTCTAGAATGCATCAGCATTCTACCATTAAATTGTACCTAGTTACAACTCCATCTCAACTGATCACTCCATCCACTCCATGTCATCCTTTAATGCAGATGCACTTAAGTTTGGAGGCAGATGGTGTTCTGTTTTTCTAGGAAAGCACCAAAGATAGCACTCAATTCGTGTGTATCACTATTACCTCAACAGACATATGGTAGGATGTCGCCTCGACGAAAAGAATGACTGTTTCCCTGGTTCCCGATGGTTCCATGTCAACGTTTTCTCGTTTTCCTCATGCTGTCGCATACTCGTTCCCATGGACAAGAACTGTTCTGCACCGACCTGAAGACACGGAAGTACTTCCTCAATTTCCCCACGTTGTAGTGTATTTTCCCTCAATTTACACATGTTTTCCGTCATTTTTCGTAATTTTATCGATTTTATGTCACTTCTAACCATGTGGTCATGACATCACTTCTCGTCCCATGTTCTAAAATTGATTGTAAATGTAGTACAGCTGCCAACGCCTAGTACAAATGCTCGATTTTTCTGGTCAGGCGCCTTAGTATAGCACTGTACTCGAATGTATCTGGTCACATCCACTCACATATTCTGCACTTGCAGTGTGTTTGTTCTGTTTTCATCTACATCTACATGGTTACTCTGCAACTGACACTTAAGTGCTGGCAGAGGGTTCATGGAACCATTTTGATACTACTTTTCTACCATTCCACTCTCGAATGGCGCGTGGGAAAAAGGAACCCCTACATCTTTCCGTTCGAGCTCTGATTTCTCTTATTTTATTATGATGATCATTTCTCCCAACGTAGGTGGATGTCAACAAAATATTTTAGCATTCGGAAGAGAAAGTTGGTGATTGAAATTTCGTTAATAGATCTCGCCGCTAATAAAACCTCCTTTGTTTCAGTGACTGCCATTTCAAACTCGCGTATCATATCAGTGACACTCTCACCCTTACTGCGCGATAACACGAAACGAGCTGCCCTTCTTTGCACTTTTTCGATGTCCTCCGTCAATCCTACCTGGTAAGGATCCCATACCGCGCAGCAATATTCCAGCAGAGGACAGACAAGTGTAATGTAGGCTGTCTCTTTAGTCGGTTTGTCGCAACTCCTAAGTGTTCTGTCAACAAAGCGCTGTCTTTGTTTCGCCTTCCCCCACAATGTTATCTATCTGGTCTTTCCAATTTAAGTTGCTCGTAATTTTAATTCCTAGGTATTTAGTCAAATTGACAGCCCTTAGATTTGTGCGATTTATCGTATACCCAAAATTTATCGGATATCTTTTAGTACCCATGTGGATGACCTCGCACTTTTCTTTCTTTAGTGCTAATTGCCACTTTTCGCACCATACATAAATTCTCTCTAGATCATTTTGTAATTGGAACTGATCGTCTGATGATTTTACTAGACGGTAAAGTACAGCGTCATCTGCAAACAATCTAAGGAGGCTGCTCAGATTATCACCTAGATCATTTATATAAATCAGGAATAGCAGAGGACCTATGACACTACCTTGCGGAACGCCAGATATCACTTCTGCTCTTCTCGATGATTTACCGTCTATTACTACGAACTGTGATCTCTCTGAGAGGAAATCACAAATCCAGTCACTCCATATGCACGCAATTTCATTATTGGTCGCTTGTGAGGAACGGTATCAAAAGCCTTCTGGAAATGTAGGAATATGGAATCGATATGAGATTCCTTCTCGACAGCACTCATTACTTCATGGGAATAAAGAGCTTGCTGTGTTGCACAAGAACGATATGTCCTGAAATCGTGTTAGTTATGTATCAACAAGTCATTTTCTTCAAGGTGATTCATAATGTTCGACTACAGTATATGCTCCAAAATCCTACTGCAAATTGAAGTCAGTGATATGGGTCTGTAATCCAATGGGTTACTCCTATTTCCTTTCTTGAATATTGTTGTGACCTGTGCTACTTTCCAATCTTTAGGAACAGACCCTTCGTCAAGTAAGCGGTTGTATATGATTGCTTAAGAAAGGCGCTATTATGTCTGCATACTCTGAAAGTAAACTGACTGGTATACCATCTGGACCGGAAGACTTGCCTTTCTTAAGTGATTTGAGCTGTTTCGCAACACCTAAGATATCGTCTTTTATGTCACTCATGCTAACAGCTGTTCTGGTTTCGAATTCTGGAATATTTACTTCGTCTTCAATCGCGAAGGAATTACAGAAAACTGTATTTAGTAACTCCGCTTTAATGGCATCATCATCGGTAACATTTCCACCGCTATCGCGCAGGGATTGTATTGACTGTTTTTTGCCACTGTTGTACTTTATATACGACCAGAATCTCTTTGGGTTTTCTACCATATTTCATTGTGGAAACTATTAACAGCATCTCGCATTGACGTCCGCACTAAATTTCGAGCTTCCATGAATCTTAGCCAGTCTTGGGGATTTTGCGTTCTTCTGAATATGGCATGCTTTTTTCGTTGCTTCTGCAACACTCATCTGACGTGTTTTGTGTACCATGGTTGATCAGTCCCGTTTCTTATTAACTTATGCGGAATGAATCTATCTATTGCTGTCGATACTGTATCTTTGAATCTGAGCCATATCTGGTCTACACTTACATAATTAGCTTGGAAGGAATGGAGACTCTCTCTTAGGAAGGCGTCAAGCGAATTTTTATCTGCTGTTTTAAATTGATATATTTTGCGTTTATTTTTAGTGGTTTTGGTTGATATGGTTTTTAGCCTCGCTACAATGACCTTGTGTTCACTAATCCCTGTATCTGTCATGACGCTCTCTATTATATCAGGCTTATTTGTGGCTAAGGGGTCAAGTGTGTTTTCGCAACCATTTACAACTCGTGTGGGCTCATGAACTAATTCTTCAAAGTAATTCTGAGAGAAAGCATTTAGTACAATTTCGGAAGATTTTTTTTGTCTACCACCGGCTTTGAACATGTATTTTCGCCAACAAATCGAAGGTAGATTGAAGTCTCCACCAATTATAACTGTATGAGTGAGGCACTAATTATAATGTATGCCTGTGTCTATGCATGTGTCGTGGGCATTGACACTTTACGCTAGTCTGTGCAACGGATCAATACCCGTATACTTAATAGGATCGCTGCATATGCGACGCTGGCACGTAGACGGTATTTGTTTTCAATATACCGGAAGAGAGAGTTGTGGTAAAAATCTCATCGAGTTCTCTATCAGATGAAATTAGCGGAGCTTTTATACTTCGTAATTTTTCTCTGTTGGATAATACAGAATAACGATGATAGAATGTTGGTGTGTTAGATGTGAATGGACCCTGAGGGACGCAGATCTGCTTCAGACTGCAGTACCTCTATGTTGTCGAGTCTTCCTAATTTTCCTGATAAGAAACACCACCGTAACTGTTCGTACTGTCTTTATACTACCTCATGTTGCATCACGTTGCAGGAGAGGGCTTCGTTTGGCGTTGACCTTACACATCGTACACAGCTGGCGTAGCTACAACAACATGTTCCCATTTCCACTGAATGGCCACAACGCGGTCCTGTCGCACCATCTCAGCTTAGCCTGTCTCTACACGGAATGCAGAATGTGATAGATATAGCTCTCTCCGACTTCTGCTCAGTTACAACTTAAACTGGAACGATGACATGCGCAAAGCTGCAGAGATGGCAGGGCAGAGCCTGAGAAGCAGTTGCAAGATGCATAGGGACCATCTAAAACCATACTGAAATTTTACTGTAGCAGACACATTCAAAAAAGGTGCCTCATTTCGAAATGTGAGAGTGCCAGAAATATGATTCACTAGTGACTAATCATTAAAAGATCTAATGCAGGCAGGTATGTGGTTAAATGGAATATAGATCTGAAAAGCCTGAGTACATTTCTTACAACCTCAATCAGCACACCATCTACTGTATGTGATCATTCTCAATCAATCATGGCCTATAACCCAGTGAATACTGGGTGGGCCATTGATCGTGACCGGGCCAAATACCTCACAAAATAAGCGTCAAACGAAAAAACTACAAAGAACGAAACTCGTCTAGCTTGAAGGGGGAAACCAGATGGCGCTATGGTTGGCCCGCTAGAGGGCGCCCCCATGGGTCAAACGGATATCAACTGCGTTTTTTTAAAAATAGAAACCCCCATTTTTTATTACATATTCGTGTAGTACGTAAAGAAATATGAATGTTTTGGTTGGACCACTTTTTTCGCTTTGTGATAGATGGAGCTGTAATAGTCACAAACATATAGCTCACAATTTTAGACGAACAGTTGGTAACAGGTAGGTTATAAAATACAGAACGTAGGTACGTTTGAACATTTTATTTCGGTTGTTCCAATGTGATACATGTACCTTTGTGAACTTATCACTTCTGAGAACCCATGCTGTTACAGCTTGATTACCTGTAAATACCACATTAATGCAATAAATGCTCAAAATGATGCCCGTCAACCTCAATGCATTTGGCCATACGTGTAACGACATTCCTCTCAACAGCGAGTAGTTCGCCTTCCGTAATGTTCGCACATGCATTGACAATGAGCTGATGGATGTTGTCAGGCGTTGTCAGTGGATCACGATAACAAATATCCTTCAACTTTCCCCACAGATAGAAATCCAGGGACGTCAGATCCGATGAACATGCGGGCCATGGTATGGTGCTTCGACGACCAACCCACCTGTTATGAAATATGCTATTCAATACCGCTTCAACCGCACTCGAGCTATGTGCCGGACATCCATCATATTGGAAGTACATCGCCATTCTGTCATGTAGTGAAACATCTTGTAGTAACATCGGTAGAACATTATGTAGGAAATCAGCATTGTCATCGATAAAATGGGGGTCAATTATCCTTCCTCCCATAAGGCCGCACCATACATTAACCCGCCAAGGTCGCTGATGTTTCACTTGTCGCAGCCATCGTGGATTTTCCGTTGCCCAATAGTGTATATTACGCCGGTTTACGTTACCGCTGTTGGTGAATGACGCTTCGTCAAATGGTTCAAATGGCTCTGAGCACTATGGGACTTAGCTGCTGAGGTCATCAGTCCCCTACAACTTAGAACTACTTGAACCTAACTAACCTAAGGACATCACACACATCCATGTCCGAGGCAGGATTCGAACCTGCGACCGTAGCGGTCACGCGGTTCCAGACTGTAGCGCCTAGAACCGTCGGCCACTCCGGCCGGCGACGCTTCGTCGCTAAATAGAACGCGTGCAAAAAACCTGTCATCGTCCCGTAATTTCTCTTGTGCCCAGTGGCAGAACTGTACACGACATTCAAAGTCGTCGCCATACAATTCCCGGTGCATAAAAATATGGTACGGGTACAATCGCTTTTGATGTAGCATTCTCAACACCGACGTTTTTTAGATTCCCGATTCTCGCGCAGTTTGTCTGCTACTGATGTGCGGATAAGCCGCGACAGGAGCAAAAACACCTACTTGGGCATCATCATTTGTTGCAGGTCGTGGTTGACGTTTCACATGTGGCTGAACACTTCCTGTTTCCTTAAATAACGTAACTATCCGGCGAACGGTCTTGACACTTGGATGATGTCGTCCAGGATCCGAGCAGCATACATAGCACACGGCCGTTGGGTATTTTGATCACAATAGCCATACATCAACGCGATATCGACCTTTTCCGCAGTTGGTAAACGGGCCATTTTAACAAGGGTAATGTATCATGAAGAAAATACCGTCCGCATTGGCGGAATGTTACGTGATACCACGTACGTATACGTTTGTGACTATTACAGCGCCATCTATCACAAAGCGAAACAAGTGGTCCAACTAAAACATTCATATTTCTTTACATACCACATGAATATGCAATAAAAAATGGTGGTTCCTATTTTTAAAAAAACGCAGTTGATAGCCATTTGACCTATGGCAGCGCCATCTACCGGGCCAACCATAGCGCCATCTGCTTTCCCCGTTCAAGCTAGATGAGTTTCGTTCTTCTTAGTTTTTTCTTTTGACGCTTATTTCGTGAGATATTTGGCCCGGTCACTATCAGTGGACCACCCTGTATATCGCAGAACCCTTGACGTGGCATCAAGACAGAATGTGTTACAAATACTGGAGAAATATCTAGCGACAGCCTGAGGTAGTTACAAATACCAGCATCATATCACATTCCTTAGCTGAATGACTTATGACTCTCTAAATTTGGTGATTTTATTATGAGCTTACACTGTCGATGACGCGTAACCGCATTACCGGTCTGTTAATATACACTCTGGCTATCACCGTTTATATTCAGTGTTGCGGTATTTGTGTGGAAAAAGCACTTCATTTGGACGTAATACAGTACCTCGATTTATAAGGCTTCTGTAGTTTTTAACATGGATATCGTTAGCGATACTTGTGAGCACCTGTAGAACCAAGACCGATTGTAATAGTAACACAGACATTGTGATCGTATTTTTAACATCTGGCAGATTGTAAGACGGTTACATTTCGCTTCCTAAGACACTGTGGCACACTCGCAACGAAAACTTATGAGACATGTCCACCCATCGCTGATTTTCCCTCAGTATTGTTTCGTATCGCCAATAATCAGTTATTGGCGAATTATTATACTTAGTAGTAGGGGATGCATGATAGATTCGCCTTGAGCATCTGGCTTATAAAGTATTTAGATGTGTGTGTGAGTGTGTTCCAACATGTGCAAAGAAAATGACTATGTCCAGTCATGAGGAAGGTATGGATTTGACGTAATACAGCGATAGCCGCAAAGGGAATGAAAGTGTGGTGTGCGTACTGTAAGACCTTCGGTACACACACCATCAGATTATTTGACTTGTCGCTCTAACGAAGTAGGCGAGTGTCAGCAATATGACTCGTGGTCTTATCGTGGCATGTTAATCTTCTGCCGTTAGGTCAGACAATAGAAAGGCCACTTGCACGCTTAGAGTAGCAGATTGACGGTGACCAAAATTGACAGTCTCAAGTTCCTGTGGTATTGGTACATTAATCTTATTCTCACATATATCTCTGATACTTGACAAAAGTGTCTATACATTTATCTTCATGGCTATGTACAGGAATATGGTAATCTTATTAGGCACAGACTGAAACTTGACTATAGATGGGTACAGACAAATGTAGAACTCGTACAGACTGGTACAGACTAATGCAGACTGGTACAGACTAGTACAGACAAAAGCAGACTGACTAATCAGAGGTCTGTACACTCATTATAATACCTCGCGCATTCATGTATCACTGCACGGGTGTGATCCGCGAGGAGAAAAGGTTCTATGTTAGCAGAAATCTCATTGGCTGCATTACATATTATACGCGGATCAGCGGAAGCAGAATTTGGTCCGTCTCTATGGCAGCGCCATCTCGTAGTGCGGAGACGAACGAGCGCTGTGCCTGCGCTGTTGTGCGTAGCGGGGCGCGCTCTAGTGGGAAAGTTGTGTACGCGCTGACTACGCGGAACTACGTACACAGCAGAAAGATTTTTTTTTTATACTTGGAAAAGTACGTCAAGTCATAAGAATGGTACAGACATTTCTATTTCCAAAGCCACAGCCATCAGCAGGGGGTATTTCCAATACTTCGCTCATTGTCGAATGTCATCAAATTGATGTCGCGATTGTAATATGTAAATGGAAGTACAGTGATAAAATGTATGATCCTGGTTTCCTAGGAATCAACTTTGATCCTCCCCCCCCTCCCCCCACTTCCTGTGTCCTTTCCTTTAGGCACCCTCCCTCCCTTCTCTCTCCTTTTCCCCCATCCCCCTTCCTCCATCCCTCTTCCCCTGGGCTTCCCCTCCACCTTCCTCCCTTCCCCCTATCTCCTCTGCCCATGTCATCTCTGCTCTCCCCTCTCCCTCTTCCACCCCCCATCCTCCTCTCTTGGCAGGTCCCCGGACTCGCACACGCTACGTGGACTTTCGCGTGCATGAGATCATCGCCATCAGTGTCTCGTGTGTGTCGTTGTGTTTAGTGTTTAGTGTTCACCGTCGCACTCCATCGTTCGCCTGTGCCATCGTCATCTTCAGTGTCTGTGCGTCGTATCAACAGTTTGCAGTGTGGATTATCGTCGAGTGTGAACGGCTCTGTGTTTGTCTTTATGTGTCTACTGTTATATTGCCCACCATTCTGTAACGTATGTGTATTCTTACTGTTTTTTCTCATTGTGTATTCTATGGCTGAAGAGCAGCGTAGAGTGCTGCTGACAGCCTGCCTGTTGTACAGGTTTTAAACTAACAATAAAGTAAAAAAAAAAAATCCTAGGACGATTCTGTCTGGTGTGTTAGGAGTACGGAGTGGCGGTGGCCTGTGGTGGGAATGATTCATGTTTCCAGCCAACAGCAGGAGCCATCTGAGTGGAAAGACCGGTTGGGGTACAGGAATGTAGCTAACTTAACCATGTCGCCCTCTAGATGGCTAAATAGTGAACAATAAGAGAATAGAAGCTTTCGAAATGTGGTGCTACTGAAGAATGCTGGAGATTAGATGGGTAGATCATATAACTAATGAGGAGGTATTGAACAGAATTGTGGAGAAGAGAAATTTGTGGCACAACTTGACTAGAAGAAGGGATCGGTTGGTAGGACATGTTCTGAGGCATCAAGGGATCACCAATTTAGTATTGGAGGGCAGTGTGGAGGGTAAAAATCGCAGAGGGAGACCAAGAGATGAATACACTAAGCAGATTCAGAAGGATGTAGGTTGTAGTAGGTACTGGGAGATGAAGATGTTTGCACAGGATAGAGTAGCATGGAGAGCTGCATCAAACCAGTCTCTGGACTGAAGATCACAACAACAACTCACAATGTGTTGGACAGCCATCGTGATCATGTGTGTTCTGCGTGGAAATTTGAGAAGATTCAGTATGGACGTGTGTTTGCGCTGGACCATAATTCCCTTCCATATAAATTGTTCGGTTACTGCTTCTACACATTTCCGCTTTTATTCGGTTGAGATAACATCGAGTGTGGTGTGTGCATCTACCAGGTGAAAGACAGATGGAAGACACATTTTCTGGTTCTCTACACATCAGAAGCACCTTAGATAACGTTGTAAATTATAAGAATGGATTTGGAATCTATTCTATTACCGACATCGGTATTCGCGAGTGGAAATATCATTTTCTCCTATTTTTTTCGAGTTTTCACTTAAAGATCCTTGCAGACGGGATAAGTTTCTAGTTACACAGTGGTTTACAGCACGCTGCACTTCGCTTAAAGTTTTGGGTTTCTAGAGAAATAATTTCCAGTCTATATCTTCGGATTATACGGTGCAAGCGATCGGTAGCATATACACTCCTGGAAATTGAAATAAGAACACCGTGAATTCATTGTCCCAGGAAGGGGAAACTTTATTGACACATTCCTGGGGTCAGATACATCACATGATCACACTGACAGAACCACAGGCACATAGACACAGGCAACAGAGCATGCACAATGTCGGCACTAGTACAGTGTATATCCACCTTTCGCAGCAATGCAGGCTGCTATTCTCCCATGGAGACGATCGTAGAGATGCTGGATGTAGTCCTGTGGAACGGCTTGCCATGCCATTTCCACCTGGCGCCTCAGTTGGACCAGCGTTCGTGCTGGACGTGCAGACCGCGTGAGACGACGCTTCATCCAGTCCCAAACATGCTCAATGGGGGACAGATCCGGAGATCTTGCTGGCCAGGGTAGTTGACTTACACCTTCTAGAGCACGTTGGGTGGCACGGGATACATGCGTACGTGCATTGTCCTGTTGGAACAGCAAGTTCCCTTGCCGGTCTAGGAATGGTAGAACGATGGGTTCGATGACGGTTTGGATGTACCGTGCACTATTCAGTGTCCCTCGACGATCACCAGTGGTGTACGGCCAGTGTAGGAGATCGCTCCCCACACCATGATGCCGGGTGTTGGCCCTGTGTGCCTCGGTCGTATGCAGTCCTGATTGTGGCGCTCACCTGCATGGCGCCAAACACGCATACGACCATCATTGGCACCAAGGCAGAAGCGACTCTCATCGCTGAAGACGACACGTCTCCATTCGTCCCTCCATTCACGCCTGTCGCGACACCACTGGAGGCGGGCTGCACGATGTTGGGGCGTGAGCGGAAGACGGCCTAACGGTGTGCGGGACCGTAGCCCAGCTTCATGGAGACGGTTGCGAATGGTCCTCGCCGATACCCCAGGAGCAACAGTGTCCCTAATTTGCTGGGAAGTGGCGGTGCGGTCCCCTACGGCACTGCGTAGGATCCTACGGTCTTGGCGTGCATCCGTGCGTCGCTGCGGTCCGGTCCCAGGTCGACGGGCACGTGCACCTTCCGCCGACCACTGGCGACAACATCGATGTACTGTGGAGACCTCACGCCCCACGTGTTGAGCAATTCGGCGGTACGTCCACCCGGCCTCCCGCATGCCCACTATACGCCCTCGCTCAAAGTCCGTCAACTGCACATACGGTTCACGTCTACGCTGTCGCGGCATGCTACCAGTGTTGAAGACTGCGATGGAGCTCCGTATGCCACGGCAAACTGGCTGACACTGACGGCGGCGGTGCACAAATGCTGCGCAGCTAGCGCCATTCGACGGCCAACACCGCGGTTCCTGGTGTGTCCGCTGTGCCGTGCGTGTGATCATTGCTTGTACAGCCCTCTCGCAGTGTCCGGAGCAAGTATGGTGGGTCTGACACACCGGTGTCAATGTGTTCTTTTTTCCATTTCCAGGAGCGTAGCTATGTCCTTGATATCGAGAAGTATTGCGTAAATGGTATGATATTCCGGCAAACCATGTGAAAATACATACGTTATTGTAATTCCAAAGTCTGGAGATGGATGTAGAAAGCAAGCAGGTCAGGACCAGAAACAGTAATGCTGCTGTGCTGAGGGGAATCGACCCAGCCTTTGTACAACAGTTCAGAAAGTGACCTCGGTCTGCTGAAGGTGCTCTGGACACGCGTCAGGCCATTGTGTGTGTGAGAGCTCATGACTTTTGACCGTCGCCTGCAGTGGATCACCTACCAACCTTGCGGGAAATATCTAGTGCTGCGAGGAACATATTTGATCCATGTGCTTATCCTATCTGTCTTCATGATATATGTACAAGTGTCTGGTGGTCACTAGTTATATGCAGGATGCAGAAGTGATGATTTTGTTTGGAGTAGGAAACGAATTGTGTGTTTACTACGTCGACAAGATATGTGGTGATATATGGCCGGGTTGGGGATCGGTTTCAGCAGAAATTTTCAATGTTCCCTCCTCAGAGGCAGAGCAGTGTAATTGAGGATGTGTCTTCTGGTATTTCATTATCTGTAGACCAATTCTGCAAGGTTTAACTGTCAGCGCAATATGGAAATCTGTACAAAATAGTTTTGCCACTGAAAGTCTCATCAGCAGAAAAAAGTAGCAGACAATGATCCCATACCACCACCAGCAGCAGCATCAGTTTCGCAAGTAAATTCAGTAAGAGTCAATCAGAATGCTCCATTCATTCACAAGACATCCTTTGTGCTGGGACATAGGAGCCTCTCTGGACTGGTTCAAACAGGATGGGGGAAAGCCGGCCGGTGTGGCCGAGCGGTTCTAGATGCTTCAGTCTGGTACCACGCGACCGCTACGGTCGCAGATGCGAATCCTGCCTCGGGCATTGATGTGTGTGCTGTCCTTAGGTTAGTTACGTTTAAGTAGTTCTAAGTTCTAGGGGACTGATGACCTCAGATGTTAAGTCACATAGTGCTCAGAGCCATTTGAACCATTTGATGGGGGAAAGGTATCTACAGAAAGTTCTGAGTAACATGAAATCTTCTTTGTTGAAGTGTTCCAAGCAAGTTGAAGCAGACTATCCATCTCTGGCAGGATGCTGTCCCTCATCCGCCATTGTGGCATTAGGACATCTCCAGACCAACAGCAATAGGACACCGAAAACGCCAGCCATTTTTCTATTCTGTAGGACAGTGCTTCGAATAATTAATGGTGTTTTCGCAGGCATGCACAGACATGATGAAGGCTTTTAGCGGTAAGAACGTTTACCGTTTCTGCGACGTATGTTGAAAGCACTGTGTTACAATTTCCAGGAAGGGTAACGCTTGATGGACGGAGTGCCTCGTTAGGACCCTCAGGAAGAATGCATTCAGTTTTATCCCGGGCTGTTTTTCTAAACAGGTCCTGTCAGGACAAGAATTTCCATGCAGACAAGCTGAGACATCACAAAAGCTCCTGCAACAACAAAAGCGACCATTAACTATTTCTGCGACACTTTACGATTTCTGAAAGGAAGACTGGGCTCTAATTTATATAGACATGTGATGTCAGTACAACACTGACAACCTTTTAGTTTATCCCGCGAGGGCGAGTCGCTATGCAAACATCTCGCTCGGCGCTGGACCCGCAGCTATGAAAGCTATTCGTCAGCCATGGTGGCTGGATAAACATGTATGCAGCCACAGGTGTCTCACATGTGGGATGGGGTATCCCATTGGGGTCGCTTGGAGGAATGCATCTGGTCATCATTCCATCTTGGAACTCTGTAGGGAACAGTTTGCTGATACGTCATGGTCGAATTTCTTAACGATAGTCTGAAAGTGTCTTTACATGCAAGTAGTGTTTGTGCACTGCATTATTTCTGCTGTTTAAGCTTTGTGAACGTGTTTGCAGAACGTTATACATGCATTATTTTGCCAGTTTTATGCGTAGTGAACGTGTCTGTACAGCAGTGTACTGCATTATTTCGATAATTTATGAGTAGTTTGCAGGTCTGTGGGCTATCATTGTGACCCCAAGCACGTCAGAGCGAGTGTTTTGTTTCAGCGTAATAAATAAACTACGTGAAATTCATCTCTAAATAAAATGTTCCAACTTCCCACTGAAAATGAAGTACACTCCTTCCTCTCTCCAGCACCTGGATACAGCCTGAATTCTTTCCATCCCATTTTTCTCCCAGACCGCCATGGGACAACAGTGCCCTCATGTGGCAGTACTGTGTACTAGGTCAGTTGTACTCCTGATCTCATGGTGAATACACTGGATGAAGCTACTGCCTGTGGCAACTCAAATTGTTCAAGTTAACACTGCATGCAAAATAAAGACTTACATCCATCCTGTCCAGCTGCCCAGCACATGCTGAGTCCTTTTCCCACCAATTCCAAGGAAGAGGTTGTGGTTGGATGACAGGTTAGTGGAGGTAGCCCAAGTGACCTTTTTTCCCATCATTTGATTGAGGAGGGGAGGAGAGGGGGAGGAGAGGGCGGAGGGGAGAGAGTGGAGAGGAGGGTGTTAGGTTGATGGAGGTAGCCCAAGTGACCTATTTTCCCACCAAAATTTTAACTTCGTACTATGATATCATTGCAATGTTGCCACATCTATCGCCGCCATCTCGGATAAATTTTGGGAACAATGCAGAGCGACTTCCAATGAACTTTACACCATATTTAAAACTTTTCTAAACTTTTTCTCGCTTATAGTGTCATAAAATAATGAGAGAGAAACAGAGTATCGCTTCGTAAATATTCACCGTTTCACCTTCAAGCATGACGTTTTAAGTTGTTACCTGTTTATTACCGGTATGTTTCTTTCAGACATTTGGAGTTGTTTTATATATGGGACTTCGATTCTTTCAGGAATCGGGGGTGGGTGGTGCAACTGCCTCGTCCCTAAACTAAACCATTGAAGACCATTGTCTCTCTCCAGAAGAACGACTAAATAACGAAGATAAGTTGCTTATGTGTTTTATAAAATATTGATTTTCACAGATTTTTATATTTAACAATAAATTAATTTGTGATATTTTATACGATCTTAGATATAACGGGTACTAAAAATACCAATTTAAAAGGTTATAAGTTGTGTAAAAGTTCCTAGTAAAAATTGCTTGAAGTGATGTACGATTGATTGTGTCGAAATTTATTGCTGAAGATTCAGAACGTTGCATGAATGCAGCGACTTTTTACAAATTTGCACTGATACTCTGGTGCTTTATGCTCTCGGCGTGACTTTCCAAAGCCCTTTTCCCCATTCTGGAATTTTGATCAAGTACAAATAGCATTCCTACTGCTTTTGGGATCAGGAGCAATCCACGGAAATAGAAGCTCATAAGACGTTTCGATATTGCGTTGTGCTTGTACGTGAGTTCGACATTTTTAAGATTTCAACATCGCCAAGGCGAAAACACTATTTTAAATAAACTGCTAGCGCTATCTTGTTCAAAGCAGCACTACAATTTCGTCCCGTTCGTTCCCTTTCCAATTATTGTTGGTTTTACAATGTCACCAACTGTTATTACCAAGCACGCGTTCTTTTATTTGACGATCTGCGAAGTACTTATTTATGTCGTTAAGGGAGTTTATACCTTTATTCAACTGCTTAAAAGAGAAAATACTACCGAATACACGAACGCATTTGAAGGAAAGTGTTTATTTTATTCTGCATCCACTGTACTTCGTACCGCTTGGAACTACCGCCGAGCAAGGCGATCCAACGGTGTATGGCATTGTGGTAAGTAGCCACTGCGCAGTAAACAGTCACTGTTTCAACCTGATCCGTATCCGACTCAGGGAGACGCAAGAAAAATTATTGTAAACGTCACACAGTGTTGCGAACGGAAGGAAATGCAAACAGGAGAGTACATTTAAAAAAAAAAAAGGCTGAATAATTACTTAATAGCGATAAATGTATAACCGCTACTAAATGAGGGTTAGAAATGTCTAAAATGCCATTAGTCTCCTCCTGTTTGAATAATTATTTTACTACAGCCTTGATTTAATTTCATTACTACTCGAGGTTATTGCCGCTCTGCTCGACGAAACGGCCAAGCAAGGAATCATAAGCTAAAGATTTATTGACACAGGATTGCGGATTACCCCACGGTAAAACCGGTGGCTAGCATTAACTTCTTCATTAATAAGACACCGAAGCGCCAAAGAAACTGGTATAGGCATGTGTATTCAAATACAAAGATATGTAAAAAGGCAGAATACGGCGTTGCGGTCGGCAACGCCTATATAAGACAACAAGTGTCTGGTGCAGTTGTTTCTGCTGTTACAATGGCATGTTATCAATTTTTAAATTAGTTTCAACGTGGCGTCATAGCTGGCGCACGAGCGATGGGATACAGCATCTCCGAGGCAGCGATGAAGTGGGGATTTTCCCGGTCACGAGTGAACCGTGACTATCAGGAATCCCGTAAAACATCAAATTTCCGACGTCGCTGCGGCCGGAAAAATATCCTGCAAGAACAGGACCAACGACGACAGAAGAGAATCGTCCAACACGACAAGTGTAACCCTTCCACAAACTGCTGCATGTTTCAATTCTGCGCCATCAACAAGAGTCAGCGTGCGAACTGTTCAATGAAACATCATCGATATGGGCTTTCAGAGCTGAAGGCCCACTCGTGTACTCCTGGTGACTGCACGACACAAAGTTTTACGCCTCACCTGGGCCCGTCAACACCGCCATTGAACTGTTGATGAATGGAAACATGTTGCATGGTTGGACGAGTCTCGTTTCAAATAGTATCGAGCGGATGGACGTGTACGGGTACGGAGACAATCTTATGAACCCATGGACCGTGCATGTCAGCAGGGAACTGTTCAAGCTGGCGGAGGCCTTGTAATGGTGTGGGGCGCGTAAAGTTGGAGTAATAGGGGACCCCCTGATACATCTAGATACGACTCTGACAGGTGATACACACATAAGCATTCTGTCCGATCACCTGCATCGATTCATGTCTATTGTGCATTCCGATGGACTTGGGCAATTCCAGCAGCACAATGAGACACGCCACACATCCAGAACTGTCAGAACTGTCACAGAGTGGCTCCAGGAACACCTTTCTGAGTTTAAACACTTCTGCTGGCCACCAAACTCCCCAGACACGAACATTATTGAGCATATCTGGGATGCCTTGCAACATGCTGTTCAGAAGAGCTCTCCACCCCCCCCCCCCCCCCCCCCCCCCCATGCTCTTAAGGATTTATGGACAGGCTTGCAGGATTCATGGTGTCCATTCCCTCGAACACTACTTGAGAGAGTAGTAGAGTCCATGCCATGTCGTGTTGCGGCACTTCTGTGTGCTCGTGGAGGCCCTACACGATATTAGACAGGTGTACCAGTTTCTGTGGCTCTTCAGTGTATTATGTCAGACTGTCACTGTCAAGCAGGCGTTCTGCCCCATACATCTGTTCAATACACATCAGTACAAATCATTACTCTTCATGACTATGATGTCTTGTTTTCAATTGCTGCCAATGACAGCAATCTAACTATTGTATAGTAGTACTAAACTGAATATTAACATCTCTATAAAACGTTTCTACAGATTTTATGACTTTCACGTATTTCTACCATAGTAGCTGATCTGCATTTAATGCCAACTTTGATCTGTATTTAATGCCAACTTTGAAGCAATGAATACTCCCATCTCTCCTCAACTTTCACACTGTAGCACCAATTTGCTTCCTCAGATCCCTACCTCATGCCACAGCTCTACGAATGTAAAACAGTTACAAATCATTGTGTAAACATTGGATCACCAATGGGTATGTGCATAATATGTAGATTCCTGTTTGAATATTCAAATGCTATTTGAAATATCACAGATGGTTTAAACTGATAGCATACCGATATGAGTATGGTACCAAAAAAGTTAAAAAATCAAGCTTTTTAAATAAAATATAAGGTTTTTTCATAATTTTGAAAATTCCAAGTTTTCAAGTTTTGGTGGCCACCCTGCCCTGCTAACTCTATTCCATTCCCCGCACCCCTCCCCCCCCCCCCCCCCCCTACCTTCTACACGTACCTCTAAAAAATATTGACTGCAGCACTCTGATATGTGGTTCTGAATAGACATGTTGCTGAGTTAACTACATAAGTAAATTCTAAATTCATTTACAATTCTTTTTTTGTACTTATTCTAAAATACTAGGTGGTAAATATTTCGTTTTACTTTGTTTTAGATCTGAAGATGATCCTGAGTGATCGAAACATGTAAACTAATTAAAAATGTGCAACTCAGACTGAACAAAAAATAAATTATCTTGAACTGTTTTATTCATAATTTTCTTATTGGTAGTTGCTTTTCCCATGGCATCAACAATTGCATTAGCACTAATAATTGAATAATTAATTAATGGGCTTATGACATGAACAAACTCTTCAGGGTTCTGAGAAAGAGACTTAAAAAAACCCAAGTAAGGTATTTACTGAAGCACCAACTTATTGATCTTTTATTATCCAATTGAGTCTTAACACCTGGCTATACACTGTTATTCACTTTTCCTTGAATCAATCCGTTTCACAGTATTAATCTTGGGCATACAAACTTAGAACTATTTGTTAGCTAAGACACTAGTGTTCCTCCATCTCATAATAGAATAAAAATAGTTTCATCTCCTGTTTGAGATACTACATTTCATGTTTATTCAGTGTACCAAACATGTTAGTTTAACTTTAGTAAACTTTTGCATCTCAAAAATTATCACCATTCCTAGAATTGCATCGTGGACATTTCTACCATCTCAGTACTCATCAGAAGGGTCTAATATACTCCTGGCATGGAGGGTACCTAAGCTATATGTTATAGATTTTTAAATAACTGTTTTCCAGAAAGCATAATGCATAATGCTGTATTCACCGATAACTTAGGTGCCCAAAATAAAGTTAGTAAGAAGTGAACCCTCCGTGCAGAGTTCTGTGGCAACAAGAAAGTGGCCTACTTGTACGCTTACCACACTCACATCACAGGGAAAGTATCTAAAAGAGTATTACTATGGTAACACACGAGAAACAAAAACAGTCATTCATTAAAATAATGTACATGAAAATACACTCCGCATTTGCTTTGTGAGGTGTGGCCCTGATGTGAAAGTTCCGAACCTAAACTGACCCAACACAGCAGTTGATGACTGACTAGTCTAACACTCTGTGTTAAATGTCCAGTGGATGGAATTCATTGGTAACTACTGTTAGCTTGTAGATGAAACTGTCCAACAACCGTAGGTGAAAGCAGGCAACTTGTGAGAGCTGGAAATGGCTGATTGTCAGCACGTGACTGCTTAAATAATGCACCCAGCATATCAATGCACAACTGTGGTATATCTGGGAGGCGTATCAAATATTTCCGGGTTACAGTGTTCTCTGTGGTGGAAGATGTAATCATTGCTACGTGAATGGACTATTTGAGTGTTGTAGCATAAGCATGAAGTAATTTCTCATACGCGTGGATCTAGTACGTGACTGACCATACTATGTGTGGCACCACAATGAGCTTGCCTGTTGTGTGGTGCTTTCAGATGCTAACGTTGTGTATCACAGCTGGGAGACACAGCACATACCATCCTCAGGTTCTTGACCAGCAGCAATGAGTAAATTTTATGCACAGAATAAAAGATATGCTCTTTTACTGCGGACAAAAAACATCTCCACTCTTTTATGGATTATCAACAGCTACAGACATACTCCACATTCCCTCACCACACCTAACAGGAAAACTCATTTCTTAATCTGTGTTCTGTCTTGGCCCTGTACCATACTCTAAAGTTGCAATATACCAAGATTATGTCAGATGTGCTACAGAATGCTTCTCTAATCTTCAGTGTTATAGTTCAACCATTTTCACATTATTCTGAATTATATTTGCAAATTTCTTCATTTCTGAAGACTCACAAAGAACTTGAAAGAATGGCCACTCAAAGATGACACTTTCAACACATTTGTCTTTTTAAGGTAAACAAAGAGGGAATCAAACATTATTTAAACCATCAGTCGCTAGCCAACAGTAAAGGGAAATGCAGCCCATAGGCCAATGTCTCTAAGGTAATTTGTTGCAACTACGGATACACATGAAACTGTTGTTCACATACACTGATCGCTAGAATATTACATACACTCTCTAGCATGAGATCGTGAAACCCTCAAACACATGCGACACAGTATTAACGATTGTAACTGGTGCTAAGAATACAATCTACATCTACATGGATACTCTGCAAATCACATTTAAGTGCCTGGCAGAGGGTTCATCAAAGCACCTTCTTTCTTATTCCAATTTCTTGTAGCGTGTGGAAAGAACGAACAGCTATATCTTTCCGTACGAGATCTGATTTCCCTTATTTTATTGTGGTGATTGTTTATCCCCATGTAGGTCGATGTCAGCAAAATATTTTTGCTTTTGGAAGAGAAAGTTGGTGATTGGAATTGCGTGAGAAAATTCTGTCGCAACGAAAAACGCCTTTCTTTTAATGATGTCCAGCCCAAATCCTGTATCATTTCAGTGACACTCTCTCCCATATTTTGCAATAATACAAAACATGCTGCCCTTTTTTGATGTACTCCATCACTCTTATCTGGTAAGGATCCCACACTGCACAGCAGTATTCTAAAAGAGGATGGACAAGCCTAGTGTATGCAGTCTCCTTAGTAGATCTGTTACATTTTCTAAGTGTCCTGCCAATAAAACTCAGTCTTTGGTTAGCCTTCCCAAAAATTTTCTGTGTATTCCTTCCAATTTAAATTGTTCATAATTGTAATTCCTAGGTATTTAATTGAATTTACAACCTTTATATTTGACTGATTTATCATGTAACCAGAGTTTAACGAATTCTTTTTAGCACTCATGTGGATGACCTCACACTTTTTGTTATTTAGGGTCAACTGCCAATTTTCGCACCATTCAGATATCTATTCTAAATCGTTTTGCAATTTGTTTTGATCTGCTGATGGTTTATTAGTCAATAAATGACAGCGTCATCTGCAAACAACCTAAGGTGGCTGCTCAGATTGTCACCCAAATAGTTTATATAGATAAGAAACAGCAAACGGCCTATAACACTACCTTGGGGAACGCCAGAAATCACTTCTGTTTTACTCAATGACTTTCCATCTATTACTACAAACTGTGATCTCTCTGACAGGAAATCACAAATCCAGTCACATAACTGACACGATATTCCATAAGCACACAATTTCACTACAAGCTGCCTGTGTGGTACAGTGTCAAAAGCCTTCCAGAAATCCAGAAATACGGAATCAATCTGCAATCCCTTGTCAATAGCACTCAACACTTCATGTGAATAAAGAGATAGTTGTGTTTCACAGGAACGATGTTTTCTAAACCCATGTTGACTGTGTGTCAATAGACCGTTTTCTTCTAAGTAATTCATAATGTTCTAAGCGGATTACTACTACTACCTTTCTTGAATATTGGTGTGACCTGTGCAACTTTCCAGTCTTTGGGTACGGATCTTTCATCGAGCAAATGGTTATATGTGATTGTTAAGTATGAAGCTAATGCATCAGCATACTCTGAAAAGAACCTAACTGATATACAGTCTGGACCAGAAGACTTGCTTTTATTAAGTGATTTAAGTTGCTTCACTACTCCGAGGATATTTACAATTCTGGAATATTTATTTTGTCTTCTTTTGTGATGGAATTTCAGAAGGATGTGTTTAGTAACTCTGCTTTGGCAGCACTGTCTTCGATAGAATCTCCATTGCTATTGCGCAGAGAAGTCATTGATTGTTTCTTGTCACTAACATACTTCACATATGACCAGAACCTCTTTGGATTTTCTACCAGGTTATGAGACAAGGTTTCGTTGTAGAAACTGTTATAAGCATCTCACATTGAAGTCCGCACCAAATTTCAAGCTTCTGTAAAAGATTATCAATCTTGGGGATTTTGTGCCTGTTTAAATTTGGTATGTTTGTTTCGCTGTTTCTACAATAGAATTTTGACCCTTTTGTGTACCAAGGAGGATCAGCTCTGTCATTTGTTAATTTATTTGGTATAAACCTCTCAACTGCTGCTCATACTATTTCTTTGAATTCAAGCCTCATCTGGTCTACAGTAATATTATCAATTTGGAAGGAGTGGAGATTGTCTCTCAGGCAGGCGTCAAGTGAATTTTTATCTGCTTTTTTGAACAGGTATATTTTTCGTTTAGTTTTAGAGGATTTGGGGGTTACAATACTCAAACTCGCTACAACAACCCTGTGTTCACTAATCCCTGTATAGGTTTTGATGCTCGTTATTAACTCAGGATTATTTGTTGCTAAGAGGTCAAGTGTGTTTTCACAACCGTTTACTGTTCGCGTGAGCTCATGGACTAACTGCTCGAAATAACTTTCAGAGAAAATGAAATCATTTTGTCAACTCCAAATGGAGAGAGAGAGAGAGAGAGAGAGAGAGAGAGAGAGAGAGAGAGAGTGAGTATATGGTTGGGAAGGTAACCATAGAAATTGTAAGTCTCATCACGTATTTACGAAATGCTAGTATGTGAAGTCTGGGCTTACTTGCACTGTAAAGCACTATCCAGACACAAACCTGAAATTGTGGTGCAAGACTGCCTATGGGCTTACCCTAGGTACTGATGAGCAACCTTCTCTTTTACAGCTTTACAACAATATCCACACTCATATGTGTATTTTAGCCTGGGTTTTCAATCAGTCCTGGTTCAATTGCAGACGAGTTTTGTGCATAACTGGAATGGGAGCAGTTAGCGATGCGGGTGTTTACAGTTTAGCATCAAGTCTGCTTTCCACAATACTCCACAAATGTTTTGTTGGCCAAATCTGGGACATTGCCATGAAAACAGTTTCCCTATGGATCATGTGTATGAAGAGTTACTTCACCTTGCCTCATACACTCCCCCTCCGAAACCAGTCTTCGATGGCATCAGGAAGTAAATAATAAGAATAATTTTGTAATCTTTTCGTGTGACTATCACATACAGCACTAGAGATTCAAACTTCAATCACAGCACATAACTTGGAAACTGCACTCTTCTATTGGTGCACCACATGGAATATTATGATACATCATTTTAATGCACATTTTGTTTAGTTACAAAACCCCAAACACCACTAAAGCAGGCAACTACTATCTTTTAGAACCATCGAGTGTCTCTCTCTATCACACACACACACACACACACACACACACACACACACACACACACACACACACACACAGAGAGAGAGAGAGAGAGAGAGAGAGAGAGAGAGAGAGAGAGAGTGGGTGGGTTACATTTGGTAAGTATGGTAAGTGTGAAAGATGTAAGTGTCGAGAAAAAATGTGTCCTTGAATTGCAAATACATTTTCAGTCATCATTTTCTGTATCAACTCATGGTCTCTTACAAATTGCTTTTCATCTTTAGAACCATAAAAGCTGGTTGTTGTGAAAGAGGAACGAATCAACTGTAAGCAACGGTTAACAGTTACTTACATTATTTCTCATGATAGTCTTGTATTTAATTCTGCCCATCAGATTTCTTTGTACTTTTTTCTAGTCACAGCTAGCATTATTTGTTATTAGTAGTGCAGACTGATAGGAAAGACAATAACAATACAACAATGAAGTATTGATTATAAATAACTATTATTTTTATTTTATATTCAGTTTTTTTCACAAATATTTCATTATCAACAGCAGGCGTTACATACACACCTTGGAACAAACAAAAATACTTAGGAAACTTTGTTCCAATATATTACACTTAATTCTTTTAAGAAAAATATGTTTGTGAATATAACAAGCTGCAATGGTGATACATAGGTGAGACAACGAGAATAACATAGAGAAACAATTTCTGAGCAACATAAAGGTCTCGCAATTAAAAAATTATATATTAATATATAAATATCTGTATATAATAAAAATAAAAAAAATCACTCATGATATGTTAACTGACATGTCAGGCAATGGCTCATTTTAGCAGCAAGACATTCATTCAATTATTGTGACCACCGCATACTCAAAATCTGTCTAAAACTGCAGTAAATATAATTATGCTCATGGATAGAATTATTCTCAATTTTGTAGAACAGCCAGTGTTATTTCGTTACTTCAAACTAATAATTTCTAAGCTATTTCTCCGACAATGCACTACTAGAGTATCAAATTAAAATAATCATTAAAATAATGATGAAAACATCTTTATGCAAGGCCACTTAGTGAAGCAAATACTTCAAACACCTTTTATGTACAGAAAATATAGTGGCCTTACATATCACATTGTTGATTTCCAAAGGCACGGTTGCATGCAGTACAAATATTATACACAATATATGCCATACAAAAATTAATACATAAAACATAATATATTCACATATTATCACCCTATTGTATAATATAGAGGATACATGATAAATAAACATGGTTATAACCACAAGTATTCAGTGGTAATTAAAGTTTATATGAGAAAAAAATAGAAAAAAAATTGACGAAAGGTAATATATAAGTAACCAACAATTAACAGAGATTCAAAGAGGAATTCAGTCTGAAGAAATTTAAAATACGGAATACAAGGCATGTATACATATTTGGAAAGTTATAAACAAATGATAAAATAGTAGCTTTTTTTACAGTCATTCTAATATATATAACAAAAAATAATTATTTAAACACAATATATTTTACAAATAAAGCATAATTTTAAAAAAAATGCCTTAGCAAATGCATCTATGCAATCAGATTATAGCATAAATATACACACATCATAATCAATAGTTACTAAGTGCCAAGAAACTTTGATAGGATATATAACTTTTAGTACACTAATTTGCAATGTTCACTGTTTGAAGAATTACAGGATCTGATCTCCTTGGAATGGAAAACACAACACAGTGAATACAATGGTATTTTCCTAAACCAAAATACAACAATAATAAACCATTTGTAATGTCAACAAATCATTTAACTCCATGAAACCAATGGATTGAGTGTGTGTGCATTTGCGTTTCTTGTAAAAGAATCTGAAAATAAAACATAATTTAAATAAGAGAACATGAAATAGCAGGCCACATACTGAACTAAATTAAAATCTAATACTAACAAACTGCAGAAAAATCATATATTATGTAGTCAAACGATACATTGTTTCTACGTTTTCTTGGCTGCAGAATTTGACAATTTTCTGTTAATAGTTATTTGCCAATATTTGCAACAGGCTGATATTATCAAGATCGAACAGCAATTTTTACCTGAAAATTGCATCATATGCAAAAAAAATCCGAGATTTCAACAAATATTACCCGCAAATCATTAATCTATAACATGATCAATAATCATTCCATTACAATCCGTTGGCACACACCATCCATTATTTTAGTGTCTGTAGATGACTCTCCATCCAGGACAATGTGCTGTCTCCTGCCTGTCAGATAATTTGCCATCGAGTCGTAAATCTCATTAGATATCCCATACTAAAGTGTTTTGTTTGTGGTACTGAATCAAAAGTATTTCAAAAGTCTAGGAATATTGAATAAACAGTGTTTCCTTCATCCGTGTTCAAAGACTTTTGCACGCTGGATATTTTCAACACTCATGCTCATTTCTATCAACATCATGTTCCATGTAGGTCATTATGTTTAAAGCCAGAATTTGTACTAAAATACTGCAACAAATAGAGATGGATGGTACAGGACAGCAGAGCTGTGGGTAATAGCTAGAAATGATTTGTATTCTTCTTCATCTGTTGAAATTTTTTGTGATTCAAAGGATCTGTGGTAAATTGTGGTCCAGAACAGAGCTAACTCACTCATTCTGCATAGAATTTGACAAAGGCTCTACTGGGCCCTCATTGAGTTTTAGGGATTTTAGCTGCTGTTTAACACCACTAATAATAATTGCTGTTTTGTCATAGGAGTGGTAAACCTACCGAATGATGGCAACCCCCCCTCCCCCCACTTTCCTCCCCCCACCTTTGTGAAGTACCGTCTGATTTTTGTGCCACTAACAGCCTAAACATATTAACAAAATTCCTTGGCATTTTTGGGCAGGTTCTACGATTATATTTCATTTTGTTTCAATTAACATTTGTCTGTTTGCAAATTCATGCTTTGTTTTGTGCCTACTGTGCAGTAGGCACCGTTTCTTAAGAAAGGACACTATAATGCATGCTTCCAAACGAAATCATTTGGAACAACAGGAAGGATTTAATTTGGTGTAAAGACCTTATAGGGGGGACATTTCTCATATTAACAACAACAACAACAACAAAAATAATAATAATTAATAAACAATAATAACAATTAAACAAAATACTTTCACTGGAGTTTTTATGTCCATTATTACATGTATAAAACTACTGACACGAAACTAAAACCCCAGTGAAATGGGTTATTATCAGCTAGTACACTCAGAAGAAGCAGAAAGTGACTTCTTTTAAATTAATGTAATTAAGATTCTATCTGTGTACCCGCTAAACCAACATATGCAAAAGTTCAATAATAAACATGGTAATGGGAAGTTCAAACACACACACACACAGAGAGGAGAATGTAGCTGTGCAGATGAATGTGTGTGTATATGTGTATTGTGGGACTTGCAAACCTCAATGTAGCAGTGAAACACTGCCAAGTTTTCCCAAACTAAAATTTGCAATAGTTAAACATGATGCAAACTTCCAAAGGAAAATAATTCTTGAAGTGGTAACATTGATGTTGGCAACACAACTGGGCCTGATGATTGTCGTGACCCAAAAATACCAAGCACCATTGAAACCCTAAAATTAAAAATACATAAACAAATAACAAAAATAAAAAATTCGAACATACTCCATATAAGAGCCAAGCTTCACAGAAGATCGAATTGTGGATGCTGGGAACTATAGCTATTTCCGTGTGAAACCTGGCAAGGGAATCAAGAGAAAGACACCACACATTGGGACAGCTTTCAGCTTAAATAGAATAATATTGATCTTCATCACCAAATTTCATTTCCTTTCTCTCTTCCACCTCTTAAATGTTCAGATTTCCATTGACAACAACGGAAATGGTCCAATCAATAATGGAAACAGAAAAATAAAATTCTGAGGAAGCATATAAATTCTGGGAAAAACTGTGCAGTGAAATTAATTAGATTACATAAAATATATTGAAATATTACTTGGAAGCTTCACTGCATAAGCTGGTAGGGAAAAACCATTCCTGCGCACAGTATGCAGGGTGTCCCATACACAGAAGACCAAATCAATATGGTTTAAACATGAGGGTGCTTTGTAGGACCTGCAGTCAAAAATTAATGTCTACTACTTTCAAAAAAGACTTCTCAGAAAGCCAAAGATCTAGAGATTCTTAAATGTAGCCTTTCAGAATTTTACATATGCCATGTAGCAATACCTACACAAAATCACAAGGAGGTTGTGTGTGTGTGTGTGTGTGTGTGTGTGTGTGTGTGTGTGTGTGTGTGTGTTTTGTTTTGTTTTACAGTTGATGGACACACTACAGTGAGGTTTACCACTACAGTGAGGTTATCCGCACACAGGAGATCACGAATGTAAAAGATATTCGCTATTTGCCACAAAATAAAAATCCAAGTGATCCTAAAAAAAAACACAAACACAAATGCGCAGGCAAGGGCATGCGCACACAACTAACTGCAAAATTCCATACCACAAACAAGAGTAAAAGGGATGTAACACAGGTTTGCCAATATTATTCAGAATTATGCTAAAAACTCTTGGAAGTTAACAGTGAATGTCTTTCTTGAGAGTCCTCAGACCTCTTTTCTCTTGTATTTTGGCAGATAATTGTCATTTTGTTTTTCAAACATGTAGACTGAAACAGTAAAAACATAGCTTATCACATATTTTATGCAACATCCCGTGTCAATAAAGTGTCAGTTTTTTCCTCATTACAAATAAATTGTTTTTAAAATTAAATATGGCTTGATAGTCATACCGACATACAAATAAATCTAGCAGTATGAGAGTTTCATATCATTTCGTAGTAAATTGTAACTTGAGGCCCCAGACATTTTTCTAAAGCACTTCTATGGACCACTGCAAGGTACAGCCAACTTTATTTCATGTCACACGTCTCTCAAATGCTGACACCCTGAAATGTGGCTGTTCACAATGACAATGAATAAATTTCAAAGCAAGATTATCACTTCAAGGACAAGACAAAGCACTTCAGTACTGACATCACTTGCATATGGTGACCCTGAAACGATGATTGAAACCCTCTGATGAGTGAAAGAAATTGTCAAGTACATGAGAACTTAAGATTTTATACAGCCATACAATAGAGGTAATAGTATAAGTGGCTTTGACAGTAAGCTGCCAGAACTGACATACCAGTACACAAGGAAAGGAGAAGCACACAATGACAACACACAATTGCAGCAACAATGAATTCTATAATTTCATTGGAAGGAGACTGTGAACCATACCTTAATGCATGCAGTTACAAGTAATTTGCAAATGATTCACTTCTGGTCACCATCACTCCATGCGACACTACACAGATGGCAATAATACGGGTTGGGACAAAAGATATTTCAGAGGAAGTTTCTTGACTCTTACTGGAACATGGGCATTTGGAATTTTGACAGCAAGCCCCTTCACCATGCACATTTTTCTTGATGCATCTCCCATTGGTATTTGTTGATAATTTCTATGGCATTCTCACCCTGATTATACAAATCCAGGAAGGATAGCAAAGATCTCCTTTGAACATTCTCTCCCTCTTCCAATGTTCAAACTTCGTAAGTGTTCCAGATCAATGAGCAACAATCAAGAATTTGTTGGATATGGGTTTTGCAAATGGCCTATGTCACGGGTGAACAAATTTCCTTAGGATTCTTATAATTAAATGTCATGTAAAAGGGTGGATTTTGATTTTGAGTAACTTGATGGGAGGGACCTTTTTCTTTCAATTGGAAGGACTAATCCAAGAGGGTGAAAATACTTCCAGTTGGTGGGCTATAATTATTATAATTCTGTATCACATGTGGCTGGACATACTAAACTTAGGGAGCAACTGACAGGATTATATGCTGCGGCGTGGTGTGCACCATGTCAGCAGAAAGATGGGAGTCAAGATAATGATTTCATAATTTCTAATGAGATTGCAAAGATCACATCAAACTATTGGATTTATGGTGCTCTTCCAACTTTTAGGTTTCATGGCATGGTGTACAAACAGAGGTTTCAGCTCAAACACAGAGAGCTTCAAGCACGGGAATAAAAAAGTTCCTAACAACTGTAACTGTCAGGTATTTATCACATGCGGAGTGGCGCAGATGATGGTCATAGAGTGGCATATCAGATTGTTAGATGTGTAAAGAGGGGGAGGGGGAGGGGGAGGGGAAAGGAAAATGATGTAAGGTTATACTGAGAGAACAATGGGAATGGTGTTGTCATACACCTGTTTATCTGTGAGAAACTAAAGCAAATCGTTTGTATCATTGCAAAGTCCCTTGGTCCTCACTGTTGTTCAGGGGTAATAATGACATTTTCTTATCATGATTACACCAGACGTTAACATCCCTATTCACATTAATACAATTAATTCTCCTATAGACATTCAAGGTACACTGGCTACCTCCCATGAACTTTAATTTCCTTATCATGACAAGGGACTGGTGTGGGTCTATAGCTATATAAAACTGAATATATGGGCAAAGTATTTTTTTTTTCCAACAGCCACCCTTATTGTGATTAAGGCAGGTAGTAGAGATAGGGAATCATGTGGAACTGCTCTAAACACCTCATCTGAAAATTACCTTGACCAACTAATCAGAGAACCAACTTGTGAAGGTAACATATTTGATCTCCTGGTCACCAACAAGCCTCAACTTTTCGATACAGTTAGTGTAGAACAGGGAATCGGTGATCATACGCTTTTTACAGCATCACTGAATATAGATGTAAATAGGAATGTAAAGAAAAGCATGAAAATATTTCTGCTTAACAAGAATGGAAAAGAGAGAGAGAGAGATATTTCAGATTAATTATTGAGCAGCAAACATGGGAAATTTATCTCCAGAAATGAAAATATTAAGCACAAATGGACAAAGTTCAAGAATATTGTACAGTACATCTTAAACAGGTATGTGCTGAGCAAAATTGTAAGAGGTAGGAAAGACCTGCCATGGATCAACAGCCATGTTAGAAAGCTGTTACAGAAGCTAAGAGAGCTTCACTGCAAATTTTAATATAGCCAAAGCCTTCCTAATGCAGCTGAGCCTTCCAGACAAACAAGAACTGAATGAGGCCGAAACTAGTGTGTGGAGTTCCACACATGAAGCATTCAACAAACTCAAAGATAAAGTTATTAATTGACTTGACAAGTTCCTAACAAGTTTTGGTATTACGTTAAATCAATAAATGCATCACAGTCAGCTGTTCAAATACTCTGCGACCACAATAGAACTGAAACTGAGGATAACAGAGAGAAATCCAAAATACTGAACACTTTCTACAAAACTGTTTCACTCACTAAGAGCTCAGTATGGTCCCTTTAAGACATTGCACAAATGTCAAAATGACATATCAAAATACGTGGCCACGGGAAAGAAAATCAACTGGAATTAGAGGAAAGGCTGCACGACCTAATGAGGTACCAATATGATTCTTCATGGATGGTGCTAAAGAACATGCTTCTATTCTAGCACGAGTGTACCATAGGCATTGAAGGAGTGATGTATTCCTAGTGATTTGAAAAAAAGCCACAAGTTACTCAAGTTTTCAAAGAGGGTTATTGAACACAAAATTTTGGAACATGTTTTACGCTGGCATTTTATGACATTTTTGGAGATCAGAAATGTCCTCTGTAGGAATCATCATGGGTTCTGAAAATAATGATTTTTTGAAACCCAGCTCATTCTGTTTGTCCACAAGACCCAGAACGGGAGGGTATCGGCACCCAGTGTGATGCTGTGTTCCTCGACTTCCAGAAGGCATCTGATACAATTCCATATTGCTTCCTAATGAACAAAATATGGGCATACAAAATCAAAATATCAGACCAGGTGTGTGACTGGACTGAAGAGTTTCTAGCAAACATAACTCAGCTCATCATTTTCAACCGACAGTAATCTTCAGACATAAAAGTAAATTCAGACATATCCCAAGGGAATGTTACAGGATCATTGCTTTTCACAATATATGTAAATTACCTAGGAGATAACGTCGAACATTCCATGAAGCTTTTTGTGGACTTTGCTGTTGTATACAGAGAAGTTGCGACACTAGAAAATTGTAGTGAAATGCATGAATACCTGCAGAGGATCAATGCTTAGTGCAGCAATTGGCAGTTGACCCTCACCATAAACAAATATACTATTTTCTCAAAAACTGATATTTTGAGCCCGTGGCTATGTGCAAAATATAGGTTGACTCTTAAAAAGAAGATTACAGCAACCAGCCACTTTTTACAATGCTATTTATTTATCTAAATAGTGCCGTTACCGTTTCGAACCAATAGGTTCATCTTCAGGCAGCTGGTTCATGTTTTACATTACATTTCGTGTATCGTTTCCTCAACTGACAAAACTTCCTTGGGGTGGTGATGCCTTACAACCAAAACAAGATGTGAGACAATGTTTTTTTAATTGTAATTGTGCCTCACGACGATTTTAAGTGATGTAAACAAATTATTATTATTATTAAATGGAAGATGTTTCAGTTACTTACAATGAAGAATCCGCGCCATTACATTCCAGTGCACTGGATTTGTTTACATCACTTAAAATTGTCGTGAGGCACAATTACAATTAAAAAGACGCTGCCTCACATCTTGTTTTGGTAGTAGGGCATCACCATCCCAAGGAAGTTTCTTCAGGTGGGGAAACAATACATGAAATGTAATGTAAAACGTGTACTAGCCGTCTGAAGATGTACCTATCAGTTCAAAACCGATAACGGCACAGTTTAAATACATAAATAGCATTGTAAAAAGTAGCCGATTGCTCCTATATAAAGATAAGTTGTCATTTAACTTCGTTACCAAAAATTTTGGAAAGTTCTTGTCCCAAATTTTTACACAATACTCTAATACACATTTGGACAGACGCAGGTTACATATTTTATGTATAAAGGGGAAACATTGCTGGCAAAAATCTCGGAAACTGCTTGACCAATTTACTTTCAATTTTTACATATTAGTCCAATAAATGTTTATACTGACAGAGACTCACACAACAATATCCAGGTTTTCTGTTAAAACTAAATGTGAGAAATAAAATGCTGTACTGTGAAAATGTGCAAGTTTTGTTAATTTTTCACTGTCAGTTTTAACAACAACAACAGCAGGGCACTTAAACCATCAGACCAATGGTTTCTCTCAAATATATTCTTTTTTCTTATATGTTATTTTTTTTAAAAATAACAGTTGGTTTTAATGGAAATAAGGAAGTAGTTTCTATGGCTTGTTAGCTTATGATTAGAATACTACTATGGAATCTGATTTGTTCAGAACACCGTAGTCCTACCCATCCACAGAATAAAACTATGCAAAATATTGTCATTCAAGCTACTATCTTCAGAGATACAAAAACTTGAGAGGTCTCTTTCATACCTCACATACTAATGATACCAACCATTTTTTCCATTAATTTTAAGTGAATGCAACTTCCAGCCAAGGTTTCATTTGCAATAACAATAAACAAGGCTCAAGGTCAGAGGGTGGGTGGAAGAGGAAAGAGAAGGATGGAAAGAGGAGCAAATGGAGAGAGATAGGAGGGGACTGTTATGGATAGAGAGAAGAGGAGGAGGAGGAGGAGGAGGAGGAAGAAGACAAATAGAGGAGTGATGAGGAGATGGGCAAAGGGGGTGGGGAGGCAGAAGGAAATTTGGACGTATATCCAATTCCCAGATATATTTAGCAATTGCAAAGCACAGCCAGATTTGCTAGTTACTGTTTAATTACATGATTGCAGAACAATCACTGAAATAGTCACATCCATAAAATATCTGGGAGTATGATTACAGAACAGTTTAAAGTGAAATCATCACATAAAATAAACTACAGGGAAGGCAGATGTCAGACAGATCCATTAAAAGAATCGTCATGAAGTTTCACCCACCCACAAAGGAGGCAGATTGAAATACCCTTGTTCGACCAACAGTTGATTATTGGTTACCAGTCTTGGATTTGTACCGTACAGGATTGATAGAGGAAATAGAGAAGATCCAAAGATGAGCAGTGCATTTTGGTACATGTTCAATGTGCTTGAGCAAAATCATCACAGAGCCAACTCCAGTGGAATGTGCTGCAAGACAGGTGTTCCCTTCGTTGGCTTCCACTGATAGCAGCAGACAACGTGCTGCGCTAGCAAAAAATTAGCAATCAGCGAAGCTCCTGCTAGCTGACATGTCACTGTATTCCCCCAGCACCCATGCCGGTCAATTCCACTGCAGGCAGCTCTTTGCTACACCTTCTGGAAGCTATGCAACCCTAACTGTTGCTGACAAGTCTCTGTACTGCTTTAATAAGGTAACATCTCCTGGCTGCACTCTCATCAGCCTCTCTCACATAATGCCTTGTGGTTTGTATCATTAGTTGTCATGCATCACCAGATTTCACGTAACAGTAAGGTTTCAAGCTGGTGTTCTGTTTCCCATGCTTACTTACAGTCTGGCTAACGAGATAAGTTCTACCACATCTTCTGCACCCATTTTCAAACTGTGATTCGTCAGAGTATTTTTATTGCAATCCTGCAAAGTCTGATGCCAGATGCTTTGTCCATTCCCACAGTACCAGTCACTGGATTACCTAGCACAGTGAAATGTTTTAGTGCAATGACACTTAGTGAGTTGCAAGAAGTGCCAGGTGACTTATGTTACTGTTTCTTTCCTGGCTGCTCTCTTACAACTTGACCAACAAGCGTGCCCAGAAACAAGTTTCTTTTGTCCAGCTGTGCTGGCCCCCTTCACCACCAGGTGAGTCCATCTTTGTCCCAATCCCTCCAACCTTCTGCGTGTACATATTTCACCTTTAAATGTTATTCCAATGGTACCATGTAGTAACGTCCGTCCCTTTCAGTTTTTGTTCGTCTGAGTTACCAGACGTCACGCCAAATACCGTAGACCGTGAGTAGCTTTACCCTGTTCAACGACTCCACCACGAGTGATGACTCCTCTTAATTCCAAAAGCTAAATTTACTGTATTTTGGTGTAATAGTTAGTTCTTTGGAAAAAAATCATGCAAAGCACCTAAAGTGCTTCCTTAAGTAAGTTTTGTTAACACTTTCCACACTAAGGCTGTACTCAATACATTCTCACAAACTCAGCTGTTTGTGCAGATCCCATATGCCATACACTGTTTTGCTTCCCATACTTTTTAATATGGTAAACATATGCTGCATGTTTTTTCATTGAAACTGGCAGCAAGCATAGTTTATATATTTTCCATCATTATGAGTCTGCAGCTTGAGTGTAGACAACACATGATCAATTTGCATCATAATGGTTTTTTAACCTCTGATTTGGGCTTTGTTCACTTTGCATGTTTGTGTTGTGTTAGGAACATGGAAGTTTTTGATGGTTCTTCTGGATCAGAGGAGGAAAACTGTGATGTGGATATTGATTATGAACCTGCAGACATCTTTTGCAACAGTTCCAAGAGTTCAGGCAACTAATACAGATTTTATATTACTGAAAAATACTGTAATGAAATAATATACATGTTACTATAAAAGCAAATATTGCCTCAAAATATTTTATACAGTTCTTTTATCTTTTTATATGTGTATTTATTTATTCATGGACAGATAAAGATGAGGGCCCTAGTACTGCCGCTTGTCCTGTGGATCACAAAACTTGGTTACTGATGTGAGCAACTGGTTCAGAGTTGACAACCAGCCTGATTTACAAGCGTTCAATGATGCTAGTGGTGTAACTTTGCAACTGTACTGAATTTGGATGTTTCTCAGCATTTTTCAATAATGAGATGATAAAAGCAATAAAAGTTGAAACAAACAGGCATGAAGGATTAAAAATTCATGATATGAATAAGAAGCAGCCTATGTAGAGAAATTCTATGTGGTACTGATGGCCAATAGTAAACACACACAAAATATATTTGTTTTCTCTATTTTATTGAATATGAGAGTAGCGAAGTTACCAAAAATAAGTGACTATTGGTCAAAGGATGCATTTCTAAATACTTCATGGGCAAGAAAGCTAATCAGTAGAGATAGATTCACTTCCATTTTGTTTATGTTGCTTTTGGATGATAACATGATGATCCAATGCACAAAATTAGGCCCTTTTCAGTTCTTTTGTCACAAAGTGTAAGAATAAACCAAACATGAATCTTACAACTGATGAAGAAATATGCCCTTTCAGAAGCAGAATAGGATTTACAGCTTACACGAAAAACAAACCAAATAAATACAGAATCGAACTTTTGTTCGCTGTGTGACTCAGCAGCTTACACCTTGAATTGTAAAATTTACACAGTTAAAGCAAACAGTGTAACTGGGGGGTTGTATGGAGATCACTTAGGCAAAGCACACTGCATTTGCATGGACAGGTACTACACAAGCCCTACTGTATTAGACACTCTGTGGCAGAATAATACCTTGCGTGTACAGTTTGTAATGAAGAACAGGAAGGATCTACCTAATGAAATCAAAAATGTGAAGCTCAGGACAAGGGAAATGATGTTTTGGAGGAAGGGACATTTACTTATGGTTAAATGAAAGTCAATCAGACTCACGTTCTGTCTTACAAGCAGACATTGAGCAAATTCAACTGTAACCAGTACCAGAAGCAAAGGAGGACAAGCTGCCAGATGTAAACCAGATGTTATAAGAGGCTTTAACAAGAGAAAACTGGAGTAGACAGAGTTGACCAGTTATCAAGCTATTATCCTTTCTGTTAGAAGACAATGAAATGGTGGAAGAAGGTTTTCTTTCATTTGCTTATTTCAGTAGTAGTGATAGTTGGGTTGTGTACCAACAAACAACAAAAAAGACAACATCTATGGTGTGCTCCATCAAGGCCTTCGTAAACAGCTAGCTAGTCAGGATTCAAAAGGTGGGCAATCACCAAGTGTAGATAGAGCGTTCGGCCAACAGTTCACAGAAAAGCTCGCAGCTACAGCATGTAAACAAAATGCAGCAAGGTGCTGTAAAGTTTGTGCAGATAAAGGAAAAAAAAGAAACTGGGAAAAGAGTAAGAAAATAAACACAATGGCAGCGTAAGCAGTGTTATGTGGGTCTCTGTGTACAAAACTGTTTCAGAGAGTACCATACACAAGTAAATTATGCTTGATAAAACAAAAGCTGCACATTTGTGCTGAATTTTTATTGTATGCATGTTACTTTCCATAAAATATGTTCTTTTGTACATGCTTGTTTCTTGCAAACATTCAAAAGAATGGGTTTTAGAAGTTACAGTTCTTTTTTGAAAACATTCAACTTTCAAAACTGTTCAATAAGTATCATTTATATTCAAGAAACAATTGTAAAAAAGCATTAGAAAGAGGAAGTTTCAAACTTTGATGTAAATAGCTTACTACCTTTCTATTTTCCTCCTGACTTATTTAAAAAAATACAGGAAACTCCTTGAAAAGTGTCAGTCCGCAAGGAAAAGAGCCTGTGTAAATGGATCACTGTGGAAATTGTTAATAGTAATTCATTCTTGCCAAATTTGTGTAAGCCCAGAAACTTGCAAGCCCTTAATGATGAAAGAGGGTATACTGTTACGTTTACAGCTAAAATTTCGAGAGTAGTGTACATGCCTACGAATATTTTGCTTCCTCTGATGTGTATCTCACAAAAATATCATGGGGCTTACCAACTATCATTCTTCCCATGTATCTTTCATGACTGGAGCAGGAAAGAGGTGGGCAGATGTGGAAATTGTATGCAAAGTACCCTCCATCACATACTGTTAAGTGGCATGCAGAGTATAGATGTAGTTTCAGGACAAGTGGTTCCATTAGCAAAGTTAGAAGTAGGCAAACAACAATGTTAAAACCCCTTTCAATCCAATTTTTACCTACATATAAAGACTTAACATTTCCTTTGGCTCCATTAAATCTGATGGTAAGTAATGGCAATGGTGGAATGCCAATGCTACGCTTAACATTTCTGGCTGATAGTAAGGTATAATAATTATGAAGTGACTTCAAAAAGTATGCGACACTTGTCATCCCATGCTAAGGAAATTACTAGGAATCTGAAAATGTAGCATCCATTTTTGGTGAAATTTGCATCTAAATTAGATGTGCAAATTTACAAGGTTGTCACACTATGTGCCTTAAAATGAAGCCTTAGTGCTTTGAAACTGACTTTTAAAAGACGTGGAGTTTGGGACTGTCTGCTTTTGCTAAAACTTGGATAGTTTTTTTCCAAAACGGTCTTTGTTTTCTCCTTTTGGTCCCATTTAAGCCTTCAAACAAACGATTGTTTCTGTTTAGAAGCAGCAGGTTTTTACCACCTGTGATCAGGGAGCTGATCTGATTTACACGTTTCTGGACATTATTTTTCTTTCCCCCATGAAATTCAATAATTACAAAAGCTGCAGAATATTGATTTCAACAACTCATGGGCATTCATAATTGTGCAACCCATACTTGAGAACACTATAAAACTGACAAGATACTTAGCAGAGAAACAGAATTGAACATTTGCATGTTCATATGTTGACAGGTTTCGTTTTCCTGTCACTATAGTGCAGGGTGTGTACACTCTCAACTGACGTAGTGGCTGCAACCATAAACAAACTCTAATCACAATCGCCAGTGCAAAGAGTGGAGCTGGGAAACAAGCCCTACCTCCTCCTCACAGGGCGACCAGATTACACCCACGTTCTGTGAAAGGCGAGAACTGACACATGGTCAATGGAACCTCCATCCCCTTCTGGTATAGTGAGGGGCCAAAAGTCCATGGTGGCCCAGGACTAGTCTCTTCACTCATTTCAAAATAAGAAAAAAAATAAGCAATGCACAACATAAAGTATTTGGTAACAGCTACTGCACAATTGCTTGCTGAGTTTGGCATTATTGTAAATGGCGTACACTCATTTTCAGAAAAAGACAACACACCTTGAACGGCTACAGATAGGATGATCATATTCAAAGGACATGTACATTAGTATGGTGTGCAGAAATGATTAGCAATGTGAACCATGTTGGCCCACAGGTTCGAGGTCAACATCGATATTGCAGTGCAACACCACCCACCAGTAAAATGTGCCTGCGGCTCTCATTGTCGTTATAAACTGAAGGTAATGGATCAGTGTTGACTTGAGGGAATGTGATGCATCCATCCGGGAAATTGGAGCTCGTGTAGGACCAAGTATTTTGGCAGTGGAACGGGTGTAGTGTGTGCATGATGGTTCACGGCAGGCCACAGAACATGATGAGATTTGTCAGGTCGCATTACCCAGAACCCCCCCCCCCCCCCCCCAACTCAAAGAATGGTCACTCGAAGAATGGCACTGCAGGACAGAGCGGTCTCCTGCTCAGCTTTGGCGCAACAAAGGAACAATGTAACACATCGTACACTATCATGGGTGACAGTCCATCACAGTTTATCAAAACACAAGTTATGTGTGTGTCACCCACTTCTTTGCCACCTTTGAAGAATGTGCAGAAACATAGTAGATGGCAATTGTGTATAGGATGATGTCACCATGGCATGGCATCAGATAGTGTTTTCGGATGAATCCAAGTTCTGTTCATTTGAAATTGATGGCGCATTTTGGTTCGCCACAGAACGGGCAAGCGGCATCACAGTGACTGCATTTACACATGACGTACAGTGCCAACTGGAGGCCTTATGGTGTAGGGTGCTATTGGGTACAACCAAAAATCACAGTTAGTGGGTTTTCAGGGTACTGTGAACAGTGTGATCTATATAAATGACATTCTGCAACCTGTAGTCATACTCTTCCGGCACAACACCCCAGTTTTTTTTCAGCAAGCCAATTCATGACCGCACATGTTGCTGCACGGACATGTGCCTTCTTGGCGTCACAGAATGTCAGCCTTTTGCCGTGGCCCACCATATCACCAGACTTGGCACCATTTGAAAATAAGTTGGATATGGTGAAACAAGTGCAGCGTTGTGACCCAATGCCGACCACCATAGATAAACTTTGGAACCAGGTGAATGAAGCACAGATGGCTATAACACAGGACGTCATTCACGCCTAATACAAGTCAATGCCAAAGTTATCAGGGACCATGGCGGACCATGAGCCTACAAGGCAACAGGACACATGCTGAACGGAGGTGACTGGAATGGTAATCATTTCTGCAGAACATATTGATGTACATGTCCTATGAATATAGTCATTCAAGGTGTTCTGCTTTATCTGGACATAAGTGTAGTTCACGCCTAACACTACCATAATTCAAAGGCCCACCACCTAAAACTGTCACATTAAAGTGTAAACATTATAACAACTTTTGAACTTTAGCTAGCAGACACACCAAAGAGACAGCAAATGGTATTTTGTCAATATGAGACCATGCTATTTAGGGAGTAAAATAGCTGATGATGGTTGAAGTAGAGAGGATATAAAATGTAGACTGGCAATAGCAAGGAAATCGTTTCTGAAGAAGAGAAATTTGTTAACATCGAGTATAGATCTAAGTGTCAGGAAGTCGTTTCTGAAAGTATTTGTATGGAGTGTAGCCATGTATGGAAGTGAAACATGGACGATAACTAGTTTGGACAAGAAGAGAATAGAAGCTTTCGAAATGTGGTGCTACAGAAGAATGCTGAAGATAAGGTGGGTAGATCACGTAACTAATGAGGAGGTATTGAATAGGATTGGGGAGAAGAGAAGTTTGTGGCACAACTTGACTAGAAGAAGGGATCAGTTGGTAGGGCATGTTTTGAGGCATCAAGGGATCACAAATTTAGCACTGGAGGGCAGCATGGAGGGTAAAAATCGTAGAGGGAGACCAAGAGATGAATACACTAAGCAGATTCAGAAGGATGTAGGTTGCAGTAGGTGCTGGGAGATGAAGAAGCTTGCACAGGATAGAGTAGCATGGAGAGCTGCATCAAACCAGTCTCAGGACTACATCTACATCTACATTGATACTCCGCAAGCCACCCAACGGTGTGTGGCGGAGGGCACTTTACGTGCCACTGTCATTATCTCCCTTTCCTGTTCCAGTCGCGTATGGTTCGCGGGAAGAACGACTGTCTGAAAGCCTCCGTGCGCGCTCTAATCTCTCTAATTTTACATTCGTGATCTCCTCGGGAGGTATAAGTAGGGGGAAGCAATATATTCGATACCTCATCCAGAAACGCACCCTCTCGAAACCTGGCGAGCAAGCTACACCGCGATGCAGAGCGCCTCTCTTGCAGAGTCTGCCACTTGAGTTTATTAAACATCTCCGTAACGCTATCACGGTTACCAAATAACCCTGTGACGAAACGCGCCGCTCTTCTTTGGATCTTCTCTATCTCCTCCGTCAGACCGATCTGGTACGGATCCCACACTGATGAGCAATACTCAAGTATAGGTCGAACGAGTGTTTTGTAAGCCACCTCCTTTGTTGATGGACTACATTTTCTAAGCACTCTCCCAATGAATCTCAACCTGGTACCCGCCTTACCAACAATTAATTTTATATGATCATTCCACTTCAAATCGTTCCGCACGCATACTCCCAGATATTTTACAGAAGTAACTGCTACCAGTGTTTGTTCCGCTATCATATAATCATACAATAAAGGATCCTTCTTTCTATGTATTCGCAATACATTACATTTGTCTATGTTAAAGGTCAGTTGCCACTCCCTGCACCAAGTGCCTATCCGCTGCAGATCTTCCTGCATTTCGCTACAATTTTCTAATGCTGCAACTTCTCTGTATACTACAGCATCATCCGCGAAAAGCCGCATGGAACTTCCGACGCTATCTACTAAGTCATTTATATATATTGTGAAAAGCAATGGTCCCATAACACTCCCCTGTGGCACGCCAGAGGTTACTTTAACGTCTGTAGACGTCTCTCCATTGATAACAACATGCTGTGTTCTGTTTGCTAAAAACTCTTCAATCCAGCCACACAGCTGGTCTGATATTCCGTAGGCTCTTACTTTGTTTATCAGGCGACAGTGCGGAACTGTATCGAACGCCTTCCGGAAGTCAAGAAAAATAGCATCTACCTGGGAGCCTGTATCTAATATTTTCTGGGTCTCATGAACAAATAAGGCGAGTTGGGTCTCACACGATCGCTGTTTCCGGAATCCATGTTGATTCCTACATAGTAGATTCTGGGTTTCCAGAAATGACATGATACGCGAGCAAAAAACATGTTCTAAAATTCTACAAGAGATCGACGTAAGAGATATAGGTCTATAGTTCTGCGCATCCGCTCGACAACCCTTCTTGAAGACTGGGACTATCTGTGCTCTTTTCCAATCATTTGGAACCCTCCGTTCCTCTAGAGACTTGCGGTACACGGCTGTTAGAAGGGGGGCAAGTTCTTTCGCGTACTCTGTGTAGAATCGAATTGGTATCCCGTCAGGTCCAGTGGACTTTCCTCTATTGACTGATTCCAGTTGCTTTTCTATTCCTTGGACACTTATTTCGATGTCAGCCATTTTTTCGTTTGTGCGAGGATTTAGAGAAGGAACTGCAGTGCGGTCTTCCTCTGTGAAACAGCTTTGGAAAAAGGTGTTTAGTATTTCAGCTTTACGCGTGTCATCCTCTGTTTCAATGCCATCATCATCCCGTAGTGTCTGGATATGCTGTTTCGAGCCACTTACTGATTTAACGTAAGACCAGAACTTCCTAGGATTTTCTGTCAAGTCGGTACATAGAATTTCACTTTCGAATTCAATGAACGCTTCACGCATAGCCCTCCTTACGCTAACTTTGACATCGTTTAGCTTCTGTTTGTCTGAGAGGTTTTGGCTGCGTTTAAACTTGGAGTGGAGCTCTCTTTGCTTTCGCAGTAGTTTCCTAACTTTGTTGTTGTACCACGGTGGGTTTTTCCCGTCCCTCACAGTTTTACTCGTCACGTACCTGTCTAAAACGCATTTTACGATTGCCTTGAACTTTTTCCATAAACACTCAACATTGTCAGTGTCGGAACAGAAATTTTCGTTTTGATCTGTTAGGTAGTCTGGAATCTGCCTTCTATTACTCTTGCTAAACAGTTAAACCTTCCTCCCATTTTTTATGTTCCTATTAACTTCCATATTCAGGGATGCTGCAACGGCCTTATGATCACTGATTCCCTGTTCTGTACATACAGAGTCGAAAAGTTCGGGTCTGTTTGTTATCAGTTCTGAAGACCACAACAACAACATGAGACCAACGTAAGTTTTCTTTGTTCTATGATAGTAGATCCCACAGCTTACTTCTACGATGTGTGGCGAGTATCTTATACAAAACATTCAACCACCCACAATGGGCTTGGCACCAGAGCATAGAGCATGTTGTTGTATTCATGCACTTTTTATTTTGCAAACATGTTTTTATGCATGAAAGTTTTTCCAAATTGGATATGCTACATGGTGTGCAATAACAATAACTGAAAAATTAGTTACATTTTCAATATCTGTATGCACAAAATAAAGCTCTGATAAAATAGTTCGCCTGGATACAATTTGCTATAAAATAGCACTTATTAAATAATTTAATTTTTTCACATTTTGAGGCAGAATTCACATCTATATTTGCATTTATCACAAATGTGAATTTTTCAGGTCCCTAACCATTGCACAAGAATGGCAAATTGCTAGAAGAGAGCACATGTTCTGGATTTCCTGGAGACAAAGTTCTGCTGTGATATGGTTAACAGGTACATCACAGAGTGGGAGTTAAATGGCACATCAACTGCAAATGTACTCCAGAGTTGAAGTACATGGACAGTACCAGAGTTGTGGGCAAAATGTCTGAATTTAACATGGATTCACCTCAAAATTCTGGCAGTACATGGAATAAATAAATATCACGTCCAGCTGTAGTGAAATAGTGCACACAGTTTAAGTGAGGTTACACAGACACGGATGATGCTTATTGGGAAGTAAGGTCATCAACATTGAGCACAGATGACAATGTCTAGGCAACTGAGGAAATGATTTGCAGCAATCGCAGGTTGTGGACATTGACACACTGGTTCTCAAATGGTTCTGTAACAAAGGAGTGGATTTCTGTCATTGAGAAACTGAATGAATGATGAATGGCAGAATGTTTCTACTGTTGTTTACAAATACTTGGTAATAATGTTGCAAAACAGTCATTTATCTGTGTCACTTTGAAGTGTAGTGCAGCATTCCATAAAGGTTACTGGGCCTGCCATAATAATTTGTAAATTACTTTTTGAAGTCTGCTCGTAGAAGAAGCACTACTGAATGGAATAAACAGTTCACTAGAGAATGGGGTAAAGAGTAAATAGAACACAGGAAAATTGACACAAAAAGTGTGTACTGACTTGAGAAACATGAATATTTGGGGCAGGTGCAGAGTGTGAAAGAAATTTGTCATGGAAGAAGCAACACTGTATCTATCAAAAAAATATGTTTAAAGAAAATAATACATCTTACCTGCTAAATATCATGGATTCTTAAAAATTTAGACATTATAATCCATTGTTTTTATGAATTCAATTGCAGAGCAAAATTGTATCCACCAGTACTGCTCTTCGCCTTCAAGTCTATTTCCATAAAAACTGTCAACATACTGTATAGTTGACAGAAGTGATGGCGGATTTGCCTGTAATATAATGGAATCATGAGGAGTATCAAAACACATTTGTAAAAAAGATCTGACACACAGTTGAGTCTGTTTACATATATCACCCATGTAAAATATAATACGAGATTCAGGAAAGCAAGCAAAACACGATGGACAGAAATCAACATAATTACAAATTTAATGTGAATATAAGTCCCCTGTCAAACGCCACACCTGTTAAGAATCTGTAAATGTTATGTTTGATCACAAATCTACATAGTCATCCAATATCTGGTTACACATTTTCACATGACGACACTGCCTAGTACACTGACACCAGCTGATAATGAGTGCTAAAAACCCACTTTTTATGTCACTTCCAGCATACTAATGCTTCTCAATATACAGCATTTCCAAACTAAATTACACATTTCTTTTTGCAGCCCAAAACGACATTATGGTTATCATAGGAATTCTTTTAGTGTATTTCTCATCCTCAGGTCGCAACTTCTCAGTAAGTAATCATCAGTTGTTCTGTGTTCCCCTTAGCCTTAAAGGCTTTAATTGTCTACCTGTTTGAAAACTGCACTGATGATGGAAATCAAAACTTTGGGTGAAATTAGTTTCAGTGTTACACCCTAAGCTGAAGCTAATTATCTTGATGTTTCCAACTACTTTATGCTTAAAACAATTACTAATACAGCATCACATCAACTACTGCATGAGGTATTGTGCATACTGCAGAACAATAGTCCATCAATAATTCCCCACACAACCAAAATACAAGCCATGCACTGCAAAAGGCAAGTCTGCATACAAGAGTGATTCAGGACATGGCTACTCTACTTTTCCACTTCTTAATGTCAGATTCACCAATGTAGCAGCTGAGAGTAAATATTCTGACTTCTCGCAACTACAAGTTAAGCCTGTGACAAAGTTTCTGAGGCACACAGAGTCAATTGAAGTTAATCATCAGCTAACCCTAGTTTATGAGCTGGACATTATGAAGCCATTCTCTACATGTCATCAATACATCCATTATGTAGAGTGCAGAGTACAGCCATTTGTATCTGTCATCAATGATTACATGGTGGAGCAGATGCAGCAGTGCACTATGGATAATCAAAACTTTGTAATTATGGAACTCAGTAGCCACTGTCCTCCTCGGATATTCTCATACCCATCGCACAAAGTCATCATATTGCGCTTGTTATTTCAAAAATTGTGCCCCAAGACCATGTCTAGCACACACTTCCAAACATGTATCAATATCATTGACATTTCCACTAAGGTATATAAAGAATGTGATAAGTTTCTGGATAGTATCACCACAGGTGATAAGATGTGACTCTCTTAATGTAGCCTTAAAACTAACCGGAAGTGAGTGCACTATCGACATACTGTATGGATATACATGCAAAATGAAATTCAAATGGACTACGCTGACACTGAAAGTGATTTGCATGGTAGCATGGAAAGAAAGTGTCTTCTGCTTATAGATTTCTTGCCCCGATGGGACTGTTACGGCGAAACACCAGGCAAATTGTGATTACACAGTCAGAACAAGAAATGCCTAATTCCCAGTTCGTGTGTTGTACTTATCAAGACACTACTTGCCAACATTGGCTTAGTACACAACACAATATAACACAGTATTCAGCTAGGATTGATCTGGAATGTGTTGTTCAATGCTGACAATTTCCATCTTCGCCTGTGCATGAAGAAACTAATGACCAATAAACATTTTCACAATGACAAAAAGAGTTGCATATGGCTGCCACACACAAATCCAAGTACCAGACACAAGACTTCAATGAAACACGAATGCAAAAATAGTGTCACACTAGAACAAGCTCAACAAAAATGGTACTAACTCATTTAAGAATTAACATACTGGCTCATAATGAATTATCATGTTTCATTTATGCAACTAATGAGTCATGGAAACACATTTCAGTTACTGACAAAATGTCTTGTCATTCTTTTAGCAGACATGCATTATAGAGGCCATGTCTGTTCCTTTACAAAGATTCTATGGCTAAGAGTGTATTCATAGACATATTGCTTGTAAATTCCAAGCTATAATGTGCAAGCATATAAAATTCCAATAATAGCATGTTTCTGGAGCTCATTGGCAAATCCGTTTCTCTAACATCATATTTGCTAGCTGTCACCTCACTGTTATTTCTTGTGAGTTTTTTACTATCCCATGCTATTTCTTCTGAGCTACCACCGAAACACTGCACATTACAAAACTTATGCTGCCTACAACAACATGAAAAAAGGAAAACCACATGGAACATGGAAATCAAAGCACATCTCACTTTAAGAGATTAGAGGCGATATTGTCACAGATTTAGAAGAGCATGAAGCCTCAAGCTCATATCTCTCATCTAGAAGATTCTTTCAAATTTTTGCATATATATGTTTACTTCTAATCTGCAAGAGAATATAACATAATTCAAACACTACACAACAACATCGAGTTTTAAATTGCTGCTTTTTAATATTTTATTACAATTTTCGATTGTGAGTTATGGATAAAAATGTTAATTTTCTCCTACTTACAAATTACTCAAATTATATTTAACTGAACACCTGAAATACCGCTCTATGTTGAAATATTTTTTAGCTGAATGACAAAGAAATGTTAAACTTACAAAAAAGTTACAGTATTTCGATACAGTTGTACACCAACACGTACCTTTATTAAGACATACACAAGGACAGGGATGAAGTCATCTGCAGAGGGAACACCATTATCACTTGCCAGTGCCAATAAATTCATTATTGTTGTTGCACAACGAAAGACACACAACAATTTGTCTCTCGGTGTCTTGTATGCAGATATTCCTGCAATTTCAGCTTGAGCTGATGGCCACGGACATTCGTAATGGAACATCTGCAAAATTTTATAGGTTGCAATGGAGGTTACTGACAAAGTACAAAATTTACTGTGTATAAAATAGCACATGATCCAAACATAACAGAAAAAATGAATATCAATAATTCAAAATGATGGTTGTAAAATTACCGTAAGCTACTGTAGACTACAAAAGTAAGTGTAAACTATGACAGTTCTCCCAGTAGCTTTGCTCAGTTAAGATTGTAACCACATAACCTGTATGTTAGGTGTGTTGCATACCAATCGGGCATTATCTCATTTCAACTGCTTTAATTGTGTATGTGATCAGTGTCTTATTCTATACTCCTAGAAACTGGAAGCGGTGAACTGTCCAGAAACAGAGTGAAGATTTATAAATACCTGCGTAACTGATGAAACATTTTTGTTCTATGCAGTTATCCTCCTGTCTGTCAATTACAAATAATATTATTTATAGCAAAACTGAAATTTTCAGTGTTAGGGACAGGAGAATTTTGTAAAAATGTTAATTAGTGATTTTTCGTGAAATAATGCAAAATCTGTGATTTTTATATTGCAAAATTTGTAATTTTGTATAAAAATGTTATAAATGCTAGGACAGCAGTTACCTAATATTCACAACTGATAGTTATTGAATGTTAAAACTGCATTTTGACTTTTAATTACCTCAAGGCTGTGGTTCGTATATAATCTTACTGACAGCTAATTTCTGCCAGACAGCAACCAACGTTGATGTGACAAAGAAAATAACACCAGTACTAGCAAAAATGAAACTGCATTTGGGAAAAACAGAATTCAGCAAAACACAAAACCAAATTTGACAAAAGACAACAAATCTGGAAAATAAATACCAAATTTGGAAAATAAGCACCGCATTTAGATAATAAGCAGCGCATTTGGAAAATAAGCACCGAATTTGAAAATTAAACAAGAATGAATGACAAAAACATATCATAGAATTTGGCAAAAAAATACACACCAAATTTGACTAAAAAAAATTACACCAAATTTGGCAAAAATGTAGCACAGAATTTGGCAGAAAAGGAACGCCAATTATGGCAAAAAATAACACTGAATTCGGTAAAAAAAGGCACCCAACTTGACAAAAAATTAATCTTTATTTCGCAGAAAGAGCACCGACTATGATAGATATTATAGTACCAAATGTAGCAAGAAATACGTCAACTTTGGCAAAATAGACTGGATTAGGCAAATAAAAAGATAACAAATTTGGCAAAAGAAAGAACTTTTTTTTTTTTTTTTATTTCTGAGATAGGTGCATTTATTAATGACACACGGTACTGAAGTGATCCTGAAGCCACTACACATAATTACTTAAGCAAATTTTCTGCCTGGTACAGATGGCAATTAAGTGTCCTGTGGACAGCTGAGCCACTTTCTCATTTAAGGCATGTGCAAATAGCCACTACTACGAACTGTAATATTCCAGTATACTGGTGAAACCAATAAACAAGTTGAATAACACCAAGACCCAGGACATCTATGGTATCCCAAATAAGATTGTTAAACTGTTATCCAAATTTATCATTAAACCACTGGCCAACATTATCAATGAAGCTCTCAGAGGAGGACTGTACCACCACAGTTTAAAAACTGCTGGACTGCTACCACTGTACATAAAAGATGACTCCAGAGAACCTGAGAACTGCAGACCTGTTACTGTTATACCAGTAATATTTAAAATCTTCAAACGTAATTTATATAATGTATCAATAAGCTTCTTCATATCACAAAATCTTCTAGCCAGAAACCAATGCAGATTCCAAAAACATAAATGCACCATTTCAGCAACACAAGTACTTATGGACAGTGCACTGCCAACACTTGATATGGAAGAATGTGTAATTGCGGTATTCTGTGACCTATTAAAAGCTTTTGATTTAGTTAATCACAACATTCTTTTGGAAAAAGCTACCGTATTTACTCGAATCTAAGCTGCACTTTTTTCCGTTTTTTTGTAATCCAAAAATCCGCTTGTGGCTTAGAATCGAGTGCAAAGTAAGTTCGGAAAAATGTTGGTAGGTGCCGCCACAATTACCTTCTGCCATCAAATGTATGTAGCATTACACAGGCATGCTTTGCAGGCACAAAGATAAATACTGGTGCCAAAACCTCTGCGTCAGTAAATAAATTAAAAACAGGTATAAGACGAGTCAGAAATGAAGCACGGCAATTGACTAGATTTTTAAATCTAAGATGACTAATTTCTGTGCAGAATGTTATGTACTAAAGAGGCGTCTGCAACGATTTTCAAAGGGAGAAAAATTTTCGCCTAACTCTCGTTCAGAACATGTTCTATCATACGCAGTCTATTATTTGATTCTTGTTGATCATTATCAAAGAAAGCAGCAGTGTAAGTAACAACAAATAGCAGTCTCTTGCCGTTGTTTCGCTAATGAGACGATTCCTCTCTCTCTCTCTTTTTTTTTTTTTTTTTTTTTTATTGTAAGCAGCGGTAGCGCGCACAAAAGAAAGCCATGTCGCGAGCGGCAACAGGCCGTAAACATTCATTATCGAAATGTGACAAACAGTGCATGACACAGTACAGCAATGCATTTTCAGCTTAGAGTGACGTAAACACCTATAACAAAGAGAACAGCGCTTATCAGATCAAAGAAAAATAAACAATCAATTCAAACCAGACGAATCACGTGAAAAAGGAAGGGTACCCGTATAAATACGAATGGAGCTGTTGACGCATAGCAATGGCTACTTGGTAAAGCTTAACTGCTAAGCTTACGACTCTAACCAAACTACTGTAGCTGTATCGTCATTCATTCGACCTAAATTGTGTCTCATATTACAAAGGACCAACTTTGTTTCGAATTGGAGGTGTGGCATAAAACTTTTCTTTCCCCTTGAATTTTGAGTCTCCAATTTCAGGTGCGGCTTAGATTTAGGAAAATTTTTTTTTTTCCTTGATTTCGAGTCTCATTTTTCAGGTGCGGCTTAGATTCGAGTGCGGCTTAGATTCGAGTAAATACGGTAAAATTCTATGGCGAGATGAGAGACACTGCATTCAATCTGATAAAATCCTACTTAAGGAACAGATATCAAAAATTAGAAATATTGGAAGGGGGAGTAATTAATACTATTCAGACATGGGGAAGGTCCTAAATGGCATGCCTCATGGAAGTGCCTAGGGGCACTGCTGTTCTTGGTGTATACTAACGAGCTTCATGATAAACTTCAACAGAATTTTATACTATCTGCTGATGACAGAAATACAGGATGTATCAAAAAGAATCATCTCATTTTTAAAAAATCATAACTGTTATGTTATTTGAGATATGTATGTGAACAATGTACTGTCGGAAAGAGCAAACACTTGAGTTTTACATGGTTCCCCCTAGGTAGCAGCAGTGTATGCTCACTTCAGTTCTACTAAAACTGGTGTCAGGACAATAGAAAGCGTTTTGTGTTCTACATTTTGCACAGCGTGTGTCACCAAAAACTATTCAACATAACTTTCGTACTACATATGGTGTGGATCCTCTTACAGCGCACAGCATTAGGCGATGGCATGAACAATTCCGAAAACAGGTTGTTAGTGGAAAGGCAAATTGCCGGGCTGTCCCCGAGGGTCTGTCACAGACGTCGAATGCATCCGCCGTAGTTTTACAAGGAGTCCGCATAAATCCATTTGCCGTGCAGTTTCATGGCTCAACATGCAGCCGATGTCCATCTGGCACGTGTTGCATTGACATTTACACACAAAACCATTCAAAATTCAGCTACTGCAAGCTCTCTGTGAAGGTGACAAACAACAACCTGTGGAGTTCTGTAATTTCATTCTTGGAAAGATGGAGGATGACGGTTTTCTTCCACGCTTAGTGTTTAGTGATGAGGTAATATTCCATTTAAATGGAAAGGTCAACTGTCATGTGAGAATATGGGGTACAGAACAACCTCATGAAGTTGTACAACATGAGAGGGATTCTCCAAAATTTAATGTGTTTGGTTCAGTTTCACGGGAAAAAGTGTATGATCCACTTTTTCTGCCAACAACACTGCTACAGGAAGCACATATCTTGATATGCTTGAGAACTTTCTTTCCCACAGTTGGAGATTGAATCAAACAACTTTATTTACCAACAGGATGGGGCATCGCCACAATGGCATCTAGAAAGTGAGGGAATTTTTAGATCAAAGGATTACTGAACGATAGAATGATTGCACTGGACCAAATGATTCAACCTTACTTTGCTGGCCTCCAAGGTCAGCAGACCTGACTGTATGTGATTATTTCTTGTGGGGGTTTATAAAAGACCCTATTTAGGCGAGTCCGTTACTAACAACAACAACAAATGCACTGAGACATCACGTAACAGCAGCTGTGGAAGCTGTAACTAAAGACATGTTCGTTATGAAACGGTATGGGGGGGGGGGGGGTACCCTTTTTGAAATTCTTGATCATCAAAAAACAAAATTCATTGTATATGTTTATTAGCTTCACAAATACAGATGTTCCAAATTGGATTATTTTAAATTTTTTTTTAAACACCCTGTATTTTAATTAAGGGGATAAGCCTCAAAGAAGATACACATGGAGCTGAAAGTGTTTCACATAGAACAGATGAATAGTATACAAATAATAAATGGATATAAAATTACAAAACTCATCATCACAAGCTTTAAAAACAATAAAAAAAATAGTTTGTGCAAAAGATTAAGGAAAATGGCTTGGGTAAATTTTCTGAGTCGGCACCTCAATGGTAGGTTAAAGTAAGACATAGCACATCAATCGCTTAAGCAGTTAATTAAATTCATGCTGCTATGCACTAAGTAAGTAAGTAAGCCAAAATAGCTTGTATTGAAGTCCTCAAAATGTTTTACTTTGTGCAGTTTGAATCAACAATGTCATATGGAACAGAACTATGTGGAAGTCCAGTAAATATGAAGAAGTTACTCATCATACAGGAAAGGGATATATACATAATGACCAATGCCACACAAGCTACAGACAAAAATTTAAACTGCTAAATATTTTAACAGTAGGGGTGTATCTATTCAAATGTCTTCCAAACAATATCAGCCACACAAAGAACATTAATGGCTTCAAGCATACAGCCAGAGAAATACTGAAAAATCCATTTTATTCCTTAAATGAATTTACTGATTATTGCAAGGAAAATCCAAAAAGCAAGAAAACTGATGTAACCATCATCCAGTTTTGATAAACACAGTGTACCAAAATTGCTCTCATGGATTCTGAGGTAGGTTTTTTTACACCAAAACAAGAAAAAAAGTTTAGGGAACATGGCCTCTACAATACACACATTAAGAGCTGTGAGCACTTGCTCAGCTTTGATACTGTTGAACACGTCTCTTCTATTAAACAAGTCCTCCTAGCTCGTAAGGTATGCATTTTAGAGCCCATGATTACTGGACTTTCTTTCTTGTTTTGGTCCATACTACCTCCTTTGCAAAATATGGAAAGCAAGGAGATTGCAGTAGGAGAGATGTGTTCCTGAGAAGTGAAGATGAACAAGGCTCATAGTTCTTAAGGTATGTATTTTAGAGCCCATGTTTACCAGACATTTTTCTTTCTAGTTTTGGTGCAAGTATGTAAAGAAAATATATATACACACTGTATGTATGTATATGTATGTATGTATATACACTATATGATCAAAAGCATCCGGACACCTGGCTGAAAATGACTTACAAGTTCGTAGCACCCTCCATCGGTAATGCTGAAATTCAATATGGTGTTGGCCCACCCTTAGTCTTTATGACAACTTCCACTCTTGCAGGCATATGTTCAGTCATGTGCTGGAAGGTTTCTTCGGGAGTGGCAGCCCATTGTTCACGGAGTGCTGCACTGAGGAGAGGTATCGATGTTGGTCGGTGAGGCCTGGCACAATATTGGCATTCCAAAACATCCCAAAGGTGTTCTATAGGATTCAGATCATGACTCTGTGCAGGCCAGTCCATTACAGGGACGTTGCCATCGTGTAACCAGGCCGTGCATTATGAACAGGTGCTCGATCGTGTTGAAAGATGCAATCGCCATCCCCGAATTGCTCTTGAACAGTGGGAAGCAAGAAGGTGCTTAAAACATCAGTGTACGCCTGTCCTGTGATAGTGACATGTAAAACAACAAGGTGTGCAAGCCCCCTCCATGAAAAACATGACCACACCATAAAACCATCGCCTCCAAATTTTACTGTTGGCACTACACACGCTGGCAGATTATGTTCACTGGGCATTCGCCATACCCACACCCTGCCATCAGATCACTACATTGTGTAACTTGATTCATCACTCCACTCAATGTATTTCCATTGTTCAATCGTCTAATGTTTTCCTTACACCAAGCTAGGCGTTGTTTGGCATTTACCGGCTCAATGTGTGGCTTATAAGCAGCTGCTCGACCAATTAATCCAAGTTTTCTTACCTCCCACCTAACTGTCATAGTACTTGCAGTGGATACTGATGATGGGCTGGACAGATGTCTGTCTATTGCACGTTACGACCCTCTTCAACTGTTGGCGGTCTCTGTCAGTCAACAGACAAGGTCGGTCTGTACGTTTTTGTGCTGTACGTGTCCCTTCATGTTTCCACTTCACTATCACATTGGAAACAGTGGACCTAGGGATGTTTAAGAGTGTGGAAATCTCGCGTACAGACATATGACACATGTAAATAAACGTAAATGTCATGTGACTAGGGCCTCCCGTCAGGTAGAACGTTCGCTGGTTCTATTCAACACCACTTTGGCGACTTGCGTGTTGATGGGGTTGAAATGATTAATGACTAGGACAACACAACACAAAGTCCCTGAGCAGAGAAAATCTCTGACTCTCCCGGGAATTGAACCCGAGCCCTTAGAATTGACATTCTGTCGCACTGACCACTCAGCTACCGGGGGTGGACATGACACATTTGACACCAATCATCTGACCATGTTTGTAGTCCGTCAGTTCAGCAGAGCACTCCATTTTGCTCTCTCAAGATGTCTCATGACTACAGAGGTCGCTGATATGGAGTACCTGGCAGTAGGTGGTAGCACACTGCACCTAACACGAAAAACGTATGTTTTTGAGGGTGTCCGGATACTTTTGATCACATAGAATAAGTAGATTTAAACACAACGGATATAATCATCTATATTACTATATAAGGACAAGTGACAGTTTAACATTGTTACCAAAAATCTTGCAAGGTTCTTGACTGATTTACTTGAAATTTTTATATGAAGCTGTAATAAACATTTGGACAGAGAGAGGCTACACAAGGTGTTCCTTAACATTGAGAGTTCCTGGCCTATGTACTTCAAATTTTCATGATACTCTAATAAAATTTGGATGTGAATAGATTAGATATTTTTAAAATATGTGTAATATATAAATATACATAAGATACAATAGGCAAGTGTTGCTGGCAAAAAGCCGTTGATCAATTTTGCACAATACTCTGATAAACATTCAGATGGATATAAAACAACACTGTACTGGTTCCTTTTAAAACTGACTGCGAGATAGAAATGCTGTGGTTTAGTTTTCTTTATTGTAGTCAATTTTAGCTACGATATCATGGCACTTAAACCAATTAGACAAATTACTTCTCATACATATATATTATTGCCCCCTTACACATAAATTTAATCAAACTTTGAATGCAAAACCATGTGTTATTTCATTTTATTCTTTACAGTTAGTTTTAACAGAAAACAGGAAAGTTGTATTGGCTTATCAGCTTACAATTAGAATACTACTATGGAATATGTATTATCTGACACTTTGTAATCCTACCCATTTGTCAATTAAAACCCTGTGGAATACCTTTATTGAAGCTACATTCTCACAGACCTAGCAGCAAGAGAGACCTCTCTCTCATACACCGTATACCAATGACCCCAACAGATTTACCGATTCATTTTAAGCAACTTCAATTTCCAATCCACGCTTCCTATGCAACATCAATAAACAAGGTGCATAGTCAGAGAGATGGGGGAAGGGGAGGTGGACAGAGTAAGGGGAGAAAATGAACACAGAAAGGAGAAAGGAGGAGGTGGATGGAAAGAGAAGGAGGAGAAGGAGACTGCAACGTATATCCAATTTGCAAACATGTTTAGCAACTGCTAAGCACTGCCAGGTTCACTGGTATAATAATAAAAATATGATAAGACCCATAATGATGGTGCCCACAGATGTGAGACCTCACAAGTGTCATTGCTCCTGTAACACCAAATCAACATTTGTATTGCCCCACACCTTGTAAACTAGAACAGATGAATACATTTGACATATTTTCAAGGAGTTTTGGTTGCTATTATACTGTAAAGCAGAACTGAACACACTGTATAATATCACATCCTTAACCACTGTAATTTTGTCAGAATACTTGCATAGAAATGTAGAGCCTTATACACTAATTCAGACTGCACACCTCAGAAAGCACTGAGTGAAAAAGCAGGTAACAAAGACGGTCGAGAAACCACACAAAAATGGACTGTCTCATTACAAGCAACAGATACTGACAAAATCTAAAACCTCGTAACATAAAGCTATGGACCAGACGTTTCAGGTATATAAAGCTTCACCAGCGTAGGATAAATTTTCTTGCCAACAAGCCATGCCAAGTGAAGAATTTTTATGTAGAAACACATCTAAGAGTACAGAAATTTTCATTGTGGTAGCTCTAATTTTAAATACACAACATAAATGAACAATACGAAATCTTATGTTATACATACGTTCGAGATATCCGGTGATGGTGCCTACATATGCGAGACCACACAAATGTGATGTGCTCTTGTAGCACCACATCAACATTTGTATGGTCCCGCATCTTGTAAGCTCAGACAGACGAATTTATGCAACATATTATTTAGGATTTTGGGTTGTTAGTATACTGTAAAGACAAACTGAATATTCTGTAAAATATTGTATCTTTAACCACTGTAAGTTTGTGAGGACACTTGCACAGAAATGTAGAGCCCTATTTACTAACTCAGACTGGGCACCTCAGAAACCACAGAGTGAAAAAGCAGGTGACAAAGCAGGCAGGGAAATCAAACAAAAATGGAATGCCTCATTACAAGCTACAAATACCAACAACATCTAAAATCTTGTAACATAAAGCTATGGACCAGAAGGTGTTACAAGAACGTAAAGCTTCACCAGTATTTGGTAAATTTGATTGCCAACAAGCCATGCCAAGCAAATAATTTTTATCCAGTTTATTTGTGTGAACCACATATCAGAGTACAGAAATTTTCATGGTGCTACTTCTAATTTAAAATACGCAACACAAATTAACAATAAGAAATCTTCTATTATACATACGTTTAGGACAACTGGTGATTGTGCCCACAGATGCGAGACCACACAAACGTGATGTGCTCTGTAGCACCACATCGACATTTGTATGGTCCCGCACCTCGCGAGCTAAGGCAGGTGAATACATCCAACATATTATCGAGGACTTTGGGTTGCAAGTATACTGTAAAGAAGAACTGAATACACTTTAAAATATCATACATGTATTATGCTGTAACCTGTTTTATAAATTCACTGAATTGCAGAATACACTGAGTAATTGTCATTGTATTATCAAAATGTCAATGCCTATATGTAATGATATAACATGTAGCAATTGAAATACATCAAATAGTGGAACAAATAAATAAATAAATCAAAACAATTAACTCAACTGAGACATAACTTACTGCTGAACACCAAGGACCTCACAGTCATATTTCTTCCACTGTTTAAAAAAAAAGGCCGACATCTTTTGTGGAAGTTGTGTCGCTCTGCTGATTTTAAATTTCAAATTATTGAGTTCTTTACTATCCTCTTACTTTTACAACATCTGATCTGTAAAGCAGTCCTTTGATTCTATTTTGTGTGACAAAATAATGAAAACACAGTGCTGCTGCTAGGAATACAGTCGTTTCTAGAGATTCATTCTAGCAGTTTTCTATTATTAGAATGCTTTCACACACTACAAATGATTCCAAGCAATGTATTTCACACTCTCAGTGCACTTGGCCTGAAGAATATTGTGCAAACTGTTGTTATCAAGTAGTAAGGACATTGAGGATACAATATTAACAGCATACATGTTTAGTATCTGGTTTTCTCAATCACTGCATGCAACAGGAGAGCTGAATTAACATATTTGCACTTCAGTTTCCACTCAATTCGATGAGTTTCATAAACTTTTTGTCCAAGAAATAGGTCCAATATCCAAATTTTGTGTTTATAAACATACTCCAAATGAACAAGTTGAGGACGACTGGTTACTTTAATAAAGTAATGTGGCCTAAAGCCATCCTCACACAGGCCTCGTTTCTCATGAAGCACAACAAATGTGGTTTCATCATGGTTGGTGCAGACTTGGAAACGAGCTGGCACATAACATGGAACTGTCTCCTCCTCGCAATTTGCGACCACTGCACATTTCAGTGACAGTTCTCAGCTGTATCTGGTGCACAATCCACACAGTTCATTTACGAAAATGGATAAACATAAAATTGCTATGTTAGCCCTATTAAAATCCAAAGTTGGCCCCTTGTTTATATGATAGCCATATTGTTATGTCTATGGTATACACAAATAAGAACTTCAGTGTCCATGAACATAAGGCAAAAAGAAATGTTCTATATCCAGCCAGTAAGGACATCAGCTCAAAGAAAAACACTCAAAATATAGCACAAGGAAGAATGTTCATCATTTCAGGACATAGATAATGTGCTTTATCCATTCCATTTATGATGGTACTGCGTAATGTGAGAGGTACTCCTACGTATCTTGTTAGTGGCTACAGCAGTTATGAGAATGGAGGGGTTACAGCATGGGATATTTGTTTATGAATCAAGTCTGAGATGGTTTTGATTGTCTGTGAAGGCACCATTAAAGTAGTCAACATATTAGGATACAAACTGCTCAGCATCAAAGATGTGATGTCAGTAATGAAAATTTATGCCTTAACATACAAAATTTCATTGCAATAGCTGAGCAGACAGTGTGTGTGTTTGTGCAGGACTTGGTTTCAACTCCTGGTATTGTTAAAGATTATTTTTTATTGATTGGAAGACTGAAACAAGTTACACTCAGCCTTGTGAAACCATGAAGATGAGCTACTTGGATGAGAAGTAGCAGCTCCAAGGTCTATAAAACTGACAGTGACTGTGATAGCAGTATGCAGACATGTCCCGCTATACCACATCCAAATGATGATGTAGGCACAGGATGACTTGGCTGTGGTCATCACCATGCGGTCTTCAGGCCTGATCATGTAGTTCCTTTTTAATATTTGGTTAACATCAAACTCATTGTGTGAGCTATCAGAAAAATCATACTGTAAATGGTTATAGTCATAACACATAACAACAGAAATGTTGTTCAAGAGTGCATCATACATTATCAGATTGTAAGATATGTTAGAAAGGTAACATCTATTGACACCATTTTGAAGTGCACATTTTATTTAGAGGTGTAAGTTGCCGGGGTGGTAAAGTAGAAACTAATTTTGCAATTTTATAATGAATAATGTCTTCAGCAAATTGGCCCCCCTTTTCCCTGTAAATGCTTGGCATAGGTCATTCATCTGGAAGGAGACGCTGATGGTCACTCTAGAGCAGAAGGCAGAAAGATACTGTTATCTTAGCTGTTATATTAGTGTCATTTTCTCAAACTGTTCTACCTTCAAAGAAGAAGAATGACGTGTCCAAGGTGTTGAGGAGATCTGTGAGCACATTTTTCACTGTGCTGGCACTGGGATAAATTTAAAAAGTAAAGCAGCAAAGAAGCTGAACTAGGATATTACATTGATTTGATGAGGTGAAAAAAATGCGATGAGGTGTGGAAGCAAATCTGTGTGTGGTTGGGAGGGTATTAGAATTTATCATAAATACAGCAGGCAGTTCTGGTAAAGAATGACACTCTTTTGTAGCTGGTTCAAATTCTCTTTGTGAAGTCAAGAGTAATTTCCCAGAATTTTACATTTATTTGTGGTTAAGTTCCAAAAATATTTTGTGTCTACAGATTTTAATGATCTTGTTAACACAATAAAATAGGGACAACTGCTAGGATGCTGCTGGTGCTGGTTATTTCAACATTTGTAACATTTAATTTTACGTGTAATCACCAGAAGGGCCAAGAAGGGGTTGTTGATTAAAGGACAACTGAAATTGGATTTCAGGTGAATGTACCTGAGTGTAAGACGACCCTGAATACAAGATGACCCCCTTTTCTTTAAAAGGTTCATCGACAAAATTTGATTTTCACCATATTCTGACTAATCAAAATTACAAACTGTTTACTTGATACAATGTACCTGCTTTACAAAAGTTAATATTATACCTATTCCAAACTTTGGTCTTTTATTGATTTTCTAAATTTTGATAATACATGGAGTAATGAAATAAACGAAAAGGAATGTGGGTATGTACATGGTTGTTTGAGGGCAAGTTGGTGGGTTTGAAGTCAGCAGAAAATTGATAGTAGTAAGGTTGTGGGCAAGGGGTCTGCTAATGTACAGGTAGGGAGCATCACTGCCATTTTTAATACTTTCAGTTTGAGAGGAAGATATTCAAAAAAAAAATCTGCAGAATGACCATCATATGCATAGTATCATAGCTTATTGATACTGCTGGAGTTGGTGCCTCGATGAAGAACTTTCAGGCCGTCGACCCACGAAGAGTGCCAGGATGGTGTTATAAGCGGTGGGCACTTGGGCTCCTTTTTCTTTTTAGAGATTAGTTCCACACTGTTAGCTGGTGCCGAACATTACACTGAGCTGTTGATAGATAGCTCTACATGCAAACATTCAGTGTACACAGATGCATGCCTGTGTTGCACCTCTGCTGACAGCTAGCCACAGCTTCCACTAGTTGTCAACACTGTAGTAGTTCTTCAGCAACAATTTGAGTAAAATATATATAAAGTGCACTGATGTCACCTAATTTTTTGCTTGTTTATCCAGATTCCTATGGCAACAGATCCCTTTGGCTTCCTTCCACCTATTTATCATTAGCAAGAAAAACGTAAAAGTTGGCTCAACAGAACATAACGGTTGCTGACTCATATCATAAAAATCTGACAAACTGTTGACAGGTCACCTAGAAAAATCCTCCTAGCCAAGTTATTTCAGTGTGAAAGGCTTAGTTGCAAGATCTGTCCCATGTACCTATCCAGCATATCTTATTCCAGTCCTGCCACAGGCATTTCCTTCCCTATCAGAGGCCATTCCATCTGTGAGAGCAGTCATATCATATATCAATTCAACTGCAACTTTTGCAGAGGATTTCATGTAGGCATACCACCAACCAGCTATCTTACCACATGAAGAGCCACTACCAAACAGCAGCAAAGTGTTAAAGATGATCACTCTAAGGGAAAGCAAGCTGCAGGGTACAGGGCATAATGTGCTTGATTTCAACATGATTCACTACCTATGCCTTCAGGTATCCTCCCCTGTTCATTTGTTCCATCTCTCCCCAGCCCCCATCCTCCTCTTGCTCTAATCCAAAATTCCTACTTCGTTATGTAATTCATGTGACTTATCCTGTCAGCACTAAGATAAGCTCATGGACATCACATTTAAATACCCTTGCCTAGCTGCTTCTCCCTCTCCTAGAAAACCACCTCCTTTCTCCTCTCACTCATTCTTCTGACTGCACTGCAGGACAAAACGGCTCTGGGTTTATCACTGTTTGTTTGTAGCTCTATTTATGTTTATGTTATCTTTACACTTTCCTTCTATGAGTAAGTGAGGTAAAAAAAATAAATAAATAAATAAAATTACAATAAGGTCAGCCATTGCACTGTTTACTTCTCCAGACAGAACAAAGGGAAATCAGACACACATTCCTATATTAACTGTACCACTAATTCACAGCAAGTATAATCATTCTGTAATCTTCATTCATGTATAAAGTTGCCTGATGATGATTATCCAGTGAAACCTGCAATTAATAAACAGCTGTAAATGAAATTAAGAAACCACAGTGGAAAATCATGTTCCTTCGCGTGGTTTCTCTTTTTCTTCCACTGAAGGAGTCGTGGAAATTCTGAAATCTTGTGTATTTGCCCACTCACTTGGTGATGCTATACCTCTTATAATGGCATATTTACTATGTTACAAAATTTAATAGCACACAGCAAATTAATGAATTGCAGTTGACAAAGCTTGTAATACAAACCTTAGGCACTCTTAAATCCTTGTGGTCAGGGGTGATTACAATGGATAATTTTTTCATGTGTTCATGGAGAACTCTGTAAACATGAGAAGAGAGATTTAAATAATATGGAAATTGTTACAAACTACAACATACAACAATAATGATATTTTTGTTGAAATATGGCAAATAGAAAACTCAACAATATCAGAGAAGGAAAGTTGCTACTCACCATACAGTTGAGATGCTGAGTCGCGATAGGCACTAGAAAGATTCACACAATTATAGCTTTTGGTCATTAAGGCCTTTGTCAGCAATAGATACACATCCACGCACGCGCCCATGCGCCCCCCCCCCCCCCCCCCCCCAAACACACACACACATGCAAATGCAAATGCAACCTGTACACACATCTGCAGTCTCAGATAAAGTGGAGTTTCAGTTATCTGAGACTGGAGACGTGTGTGCAAGTTGCGTTTTTTTTTTGTGTGTGTGTGTGTGTGTGTGTGTGTGTGTGTGTGTGTGTGTGTGTGTGTCTATTGCTGACAAAAGCCTTAATGGCCGAAATCTATAATTGTATGAGTCTTTTTGTTGTGCCTATCGCGACTCAGCATCTCCGCTATATGGTGAGTAGCAATTTTCCTTCTCTAATATTGTTACATTCCATCCTGGATTTTCCATTGTTCAACAATATCTTAAGTATTCAGAAATAACATACACGTTAACTGATAATGGCTGACACTGTTGTGAACTACCAGACCACTGTATTGCTACAATAAAACCACGAAACAGTAATACTTCTGTGGTATTACAACTGCCATTAAATAAATTCTCAAGACATAATAGTATAAGGATAGAAATAAGTAACATTAATACAGTATTAAAAAATCTACATACTGATCTCTTGAGATGTCGCCATCACCATTTGGGTATATTGCTTGGAGGTACACGCGACTTATCACTGCCCTCTCAATGGCGGTATGAGCTTGACTTATTTGAGCACTACTAGCAGCTGGAAAAAAGTAAATATGAAAGCTTCTTTTGGAATGCTGAAAAATGCTTGCTAGATGAGATCTCCAAATAAATGTATGGGTGGAGCATGAGAGAGATGAAACATGATATTTTACACACAACAAATGCAACAAAATTTGCTGAGCACATTACATTGCACAGTAAATATAAGGTATATACATTCTAGAGTAGCATCACACAGTTTTAATACTAGTAAAAAAAGTGACATATGACTGTAAACACCATTTGTGACAGAAGAGAAGCATTTACTTAACAGTGACTAAATTAATCAATTGAAATGGCACTAACAATAAAACAGCAATTGAAAGAAAGAGAAAGAAAGAGAGAGAGAGAGAGAGAGAGAGAGAGAGAGAGAGAGAGAGAGAGAGTGATGTACGGTTATCACCTTGATTAATGTTAAAGAGCACTAAATACCTCATCAGACGAACATCCACAACTGAGGAAGATTTTTATAGAATCAAAATCTGCTTCTTCAGTTGCCTGAAATTTCTTAATTTAGTGCACAACCGGTTTCGAATCATAAAGCTTAATCTTCAACTGCCACAAAAGAATTATGGGAACATAAATATGTGACAGTTGCGCCAGTCGGTCAAGGGGCGGATGCGGTGTCACACCCATGTAAAAAAAACACACGGGAGTGTAGAATCAGCAACCACAGCACCTGCACAACCTAAGTGTCGTACTCTCCAGGTGGGCACTGTGGTTGTTAGTCCTACACTCCCACACATTCGTTTGATGTGGGTGTGATGCCCTCGGTCTGACTGATCCGACCACCACAATTTTAAGTTGCTACCATTATTTGCTGGCACCTGAAGATGGAGCTTTAGTTTGGAAACCAGTCATGCAATAAATTAAGAAACTACTGACAACTGAAGCAGATTTTTATTTTTAAAAAGTGTTATTAAAATACTAACTTAATAACGCTAAAAAATAACTCTGAAGTGTGGCTTTCTGATCATATTAAAAAAGAAAAGAAAGAAAGAATAAAAGAAAGAAAGGAAAGATGAACCAACCATTCTGATATCATACTAAGACCATCTCCCAAATAATAATTTAGGGAGCAAGTCAGACATTCAAAAAGTCTTTAAAATCTTATCGCATTTGCCTCAACATCTGCTAAACCAGAGAACAGATTAGATCATAAACTAACCATTGGCCTCTTGTCTGAATATAAAATACACTCAGTTAAAATGTGTCATGTTGTTGTTGTGGTCTTCAGTCCTAAGACTGGTTTGATGCAGCTCTCCATGCTACTCTATCCTGTGCAAGCTTTTTCATCTCCCAGTACCTACTGCAACCTACATCCTTCTGAATCTGCTTAGTGTATTCATCTCTTGGTCTCCCTCTACGATTTTTACCCTCCACGCGGCCCTCCAATACTAAACTGGTGATCCCTTGATGCCTCAGAACATGTCCTACCAACCGATCCCTTCTTCTGGTCAAGTTGTGCCACAAACTTCTCTTCTCCCCAATCCTATTCAATACTTCCTCATTAGTTATGTGATCTACCCATCTAATCTTCAGCATTCTTCTGTAGCACCACATTTCGAAAGCTTCTATTCTCTTCTTGTCCAAACTATTTATCGTCCATGTTTCACTTCCATACATGGCTACACTCCATACGAATACTTTCAGAAATGACTTCCTGACACTTAAATCAATACTGGATGTTAACAAATTTCTCTTCTTCAGAAACGCTTTCCTTGCCATTGCCAGCCTACATTTTATATCCTCTCTACTTCGACCATCATCAGTTATTTTGCTCCCCAAATAGCAAAACTCCTTTACTACTTTAAGTGCCTCATTTCCTAATCTAATTCCCTCAGCATCACCCGACTTAATTAGACTACATTCCATTATCCTTGTTTTGCTTTTGTTGATGTTCATCTTATATCCTCCTTTCAAGACACTGTCCATTCCATTCAACTGCTCTTCCAAGTCCTTTGCTGTCTCAGACAGAATTACAATGTCATCGGCGAACCTCAAAGTTTCTATTTCTTCTCCATGAATTTTAATACCTACTCCGAATTTTTCTTTTGTTTCCTTTACTGCTTGCTCAATATACAGATTGAACAACATCGGGGAGAGGCTACAACCCTGTCTTACTCCCTTCCCAACCACTGCTTCCCTTTCATGTCCCTCGACTCTTATAACTGCCATCTGGTTTCTGTACAAATTGTAAATAGCCTTTCGCTCCCTGTATTTTACCCCTGCCACCTTTAGAGTTTGAAAGAGAGTATTCCAGTCAACATTGTCAAAAGCTTTCTCTAAGTCTACAAATGCTAGAAACGTAGGTTTGCCTTTCCTTAATCTTTCTTCTAAGATAAGTTGTAAGGTCAGTATTGCCTCACGTGTTCCAGTGTTTCTACGGAATCCAAACTGATCTTCCCCGAGGTTGGCTTCTACTAGTTTTTCCATTCGTCTGTAAAGAATTCGTGTTAGTATTTTGCAGCTGTGACTTATTAAGCTGATAGATCGGTCATACTGAAATCAATATGTCACAAGCCCCACACATTGGAGGGTACTCCCACCAGAGCAGGAAGCCATCTGTTATTGAATTATGCCCTGTCTGAAGGGAAGTGAGAACAACTTCATCTTACCTCAGTGGTCAGGAGGTGGTAAGCCACAGCTGAGTAGCTGATTCTGCCAACGATGACTCGTTCGTCACTTCCAACCACTCTCCTTTCCACTGACACAAAATCCTGCACCTCAACAGTGTGGACATGCAGGGTGATATTACACTAATCCACCCAATTAAGAATATAGGTCTTTGGTTGCCACATCCGATAACTCATTTCCATGAAATCCCTTGTGCCTTGGTACCCTGTAGATTGACATCTCCTTCTCCTGCCTTTGTAGGTGGAAATGAGAATTCTGGATGTTCTGGACATAATTTTCTGCTGCATACATTTGTTAATAGATTTAAGGGCACTTTGAGAGTAAGAGAACATAAGGAATTTCTCAGTAAGGATACATCCCATCTGCTCTGATGTCATCAAGATTGAATGTAATTCTGCATTAATATGGTAAATTTGTGTCAAACTATTTTAGGGAACACAATCAAGAAAATCACTCCTTAGTCCCATCTGAGAATACAGTTACATGGTTGTGATGCTCATCTAAAATTTCATTAATAATCAAATTAAAAAAAAAAAAAAAACTTGTTTCAATGAGTGTACTCTCTCATGTACCTCACTAAATCTAAAATTATTCTGGGTCTCTTTAGTAACCACAGTGGCAGTTGGAGTTGGTATTAGCCCACACCAAGTGCCACTAGATAATGCTTTGCACAGATCCCAATTGGGGTTGCTTGTGAACAATTTGTGAAGATTACTCCACATGAAGGTGAGCAACAGTTTTGTATACAGGCAATTCTAGAATAGAGAGGAATCTGCGTGCCTCATGGACTACGAGGATTATTGGATGGAAAGTGGTAGCTCACCAGCCTCAGCACAGATGATCCTGTAAGCACCTTGGGCAAGTCTAGACCCCCCATAGTGCATGGTGCCATTGATTTTGAGGCAGATGGGTCTTGCTGTCAATAAACTGTGCATCCATAATACGACTAGAATTGAGAAAAAGCTTTATAGAAATGGAGCAGATGCAACCTGTTGTTAGCCAAGACTTGAACTAAGATACTCCAACATGTGTAGTGCCCTGAGGCACCTCACCTTTAGGTCGTCAATGAAGAATGGACCTTGTTGAAGAGGTAAAGCTTGTGTATCTCAATGATACAGATTTGCAACTGCTAATACAATTAAACTTCAGCTGCATATTTATTAGGTGTCATGTGAAAATTTATGCCACAACACAACTCAAACCCAGATTTCCCACTTCATGCGAGCGGTCGTCTTAACCACTTTGGCTATCCGAGCACACTTCTTGGACCGACCCAAACTCCCATGGCACTGCGTGTCCACATCCTGCACTTGCACAGATGCTGCGAGTCCCACACAGGGAGAGCCTTTACTATTATTGTCGGGCCTGTCTAGGCATGTAATACTATTTTACAGTGGTATGATCAACAGCTGTATGAAATACAAAAAAATCGCATTTGCAACTGCCCTGGAGTAGATGACATTCCATCAGAGTTGTTGAGACCCTACAGACCCTACAGAGAGCCAGCTGCAACAAAACTATTCATCCTGGTGTCCAAGGTAAATGAGACAGGGAAAATCCCCTCAGACTTTCAAATAGAATGTCATAATTCAAACTTGAAAGAAAGCAGACATTGACATGTGTGAATACTATCAAACCATCACTTTAATAAGATGTGGTAGCAAAATATTGGCAAAAATATTATTTACAGAAGAACGGAAAAATTGTTAGAAGCTGTCCCCTGAAAACAGTAGTTTGGGTTCCAGAGAAATGTAGAAATATGCGAAGCAATACTAACCCTTCGTCTTCTCTTAGAAAATAAGATGAAGGGTGGTAAACCAACATTTATAACATTTGTAGATTTAGAGAAAGATTAGACAACACTGACTGCACACTCTCAAACTTTGAATATAGCAGGGATAAAATGGGAGTGAAAGGTTATTTACAATTTGTACAGAAATCAGACTGCAGTTGTACGAGTTGAAGGACATGAAAGGGAAGCAGTAGCTGATAAAGTGAGACAGTACTGTAGCCTATCTTCCATTTCATTAAATCTGTACACCAAGCAAACTGTAAAGGAAACCAATGAGAAATTTGGAAAAGGAATTATAGTTCAGTGACAAAAATAAAAAGCTTTGAGGTTTGGCAGTGACAATGTAATTCTGTCAAGAGATAGTATAGGAGTTGGAAGAATGGTTGAATCAAATGGATAGTATCTTAAAAAGAGATTATAAGATGAGCATTAACAGAAGTAAAACAAAAGTAAAGCAATGTAGTCTAATTAGCTGATGCTAAGACAAGGGTAACAAAATGACTATAGCTATTCATAAAACCACATACATACATACATCAGAAGGGAAGACTTTCTCTTGCCAGAAATCCTTCCATGAGGCTCAACAGAATCCCTGTAAAACACAGCATTGTTCGTAGATAGATTCTTCTAGACAAGAATAGAACCTTTCTAGAATGTGTAAAATATGTTACTCAGCAAGTGGCTAAAATTATGCACAATATTCCCATGCTAGCACTGCTGACACTAAATTACAATTGCATATGGTGTGGTCATATGACAGAGCTATCTTCAGTGCTATTTTGGGCATTCCTGCCTGTGACTGGGCACACTGCATTTGACTAGGTAGCTACAAAACAATACTGCGATAATTCAGCAGAGTGTGCTTTTGAGGTCTTTCACACTACACTTGTCCACTGTTTATTGGCACTTCCCGGGATATGTCCAATGGATATTGTGGTGGCTAGAGAGAGACTGCAGACAATTAGATTGTGATCTGCAAAAAACTGTAAGTGACCAAAGCTTGTGGATTACAATTAATACAATTCTACATACAATGTATAAAAGTCAAAAGCTTAACTTTCAGTCTATAAGATTAAGTGGCTGCTCTGAATATAAAAATAACATCAAAAGATCACAAGTGTTTCCTCCATTGTAGATAATTACAGGTACATATAAATTTCCTCCTCAGGGGACACCTCGCCTTACAGTAGCACTGTCCGTGCAGGCAAGGAGGTTTGAGTGCTCTGGATCCTGAGGGCTATGCCAGCGATGGCTTAGCTACCAGCAGGGTCATCCATGCCGGATTGGCTGAGGGGAGGAGCCAGACAAAGTGTGTCCCACAATGGCCCACCGGTCCTGTTCACCTATCCCAAGCATGTCCTTACCCTGTCCTTTTCCTACCATCTCAAATCATAATAAAGGGTAGGGGGGCTCTTAGGCATAGGGAAGCCAGCACCCTAGCGGCATAAACCCTTAAAAGAAAATCAGACAAGTTTGGAGGCTCTTAAGTGGCAGCCCACCACCAGACTAGGGAGCTGTGGGCCAATCACTGGCACTCCCAGAAACAAATCATTAAAGAAACAGCAGAAAAGAACAGCCGGGCGGACTCAAAAATGATGACCTTTGGCATGAAAAGGACAACGAAAATAGGTTTCTGGAATATTAGAAAATTGAGAAAAGCCAGGAGACTGAAACAGGTTACAAAGGATATGATGAGTTACAGGTTGGACGTTCTTGGACTTGGTGAGGTGAGATGGCTAGATTTTGGAGAAATCCAAACACAAGATGGATACACCTTTTTATACACTGGACCCCCTGGAGAGGATGCAGAACACAGAAATGGATTTGGACTTTTGTTAACCAAACGAGTGAAAAAGAGCCTTATGGAAGGGAAACTGGTTTCAGAAAGACTACTGACAACATGTTTTAAGACAAACATTCGAAATATCATAGTCATCCAATGCTATGCTCCTACAGAAACCTCAGATACTAAATAGAAGAAAAGAGTTTTACCTCTCCTTAAGTGACACCATTAAAAGTACCAGTAAGACAGACATCTTGATTATTATGGGAGACCTAAACGCAAAAGTTGGAAAGAACAATAAAGGCCTAGGGCATGTAAAGGGAGTCCATTGTTTTGGGGAAATGAATGAATGAAAATGAGGATATGTTTACAAATTGCTGTGCCAGTTATGATTTGGTGATTGGATGTACATTATTCCCACACAAGAATTGCCCATAAGGTTAGATGGGAACCCCCTGCTCACAGAACGGAAAACTAAATTGATCATATGGCACTAAGAAAAAAATTTAGAAGGTCGCTGATGAATGTGAGAAATAAACGAGGGGCTGATGTTGGCAGTTATCACCACCTTACTTCTGCAAATTTTAGACTAAGAATCATGGCTACAAATAGAAAGTCCGAACAACAGAACAAAAAATATGATGTGGGAAAACTTAGAATAAAAGCAAAACAAGAAGGTTTCTGTATTGAGTTAAGGAACCGCTAAAAGGCACTTCAAGAAGCACAGGAAAATGATGAAAATAGTGTTGATGATACATGGACTCAGATTAAGGACATCTATTGCAATGTGAGCAAACAGGTCCTTGGCTTTAAAAACCATTTGACGAAAGATTGGAGTCTGAGTGTACATGGAATTTGATCAGCTGTAGGAAGGAGATTAAGGCAAAATTAAATATGAGTAAAACAAGACAGCAGAAAACTTGAATGCAAGCTGAGTATGCAGCTACTGACTCTCAATAAAGATAATGATAAGAGAAAGTGGATGGATGAGCAAGCTCTGAGAGCAGAGACAGCCGCAGCAAGGGGTGATGCAAAAGAACTGTACCGCATCACTAGAATGTTGTCCAAAAAAGATTTCAACAAGAGAGGAGGAGAGGAGGATATTAGTGTTTAACGTCCCGTCGACAACGAGGTCATTAGAGACGGAGCGCAAGCTCGTGTGAGGGAAGGATGGGGAAGGAAATCGGCCGTGCCCTTTCAAAGGAATCATCCCGGCATTTGCCTGAAGCGATTTAGGGAAATCACGGAAAACCTAAATCAGGATGGCCGGAGACGGGATTGAACCGTCGTCCTCCCGAATGCGAGTCCAGTGTGCTAACCACTGCGCCACCTCGCTCGGTTTTCAACAAGAACAGACCTGTGAAAAGCAAGGAGGGTCGAATGTTGACGACAGAAGAAGACTAACTTAGAAGATGGAGAGAACATTTATCAGAAGTTTTAAACAGAGAGCAACCTGAAGAGAGGGAGAGGCAATGGAATTTTCCAGATGCCAGTGACAGAATCAATGTAAACACACCAAGACTGGCATTAAAACAGCTCTCAAGCAGATAAAGAACAAGAAGGCTCCAGGAATGGATAATATTGCACCCGAGGTGCTACAAGCAGACACTGACACCACCATAAATCTACTGCATTCATTGTTTGAGACGATATGGTCAGAAAAGTTGAGGCACAACTGAGAAAAGAGCAAGCTGGGTTTAGAGGGCGTAAAAGCTGTGTCGATCTCATCAACACATTGCGTATAATACTTTAGCACAGTGCAGAATGGCAGAACACACACTACCATACATTTATTGATTTTGAAAAGGCATTTGACTGACTCTCTTAATAGGAGAGTTATGTGGCATACCTTGGAAGAATATGGAATGCCATCAAATGTAATAATTATTATTAATAAAGCCATGTATGATTGATATGAATGTAGGGTGCTATACAATGGAAAATTTACTGAATCTATCCAAACAAATGCTGGGGTGAGGCAGGGACGTATTCTGTCACCTACCTTGTTCTTGTTGGTACTGGACACAGTAATGAAAAGACATGTTGACGGTAGCAGAAGAGGTAATCAGTGAGGAATGCAAGACAGGCTTGGAGACCTGGACTTTGCTGACGATATCTGTCTGCTCTCGCAAAGATTGCGAGACATGTAAGGAAAGTTGGAAAGACTGAAAGAGGAAACAGAAATTGCAGGACTTAAAATAAATGTTCAGAAAACTAAGGAAAGAAGAATGCGATCTGAAAAACAAGCGAAGCTAACAGTGTATGGAAAGGAATTGGAACAAGTAGACTCCTTTGTATATCTAGGAAGTACCATCTGTAAAGATGGAGGGGCCAAGGAGGATGTAAGGAGTCTGATACAGAAGGCAAATGGAGCCCTTGTACAACTGTACCCTGTCTGGCGTAATAAGAACATCTCGAGACAAACCAAGCTGCGCTTGTTTAGTAGCAACGTAAAGTCAGTCCTCCTGTAAAGTTGGGAAACATGGCAGGTAACAAACATGATTGTAAACCAGCTGCAAGTCTTCATAAACCGGTGTCTTTGGAAAATTATAAATGTGAAGTGACCAGATGTTATATCAAATGACGAATTGTGGGGGATGACAAACCAGCGACCAATCCGTCAACAAATAAAGGAAATAAAATGGAGGTGAATTGGTAACACAATACGCAGACAACAATTAGCTGTTGAAAAGGCAGCACTGGACTAGAACCCACAAGGAACACGTAGACACGGCCGCCCGAAAAAGACATGGAAAAGAACGGTGGAAGAAGCAGCTCTGAACGCTGGTAAAACATTCAGTGAAGTGAAAGGTTTGGCCTGCCAACAGAATCAGATGGAAGGTCTTTACTGCTGCCCTATGATCCAACAGGAACAACAGGAAATAAGTCAAGTCACATATAAATTTAATTACGCGAAACCTTAAAATATATAAGAAATATTCAAGAAAGAAAGAATGCTATGGCCACCCACACAGGTACACATGGACTCGAGGACTGCTGATGCACGCACATACCAATGTGGGGAATGTAGAACAGTGTAGGAACAATAGGTTTAGAAGTAGGTAAAGTTGTAGTTAGTCGGCAAACCTCAAGTTATTCCAACGCTAGCAGTAGCACATCAATTAATATAAGCTGGATGTTATTCACTTGAAACACAAGTTAATTTTTTAAAAACCACACAAAATAAAAGGAATTCTTATAAAAATTCTGTGTCACTTCCATAATACTATTAACAATGGTTTTGTTAACAAAAGTTATTTTTTATTTATTAACTTGATTGGCCACATTGGACCACTTGAGTCGTTCCATGTTTACTTTCTCTTTGAAGATCGAACTACTTGCTTTTGGAGCTCAGCCCAGTACTTTTTCATTCGTTCCGAACACAATTTTCTTAACTTGTCTGAAATCTCTACCAGTCTTCTGTGTGTCATTTCTGCTGAAAATTTACGATACATAAGAAGAGTGTTAATTTTGTTTTTGTTCTCTGCATCAGTAATCCTAAGTCAAACTCCTTCAAGATCTTGCTGAATTTCTTTGACCCACTGTCCTCCTGTCTTCTTTCCGAGACTTCTCCTCACTAGTTGTTTTAAAATTCTGTTGTCAGGTAGCCATAAGACATGAAAGAAATATGAGATTCTTTTCTTCTTCATTGTGTTGGTGACAGCAATAGACAGTTTCATTAGGGAGGATTCTCCAGACTCGATCAACCTGGTATTTTTTATTGATGCATGTTCTGCTAATTCTTTGTTCAGTCTTGAGGAATTGACTGGTACTTCTTTCATTTTTAATTTTGAACAGGGTTTCACTTGCATAAGTTGCTTCTGGGAGAGTTACAGTTTTGTAATGTTGGATCTTAGTGTCTACTGACAGGCATTTCTTATTATATGTCGACCAGGTCGGAAACTGTGGTTTTTTTTTTTTTTTTTTTCATTTTGTTGGTTCTATTTATCCATGTTACTTTCTCACCCAAGTTGTGCAAAATAATTTCTCCAAGATATTTGAATTGTAGAACTATGTTAACTACTTGTGCATTTATGGAGATTTTACCTATGCAAAGAGGTGTCATAGACATGATTTCCGTTTTCTCTGAGGATATTTGTAATCCTATTTTTGAAGCAATTTTCTGGGGACTTGGGATCTGAGCATGAACTTCTTTCATGACAAGGGCTAAGAGAGCTAAATCGTCAACAAACCCAAGGCAGTTTGCTCTTATTGCTGGTTTTCCTCCAATTTTGATTTTACATGGATTTTCTTTTTGCTAGATTGTCATGATGTAATCGAGGGCCACATTGAAAAGCAAAGGGGACAATCTATCACCCTGTCTGAGTCCTGGTTTTATTGTGAAAGATTCTGTATGGTCGAAATCCTCCTTGATATTCTCCAAGCTGTGGTTCCAGAATGTTTTTGATCCTATTGTAAATTATGTGGGACAAAATTTTGTATGTGCAGTCAAGAAGGGTTATTCCTCTAATTATCTGGGTTGGTTCTATCTCCTTTTTTAAATAATGGATGGATTATTCCCGAATTCCAGTGCTCTGGAATTTTCTCTGTGATCCACATTTCAATTGGATGTTGGTGGAGATTTATGACCACAGGTTTTCTAGCAGTCTTCCAGATTTCTGCAAATACATGGTCTTCACCACATGCCTTGTAATTTTTTAGTTCCTGAATTGCGACCTCTACCTCATTGATAGTTGGAGGATCTATTAGGTCTGGGGTGATTAAGATAGGTGCTTCATTGTCTACTTGAAATGTTTCCAGTGGGTCATCACAATTTAAAATTTTGTTGAAGGTCTTTGCAAGGATCTCTGCATTTTCTTGATTACTATGTGCCAACTATCCTGACATATCTCAGCATCAATGTTGGGGACTCATACCTTTTAAGATATCTCCCAAAGGTTTTGTAATAATCTCTTGACTGTTTCTTCTGGAAGTTCACTTCTATCTTTTCTAGGTTATTTTTTAAGATGTTTGCACTTTGTCAGCCTGATGATTTTATGGGTTGACTTTCTTTGCTTAATTAGTTCTAGATGTGATTCTTCAGACTTTGGGGTTTGATGCATTATCCAAGGTTGGTGTCTTCTTTCTAACGCCTGGTCACATTCTTCATTCCATCACTCATGTTTCTTCCTGGGATTTATTGGAGCCAACTCTTCTGCTTTGAATTTTAATTTGGTGATTAATTCTTCTAGCGTACAGATCCTTCACCTGATTTCCTAGTGTATTCCTCATTTTTTGTTAAGATGGTTGGGTCGAATTTTCTTCTAGATTTTTTCTGAGATCTTTTCTTTACCATTGGTGTTAATTTTATTTTGATCTTCACAACATAGTAGTCTGACCCTGAGTCTTCACTCCTTAAAACTTTGATGTTGTAGAGTTCACGATGGTGAAATTTATCCATGCATATATGGTCCAGTTGCCACTCGCCTTTTCAGATATCAGGGTGTTTCCAGGTTTTTAGTTTGTGAAGTTTCCTTTCAAAACATGTTGATTGAGAGACCAAGATATGGTTACTACAAGTTTCAATTAACCTTTGATCATTTTTGTTGGTTCTTTTATGTGCTGGTCATTTTCCAATGATATCTCTGTATCTTCTTTCTTGCTCCAGTTGAGCATTGAAGCTGCCAAGGAGAATTTTTATGTTTGATGGAGGAATGTACATTAAGACTTGATCCAAGAGATCCCAAAATTTCTGTGTTTCTTCTTTGTCCTTCAGAGTATTATTATTCTGATTGGTGGGAGCATGTGCATTGATAATCGTGTATGTCTTATTTGCAGATTTCAAAGTTAGAATTGCAAGTCTGGGGGACAGAGATTTGAGTCTATGATAGAGTCGATAATTTTGAGATCTATAAGAAATCCATTGCCAAATAGTGCACAGTTTTTCATGACTCTTTTTCCAGGGATTCTTTTATAAAGTCTGTATCCCTCCAAGTCCATTGATCACTGTTTCTGATTTCTTGAAGAGTCATGATTACAATTTTGTTTCTTCATGATATTAGTAACGATTTTTTATTTTCCTAATTGGCACATGGAGTTAACATGGTGTCTCAAGAAGAATGAGATTTGTTTAGGTTTAGTCCTTTGATGTTTTTCGGTTTATACCGACTGTTGAGTTGCTAGAGGCTCCAATCCATCATTATCTTCTGAATGACAGCCCACCGAACCCGAATGCTGTCTTTCCTGCAACGTATGGTTGCAGTCAGTGGAATTATTCTTCAAAAGACTGTTCATGGTTGACTGTCTAAGGTGTCATCTTGGTGTGAGGATAAATCCTCGAATTACAATTCTGAATGTTATTCAGATAGCTGATAATGAAGGAGGAAAGATGACAACACGAAATTGTGAAGACGGGAAAAATAGAAGGGGTCCGACACTTTGAGAATTGAAGAAATCGGCCAAAGACAGACAAGGACCATTAAAGGGCATGAAAATGAAAGACACCCTATGCCTCCATACATAATATCGTTGGGGTCAGAAAAGAACAAGAGTTGACCAAGAGAGGTCAGATAGGACAGATGAAAGTGAGGAGCCTGGCACAAGTAAGTGGAAGCAATGCCAGACCCAGCTTGTGGAGCTGTGGTGACCACACACGTCACGCAGGATGCATGCCCCTGAGCATGTATTATTACTATATATATAATACAAAACATTATAAGTCACCACAATTACTGAATATGTATGACTTGTTTATAGTTTACAGATATCAAGTCAGAAATGAGGTTCTCAATAACTTGACACCAGGGACAGGTAGTTGTAGAAGCCCATAGCATGTTACTCGCATTTAAGTCTGCACAAAGGAGGAACACACAGGAAGCTTTGTAATAAGATTCCCGAGAGCCTCTGGAACTATACCATTGTTAGAGGATAGGTATAGGGAGCATAGTTTCATACTATAAGCTAACATGAAACTATCGCAGTAACTGTTTGCAAGTTGTAGGAGAGGCAAGAGTAATACTCACATCACTAATTAATACAACCAACACTCCCTTTAGCCCTCTCCACAATGGGGTCATCCTTCCTTTTAATACAACGGCAACAGACACTCTAAAATGACTCTCCCCAAGACACATGCAAAGGACGGGAGTCATTTTATTGGGGAGGTCTTTCTAAATCTGCCTTTTTTTCCTTATTTCTGCGATTGCAGATATGTCAGTCACGGGTTCAGAGGAGAGACTTGTTAGTTTCCTCTGACAGACTTCGTACTCCATTACCTCCATGGATGGGTCCTCTCCATATTCATCAGTTTCACTCATGTGATTTTTGTCTTTCAGTGGCGATGTTGGTGGTGAAGGGCATTTTAGTATGCTGCCTGTTTTATCTTGTGGCACTCTTTGTTGTAATGAAGTTGTCTTTTTGGTTCCCTTAGTACTTCGTGTGATTGTTCCATTTCTTACCACAGTAGATGTAATGGCTACTTCGCAATTACACTTGCAGGAGCATGTATTTGTGCTTACGTTGTTGATCTGCATCATAAATTTGACTTGGCAACTGGCTTCTTAACCACCGAGAAAAGCATGTTGTGGACATGCATGGCTGTATTGACTTGTACAATGTTTTTTTTTCCATCAAAATTGGGAACTCACTTTGTTATTTTTATCTCTCCACTTTATTTGAGTCAGGAGAAAATATTAGTCACTTTTCCAGATGACACAAGAATTACAGGTGACTTAAATAAAGATTCATCTACAAGGGATATAATAAAAGTTTTGTTAAAGTTATTAGTTGGTTTTGCACGAATGGACCATCCCTAAACTTTGAAAAAACATAGCTAATTCAGTTTTGTTCTGTCAAAAATACCTCACCAACTATAACTGTTGGGTACCAACAACACATAATAAACAGAAATAATGATCCAAGTTCTTATGTGTGCATACTGACGAAACTCAAAATTAGATGAAACTGTGGATTTGCTAAAAAGTTGAGTACAGCTATTTTTTTGCTAAAAATAATTGCCAACTTCGGGGACCTAGAAATCAATAATTTAATATGTTTTCATTCAGATGTAGTAAAGCATTACATCCTGGGGAGTAAGGTATTCATTGCACAAATGAAATTATTTAGAACTGTGTCGGGTTCACATATGTAAACCTTACAGGCACATGTTTACACAATTTAGAATATTAAACATAACCCCACAGTACCTTTATTCATTGATAAAATCTGTTGTTAACAATCCATTGCAGTTTGACCGTAATAAGAGATATTCATAAATAAAACAGAAGGAGGGGAAAATCTAGCTTTTGCATGGAAATGAATTAAATATACAATTATAAAACTATTAGACAATATGTCCATGGAAATAAAATTCCTAACAGATGACAGAAGTGTTTTCAAATGTAGATCAAGGTTGTTTCTTCTTGACAGCTACACTATGTGATCAAAAGTATCCGGACACCTGACTGAAAATTACTTACAAGTTCGTGGCGCCCTCCATCGGTAATGCTGGACTTCAGTATGGTGTTGGCCCACCCTTAACCTTGATGACAGCTTCCACTCTCGCAGGCATATGTTCAGTAAGGTGCTGGAAGGTTTCTTAGGGAATGACAGCCCATTGTTCACAGAGTGCTGCACTGAGGAGAGATATCGATGTCAGTCGGTGAGGCCTGGCATGAAGTCGGCGTTCCAAAACATCCCAAAGGTGTTCTGTAGGATTCAGGTCAGGACTCTGTGCAGGCCAGTTCATTACACGGATGTTACTGTCATGTAACCACTCCGCCACAGGCCATGTATTATCAACAGGTGTTTGATTGTGTTGAAAGACGCAATCACCATCCCCGAATTGCTCTTCAACAATGCGAAATAAGAAGGGGCTTAAAACATCCATGTAGGCCTGTGCTGTGATCGTGCATGCAAAACAACAAGGGGTGCAAGCCCCCTCCATGAAAAACAAGACCACACCATAACACCACTGCCTCCGAATTTTACTGTTGGCACTACACATGCTGGCAGATGATGTTCACCGGGCATTCACCATACCCACCCCTGCCATCGGATCGCCACATTGTGTACCGTGATTCGTCACTCTGCACAACATTTTTCCACAGTTCAATCATCCAATGTTTACGCACCTTACACCAAGCAAGGAATTGTTTGGCATTTACCGGCATGAAGTGTGGCTTATGAGCAGCGCTCAACCAATTAATCCAAGTTTTCTCAGCTCCTGCCTAACTGTCATAGTACCTGCAGTGGATCCTGATGCAATTTGGAATTACTGTGTGATGGTCTGGATAGATGTTGGCCTATTACACATTATGACCATCTTCAACTGTCGGCAGTCTCTGTCAGTCGACAGACGAGGTCAGCCTGTACACTTTTGTGCTGTACGTGTCCCTTCATGTTTCCACTTCACTATCACATCAGAAACAATGGACCTAGACATGTTTAAGAGTGTGGAAATCTCGCATACAGACATATTACACAAGTGACACCCAATCACCTGACCACGTTCGAAGTCCGTGTTCCGCGAAGCACCCCATTCTGCTCTCTCACGATGTCTATTGATTACTGAGGTCGCTGATATGGAGTATCTGGCAGTAGGTGGCTGCACAATGCACCTAATATGAAAAACATATGTTTTTGGGGTGTCCGGGTACTTCTGATCACATAGTGTATTAGGGTTTAATGTCCTGGCTACAATGAGGTCATTAGAGGCAGAGCACAAGCTCAGATTGGGGAAGGATAGGTAAGGAAATTGCCTGTCTCCTTTTCAAAGGTACCATCCTGACATAGCCTTTAAGCAAACCAAGGAAAACCTATATCTGAATGGCTGAAGAGGGATTTGAACAGTCATTTATACAGGGTGTCGGATCCCCACCCCCCTAACAACTCTCCAAAAAAACACAGACAATGCTTAGTGTGTTGTGCGGGAAGGCAAACAGATCACCTTTTGTGAAGGAACCCACATCCAAAAATGCACCACTTGGGTGCTGGAAAGCGTCACAGTCTGACAATGAATTGTTTTCACAGTTTGTTTCAATTTATTTTGGCACCTGAATAAGGAAGGTATGCAACCCTTCAATCACCTGTGTACTGCAGATGGACAACCTGAGCGTAATAACACTCCTGCACATGCGCTACACTCTCCCACGCAGCCCTTGTGTGCAACCTACCGCGGACCTTGTGTGGTCTGTTACTGCAGTAACATTGTTGTCAGCAATGTGACATGTACCAGTATACAGCTGCGGAAATGAGCAACATGGTGCTTGCATACAGCAAAGTGGACTGAAATGGGAGAGCTGCTGCAAGATTGTATGCGGAACATTTTACAAACAGACATACCCCACATCATTCCACATTCGCAGTCATTGATAGACGAGTCAGTGAAACCAGAGAGTTGCACGTAGCTATTTTCTGCCAGAACTGTGTACATTGTACAGTAAAGAAGTAGCACTTTGTGCTTGGTATTTGCAAATACTATCCCCACTCTAATGATTGTCCTATAGTGGGTGCTGAAACATGATGGGTCATCCACGCTTGGCTCTATCACTAAGGTTGGAGAGTATGTGCTGACATTGTTAGAAGAGGACCCAGCCACTAGCACTTGGCAGGTGGCACAGGCACACACATGGGTAAAAGTGCTATGTGGCATGTTGTCCATGAACACCAGCTCCATCCATACCATCTGCAGGAAGTTCAGGCATTCTGGGAAGAGGCCACTCGTGACAGTTACAGTTTGTGCAGTGGTATTTATGGTAATGCACACTCCAGCCACAATTCACAGATGAATCAACGTTTACTAGAGAAGGCATATTAAACTTGAGCAACATGCATGTTTGGGTGGACGAAAATCTGTGTGTGCAGGTGATTCAAAATCACCAACAAAGAGTTAGTATTAACATTTGGGCCAGGACAATTGTTGACCGTATCACTGGGCAATATCTATTGCCAAACAGACTAAGATGACTGATCTATGTCACATTTATCACACACATTTTGCCTACCCCACTCGTTGTAGTGCCCCTAAATGTTTGCACTGACATGTTGCTGCAACATGATGGGAGCTCCAGCACACTTTGGTGTTGATGTGCTGAATCACCTCAATGTTGCATATCCCAACTGATGGATTGGTAAGGGTGGACCAGTTCCATGGCCAACACGGTCATCTGATTGGGTATCTCTCTACTATTTTCTGTGGGGTAGTATGGAGAATATGGTGTATGGTACACCTGTAGCTTCAGCAGATGACCTACTGCTCAAGCCCATGGAGCAACTGAAATACTTCAAAGACAACCACACATACTGGCTCATGTGCATAAGGCTCTGCATCACGTTATGTAGGCTCTGCATTGACTTAGGATGTATGCAGTTCGAAGCCCATTTGTTATGTCAACAGAGCAACATGCTACTCACATTTGGTATATTGATGTAATGTGGAACACACACACCCATCTCAGACTTCGATGCTCTTCAGCGTCAAAACCGTGTATTTCTGGATATGGGTTCCTTCTTGAAAACTGGGTAGTGTGACTTCCCGCACAACATACTAAACATTGTCAGCTGTTTTTTGGATGCTGTGTGTGGCTATAAATTGTTTCTAAAAATCTTTTGTTTAACTAACACATTAAAAGTAGAAGAATTTATTGTGAATACGATATGGAATGTGGTACTAACTTACTGACTGAACTGAAGATAGCACAGAGCTTACCAATGTCCAATCACTGTTCTGATACTATCAGTGAAACAATGCCTTCAAATTTGTCACCATACCAACACCCAGTAGGTAGGTCCCTATAACTTATGGTAAGGACACAGAATAACATACACATTGAGGAAACCCTCCAAAATCACTGTTCGAGACAGCAGATATTAGACAGGTCACTTGCTTAGTTCCGGTAAACTACAGCAGAGGCACTTTTGTGAAGGTCTCTCTGATGTGAGAGAGCAGGATGGAAGGGAGGCAGCAGAGTGTAGAGAGCTAGTCGCAAATGTGCAGGTAGCATCTCACGACAGGTGTCAGATGAGACGAGTCCTTCACTGTATGATGACATGACAGAGTGTTGAAAGCAGCCTGTGCTGGAAAATAAATCACTGAAAGGAGCAAAAATTTTGGGCTTTCCCTTATTGTACTGCTGTACACTGTTTTGACTGTAGTAGCTGGTTGGTCAACAATTACAGAGGGCATGCTCTAAGCCATGAGGAGTGAATATTTGTAAGTAGACTTTGTGCTAAGAACTGGCCCTCTATAAAAAATTTTACTAAAAAGAGTCACAGTGAAATTCTATTGCACAATTTTGCATACAGCTGCAGCTGCTAACAAGCATTCCACACAGTAACATGTGTTCCAATTAATGATATGTACTATATCCATATTTGAGAGGACTTCTGATACAAAGTTAATGTTAAAAAAACATCGACCAGTTACATAAGTTTCAATAAGCTGCCTGAATATCACTATGCAACTAGTTGCTGCTTTATTCAGCTCATGCTGATTGACAGAACAACTATAATGTTCAGCTTGTTAATTATGCTCAATGTGTTATTCATTAGTAGTGATAGAGTTAGAGGTCAGGGCATTTAACTAATTTGTTTTCTGAGGCTTGTAGATTGACTAACAACTTCTTTTTACATTGGTCTGACAGAGACAGCGTGAAATCTTTTCGATCATCAGTGAAACAATTCCAATGTACTACACTGAAGAAAACATGATTAATATTTAATGGAATACCAACATAATACCAACAGTAATACACTGGTACATTAAGAGCTTGATTTGCTTACTTTGATTTGCTTACAGTGCCGCCATGAATTAATAGTATTCTTTCTTACAGAGCTGTACACTCACAAAATGCATTCTTCTCTACATTAAAGAACATGTAACGAAGAAGATCCATATCTGAGACGTAAGGGCCAAATTGTAATGTTAAAGAATACTTCTGCTTTGTTTCTGAGTATAAAACACTTTCAGAAAATACTTTGTGGCAACAGCCTAACCAGCAGTAGTGTCTACTGGCTTGTTGATGCTGCAAGTTTCAGTGCCACAACATCTGTTTATACTGATGTCGATTTGTAAAAAGGCCAGGACTGTTTTTGGGCATCACTTTACTCTGTGCTGGCATTTGAGGGGAAGTGGTGGTGGGGCCATTCACTACCTGTTGTCTGCTACCTGGGTAGTTTCTAGTCCCAGCGCCATCATGTGTCGTCTGATGGAACTGCTGAAATCCCCCCATCTCGCAGCCCCACTCACCTCAATGGGCCCTTAGAGAGGTTTCCTGTCTGTATGTCTTTGTCTGTGTTATGAGTGACCTATCTCCCCACCTCTTCTTTCCATTTTTCTCCAATCAATTTATTTGTTTTTACTCCCCAAAGAAGGAACATATAGTCCCACAAGCTAGGAGAATTAATTTATACTTTAAATTTTCTATCCATTTTCTTTGTCTCTGTCATGGTGCCACCCGATGACACTATGGATACTGAATAGCTGGGGCAACATTATTTTCGACTACTGCAGCACCACTACCCAGAGGGCACTGGTCATCACTGCCTTCTGGGGGGACCACACCAGAATATGGTATATAAGCCAGCCCAGGGTCATTCTGAGTCAGTGGTGATGTGATCAGTGGAGTGTGTGGTGAGTGTGCTACCAGTTTGGCTTTGGTGCTACTATTGTGCACTCGTTTTGTTATAGGTGGAACTTGGTACCTTGTGGACTGGACTTACCTTTGGAATACAGTCTTGTGTTAGCTTGCACTGTTAATAGAGGGCATTCTGTGTGTGTGTGTGTGTGTGTGTGTGTGTGTGTGTGGGGGGGGGGGGGGGGGGTGGAGTTTGTAAGGTCAATGTATGGCAACAACATATGAGGTGGACAAATAATTTAATTTCTTACACAAGATTGTGAAAGATTCATAATATTTATAAATGTGTAAGGCTGAAGCAACACATTTCTGTCACAGTAGTTGACAGGAGATGACTGTGTACATTTATAAATTGAAAAAGACATACTTTTTCAAATAAGTACACTTTTTTTCTGAAAAAGGAATTAAAGTCACCGTAATAGCCCATATAAAATGTTAATGTAGTAACTGTGTATAAGGGTATGCACTCATAAATTAAACAGATTAGCTGGTTAGCTATCCTGAGTGTGCTCATTAGACTCTTGGAGGACATCCTGAAATATCTATAAAACAACGATAACGACATATGAGGGTAGTTCTGAAAGTAAGTTCTGTTTTAATTTTTCTCCATGGCACTGCTATGATGGCAGTTCCCCTCATGTGCAGTAGTACCTCTGGTTCAAGCAGAATGAAATGACGCCATTTCGAGCTTGCTCTGTGTCACGAGTCATTCATAGTGATTGTTTATAATGCCATTGTTGACCGAAAATCTCGCCGCGTGTGAACTGAGATCTGTGATTTGTTTTCTGAATGCTAAGAATGTTAAACCAAATGACATTCATAGACAAATCTGCGAGGTTTATGGAGAAAATGCTATGAGTGCTTCAATGGTGAGAAGGTAAGTGCAAGGAAGGGCATGATCAAGTGCATGATGAAGAATGACGGGGACATCCATTTGTAGTTTCTGATGAACTGGTTAGTGCAGTCAAAGAAACGATTAAGAAAACACATAGGTTTACGACTAATGCAATTGTTCGTCAACTTCCACAAATTTCATGAACAGTAATTTATAAGATTGTTACTGAAAAACTGGGTTTTCATAAACTTTGTGCACACTGGGTGCCTAAACTTCTTAGGGCAACAGGCAACATTCTATGATGAAGGAATACATAAACATAAACCACACTATGAGAAATGCCTGTAAAATTATACAGGCTATGCTGAAGAGTAGTGTAAGCGTTACAGATTTTTGTGAAATAAAGTCCTTTCTCCTATCTGTATTCAGTTCCTGTTTTACTACCAACGGAACTTACTTTCTGAACTACCCTTGTGAATAACCCAAAAAATATAACCACCACCTTGGAGATTAGTAAGTTACATGTTCTTCTACCTCCAGTTACGGTTGTTACCTTACATGATCCTACACCTATTGCCATACAATGAAAATAAAAATGTGGTCCCAGTTAAATGGCTATGGCATTTGTTTGTCACTAACCACCGTTCCATTTGTTTCCAAACTGCTTCAGGATAGAAAAATAATTTTAATAATATAGCCACAAGTAGAGTAAAGCTCCACATTTCTTGACAAAGCAAGCAAAACATAATGAACTGTGTTACAAGGTAGGTGCAAAATTTAAATTATGGAAATGCTCACACCAGAGAACAGCCTCATATACACTAGCTGAGTACCTTGCATTGCCCATGTATGTGTTTATTCCATTCTTTTATTAGTCCATCTCCTCCTCTGCCCTCTCTGTCTATCTCCTGCTTCTGCCCTCAATCTATCCACCTCCTCGACCCCACACTATCTGTCCATCACTTACTGTCCTCCTGTCAGTTCATCTGCTCCTCACCCCTGTCCCCTTCTGTCTGACTGTCCATATTCTCCTCGCACTTCCTCTCCACATTATCAACCCCACACCTATAACAGGCTGGTGGTCCTTATCCACATAGCATTTCTTTTGAGATTGTAATAAATCGTTCCAGGGACTTAGGATAAGCTTTTCACCCATGGCATGGCCCATGTACACTTGTCAGTTATATTTCACATGTATTTCAAATTTTCACATGCATTTGTACAGATGCTTCACCTGTACCTCTAGCGAATGTTGCCTTGCAGCTTCATTTTCACACAGCTCAAAAATTACGACATCGTATCTCCTGAACTGTGTGTCATAAAATGATACAGTTTTGCAAGCATATGTGTCTATAGCTTGCAAAATGTGTTGTGCAAAGAGTGAGTAGTCCAGACATAGTAAATTAGTATGTCATGAATGATGCAGCAGTTTTTCATGCTTCTTAATGTTTATGACATCATATCTCCTGAAATATGTGTCGTACAATGATGTATTTTTGTAGGTACATTCAGCAGGATATATGTGGATACTCTCTGCAAAGCGTCTTGTGAATGGAGTTAGTAGTAAAGAAGTAATAAATTAATACATCATGCACAATACCACAGTTTTTCACGCATCTCAGTATTTGATGTGCTATCTCCTGAACTGTGTGTCATACAATGATATACTTCTGTTGGTAAATCAGTAGTATCTGTAAATATTGTCTGCAAAATGTGCTGTGAATACAGTCTTTGTTTCCCCTCTATCCAACACCTGGTCGGATTGAAGTAATAAATTAAAATGGCATGCTTCATGTGGCAGTTTTACTGGATTAACAGTGAAAATGTAGTAAGCACTAAACTTTTTTCCTTTCATCATTCTGTGAAGTTTTATCAGTGAGAACAAGTTTGATAAAGGTTTGAAATGACATGTAATGTTTGTTGCAAGTCACTAAGTGCTCTCATTCTCAAATACTAGATGAATGAAGTATGAGGATTCGTGCATCATGGGCTGCACACTGCCTTTTCACCTCCACCCCTTTGATAGATAGGTATTCCCTTGACCCCTTAGCAATTCTTTCCAGACAGTAAGTGACACATGTACCTAGTTTGATTTCTATGTATTCTCTCTTCACTACCATGAGCAAGACTATAGAACTGATGATAGAACAGGCTGAGGCAAAAGGGTATATTTTATTAGAAAATCTGAAATTTTATCTTTTACATGAAGTGTGATTCATACTGCTGTAGAAGTGGGATATCCGAAGAGTGTTGTTGTCGAGTACTGCAGCTGTTGACTGTGGACAAAATTGTTAATTATTGCGGGGGAATTCTTCTCAAGTCCCACTACAGTCCAAATATAGATCTTTATGAGCTTTTTTGGTTATATCACTCATTACAAACAAAGGAACAGTATGGTAGTTACCAAAACTCCACACGACTCTAATGGAGCTGCACAAATAAGGTATTTCAAAAATACAAGACTGCAAGCCATACGCATTAAACAAACAGGGAATTTTACCAAGATTACCTTGGAGCATATTTATTTGTACTATAGATTATGTTGAGGAAATTATTTCCTTACATTTTTCCTTGGAAGCACTTACAATGTTGTTGTATAGCAACAATGTCAAAAAATAAAAAATACAGATACTTTCTGCAATGCAAGCAAAAATTATATCAAATAGAAATATATAATTTTGAAATTACCTTGCCACATTGGGTCTTGTTCCATTTCAATGAACAGGGCTTGCAAAAAATTATCAAGCAAGTCAGTCTTTTCATCAGCTAGTGTCAACTGTTGAAACTCATTCTGAAATCTGAGCAAAAGTTGTTCACGTCTTTCCAGGAACATCTGAACAATAACAGATACAAGGAACCTGCTGCAAACTTCTTTATCACACTGGATGCGGCCCCTCAGCCTGAAATAAGAACAACACATTTCAGCCATTATCCTGTGCACAACATAATATTGTGAACGAAATTTTTAGCATATTATGGTAAAATAACTGTCATAAAATTTACTTCAATTGAAGAAAATCACTGGCTCAAAATTGTGAGAAAAAGAAATCAAAGAATCAATCTTTTATATGCCACCACATAAAGTAGGAGAAGCATTTTATAATGGAAAGTAACAGATTACACGGCTTGTATTTTGAAACCCTATTAGTTTTAGGCAGAACATGATGAGGTAGCGGATGTCATTAAATTTTCTAATATCTTAACTGCTGACTTGTATACTTTAAGTTCAGTGTAGTGGTGAATACTTTTAAGTATCAGCTAATTACTTTATCTAACGTAAATAATTTAAAATTCAAGTAAATGAGTTCAACGCCCAAAAATAAGAAGGAAATAAAGTTACAGGATTACAATTTCTATATACTATGTACCTAAAAGGGAAAAAGAGAAAACAAAAAGTAGGAAATAATACAAAAATAACGCCTCAAGCAGCACACAACTACGCAATATTTTCCAATCATTTCAACGGATAATTTGCTATAGTGTGTTCATATTGTCACTGATACCTTACAATAATGTACACTGATGCCTTAAGGTAGCACTGAAATTCCTCTAAATTTCTAAACCATCAGTGCACCCAGTGGTCAATGGTGTACTGAGAAAGAGACTACAGCTGCAATGAATTACTCTATGAACAAAAATTACTTCCAAAAGTTCTTGAGCATGTCTCTAAAGTAGTCTTCATGTACATTTTCCTAAAAATTGAGGTGTCAAGGTAGGAGAGGTAATTTCTACACTATGAAGTGTTAATATCAAGATGCCTGAAAGCAGTAGCTACAAGGTTCATAAGATCCATAACCTCTTTATTAACTGCACAGATGGTTGATATCGCACATTTACTTAAAAGTGGTTCTTCCCCCATATATGTATTTCATACTTTCTCACTGGAAGAAAATAATGGATTCTAAGCAGAAGTGTGATTAAGTTTTTGGTGAAGAACGCATACAAGACACCAACAAAACATTTATGGAGATAACACCGACGACAAGAGAAATGTGAATATATAGCTGAAGGAATTTATATAAGAGACTTCTAGCATTAGAGACAGACAGTGCTGTGGCAGACATGAGTTATCAGAGAGATGATTCACACAAATGGACATATCACAGTTACATGAAATGTATTCACAGCTGCAAATAAGGACAACCATCAGCTGTGTAATGTAATGAAAACACTGAAAATTTGTACAGGACCAAGACTAGAACCCAGATTTCTCGCTATCACAAGCTATTGCTTCACCATTGGGCTATCCGAGCATGACTGATGGCCAGATCCAAACCTTCATATGTAGTCAACCATGTGCCCACAACCTGCACTCATACATTCATTATGTATATGCCTGTACAGAACAGACATTTTAATTGAAAGTCACTTGCCCACTGTTGGCAGATAAATATGATACTGCTGTGCCTGTGTTGTTCATAATTACAATGCCTAATGGTATGGTGACCACTTGCAATAAGTGGAAAATCAACGTTTGAGTTCTGGTTCAGCACAAATTTTCGTTGTTGTTATTCCATTATATAGCTGATGGTTGTCCATTTTTGCACCTACAAATACATTTAATGTATTTCACATTGGTTATAGTTGCTGCAGCACCTATATACCTTCACACATGCATACATGTCTGAAAGAACATTGCATCTCACTTCTGAATGACACATGCCCTGCTATATCGTATATATCACAATTAGTGCACTAACTTCACAACTCTAAACTGTGGTAACAATGATGAGCTTAAGATAATGAAATGCTTAAGATTTCTGAAAGTGTGTGCACAGTGGCTACCCTGGCTTTTGGCACCAGATGTGAGAGGGATGCAGGTGGAAGTTTGATCTAATATACTAGAAGCAATTATTGTCCACAAATACAGGTAACATAATGTTGCCATATGGCATGGTGCCATCTCCTCCACACCTTAATAAGGATTGGTGATTGGCATAAAGTTACAGTGTCAATGCTGTCATACCATCATCTACGTGCAGTGCACTAGGACTGTTGAGATGCTTGAAATACCACACAAGAATCTGAAAGAAATCCACATTTGCCATACAATAAGCGGTCTCGCGTCATTTTGTCAACATCAGTTGCTCAGCAAATCAGCTTTGTTCCTTATACCTCAACCACAACACAGGTTTGATTTGTACTCTTAACTTCTACATGTTTGGCCTAATGAAACACAATCTCCAGGGACAAGAACTGGATGATGTAGTAAAGATTAAAGGGCTTGTGAAGAGGCAGATAAAAAAGAGATGACTTGTTTAGGCCTGCCGAATACTGCATGCAGCAGTGACAGAGCAGACATGCAACAGGGTCTCTCCAAGTCAGTGCACAATGCATACAGCATAAGCACGGCAGAGGAGCAAAGCCTCTGCAGTTCACCAAAATTGAAGAATGTAATATAGTGAATGTGTGTTGTCTACATAAGTTCTTGGTCAACTATTCATGGAAAACTTCTTACTAAACAGACAGAGGGTGATAGAGCGAGAAGGGGAGAGGTTGTGGGGGTGTGAGGGGGGAGAGGGAAAGAATTGGGAGGTTAAGTTTGATGGGAGAAGGCAGGCATGATCAGGACAAGACAGGCGTGTTGTGGAGAGAAGGGAGAAGGTATGGTAAGGCATTGAGAACAGATAAGCAGAGAGTGTAAGAACACAAGATATGCTGGAGAGAGAATTTCATCTGCATAGTTCAGAGAAACTTGTGCTGGAAGGGAGTATCCAAACGGCCTGTATAATGGAACAGCTGTTGAACTCATATGTGTTGTGGTGCACACCACGTTTTGCAACTCGATGGTCAAGTTTGTGGTTTGCCACAGTTTGGCAGTTGCCACTCATGTGAGCAGTCAGCTGGTTACTTGTCATGCCCACATAGAATGCCATTTCCAATCCAGTCAACAATCTAGAAACTCTTATCTGGTTCAGATCACTGTGACATTTTTAGGATCTGGACTCATGACAAGGAAAACAATTGCTCTTCCCTCCATAACCTGAACACCTACACCTGGTCCTCCTTACCTCATCAAACCACATTCCTTGACATCAGAATGTCAAACAAAGCACACCAACCATCAAAAGTACCTCCACTTTGAAAGCAGTTACCCATTGCATATCAAAAAGTCTCTCCCTAAGAGCCTTGCCACCAGTGGATGCCACATCTGCAATGGAAAGCAGGAATTGTCAAAATAGACCGCCAATTTTTCCAAAGCCTTTACTGACAATGTCTATTCAGTACAATGAAAAACCAGCCAAAGTTGCAAGTCTCACTCTTTTTATTCACTTGATGACTAGTTTTGGGCCAGAACCCACTTTCAAAATGAGTCCTGGCCTGAAACTAGTGATTGAATAAATAAAAAAAAGTGAGAGCTGAAGCATTGGCTGGTTTTTTGTTGTACCAATTAAAGGAAGCTGCTGACCTACAATTATTCCAGCATAATGCCCTATCCAACTCATTCACAAAGAAATCTCCAATTCTATCTGCTCCTTTGACACCAGTAAACCTGTTAATTAACCACCGACCAGCACACTTCTGGTAACTCGGTATCATCTTGGCCTTGAAAAGCTCTACCACTTCCTCCACCTGGAGTTGGGCTACCTCTCACTGTGCCCCAAGATGAGGGAAATCCTACCCATATCACTCAAAATAGTGTTCCACTACCCACCCAACCCACAGAATATCCTTGTCCACCCCTAGCGCAATCCTACTCCACACCCTGCACCGAATGGGACATCCCATGTGGTCGGTTTAGGTGCAAGACCTGTCTCATACACCCACCCAGACACCCCATCACCACCTTCTACCACAAGCCAGTCATAGGTATCTCCTACCCAATAAAATGAAGGGCTACTTGTTTAAACCCTACCCCCATGAACCATGGACCTTGCCGTTGGTGGGGATGCTTGCGTGCCTCAGCGATACAGATTGCCATACCGTAGGTGCAACCACAACGGAGGGGTATCTGTTGAGAGACCAGACAAACGTGTGGTTCCAGAAGAGGGGCAGCAGCCTTTTCAGTAGTTGCAGGGGCAACAGTCTGGATGATTGACTGATCTGGCCTTGCAACACTAACCAAAACGGCCTTGCTGTGCTGGTATTGCGAACGGCTGAAAGCAAGGGGAAACTACAGCCGTAATTTTTCCCGAGGGCATACAGCTTTACTATATGGTTAAATGATGATGGTGTCCTCCAGGGTAAAATATTCCGGAGGTAAAATAGTCCCCCATTCGGATCTCCGGGCGGGGACTACTCAAGAGGACGTCATTATCAGGAGAAAGAAAACTGGCGTTCTACGGAACGGAGCGTGGAATATCAGATCCCTTAATCGGGCAGGTAGGTTAGAAAATTTAAAAAAGGGAAATGGATAGGTTGAAGTCAGAAATAGTGGGAATTAGTGAAGTTCGGTGGCAGGAGGAACAAGACTTTTGGTCAGGTGAATACAGGGTTATAAATACAAAATCAAGTAGGGGTAATGCAGGAGTAGGTTTAATAATGAATAAAAAAATAGGAGTGCAGGTAAGCTACTACAAACAGCATAGAGAACGCATTATTGTGGCCAAGATAGACACGAAGCCCATGCCTACTACAGTAGTACAAGTTTATATGCCAACTAGCTCTGCAGATGATGATGAAATAGATGAAATGTATGACGAGATAAAAGAAATTATTCAGGTAGTGAAGGGAGACGAAAATTTAATAGTCATGGGTGACTGGAATTCGAGAGTAGGAAAAGGGAGAGAAGGAAACATAGTGGGTGAATATGGATTGGGGGAGAGAAATGAAAGAGGAAGCCGTCTGGTAGAATTTTACACAGAGCATAACTTAATCATAGCTAACACTTGGTTCAAGAATCATAAAAGAAGGTTGTATACATGGAAGAATCCTGGAGATACTAGAAGGTATCAGATAGATTATATAATGGTAAGACAGAGATTTAGGAACCAGGTTTTAAATTGTAAGACATTTCCAGGGGCAGATGTGGATTCTGACCACAATCTACTGGTTATGAACTGTAGATTAAAACTGAAGAAACTGCAAAAAGGTGGGAATTTACGGAGATGGGACCTGGATAAACTGAAAGAACCAGAGGTTGTACAGAGTTTCAGGGATAGCGTAAGGGAACAACTGACAGGAATGGGGGAAAGAAATACAGTAGAAGAAGAATGGGTAGCTCTGAGGGATGAAGTAGTGAAGGCAGCAGACGATCAAGTAGGTAAAAAGACGAGGGCTAGTAGAAATCCTTGGGTAACAGAAGAAATATTGAATTTAATTGATGAAAGGAGAAAATATAAAAACGCAGTAAATGAAGCAGGCAAAAAGGAATACAAACGTCTCAAAAATGAGATCGACAGGAAGTGCAAAATGGCTAAGCAGGGATGGCTAGAGGACAAATGTACGGATGTAGAGGCTTATCTCACTAGGGGTAAGATAGATACTGCCTACAGGAAAATTAAAGAGACCTTTGGAGAAAAGAGAACCCCTTGTATGATTATCAAGAGCTCAGATGGAAAGCCAGTTCTAAGCAAAGAAGGGAATGCAGAAAGATGGAAGGAGTATATAGAGGGTCTATACAAGGGCGATGTACTTGAGGAAAGTATTATGGAAATGGAAGAGGATGTAGATGAAGATGAAATGGGAGATGCGATACTGCGTGAAGAGTTTGACAGAGCACTGAAAGACCTGAGTCGAAACAAGGCCCCGGAAGTAGACAACATTCCATTAGAACTACTGACGGTCTTGGGAGAGCCAGTCCTGACAAAACTCTACCATCTGGTGAGCAAGATGTACGAGACAGGCGAAATACCCTCGGACTTCAAGAAGAATATAATAATTCCAATTCCAAAGGAAGCACGTGTTGACAGATGTGAAAATTACCGACCTATCAGTTTAATAAATCACAGTTGCAAAATACTAATGCGAATTCTTTACAGACGAATGGAAAAACTGGTAGAAGCCGACCTCGGCGAAGATCAGTTTGGATTCCGCAGAAATGTTGGAACACATGAGGCAATACTGACCCTACGACTTATCTTAGAAAATAGATTAAGGAAAGGCAAACCTACATTTCTAGCATTTGTAGACTTAGAGAAAGCTTTTGAGAATGTTCACTGGAATACTCTCTTTCAAATTCTAAATGTGGCAGGGGTAAAATACAGGGAGCGAAATGCTATTTACAATTTGTTCAGAAACCAGATGGCAGTTATAAGAGTCGAGGGACATGAAGGGGAAGCAGTGGTTGGGAAGGGAGTGAGACAGGGTTGTAGCCTGTCCCTGATGTTATTCAATCTGTATAATGAGCAAGCAGTAAAGGAAACAAAAGAAAAATTCGGAGTAGGTATTAAAGTCCATGGAGAAGAAATGAAAACATAGAGGTTCGCTGATGACATTGTAATTCTGTCAGAGACACCAAAGGACTTGGAAGAGCTGTTGAACGGAATGGACAGTGTCTTGAAAGGAGGATATAAGATGAGCATCAAAAAAAAGCAAAACGAGGATAATGGAATGTAGTCGAATTAAGTCAGGTGATGCTGAGGGAATTAGATTAGGAAATAAGGCACTTAAAGTAGTAAAGGAGTTTTGCTATTTGGGTAGCAAAATAACTGATGATGGTCGAAGTAGAGAGGATATAAAATGTAGACTGGCAACGGCAAGGAAAGTGTTTCTGAAGAAGAGAAATTTGTTAACATCGAGTATTGATTTAAGTGTGAGGAATTCATTTCTGAAAGTATTTGTATGGAGTGTAGCCATGTATGGAAGTGAAATATGGACAATAAATAGTTTGGACAAGAAGAGAATAGAAGCTTTCGAAATGTGGTGCTACAGAAGGATGTTGAAGATTAGATGGGTAGATCATATAACTAATGAGGAGGTATTGAATAGAATTGGGGAGAAGAGGAGTTTGTGGCACAACTTGACAAGAAGAAGGGACCGGTTGGTAGGACATGTTCTGAGGCATCAAGGGATCACAAATTTAGCATTGGAGGGCAGCGTGGAGGGTGAAAATCGTAGAGAGAGACCAAGAGATGAATACACTAAGCAGATTCAGAAGGATGTAAGTTGCAGTAAGTACTGGGAGATGAAGCAGCTTGCACAGGATAGAGTAGCATGGAGAGCTGCATCAAACCAGTCTCAGGACTGAAGACAACAACAACAACAACAACAACAACTTGTTTAAACAGCCATGTTAGGTTTCAGCTATACAGCAATTTCTGTACAGCCTTCTATTTGGGCATGCCAGGTAACCAACCGTCTACTCGCTTTAATGGCCACCACCAAACTGTTGCAAAATGCAATCTTGACCATTCAGTAGCTGAACATGCTTCACACCACAACATAAATTACTTTAACAGCTGCTTCACTTTGGGATCATTTTGATATGCACTTCCAGCATATCCTACATTCTTGCACACCCCGACTCAAATCTCCGTTAGCATGTTTCCACTGCCTCACCTTACCTTTTTCCTTCTCTCTTCCATCCACACCACTCCTTCCCCATCCTGATTGTGCACTGTATTCTCCCAGTCCCCTCTCTCTCTCTCTCTCTCTCTCTCTCTCTCTCTCTCTCTCTCTCTCTCTCTCTTGTCCACTTTCCCCTCCTTTTTTCCACCCTCCCTCCTCCCTCTTCCAATAGCTCTTTTTAATTTACCCTCTTTATTCCTTCCATTTTGCCATGGGGCAGCAGAGTCATATGTCCAAAGACCTGCCTCTTACTCGCTACCCCTTCTTTGTGTCCTTCCCTGCCCCTCCCCACCTCCATAAGGTCAGGTAAATGCTTCCACTTATTGATTATCTACATTTAGTCTCACTGTGAGCACGGGAGGGAGCGTTTCTGTATGTGTGTCATTGTGTGTGTGAATGTGTGTATTTTTGCTATAGTAGGATGCATATGCAGAGTGGGAGGGACAGATTTTCTCAGTTAAAAATACTCTAGACACCTGACGAAAGCACATTTTTCCATGTTAAGTGATAATACTCTTTTCCTTCGACCTGTAAAACTTGTCAATCCTTTGCATGGTGAAGATTTTAAATACCGGCACAGAAATTCCCAGCACTTTAGGAAATGAAAACCAGCACAAAACAAAGCATTTTGGAAAGATCTTTGATGCACGAAAACATTTACACTTCATATTTTCATATTACCGAAGTATAAACAAGCATTCCCACAAATACAGCACAGTAGCTTCCGAGGCACTGAAATTGAGATTGCAATGCACTTTGCTCAGTCAGTCGCAGCTCTTGTCACGTGATTTTGCCAGCCAATGATAGCAGATATTCAGAAAATATGTAGTCTGTCAATTACAACATCATTGTTAAGTAGTTCCCTCACACAAATGGGTAAAGTTCATCGTTCCACTTAATATACATACAGTATAGCTACAAGAAAAGCTAGGTTTCACATATAATATTGGGCATTACGCTTTTTTTTTAATTTTTTTTTATTGCTAGGGCATGGCTAGGCAGCACCCTAAGAGCACAGCTTAAATTAGGGCAGCTGAATATTGCTCACAAGCACGATTACAAATTTCACTGCTGTGCACCGAAAATTTCATGGGATACCTGGCTGAATACATGTTCCATTGAGCACTTTGACTTTTCCACAGAAAAGCCAGTTACATGTGAAATTGTGCAAGAACTCACTTCACACTTGTCTGAAAGGATAACTGTACTTTTTCACATCAATACTGCATAATTTGTAATCTATGAAAGAACTAAAATAAACATGAAAACTAACCTTGATGCTTGGTCATTTTTAGCATTGTTATCCTTTAGTATATATTAAATAAAATGTGCCAGTAAAATTTAAAATAATGTCAGAAAAGGTTGGTCTTCTGGGCCCAGAAATTTTCTAAGTGGCTGGTCCTCAGTGTTAAGTTTTGAATGAGAGTCTAACGCTATGTGATTTAAGAAATTCATTGCACATTCTCATACGTAATTCATCTTGTGTGAAAGGAAACTTACTTTGGAAGTAATGCTTCTCAAATCACGCTAGATGAAAACGATATTGCGAATGCTGTTTCCTGTTATGTGTTTCTGTGGTCCACACATCGGTCCACTGTAGGTAAGTGGTTGCCTTTCACTTGTTTAACATACTGCTGCATCCAGGAATTGCCATTACTGTTATAGAATTTCAACTAGATCATACAGCCGTATCTGAAAAGAATATTGTAATATCACAGCCACTTTCACTAAGTTGCCACGAGCAGCCATAGAGGAGGAATGGGCCAGACTCCCTGGGGTGAGCCCTCGGTGCAGTCATTGTGCAAGTACACAGCGGGAGGCCAGGCGAATGTCCTTGCCTCGCTCAAGAAGGGGCATGATGTGATGGGTCCATCTGACAATGAGAAGCATGCCGAGAGCTGATGAACACTTGCAGCCATTAGTATGGAATGACAAGAACATACACGCGAAAGCATCTGATTTCTTCTGGACTTGCGGAAGTCATTTTAACTGCCTTAGAAAACAAGGATGTGCTGGCAATGACAATTCCAGCACCCCATGGGCACAGGGAGGAGCGTTGGGGGGAGGAGGGACGGAGAGGCGGGGGGGGAGGGGGGCAGGGAAAGGGGGGGGGGGAATTGACGCAGGGACGCATCTGAAAGAAGCCATAATTCTTAAGGTGATGTTTTCCTCAACAGTGAGGACATTCCTTGTAAATGACAGATGCCGCAGATTTTAAGACGGAGTCCAAACACGAATCTGTCCAGGGGGCACGCAGAGAGAGCAGTTATAAAGAAGTGTTGTGTAGCTGCTCTCCCAACAGCCTCAGAATGCAGGAGAACATCTTAAGAATGTGAAATCGTGAGAAAGATGCCAATTCACGAGGCCCACACCAGACAGAAGATTTCTACCATGTGGGGAGAGGTGTGGCGATGAAAAGGTGACCTGTCATTGGGCTACTTTGAAAATTTCATTCGCCAATGACAGTGCTGAAAGGAATAATGTTTCAAAGAGGAGTTGAGTTGAAAGATGGATGAGAAGCGAAAAGGAAGTCATGGAGACACCACAGAAGCGAGAGGACATGGGCGCTCTCCCACCCATCGCCGACATATGCCTTTCGATAACGCAGAGATCGTACCTGGGACCCACCGCACAGCCACGATTGCTAATGAGGACAGCCAACCCATGCAGCACAGCCCCGATGCGACACGCCACACCGCCTGCCTGACAGCAGTATACAACGAACAATAACGAGAATGGTGAGACGATTTGTTCCCGCCTCCTTCCCCTTAATGACCGAATTGTGTCCACGCCCTGTCAAATGGGCCCTGAGATTTATAATTCTGTTTTGTTTTGTGTAAACAGCATGAAAATAAATATATTTCTTTCATGTTTTGAACATATAAGCAGTCTTATATTCATACATGAACCCCTTAATTTTGTACCCTCTGTGTTTGATTTCATTTAATTTCTCAAATTCACTACAGTTTTGGTGCACAACATGGGGTGACCAGTATCTGATGTCGCAAAATAATTTCACAATATAAAGGAAATTATGTAGGTGATCAAAAATCGGGACTAAGATTCAGATTATTATTTCTCCAAGGCTCAGATTCAATTTGTCTCATCTAAAACAAAAAGAAAACCCTGAAAGTATTCAGATACAACTCCAGTAGGTTTCAACAGTAAATACAGAAGAACTTAGTGAAGAAATTGAGACAACTAAATCCAGGTCCAAATTACTAATCTGGCAGAGAAAATAATATAATTGGCCAGGAATAGAAAGAAGAAAAGGTGGAATGAGTAGAGTGAAGATACAGTATAACAAAGAGCTCAAAATGGAGATGTTCAGATAAAAAAGGACACTGAGAACAATTTAGACAGTAAATAAAAGAAACTTCAAAAATATTCTCAAATATCAAAAGAGCCTTTGAAAAATCCCAGCTGATAGAAATACAAGAAAATTTAACCACAAATAATAATTAGTAGAAATTATTACCAAAATTTTTAAACATGTTCTTGAAGGATCAATTAAAGAATACAGTCTTAAAACAAAATTAGCAAATATAATACAAGAAACTCCAACAAATATGAATTCTCAAATCAAATTTATAGGAGTTGTAGTTCAGTCACTTTAAATAAATAAAAATGGTTTATCAACTTTACTGTTCAAATATGTTTTAGAATATTATAAGGTTCTGAAATTTTGGGATTAAAACATCATAAAATTAATTCTGGGAAGGAAAGCAAATGGAATTAAGGTAAACTGTCTGGCTTTTGCAGATGTGTTTGCAATGCTTTCAGAAAATATGACACAAGCAATTTCTAAATTAAGTACTCTTGGGGCGGGGGGAGGGGGGCGGGGGGGGGGGGGGGGGGGGGGGGGGGGAAGAAGAAGAGGAGGAGGAGAGAGAGCTGTGAGTACAACTGAATCTCAAAATTTCAACTGTAAAACCTAATTCATGAAAAATATGAATAATGCACCAAAATAAAGAAAGACAAACACACAAAATTGAGGGAGTAAGTGTGTGTGTGTGTGTGTGTGTGTGTGTGTGTGTGTGTGTGTTTTTCCCACTCCACCAAGAGTGTCTTTCCGCCATCCACCTAACCTTCGTAACCTTTTAGTTCATCACCTAACCTTCGTAACCTCTTAGTTCATCCCTATGAAATCCCAAAACCACCTTCCCTACCCTCTGGCTCCTACCCTTGTAACTGCCCCCGGTGTAAAACCTGTCCCATGCACCCTCCCACCACCACCTACTCCAGTCCTGTAACCCGGAAGGTGTACACGATCAAAGGCAGAGCCACGTGTGAAAGCACCCACGTGATTTACCAACTGAGCTGCCTACACTGTGAAGCTTTCTATGTGGGAATGACCAGCAACAAACTGTCCATTCGCATGAATGGACACAGGCAGACAGTGTTTGTTGGTAATGAGGATCACCCTGTAGCTAAACATGCCTTGGTGCACGGCCAGCACATCTTGGCACAGTGTTACACGGTCCATGTTATCTGGATACTTCCCACTAACACCAACCTGTCAGAACTCCGGAGATGGGAACTTGCCCTTCAGTATATCCTCTCTTCTCGTTATCCACCAGGCCTCAATATTCGCTAATTTCTAATTTCAATTTGCCGCCGCTCATACCTCACCTGTCTTTCAACAACATCTTTGCCTCTGTACTTCCGCCTCGACTGACATCTCTGCCCAAACTCTTAGCCTTTACAAATGTCTGCTTGTGTCTGTGTATGTGCGGATGGATGTGTGTGTGTGTGTGTGTGTGTGTGTGTGTGTGTGTGTGTGTGTGTGTGTGTGAGTGTATACCTGTCCTTTTTTCCCCCTAAGGTAAGTCTTTCCGCTCCCGGGACTGGAATGACTCCTTACCCTCTCCCTTAAAACCCACATCCTTTCGTCTTTCCTCTCCTTCCCACTTTCCTGATGAAGTAACCGTTTGTTGCAAAAGCTTGAATTTTGTGTGTATGTTTGTGTGACTATCGACCTGCCAGCACTTTCGTTTGGTAAGTCACATCATCTTTGTTTTAGATATATTTTTCCCACGTGGAATGTTTCAATGTCTCTCTCTCTCTCTCTCTCTCTCTAAACAAAACTAAAACACAATGACACAATGATAAGATGATGATCTTTATATTCATGTTAGTTCTTAACAATGAACCATAAGCTGCACAGGATACAGATGCTTGAAAGATGAATTATTAGGAAAATAATGGGAGCATACAAACTATAAATGGTTGGAAAATAAAAAGTAACAAGGAATTCTACAAAAATATATAGAAGATATCAGAAGTAATGGTAAAGCGATGATTAACTTTCTTTGGACAACTCTTCTGAATGAATGAGTACAGGCTAATGAAACTACACTACTGGCCATTGAAATTGCTACACCACGAAGATGACATGCGTACCATCACCTTTCCGACTTTGATACAGGTCGGATTGTAGCCTATCGCAATTGCGGTTTATATTATCATGACATTGCTGCTCACGTTAGTCAAGATCCAATGACTGTTAGCAGAATATGGAATCGGTGGGTTCAGGAGGGAAATACAGAATGCCGTGCTGGATCCCAACGGCCTCGTATCACTAGCAGTTGAGATGACAGGCATCTTATCCGCATAGCTGTAATGGATCATGCAGCCATGTCTCGATCCCTGAGTCAACAGATGGGGACGTTTGCAAGACAACAACCATCTGCACGAACAGTTCGACGACGTTTGCAGCAGCATGGACTATCAGCTCGGAGACCGTGGCTGCGGTTACCCTTGACGCTGCATCACAGACAGGTGGTGGTGGTGGTTGTTGGGATGTTTAAGGAGGACTAAACAGCGAAGGTCATCAGCCCCCATTCCAAAATCAGGCGAGCCGAAAATCGACGGAGCAGGTAAAAAACCAAAGGGGGAGGAGACGTCCCCCCAGGCGCTAAAAGAACACAAATGCAGCAACAAACACTACAGACAAGAACAGGACAGAGGAACACCAGACAGAAAGAAACAGAAGAAAGGAAGATGGCCGGAGACTGGTTGACTGACCACGAGAACAAAAATGGGAAAGAGTCAACCATCTCACGGCACACCAGAACAGCAACAGACACAAGGACAAAAGACACAGAAAGGGAAAGGTGCAGGACCTCCCTAAATCGAACCATAAAACGGACTACCACGGATAAAATTTAAAACGTCATCAGCCATGGAGGCATCGTCGGATAAAACCAGAGCCAAAGTGCCCAGGAGATTAAAAGATTGCCGGAGTGTGCGCAGTCGAGGACACTCCAGCAAAATGTGGCCGACCGTCAGCCGGGACCCACACCGACACAGGGGGGAGGGGTCCTCCTGACACAACAGATGGCCGTGCGTCAGGTACGTATGGCCGATGCGCAGCCGACACAGGACCACCGAGTCCCTGCGAGAAGCCCGCAGGGAGGAACGCCACACAGCGGTCGTCTCCTTGACAGCCCGCAGTTTATTCGGGGCTGTCATGCCACGCCACTCAGCAGCCCACAGCCCAACACGGCGCAACACCAGCTGCTGGTCGCGAGCCGTAAGGCCGATCTCCAAAGCTGGGGCGTCTATCGCCCCTTTGGCCAGCCTGTCAACACGTTCGTTCCCCGGGATGCCAACGTGACCTGGCGTCCAAACAAAAACCACCGAACGACCAGAGTGGGTAATGGTGGAAACAGACTCCCGAATAGAGGACACCAGAGGAGAAGAGGGATAGCAGCGGTCGATGGCCTGGAGGCTGCTCAGGGAGTCACTGCAGATGACGATGGACGCACCTGAGCAGGAACGCATATGCTCAAGAGCGCGCAAGATGGCCACCAGCTCTGCAGTAAAAACACTACAGCCAGCTGGCAAGGAGTGCTGTTCAACATGGGCAGCGTGAGCAAAAGCGTAGGCAGTGCGACCATCAACCAGGGAACCATCAGTGTAGACAGGCTCACAGCCCGGAAATGAGGCGAGGAGCGCAAGAAAACGGCGACGGAGGGCCACAGGCGGAACCGAGTCCTTAGGTCCCTGCGCCAAATCCAGACGGACGGACGGGACAAACACCAGGGAGGTGTAGGTGTACAGACCCGGAAGGGAGGCAGAAGAGGGAATGACCCCAGTTCTGACAGCAGGGACTGGACACGGACAGCTACGGAAAGCCCAGACCGAGGTCGCCGTTCGGGCAGATGGAGGACCATAGCAGGGAAAAGCAGGCGACGATTGGGATGGTCTGGCGAGCAATGAACGTGGACAGCATAGTCGGCGAGCAGACAATGGCGGCGAATCCGCAGCGGGGGAACCCCGGCCTCCACCAGTAGACTATCCACGGGGCTGGTGCGAAAAGCGCCAGTTGCAAGCCGAACCCCACAGTGATGTATGGGGTCTAACAACTTCAAGACTGAGGGTGACGCAGACCCATAGGCCAGGCTCCCATAATCAAGCCGGGACTGCACAAGGGCTCTGTACAATCGCAGTAGCGTGCAGCGATCTGCACCTCAAGACGTGTGGCTAAGGCAGCGGAGGGCGTTGAGGTGCCGCCAGCATTTTTGCTTCAGCTGAGTAACATGAGGAACCCATGTCAGCCGGGCATCAAACTCAAGTCTCAAGAAGCGGCAAGTGTCCACCACTTCAAACAGGTGGCCGTCGAGGTAAAGTGCAGGATGAGGGTGGACCGTCCGACGCCTGCAGAAGTGCATAACTTGAGTCTTGGCAACAGAGAACTGAAAACCATGAGTCAGAGCCCATGATGCTGCCTTGCGAACGGCGACTTGCAGCCTGCGTTCGGCGACTCCCGTAGTCGTGGAGCTAAAGGAGATGCAGAAGTCGTCGGCATACAAAGAAGGAGACACCGACGACCCTACTGCTGCTGCCAGACCATTCATGGCCACTAGGAATAAGGAGACGCTCAACACCGAGCCCTGCGGGACCCCATTTTCCTGTATATAAGAGGAACTAGAGGTGGCACCGACTTGCACCCAGAAAGATCGGCGCAATAAAAAGCTTTGAAGAAAAGCCGGGAGCCGACCACGAAGACCCCACTCATGCAACGTGGCGAGGATGTGATGCCTCCATGTGGTGTCATACGCCTTCCGCAGATCGAAAAATACAGCAACGAGATGCTGACGTCGGGCAAAGGCCGTACGGACAGCAGATTCCAGCCGCACCAAATTGTCCACTGCAGACCGGCCCCGACGGAGGCCACCCTGGGATGGAGCGAGGAGACCGTGCGACTCAAGGATCCAACACAAACGCCGCCCCACCATACGTTCGAGCAATTTGCACAAACCGTTGGTGAGGGTAATGGGACGATAGCTGTCCACCGCCAGGGGGTCCGCACCGGGCTTCAAGATGGGGACAATAACACCCTCTCGCCATTGCGACGGGAACACGCCTTCGCTCCAAATGCGATTAAATATCGCGAGAATGTGTCTCTGGCAGTCCCTGGAGAGATGCTTCAGCATCTGTGCGTGGATGCAGTCCGGTCCTGGTGCTGTATCAGGGCAATCGGCGAGGGCAGCGAGGAATTCCCTCTCGCTGAAAGGAGCATTGTAAGTTTCAGAACGACGCGTGTGGAACGATAATGGCGTCTGCTCGGCCCGCTCCTTGAGAGAGCGAAAGGCGGGGGGATAAGTTGCAGTCGCAGAGCTCATAGCGAAGTGCGCAGCAAGGTGTTCAGCAATGGCGGCAGCGTCCGTGCACACAGCGCCGTCCAAAGAGATCCCAGGGACACCCGTAGGGGTCTGGTGTCCATAAATCCGCCGTATCCGGGACCACACGAGCGAGGGGGAAACATGGGAGCCCAAGGAGGAAACATACCGCTCCCAGCACTCCTGCTTACGCCGTGCAATAAGACGACGGGCAAAGGCACGGAGCCTCTTAAAGGCGATGGGGGTCTCCAGAGACGGGTGCCGCCTATGACGCTGGACAGCCCGCCTACGGTCGCGAATAGCCTCAGCAATCTCCGGCGACCACCAGGGGACAGCCTTCCTCCGAGGGAGGCCAGAAGAACAGGGGATGGAAGCCTCGGCCGCTGAAATGATGGACATGGTTAAAACACGGACCACCTCGTCAATGTCACCCTGTGGGGGAGACTCAATGGTTGCAGCGGAAGTAAAAGCTGGCCAGTCAGCCCTGTGGAGAGCCCAGCGGGGCAAGCGCCCAGAAGAATGACACTGGGGCAGTGACAAATAGATGGGAAAATGGTCACTACCACACAGGTCAGGGTGCACTCTCCAGTGGAGGGATGGGACAAGGCCAGGGCTGCAAATAGAGAGATCGATGGCCGAGAACGAGCCATGGGCCACACTGAAATGCGTGGGAGCACCGGTGTTCAAGAGGCTAAGGTCGAGCTGAGCCAACACATGCTCCACGGCCCTACCGCGAACATCGGAGACAGTCCCACCCCATAGAGGGTTGTGGGCATTGAAATCGCCCAGCAGCAAAAAAGGTGGCGGCAGTTCGGCTATCAGAGCAGCCAGGACATGCTGTGCGACAGCACCATCAGGTGGAAGGTAAATACTGCAGACGGTGATAGCCTGTGGCGTCCACACCCGAACAGCGACAGCCTCTAAAGCTGTTTGTAGAGGTACAAACTCGCTGTGGAGAGAGTTAAGGACATATATGCAGACGCCAACAGACACCTTTTCATAAGCTGCCCGGTTCTTAAAATAACCCCGATAGCCACGGAGGGCGGGGGTTCGCATTGCTGGAAACCAAGTTTCCTGCAGAGCAATGTAAAGGAAAGGATGACGGCTGATAAGTTGGCGGAGCTCAGCTAGATGGTGGAAGAAACCGCTGCAGTTCCACTGGAGAATGGTATTAGCCATGGATGGGAAAGGCGTGAAGGGACTGGGGAGGCAGATTACGCCTCCGGGGCCCCTGCTGCTACTGAGTCACCACCTGGACAACAGCCATCCATTGCATCCGAGGGACTGGCGAGATCCATGTCCTCAGCGGACGCCAGAATCTCCACCTCATCTTCGGACGCAGAGTGGGTCTGGCTGGGAGGGCCTCACTGGGTCAGTCTCAGGGACTGAAGACGACCGTGACGCCCTACGACCAGCGACTGGTGGTTGTTTGACAAACTTGCGGGCGTCCTCTTTGGCACTGGGCAAAGCCTGGGATGGGAGGGCCCCAAGGGACCCCTTCCGGGCGAGAGGAGCCGAAGAAGGCTCACGCTTCTCCGGCTGTGAAGGGGGAACAGATGTCCCCGGTGGTTGGGGTGGTGTTGCTCCTGAAGGAGATGGAGCAGGAGCAACAGGGAGTGAAGTGCCCCCCGCAGCCAAGGGGGCCGGTGAATTCTGGCAGAGCTGAGAGCGAACTCGTGTTGCAGCAGCGGCATAGGTGGACGTCATGGGCACGGGATGGAGCCGCTCATATTTCCGCCTGGCCTCGGTGTAGGTTAGGCGGTCCAGGGTCTTATATTCCATTATCTTCCTTTCCTTCTGGAAGATCCGACAGTCTGGTGAGCAGGGGGAATGGTGTTCTCCACAGTTAACACAGATGGGAGGCGGAGCACATGGAGTATCAGGATGCGAAGGACGTCCGCAATCCCGACACGTGATGCTGGAAGTACAGCGAGATGACATGTGCCCGAACTTCCAGCATTTAAAACACCGCATCGGAGGAGGGATATATGGTTTCACATCACAACGGTAAACCATCACCTTGACCTTTTCGGGTAAGACATCACCCTCAAAGGCCAAGATGAAGGCACCGGTGGCTACCTGATTATCCCTCGGACCCCGATGGACGCGCCGGACAAAGTGAACACCTCGTCGTTCGAGGTTGGCGCGTAATTCATCGTCGGACTGCAGAAGAAGATCCTTGTGGAATATAATACCCTGGACCATGTTGAGAGTCTTATGCGGCGTGATGGTAACTGAAACATCCCCCAACTTGTCACAATTGAGCAACCTCCGTGACTGGGCAGAGGATGCCGTTTTGATGAGCACAGAGCCAGAGCGCATCTTGGACAAGCCCTCCACCTCCCCGAACTTGTCCTCTAAATGCTCCACAAAAAACTGGGGCTTGGTCGACACGAACGATTCTCCATCAACCCGCGTACACACAAGGTACCGGGGTGAATAGTCTCCACTGCCTTTGATAGCAAGACGTTCCTCCCATGGAGTAGCTAGGGAGGGAAACGATCTCTGATCAAATTTCTTCCCGTTGAGGTTAGACCTCGATCGCTTAGAGACTGCTGGTGGAGGCCCACCAGCGATAGATGATGTACCACGCTTCATTGCGGGTCATCCGCCCTGATGCCACCTACTCCGACCAAGGGCCCTCCCCACGGGCGCCACCCAGCCACAGCAATAGCCACCTGGCAGGATGGCCATTGCCGGGAGTCCTGATGCCCCAGGGAGATGGGCATCTACTCCTTGGCATACGTGGGGAGTGAACGGCGCAGGCATCAGTAGAGCGATCCCTGTGTTGTCAGGGGGCTACAACCAAGAGGGTACATGGCGGCCCCACCACAACGGACTGGCTACCGTGCTGGATGTTAGGTGACATGTGGTCCATGGGCGTCGCCAGTGCAGAAAATGGCCCTGCACAGTGCTTGGCAGAAAGAGCACGCAGGAGCGCATCCATGCCCAAGCGATGGAGAGCGGGCAGGACTGCAATGCAACGACGAATAAGATGGCGAAAGTTCTCAACACAACATGGACACAATGCACCAAGTAAGGCGCCCTTCCCCAATCGGCTCGCTCCTCGGAAAAATTTTGAGATATGGAGGTCAAACCCGACAGGGGACCAACACAAGGCCGAAACGTTTGAGACTCCTATTAGTCGCCTCTTACGACAGGCAGGAATACCGCGGGCCTATTCTAACCCCCGAACCCGCAGGGGGGTCACAGACAGGAGCGCCTGCGATGGTGTACTTAACGACGAACCTGGGTGCACAAATGGCAAAACGTCATTTTTTCGGATGAATCCAGGTTCTGTTTACAGCACCATGATGGTCACACGCACGTTTGGCGACATCGAGGTGAACGCACATTGGAAGCGTGTATTCGTCATCGCCATACTCGCGTATCACCCAGTGTGATGGTATGGGGTGCCACTGGTTAAACGTCTTGGTCACCTCTTGTTCGCATTGACGGCACTTTGAACAGTGGACGTCACATTTCAGATGTGTTATGACCCGTGGCTCTACCCTTCATTCGATCCCTGCGAAACCCTACATTTCAGCAGGATAATGCACGACCGCATGTTGCAGGTCCTGTACGGGCCTTTCTGGATACAGAAAATGTTCGACTGCTGCCCTGGCCAACACATTCTCCAGATCTCTCACCAATTGAAAACGTCTGGTCAATGGTGACTGAGCAACTGGCTCGTCACAATACGCCAGTCACTACTCTTGATGAACTGTGGTATCGTGTTGAAGCTGCATGGGCAGCTGTACCTGTACACGCCATCCAAGCTCTGTTTGACTCAATGCCCAGGCGTATCAAGGCTGTTATTACGGCCAGAGGTGGTTGTTCTGGGTACTGATTTCTCAGGATCTATGCACCCAAATTGCGTGAAAATGTAATCACGTGTCAGTTCTAGTATAATATATTTGTCCAATGAATACCCGTTTATCATCTGCATTTCTTCTTGGTGTAGCAATTTTAGTGGCCAGTAGTGTAATATTCTAGTATTTCTGGAAAAAGATACTGACAACAATGTGGATTGAAGAAATTAGAAAAGAACTAGAAAGAAACAAATCAAAGAATTCAAAATAACAGAAAATAACCTTTTTAGAAATAACATACTAAATTTAGAAAACTTTCTAGACAGAAAAGTTGCAAAATAGAGAACATGTACAGAAGAAACGAAAAGACACAATGTAAAGAAGATTAGGGAGCACTGGAAAAATAGGAAGCAACAAAGAAAGAAGGGAACTGAAGTAGTTATGATATCCTCATTGGTCAATATAAAGATTTAAAAAATTACCAGTGGTAATATCGGACACCAGTGTTTTCCCAAAGCTAACTGTGGCAAGTCTATAGCACTTTGCTCTGTTGGCAATTGAAGAAGGTAATTGTGCAGAATACCTATAGAGAAGTTCATTGGACTTTTTGAGAATCTAGTTAACTTACTGATAAAAGCTTTTGTCTAAACAATTATCATTATATCAATAAAATGTAAAACTGAACCATTTAATAAGCATGTCATTGGATACTGAAGAACTTGCAGCAGCACGTTGGAAACATTCGGAGCTTTCTGGAAACAGGCACAACAAAATCAGCCACAATTTGAAGAATTTATTGGCAGGAGTTCACATAAATTCACTTTTGGAAAATGGGGAACAAAGCATGCATTTGAATCAGAGGGCTACAGAATTTTCAAAGCAAAAAAATAGGGAAAAACTGTTACAAAATATGTTCCACATTTAGGAACAGTCCTCACTGTCAGTTGCGAAATTTTAGATTGTATAATAGATTTCCAGTGATGCAATGGCAGAATATCCATGTTCTCCTTCAAAGGCACATATAAGGTACAGTATATACAATAGTTAATCCCACAGGCCATTCAACCAGGCTAATGAAACAAACAGAGAAGAAACAGATACATTCTGGAAAGAACTTGAAGAAATTACCACAACAACTGCACAGAAACACGCAATAATACTGCTAGAGGATTTAAATGCACAATTGGGCAGAGGCAGAAAATTCAGGAACTTTGCAAGGAGCCTCCCAGCCACAAAACAACAAATAGAAACAGCAAAAGACTAGCCGAACTCAGCAGACCAACCAACCTAATAATGAAATTTACTGCCTTTAAGCATCTCCCCAGAAAACATGAAGCTCTCCAAATCACAATTTACGTGAATTTAAATAGATCACGTTCAACTATACAAAGATTCCTCCCCAGAAATCCAGAACATTAAGGTAATAAGAAATACTGAGCTAAATTCTGACCACTAGCTACCTAAAGTCAAAGTTAGATCTGGACCAAGAAATACAAAGAGACAAACCAAACCAAGGACTCTGAAATATTACATTGAAAAATTAAAACAAAGGAGGAACTACAGTGGTAATCTGGAAACAAAAAATCCAGAAAACTGAAAACAAATGAAACACTATCTTGTTCAAGCAGCAAAATAAACAATTCTTTTGACCAAAATCAAATGATGTGTGTGGTGGAATTTGGAATGAGATGAAGTAATTAGACACAAGAAGATAAAATGAATGGCAGAAATGGAATAAAGACAAGAATGAACGAACGAACGCACACACACACACACACACACACACACACACACACACACACACACACACACACGGGCAAGATTAAATACTAAGAGAAATTATGATAAAAACCAATTAAAACAAATAGATCATGACAGGTTTACTTTTACGTAAGAATACATTCAATACTCATGTCCTATCTCCCAATGAAAGAGAAAATCCAGGAAATTATCAAATCCCTCAAAAACAATAAAGCACCTGGGGAGGATTCCACACAAGTAGAACTTAAAAAATATTTGAATAACAAATTTCTGGATAAGCTGACTGAAATCATCCAAAATATTTAGTTAATATACGAGAATTTTGAACACAGGCTTGATCCACTCCCTGCTCAAAGCAAGGGATAAAACCGATGTGAACAATTGCAGAGGTATTTCACTCTCTACCAGTTACCTACAAAATCTTATTGCTAGCATTAGTAACTACGGCACAACAACTCAATCCCAAAATTGGTGAATATCAATATGGTTTTAGAAAAAAAAAATAATAAATAAATAAATAAAAGATCATGTTCAGAGTAGATTCTCAACTTAAAGTCAGTAATAATGTATATGAAAAGAAGATCTAAAAATTTCATAATCACTTTTGTTAACTTAAGAAAAGCTATAGGAAGTCACTGTTTTGAAATAACGAACTGGGTTTAGACAGTATAACTGCAGGTCTATTTAAGAAAATACTAACACCCACTTATCCTATAATGAAATTTCTATGTTTTGAAATTAAAATTGGAGTCAGACAGGGAGATGGTCTCTCCCAACTGCTATTTAACTGTTTTCCATGAAAAGACATGAGAGAATGGAGTATCTCATCAGGACAAAGACAAATCAACGAGGAAGTTAGACTAGGTTACAAAAGTCACCGTTTACTAATAGATTAACTAACTTTTGCAGATGACCTGGTTATTTTTTCAGGCTCAATAGAATCAGCCACTCGACCAATAGAACTGCTCAAACAACAGGTTGACAAGAAATCTACTCTGAGAAGACAAATTTATGGCAAACATTAAGGCAGCTTCCAAGATAATGAATAAATGTGGAAAAAATTGATAGAACAATAAGAAGTCAAGTATGTAGGAGAAGCAACTGAACACGACATTTTGGAGAAAGAAGGCATTAAAGCAAGAGTTAATAAGAGGAAAACATCATTTACATAACTAAGGATGTACCAGTATATAACTTAAGAAATCAATATCCCTCAATGCTAAACTCAGACAGTACTCTATAGTGGGGGCTGTGATGGAAGCAGTGGAAATCACAGAAAGAATTACTATAAGGAAATTTTGGAACCAGTTAAAGAGAAAACACAACACAAAAAATTACATGCATGCTTTGGAAAAGATGAATAACTTTCTATAGCCACAGGCCCAGGACAAACCCCAACAGACTGAGAAAAAGACAGTTCACTTATTTTAGTAAATTAAAAATTGGTAACACATAGAGCAAAGAAATTGGAAGGTAGACAGACAAACTCTACATTACTCTGAAAGATACTGAGGAATGGCTGCCACTCGGGAATAAATTTCGAGATTCCAATCGGTTCCACGAAAACTCCAAGAAGATTGGAGCCACTTGGTGAGACGAAAGGAGAGAGGAACACTGACAATACATAACAGAAATGTGGAAGAAAAGAAAGGAGAAACAGTTGAAATAAACATAGCCCATAATAGTAATTATTATTATGGGAACAATACTGGTTTTTGCCGGGAATGATTTGGGAGAACCATGGCAAAGCAAAATCTCTGTCTATGCTTTTTATTATGGCTGTTTACTCAATACACTTCTTACAATAATATTGTGAAAATTCATAATGGGTGATTACTTTTATAGTCATACTTAAGTATAATCGGTCTCATTTTCATTTTTCTAAGTACTCTTCTGCTCTATTTTTCCAAATACACTGAACTCTCCCTAACCCGGCCTCTGGTCGCTCATGCAGAAATGAGGTGCACAACAATGTTGTTCGTTAATTGTCAAGTTAAGCAGTGTTATACATACTTGAAATGGTGGCTTTCTTTCCAGTTCAGTACCATTGCACCAACTGCGACATAGTTGGGTATACAAACAGTGATCCAGTACTGTCAAATGTTTTTTTTATTCCAGTCTTTGATCACAATATCAATTCTTTAGGCGATGACCGGTTTCAGACCGTAATGACCATCCTCAGATCTGCAGTATAGAAATATATACACCTAGTGAGCAGTGTGTCTTTCAACACAATACAGCAATACATATCACTACGTAATATCATACAACCAGGGAAATGTACAGATAAAATACAGAACAACATACCTTTTTTATACCAAGTCCTGAAGTGATAAGGCCATAAGGGCATCGTCAAAACATATAATCAGCACAGCATTGTCACATAGATCTAAAATAAGGTGTAGAATAGGCCACATCATCCACATAGTCATTATTGCAACTGGCTACTGAAGTACCGTAGCTACCAGAAATCTGTTTCCCTGCATCCTCCCTAGATGTCGCTACTATGGGCTTAGATGTAGTCATCATTTACACAAAAACATAATCTGATAAAAACACATAAGGTAAAATACATGTAGCAGACTTTTAAATTGATAACTATCATAGAAACCAATTGTGATACATTAAAAGACGAATACAGTTACCCATATAAAATTATTAAAAGGAAATATATGAAGGGAATAGGACTGACCCTTTTTATAGTGAATTTACGGTCAACAATTAATATATGTAATATATTGCCTGTAGCAACCTATAAATTGCCTATGAATGATAAAATGTCTATATGACAGCTGAAAAAAAGACAGATCAATGATCAGCGCCCTCTGTTGGGTCAGCTGCCGGGATGTTATGTAAGAACTTAACCACTAGAGGGCTTTACATACAATGTGATATGTCTCCCACAGGAAACATTGAAACAACATATTAACAGTCAATAAATAAAAGTATATAGTCTGGCTAGACATTCCATGAATAGGTAGGACACAATCAGTTACAGGATTAGAGTGACTAATGTATGGAAGTAAGGTAAATGCCTACTGTTCTAGAGATAAATCATCAAGTAAGGCTATGTATAAACATGCAAGGCATTATTTGGTTATCGTAGTACGTTATCAAACAAAGCAAAATAGGTGCTGGGCACAAAATTGCTTTGCCCACTGAGTACCCTAGTGGGCTCATGCTTTTGGCTTTGTAAATCTCCAACTTCTCCAACAAGTCGAGAACGCGACCCTTCTCTGCCCTGTGTAGAATATGCACACAACTCTTGATATTGCCTATAGTGTGGCCGGTTTCTGCCAAAAGCATTCCCAATGCAGTTTTGTTATGTGCCTGCAAATGCTCCCTGAATCTAATCTTAAAAGAACGGCTAGTTTGACCGATGTAAAATTTGTTACAACTACTACAAATGATCTTGTAAACCCACGAACCATCAAATTTATCAGCATCTTTACTCAAACTATGTTTTACACAGAGTTTCAGAGTGTTGTTAACTTGAAAACCACATCAAACCTTGGATTTATTCTAATACTTTTCTATTTGTTGCGACATTTTTCTGTAAAATTTAATTGGAATAGTTTCAGGTTTTCTTTATTCTTTCTTTTTTCTAAATAATTGTGGGTCTGCCTACCATTTACTTTCTGTTTTTTTATCCTATTGTATGGGTGCATGACATCTTTAGCTGAGAAACCGTTGGCTACTGCAATTTGCCTTAATATACTAAGTTCTTGGCATATTTCATTGTTGGCCAATGGTAATCTAAAAAGTCAGTGGATCATAGAGGTGAAAAGGGCCCTTTTATATCGTGGCGGATGGCATGAACTGGCTCTGATAATAGTACCTGTACATGTAGGCTTTCTGAAAATCAAAAATTTATGTCTGTTATCAACCTTCTTAATTGTAAGGTCTCAATAGTTAATGGAGCCTGCTTCTTCTATTTCTGTAGTAAACGCTATTTTTTGGTGCATGCTGCCATGGCTTGAGCAAATGTGGTAACCTTATTCTCGTCCCCCTCTAAGAGTAACAGGACGTCATTGACATAAAGTTTGTAATATATAGTCTTGTCTTTCAGTCGTGGAAACATAGCAAAGAACTTACATTCTGAGTCGTTCATGAAAATGTCTGCTAACGTACCAGCCAAACTGTTACCTACCCCAAGACCATGTTTTTGTTGTTATATTTTGCCATTGAATGTAAAATATTTATAAGTTAACGCAAATTCTAAAATTTCTATTAATTCTGTGTATTCTGCAGTACTAATCTTGTTATGAGTTAGCAGATTACATTTAATAATCTGAATCATTTCCTTTATCGGGACACTACTGTAGAGGCCTTTTTACATCTAGGGAAGCTAGTGTCGCATTATTTGGAATATGTACATCTTTAATCGCATTAGCAAGGTCAGAACTGTTTTTCACCCAAACATTGGTAGAGAAAGTGTACATTGCTTTCATTTTGTTGTTAAGAAACTTATTTAATTTACAACATGGCGATGACAAATTGTTAACAATTGGACGGACTGGGTTTCCTTTCTTATGTTTCTTAACCTGCGATATCAGTTGGGGGAGCTTAGGATTAATCAATTTTAGCGATTTCTTTATGTAAACGTTAAGCATAAATTAGGAGCTGTCTATCTTTTTCCGTAAACCTATTTGGAACTTCTGTGTTGGGTCTTTGTGAACTTCTATTATTTCATTTTCATAGAAGAATTCCTCCTTTTTCTTAATGTCCTCTTCATATATAATGACCACTGTATTACCTTTGTCTGCGTGAATGACCATTGCCTTCTCTTTTTTAAACTTTGTATTAAGATTTTTTTAAGATACGACTCTCATGACTGATGGCATTAGAAGAATTACTGTATTCGTCTTTTAATGTATCACAATTGGTTTCTATGATAGTTATCAATTTTAAAAGTCTGCTACATGTATTTTACCTAATGTGTTTTTATCAGATTATGTTTTTGTGTAAATGATGATTACATCTACGCCCACAGTAGCGACATCTAGGGAGGATGTAGGCAAACAGGTTTCTGGGAGCTACTGTACTTCAGTAGCCAGTTGCAATAATGACTATGTGGACGATGTGGCCTATTCTACACCTTATTTTAGATCTATGTGACAATGCTGTGCTGATTATATTTATATGTTTTGACGATGCCATTATGGCCTTATCACTCTAGGACATGGTGTAAAAAAAGGTACGTTTTACAGTTTTTTTTCTGTACATTTCCCTGGTTGTATGATAGTATATTGTGATACGTATTGCTGTATTATGCTGAAAGACACACTGCTCACTAGGTGTATATATTTGTATACTGTAGATCTGAGGATGGTCATTATGGACTGAAACCGGTCATCGTCTAAAGAATTGATATTGTGATCAAAGACGGGAATAAAAAAACATTTGACAGTACCATTGCTTCTAAAAAAAAAAAAAAAAAAAAAAAAAAACATGTTACATTAGCTCTCAAGCAAAATTCAAAATTTAAGATACTCTGAACTGAGGTTCTTTGCAGAAAGTCACATCTGCTGAGTACAATGTTGGATGAGCAACTACTTATGACATCAAAAAGAAAGACGATGATATTCAACGGTATACAACCCAAATGGAAAAACAGAAGGTTATGAGAAAGTGTGAGACTGAATAACTGGATGTAGCTGTTTAAAGATCATTCACACAACACAGTAAGGGAATTCCAGTCAGTGGCCTGATAATAAAAGAAAAATCAGTTTCATTTACAAAACAAACTGGTAGCAGTAACTTTCTGCTGCAAGTGAGGGTTGGCTATAAAACTCAGAGGGTGTGGGTTGGGGGAGAACCCACAAAATGGTGTGTGGCAGCTGACAGTCACCAGGGAAAGTTTTTCAGCTATTGACAAAAATACAGTAGAGTTTGTAAAGGATATACGGAAGATAAAAGAATATTAAAGTGCTAAAGCCTTGTTGTACAATGCTGATTAAGCGGCTCTCTTATACACTCCCTCCTTCAAAAACATTAGCTGCCAAGAACAAGCAACAGAAACAGTACATAACATCAATGGCAAATGAGAGCCATGATCTAACACTTATGACTATTGGGGACCACCAACATCCACACTGTTTTCAACACAGTGGCAGAAACACATGACCAGTGCAAAATTAAGCTCGGAAGAAAACATGGATGGACAGACAGAGATTTTCTTAGTGGTTCCATGAAATATTTGTACCAGCTGTGGGCGAATAGTTGAAGAAGAAAAATCTTCCACTGAAAGCTCTCCTTATAATTGACAAGGCTCCCAGTGATCCTTCTTATGTGACTAAGATCCAATGGCATTCAAGCACTCTCTCTTCCACCCAATGTGACAGCCTTGATTCTGTTCAATGAGTCAGCTAATTCAGAATCAAGTGCTGACACTTTGTACGTTGGCATGATCTGCAAGTCTCCAGGAGGACGATGAAGATGATGCTGGTAAGTGGATGAATGAGGAAAATCGAGAGACAGATGAAACATTAACAGATGAAAAAATAAAAGTGTGCAGGAAAGTAACAATGAAAGTGACGACGAGGAAGACAGAGACAGAATTAAGATTCCTCACAATGCTATTGCTGAAGGTGCAGACATTTTCTTGTTAATGTCATGCAACAGCCAAGTACATGAAGCAGCAATGTAAAGCTTGTGAAACTGCTGCTTGGTAAAGCACACCACTTTTGAGTATCATCATTGTGACAACTAAAAATCTGGGATGTGTTACATAATGAGTAATACTACTGTATATGTATACACTAAAGAACTAAGTTTTAGATCATTGTAAGCATCAAATTCCACCCGCCTGCTTTGACGTGTCACATAATGGTGGTGTAGTGTGTGATGTCATATGGTGCAATGTTTTTGAGTTGGCTTGCGTTTTTAGATATCATGTAGTTGTATTTGATGCTCCCCCTCTGGTGATGGCTGATGAAGTGATGAATTTAACATGTGGTATTGGATTCATTTTAGTTTTGGTTATCACTGAGGTGAAGTGTGTTTATTTGAGCCTAGGCAGTCAGTACCGTAACGTGGATTTTGAAGTGTTTTCTTTGTTTTCAGGGAGTTGTTATGCTTTTTTCCCTTTTGTGGTGTGGTGGCAGCCAATTTAGGTGATTTTGTCAGAGGCTTCTGTTGCTAAGTAATTTTTGTTTTGATTTTATTCTATAGTAATTTTGATGTTTTGTCTGTTTTATATTTATGGTATTTTGGTTGTGTTGTAACTAATCTAGTGAATATGGGTTTTCAATATGTTGAGGTTCTGTGAGTTATGTACGTGTATGAAGTTTGTGGTTGTGGCTTCTTTATTAGTGGTTTGCCAGTAGGTATCGAGAGCAGCCATGTTTGAGGTATACAGGTCAAGGGAAATGTCTTATTCCACTTTTGAGAGTTGTAGGTGTCGGCTGTTGGTACTGCGTGCTTGGTTTGAGCTACACAGCTTGCGTGAAGTGTACAATTCCCGCTGGTTTTGTGGCTGTAGTGTTATGTTGTAAGTTGAGTTTTTTTTTCTTTTTGACAGTGCGGTGTTTCATACTGTTATACATTTAGCTTGTCCCTGTCCTAAACCTCCATATTTCCCACAGCTGTCATGTTACTTTCATTTCATTGTTGGAGTGAGATATTCTTGTGTCATCGTTATTTTTGTTCGCACTGTTGTAATGTGTATGTAGTGACGATATAGTCACCATTTTGTATATGCTGAAAGATGACATTTCCGCCATATTGATGACATCATGGGTCAAAGCAGATGAATAGAATTGGATGTTTCCCTAATTCTGTAAGTTTCCTATGAAAATGAATTTATCTCTATGTGTTTAAATTAAATAGGTGATTAAGGGCAGAAGAATCTTCCCTTTGAAGATGGAATTTGCCTGTATTAAAATGACAGTTTCAGCATTAACATAAGGTCGATTACGAAAACCACAGAAAAACTAAAGTCACAATTAAAGAAATCTGCACAATTACTCTCGCTATGTAGTCTATTAATATTCAGTTATACTTAAATATCAAGTGAAGTACAAACAATCATAAGAACATGTACAGTACCTTTCTTCTTACAGGAGATGCTCCTTCTGCAGTAGAAAACTTACTGCAGAAACTGAATGATGATGTATATGTACTGACAAACTAAAGCAATTATCAAACAAAGTATTTCACTCCTAAAATGTCTTCAGATAACATAAAGTAGTGTTCCACTTATTTAATAAATTTATAATTCATTTCATTCCTTAATGAAATCTCAGACACATGGTGAGGCATTATCATCTTTTCACCAAACAGTTCAAAACATATTTTTATTGATTTAAGGAATTACATATTGAAGATTCTGTCTTTCTCAGAAATTCTTTGTTCAAGGTTTGCTGAAAGTGGTCACCCTTTATTCTTGATTTTGCTGTCAACAATCTCTCCAAATTTTCATTACCAGTAGACGACCTAAACTGTGTTCTTCTTTTAGTCACAAGACTGAATATCCTCTCACATTTAGCATTACTCCGAGGGAATCTTAAAATACTTAGAACATAACATGTACTAAGTTGGAAAATTTTAAGATCCCATCACTACTTTTTAATTTTCTTATCAGGGACCACTGCATATCAATTCTCTCTTCCTTTCAGATTTCATGCAGTAGGTCATATATCCTAAATGCATAAAACTAGGACCGTAATTTGTCCATGGCTTCATGCTGTTTACCTGCATCTGCATTCAATAATGCCAGAAACTTTTCCACAAAATACTTCAGAAGAAAATGATGTATGGGAAACAGACCTAATTTGCACAACTTTTGTATTCCTTGACATTTCACTCTTTGGTGGGTATTTTGGACCATGTAGCCACATGTGACAATGAAATATTTTCATACACATGGGAATTCCTTCTTCTCAGAATGCTTGAGATGATCCACAAGTTGCGAAGTACAACTACCAATGTCCAAATCACAAATTTCATTCTTTCTGGTTTCTTCCGCTGTGGTAATCAACCTCTAAAAGAGATAAAAATTTTACCACTGAAGGTTGTACAAATTAAGACATTAAATTTTTTTTAATGTATCCACCACAGATCTTGCTGTAAATAGATGCGAGGCACACCTGACTGTAAAATTACATGCAGGTATAACATTTGACAAAAACATAGAGCCTTAATTAAATCTGATGACAGGAACATAAGAATCCTTTCTTCACGGGGCAGATTGTACTTAATTGAGGAATCCTGTTAAGATGTTTTGGATGTATAAGAACATGGAACTTGCAAATTCAACAGCTCTTCTTCTTGAAGAGGCACTACTCTAAATTGGTGATCCTTTCACCTTCAGAATATAAGTTTTGGAGACATAAAAGCTGATCACCCTTAACAGATTTCACTTCACAATTGAGTAGGCTGAACAAAGGCTTCCGCTGTTTCAATATCAAATTGTCCATCACTGTAGCTGAGTGGACAGTGCGCCGGCTTGTCATGCAGAGAGGGCAGAGTTTGATTCCCGACTGGGTTGGAGATTTTCTCCACTCAGGGACTAGGTGTTTGTGTCGTCTTCATCATCCTCATTTCATCCTCATCGATGCGCAAGTTGCCGAAGTGGCGTCACCTGAAAAGACTTGCACCAGGCGATCAGGTCCACCCATTGGGAGGCTCTCGCCATACGACACTTCATTTCAATACCAAATTAAACATTTGCTCACAGAAAGCCAATGGGTGCACAAATGCATCAAAATTTTCATCTCACCATCATATGAAATTTTTTTTCAGTTTCTCCTTTCTCTTTGTATTATTTTGTAGAAAATAGTATATGTCCAGTACACAATCATCGATCTGGAATGGCAAACATGTAGTTCCCTCTTTTGCAGCCAAACTTAACAAATTTTTAAGGACATCTAACAACAAACAGGTTAATCACATCACTTTTCAACACACATGCAACTCCATTCTTCATTCCATTACAGGTTCATTATCACAACACACGATCAAACTGTTATTGAAAGGAATATTACAGTTCTTCAGAGTGTTAAGAACAAGTGTTCCTGTGCTGATACCACTGAAATCCCCCTGTAAGTTCAGGAGAGATGATAAGCTGCTTTCAATTATTTTTGGTCGTAACAGCAATGGGAATATAGGTTGGAACCGCCTTTGATACTACCATCTGTTTAACTAGACAATGGCAAATCTCTATAATTTTCTATTATTTCTTCTTTTTCCTTTGTAGCATTTCTCTGATAGCTGTTACAGTTTTTGTCCTTGAAAGCTGTATTTTTTTTGCTATATTGCTATCTCACTTTCAATTTTATCACCGAATTTCAGTTTTGTATTGCTATTCACATATGTAACCTTTTCACGATGCTTTTCGGTTTCCACATGTTTTTAAATATCACTTTTCCCCACCATGCGACAAACAAATGTCACATTGGCTAACTGTACAAAATGTGAACAATGGACCTTTCGTACTCTCTATAATGCATGGTAATTGTTCCGGATACTGCTGTTAGAAAACTGATTTTTTTGTTGTTGCCATTACGAAAAAAAAGTTGGATAATGTGAGTCTTCAATTAAACACAATAAACACACAAAAACACAAATCAAACCAGACCATGAAAACACCTCTAATAATAACAGAATATATACTACAAAATGTGTGGGGAGCAGCAGAAATAACAACAATCAATATACAGGATGCACACGACAACCTCTCATTTCTAGGAACTTCAATATGTATATCAATTAAACAAGACTACTGAGCAAAGGACTTCCGACTGGTGGCACAAACTTGAATAGTGGGGTTCTAAATCAAATGCCTTCAGTTTGATGACATTTAACTAAAATTGGGCAATGGAAGGAAAGGGGAGGTGGGAGAAAACGTGAAAAATCAGGAGACTCCCACCTTAATTGGGAGAGTTGGCAGGTATGGGCATGGAAAAAGCTGCAAGTTCCAGACTGGGAAAAAGACAAGTCTCTTTTTCTTTCTTTCTTTTTTTTTTTACCTCCGAACATGTGTCAGTGTTGACAGTAGACTCTGCCGACATTTTATTAGGTATGCAATATACGGCGAACGCTTGCGGTAATCTTCCCGAAGAGATCTAAACAATCTGCGGCACCTACGCAAAAAAAGAGATAAGTACAAGACAATTATTAGAAATTATTGTCCAGTGGTAATCTTTTCAAAAAGAGAAAATATTTTTCATTCTCTGTGACAGTACATGGTTAAGACTCTTAATGTTTAACAAAACAGTAATTTCAACTCATAAAATGGAAACCTACCCTTCTTCATCAAAAAGTTTAATACATCTTAATGTTTCATGAAGGTGAGAAATACGAGAACGATCCTGCAGATTTATAGCTTCAGCCAACTGTAATTGCAGGAATGATACAAGTTCATTTTCTTTCTGAATTGATGACTGCCTCTGCAAAGAAAAATAATAAAAGTTTTAACAATCAAGAATGGTATAAAGATGGAATTTCATTTCGGTTCCGCTGAAAAAGTAAAAATAAGGTCATTTACTGTGGGAGCTATCAAATCTGAATATCTCCTCAAGTCATATGAGAATGAAGAATCTCGTGACAATGCCCTTGAATAAAAAATTCTCGGACTTTTTGATGCCCAGATAAAACCTCAAGCTTTTGAGGATTACCATCATGATCTTCAGCAGAAGCAAGTGACTGGCTTGGCTGCTGCTGTTGTGGCATTATTTATCCCATGGAAGGCTGCAGATTGATTAGCGTATGTAGTCCTGCTGCCACAGCTGGTTTCAATGTCTGGACTGGTGGTACCACTACTCATGTACGAGTGAAACCAATTTGGCAAATTTCTCTGATACCTCTCAGCATTGAGAGCCCACTTCCAATAACATTACATATGCTGTCCCAGTTGAACCTGTTCGCACACATTCTATTTTCTACAGCATCTTTAATTACTATACTCCAGTACGTAAAAGCAGGGACAAAACATTCATTCATCAAAGAGTATTTTGTGTTTACTTGTGAGGTTGTGCTCACCATCTGCTGATTTCTCTAGTACCCAATTTTTAATGTGCTGTTGATGTTCCGCACCAGGGTTGGAAATGATACAGATGAATTGGCCAGTGTAGTTGCACCCGCACTCACTAGGATACTATAAATCTCATGGACCCTGAGGGTCAGACTCCTTAACTGGGTGCAACATCATCTTTATCTTCTTGGGTTGTCAGAAAATAGTTCCGATTCCTTGTTTACTTTATACTAGATGAAGCACTGAAGAAAGCAAGGAACACAATTGGTGGCTCAACATGTGATTTTTCAATATTTTCACATTTCTGTTTCTTGGAGAGTCCCTTCTTTATATCATATGTCCTGTAGCCATTCTTTTGGAACACTTCAAAATCCAAGTGGTCATCATCAATCCATTTTAACAGTATACATCAATGTATTAAAAAAAAAAAAAAAAAAAAAAAAAAAATCTTCTCTCTTCTGTACTGGATGTTGGAAACATTGTGCTCTGAGATATAAATCAGTGTTTGTCAGCTTGCAGTACACAGTGGCCAAGCTCTCTCTCTCTCTCTCTCTCTCTCTCTCTCTCTCTCTCTCTGACTTTCGTTGTATCCACACATCTAAAAATGGCAACTTTCCTTCTCTCTCTGTCTCGACAGCGAAGTGGACATTTGTGTATATGCTGTTAATGTGTTCAGTGATCTGCTCCAGAGCTTCAACACCATATGGCCACACCATAAATGTGTCATCTGCTCCAGAGCTTCAACACCATATGGCCACACCATAAATGTGTCATCAACATAATGATAAAATGAAGATGGGCAAAACTGAGTGAAATTTAATGTTGATCAATATCACAGCAAAGTGTCATCACTGTTGGAGGATAATACCCTAACCTGTCATACAGCAGAAAAACGGTGTAGCTGCTGAAGAACTCTGGTCTATCAAATAATGTCATGAAAAATCTCACAGCTGGAGCTGCTAGACTTCCAAGGCTGTGCAGATTACCTAAAATTCACAAAGACACGCTATTGAGACTTATCATTAATATTATTGGTTCTCCCTCCTAAAGGCTAGCCAAATCTCTAACCAAGTTAATGACTCTGATAGTTTGTTGCTGTGAACATCACATTAAAAGCTCTGAGATGTTCACTGAGAAAATCAAACAAATACAGGCTAGTGCAAATGATAATTTATGTCAGCCTGGATGTGGTGTATCTATTTTGCAAAAGTTCCTGCGGAGGACACATGGAAACTATTGGAAGTATACTTCCCTCCCCAAACTATAAAGTTGTTTCAGTATGCTACGATGACCACCTGTTTCCTGTACAGTGGTAAATTTTATGAAATGACCGATGGAATGGCTATGGTTTCTCCACTACTCCAACAGTGGCCAACTTCTTTATGGAACATTTTGAGAAATGTGCTTTGAATTCGACTCAATTTTGCCCTTCTTCATTTTAACATCATACTGATAACAAGTTTAGGAACTGGCCATGTGACATCAAAGCTTTGGAGCAGTTCCTTAAGCACATAACAGGCAGTTTTCACGGGGCACGGGATATACAGCTGGTGCTCTGCAACAAACTAAAATATGAAAATATTGAACAATCACATGATGAGTCACCAATTGTGCTCTTTCCTATCTGCAGTGCTACATGTAGTAAAACAGAGTCTTGAGAAGATGAGAAATAAGTCCTATTTTTTAATCATCTAAGAAGGTAAAGGAGATACTGTGCATAGTTAAGGACAGTCTCCATCTCAGGGCCCCTGGGGTTTATAAATTACTGAACAAAACCACACAAAGAAACGCCCAATACTGTTTGATGACACAAAAGTTTTGTCACAGGCTCTCACATATTTTGATTCTATTATCAGAGAGGCCATAGAAATTAGAATGTGAGACAACAATTTCAACCAGGACAATGAATATAATATTAGTGGTACATGAAACCGAGCTCTGAATACTAAGAAGAAACAGAGAATTTGCCAAGTTGTTTAAACTCCTACGAGAGCTGTGGTGCCACCACCACAGACAGTGACACCAATTATGACAGCAAGATGACATGCGTCAGACAATCGCATGCCATCCGTGGGCTATATAAGGCAACCACAGCAGCAGCCATTACAGTAAGTTGTTCCCGACAAAACAGATGGTGATAATGATTGAAAGCTTGAGGTTTTATCCAGAATGGAAACAGCAACAACTCCAAGATATGCAAGAAAGGGGGGAAGGGGGAGTATACACTCCTGATTCCGTTACTTTGCAGTTAGTATTTTGCTTACAGTGTTCTCCCACAACACCAATACCATTTTCATTACAAGACAAAAGAATAAACTCATGTTGTCATATTCAGTATCAGTAAAGAAGTACAGCATTGTTTTAAGTATTTGTATTAACACAGGCAGATTCAAACTGGTCTTGTTCTATTAAGATCTGAATCAAAAGTGTTAGCCATCTTCTACAAACTCAAGTGAGGTAAACTACATTTGTTAACTTCAAGTGTGTCTATCTCTAGATCCACTAAACATCAGACACATTTATACAAGTCTTTAAGTATGAAGTTGTCCTAAAGAAATACACTGACAGAAAAAAATTGCAATGCCCAAAAATAATTAATGTAGAGTAATGAAATTTTGGGAATACACTTGTCTAGGTAACAAATGTAAGTGATTAACATTGCAAGGACACATGTTAATGTAAGTGCGATATAAGCCACAGCAAATGTGAAATGCTGGTATATTAATACCTGGTGTAACTGCCAGTGTTACAAGCATGCAAATGTATGTGCATTGTGTTGTACAGGTGCTAGATGTTCGTTTGTGGGATGGAGTTCCATGCTTTTTGCACTCAATACAGAGACAGTTAATGCTGGTTGTGGATGGTGCTGGAGTTTTAGTCCGATGGATGATGTTCCATATGTGCTCGATTGGAGACAGATCTGGTAACTGAGCAGGACAAGGCACCATGTCCACACTCTGTAGAGAATGTTGGATTACAGCAGCGGTATGTGGGCAAGTGTTATCCTTTTGAAAGAGGCTCCCTGTAATGCTGTTCATGAATAGCAGCACAACAGGTTGAATTACCAGATGGATTCACAAATTTGTAGTCAGGGTGCATGGGATAACCATGATAGTGCCTTCTGTCATATGAAATCTCACCTTAGACTATAACTCCAGGTGCAGGTCCAGTGAGTGTACACAGAGAGGCTGGTTGCCCCAACTTGCCTACTCTTAACCAACATACAGCCATCACCAGCATCAATGCAGGACCAGCTTTCATCAGAAAATACAACACACCTCCACCCTGACCTCCAATTAGCTCTTGCTTGACACCACTAAAGTCACCAATGGTGGTGGTTTGGTGTCAGTGGAACACAGGCTATAGGGCATCTAGCTTGGAGCTGTCCTTTAAGTAACCAATTTGTAACAGTTTGTTGTGTCACTGTGGTGACAACTGCTGCTCAAATTGCTGCTGCAGATGCAGTATGATGCACCAGAACCATATGATGAACATGGTGGTCTTCCCTCTCAGTAGCGCCACATGGCCATCCAGAGCCCGGTGTTCTTGTGACTGTACTTTCTTGTGACCACCTCTGCCAGCAATCACGTACAGTGGCCATATTCCTGCCAAGACTTTCTGCAATACCACATGTGGAACATCCATATTCTTGTAGCCCTATTAGATGACCTCGTTCAAACCCAGTGAGGTGTTGAAAGTGGCGTCTTTGTCACCTTAAAGGCATTCTCGGCTAACATCAATTCACCACGTCCAATCTCAAAGCTAACTAACACTCATGACCATTACAGCATGTATTTAAAGCAAACATGATTTGCATCCTCACAGTGGCACTACTAGCATCACTCTTATGCGACTAGTGTGAGATCTGAATAGCCATCATCTTTCAGATATAGAAACATGCCTACCAACTTTGGTTTATGTTGCAGAACTCCTTCTTGGTGTTGGGATTTTTTTCTGTCAATGTATTTGGCATTCATTCTAAAACGTTCTGTATATTTTAATACTGCTTCTCATTTTTAATTTCTTTCATTGGTACTGTACTTCACTTTAGCTTTCTATATTAATCAGATGTCTACTCCCAAGTGGGGGGGGGGGGGGGGGGGGGAAGAATTTCCAAAAAATATTTCTTCTTTTTCTTATCTATATTTTGGATGACTGTTCCTTGCTAGTAAAGATGGTTCAGCAGTTAAATGAATCCCTTCTTACCCCGGTATAATTCTTTGAGTTCAGCTATTTTTGGTCTCATTTACTAAGACATTAATAGACAGTATTAAGATTTGTTGCCAACAACTTACAAGAGCTGTCAGTTTTTCTGGTGACCAAGATACATGCTGGACATCAGCTGTACTGAGTACTATCCTCAGTTTCCTTTTTGCATCAGTAAATGCATAAGAAGCTTCAATGTTGTTTGGATCTATGTTGAGACGTTCATCTGAGGATTCCTTGTGCTTTAAAGGAACAGTTGAATCAGTAATCTGCTCAGCTGAAGCTGCATTCCCAGCGACATTTGGCTTACGGCGATACTTTGCTAGGATATCTTCTGTAGCATCTAAAACATATAACATCTCTAAATTAAGGTGCAGTATTATCAGAATCAACGTAGCATGGCTAGAACTGACGTGATCAATAAGAGAGACAAAGAATGTGTGAGATAAACTATTCGTAAGGTTTAGAAGCATATTTTAAAACACAATACTTAACAGCATACACTTGTAGCCAGTCACACAAAGAAATCACAAAATAATATTGCTGGAATAAACTGTGTTTAATGTCAGTCGTGGGAATGGAACACTTTTGCGTCCCTGCCAAACAGTGACATTCATTGGACAATGACCAGGGTGGTGTAGGAGCTGTTATCGCAGCACCTAACTTCAAGTGTTCACAACGGAACTACCACTGACTGGTATTGTACTGACTGGTATTACGTGGTAAACTGATGATCAGCCATGGCTGATAAACTATCGCACACCTACAACCATCAAGTAATCATGACATTACTAATGAATATAAATGCTTTTAGGATATTTTGTGGTTTTTTATTATTGAGTGTATGCCTAGCCTTTCAGCAGCTCAACACTTAATGTCATGTGGTGCTGGACACTTAATGTCATGTGGTGCTGGGGCTTCACAACATGTCATGTGAAATATAACCCAAACAAACAAGCAATGGGTGGAGCAGCTGGCTGCTGAAGTTTTTACAAGCCTTAGTGTCAAGGACTCCACACAGTGGCAAGTAAAGAAAACAAACTCTCTTCTTGTACGGCACATACTCTTTAGCTGCAGCTGCTTACAAGGTGGTGGTTTGTGGAAGAGGTCGGTATTGGTATGACAGCCCCTCCTTCAGATAAGTAAGTTTAGAAGAATTTTCAGTAGGATTAACTGCTCAAACTGCTTGGAGTATTATTACTTGATACTTTTAACATACATCAACATACCCTGAAACACTATGGATACATATTAATACTTTTCTACCGAAATAAGGTGTTGATGGGCGAGCAACGCATGAAAGCATCAACGCAATTCTTAAACTCCCTTGTGGGTACTGCAGCACTTAATACCAATCATAGGAATGGAACACTTCTATTCCTGCCAGCGACATTAATATGTATGGAACCAAACTTTCGTTCATGTAAACTGGCACATGAAGACTGTATGTACCTACAGTGTCTGAGCACATACTTAAACATGACACATTTGACTTGGGTGTTTCAGTACTGAAAGTGTACTAAATGAATACTACCAGCCACAAACCATACCTTCCCATCTGTAATCCACCAGCTCCAAGACTATGCCAATGAATTTCCAATGTCTTTCATACATACTTCCTCGCATACTCCTCATATCCTGCTGTCCCTAATCATGGGCTGCTTTCTTTTGATCTGTACTGGATGTTCTTAAGAACATATGGGGATACATCATCTCATTATTATTCCCCCTTACTGAGAACTCCTTTGCTTCCTTCCCATGATCCCCTACCAATCTCATTTTATACTGCCCCTGCTCTGCCCTGTGTATGCCTGCATAATTCTGTTTCTTTGACACTTCCTTCCCCGATAAACAAGACTCTCTTCTTTCGCACTGGCCACTGCTGTCTTCTCTTCTACTTTCATTATGTTTATCTTTCCTCTCATCTTTTTCCACACATTCATCTCCTCCTTCACACTGTCACCAGTGCCTTAATAATATTTCTTATATAGCTGTTTCTGTGTTTGCTCTTCTCTTCTTTCTTCCCTCAAAGCCACTTTTCTTGCAAATGACCACAGGATTGCTTTTTGTTTTACTTTTCTTATTTATTTTTACTTTACTTTGTACCACTTCACTTGCCTTGATTTGCCATTTACCCTCCTCATTTTGTTCTTTGCTGTATAATTTGATCTGCTTTTCAATTTCTTACTTTAACTCAAATATTTGTCTCCATTTTTCTGTTCCTTTCTTCACATGCTTGTCTTACTGTTACTAAGTATGTAACATTCTGGCACAACACCACCTACCTTGACAATATTACTTTTACAATGGTAGTATTTCCATTTTTTCCCCATGTGCTTCTGGTAGGTTTCATTCCACCTGGCAAATCGACCCCCCCCCCCCCCTTAATTTTAAAAGAAGAAATCAAAACCATTGAATCTGCTTGCTCTGTATCTCAAGTTGTCATGTTGACCTTCTCATATCTAATGCCAATACATCTGAATTGGATATAATATGCTAACTTAATAGGATTTATTCCTTTTTTGTCATTCTAGGAAATACACTTTACAAGGAAGCACCAACTAGATGATGGACATTAAAAACAAAATTAAGAAATTTATTATCATCAATTTCACAAACAATTACTTTAGTAATGAATGCCATTTTAAGTTCCATATGCATCTCTGTTATATTTCTGTATGGGCTAGATTCACCTTTAGGTTTCTAGAAGTGCATCTCTCCAATTTCTTTGATGTCTGCTGTCATGTTACTATATAAGGACTCCATACTCTGAAGCAGTTCTCTGGAATTGGTTATAATAGTGGTTTATATGTCTTTTCCTTTACAGATACACTGTGCTTTCCCAGAACCCTTGCAGTAAGTGTAACCCTTCTTGACTTCTCCGCTACTGCCGTTGCCATTTCATATTACTTCTTAGTATTACTCCTAAATATTTAAACAATGTAGCAGGCTCCAGGAATTTTAATACTAACCTTGCAGCAGATTACTACTGGGTTCTTTCACTTTGGGGGAGGGGCAGCAGTGTGTGGGTATTATCCTGCATTATACATACTGAGGTGGCAACAGCCATGGGATAGAGATATGCACATACACAAATGGCAGTAGTATCGCATACACAAGGTATAAAAAGACAGTGCATTGGCGGAGCTGTCATTTGTACTCAGGTGATTCATATGAAATGGTTTCTGACGTGATTATGGCCGCACAGCGGGGATTTGCAGACGCTGAATGTGGAATGGTAGTTGGAGCTAGAAAGATGAGACATTCCACTTCAGAAATCATTAGGGAATTCAATATTCTGAAATCCAGAATGTCAAGAGTGTGCCGAATACCAAATTTCAGGCATTACTTCTTACCACAGACAACACAGCAGCTGACAGCTTTCACTTAACGAGTGTGCATAGAATTGTCAGTGCTAAAAGACAAGCAACACTGTGTGAAATAACCGCAGAAATCAATGTAGGATGAACAAAGAATGTATCTGTTAGGACCATGCAGTGAAATTTGTCATTAATAGGCTATGGCAGAAGATGACTGATGTGAGTGCCTTTGCTAACAGCATGACATTACCTGCAGCACCTCTCCTGGGCTCATGACCAAATTGGTTGGACCATAGACAACTGGAAAACCATGGCCTGGTCAGATGAGTCCTGATTTCAGTTGGTAAGAGCTGATGGTAGGGCTCACATGTGGTGCAGATCCCACAAAGCCATGGACCCAAGTTGCCAACAAGGCATTGGGCAAATTGGTGGGGGCTCCATAACTGTGTGGACTGTGTTTACATAGAATGGACTAGGTCATTTTGCCCAACTGAACCGATAATTGACTGGAAATAGTTATGTTGTCTACTTGGAGACCATTTGCAACCATTCATGGACTTCATGGTCCCAAACAATGATGGAATTTTTATGGATGATAATGTGTTGTGTCACCGGGCCACAATAGTTCACGATCTGGCCACTTGGATTGCCCAAGATGAATAGCATCGAACACTTGGGAGACATCACTGAGAGGCCAGTTTGTGCACCAAGTCCTGCGCTGGCAAAACTTTTGTAAATATGGATGGCTATAGAGGCAGTATGGCTCAATATTTCTGCACCGGCTTCCAATCACCTATGGAGACCATGCAATGTCGAGTTGCTGCACACAGTATTAGGAGGCATCCCATGACTTCTGTTATCTCAGTGTAACCTTAATGAGAGCAGCCATTCATATCAAGACAAAATTTTGTCCACATCTTCCCATCTTTATTTACGATTTCCTCACTGTTGCTACTTCCCTAAACATAACAGCTATGTAAGCACACAGTCTAATACTATTACTGAATGTATGTGGCAATCTATATGCTTCTCTGAGGTACATCAATGCTACTTTCCTTTCTGTTGAACATTAGCTGTCCAGTATAACAAACAATTAGTGAAAAATTTTTCCCTAAAAAGCTTTATCTGTTAAAATACTCTGGTCATTTGGTCATTAATCAGCAATGTGAGAATTCTGGAATCTAAGAATAAAGAATCTATCTATTCACGTGCATTTATTATTTGCAAGATATCAAGTGTGAATAAAAAAGCTGTGTTTCACAAAGTGGTCTTTTCCTGTAAACGAAAGAAGTCACATGCCATAAAAAGATTTTCTGTTTGTGTTACAAAGATATTTTGCACTTACTTGTGTAGAAAATGTCAGTGCAAATCATCTGAAACTGTGCTGAAGCCCAAGTCAAGTAGCATCATCAATTGAAGATATCTAATTTTATTAAGAGATTAGCCTTTTAATATCATGAATCTTACTGCTAATATTACATTGAGGTGACAAAAGTCATAGGATACATCCTAATACCATGTTGGACCTCCTTTTGCCTGGCATAGTGCAGCAAGTCGACATGGCAAGTTGTTGGAAATCCCCTCCAGAAATATTGAGCCACACTGCCTCTACAGCCATCCAGAACTGTAAAAGTATTGTCAGTGCAGGATATCGTGCACAAACTGACCTCTTGATTATGTTCCGTAAATGTTCTATGGTATTCATCTTACGCAATCTGGGTGACCAAATCTTTTGCTTGAATTGTCCACAATGTTCTTCAAACCAGTTTTAAACAGTTGTGGTCTGGTGACATGGCACATCATTGTTTGGGAACGTGAAGACCATGAATGGATGCAAATGGTCTCCAAGTAGCAAAACATAATCATTTCTCATCAATGATCGGTTCAGTTGGACCAGAGGACCCAGTTCATACAGCGTTGCTTGTATGTTAACACTGACAACTCTAAGCAAACACTGCTGCTCTTGGTCATTAAGTGACAGCCATCGAACTTGTTAGTTAGAGGTAATGCCTGAAATTCTGTATTCTTGGCACTCTCGATGTTGTGCATCTTAGAACATTGAATTCCCTAACGATTTCTGTAATGGAATGGCCCATGTGTCTAGCTCCAACTACCATTCCGCATTTGAAGTTTGTTAATTCAGGATTAGAAAAGAAACCAAATTTCACAACAGAAATAATGTATGGTTTAGTCTATAGTCATTTTTTTTTTTTTTTATTTCGTCTACAGGCTAACGGTTTCAGTATACACTACCACCCTCAGACCATACCCTGGCATGCAGTCATCATGCTTGTTTCAAATTGGGAAGCGAGTGTGATGAATGCATGCCAGGGGATGGCCCGAGGATGGTATTGTATACCAAAACCGGTAGTCAGTAGATAAAATAAAAATATGTGACTTAGACTAAAACAATATGTTATTTCTAAAGTGTATTGATTGCTGTAGAACTCACAATATAGTGAGAATATGTAAAATCCACATATCACATAACATCCCTATTCCTTAATAAAACTAATAGCAAAATGAATGAAAGCAATAAAATAAATACTGGTACACCAGTACATTACAATTTCTTGAATGTATAAGCTAGATAAGTATTACTTTGAAACAATGCTGAGTAATATGTTACAGCTGGTGTGCAATAACGACGACACTTAGGCAATTACTTGAATCTATTAAAAACAAAAGATTCACTATACCAGAGTGTAGTGGCCGAGCTTCTTCAGAAAGTCCTCTTCGCAGTCGATGTGATGAACCATCAGTTTCAGTGGCATTCAGACTCGATTCATAGCTGAAAATAACAATAAAATTAATAATGTGCACATAAAAAGAATAAATAAAGCACCACTGTATTGTGCCACTAGTAACTGGAAACAAATTTCAATCCTAGTAAAAAACAAAATGGAGATTCTTTTATCTTTTTACACTTTGAGAGCCCACTGGATGACTGGTGAACCTAATGGAATAGCAGTATCTTAGTGTAGTTTCTCTGAATGTATTTCTGGACTTTCGACGATAAATTGTGCCATCCCTCTTCAACAGTTACACTGGAATGAAAGCATTTCCATGTTCTTCCTGCACCAGGAATATAAGATATACCAGAAAAATGGCTACAGCCAATGGGTAACTATTACTGAGTATTATTTTTCTCCACCACAGCATTCAGACTATACAATTCTACATAAACCAGATCAAACTGTTCAGCATGACTTGTGATAATAGCTTCCACTGTTGAACAAGTGTCCTCTGGCAGTCATATATGGTTCATGGTTGCAGTGTTAGGGCTACAATCCTTCATGCAAGAGCATCCCGTGCATGATAAATTGGCTCCAAATCCCAAGAGCAACCTCACCACTTTAGATGCATGATGTCCTCATGTTGTACTCAAAATTCAATGGCATGCAATCCAATTCAAGCCTGTCTCTGTTGAAATTTAGTCAATTGTGAAACAAAAATTCTTGCTGATTTTTTTTTTTGGTGGCTTTGTTTCAATGTTTTCCTCATTTTGCAATGTTGCAGGGCATCCAGAATGAGGTTTGTCTTCAATACTTAACTCACCATGTTGCAAGTGTCCAAACCAGTCAAAACCTTCTGTATGGGCTCATAGCATCCTCCAAGAAAGCCTCTTGAAGCTTTTTTTTTTTTTTTTTTTTTTTTTTTTTGCAGGACACACCGACAGTCAGAGAAACACAACACTATGCTCACACATTCACCTACACACTGACGTTGCCTACGCAGTTGTTTCATGAATGTCTCAACTACCCACATGTAGCGGGAGAACTCAGTACTATGTCTACAAATAGCATTGCCCTCTCAGAGTTAACACCCCCCCCCCCCCACTCCCCCTTCCTCATATTACCAATAATTTCATTGAACAGTAAAATATCATTTTACTTAATGAGCAAATTTGGTGGTTTTTTTTTTTTTGCCAAATTAAATGTTTTTTCTGCCAAATTTGCTTTTGACAGATTACATGTTTCTTGTCAAATTCCGTATTTCTTGCCAAAATCTGTGTTACTTTTGCCCAATTCTCCCCCCCCCCCCCCCCCACCCAAATTAGATGTTGATTGTTCATTCAGCCAAATTCAGTGCTAAGTTCTTTTTTAGCAGATTTGGTGGTGTTTAGCTTTTTGGCAAATCCGGAGATGTTTTTTGCAAAATTAAATGATGCTTTTTTGTCAAACTTAGTGGTGCTTTTTTTTTTTACAAAACACAGTGGTGCTTTTTGCTAACTTCAGTGTTATTTATGTCACCAAATCAAAGTTTACTATTCAGGCGGGAACAAGAAGACACTAAGCAATAGTTATGAAAGTTACTGTTAAGTAATTCAGTTAGCAAGATGAACATGCGAAAGCCAATCAGATGTATGGACACACCCACAGAAAACTTTGCAGAATGCTAGTGGAGAGGTGATCCATGTGTGGAACATCACTGCTAGACTTCAGAGTAGAGACTCTGATGCAAGTCGATGAAATGCACTCCATTACTGTTTGCAGGTAATTCAATACTTTGCCCCTGAGCTGAACACCAAACTGGAACCCCGTTTGACCACAGCAGTAAAGGACTTTCCAACAACAAGTACCAAAAAATTACAGTCATTCTTAGACCATGCAAATTATTATAGACGTTTTGTGAACAAGTATGCTACCATTGCTAAGTCCCTGACTAAACTATTGAAGAAAGGAGTTAGTTTCACCTGAACCAAGGAATGTGATGAAGCGATGCAAAAAATTCAACATGTTTTGACTAGAGCCCCTGTGCTAGCCTACCCAGAATTTGAAAAACCATTTATTCTGTCGGTAGATGCCTCAGATTATGCCGTAGGAGACATTTTGTCACAAGAAATCAATGGAGAAGAACGACCAATTGGTTATGTGTCTCGACAGGTTAACATAGCGGAATTGAATTACAGTACAACTGAGAAGGAACTTTCAGCACTCATGTTTGTCGTAACCTACTTTCGATGCTATTTGTGCAGGAGGAAGTTTACTGTCATCGTGGATCACGCCGCATTACAGTGGATGCTAAGCTTGAAAGATCCCAGCAGCAGATTAACTCGTTGGGCTTTAAAATTGAGCGAATTTGAATACGAGGTGAAACATAAACCAGGCAAGTTGCATCAAAATGCTGATGTGTTAAACCGGAAGGTTACAGTAATTGTTGCCAATGATATTTCTATTGAAGAACTAAGGGAAGCACAGCAAAGAGATGTTGAATGCCAGAGGTATGAATCTTTGACCAAATTTTCTGTCGAAGATGGAATTTTGTATCAAATAACCCCACTGGGTAAACGAGTAGTAATCCTGAAAGAATTACGTCCTAAGATAATAGCACTATGTCATGATAGCCTGCAAGCATGTCATAATGGTCTTCTCGCCACCAATTGCCAAATAGCCGCCTGTTTTTTCTGGGAAGGCAGACAGCGAGATGTGCAAAAGTACATAAAAAATTGTTTGCCCTGCGTTAGGAGGTCACTGCTGCCTCGAACAAAGTTACCTTTGCAACAAGTGCCAGAAGCCACTTGCCTCTGGGACTAGTAGCAGCAGATATTGTCAGTCCTTTCCCTTTGAGACCACAGAATAACTGATACATATTGTCAATTATAGATCATTTTTCCAGATTCCTAATTCTTGTCCCCATACCAGACATGTCAGCAGAAACTGTAGCAGAAACTTGAGCATTTCTCACCCACTTGTTGTTGCCTGATGGAAGTCCTGAAGCTGTACTTACAGATCAAGGCACAAACTTTATGTCAGCATTATTTACAGAAGTTTGTCAACTACTGCGAATCAAAAAGTGGAGAACGACCCCATTTCACCCTAAGGCTAACTGATGCTTAGAGCGAGTCGACCGCACAGTTACATGTATGCTTTCTTATTGTGTCAATAAAAATCATTCTGATTGGGACAGGTACGTCCAATACGTCATGTCAGCATATTATAGCTGTGTCCATGAGGTCACTGGATACTCGCCCTATGAGGCCGTATATGGCCGACCCATGAATTCACCTTTTGAAATTGACAAACTGCCCCCAGGGATTAGATCCACAGACATGAATGGTTTGGCATGACGTTTAAAAGCTATTTGGAAAAAAGTAAGAGGAAACAATGAAAAAGCTACGGCTCAGCAGTTAGAAAAGAATAATGAGAGAGCAATTATGGCCGAGCGCAAGGTAGGGGATGTAGTGATGTTGCGCAATCCAGTAGTTAAGAAGGGAACGATGAAGAAGTTTACTCCTATGTATGGAAGGTCCATACCCCATCATGCGGCTTACTTCACCAGTAAATGCAGAAATTCAGTTAGCAGACCGGACAGTGATCGTTCATTTTGACAGGTTAAAGTTGTATAAGAGTTCTGAGCCACCTCCACTTGACAGTAAAGCAGAGCCTGCTACACAAGTAGCCCCAGCCAAGAAGACAAGAAAGAAAGTAGTGCAACCACCCATAGCGCAACCTAGATATGCTCTAAAGTCAAAACACGTATATCGATCCAGGGACTAGGTCCAGCGTGCCATGTATTTAATTGGAAAAGTCTTTAGTGAAGCAAGAGAATTAACTGACAGAAAACTGCTGTCATTGCAATGTATTCATTTAAGTTGTGCATGTTATTTGCAAGTATTCATAAGTATTGGCAACCATTTGTAATGGAAGTTAGGATGTCATATATTAATGGGAAGGGATTGGAGTTTTTCATAATTATTCTGTCTTGCAGCACTCAATGTCTCCAGTAACGCTGTTGTAGCGGTAAAGAGCTGGAAACACAATCACTCACTAGTAACGGAATTAAGGGGAAAAGTTGTCCTTGTCAGTAGAACACACAGAGTGAGAATCAAGCAATCTTTTATATCTCAAAAGGAATGACACTTCACATGTTGACTTAGTGAATGGCGAACAGGAACAACTGTTAAAGCTCTGCCATAAAAGCATGTTAGTAACACGTATTTGTAACTGCCATTGGCATAAGATCACTGACAACCTGACACCCTCTACTTACGGTTTGGGATGCACCACATTATGCGTATGTTTATGCTAAGAGCTCAGACACCCATAATAACAATGTTAAAAAGAGAAAAAACAATTCGAACACCAGGCTAGAGAGACAGTGGTTTCAATTAACAAGAATACCTAAGTTCAAGTTAAACATCAAATATGTTACTTTAAAAGTAAAAGGAGCCCTCCCTAAGTGCTATTTTATTGTTGGAGAGACAACAAAGTAAGTGTTCATGATGCTACATGTTTTTGTATACCAAATGCAAAAGAGAAAGTCATGTGGTTAACTCCAGGCAAGATAGCCACATGCAGTTTGTTTACAAACCGCAAGCCTTGCCCTCCCTGCCAAGTAAGCGGCCATTAGGGCCAAGTGAGCGGTCATTAGGATTTCAACCCTACCCACTGCCTTGTGACGTGGTCGCATAAACGGTTACGTAGGCGGTACCATTGTGTCAATGATGTGCCTTCATAAAGGAAAAGCTCATCAGAAATTACGCTCAACTTAGTCTTTTCTAACTCGATCCCTTACGCTTTCTGTTTCCACTGTGGAAGTTTCTAGATTCTCACCAAGTTTTGTTTTTTTCTTCTTGCTTTCAATTATGTTGACATTCAATGACACAATTTTCGTGCCTGAGAGCAGGAACCCAAACCTAGCAGACGAACTTATCTATTCAATGGGTGCATGAACCCATAATTACATGCCTTATAATTATTGTTTTGTTGGTCGTCATTGAATAAACCATATCAACTGCGCTCATCTATCCTTCTTATTCAGAAATATTATACCCCTTTTGTGACATTTATATTTGTCACTTCTCACTCTGAATCACATAAATATGTTCATCGGGTGCAGGAGCCCAGAAACATGGGGAGTTTCTGTTCTGCAAGTAACAGAGTGCAATGTACAGTCAGCACAGTAAACAGCATCAGTATGCTTTATTTCCCTATCGTTCTTAGACCCGCTGCTTACTTCCTGCGTAGTGCAGCGATGTAGCACGAGAATCGGCCTCGAAGTCACCTGCCCCGCGCCGCTCTGATGTAGCTGCCGCGCTGACCCCTACCCGCATTATTAGTGCTATCGCCATCAACTTTCAGGTCAAACACTTTGTGTACTGTGTAGTTCGAAGCTCAACGGCCACTGACTTGAAAAATCGCTGACCCAACTCGTTGCTCAGCAAATACTTCGCCTTCACTTCCGCAAATACGTTTGTTCCCCAATATAAAGGGAGATCTGCTCTCCTTGTAACCTTCAGTCACCTCTTTCGAACCGTGTCTGCAAGACCTATTGGTGTGCACATTCTATCTTCGTTCACTACTCTACACTCAAGGTAATAAAACAAATGATTGTCATTTTTTCTGTTGTTCTTCAACGTATTTTCGCCACCTTGGACTGCCGGGATTTCAGACCATTGTTTCTTTCCAGATTTTGGAAGTTTGAAATTACGTGGGCACAAGTGCTCTGCTACCTGGCCTATTACATTTGCCACTTCACTGTCCTTAAAATGGCTCTGAGCACTATGGGACTTAACATCTGTGGTCATCAGTCCCCTAGAACTTAGAACTACTTAAACCTAACTAACCTAAGGACATCACCCACATCCATGCCCGAGGCAGGATTCAAACCTGCAACCGTAGTGGTCACACGGTTCCAAACTGAAGCACCTAGAACCGCACGGCCACACTGGCCGGCCTTCATTGTCCTTGACTATCACCTCATCATGAAGAGGATACTTCTGCTGTCAGCTATTTGTATGGTTTCCAGTGCCCCATCGTTTACAAACCACCCACTAGTGTAAGGTATCATGTTTGAGAAACCTGAAAGTCTATGGTATACTCCACATCATCTAGTGATTAACACAGAACTTGATACTATGCCCCTCATAAAGGTACAGTTGGCGTTGCAACAAACTGCCGATCAAATGTTAGGATATGAATCATTGCTTGTATAATCCGGTCAGAAGAAAGCTTTACTGGTATTACGTCATCTTAGGCAAAATATTGATCACCTTCAACACGTACCAGCCCCATGCGTAAAACGAGTCTGGTTCAATGCCGGAGGTGCCATACTAAAAGCTGTGTTCGGAGTCCGTGATCATAAAGATGTCCAACATTGGAACAAAGATATCAGCCAAATCGACACATTTACTCAACAGAAACATGAGATGATGTTATGCCAACAGGCACAATTAACGCACATTGAAGACAATCTGTTACCAGCCAGTAGGCAAATATGCAGTGTTACAGCTATGATACTTCACCAATATGAATCTTTTAAGAACTCCGTAAAATGGGACTTCACGACTATACAAGCTGAGGTATCCAATCTTACGCTAAACCTTGAAACATCTGATGCCATACAAACACTATCACATAACATGCAGACTATCTAACTGCTACTTGTCAATTTATGTGTCACAATACAATTAGGATTGCGAGGAGTTCTGAGTTCAGAACTTTTACCTCTTAAACAATTTATTCAAGTACTGCAGAATGTTACCACCGATTTGCAACCACCAATGTGTTTAGTATTGCCCATACATGAATCTATGTTACCCGATAATCATGCTATGGCTAGGACTGAGTTATTAAAACATGCCAACACCCTAGGGTTCCATATACTTATACCCCTTGCCCCTCGAATTGTCAGTTCAAGTGTTACAAGACACACGTGTTCCCTGTTGGGTGGTCAGCAACCAGACAGTATATATGTTGGAATACAGCAGACATTCTTGTCATTAGTCCAGATCACCAAAAGTATACTACGATGTGCCAGAATCAGTTGAATGAATGCATACATGTTCATAATTTCATGTGCCGTGAAATCACCCTTCGAAACAACCGTACGGGACGTGAGATTAGCCTTTTCTTGGGAAAGCGTCAATTGGCACCCTGTTCACAAACTGTAGTTTGCCTAGCGGAACCCTGGTTTAGGACCATTAGCACAAACCTCCTATACGCATTAAACCAACCTACGATGTTAACACTTTGTGGCTATGAACATAATTTCCAGTCGCAAACATACGAGATAGAAATCGCAGACAGTGGATTTTTAGCAAACAGTTCCTATTGCGATGTTATTATGCCAGTTGTAACCTTTCATGCTGGTATGGTGCCCATTTACCTATGTTTTTCCTACCTGTAAGTTCATACGGGTTCCTTTGTCAACTGAATTACCTGTTTTATCTAATGTTTCGAATGATCACCTTTTAACATCAATCAATGACCTTTTAAAACACGAGAGAGGACAAATCTCTTACGATCGCCTGTTAACACACTTAAGTGAATGGCAGACAGCCACTAATCTACATACAACTATTATACCCAGTGTCACAGTAACCCTGTTCACTGCTATTTTTATTATTGTACTGATATGGATCTCGTACAAAAAGGGATTCTGCAAACGGTTACAACCATCCCCTCCTATAGTTCCAGAACCCCAGCCTCATGGTAAATATCGCCCACAATTCAAAAGAAAAGCCTATCAAGGTATGTGCCCTCCTTTAGTTTTAAGAGTTCAACTGTGTTATTAATTAATGTGAAAGCTTACGCAGCATAGTGAAGTGCTCCCCTAGGGTTAACTCTTTTAAATGTGTGTGAAACATGTGAACCTCCCCTCATACTCCACTGCGCTGAGTTCCAGTGGATGGGCTTGACCACCGCCACACCCCCTTAGAGCCGGCAGCTTGTGCGCTACCCGCCGAGGACAACGCAAAGCACCGCATTGTGCCACTCAGCCTTGCGTGTAACGTCAGTGGTGATACGCAATTGTTTTTAAATTCATTTAAGAGATAAAGACGCTTGGTGTGTACTCCTGATTCAAACTATTACTTTCCAATGTGTTTTATTTACACGTGTTAACTGATGTAATTTTGTTTTGATGTTTCATAACATTTATTCCTTGTTCTTGTGTAAATATAATATTGTTGAAGTGTGTAAACCCCTTTGTGACCCCTAAGAGGTCTTAAAAGTCTCTACTCCCACCCCTCGTTAAAGGCCCCTGCTGTCTTCCGTGGGAACCTTTAACAATCATATAATGTCTATTTTGTCTTTGCAAACTAAAATTGTCAACATTTAAATAACAACTGCATTGAGCAAAATCACATACGTTTCCTGCTCCCACAGAAGGGGGAGGAGTGTAAGGTTGAGCCAGATAGTAGGGGATTCTATCTCTATTTTCTTTCAAAAGGTTTATTTCATTTTCTTGTTACGGTCAAGCATTAGCCAGTAGCTTCAGCTGCCTGTAATTTTCTCGTCCCATGGTCTGGTAGCAGCAAGTCAGCACCGAGGTGGGCAATCTCGATCACGCGCCTCCCTCGTGTGCTGACGACGGTAACGTCACTAGGCGAAGTTGACCAGGCCACGCTTCGGAACTTTCCATGCCGCCCCCACGATTTTCTTGGCTCCTGACTAATCAAGGTGGAGCAAGCCATGTGGCTGTGCTGGAGGTACCCTGCCACCCGTCGGCCGAAACGCGGTTTCTGTAGCTGCCACAAGCCTGAGTGGCGGCCACCACTTTTCTTTAACTTCGCCTAAGTTTGCTGCGAACTATGTCTTGCCCACCACTTCATATTGGCCCACCCTCACCTCCCCAAGCCTGACTCATGCTACCCATTTCAATTCACATCTGTTGGTTTTTCTGCCAACAAATGGCTTCATTTCAGAAAAGGTGCCGGAATAATTTGTTGCAACGTGTTTGCCCACCGCTTCAGCTGCTCCTAACAGAGCTGTTCTTGCACAATTCCTTTTTTTGCCAATATGTCATCTAGCTGGTGTTTTTTTATTGGCTATGCCTTCTAAATTACATGTTGGATCCTTTTTTACCACTAAATCAGTAACATGTTGGCCGATCCAGTTATTTCCCTGTTAAGACTTGAAAGCATAAAGTTATGATGTTCCAGCCATTTGCTGGCAGACAAGAATCAAGTATAGTAATGGGCTGCCATCTTATAGCTTCTGGATCAGCTTTAGAGATTATTTCAGCTGTTCTTAACATACGGGCATTAGCTTGGTTTGCCAATGTTGGCCCATGTTTGTCTTTCTTAACTCTGTCTTTTAAGACAGGTTAAATGATAAGTACAGCCTCAAGTATTTCTACACTTCTCTGGAACCAAAACTGATCTTTAAAAACAGAAAAAAAACAGTCTTGGTTGCACAAGATCAATTTATTTAATCTTCACATGTGATGTGTTTCACCTGTTCTAGGCACAATCAGACAATCTGAGGAAAACTACAAACTAGTGTAAGTATAAATTGCTATTAAAAACAGTAATAAATGAATTAAAAATAACTATGGAGCACATGGTCACATTTTTGTTTTAGGAGGTGGTGAGGGGCACAAATTTCAACTTTATAAGATATTGACCACAACTGAGCTTACCAATAAAAACCCTTGCTAACCATGACTGAGATATCAAATGTAATTGCAAGTCCCACAGAACTGAGAGGAAACAGCCTGATAGCCACTGTCAATGTTTCATTACATCACGCAGAAGCAACAAGAAAAAAGGTAATGACAGTAGGAAAAAGGAAAACAGTAAAGCATGCAAAGGGTTAGCCTCAATGAGCATCTACTGACAAAAAATGGTCAGGTGAAAAAATTTTTCCCCTTTGTCCAGCACTTTCTGGCCATCAGTTCCAGATTTAGAAAACCTTAAAATCTTTCATGTGGCTAACAAAGGCAAGAAACTGAGTTTATTGGAAGAGTCTGAAATTCCTAAGCATATCTTTTTCAAATCTCTGAATTTAATAAACGAACAAGTCTGTTCGAAACATCACACTTTTTTGATGTATTGATGTGTATCTTTAAATGATGGCTGCCACATATATTACTTACTGAATATTCTATTTAAGTCTTAGAAATCAGTTAAGTTTTAGGATGACACCTTGTGAGCCTTTTCTCACTAAGGCTCCACAGGACCCTGACACCTGGTTGGCAGTCTAGTTGGCAGCATGACAGCGCATGCCCACAGTGTTGTAAACAGACCAGATTTGTGTTCATAGTGCAGTTTCTTCATGTGTAAGTCACCATCATTACAGTCAGTTTTCCAGTTTAGCATTGCTTATGGCTTTGTTGCTTCATATTTTTACCAAAACTTTTCATGTGTTTCTTTATCCTTATTAGTGCCCATTCATTTGCCAAAGGTATACTGGCCTAGCTGTTATATGAGTGTATTTTCTGCTCACTGAATTTGCCTATTTGCTTAAGTTAGGTACCCCCTTGTACTCTTTGGTGGCTTTCTTTTTCCTACTATGACTACCTTTTTTTAAGTTTCTTCTAGGTGAAGTAATGAAGCACTGACAGTGGCTATCTCAACATTTCCTACCAGTTCTCTTGCACTCTTAATCACATGTGACGCCTCGGTTATGAGTAGGATGAATTTTGTCAATGATCTAATGAAGCATTGACTGTGGCTATCTGGCTGTTACCTCCCGGTTTTATGGTACTTTCGACTACGTTCAATGTCTAGGACACGATTAGCAAGAGTTTTTATTGGTAAGCTCAGTTATGGTGCAAAATTGTATGAGTTGAAATTTCTACCCCTAGCCACCCTCTAGAAAACAAATGTGGCCACATGCTTCACAGTTCAAACAATGTTTGTCTTCCTTCTGTTATTCTTAATTTATTATTGTCTTTAATAGGAATTCATACTTACACCAGTCTGTAATTTCCCCAGATTGTCTGATGATGCCTAAGACAGGCGAAATATGTCACATGTGAAGATTAAATTATCCAAATTTGTACAACTAAGGCTGTTTTTTCTGTATCTATAGATCCATTACATCTGCTTTACCCCTGCCACCACAGTAGTTATGGAGTGGAGTGATTTTAACCCAAACTGATCTTCCCTTGGATAGCCTCTATCAATTTATCCATTCTTATGTGAATAATTTCTGGCAATATTATGATACCATGTCTTATTAAACTGATAATTCAGTAATAATCACACCTGTCTTATTTGGAATTTGAATTGTTACACTCCTCTTCTTCAAGTCAAAGGATATATCATCTGTCACATAGCTTGCACATCAATTGAAATAATTTTGTCATGGTTAGCTTTCCCAACTACCTGAACCAATTAGAGGACACGTCGTCTGCTCCAGGTGGACTTGTTCCGGCTTAGGTCTTTCAATGCTCCACCAAATTCTTCTCGCACATTTTGCATCTCACTTTCATTTACTTCCTCTTCCATCTCCATAACATTTTCTTCAGGCAATTATATTATAATAAATAAACATAACCTTGATTAAAAATGTCACCATAACTTCCTTTTGAGACAGAGTATACTAAAAACACCATACATCTGTCTTTCAAGGAATATGCCTTCTGAAAGTTATACGCAACACACATACATGAGAACAGCAGCTATGCATGCAGAATACATATTTTGCTCGAAATGTTATCAACTGTATGATAATTACTAGTCTCAAAACAAAAACTAGTTTCACGTTTTCCCCAGAAGGTTGTGCAATCTTAAGTTGACTGAATGCTTATAATTTAGTTTCTTGTTATTGCTTAAGTAATTTTTTTCTGAACACACTGGATCAATTTCCTTTATTGTGTTTAGGAAGTGACAATAACAAATGTTTGTTTTGTTTGTCTTAATAAGTGTCAACTGTCATTTTCTTCAATAAATAAAGCATCCTGTCCGTTTATAAACTTTGCAGCTTTCTTCTGACTACTCCCCATATTGTTTACATTTCATTCTCAGAGTTTTTAATTTGAGACACAATAAACAGATTTTACTTTTATTTTTGAGAACTATATGCGGTACTCAACAATACGATTTCTACCATGAGAATACTTGCATACTATAGCTTTTCACAAGTAATTTACATAGTTCTCTGAATTGGAAAATAATAAATTCCATTTTTTACCCACAGTTTCCGTGAAACTGAGTTAGTGTCACACTTCAGATATTTCACTGGGAAACAGCAGTTAAAGTTACTTCTGACACCTAGTGAATTACAAATACAAAAAACACTTTACCTGACATTCTGCAGGTCCTCCTGAAAGCTTCCTGTTATGAAACAATAGAGTCTCTGTTTCACTTACTGACATCTAATTGTAAATAGTCACATTGCCTTACATAACTGATTGAATGTAATGGGGTAAGTGGCAGACCGCGACTTGAACCTTTTACACAAGCAGTTGCTTTAACTGCTATGGCTATCAGTGCCTGACTCATGGTCAGACCTAAACTTCCATATGTCATCTACATCACAACCTGTACTCACACACACATTCCTGTCCAGATGAGGATATTTTAATACAAACCACCATAAGCTGTACAAGTTAATGACGACAATGAAAATTTGCGCGGGTCACCTGACTGGTGCTGATCAAGAGTCACTGTCGAAGATCTTTCATCTCCACCTTCAAGTGGATGTACATCCCGTAGAACAGATTTCTGGCCCTATGTCCACGTGACCTTTTCTGCTACTTATCACCCCAGTGATTGTTTTCTGCAGTTTGCCCACTTTTAGCAAAATCACCCACTATAAAATAAGTAACAACATACCGAGTTCCTAGGTCATCTGTTCCCCTGAGAGATTTGACACGTCTGCTTTTGAAAGGTAGCTTGAAGTTTCGGAAGAATCCTCTCTTGTGTTTTGAGTCTTCATCTAGTGCATCCTATAACAGTGAAACACACGTGAGACCACTAGTACACATTCTGGCACATACTTTCACACATAAGTAAATTAGACATGCACATCATCATCATCATCATCATCATCCAGTTTAAAGAATAACGAAAATTCTCACAATGAATAAACAGTCACAAATTTAATATTATGGGCCAAAAAACGAAGGATCTGAGCAAATTAAAAGTAAACCATTCTGACATTGCAATATATGAACCAAAGTTCAAGATGAACGTCACTCATACTCTAGCACTCTAAATCCACATACACCACATATAAGCAGTAAATACTGTACAAGGTACCTGACATTCCAGTTAATGATTTGAAGAGAAAATGAACAAACCTTGTCACCACGTTCAGCTGTTTTATCAAAACTAATGCTTTTGGGAATGGCACCTGTAGAAGTTGTTGGATGTGAGATAGGTTTACTGGGAGGAGGAGGTACAGAGGCTCCGTCAGTCACAGTAGCTTGACTGTTGATCATTAGTGCACTAGGAGCCAGTAGCAAATCTGCAAAAGGAACAGAAAAAGCCACACGTAATTACCTTCTAACACTATGCAGGATAGCTACGTTTCACTTCATACAAGAAAGAAAACAGTGGTGTACATTGTGTTTATCATTTTAGTCCTGGCCCCTGCACCAAAATATGCAGAATATTTTCTAAATGTAAAACTATCACACTACATGTAACAAACTGTTATATTGATGAGCAATTCTTCTTAATTCATTCCACGCACTGAGCAAGCAGAATCCACGAGAAATTTGAAGAGAGAATTACAGTTACAGCAAATGACTTGGAAGAGCAGTTGAATGTAATAGCTAGTGTCCGGAAAAAAGATTATATGATGAACATCAACAAAAGTGAAACAAACGTAATGTGATGTAGTTGAATTAAATCAGATGCTGCTTAAGCAATTAGTTCAGGAAATGAGACATTAAAAATAGTAGACAAGTTCTGCTATTTGGGCAGCAAAATAAATTATGGCTGAAGTAAAAAAGATACAGGCAGTGAAGCCCTGTACAGGAGCAAAATGTGGATGATAAGCAGTTCAGACAATAAGAGAATAGAGGTTTTCAAAACAGTTGTTACACAAGAATGCTGAGGATTAGATGAGTAGGTTGTGTAACTTATGAAGGAGTACTGATTCGAACAGTAAAGAAAAGGAATTTACAGCACAACTTGACTAAAAGAAGAGACTGATTGATAGGACTCATCCTGAGGCATGAAGGAATCATCAGCTTAGTACTGTAGGGAAGGGAGGGTGGGAGTAAAATTGTAGATGGGAGCACAAGACATGAATACACAGTATCAACTGCAAATGTATGTAGGTTACAGTAGTTATTATGAGATCAAATGTCATGTGCAGGATAATAGAGTAGTGTGGAAACCCGCATCAAAGCAGTTATTGGACTGGAGGCAACAACAACACATTGCATACAAGGGGAGAAGATCATCTTAATCTACTTTGTTCATCTGTGACTGAACTACCATTTTTGTCATACAGAATATGCCCATCTGACAAGAGTTTCATTTCAGCATTTAAAGAACTTCATATAGCATAAAGTGGTTTCATTCTGAATAATGATGTGCTTATTGAGGGGCCTCAAAAGTACATGCTTTTTGGCAGCTGCCTGACAATCTATTCCCCAAAGTTCTTAGAATTTCAGTGTTAGGTGTCTACCTCAACATTATGTTATTCATCACAGACTTCTGAACTACATAGATATTATCTCAATAGAGATTATTGGAGTAACTCACAAATATCTGAATGCATATTCCTCTGGCAATCTTTCAAAATATGTACTGTATCTTTTCATACTGATCTCATATAATACGTAATAGCAATAAACACATCCACAAACACATCGCCATAGGCTTGTTGATTCATCTACTGAACTTTAACAGCCGGCCAGTGTGGCCGAGTGGTTCTAGGCACTTCAGTCCGGAACCGCGCGACCGCTACGGTCACAGGTTCGAATCCTGCCTCGGGCATGGATGTGTGTGTCCCCTTAGGTTAGTTAGATTTAAGTAGTTCTAAGTTCTATGGGACTGATGACCTCCGATGTTAAGTCCCATAGTGCTCAGAGCCTTTTTTATGTAACACTGGAAGTTGAATGGCATCATTTTTAGAGTAGAATGCTCTAATAATCACGACATAAATATCCCTCACTAAGAATAAGAGTCATGTGGCAAAGGCAAGTACCTGCTTCATCATGTTACACCCCCCCCCCCCCCCCCAAATAGACACTCTTCTTCTGGTAGATTTACAATTACATCTGTATGGTACGGTATTTTCAATTTTACATTATATCTGAAGGGATTCATAACAAGAACATCCCCACTGAAAATCCCTTTTTCCCATTCATGAAGGTCCCCTCAGTTTTTTGTTTTGTTAATGTTTTTGTGTTGTTTGTGGCATCATCCATTGGTCATTTCATAAGACTCTAATCTCCACATCTGTAATGTCACTGGTTGATCAGCACGGTATGAGGCTGTTTTGTTGAAGTCTATTGTGCAAGCCTGTGATGGGGATATTGGTCTCATTGTAGGTAGAACACAGCCTTTCTTCACTGTGGCACTAGCTTTCCATTCCTGGAAAAGATCCCAGTACTCATTTAAGAGCAGGATGAGTAGACCAGGGGCCAACATGGAGGGACTGGAATGAGGAAAAATTTTCTCCCTACCCTCATCCGGGATTGAAACTGAGACCTCCAGGGTCAGAGCCTAGTGCTCTACTTGTTAGACCACAACAGCCACATCACATTGTTTATTAATCCCTTACTAACAATATGATTATGTAGTGCTCCAAAAAAAGTATGGAAGATGAAGATTGCAGATGAGGAATACTGAATGAACTATTGTGTCTGTATTACAAAATATTCTTAGCCTGAAGTTATTCCAGCTCCAAGCGTTAGTCTTCTCTAGTCCCCAATGGCTGGTTCTTGGAATTTTCCATAGATTTTCATCAATGTACCTGTTTCAAATATGAAATCCTGTTAACAGAATACATCTACAATGTAGTGGTCATGGAATACGGCAAATTATGTTTTGTACTGACCAAATTTTAATTCCCAAGTCACATTCTGTGATTTTGTTCGGTGATTTAGATAAAGAAATTAACTACTCTTTTAGTGAAGAGTCATTAGATATAATTCCTATAATCATGGTTCCTGGGTATGTAACTTCTCAAATTAGTTTCTATCTGTTATTACTGATTTTGAAATATTTGAATTCTTACCAATGTCTTCTGTTGACATTCACTCAATTATATTATTACCACCAACATCTCCACAGTTTTCCTGAATTACATATGCATCAGTGCAGGCCTGATAAATAACATTATTGTCTTTTATGTGGGAGCAGAAAAACTGTCTTTATGAGTTCTCTCAGTAATACTCTCAAGTGTTGTTTCAAATGAAACAGACACCAATTTCCCCACCTGTTATTGTCTTGTTCCTACAAGGTCGACCTCTGTTATTTTATTCACCTACTATGACTACAGTCTTCGTTTTTTTTCTACACATAATTCAATCAATTTTACTAGTGTACATGGCCATGTGATTTATGAAAAAAATACAAGAAACAGTTAGAGCTCTGGGTTGTAATCCTAACCCTTTTCACATGTTTGTTTCAGAATGAAGATTTGGTTAGTGGCCGACTCTTCTAGATGAAAACTGCTTTAATACTTTTGAATTACTTCTGCTACTAGATACTTAATTCAGTCTAGAAAGTGCTTACAGAAGGTTGTGTCAGAGATAAACGGTACTATGCTTCTGTAATTTTCATAATTTTATTTTATTTTTTGCAAATTTCACAAATCATAATCAACTTCCATTACTCTGTTAATGTTTCTGCTATCTAGCCTTTCTCTACGAGCGTATGGCTTTGGATACCGTCCATGAGATGCAGTGTAAGTCTAGTTGTCGGTAAATGATTTCCTAATTTTCGGATTATATTCTTCCCAGGTAATGAGATTTTCCTCATTTTTCTCGAACCACCGCTGGGCTGTAAAATCCAAGTAAAATTCACACTTGCTGTATTTAGCAGTGCACTGGAATCCAGTTAGCCATTTTTTCAGATACAGTCCACTGTCTCCCAAAAACATTACTGGATGCTCATCTGAATTGCAGATGCTTTTCTGTCCATCGGTATCCAGAAAATGTGAACCACTGGAGGAATGGAGTGTTTGTAATCCAATTCCTGTATGTGAGGGAATGTCTTCTGCATAGTCTTACTGGAACCACAGAAATGCTGATGTCAAACATACCTGGTGTCTCCATCAAACTATGTAAATCACAATCTGGTATTAACTACCATTTACAATAGAAGAGCTGTCAGCAAGAACTTCACACTGCACACTTCGCATTGCAAGCACACTTGTTATGTACATATCCAGGTACAGATGGAGTTGGACTACTCGCCTCAGCAATGTGCGCTCCTATTTATACAAAGATAGATTGTTCTAGTAAATTACAATATCTCAGAAATAAGCAAGTCCCAGTACCTTCCAGAAATTGCAAATCTTAAATGATTAATAACAGCAGCTTGTAGAATCAAACTGGTGAATTGCAAGTCACAAGCCAATGACTATAAACAACAGATCATAATGGACAATGTGCAGTATGTGACAATATTCCTCTCCTTCAAACTTACAGCTCAGTTTATAGACTCATCACCTCGAATAAGAACATTCTTCTTAAAGGCTTAAAAGTTACTAATGTTGGTCCAGAGAGGTGCCCATTATTTAAGAACACGCATTTTCAGTAAATGGCGAGCAATCAAAAAAAGTTTTGTCGTTATAATGTACAGTTTGAAAGGAGGCTAAAAGATTTATTAATGGCTAACTCACTACACTAAAGAATTTGTTAGCAGAAACAAATTATTGATCTGTGCAAGTAAGACATAAAAAGTGCTTTTGTTTCAGCAATGCATGACCGTAACAGCCTTGGTATCATCTTATGAACTTTACAATGCACACACTTAAATGTTTGTGTTAGCTTTTTAATTAATGTGTAAATGAAAAATATTTACTTTTTTAATTTTTCTAAATCATTGAGGAACAACTCACTTACAATCTGTGGAAGTATATCACTTATTTTGTAAATATGTACAGTATATTTTCATTTTTTCGTGGAAGAAAGATTAGTGTAGTATATGCAGTGCTTTACCCATGTATATTCGGCCACAACACTCATGGATATGCCTCATGGGCCAGATACAGCCCCTGCCTTACCTCAGGAGCTTGTTTGCCAATACGAGAGTCACTGAGCTACTTATTGCCAAGCTCCCTGCAGCCACCACAGTGTCTGGGGGCGCAACCCATTCCGATATGTAGTGCATAGGTTGTAATAAACAGCACTGCAGTTGCAGGCACCTACTTGTGTGACACTACACTTGTATTTCTCCTTCAACAGGTACTTGGGTTGCCAGTCAGCCCATCTACGGGAGTTCAGCTTCAGGCTCCCAACCAACTCTCGGGCTTATGCTTCAGACCACAATGCTTGCTGCTACTGCTACCCAACTCACAGTGCCGTCTTGCGCCTTCACCAGGATTACAGCCGCTATATACCTGTCAGCCATTCTCGAAGGCCTCACTTCACTGGATCTCCTCCTCGCTGCCCACAAGCTCACAGCCTTGTGGGACGTATTGCTATGTGTCCACGGCACTCCCTGCTCATTACCATTATCGATGTTCACACTTCATCATAGTGGGCACCTGTTACATATTATAATAGATGAACATTTCAATTGCACCCAGTTGTGGACATTTGTCCTCTATAGCTGTAATGAGTTAATGCACAGCAAATAAACAAACTGTTACTCCAATGCGTGAGTATCAATCACTATCTTGTTACACCACTTGGCCAAGGATTCTTCAATTAGAGTTCAATATCGTGTCAATGGTGATGTCATTAGAGATGAAGCACAAGCTCGAAATGGGAGAAACGGCAGGGTAGGAAACTGGCTGTGCCCTTACAAAGGAATCATCCTGACATTTACCTTATGAGATTTAGGGAACACAATGATTTTAACTGCTGTCCTATCAAATATATCGGTTGATTATAACTACCGTATTTACTCGAATCTAAGCCGCACTTTTTTTCCGGTTTTCGTAATCCAAAAAACCGCCTGCGGCTTAGAATCGAGTGCAAAGGAAGCGGAAGTTATGAAAAATGTTGGTACATGCCGCCACAACTAACTTCTGCCGTTAAATATATGTAGCGCTACGCAGGCATGCTTTGTAGGCACAAAGATAAATACTGGCGCCAAAACCTCTGCGTCAGTAAATAAATTTAAAAAAAAAAAAAAAGTGGAAGACGAGCTTTTTTTCTCCGCCGCGAGTTTCGACCACTGCATTTTCATACATAATCCAACGAAGTAAATGCAAATTCCATATTGTTCATCTTCGAATGTAGCACAATTTCAGTGTACTACGAAAATCTGACTGGCAAGACTGTTTGGGATGTTTGTCAATATGGCCAACTCTACGTTCTGAATTTTTTCCTATCTGTGAGAAGAGATGGTTGCTAATAGGAACCTGATGAAATTTGAATCACATACAGTATTCTCTTCACCATAAGAATAATACGAATATAAACATTTTGCCATGTATTCTTTCATGTTTGCTGCTATCTCATTTAAATCCTGTCTGCCTAATAAACTACGAAACTAGAGTGAGACAACAGCAAACGCGGAAGAATATATGTATCGTGTCATGTTCATATTCGTATTATTCTTATGCCTAATAGTGATACAGTCAGAAATGAAACACGGCAAGTGACTAGATTTTCAAATCTAAGATGACTCTAATTTCTGTGCAGAATTTGATGTAATAAAGAAGCGGCCGCAAAGATTTTCAAATGGAGAAAAATTTTCGCCTAACTCTCGTTCAGAACATGTTCTATCATACGCAGTCTATTATTTGATTCTTGTTGATCATTATCAAAGAAAGCAGCAGTGTAAGTAACAACAAATAGCAGTCTCTTGCCGTTGTTTCACTAATGAGACGATTCCTCTCTTTTTTTTTTTTTTTTTATTGTAAGCAGCGGTAGCGCGCACAAAAGAAAGCCATGTCGCGAGCGGCGACAGGCCGTAAACACGCACTATCAGAATGCGACAAACAATGCATGACACAATGCAGTAATGCATTTTCAGCTTAGAGTGACGCAAACACCTATAACAAAGAAAACGGTACTTATAAGATCAAAGCAAAATAAGCAATCGACTCAAACCAGACGAAGCACGTGAGAAAGGAAGGGTACCCGTATACATACGGACGGAGCGCCTGACGCATAGCAATGGCTACGTGGTAAAGCTTAACTGCTAAGCTTACGACTCGAACCCAACTACTGTAGCTGTATCATCATTCATTCGACCTAAATTGTGTCTCATATTACAATGGACCAACTTTGTTTTGATTTGGAGGTGCGGCTTAAAACTTTTCTCTCCCCTTGAATTTCGAGTCTCAAATTTCAGGTGCGGCTTAGATTCGGGATTTTTTTTCCCTTTATTTCGAGTCTCATTTTTCAGGTGCGGCTTAGATTCGAGTAAATACGGTAAACTGTCGGTGTTCTGACTGCTGCTGTGTGGGCTGTATACATTGCTGGACACTGAAACAACATAAGTACATTCACTAATTGGTGTGTTTGGAGAGTGTGATGAAAGAAATAATAGTTCCACTTTCTACCACCATGTGAACATAGGGTGCTGTAAGCAGTCAGAATGTGCTGCAGATGCAAGAAAAGGAGAGGAACATTTAACACACAATAATGGTGGTCCTGGCATGTTTAGGATATGGTCACAAGTTACATGTCTTCAATATGGTCTCCTGACTAAGCAACACGCTAAATCCGTAACACGGCATGGTCAACAGTTGCTCGGAGTGTATCCAGTGTAATAAGAGTGAAATGTTATTGTATGCTATCCTTTCAGTTAGGAAGAATCTAGATACATCCCTGATAGACAACATCTTCCAGGTATCACTTCAGAATTAGAAGTCACATGGACTTAGTTCAGGGGATCTGGAAGGCAAACATCTTGAAATTGCTTAAAGATGATGTGGTCATTACAGAAGGTTTCTCAAAGTAAATCTTTCACCAGGCAAGAAACATGTTGTGACCCCATCTTGCATGAAAACAGTGGTGCAGAGACAGTTGCTTTCTTGCAAAGCCGGAATCACATGTTGCACAAGGAGGTCCTTAATATGTGCACCTAACAGGCTCATGAGGTGTCATCTCCTCGAAGAAAAATGGACCAAGACTGAAAAAGCTTGTGAAACTACACCACACAGTCACATATGCTGAGTGCAGTGGGTGTTCTTGCACAACATGTGGCAGAGTAGAAACTAATATGTGACAGTTCTGTGCATTCACAACACCACCCAGAGTAAGCTGTGCCTTGTCCACCCAAAGAATATTCCTCTGCCACATGTCATCCATTTCCACACATGCCACAAAATGGAGGGCAAAGTGATGGTGTTTTAAATCATCTTGGGACTCCATGCACATTCAACCTGTAAGGGTACCAGTGTAAAATATGCTGCAAAATATTTTGGACTGTTGACCAGGGGAGAGAGAATTCCTGTGAACAGCTTGAGTGCTGGCTGTGGAATTTGAGGCATGTGCTGCATGATCAGCTATAATTACAGCAACTTCTTCAACAACTTCCGTGGGAATGGGCTGCCTCCCTCTCCTTACTGCACTGTCTAATTCACCTGTTTCTTTTCAAATCTCATGATCATACTCTTTAGCCCATTTATTGACATGGGGCCTCTTCATAACTGTTTCTGTCAGTGATATTTCCACAGAGCACTGTTGCTATTGCTCCCACTCTAATAAGACAACTTTCTAGCAGTGCACAGTCTTTCTTCTCGATAGACATTGCATTTCATACAGAAAACTTCCACCTTCTTAATCTTTTGCACCAACAGTTACTTCACAAAAGAAAGCAACATGCATCACCAGGCAACAAGCAGCATACTGACATCAAAACAGAAAACATTTCACACAATGACTGCTCACAGTGTCATATATTCATCTGGGTGGCAGAGTGGGACAATTTGTTTTTTTTTTTTTTTTTTTTTTTTTTTTTTTGCATACTCCACTAATGCACATACAATGTTTCAGCATTCTGCGGATGTATACAGCCCACACTGCAGCACTTGGAACACCATCAGTTTAACTATAACCACCAAGTGTCCTGTCACCCTCACACTGCCCCATCTCACTGTATTTTTTTATCCCCCTCTCTTTCCCCACATTCTTTAGAATGTCCACAGTATATCTATGGAATAAATTGTGTAAAAGTGACTGTGCAAATGTGCTGTGTACCACAATACACATTTTACTATTTTCACCTGTCCTTCAAATATTTTAAGTTTCTCAGTGTTCCTCTTAAAGTAATTTATTATTCATAGTCTATTAATTAATTAACTGATGTCAGTTTTTGATGCCCTGCGTTCCCTTCACAGCAGCTTCAGCATTTCTTCAAGTATCCAGGAAATGCAAAGATCTAAAATTTCCCTAGTCACAATTAATCAACTGAGAGATCCTGGCCTGTTCTGTTTTTACTTACTGTCCCCCATTTTTATCTTGGCAGACTTAAGTACAGCAGAGTCCCACTAATCCGAACCCTGGTAATCCGAACCCTGGTAATCCGAACGTTCGGTCGATCCGAACATGAAAAATGTTAGGCTAAGTATGGAAAACGGTGTGTTAAACTGCTGTACACACACACTATTTTAATTTACACAGTACAGTAAAGATGTATTAGAAAAATTGGCAAGAAAACATTAGGTTTAAACAATGCATAACAATGAAAGAAAGGCTGTCAAACTTACTAAAATACAGTGGACATTTTATCCCTACTTTTTAGATGACAACTCAGTCATTGTTTTTTGGGGTGATGAAGACAGTCTGTTATATGACGAGTAATTACGCCATCGTCTCATAAACATCAAATCAGCAGGTGTAGCAGTGAGCTGTTGCTCCTAATAACGTAGCACGAGGTCAAGGGCTTCTGCTGTGTCACTGTGTGGCATCAGCTCTCTTTTGTCGCTTTCAGGCTCATTGTCACTTACGTCACAGCAGTCCACTTCTTCCTTGTCTTGAGTCACAGCAGCAACTAAATCAATGTCAGTAAGGTTCTCCACACATGCCCTATCCACTTCCATCCACTCATCTACATCTCCTTCACTAACTTCTTCACATCCAGGGATTGTCTGTATCATTTGTAGTAGACTTTCCTCTTCATTTTCAACTAGGTTGTCCTGAAATTCAAGAGATGTCTACAGTTTTCTCCACAATTTTCTCAGAGTATTTTGTGAAATATTCTGCCATGCCTCAGCGGCCCAATAAACAACGTCCTTCACATTGGTCTTTTTTATTTTGTTCACTAAAGGAATGCTATTACCTTGGATCAGCATTCTTAAAAATCGTTTTCTGTAAATCAATGCCGGCCAAAGTGGCCGTGCGGTTAAAGGCGCTGCAGCCTGGAACCGCAAGACCGCTACGGTCGCAGGTTCGAATCCTGCCTCGGGCATGGATGTTTGTGATGTCCTTAGGTTAGTTAGGTTTAACTAGTTCTAAGTTCTAGGGGACTAATGACCTCAGCAGTTGAGTCCTTTTGTGGCGGTGTTCGTAGCGACAAACACTTGGCTGTAGAAATGGCTTACGAAGTCACCGCCACACTTTTAATAGCGGGCCGACCGGTCCGCTGGAACAGTGAACAGAAAGATGAAAGCCCAAACACTCAGATTAAATAAAAGTCGGTACTTATCTTTATTCATGAAGATACAGAAACACAGTAGTGAACTCGGTGTCTACAGAAATCTGTCTGGTTCGAGTCGGAGCGGCTAGGTCAGCGTCGGCTGACGACAAACAACAACTCTGCTGCGATGAACACACAACTGACTAGCAAGTACACAATTCGGTGGCGAGTATACAACTGAGCGGCAAATACAGAACTGTCCTAGCGCTCGCGACTCCAGCGCTTAAGAAGCCAGAAGCCAGCGGTGGCGCGCGCAGACTTGCGGCGATTTGCTGTCTCGCTGGCGCTGCTTATGCGGACGGCGTCCGGACTTTGATGCTGCCAACCTTTTGGCAGCGGGCTCGGGTGGCATTACTGGCTAGGACATAACAAGTCCCATAGTGCTCAGAGCCATTTGTAAATAAATTTTAATGTTTGCAGTACACCCTGGTCCATCGGCTGTAGAAGTGGTGCAACATTCAGCAGCAAAAACTTCGCCACAATTTCTCCATCACATAATTACTCAGTGCTAGGGTGAGATGGTGCGTTATCAATCAAAAGGATTGCACAGGGAGATAAATGATTTTCCTTAGCAAACCGTCAAACAGAGGAAACAAACTGGCTGTGAAACCATTCTCTGAACAGCTTACCATCCAACCATGCTTTTTTCTGGTTGCGATAATATACGGGCAGGAAATTCATGTTGCAGTTTTTAAAAGCTCCGGGCCTAGCAGATTTGCTGATCAGCATTAAAAGGCAGTTTGTGATTACCAGCAGCATTGCTACATGCTAATAAAGTCACACGATCTTTGCACATTTTAAAACCAGGAGCATGGTCTTCTGCTTTTGATGCCAGGCTTTTTGTTGGCAATGCCCTAAAATTAAGGCCAGTCTCGTCAGCGTTATAAATTTGTTTGGGAGAATACTTTCTCTCTCTTATCATTTTTCCAAAATCACCCAAGTATTCCTTCGCTGCATCACAGTCAGAAGAAAGCTGCTCTCCAGTAACTGTTAGCTGACTGATTCAATGTCGTTTTTTTTAATCTGTCCAACCAACCCATACTCACACTAAAAGACTCATCACCATTAATTAACTTGTTCAGGTAAACAGCCTTCTCCTGAACCAGTGCTCCACTCATAGGAGTTCCCCTTTCTCTTTTCTGTGTAAACCAAAGGAAAAGAGCTTCAACCACTTTATCGTACTGGGACTGTTTCAAAGTCTGCCCGAATTTAGAGTGTTTTCCCCGAAGACATTGCACAGGACTGTTCTAGCTTCACTTGGTTGTTCTTCCAATCACAAAAAGTTGCTATACCAACACCCAGTTCCGTTGCCAGTTTAGATACATTCTCACCATTGTCTATCCGCTTCAAAGCATTCAGTTTTTCCTTGAGAGTTAATGTTGTATGTTTCCATTTGCTCATGACGAAAATACATACACCACTACACCTGAATGAATACAATACAATTGTTACGTGTGCCAGCGATAGATAACTAACATAACCAAGCGCTTTGTGGGCCAGCTGGCAGTGCACTGACCATAGACACTACAAAGGTCTCAACAATGCACAACAACAAGGGCAGAGAGCGATAGTGAGTCATTGTTACCACACTTGTTCCCATTTGTTACCATGGTGGACCTACTCATCTGCTTGGTGTACTTCATTCTAGAAACTTGTCATCGTAGTTCCGGCTATTGCGAACAAATTGGTAATCTGAACAAGGTCCGGTCCCAATTAGTTTGGATTAACTGGACTCTACTGTATATGTAACAGACAATAAATACAGCAAATATACAATTTAGAATGGGTTTTTGAGCCCAATTCTTACCTGGTGTTGGAGTAACCGTTTTGGGGCGGTGATCGGAGCTGCTGGCACTGCTGCTTGAAGATGCCAAACTAGCTGAACTAAGTCGCACAAGGTTTAACATTGCTTCACCCACACCATCCTGGTCACCCTCATCCTCAGGTAGCAACTACAATACAAAAGTAAAAACAATTACTCCAAAGACCAGAAAAATCATTATAACACACTACCATTACCAAGCATGCAAAGGGAAAAAAGAAAAAAAAAAGCATAAATAAATGATTCTGACAGCAGATACTGCATGTGTTTAATGCAGCAGCAATAAGTAGCAAGTTCTAAAAAATCATAAGACTTACTATCCCTGTACTGACACAAAGGAGCTGTATGAATTATGAATAAGAAACATTACTTACTTATTTCCAAATAAAGAAAGAAAATATCATCTAATTATTAGGCAACAGCAAAGTAAAAGACAAATGTTAGTAACAAGCTCATTCAAGCTGAAAGACCTCTCTCTGGTAAAAACATTAGAGGATAAAGGGATTTAAATGGAATCGACAGGAAACAGGAAACTCGTGTGATCTTAAAAGACAATGAGCTACAGTAATATCTTAATACACAACGCATATAGTGTTTCACAACATGCCCCCACACTTTTGTGATTTCTTGGTAACAAATAATTGTAACACCTGCTGTTTACGTATCTTCTATACACTATAAAACACTTTCTAATGAATCCCATGCACCCCCATACATTTTCCTGAAACAGTCATTTGTTTAGTTGGGGTTTATTTCAAGTGTGAAGAAGGAACAACCCAGAAACATAGAATACAAATTTGCATGGAAATTACAATCTCAAGCCCTGTTTTCTAAATGGTTTGTTAGCTTGCCTCTGGTTAATTCACTTACCTTTGAACATTTATAAACAAATGAAAAATGCTGGCACTTTCTGTAAACTCTTTCAACATGCCTTTAAAGTTTTGCTACGAAAGATGCATATTTTAAGCCCAAACTCAAAATCAACAGACATTCTGATAAGTACAGAAATGTCAACGTTTGATTTGGTGGCAAAGGTTGACATGGGACCATAGCTTTATCAGTGGAATTGCTCTAAGGAAGTACAAATTACAAAAAAATCTAACATATAGCCATAAGCTGAAATAATGGACTGTAAATTATTCTATTAGCAATTTAGCACAACCTGTTCAAAGGTTTTAATTTGCACATTGTTTCCTGTCAGTTTCTGGAAGCAGAACTTTTTTTAATAGTGGAGCTGCTGAAAAATAAGTTTCAGCATTGTTTGAGTGGTAGTTTCAACAAGACCAACAGAAATATTAATTAAAATTGGAATGATTCATACAGGATCTCACTGTAATTTGCAACCTTTTCTGACCAGTTTTCAATTTCTGGTTGTTGTTCTTTTGTCTTTTACTATTCTCATTTTGGATCTAGTATGAACCATTTGGTGGTGGTGAGTGTGGTGGTGGTGGTGGTGATGCTGTCTTCAGTACAAGGACTGGTTTGATGTAATTCTTCAGGCTTTCCCAGTGATATATTGACATGTTGAATAATCAGGTCTCCCACAGGTTTTTCAAGTTGTTTGGCGTGACTTGCTGTCTTCTTCATGTGCTCCGTGAGAATGGTCCTTTGGTTTATGGGATCCAGTACTTAAGCCTGGATGGTGTTGGGTGGTCTGTTTTCGGTCCCCACCATATCAGGCGTTCCGTGCATGGTCCGTATCCACCAAGATAAGGTCTACGTGTCCTCTCTCGCAACTGGTGCTCCACCCGCTGTCCACATCCTGCTTGTTCATTCACTTGTATCATGCCCATCGTCTGATGTCCCGGTGTGCGTCTGCAGCATGCCAGGCATTCTATCCATCAACTGCTGCCACCTTGGCTGTCCTCTGGTTGTCTTGGGCATTGTGTGTGAAGTCCTTGACTATTTGGGCAGGCCTCCAATGCTGTAGTCTTCATTGTGCACTACAGGTGTTCCGTCTCCTCTGTGGTAACAGGGGTTCAGTCCAACATCTGATACTGTTGGGCTTGTCTAGTGACGTGTCACCTCTAGTCTCTACTCTCTGGTGGTCTGTCCAAAGGCTGTTTTCTTGTTCTCCATCTCATTTCTATTTCTCATTGAACCTCAATGTCGTCTTCATTGTGTTTTCTGAATTTCAAGTGCTGGATTCCTTGCAGGGCTGAGCTGGCATCCAGTGTCACAGCTGATGAGATTCTCCGTGACCGTGATCTCGATGAATTCCTCTGTGAGACTGTCCCAGTATCTCAGGGTCTGTGTCACAATCTTGGTGGCACTGTAGTTCATCAAGTGACTGAGTTCTAGACAGTGCTCCCCTAGTGTTGATTTGGTTGCCTGTCTAAGTCTCATATGCCTTTGGTGTTCTTTACATCTCATGTCCACTGACCTGGTGGTCATGCTGATGTATGACATCCCACACTGGCATTGTATGTTGTAAATACCTGGCTTCCGTAGCCCCAGGTCATCATTTACATTGCCCAGCAGTGCCTAAATTTTAGTGGGTGGGCAAAATACGCTTCTGATGTTGTGTTTCAAGAGAATTCTGCTGATTTTGGCAGAGATTGGTCCAGCATATGGTAGACATGCCACGTTCATCATCATCTTGTTCGTCTGGGCCCTCTGGCAGAGTGGCATGGCAAAGTGCCTTCTGAATATCTCTGGAAGAGTATCCATTTTTGCAGCTCTCCACAACACACTATCCTGTGCAAACTTCTTCAAAGCCAAATAAGTACTGCAACCTACATCCATTTGAACCTACTTACTGTATTCATCTCTTAGTCCCCAACACCTCCGTCAAATACTAAAGGATGATTTTTTGATGTCTCAAAAAGTGCGCTATCAAATGATCCCTTCCTTTAGTCAAGTTATGCCACAAATTTCTTTTCTCACCAATTCTTTTCAGCACTTCCTCATTAGTTACGTCGTCTAGTCATCTAAACTTCAGCATTCTTCTACAGCAACACATTTCAAAAGCTTCTTTTCTCTTCTTGTCTGAACTGTTTATCATCCACATTTCAACGCTACATTTTAGACAAATACCTTCAGGAAAGACTTCCTTGTACTGAAATACATATTCTATGTTAACAAATTTTTCTTCTTGAGGAACAGTTTTCCTTCCATTGTTAGTCTATGTTTTGTACCCTCCCTATTTTGGCCAATGTCAGTTACTTTATTGCCCAAATAGCAAAACTCATCTACTATGTTTAGTGTCTCATATTCTAATCTAAATCCTTCAGCATTGCCTGATTTAATTGAACTACATTCCAATACTCTTGTTATGCTTTCACTTATGTTCAGTCTATTTCCACCTTTCAAGACAATGTCCATTCCATTCAACTGCTCTTCGAAGTCCAAAGTTTATATTTTCTCTCTGTGAACTCAAATGCCTTTTCCAAATTTTTTTGTTTCCTTTAGTGTTTGCTCTATATATAGAATGAATAACACTGGGGATTTTCTACAAAGCTTCCCTTTCATGCCCTTTGACTCTTGTAACCCCCATACAGTTTATGTAAAGCTGTATATAATCTTTTTCTCCACACATTTTACCCTTTCTACCCTCACAGTTCCGATCTTCCCCGAGGTCGGCTTCTACCAGTTTTTCCATTACACTGTAAATAATTTGTGTCAGTATTTTGCAACCATGACATATTGAACTGATAGTTTAACACTTGCTCTATTTGAAATTGGAATTCTCTCTCTCTCTCTCTCTCTCTCTCTCTCTCTCTCTCTCTCTCTCTCTCTCATTCAAAGAGAATTTCCTCTGTTTTATACATCTTGCACACCAGTTGGAACGGTTTCTCCAAGGCTACCTCTCCCAAAGATACAGAAGTTCTGAGGGAAGCATTTGGTATAGCAGCAGAATCTATCTTGCAATAAAATGCCACACAAACATTAAAAGAAAGATAGTAATGAAGCAAAAGTGCATCATCAAAATCCAAAAATGTAAGGGGCAATTGAAAAGTTTCCATTTGAGGGTGTTAATGCACCGCATATGCAATGTAGCTTGACTCTGATGTGGGTCTATAAGCACTGACTTGTAGGCAAGGGAAGTGTGTCTCTGATGTTTGTAGAGTAAATAAGGGAACATGAACTATGGGGACATTATTACCAAATATGTCCAAACAGGATCAATATGCTATTAATCTTTCCCCTTTCTGAGAATGAAGTATGTATATGGGGCAGCATGTCTCTCAAAAAACACTGTTGTGGAAGGGAACTGAAAAAAATGACCTCATTTCATTCAGTAATACCCATTTAACACTATTCAACCTATTAGCCAGTTCACAAAACCAAACCCCAGAAATAAATGACTGGTCAAAAAAATTTGGTGCATCTAATATGTCCAGGGATTGCATGTCCTGCTGCATGAAGTAGTCTGTAACTGCCTGCTTACATATCCTCATCCAACAAGTGAAAAGGGGTGCTGTTGCTTCATGCAACACATATTCCCATATCGCAAATTTTGTAATGCAGAAGTTACACCAACTCAAGTGGGAGATATTAAATATGTGTGCTCTAGTTCTGATCTCTTCCCATGCATTTATCATGCCTTCGGTTTCTTAAAAAAATGTCTTGAAGGATCAAAGATACCTGTTGGATGAGGATATGTAGCAGGCAGTTACACAGTACTTCATGCAGCAGGACATGCAATCCCTGGGCATATTAGATGCACCAAATTTTTTTGACAAGTCATTTATTTCTGGGGTTTGGTTTTGTGAACTGGCTAATAGGTTGAATATTGTTAAATAGGTATTACTGAATGAAATGAGGTCATTTTTTGTGTTGCATCATTCTTGTCAGAGCTGACTGTTGATGAACAATTGCCAGGCAGTTCTGAGAACACCAACAGCTGATGTGTTTGAAGCACGAGTGCACTATTAACATCTAGTATTATTGGTTTCCTGGTGTATTTACCATCTGTAGCTTCCGATCAAGAAGTTTGCTGATTACTGAGTGCTATTAAATACATTAAAAAGCTAGACTCTATCCAAACAGGCCTTGAAGGCCCAACGGTACCGACCAGCCGCTGTGTCATCCTCAGCCCACAGGCATCACTGGATGCGGATATGGAGGGGCATGTCGTCAGCACACCGCTCTCCCAGCCGTATGTCAGTTTATGAGACCGGAGCCGCTACTTCGCAGTCAAGCAGCTCCTCAGTTTGCCTCACAAGGTCTGAGTGCATCCCGCTTGCCAATAGTGCTCGGCGAACTGGATGGTCACCCATCCAAGTGCTAGCCCAGCTAGCCCAGCACGTAGCTTCGGTGATCTGACGGGAACTGAAGTTACCACTGCGGCAAGGCCGTTGGCTATTATTAGATACAATGAGATACGAAAATAACGGGTAAAGTAAATGATTTGTAACCTTAAAAGATTGCAGAGATAAAAGCACTGATTGGCACCAATATGTATTCAAACAGGGAGACTTCTCAAAGATTGCGCATATCAGAATCACGTAAAGAAGAAAATTGATTTTGATGAGGAATTAGTCCCTCAAAGAAATAACATGTGGGGCAGAAGACCAGCATTCTCACTAATGTCCAAGCACTCCTTAAAAAAGATATGCCATGAGAATCACTTTGCTCGTACAAAAGAAATTAAAATGAAATTGGAACCCAGTGGTGTTAATGCATCTGTACAATGCAAACCTTCACAAATGAGCTTCAAGGCTCGTTGGCCTGCCCAACAACCAAAATTAACTGTTTCTATGATGTCAAAACATCTCATCGAGATTTGGACTTCTGAAAATCTGTGAGTATCATAAAATTAGACAGTATCTGCCTTCATATTGCAGTGATAAATATATTTTCTGAGTTCAAGGCCAATCTTTAAGCAAAATACAATGGCTTTTTCATTTCGTTTCAGACTTTCTTTAGAAATGAGCATACATTTGAAATTTTGGTAAATAAATATCAGTTTGTATGAAGGTGTTCTGGTGAAAAGTATTATCTGAACTGTATTTTGCAGACTGTGCAACATCCCATCAAAGTCATGATATGGTCTGTCATCAGTGGCAAAGGCACTAGACAGCTGTACTTTGTTGAAGGAACAATGTGGAGGAGGTGTTAAGCAAGAAGCTCATACCCCAAACAAAACAATGGATCCCTAAAGGAGAACCATTTGTGTTTGTGCAGGGTGGAACTTCATGTCACACAGCAAAATCAGTAAAAGCATTTTAGCAGCAAGAAAACATGCATTTGTTACCCTGGCCAAGAAATTCTCCCGACATGAACCCAAATGAAAATCCAGAATGAGATTTTCACTCTGGAGCGGAGTGTGCACTGATATGAAACTTCCTGGCAGATTAAAACTGTGTGCCCAACCGAGACTCAAACTCGGGACCTTTGCCTTTCACGGGCAAGTGCTCTACCATCTGAGCTACCGAAGCACGACTCACGCCCGGTCCTCACAGCAAACCGAGTTCGAGTCTCGGTCGGGCACACAGATTTAATCTGCCAGGAAGTTCCAAATGAAAATGTTTGGGAGTTAGTGAAAAGGGAAAAAGCAAAGGAAACAATCACTACAAAAAATTCATCACATTGAAAAGATTATTCATGTCTCGTATCATCACCAAAAGATGCAGGGCACATTACAGGCATGTGTTAACACTATGCCAAGCCAAGTTGAAGCATTAATAGCTGCTAAAGGTGGCATGGCAAACTATTAAGAAGTTAGTCCTAGTTGCACTTACTGGACTCCCTTTAAGATAATTAACATTAAAACTCTGTGTTTTATGTTTTTAATAATTTGTAATGTTTAAAGAAATTAAATTACTTCATTTAGAGTTATCAAAACAACCTCTGCAGTTTTGTGCACCTGCTACACTCATATTATGTTAAAATTCAAGGTGCATCTAGTACATGGCCAGGGGCTGTAATGTTTTACCAAACAGGCATCTTTAACTTGGTGCTTCTGTGGGATGATTGCCTCACTGTTTACGACAAGGTTGCCCAATTGGACTGTACAGCCTTCAAATGAAAACTTTTTGATTGCCCCTTCTAGTAACACAATAGGAAATTATAACCCCCATGAATTTACATTCACAACAATTTCAGTTACATTGCTAAGTATAGGAAGTTGCACAGATCATACCAGTACACAAGAAAGGAAATAGAAGTAGTCCACTGAATTATACACTCATCATTGATGCAGATCTGTAGTGGGATTTTGGAACATATACAGTGTCCCTGCATTATGAAATACGCTGATGAAAATGATCTGTTGACATATTACTAGCATGGATTGACAAAATAATGTAGTGAAACTGAAGACATATTTGGCTTTCCCCAAGGAAGTGTTATTGGCCCTCTACTGTTCTTGATTTCTGTCAAATTGCAAAATGATTAACACAAGATAACTGCACTTGGGGCGTGAAGTGGCAATTGACTGTGAACAACAAAAAGTGTCAGGTCCTCCACATGAGCACTAAAAAAATTCCATTTAAATGTTGTTGCAATATAAATTGCATGAACTTAAAGGTTGTTGATCCAAATCAGTGGCTACAGATTAGAACTGCGAACACCTTAAATTATAACCATAATATAGGAAAAGTGGGGAAGTCAAACAAAAGATTGCATTTTAATGGCACAGCATTTAGAAGATGCACAAATCTACTGAAGAGACTGTGTACACTTTGCCTGACTATACTCTTTTGGAATATTACCGCATGGTATGGGATCCTTCCAAGATATAATTGACAGAGGACATCAAAGAAGTTCAATGCAAGGCAACTTGTTTCTTATTATCATGAAATAGGGGCGAGTGTCATGGATATAATAAGCAAATTGGGTGGCAATTATTAACACTGGGGATAACTTTACATTAAATTACAATCACCAACCTTCTCCTTTGAATACCAAAACATTTTGTTGATTCCTACCTATATAGGTAGAAATCAGAGAGTGCACAAAAAGCTTTATGCATCCATTTTCCACACGTGCTATGTCATAGTAGAACCATCAAGAAATAGTCAAAGTGCTCCTATGAACTCGCTGCCAAACACAGAAGTGTGAAATGAACTGTATTTACCCAATTATAAGATGAGGTTTTTTCCCCCAATCTGTCATTCAAAAAATACAGGGTCATCTTATATTCAAAAATTATACTATTGCTGCTGAGGTTAATATTTTTACATTATTTAATATAGTATATAGGGGTCATCTTAGATTTACAGGTGAAGCTTTGACTATTGATGTCACAACTGAATTTTGAGAGACACGGGAGAAAATAGCACCAAATTCTATCATCTTACAAACTATTGTTGCATTTGAACAACGTACAAACCTTATGCCACTTTTTAAGTAAAGGTAACATGCAAAAGTGGAAATGTTGTCCTTCAAAAAACATTACTTGATTCTGAACCCAGATCAATATTTTATTTGATTATAAGAGACTGTAATTATTTACTATGTGGGTTGCAAATGAGAAATTTGATCACTGTTCACATATTAGAATACCAGGTAAAAATGTTACGACCAGCTTTTAATCAGCTTTACAACATGATGCTGCCATTCAGATGAAACAATAAGGAAAATTTACTGAGAATGAAATGTCTAAGCAATGAAACAAATCATATTAAGCTGACTGATTGTTGTGGTAAGAATAAATTACAGCAGCAAGACTCGTGGAGATAGTACCAATATATGTCAATAGATGGTGGATGGAGTGCAAGTTCAAGAAGTGAACCGAATCATGATTGTAATCTTTTATTTATGTATTAGTTGCTGTCGATACATATGACTTGCACCCCAGAAGATACTGCAGCCCACGTTTCACAATTTCTCATGCACAGCACTACAGAAGGGTTGGAGGGGGAACAGTGATACCAGCTTGGCTGAGAACTAGATGAGTATGGGATGGGGAGTAGTGAGAGTAGTAACAAATTACATCAAGTTGCTATCCATGGGAACTTATACCACATACTTTCTAGGAACATCTACCATGTTTAAGCTGCAGTTTACCTGAATCCATTCGTTGTCAGAATCCAACTGACTTTAAAACTGGACAAATGCTTAATAAGAGTATCCATTTCTGTAGACGACAGTAAAAGTCTAGATGGGTGCCAGTGGTGCATTTATGTGTCTCGTGCTGCAGTGTTGTCAACGGTCACAATGAGGTATGATGGAAATGGAACGGGGTGTGTCAGCTCCTGGTTCCATGCAGCCAATGAGAGAGCAGCGGGCAAATGATATGTTTGGAAGCAAGACACATTGTAACCTCCTCACTTCGGTATAGAAGCAATATCCGATATGTACTCAGATAAAAACAGCTGTGTTCTCAGGTCCCACAGTAACTACAGTCTAAGAAATCACATCATATTCGGAAGAGATAGCCAGAAAATACTTTTGAGAATGAAAATATAAATTTCACAACTGTGCTATGTGGATGATGACGATGACTGAAAATAGTGATACCACAAATGACAGTGTCAGTAATCAAAAAATACAGAAAAGAGAATGGTCTGAAAATTAATGTAAATCATTTCTTTTCATTTATTTTATTTATCCTTATACTATCAAAATGTAGACAATCAATAATAGAATATCTATCATGTTAACATTTTAGGCAGATATTTTATATCAATAACGGAGTTTGTAATTTTGATTAATTAGAATATGTTAAAAATAACTTCTTCTCAAGATGCCTCTTGAGAAAAAAAATATAAATTATATTAGATTACTACAAGAAAACTGATTAGACTGTCATTTCATTTAATTCAAAACTTACCTCTTGTTTTAATTCAAGATCTGCAGGTGTGTTCCCAGCAAGTTGAGTTGATGCTTGTTCGTGGATGGCAGTTTGTGCTGCTGCAGTCTGAGCAAAATTGTCATCTATTGCCGGTGATGCCGCACATACTCCATTATACTGAACCACAGGAACTGGACCATTCTGGTTCAAGGGCGGTGATGCCATAACTACAGGGCTTGGAATGTTGACAATATTCTGTGTACCTGGCGACACCAAGTTCTTTCCATCTACTGGTTTATCTATCTTGTCTATTACATGTATCAAGCATGTTTCTCCAGAGGTGACTGGAACACCTGCTAATATTAAATAAGGTCATATACAATGAAATCACAAACATATAATCAACATCTACTTTCTCACTATTTAACACTCTTTATAAATACAAAATCCCTACTGGCATCAATTAATACGGTGCTCTCTAAACAGTAGATCCATGATTCACCCTCATAGAATTGAGATCACCATGCTAAACATGTTTATATTCACTACTGAATTGCTGCTTGTAGGAGTCCCATTTTACATTAAAAGATGTGGTCATCCTTACACCAGCACATCTCAAAAATAATATTAATCTTATACTACTCAATTAAGAGCCTTTATGTTAATTTCTTGCATGTCAACAGTGACATCCTGTGTCAGTATATATGTGAAATATTTAGTATCACTTGATTCAGTCTGATAGGAATTTTTACAGTTTATTCAAATGAACTAATTTCTCACTGACACTTTTAGAATACACAGTTACTTCTCACCTAATCTGTCAGGTGCTAGGGCAGAAAGCCCTTTCCCCAAATTAAAAAGAAAGAAAAAATTAAAGATTTTGATAAAGACACAATTCATACAAAACATGTCCACCCCTGGTGTCATACATCCTTCTTGGAGACCACTCATATCTTTAACATAATCACTGATTCCAGGATCCTTTATGACAAGATTGCTTAGTAGTAAATGATGCATCTCTTCTGGCATTCTTCTTTTCAAGCAATTTATCTTATTGCATGCAAATTAAATTTGTACAACAGGAAAGTATTAAGCAGCATGCTCCATTCTTCATGCAACTGAAAAACAGTTCATGTTTGCTGGTGCACTGAATAGATCCCTTGCACAGTAAGGAAAAATTGCATGGTATTCTATTAGTCTTTCCCAACATTGCATGGATTCTAATCCCAGATATAATGACTGTATTTTGCAGTATAATCTAGTGTGGCTAATCTCTTAACACCAATGGACACTACTCGTTTTGGGTTCTCTTTCAGCTGATGCACACATAATTATACATACTTTTGGGGAAAAAAAAATAGCTTATGTAAATCTGAAATATGTTTTACACATATATGGAAGCAGAGCATATCAATTAAATCAATAGGGCATGTTAAATTTGAGGTAGAACACAGAACCATAATGGTTGCACTGATAATGCTAAATGAAACAAAATAATGACTTACGTGAAAAATAATACCTAAGCTTAAAGGAACATTCATGCACACATTCAAAGAAATTTCCTCAGCTTTATTTTAGACATTTAAGGGAGAACTTACCAACTGAGCTGCAGACAAAAGTTGATTGATAGTACTGATTACAATCTTATTGAAAAGTTCATTCACTCGCTCATTTGTAGTTACATATGGACGTCAGAGAGGATTAAAACTGCACTGAACATCTCTCCTCACTAGTATCATAACCATGGGTTTTATTGCTGTATCACCTCATTTGGAAGGATTCAAACACAAAATACAGAACAAAATTTGAGAGGTGTCTATTTAAATTAGAATCAACACTTTCACTGTGGTTCAAAAATTCAGTGTCTGCAGTAGATACATAAGTAGTTGTTTATTTTGTGTTTGATGTTCAGGATAACACATTCATCAAAAAAGATAGGTTAAATGGAAGCAGCACACTCCTTTCCTTGTTAAGGTTTAAATATCATACTCAGAGCTAAGAGAATGTTCCAAGTATGATATAATTTCAGTCAATAAAATTTTTCTGGTTTGTGACTGCACTGTCAATATGTAAAACTACCAACATTTCGGCCACTGTTGCAAGGGACCTTCCTCAGGGTGTTTTTGTTTACTAAACAAAAATGTTGGTAGTTTTACATATTGACAATGTGGTCACATACCCAGAAAATTTTTTTTATTGATTGTGACAATGGCTGCAGAAGCCTACGTTTATATATGATATAATCCCACATACAGAACAGTCCTATATTGGTTTCCAGTAATCTCGAGAAAGCAAACTACAAGATGACTGCATTTGTATTTAAATTGGAAGTTTGTTGTGCAAGATTCCAACTACATTTATAGTCCACCATCTTACAGTCTGTGGAAGAGGGTACTCTGAGTTGAACGAGATGAATGACTTTTTGTACAGCTCTGCCCAAGTTCAAATGTCCTGCTAAATATTATACAGTTGTTACTGTTTCCAGTGATTGATTGGCAACTGTGTAATTGAAAAATAATGGGTGTTTCCACCAATTTATGCAAAATTTGTACATTTTTTATTCTGAAGGTCCAGTTCCAGCACCATGGGTATTCTCCACCATCCCCTTTTTACCCTCTCTACATTTTTTCTGGATTTTCCTATATGCAACACAATGATTCACAAACAACCTTAAGCCCTTCTATCCACCAGGTCATTTGTACAAAGTGTGAATTGTAACAGCCCTACAACTACAAAATTTAATAATTTCTTCCTGTTAAAAATTTAATGCACATCCCAGTTGTTAAAAATGAGAAGAGAGGCCTTACAATTCTCCTCCTGACAGCAGAGGTCAAGAAATCTGCATCCACATTCATTATAGACTTATTTGAGCTTTTGGTTTAAGCTGTCTGCTTTGCTCCAACCAGAGAACTGTGATGCTTCAGAGAATGATAACACAAATTGCAAGCTGTACTTCCATCGCTCCGAGCGCAATAAATGCCACTAAAGGTCTGGGCAGCAGTCTGAACCTGTCAACTACAACTTCTACAGTATCTGTTTGTGGACAATGCTCAATTCCCTACATTCACACACAAGCATATGAAGAAGGTTAACTGCTTTTGTTTAACTGCTCTAATTTTAGCCTGCAAGCCGGCTGCTGTAGCCGAGCAGTTCTAGGTGCTTCAGTACAGAACCGCGCTGCTGCTATGGTTGCAGGTTCGAATCCTCCCTCTGGCATGGATGTGTTTGAGGTCCTTAGGTTAGTTAGGTTTAAGTAGTTCTAAGACTAGGGGACTGATGACCTCAGATGTTAAGTCCTATAGTGCTTAGAGCCATTTGAACCATTTTTTTTTAGTCTGCAGATCCAATTTAAAAAAAATTTAAATCTGAACTAAAAAAGGTGCTTCCAAGATTCCAGAAGCAACAGTTAGCCAGTACAGAAAGGGGGGAAAAGGCAGGACTTGCTAGATGCATGTGTATGACTTAGTAATTCATATTAATATCCTTGCATGGTTTTTTCCCACCTTAAGTAAAAGTTCAGTTAAGAGATGAATCAGAACGATACTACAGACAGTAGTTACCCAGATCCAAAAAAAAGAAATATCAGATGGACAGCAAAAAGGCTGTTTCCATAGACAGAGTTTAAGGGGAAGAAACATATTAGCTCAGTTTTGAAAAAAAAAAATCTATATTTTTTGCCTGGATTTATCATATTTCCTCTTAAGTTAAACACAATTCCCAAACTGTTGGGAAAAGGAAGACAAATTTAATGGACTGAAGGGTCAAGATAAAAGGTCACTTCTCATAAATCAAATATTTATTTGTGTATTATGGTCTTGATTAGAAAAATACATTTTGCAACACATTACAACATCATATAATCATAAAAGGACTGACTGATGCCAAATATAGCTATGTCCATTTGCCAGATTATTATCTGCTCCCGAAGATTGGAAGAGGGCTCTAGCTGTCCCTACAGTCAAGAAAGCCATTAGGAAGGATTGTAGAAATGACAGGTCACACTAATATGACACTGCGCCAAGGTATATGAAAAGATCCTGGAGAGCAGAATTCAAACAAGGGTCACGAACAAACTGAGAGAGGACCGGCATGGTTTCAGATGTGGGAGGTCAACTGTTGACCTCATATTTGTAATGAGGCAGCTCCAGTAGCACCACTATGAATTTGGGGAAGACTCTGTGATAGCCTTTCTTGATGTGGAAAAGGCATTTGGTAGTACCTGTAGAAGAAAGGTACAGGACACACTACAAAAGAAGCAAGTGGAAAAAGGGACAACAAGCAGGTTGGAAGAGATGTACTGTGGAAGTCAGTTGTGTGAAAGTCAGAAATGAAAGGAGAGATTGGTTCAAGCAAAAAGGCGGTGCGAAACAGGGCAGTGCATTGTCACCTCTCCTTTTCATTGTGGTGTTGGATCAGATAATGACTAAGATGGAGAGAGAAAAAAAAACTGGAGATGAAAGATGAAAGCAGTGGTCTTTGCAAGTGACTTGATGATCTACAGAAACATGAAGGAGGAGATTCAGGAACAGCTGGATCCTAAGAAAGAAACTATGAGACAGTATGGAACAAGATTTAATGCAAACAAGTGTGAGATTCGGGTCACAGCTAGAAAGAAAGATAGACCAACTAGCAGAGTAAGGATTGTACATGAACAACTGAAGAAGGTGGAAACTGTCAAGTACTTGGAAAGTGCGATACAGGAAACTGGAAGAAATGAGAAAGAGATCTGGCATACAAGCAGAAGCATTCTTGCGAAGTGTTAGGGGCTTGGTTTGGAAGAAAGACATCCTACAAAAAGGCAAAGAAGGGATATGCAGTAGTTACTACAGCCCAATACTGACCTATGCATCTGAAACATGGGTAATGAAGAAAGAGATGTAAACAGATTACAGGCATGTAAAATAAAGTTCCTTGGAAGGAGGACAGGAGTAACAAGGAGTGAGAAGATGAGGAATGAAAGGGTAAAGGAAAAAGGGAAAGACGAGCCCTTGCAGAACAGGACAGGAACATCAAGGCTAAGATGGCATGCGCACTTACACAGAATGCAAAACAAGAGGATTCCCAAGAAGATACATGAAATGAAGATGAGAAGGAAACATCCAAGAGGAAGACCAAGGGACAGATGGCTGAAAAATGTGAAAGAATGTGTCGATAAAAGAGGCAAGGACTTGACAAGAGTGAATACGGAAAGATGGTAGGCAAACAGGACAAGATGACGAGGGTTATGTTCCAAACAGACGCAGCCTGGGGCTGGGAACTGTTGTTGTTGTTGTTGTTGTTGTTGATGATGATGATGATGATGATGTGCTACTATTACTTTGGTAACTTTTATTGTAAATGTTGTATAGGTGGATTGAAAGTCATCATCTTATCCAAACAACTGACTATCTTCCACAGACAGTTTAAAAATAAAATAGAGATGTGGGTCCATATTCCACAAAATAAACCACCATAAAAATTTAAAATTATGCATACGAGTCAGAATGCAGTTTATTTTTATCTTTGAGGTACAACTGTAGTTGATTGTTGACAATTTGCTTCTATCAACAGAAGTAATCAGCTAGTAATCTGAAAAAAATACAAGGATTATGTGCTAGAACGAATTCCAAATTTGATCAAACAAAAGGTGGAGAGGAGACTAATTTTTGAAATGAACAGGTCATCTCCATAGGAGTTGAAAACAACTATTTTGAGTTTTCTTGGATAAAGAGTGGATTTCTTTAAACTGTACAGTGTTCAAAAAAAATCAAAATTACTCTTCACCATAGCATACTTCTTGACGCACCAGTATTATATTGAGCATGCAATGGGGGATGCTATCTGAAATTACTCAAACTAGTTAAAAGAAGGGGAAATGAGTAGCTAGAAATGTTGTTCAGTTGCACTGCAGCTTTTGGCAGCAGTTCTTCTGACACAATCCAGATATTCTTGACGCTACACCCTAGACATTCTCAAAGCAGGAGTTGGATACAAAGGTGTGGGAGGACAGCAGAAATCTGGCATGAAAAACTGAGTGACCATAAAATTAATCTTATTGTCCACCACCAAAACAAAATGAAATTAGAAGCAAACAGAATTTGAAAGAATGAATTATATTTGTCATTTCTGTGTAAGTATTGCAGATCTTTTAAAAATACAGTATACAAAAGCCTCTAAATGACATATGCACGGTATTAACCAATAATAGTTTCAGAATTGTTAGGCTGACAGCAATTAATACATACACAGACAACTATTAGTATACCACACTAGGTTCATCTATTCCCAATTCACACTCATTCACACATACTGATAGATTATTATTACAGCGTATCACAACTAGTCTGAAGCACTCCAGGTCTTCACAGATGAGGTGCTTGCAACTGGTTTATGTATAATGAAGTTCTGCAAAGGTGTATGACCAGTGATGCAATACTACAGAAAATCCCGATGACTTTAATGGTCATGGACATGTTTTGTGCAAATTTTGCCTATGGCTGACAATATTCTGGTGCGAAAAATGTTTCTTATCTAAATATATTGGATATTATTGTTCTCAATCTTCACAAGTAAATATCCTGCACAATTTCCCACACCAGCCTTTTTTCTATTACTTAAATGCCCCCCACCCCACGCCACTCCGATCTTTGGCTCTCAAAACAACCACTTTTGAATGAGACTGAATACTGTAAAATGCTAACTCAAATTTCAGAAGCTGCTGAAAGACAGATTAACATGAATATATTGCATTCAGGATACTCTACATTTGACTTTACCTGGATTTCTCCGAAGGAGTATATTATTTGCATTATTGTCAACATATTCCATTGTGCGACGCCTGTAGTCAGCTTTTCCTCCACCTCTACCAGTTACATTCCAACTTGGGTGAACAAGTGTGTCTGTCCTTGTAGGTGAGACTGGGACAGACAAACCTGCTATACGCCCACTGGCTTCCTCTCTTACTGGTCGGAAGGCAGAGTTCAAAACACCTGCAAGATAAAAACAAGTACATTCAGTAACAGTTTCTTATAAATGTGTTAGTAAATGACTTTTTACTGCACTGCCAAAGAAAAGTCACACATGTAAAAAACAAAGAGAGAATGTGTGTAATTAAATTGTCCTTGAGACATATGAGGCAATTCTACCTATTATAATGATAGAAGCTGAAGAAATAAATTAAAATCTGTGCCACAGCTGTAACTTGAACCCAGGTCTACTGCTTACTAGGCAGATGTGCTAGCCATTACACCACCATAGCAGTACAGATAACACAGCTGTAAGGACTGCCCTTGTAGAATGCCCTCCCTAACACAAACTTCAATTCACACCTTCCACCTATTTTTGCCCTTCTTAAACCATCAGTATTGCCGAGACTCTCTGGTATTGGAATAGTACCCCAGCTTTGTACGTAATGGGGTGCTATTCCAATATCAGAGAGGCTCGGCAATATTAACAATTTATGAAGGGGAAAATAGGCTGAAGGCATGAACTGAAGTTTGTGTCATGAAGGGCACTGGACTAGGGTAGTCCATGCAGCTGTGGTATCTATACTGCTACAGTGGTGTAAAGGCTAGAACATTTGTCTAGTAAGCGGACAGCACAGTAGCTCAGCGTGTTCGGGCAGAGAGCTGGCTGGCCTATGTAATAAAATAACTGAGTGAAGGGTTCTACAACAAACTTCAACAGATGTCATGTGACTTCCGCTATGACCAACAATAATGTACAAATTGAAGAAAAAAAAGTGAGTAGGAGACCCGGGTTCAGGTCCCAGCCATGGCACACATTTTAATTAATTTCTTCAGCTTCCATCATTATAAAGAGAGAGGAGACTAGCAGAGCAAGAAGGCAAAAAGAGGCAACTTACAATGGAAAATGCATCCCATAACAGTACTTATCAGCCATGGGGAGCATTTTTTCATGTGACGGCTAGCATAATGCAGCTGTAACGGATAAACAAGATTTTTGTTTTAAGCCAGCTTACATTAAACACTTTATTCACGACCATGTGCTATATTTGCAAGACTGTGAAGAAGACGTGTCAAAGCGTCAGTCACAAGGTGAACTATGATGGGCCATATTTAAATATAATTAAGAAACACACAGATTTCCACTTCTTTTCAAATGCAACTGATTATGTAGGTTTACGAAAGTGACAATCTTGACACTTATGGGTATCTTTATGCTGATGCAGTAGTAAGGATTTCACAAATCCTTGATTGTATAGCTCTTGCCTCAGGTAAGAATACCTCTAAATGCAAGCCATTCATTGGATGGAGTGACCAACTTGATCTCCCAGTCTTAAGATTTACACAGCATATGTAATGCTCTCAGGAGACCCCTTGTCGCTCACAATGCTACCTTGTTACATTGAGAGCAGCTTTGCAAGAGATATGGACTTCACTTTCTAAGGACTTCACAGGTTTTATTACCAGCTCGACACATCATTCTATGTACCACTGGATTAATGCACCTTGTTCAGTTGTTACTTGTATTATACAAAACTTGCACATCCATTTCATAAATTTCAGGTATGTCACATATGTCAATTCTTTCACAATAGTAGTTTTTGTGCTTTACTTACACCATGTTATGCACTTTTCACTTTGCTAAGTTCCGTCAAATCTGACATACAACATTCTGTTATTTTAAGTACAGATGCCAACTTCATGTGGCATATACAGAAACTGGAAGATATGAATTTTATTAATATGCTTCACTATGTCATCACGGAAAAATTAATTTTTTTTTAAGGATTCATACACCTCTCCAAAATATTCATCAATAAAACTTCCCTCAAAAGTATAACTGTGTCACCAAGTCCTGACAGAGAGGTTCAATGAAGTATGTGAACCCTGAAGATGGAGCATCCTGTTGACAACAGGAGTGAACTAACAAGTGGCATCAGTTCTTAACAGAGATGAACTTACCAGTGGCATCAGTTATTGCTGCACACTTTACAGTTGAACGCAGTTTAAAAATTACAGGAAATTTTGCTCAAAAGACCTAAATTAATATAATTTATTAAAACAGTGTTAAATTCTAAGTACAGCTAAAGGAAACAGAACAGACAAAAATGATGTCATACATTACTGTACCAGCAATGGTATGTGAAAAGGACATGAAATATTTCTGCTTTATAATGTCCTCTCTCATAGGTTTCACATAAAATACATTATAATTTAAACAGTTTGGTGTTACAATTAATAAATTTTTAACTACATCATGTAATAATGTAGGAAATATAATATATTTATCCCATAGATCAAGTGTCAAAAGAATGGAATGTACCAACAATGCTGCTTGCTATGTGGGACAAACGGTTTGAAGCCAGGTTCAGCAAACGTGTCACTTTATGTCATCAAAATGTGGTAGAAAAGTCTAATTTTGTCACCCCCCTTCTTGAAAGTGGGCACAGTGTATAAACTTTTTCCTCACATATGGGGATGCTCCAACCATGCGAGAAGGATAGACTTATGGACCTGGTGAAGGAATTTGAAATTTTTTACCATCACTTGTCGTCTCACAGGACACTGAGAAGGTGGCCATGGGAAGCTTTCAATTGTGCGAATTATTTTTTTTAAAAAAACATTGGGATTCAACTATTATGAGCTGATTCCAACAAACAAGCTGATCTGACAATAATGACCTATCTATGATCACATTCCTTCCACATCTTATATGAGTAATTAGTTTCTGGGGACAAATATACTTCCCACATGATGTAGTTGAAAATTTATTGCTTTTAACATTGGACTGAGTAACTTATGATGTATTTTAATGTGAAATCTATGAGAGAGGACATTATAAAACAGAAATATTTTGTGTCCTTTTGACATACTGCTGCTAGTATAATAGCTTATGCCTCCATTTTTCTCTGTTCTAATTCCCTCAACTATAATTAGAATTTAACATAGTTTTATTAAATTATATTAATTTAGGTCTTTTGAACAACAGTTTCTGTATTTTTTAAACTATGTTCAACTTTAAAGTGTGCAGCAATAACTGATGCTACTTGTTAGTTCACGTAAGTACCACCATGTATGTATAACTGTAACACGTTAGGCAGTTTTTTGTTACAACCACCTTATTAATTTCATATACATTTTTTTTTTAAGTAACTGAGAAAGAAAGTTAATATGTGTTGTCAGTGTGAATGCAACCTCTGACATGAACAGTCCAGGTGGGACTGTGTGTGTATATACACTCCTGGAAATGGAAAAAAGAACACATTGACACCGGTGTGTCAGACCCACCATACTTGCTCCGGACACTGCGAGAGGGCTGTACAAGCAATGATCACACGCACGGCACAGCGGACACACCAGGAACCGCGGTGTTGGCCGTCGAATGGCGCTAGCTGCGCAGCATTTGTATACCGCCGCCGTCAGTGTCAGCCAGTTTTCCGTGGCATACGGAGCTCCATCGCAGTCTTTAACACTGGTAGCATGCCGCGACAGCGTGGACGTGAACCGTATGTGCAGTTGACGGACTTTGAGCGAGGGCGTATAGTGGGCATGCGGGAGGCCGGGTGGACGTACCGCCGAATTGCTCAACACGTGGGGCGTGAGGTCTCCACAGTACATCGATGTTGTCGCCAGTGGTCGGCGGAAGGTGCACGTGCCCGTCGACCTGGGACCGGACCGCAGCGACGCACGGATGCACGCCAAGACCGTAGGATCCTACGCAGTGCCGTAGGGGACCGCACCGCCACTTCCCAGCAAATTAGGGACACTGTTGCTCCTGGGGTATCGGCGAGGACTATTCGCAACCGTCTCCATGAAGCTGGGCTACGGTCCCGCACACCGTTAGGCCGTCTTCCGCTCACGCCCCAACATCGTGCAGCCCGCCTCCAGTGGTGTCGCGACAGGCATGAATGGAGGGACGAATGGAGACGTGTCGTCTTCAGCGATGACAGTCGCTTCTGCCTTGGTGCCAATGATGGTCGTATGCGTGTTTGGCGCCGTGCAGGTGAGCGCCACAATCAGGACTGCATACGACCGAGGCACACAGGGCCAACACCCGGCATCATGGTGTGGGGAGCGATCTCCTACACTGGCCGTACACCACTGGTGATCGTCGAGGGGACACTGAATAGTGCACGGTACATCCAAACCGTCATCGAACCCATCGTTCTACCATTCCTAGACCGGCAAGGGAACTTGCTGTTCCAACAGGACAATGCACGTCCGCATGTATCCCGTGCCACCCAACGTGCTCTAGAAGGTGTAAGTCAACTACCCTGGCCAGCAAGATCTCCGGATCTGTCCCCCATTGAGCATGTTTGGGACTGGATGAAGCGTCGTCTCACGCGGTCTGCACGTCCAGCACGAACGCTGGTCCAACTGAGGCGCCAGGTGGAAATGGCATGGCAAGCCGTTCCACAGGACTACATCCAGCATCTCTACGATCGTCTCCATGGGAGAATAGCAGCCTGCATTGCTGCGAAAGGTGGATATACACTGTACTAGTGCCGACATTGTGCATGCTCTGTTGCCTGTGTCTATGTGCCTGTGGTTCTGTCAGTGTGATCATGTGATGTATCTGACCCCAGGAATGTGTCAATAAAGTTTCCCCTTCCTGGGACAATGAATTCACGGTGTTCTTATTTCAATTTCCAGGAGTGTATATATAAGTAGTTTCATTGTTTTAAGTAACATTTACTGGTATGTACTTTATCACTGACTCATGTTTGATCTCATGCAACTGTCCATATAATAAGGAATACTTGTTACCTTATTGTAACTGGTTCTTTATATGTCTTTTACCACTGAAGATGGATACACAGTGACGGAAATCTGGATTTGCAATAAACATTATTTGTGAGTGATTGCTGTAGCCTTTACTACTTGAAAATTTGAGGAAGTTATTCAGAGAAAGGACTACTGACCAATGGGAAAGGAAAAACATTAGCATGGGAAGAAACCACAGATAGTAAGAAAGGAATACATGAAGAGGACGGGGGAAAGTCAATAATCACACACAGCAAATATTTATCCCTTTGAAAGTCCCACCCCTTTTTCCCTTACACACTTCACCAGGTCACAGTAGCTGCTGTCCAGTAAATATTCCACCTAAAGATTAACTCAACATACTCCCAAAGACTGAGCTCACTTTTGTTTCAAACAACCTTGTTTCAATCTACTAACAAATTATAGCTCAATAAATAATTCAATAATAGCAGCACAATATTCTCACTCTCTCCATCTGTTCTATTAACTACAACAATAACCCTCCTCACTCACATTCAATACCGACAAACTAATCCTCAAAACATCCACATCTACAGTCCCAATGTCCAGCCAGCATACCCTTAAAAGTGGTCACTCTTGGGTTCCAGGACCTACCTATCATTCTCTGACTGTTTCACACACTAACACAATCATGAGGATAGTACAATAAATGCAACTAGAGATGCTACGTGCACAACGCATTATCATATGGGACCAGCACTGGACTGCAAGTGGACAAACTATAGTGTCAAAAATGGTAGTAACATAAGAAGCTTGAAACTCTAGGATATCAGTACTGATCAGGGGGGAAAAAATTGATTAATCACAAAAAATAATCTATGTTATTAATTGGAAAAAATCCTTCCACGATTAAAGGGTAGGGGACGTAAAGAACAAATGAGAAAACAATAATGGTAAAAACTCAAGAGAGTGAAGGGCCCAAGAAATGAGTTGCGTGTAAAAATAATCATTATTTTGTGTGTGTGTGTGTGTGTGTGTGTGGGGGGGGGGGGGGGGGGGGGAGGAGATAAAGGGAAATATGTAGAGGTACAGAAAACACTTACAAGGGAATGTCCAATAAAACATGTCGAAACATAACCCGATATTTTTTTTGCAGGAAGAAGACACTGAAAGAAATGCACTGCTAAAATTTTAGCTGCTAAGAGACACTGCAATTATTTTGTAAAAAAATGTTGAAGTTACACATTTTTGCTGCGCAAAGAACAGCTTATAACAGTGGTTTGTATATCATTGCCTGCCTAGCCCTCAACTTGGCGAATTACTCACGCAATGCCGCATAGTGGGATTATCTGGAGTTCACAGACACCAATTTTAAGCACCTAAAACCTGGTTAACAATGGAGTGAATGGAAGCAAACACATGCAAATGAGCATTTGTAGAAAATTCATTACAATTTGCTTGTATATGGGAAGAATCGCTTATACTAGAGGGAATGGATGAGAATACGAGGTAGCAAACATTGTCAATGACTGCTATGTTAGTAGTGTTTAGTTTTTGGAGCTAATATTTGGCATACAGGATACAACTATCTTGTTAGAGCCAAAACGCGAAACTTTGCTATTCAGTGTGGATTATTTTGCATGGCGAGCGCACAGTTCTTGATGGAGCATGCAAAATGGTGCAGGGAAGGAAGAATTTAAGTGTTTCAATTTGTATGGAAGCGTGTCATATGTGGAGATCAAACACTTTACACAGAATTGCTTCTCCATCTGTTCTTAGCCTAGTTCAAAATTTTCCTTGTATGTCAGCTGCTGTTTTCCCCTGGTTTCTCATTACCATTGAGGGGAAACTTATAAACAAAACACTAATTACCGACGTCGAGCATCATCTCAAGAGGTGACACAGCCAGTGTTTCCACTACACGTGTAAAGTCTAATGGTCATTTTTCCCCCCTAAAACAAAAATGGTCTAGTGGCAAAGTGCGCGCTTCACAATCCAGAGAGCATGGGATCAAATCCTGTTCAGACTACAATTTTTTCACTATGATTTTTAACAGAGCATTCTCTTCTCACAGTTGTTTTAGTGGCCACAAAAGACATGGTTCGAATTGCACGTTAAACTGCAAGTCTCCACTTTCTGATTAGGTAACAGCAGAAGGTTAGGAACATTTCAGTAGCTGCACTGGCATCCAGCTGAAAGACCTGCAAGGGGCCTACCAGGTACACCTGACAGGATTCTCTTTTGCTTGTGCTTGTTAGCTTGTTTGCTCTGGAGAAAACCTGGCTTAAGCTATACAAACATTTTTTTGAATAACTTCACATCGACAGTTCAATTCTTGTACATGTAATTGTGATAAAAGTGGCTAGCAGAGAAAATAAAATCATGGCACTGTTTGATGTCACAGAAGACTTGGATCAATGAAGCCTTGTAATTTGTTGAAATGAAATTTGTCTTGCAGTACTGCATTTTATAACAATTTCTGTAGGTCGTTCCTTATAATAATGTTTGAATGTCGTACACTTGACTATCAGTGAAACAGTTCTTTGTTTATTCCCTGTAGTTTTCCCAAAAATGCGAAATGTCTATTGGATGACGAAAACAAACCTTTTTCTTGCATCAGGCACACCGGACAAAGGAAAAATCGATGCAGTGAGGCACTTCACAGTAACCACTAGTTTTATTTAGACAGAACTGGGATGGAGTCACAAATGGTACCAGCCATTGTTTTGCATACTGCGCTGCGTACCAGCATACTTGATCAGATTCATAAAGCATGGCGAAGAAAACTGATAATGCACAAATGACTGGAGCTTAAGAATACTGTTCTGCTGATAAACCTGAAATGAGAGAGAGGTATTGGAAATTACATCTGATAATTTCCTGAAAAATGCTTTCCACTATCAAAAAAATTCTTTATCGAGATGTTGAATCGCCCTAGTACTTCCAGACAGAATCCACATTACATCTACAGATTTTTTGTCATCCTCCACAAAAACAGAGGCGTCATTATGTACAGACCAGGACCCAAGAAAAGCAATGAATTAGTTTCTGCAGCTGGCATGAATAAGTTTCAAACGAAACGTTGAAAATTACTCCTTCCCATTTTTTCCAGATTTTGATACCTCAATTACAAGATTTTTGCAACTTAACTGACCATTTTTTTAAATTTTTGGTCCCAATTTGCCTTGTGATTCTTGAAGACAGATATACAGCTGCGGAAACAGTAAACCACTCATACCGATAACTGGCATTAACATATATGAATGTGTCATTGCAGTCATTGAATGGGCAACCGTCTTTTTTTCACCCCGAAATGATAAAGTGCATTGTGCACACCGTTCTTTCACAAAACCAGACTGATCAGCATTATAAACAGCAGTTGCAGGGATAACAACAAGTTTTGTCTTTACATCAGCTACGAATTTTTATACAGTAATGACTATCACTGGTAGCTGCTCTGCATGTTTACATGATGTGAACTTGGTAATTTTATGTCTTCCTATTCCGTATGATTTCTTCAACCTGAGTAACCAGGTCAACGAAGCCTGGAAATTAGTGACTGTTCATGTCAGGCGCAATTCAGAGGGCCCAGTCTCGTGGATCTCAGTTGGTAATGGTGCATAGCCTCTCACTAGCAGTTCTAAGCCTTTTGAACCGCTCCTCATTCAGATGGTTTTGGGTTTCTGTTTGGGCCACATTTCTTCCTTCAAGTAATTCATTCTTCCATTCGTACAGTTCACGCTACGATTTTAGGAAATGAAAATGCCTTTGCACACTGCATAACTTCAAGTGTTTTTTCCCTCCTTCATATCATTCAAATTAATGTCAAGGAAAGCAATTAACAAATGACACACATGTAAATCCTAAGGAGAAGTAGGTGATTTTGGCTCGAAACCACGTTCTTCACATTTCATTACTGCTAAATTGAGAATGTTAATTGGAGTCCACATTACTGTGAAACTTGAAGAAAAAAAGGCACTATTAGCAGGCATGTTTTACAAAAGCACAATAAATGTTAATTCAGCTTTATCTGTATAGTCAATACTCACCAATAATGCAAAAAGCAATTGATAATTTGTAATACATGTTACTTGAGTGGCTAATTTGAGAGAATACTAACTGTGTACCATACTGTCACAGAAACTATCGACAAACAATAACTTGAAATGTCCTTTACAAATTATGATTGGGTTGTGTCATGTTTCCTGTTTAAAAATGTACTGCCAACCTCGGCTGTGTGTGAGCTTAGTTGCACATGCACAGTTGCTACAATGCCAGTAGAGGTGTACATTTATACTGTCGCCTAGCGTGCTACAAATTTGGCAGTTTTCAGCTATTTCTTTTTTTAAATCCTTGCAGTGCCTCTTAGCAGCTAAAATTTTGACAGTGCACTTCCTTCATTGCCTTTTTCCCGTGTAAAAAAAATTAGGGTAGGTTTCGACATGTCGTATTGGACCATTCCCTTGTTAGCCCCACTGGACAGTGGATGGGTGACTATGCATAATACAGAGTGTAACAGAAGAAAATATGGCCAAAGTTTCATGAAACATTACTCACACATAGAGGAACAAAAAGTGTTCGATGGAATGGGTCCAGAAACACTTTATTTCTATGTTAGACCTTACTTTCTAATTCTCTTCTCAATCACATTAATCATGGGAAACACACAGAAACAGAACATAGCAGCATCACAAGCAATGTTTTCTTACACGAAGTGTTCAAAATATCCTCTTGGTGAGAATGTACAGTATGTTGCAATTCTTGGATTCACCATCAGTGTTTGTTGTTCCAATTGAATGAAGGTAATGTTGAGATATGACTCACTTTGTTGTTTGTGTTGAGATGTGACTAACTTCATTGTTCTATTAGCATCACACACATAGCATGAACTATTTAATGTTCATCATGGAATCATTCCAGTACAGTACAACGGAAGTGTACTCAAATGTGAAGTTCTCAGATGCCTATGCAGATACCGTGGTGGTGAACCTAAGTATTACATCTTAATGTACATTCTAAGCACATGTAAACACGAGGGTATTGTGACCATTTGGTGAAAGAAAACATTTTATGTATTGCTGTTCTGTTTCTATGTATTTCCCATGATTAAACTGATTATGAAGAGTATTAGAAAATGAGCTCCAACATGAAAATATAACACTTATGGACCCGTCCATAAAACACATTTTATTCCTAAATGTGAGATGAACATTTCCTGAAAATTTGCCGTATTTGTTTGTTACATCCTGCAGAAAGTACTATTCCTGTAATGTGAAAGGAATTTTTGCTGAGAGGGTCTGGATACAACAGATAAATGAAAACACAGGTATTTCCCTCATTTCATTCTGCTAACACATGGCAGACAGCAACTGTGGATCTCTGTTCCAGAAGAAATTTCCCCAGATGTTCATTATCAAAAACAAACACCATGTCTCTCAGTACACAACTTGTCACCCAGGGGTTTTTGAGAAATCTGACATAAAATATAATTTTATCTAATGTACTAATGTACTGATGAGTCAGTTGAAACTCCAGATACGAATATCAAAATGTAGGAAAACATAGATTGCTACTAGCTGTAAAGAAGACATGTTAACTTGCACACAGGCACAAAGATACTTCCACAAAGCTTTAGGCCACAGCCTTCATCAGCAAAATGAAAAACACATACCATTCATGCACACAAGCAAGCACACCTCACGCGTATGACTGCCAACTCTGACACTTTGGCCAGAATGTGTGGATGAGGTGTTCTTGTTTGTGTGTATGAGTGGCGTTTGTTTCTCTTTTGCTGAAAGCTGTGGTCGAAAGCTTTGTGTACGTGTCTTTTAATTGTGCCTGTATGGAACTTAATATGTCTTCTTTACCGTAAGTAGCAATATATCTTTTCCTAGATTGTTGACAAGTCAATTCAGTGCTTTGTAATTGTGGATTTGGGTTAAAGTCCACATACTGATTACAAAGAAAATGTTCTTTTTTCAGTGTATATTTTCTTCACAAAGCCACCAACATTATAATATTATAAATAGTTTTATTCATTTAATGTGGAAAAATTTCTCTAGTGGGGGCCATTTGCTGCAGCAAAGTGCAGAACATATAAGTGAAATTATGTTTATGCCATAGAACAATTCACTTAAGGTTTATTAACACACACAAATTTGGGTTCACTATAAACAATAATAAAATAAATATTAATTGTACATGATAAACATGTGAATTATGTTAAAATACATTATATATTCTGTAAAAACCTGACATTAAAATTCTGGTTATATTGTGAAAACAGTATATTTAAATTAAAAACAGGTATCCTCAAATTTTATCACTTGCCCAGCAAACTGACTTACCAATTTTTTTAAGCTGAAACTGGTCCTAACTGTTTTCAATGATGAAAACCTGTGCCAAATATCAATTGTTATTTGATTTTTTCCCCTTAAGCACACTGTAATCTAAGAGTGTCGTTTGTATTTGTGGGTTAGTGGCACTCAACATCAAGGTTATCAGTGCCCATATGAAAATTGAAACGAATGTAGCTAAAAAAAAAAACATATCACACCATTTATCACCTACTCAGTCACATTAGCTCACAATATGGAAAACACCACAAATGGCGAGATGTATGAGAACTTAAATAAAACCCAACGAAGACCAGAGGGAAACTAAAAGAGATTGACAGCAATATATGGCTGACTGATCACTTACCAAAAACACAGATGAGTCAGCCACCCTGATAACACGTTAAAAATAATACCCTAAAATTTCTGGGAACAAGTCGGACATTTCTCAAAACTGTAAAAGTCGTACCACATTCATTTGATTGTCATCTAAAACAGATGGCAAATATTTCAGAAAATAAGCTGCCACCCTTTACACCAAAAATAAAATACTGTCTTGTAAAATGTGGTGAACTGTGATCTGTATGCCACAAGCACTACACATTGGAGGGGCCTCACACCAGAGCAAGAAGCTATGCGTCATAGGGCTGTAGCCTATGCAAAGATGAGTTAGGAGGACCTCATACTGCCTGTGTGGCTGAAAGAAGGTATGCCACGGCCATGTTGAGGACTTAAGGAGTTGCAACTTATTATTTGTCATTTACAGACATTCTTCTTCCCATTGATGCATGACTCTGTACCTCAACAGCAAAGTGAGAGGATCCAGGAGGATGGCACATTGAACTAACTGAGGATCATATCTCCTTGGTTGCTATATTCACCCTTTCGTTCCCTGCAACACGCATGTGCCCTGACACCCAGCGAAAGACATCTCCTTCCCCAGCCTTTGTAGCCGGAGGAGGGCATCATGGATATTTTGGACTACTTATCTGCTTGGGACAAACATTGTATGGAGTGAAGGGCACTCAGGGAACATACAAGGAATTTAGCACTCTTAACGTGTCTCATCTGCTCCAGTGCCTCCAAGATTGCATGCAATTCCATGACAAAGACAATCTTGAGGCAGTCAGATCTTGAGGGTATTATCAGGGAAAATAAGAGAGAAACCAACGGAGACCCACTGTTTAGACCCACCCATAAATACAGCTACACAGTTGTGGTGCTCAGATAAAATTTCATAAAACAATGTATTGAAAATGGATGGAGGACTGGAACCTGTCCTGTACTGCACTATATCTTGTTCCACATCAAGTGCCTAAAACACATGCTGCAAGCAGAACCCATATGGCCTTGTTGCTCATGGATGATTGGAGAAAAGTTGTTCCAGCCACAGATAAGTAACAACATGGTTTGCAGCAGGTGAAGTCACAGCAGTGAGGAACTTACAAGGTGTGATCAAAAAATAAAGGGAATTTTTTAATTTTGTGGGCTTTATACACACTATTTTCAAAATATCTTTTTTGTCTGGTTGGCACACATGTTCCTCATGTATGTTTGCACTTTCAATTCTTTACTTTATTGTTGACAACTGAAAAGGTTATACAAGTTTTCGAGTGCTTGGTGTATTTTTACTTTCAAAAAGATGCATCAAATATTTTGCATTAAATTTTGCTTGAAAAATGGAATAAAGTACACCACCACTTTGAAATGTTGAATGTGGCTTTGGAAAATCTGCTATGAATAAGACAAAAGTTTATGAGTGGTATAAATGTTTCAAAGAGGGTCAAGAAGATGCTGAAGATGACCCTAGCGCATGACTTACTGATGACAATATGGAAGAAGTAAAGAAAATAGTTCTGGAAAATCACCGAAACAACACCAGAGAGGTTGTTGCTGATGTTGGCGTAGCTTTTCATTCATGCCAAGCAATTTTTTCGATGTTCCAGGCATGAAATGTGTAGCAGCAAAGTTTGTTCCGAAACTGTTGAATTTCGAGCAAAAATGACTTTGCATAGACACTGCTCAGGAATTGTAGAATGAAGCTGATAGTGATCGAGAACTCCTAACGAAGGCTGTAACAGGTGACAAAACATGCTTACATGGTTATGATGTCAAAAGCAAGATCCAGTCATCCCAGGGGAAACTGCCTGAAAAGCCCAACCAAGAAAAAATTCAAGAAGTTCAGTCACACGTGAAGGTTCTTCTCACTGTTTCTTTTGATTACAATGGAATAGTGCATCTCGAGTTCTTGCCTTATGGTCACATGGTCAATAAAAAATACTACCTGGAAGTTATGCACTGTTTGCGTAAAGCAGTCCGAAGAAAATGACCACAACTGTGGCAAAACCACCCATGGAAATTGCATCACTATAATGCTCCCGCTCGCATCTCAATGCTTGTTCATGAGTTTTTGGCAAAAAACAAAACCATTACATTGCCTCAACCCCTATATTTGCTGAGTATGGCCCTCTGCAACTTCTTCCTATTTTCAAGACTGAAGAGAACCATGAAAGTGTGTGGTTCTGTCACCACTGATGAGATAAAAGAGTTCCTGAAGTACTTCCAAGACTGGAAAAAGCACTGTCTTAAGTGTAGTATATCTCAGGGGGGATTACTCTGAAGAGGACGAAGTTGATGTTGACGAATTAATAAAATAACTTTAAGAAAAATAAAATTCCTGTTACTTTTTGATCACACCTTGTAAATGCCTGACGCATCATGAGGAGCTGCCACCAGTTGGTAACAGTTCTCCGGCCTCAGCACAGAGATTAGGTATGACACTGGTCCTATAAACACCTGCAGCGAATTTGATCTCCCCCCCCCAGGGAATAGAGTAAATACTCTTCAGATAGGAGGACCTCGCTGATCCATATACTGTGTACCCATAAGCTAGCTGTGATCACACAAACACTCTATAAAACTGGAGCAGACATGCCCTATCGGCTCTTCAAGACTCGTGGCTAAGGCACTTTACGATATTCGGTGCCTGCTGCTTGCTGGATGTCAGGTGTGGTAACCATGCCAATTTGGAGTTAAAAATGAGGCCCAGAAACCTCACTGAGTAGCTAAAATGTAGAATGGTGTCCCTCATATGTGAGTCAGGTAAATTTAAAGTCCTATGAGAATGATTAAAATGAACACACAAACACTTATCTGCAGAAAAGTGAAAACCTGTCTTTGAAGCCTGCTCCTTCAACCTGTAAGTTGCAATTGTTGCTGTTGCAACACTAGAGGGGAAACAGAAAACTGCAAAATCATCCACAAATAAGGAGCATTGTACAGGACTCCTTACCATAGTCATGGTACTATTCATGGCTGTGGCAAAGAAGGTAACACTTTGAACACTGCCCTGAGGGACAAAATCATTTTGCCCAAAATAAACTGACAATGTGCCATCATCTCAGAACCCAAAAAACCACTTCAACAGAAAAGACCATACGAAGATGGGGAGATGGCAATGCAAGTCTCACTGCTGGAGTTGTGCAAGAATACTGTCTCCCAGTAGTGTCATACCGTCACAGTGAAATACTGATGTTGGAGAATATACTAAGACAGTGATGTTTACTTCAGAAAACCTGCTGAATAGCTGGCTCTAGCAGGATCAAGTTGTTGTCAGTGGACAGAAATCTCGAGAATCCACTCCGAGAGTGGTGAAGGAGCTGCCTGGTCTCTAACAACAAGACGAGTTAACCATTCGCTCCAGGGTCTTTCCTACACAGCTTGTTAAGGCGACACTCTGTAACTACTGGGGAACATGTGGTCCTTTCCTGGTTTGAGGAGAGGTATCAAAATTGTCTCTGTACACAAGATGGGAAAATTGCCTGTGTGCCATATCCAGTTACAACAGGTGCTGTTGGCAGATGTCAAAGTATGCAGTACCAGATTTGGTCATGACCGTGTGCAGTATCATGAGTCTTAGACAATGTCAAATCCAGCTCCCACAAGGAGAAAGGGCAGTTGTATGAGATAGAATTGTTGATTCTGAAGTCCAACTTGCTCCTCTCTTCAGTCACACAGTAGCGGTGGAATGCCGGATCCTGGCTGGCATTGGCAGTTGTCATTGCAAAATGCTCTGCCATCATCTGAGCGATGTCTCCAGATGTTGTTTGGAGACACTCCTGTTTCAAAACTGCTGCCATTCTAGGAATGCTTGCCATGACCTTTTCTTACTCTCCTTTATTACACATTGAGCCTGGCTCATGCGACTCTAAAGGCTGTGAGAGTGTCTGCTGTTGAGCGATATTTAAACTGTCAAAGAGCCGCATGCCTGTTCTAGGTTGCTGAGCAGCACTCATCGGTCAGCAGTATGATGGATCACCCGTGTGATGTGGTCCACTCATTCCTGGATGCTGTCACAGTCTTCAAATGACAGCCGGTTGGCTGAACAGCATCTAGATAGCCTTGCTGATCATCCATTTTGGTGGCTTCTGTTAAAGTAATGCTCCATCCAGTAGGTGGACCCACAGTGGAAAGTGGTCACTGGAATGACAGTCATCAGTTGCTTCTCACTGAGCAGAGTCTGCAAGGGCTGGAGAACAGAAAGAAAGGTCAATGGCTGAGGATGACCCAATAGCAGCTGAGAAATGCGTGCGACCGCCTGTGTTGAGGATGCACAGCTTCTGAAACATCATGAGGTCTCGGGGCAAATGTAGTTCGTGCCCCATAATACATTATGGGCATTGAAATCAAACAGTAGGAGAAATGGGAAGACCAGTTGTTCTGTAAGGTCTGTGAGAGCTGCGGTGTCTACTGCATCCTGTGGAGGTAAGTAAAGGTGCAGATAGTGATCATCTGACCCACACGAACAGAAACAGCTATGGCTTGTAGGTCGGTAACCGAGGAGACAGCAGAGGAGTGGTGTATGTTACTGACAAACACAGCAACCTCTCCCTTGGCCATTTACCCAGTCAGGTCACCCTTGTGATGAAGGGTATAAACCCATAGTACAGGGGCTTCAGACATTTTAAAATGAAGTTCTTGCAAACATAAGCACAGGGAGCATCTCCGTGCTAGGAGTTCCAGTTCCTCCACATGTCCTGAAACCATTAATGATCCATGTAGTACGGGAGCCATTTATCACGGGGGTTGCACTTCAATTGTTTTTCTGCCAGGGAGGGGAGCCCATAGTGGGTGGAAGCTAGGTCTTGGGGGGCGAGATAAGTGCCCTAGGCCAACATCAAGGCTCATTGACTCCGAAGACAAATTATGAGAGATATCACAAGAGAGCAACACTGACATTGTCAGACTGCTTACTTTCCGTCTCCATCAGCAGCTGATTCTTTGCCTTTGACTTCTTTACACGGGGACACTTTGGATGCACAACTGCAGAGGTGGCAGTGACAGTGCTGGAATGAATCTTTGGAGGAGCACCAGGTGCCACAACGTTGGCAACTATAGCCTTTTCTGATGTTCTGCTTCAAAGTAACCGCAGCAGCATAAGTGCATTGACAAACACAGGCACTAGTGCTGACACTTCAAACCTCCATTTGTGTAGCTGCATCAATCTTCTGTACTGTTAGTTTAAGAACAGAAGCAACGGAGGGGGGGTGCGTACCCTTATAGATCTTTTTGGCCTCACCATATGGGATGCACTTCATTATTTTAATTTCCTGTCACTTCCTTTCTTCAAGTGAAACACTGTAGTCCCTACTCCAGACAGGGTGATCTCGAGAGCAATTTACACACATTGGAGGATTCGAACATCCGACTCTGTCGTGAGCAGCCTTACCACATTTGTCACAAGTGGATTCTCCCTTACAACCAAGAGCAGTGTGCCCAAAGTCCTGGCATTTAAAACAGCACATTGGATTGGGGATATAAGGCTGCACACTTAGGTGAAGAAAACTTGCCTTGATGTGGTCTGGAAGTTTCGTGCTGTTTAAAGTCTGTATAAATGAGTCTGATTTGACTAGATCACCATCCATCCTTTTCATTATGTTTTGCATATCAACAATGCTTTCTTAGCTGAACTCAGCTTTCAGTTCTTCTCTGGTTATGTCAACCAGATCCCTGCAAGTTATGTCACCTTTCCTGTAATTCAAGGGGTTGTACAGTTCAGTTTCTGTTGCATACTCAACAAGGCACTGAGCTTTTTGGAGGCTCTTCACTTATTGGAAACTAAGTTTTTATACCAACAGTGCCCCACTGTGCAATTGCTAGACAGATATTAAATTTCCAGCAATGTCCTTTAAATGTAAAAAGGGGAAACTTTCTTGAAGTTGCCCTCTTTCCTCTTCACTACTATAAACACGTTCTGACCAGCAATGTGCGTTCTGTTACTATTAATGTATGTACTCTGAAAAATCCCCTGAGACAGGAGGGCTGGCTACATGAGCCCTCTTGTTGGTTTGGAAGCTGATATCCACTGGGAGCGGAAAAATTTAATTTTGAGGATTCCACCACGGTTCCATGAGCAGCCAGGGAAATATGAGTCCACTCAGACAGAGCCCCATGTGCCTGAGTAAGACTTATACATCTGAGGTGCAGCAGGTTTCCCAAAGGTTGCATATAAACGACTCTTAATAGCCAAGCATTTCATCAGCATGCAGCACACCTTGACATTGAGCGTTCTTTTTACAGAGGTTTTTCCATCCTCACAATCTGAGCGGTCAAGCCAAGATCTTCATTCCCTGTGACACACAACATTCCACCATTGTGCTGTACAGTTGTTGCTGAAGCACATCCAAAGCTTATGATGGCACTTACCATTCCCCAGCTCAGGAACCATGGGGTCGTCACATCCTTACCCAGGAAACGAATGCTGAGCCCCAAAGGGCTAAGAGAGTGTTACACCAGACACATTTTACTTTTATTGATAAAGCATCATCAGATTTGCTTCTATAAACATAGCATACATAACAATGTTTCCATATTTTGATATTTTAGATTAATGAATGTGCTACATAATTTACTTACAGTGTTTATTGCTGCTTTTTATATTTTTTTTGAAGTTGAGAAGTTTTTCTCTCTTAAGACCGAAAAATCAAACAACTACTGTGGAATTTGGCCATCCAAACAAATATCTGTGCCACATTTTGTCCAAATCTGTGACACACAATGACTGGCCAACCCTTGCAAGATATCAGTCACTGGATATTGAAATTGACCGTGTAAGTGGTAAATCTGTAGCTCTTCATTCATATCGAAGATTGTTCTCTGGCCACTACCACACAGAAAGCAGTTCAGTGTTTATAATACAACATATTAAGAACCTGAGAGATTTCGTACTTATTTTCATAAGATTAAATTGTGTGATTAAGAACCAGGGGTACAATATGCCAGTCAGAATATTTTGCAATTTGAACCAGATATGGTGAAGATTAAGTGTACAAAAGAAAATGATATGTAGGAATTGGTTAAGAATTTAATGTTATATTGGAGGTGAATTTTGAGTAGGTGTGAAAGTGATGGCAGCCCAAGACATTTATTTCCAAATAAGGTTAGTGGATAGGTTTGAGATCATAAACACAGCTAAGGATGTTTGTGCATATGATCGAGAAATCACCAGTGGATCTGATCCACTTACCATAAAGACATAACTTGATCACCATTGCAAACTGCAAAATGAAAAGATGCAATATGTAAGAACAAATGGAAACATTATTGAGTTTCAAACATTTGAGATTCCTTTTATATAATCCTGCAACTTCCAACCAGCTCATCATATTTCCCATGAATACAGCCATCATGTCATTCATTATTGACATTATTTCTTTTCATAAAAGATTTTTTTGTTTTTACTATATACAATAGAAAAATACAGACAGAGAACCAAAAATAGCTTTAGTAGCATTTTTCATTTCCTGAGTGACAAAATATTTTTTGAGCAAAGCTACAGTTTCTTCTTTACAAAACTCTTGAAAATATGAACATACGTGCACTAGATGGTGGTGTTTCCTCTCCTACATCTGTTTCACCACGAGCATCCAAGTCAACTTCCGAGCGAGCAGTGTCATCTGATCGTGCTACACTTGCTGTGTCGTCAGTATCAACTTCTGTCATGCGTTCAGAGTCTGATGCCATTACATCTGTGCTCCATGCTTCTGATGCTGTTTCAGAGATATCTAAAAGCTGTGTCAAGAAAATGTATTATGAAATGCAGTTTCACACAAAGCTAAAAATCAAATTTCATACAGGAGATAGTTTCAATAGCACCACAACTACAAATAATCACAACTTCTGTAAAAAACAATAAAAATTATTGAATAATGTACTCCATACTAATGTAAATTATACATGGTCAAAAGTTGGCGGTATTCACGAGGTTGTGGAATGTGTAACTTTATACATCTTAGGACAGCTTGAAGCCTGGTTAGTCATGATTATATTGTGATATCAGATGACAGCCCACACCAGTAATCTGTATGACACACAATACAAAACTTTTCCGCTTAGAGCAAAAACTTCATGAATCTTTAGAAGGCCCCAGTCTTCATATGACGCACTGTGGAGTTTACGAGACATACATTCAGTTCCTTGTTTGTAGTGGTCACATAAACAATTGTATGTTAAAATTTTCAGAAGAAATCAATAAAATTGAATTATAAGCTATAATAGATTTAAACTCAATGAAAATAAAAGAAGAGTTATCTTTTACATTAAAGAAATTGTCTATTTATTTTCCAACAATTATGAAGTGGCCTGATAAATTGAATCATGGTCTGCACTTACTGATACTGATAGGCACATCAGATGTTCAAAATGCAGTTTACATTACTAAATCATGGCAAAAATTCACACTTCTGAACACAGTGATCAACTACTAAAGGTATGCAAGCTTACAGAACATTGCAATGATCTTGACAGGTTGTGCCCATCAAATGTTAAATGAAGTTTCAATTATGAAAACGCTTTCCAATCAACGGCAGCCATGTATGTTAACTAGTGACCAAACACACATTTGAATAAACATTGTTCAAGAATATTTAGACTTCATGAAACACAATTACAGCGAGGCTCCTAATGTTTTATTACAGAAGAAAGACTATGGATTGACATTTTGCTGTAAAGCCATTTAGAGAGACTTTGGGCCCATAAAGCTAGCCATTTATGCCATTATTTAAAATGTTATTGGCAAGTCTTCGTTTAAGATATCTTAAAGGTACATTCACACTAAAAAAGGCCAAGTTACAAGGTATATTTTTCCATCTTTATTTTAGTTTTGTGACAGATTACATATTTTACAATATAGCTGTTCTTTTTTTAAAAAAAGTGTGAGTCGAGGTCTTGAGCAGTTTCGTGCATAATTAGCATTTGTATGGAAAAGACTGACACGTTCCAGAATGCAGAGAAGTACAATATCAGTTTGTTTCTTTCCCACTTGCTTTGCCAGTAGATTGTTTATCTTCTCTGAACAAATCTTGGAAAACCAAGTTTGATGCTACTTCCTCTCAGTTGCTGGAGTTTTATCAGGAAAGTGTCATCCTACAAACCTATTGCTAATAATTACACTAGAAACGATTTCTTGAGCCAGTCTCATGCATTTCTGGATGAGTCCTTCACTAATTTCTTTTGAGTGCTCCCACTAAATATTTCTGCCTCCAATCCAGAATCATTCAGTTCTTCCTCTAGGACTGCACAATTTCTTATTCACTCAACAAATGTGGCATTTTCAACATAATTACAGAATACACCAAAACCTAATGAGTGCACACAATGGATCAGACAGTCATGACCATGGCTTTTATGTTTGCTACTGCTTCTATCGAGAAAATAGTTTAAATGTCTTCTACATTCAGCGTTCTGCAACTCAAACGAAACTCAGAAACTTAATTTTTGATGGTTAAAATGTCTACAATGGATTTATTTTAAATTTTTATTATTCCTGACCAGTATCCATTTTCAGTAGCACACTATACATTTTGTTACATAATGTTAACAGTCTTTAAGGTATGTATTACAAAGGATTGCATGTGGAAGTGTAGTGCTATGTGGATTTGTGTCATTAAAAACAAAGCAGTGGCCAACTACATGAACATCCGCAGAATTCTGTGCTAATCACTGTAAATCAAGTTCCTGAGAAACAGTTTAATTTGCAGAGAAAGACTGCCACTGTTTTCTGGCAGTCTTCTGTTGTCCTGCTCACAGAATATTTGCACAAGGACAGACTCATCATTGATGAGTATTATGCTTTATAATGGGACAACCTAAAGGATGTTATCTAGCCTAAGTATTTCCCATCACCACTGGCATTTAAGGGTTACTTTTACCACACACTGATGCCGATCACATTTGCACATTGACAATTTGTGTGGAACAGGGGTGTCCACACACAGTTTTAGGGGTTTGATCAGGCACTTTGTTGTGGCCCCAAATGGCTTTCAGATACTTGTGTATTACATATCGCATGTTAGTTGACATCTTGAATGATTGCCCCAGCATAAATCTTATCCTAAAACATAACAAAAAGGCAAAGCTATCCAAAACTCAAAAGATGGTTTGAAAATCTCAGAGCTCGACTACAAATAGTCCTGTTGGAGATGGTATGTCCTCGCCTTGCTCCAACCTTTGAATTAACTTACCCACAATGTTATAGGAGGTGTGTGTGTGTGTGTGTGTGTGTGTGTGTGTGTGTGTGTGTGTGTGTGGTGGGGGGGGGGGGGGGGGTTGGATGGGTGGGACAGACAGATGGCTACAGTTTAATGTGGACTACAAACCATCATCCAGCTCAGTATTTTTTACATTAAATAAGCATTATCAGAGCTGACAGAAACAATAAGTGACAGAAAAATCCTAGGGCTGATTAGGTATTGAACACCTGACCTACGATTGGTAGTGTAGTACTCACCCAATGTAATTAATAAAAAATGGGTGTAAAAGTGTATGGACTGGCTAAAACTTGCCTCAGGGGAATGAGCCAGAAACTCTGCATATTTTTAGGGAGGAGATTTCATGTTATCAGTCAAGTAAAATATGACTAACTAAAGCCCACAGACCACAAATAGTGGATCATTACAGCAGGATAGAAAACCTTATATGATTGCATATTAAATATTTTGATGATGAAGTACATTCACATGAAACCTGTGAGCAGGAGGAGGTACACCATAGACTGGCAGTAGCTTTTTTAAATGGCAGTTTAGCATTATTGATTTCCAGTGATTCATTTCCCCATTGGCTTGGGACATCTTTCAGCAGCCTGCAGCCACAGCAACCCACTGAGCCACCATCACCAGTCAATTTATTGTCTTTGTGTCTCGTGTGACCAGCAGAATGATACTTCAACCTTGTGTCTGTGTGGTTCATATAGGGAATTTTCAATATCCTAGAATTAAAGGCCAGTCCCTATGCCCCCCCCCCTTTTTCCCGTTTTCCACTCTATGATACTGCAAAGCCACACACACTGCTAATACTACCAACAGACAAAAGTTACAGAGTACACTTTGTTCTGACACAGTCCAAATGTCCTTGTTACACTTCAGCAGTTGATGAATAACTGACTCATCAAAATAACATTTCTTTCGCCTGCCTCTGTGGGGGAATTATATAGTTCTGGATGCTCTGGACTAAATTATCTGTTTGATACCTTGTTTGATAAATTGCTCACAAACAACCACAAGAGTCAGAACAGTTCATTCTGTCTCGTGTGCTCCAATGGCTACCACCCACAGCACACACTAATACACTGAGGAACAGTGTTGGGGAATGAGATACGTGAACATGGCTGCTTATACCGAAAGGAGGAAGTTTAGGGTTTAAGGATTCATAAACAATTAAACTACTAAATAGGGAACACTAGCTTATACTGGATAATGATGTGGAGGAAATTAGGCTTCGTCTTTTTCAAAGGATCTATCACTGCACTTGATTGCTGGATGGGGATTTCAACACTGTGCCTCACAAATGAGAGTTCGGTGTCTACTATCTCATTCTTGGTGAAGAGCATACTTGAATTCAACACAAAGTCCACTGAGGTACTTCTTTCTTTGGAACATAAATGGCTTTATTGCTTTAGGGTTGTTGCAAAGCATCCATGGCATAGATGGATTCACCTGAAATAAAGTAAAAGTGGACACTATCATTGACAATACTCTACACGCAAGTCACATCATAATAAGTGACCACCACTGCAATGGCACACATTGATGGCTCACCAAATTTGATTGAGAGACTGGGTACAGCACTAGTTCAGTAAACTTTGTAGGCAGTCTAATGACCTCATTATGGACGGTGTCCAATATCACCGAATAGGAAGGTCCAGTAGATACATACAACATACAATCATACTTTTACAACAAGGTGTCAATGAAATTCTTCACCTTTTGCAATGGGGGGAGTGAGTACCACTCAATAATGGGCACAGAGCCTTCAGGAAGCAAAATGAAAAGAACTCAAACTCCTTTACCAAACCGCAGTGTCACCCAAACTACGCAGTGACTCCCACTTGTAACTCAGTGTGTCTACAAAATTATTCGAAGTAATTGACAGGCAACAATGGCAAAATTGGTCTTCTTGATGTCCAGTTGGTATAAGAAATGTGACAGCAATTATTGAAAACTACAGAACTGTCTGATGACTTTAGGAAACCTTGAGATCAAATGTCCTAAGTCAGTCACTAGAAATAACAATTTCATGTTCTATTGTGTGATGACGTAAAATCACCAATGTCCTTAAATCCAATAGATGAAACTGAAAAATCTACCATACTTGCATATTTGAGGGTACCCCTTCTAAAATGAAACTGAGCAGGGATGTAAGACTGGATCTGATGATGATGGTAAGTTTCATGTTCAACAGATCATTTGCATGATAAATCGTCATGATATGGAATGAGTCATTTTACATTCACATAACAAACTAATTTGTAAATATGGTTAAGTACTGAACATTTATAAGTATTTTTCAATTTTTTAAAATATATGGATATGAGTTAGTAATTTCTACCCATGTATTACAATAACAGAAATTCTTCTAAGGAATAGTAGTAGTTGTCAAGTAGAAACTTTTTCAGTTTGTTTTCAAATTTTGCTTTGCTGTCTGTCAGATCTTTTATATAATTGAGTAAATGATCAAAAATTTCAGTTGCAGCATTGTGCACCCCTTTTATGCTAAAGACAATGTTAATGTGGAGTAATAAATGTCGTTCTTCCTTCTGGTATTGTAATTATGTACATTACTGTGGTCCTTTTGCGCTGCAGTGGATTATTTACAACAGACTCCATGAGGGAATAAATATACTGTGAAGCAGTAGTCAAAATGCCAAGTCCTTAAACAAATGTTTATAAGATGATGATGGGCGAACACCACATACACTCCTGGAAATGGAAAAAAGAACACATTGACACCGGTGTGTCAGACCCACCATACTTGCTCCGGACACTGCGAGAGGGCTGTACAAGCAATGATCACACGCACGGCACAGCGGACACACCAGGAACCGCGGTGTTGGCCGTCGAATGGCGCTAGCTGCGCAGCATTTGTGCACCGCCGCCGTCAGTGTCAGCCAGTTTGCCATGGCATACGGAGCTCCATCGCACTCTTTAACACTGGTAGCATGCCGCGACAGCGTGGACGTGAACCGTATGTACAGTTGACGGACTTTGAGCGAGGGCGTATAGTGGGCATGCGGGAGGCCGGGTGGACGTACCGCCGAATTGCTCAACATGTGGGGCGTGAGGTCTCCACAGTACATCGATGTTGTCGCCAGTGGTCGGCGGAAGGTGCACGTGCCCGTCGACCTGGGACCGGACCGCAGCGACGCACGGATGCACGCCAAGACCGTAGGATCCTACGCAGTGCCGTAGGGGACCGCACCGCCACTTCCCAGCAAATTAGGGACACTGTTGCTCCTGGGGTATCGGCGAGGACCATTCGCAACCATCTCCATGAAGCTGGGCTACGGTCCCGCACACCGTTAGGCCGTCTTCCGCTCACGCCCCAACATCGTGCGGCCCGCCTCCAGTGGTGTCGCGACAGGCGTGAATGGAGGGACGAATGGAGACGTGTCGTCTTCAGCGATGAGAGTCGCTTCTGCCTTGGTGCCAATGATGGTCGTATGCGTGTTTGGCGCCGTGCAGGTGAGCGCCACAATCAGGACTGCATACGACCGAGGCACACATGGCCAACACCCGGCGTAATGGTGTGGGGAGCGATCTCCTACACTGGCCGTACACCACCGGTGATCGTCGAGGGGACACTGAATAGTGCACGGTACATCCAAACCGTCATCGAACCCATCGTTCTACCATTCCTAGACCGGCAAGGGAACTTGCTGTTCCAACAGGACAATGCACGTCCGCATGTATCCCGTGCCACCCAACGTGCTCTAGAAGGTGTAAGTCAACTACCCTGGCCAGCAAGATCTCCGGATCTGTCCCCCATTGAGCATGTTTGGGACTGGATGAAGCGTCGTCTCACGCGGTCTGCACGTCCAGCACGAACGCTGGTCCAACTGAGGCGCCAGGTGGAAATGGCATGACAAGCCGTTCCACAGGACTACATCCAGCATCTCTACGATCGTCTCCATGGGAGAATAGCAGCCTGCATTGCTGCGAAAGGTGGATATACACTGTACTAGTGCCGACATTGTGCATGCTCTGTTGCCTGTGTCTATGTGCCTGTGATTCTGTCAGTGTGATCATGTGATGTATCTGACCCCAGGAATGTGTCAATAAAGTTTCCCCTTCCTGGGACAATGAATTCACGGTGTTCTTATTTCAATTTCCAGGAGTGTATTTCTCTTTCTCTTTTGTAACATGTTTTGAGCAATGAAGACTGACTTTCTTTCTTAAGAATGAGTTACTGCAGAACATTCATTATTCCACACGACATTAGTGAATGAAAATACACAATACTGATTTGTCTCTCACCAAGTTTTCCAATGATTCTACGTGCAAATGTGACTGAACTAAGTTGTTTTAGGCTTTCCAATATGTGATTTTTGCAGTTTAAATTTTCATCAACATGGACATCCAAGTATTTTGAAGTTTCCACTCTCTATATTATTTCTTCACCAGGTGTTACACTTAACACTGCTGTAGTACCTCTAGATGAAGCAGAACTGAATATCTTGCTCATTTTTAAAATTAAGGGTAAGACCATTTACAGAAAACCAGTCAGTAACACTTTTAAGAACATAGTTTACTGTTTTTTCTGTTGCTGTATGTATGTTTGGATTGATTGCAATATCAGAGTCATTTAGTCAAAAGAATCTCCTCAGGTTACATTGGTTGAATTATTAAGTACAACTTTCTCCGTTGTTTTGGTTAGGTATGACATTATCCACTGGCTGACTATAGAAAATGCCATCTGGTGATATGTTATTTAATGATTGTAAAATTTCGTGAGTGAATATGTAAACGACGTTTTCAATAGAGCAACTGTTTTGAAACCCAAACTGTGATGTACTGGTGATTTTATTGTTGCTGAGGTGGGATACAATTCTAGAATATACCATCTTCTCAAAAATTTGGGAAAACAATGTCAGTAGCATATCAGATTGGTAGTAATTGACATATGTCTTATCACCTTTCTTACAGAGGAGTTTAACAATGGCATATTTCAGTCTCTCTGGAAAAATGCTTCAAGTTGGTGATGCATTACATATTTGAGATAAGACAGCACTTATTATATGGGAACATGCTTTTAGTACTCTGTAGGAAACACCATCAAATCCAGATGAGCTTTCATTTTTAAGAGAATAAATAATTTTCTTTATTTCAGAGGGAGAAGTTGGTGATGCATTCATATGACTGAATTTTAGAGTTGCTTTTTCAACATACTGCTATGATTCTCCCCTTGAACTTCTTGTCGCTATATTTCCTACCACATTTATGAAATGAGAAACACATTTGTTACCTGTGACTCATCATTTATGGCTCTTCCATTTAATTCAATTGTGCAATAGTGATCTTATCCTGTTCTCTCATCAGTTGTCCTGTGTCTCATTTCACTACATTTCGTACAACTTGTTGCCACGATTACCGATTTCTGATGTGACATGCATGTTACTTGATTTTTTTAAATGTCTTTCTCAATAATTTCAAGTAGCTTTTGTAGTGTGCAATGACTGGAGGATCTCTGCTTGTTTTAGCCAACAGATACACTTGTTAATACTATAAAATTACACTGATTATTTTGAGGTATAATACACTAAAATAGGGCTGCTTCCTCATTTTGCATAACCTGGACAAGACATTCCCTTAGAATAATGAAGATAAACAATAGAAGACAATTCTTTCTGATTACCTTTGTATGCAAATGTAACGGCCATAAACAAATGAATAAATCGGACACAAGTTGACTGAAGTCCAGATAATATTTACTGGAAAGAATGAAGAAAGGGAGTAATCTGAACATGGATTAATGTCCCATTGATGACAAAGAATATGAAGGCAGTGCACAAGCTGAGATCAGATTCAGATGGGGATGGAAATCAATTCTGAAGATTTTAAAGGATTGTCCCAATACTTTCGGACATACGAGGGCCCTTCCGCCCCCCCCCCCCCCCCCCCCCCCCGCCCCCAACCTCTTATAGGCTATAAATAAAAGAAAAGTTCATAGAAAACAATTATTTTATTACCAGAAGTTTTGTACACTTATGGTTACTTTTCAACATAATCACAGAAAAGATTGAGACATTTATCGTACCTGTGGACAAGCTTTGCAATACCTTCCTCAAAAAATGTTGCCGCCAATGATTGCAAATGAGTACTGACGTTATTTTGAAGATCTTCGTCGGTTTGAAAGTGCTGCACTTTTAGCCGCGTCTCCAGTTCAGGGAAAAAGGTGAAAGTTGCTGGGTTCCAGGTCAGGACTGTATGGCGGATGATCGAAAATGTCCCACTGAAATTGTTCAAGGAGCTATTGGGTTGTGCCATCAGTGTGTGGACGAGCGTTGTCATGAATCAACGTAATTTCTGAAGTCAAATGCAAATTTGGTCATTCAAAACAAACAAAGAGGAATACTGACTGAAGATGTGGCTAGGGGGGCAGCACTTTCAAACCAAGAAAGATCTTCAAAACAACATCAATGCTCACTTGCAATCATTGGCGGCAACATTTTTTGAAGAGGGTATTGCAAAGCTTGTCCACAGGTACGATAAATGTCTCAATCTTTTCAGTGATTATGTTGAAAAGTAACCATAAGTGTACAAAACTTTTGGTAATAAAATAATTGTTTTCTATGAACTTGTCTTTTATTTATAGCCTATTGGAGGTTGGAGAGGGGAAAAAAGGCCCTTGTATATTTAATTTTATTTCTTTTAGGCACAATCATTCAATAAATTTTCAATCATTACCATTGTTAGCCATATGTTGATAATCTTCAGAATCATTACAACTTAAATGGCACATGGTGTACAAAGCACTGATGATCTTCATTGCTATATACTTACTACAAGATAAGAATCATGAAGATGAGCTGTGTCTGGTCAAAAATGGTAACAACTGAATACATTTCCTTTAACTATTTGAGCCCCTTTCCTACAGAATATGATCTTTCAGAGTCTACCAACTGCTCTATAACCAACAAGTCCCATCAGGAGTACATGATCTGACCTCATCAACTGGACCACATTTCCAGAAGATATCTTAAGCAATACTTTGAACAAAGAGTCCGGGACACTGCTGGTGGGCTACAGCCACAATCAAGAGAAAAGGAGGAATTCCATCACCTTCTTGAAATGTAATACCACTAACTGCAAACAAAGAGTAGGGATGTCACAGTATATAGCACACCACCTAATCCATGACATCATCACGGAAAATGTGTTATGGAAACTGAGTAGCTGGCACAATATTACTGTCGACCGCCCTGGCACCACTAACCAGGTGGCACTTGTCAGTAGAAACACCCTCTACAAATCCAGCACAAAGGCCAGCCCTGGGCTGATCTGCATCAGTTATGAGGTGATCTATGGAATGGACAGAGTATGATACTGGTCTGTCTAAGACGTTTATATAGTGGGCTTTGTGACAAGTGGAACTTGGGTATGGTGTACACTGCAGTCTGTATTGGATGTGTTAGCAATAGTAATGCAATTCTATATTTGAACTCGAACATATATCGCAATGATAGGTTGAATGCCGATGGTAGAACTGTGTTTATAGCCATAAAAAATGCAATAATATCTGGTGAAGTTAGTACAGATTCTGAATGTGAAATAGTGAGAGTGAAGGTAAGTGGTAAAGGATCAAACCTGGTCATCAAATGCTGTTATAGACCATAGGAGTAGCTGCGGCAAAACATTTGAGGGAAAACTTGGAGAATATTTCGCATACATTTCCTGGACATGATGTTGTATTAGGAACAGATTTCAGCTTTCTAGCTACTGACTTGGAGATTTGACTGGTTAGGGAGGGTAGTAGGGACAGGGAATCATGTGAAATTGTTCTAAATGTTTTACCCAAAATTATCCTATGCAGTTAGTTCTGCAGGTAACACCTTACATCTGGTGATGACAAACTCACCCGAACTTTTTGGCTCAGTGTAGAAAAGGCAATCAGTGATCACATGGCTGTTACAACATCCCTGAATATGACAGTAATTAGGAATACAAAGAAAGGTGGGAAGATATTTCTGCTTAGCATGAGCAACAAGAAACAGATTTCAGATTACCTGAGTGGTCAATATGAAAATTTCATCCCCAGTACTAACAATGTTGAACGGCAATGGACGAAGTTCATGAGCACCAGTACAGTACACTTTAGGCAGGTGTGTGCTGATCATAGTTGTGGGGCATGGAAAAGATCTGCTATGATTCGGCAGCCATGTCAGAAAGCCACTTCTAAAGCAGAAAGAGCTTCACTGCTAATTTAAACATATCCAAAGCCTTACAGTCAAACAAAAACTGAATAAAGCCATAATTAGCATAAGAAGAGCCACAAATGAAGTTTTCAAGAAGTTCAAAGTAAGAAGTTTTGGTCTTATGTTAAACCAGTAAATGATGCAGCCATCTGTCCAGACACACTGTCACCATATTCGCACTGAAATAGACTACGACAGAGAGAAGGCTGAAATACTGAAGATTTTTTCCAAAATTGTTTCACTGAGGAAAATCACACAGCTGTTCCTCCTTTAAATCATCACACAAACATCAAAATTACATATTTCAGTAAGTTTCCATGGGAGAGAAAAACAACTGAAATCAATCAACAGATGAAAGGGCACTAGACATGATGTGATACCAATGCAGTGCCTCATAGAGTGTACAAAACACCTTGTTCATCTTCTAGCAGTAGTGTACCACGGGTCACTGGAGGAGCAAGGTGTTCCTCTGTAGGAAACAATATTGGTTTCTAGCTTCGTTCATCCATGAGACCCAGAAAGCAGTAGTCAGTGGCACCCAAATTGTTAATGTACATACAGTGTTCCTCAACTTTTGGAATGTGTTCGATACTGTTCCGCACTGCCACCTAATTAAGAAAATATGAAAATTTCAGATCAGCTGTACGATTGGACTGGAGTGTTTCTAGTAAACAGGATGCAACAGGTCATTCTCAATGGACAGAAATATCTAGACATAAAAGTAGCTTCGGGCACATCCCAAGGGAGTGTTATAACACCATTACTTTTCATATTATACATAAATGACCTAGCGGATAATGTCTGAAGTTCCATGAGACTTTTTATGAACTGTGCTGCTGTATACAGAGAAGTCACAGTGCTAGGAAATTGTAGCGAAATGTAGGAAGACTTGCAGAGGATGGACATTTGGTGCAGGGCATGGCAATTCACCTCCAGCATATCGCGCATTATTGTATGATTACAGAATTGCAGAACTATCACTGGAAGCTGTTACATCCACAAAATACCTAGAAGCATGGGTACTCTGAGATTCATTGGATGAATCTTTATGAAATGTGGTCCAACCACAAAGGACGTAGCTTACAAACGCCTCATTCGACCAATACTTTAACACCACTCATCAATCTGGGGTCCATATCAGATGGGATTACTAGAGGAAATAGAGAAGATCCAAAGAAGTGCAGCATGTTTCATTACAGGTTCATTCAGTAAGCACAGAAGCATTGTGGAAATGGTCAGCCCACTTCAGTGGTAGATGTTGCGAGAGAGGTGTTTTGCATCACAATGTGGCTTACTTTTAAAGTTTTGAGAGTGTACACTACTAAATGAGTCAACCAATATACTGCTTCCTCCTATGTGTATCTCACAAAAAGATTGTGAAGGTAAATTAGAGAGATTAGAGTTCACATGTAAGCTTACCAACAGTCGTTCTTCCTACTGACCTTTTTTGAATTGTTCTTCCTGCAAACTATTCACAACTGGAACAGGAAAACAGTATGTAACAATGTTACACCAAGTACCCTCCACAACAGTCAATAAAGGGGCTTGCAGAGTACATGTATAGATGTAAATGTAGAAATACAAACTTAAGATACCCTACACTGTTTTCAAGGAGCATTCTGCATATATCTATCACGAACAAAGTGCAGTGATTTCCTGTTAGTTATGTGTGTAAATAATCTTTTCCAAAAGTGGTGATGAGGATGGGATCTGTCACACATGCAAAATACACCTTGAACATTTTTGTAATTAGGTGAGTGCATGTTTTCAACCATAGATCACTTACCGTGCAGGGTTACCAGGAGCTAATGACAGCTGTGTTACAGGGAGTGAAAGCATTAACAAATGTAACAAGAACGTCTGATGTGCTACCCATGTTCACAGTTTTTTCATCATTTAATAAACAATTGATAGGTTGAAGTTACATATAATGGAAATTAATTAAGTTTGGTAGCATGATGAATAGGACTTCCAGTCAGGTGTACACAGGGTTATAAATACAAAATCAAATAGGGGTATAATTCAGGAGTATGTATAACAATAAATATAAAAATAGGAATGTGGGTAAGCAGTACAAACAGCATAGTGAACACATTATCACAGCCAAGGTAGACATGAAGCCAACACCCACCACAGTAGTAGTAGTACAAGTTTAAATGCCATCCAGCTCTGCAGATGATGATGAGATTTAAAGAATGTATGATGAGACAAAATAAATAATTCAGATAGCTAAGGGTGAGGAAAATTTAATTGTGTGGGGGGACTGGAATTCAACAATACGAAAAGGAAGAGAAGGAAAAATAGTAGGAGAATTTGGACTGTGGGAAAGAAATGCCTGGTAGAATTTTGCAAAGAGCATACTTTAATCATTGCGAACACTTGGTTAAGTAATCATGTAAGAAAGTTGTGTATGAAAAAAAGACTTAGAGGCACTAGAAGATGTCTCATTATGTAATGGTAAGACCCCAGGTTTCAAAACCAGATTTTCAGCTACAAGCCATTTCCAGAGACTGTTGTGGGCTCTGCCCACAATTTATTGGATATAAACTACAGAATAAAACTGTAGATCTTGCAAAAAAGTAGGGAATTAAGGGGAAAGGACCTTGATAAGTTTAAAGAAGCAGAGGTTGAGAATTTCAACAGGAGCATTGGGCAATGACTAACTGAAAAAGGGGAAAGGAATATAGTAGAAAATGAACGGGAATCTTTGAGAGATGGATAGTGAAGGCATCAGAGGATCAAATAGGTAAAAAGACGAGAACTAGTACAAATTCTTGGATATCACGTGAGATAATGAAATTAGCTGATAAAACGAGAAAATATAAAAATTCAGCAAATGAGGCATGCGAAAGGGAATATAGATGTCTAAAAAATGAGACTGACAGAAAGTGTAAAATGGCTAAGCAGGAATGGCTAGAGGTCAAATGCGGGCCTATAGGAACGTATAGCAAGGGGAAAAGATAGATACCACCTACAGGAAAATTTAAGAGAGCTTAGCAGAAAACAAAAGCAGCTGTATGAATATCAACAGCTCAGAAGGAAACCAGTAGTACGCAAAGAAAGAAAAGCTGGAAAATGGAAGGACGACATACAGAAACTATACAAGGGAAACGAATTTTAATGCAATATTATAGATGGGGAAGAGGAAGAATCTGACAGAGCACCAAAATTTCTAAGTCACAACAATGCCCTTTGTTAGATGACACTCCTTCTTAACTACTGATACCCTTAGGAGAGCCAGTTCTGACAAAATGTTTCACTTGGTGTGCAAGACATACGAGATAAGGGAAATACCCCCAAGTTTCAAGAAGAATGTAATAATTCCAATAGGCTATTTTCCTATGTGAAAAAAAATCATTTGGGCTGATAATATTCTGTCTGATTACAGCACTTAATAGCATTTACAGTAAATGTTCTCACAAATTATATGTTATTTTTATGTAAGTAAAGCTTTAAAATCATTAAATATCAAGAGCTGCTCACATGATCAACACGCTATCTTATTGTCTCATGCTCAGGTGACATCACAGGCTAGGAGTAAGGCGAAGCTACACTGAGGTGCCAAAGAAACTGGTATAGGCATGCATGTTCAAATACAGAGTTATGTAAACAGGCAGAATACGACACTGTGGTCGGCAATGCCTATATAAGATAACAAGTGTCAGGCACAGTTTTTAGATCAGTTATTGCTGCTACAATAGCAGGTTATCAAGGTTTAAGTGAGTTTGAAAGTGGCGTTATAGTAGGCTCACGAGCGATGGGACACAACATCTCAGAGGTAGCGATGAAGTGGGGATTTTCCCATATGACCATTTCACGAGCGTACTGTGAACATCAGGAGTCCAATAAAACACCAAATCTCCAACATCGCTTCGGCCGGAAAAAGCTCCTGCAAGAACAGGACCAGTGATGATGGAAGAGAATCGTTCAACATGACAGAGGTGCAACCTTTCTGCAAATTGCTGCAGATTTCAATCCTGGGCTATCAACAAGTGTCAGCATGCGATCCATTCAACGAAATATCATTGACATGGGCTATCGGAGCTGAAGGCCCATTCACGTATGCTTGATGACTGCATGACACAAAGCTTTATGCCTCACCTGGGCCGGTCAACACCGACATCGGACTATTGATGACTACAAACATGTCACCCGGTCGGACAAGTCTCATTTCAAATTGTATCAAGTGGAAGGACGTGTATGGGTATGGATATAACCTCATGAAACCATGAACCCTGGACGTCAGCAGGGGACTGTTCAAGCTGGTGGAGTCTCTGTGACAATGTGGTGTGTGTGTAGTTGGAGTGATATGGGACCCCTGATATATTTAGATATGACTCTGACAGGTGACATGTATGTAAGTATCCTGCCTGATCACCTGCATCCATTCATGTACAATGTGAATTCTGATGGACTTGGACAATTCCAGCAAGACAATGCAACATACCACACATCCAGAATTGCTACAGAATGACTCCAGGAACACTCTTCCAGGTTTAAGCACTTCTGTTGGCCACCAAACTCCCCAGACATGAACATTATTGAGCATATCTGGGATGCCTTGCAACGATCTGGCGACTACAGCAGACACAGCAACATCACATTACCTGAGGCACAACTGCAATTATCTCCACGATTACCGATATGTGGCCTTGGGCATAGATTGCGGAGGGAACAACTTGGGATGGGAGAGGATATAAGTCGGCCATGTGCCCTCAGGAGCTTATTTCATCAACGCACCTGATGATGGCGACAGAACATGTCTAATCGCCAAAATATTGTGCCTGTTGGACACTATGGACTGGCAGTACACCCATGGACTGTACTATCAACAAATATGCTTGGAGAAACTGAAGAATCACAAAAGCTTTCAGGTATGCTGATTACATTGTAATTCAGTCGAAGACAGCAAAGGGCTTGGAAGAACAGTTGAATGCAATGGACATTGTCTGGAAAGAAGGATATAAGATAAATATCAACAAAAGCAAAAGAAGAGTAATGGAATGTAGTCGGATCACATCAGGTGATGCTGAGGCGATTACATTAGGAAATGAGATACTAGGAGTAGTAGATGCGCTTTGCTATTTGGGCAGTAAAATATCTTACGACAGCTGACGTAGAGAAGATATAAAATTAGACTGGCATTGGCAAGAAAAGGTGGAGGGAAATTTGTTAACATCAAGCATTAATTTAAGTGTTTTCCTGGGGTGTAGCCTTGTGTCGAAGTGAAATATGGCAATGATAAAAACTTAAGCTGAAGGGACAGATATCTATTTTGCCCACTGCACTTTCTTTTTTATCACAAACACAGAAGTAAATGTGGGGAGATAAAAATTGTAGAGGGTCCAAGAGATGAATACAGTAAGCAGGTTCAAATGAACATAGGTGGCAGTAGTTAATCTGGAAAAGAAGAGGCTTGCACATGATGTAGTAGTGTGGAGAACCACATCAAACCAGTCTTTGGACTGAAGATCACACCAACAACAATAATAACAACAACAATAAGAAGAATATTTTCTTTATTACAAGAACATTAAAAAAAAGTTACTGCTGCTAGGTTAGAATTCCGGCGGTGAAAACAGTGCCTGAATCAACCTTTTGGGAACTGGGCTGTCACCCTTGTGGGTTAAATGGGAATTGCAATTTCAAATGTATGTGCAGGCAGAACTAAAGTATGTGCAGGCAGAACTGAATGGGCTCTTAATCATATTATAATTAATGTGGCTTATGCCTGTATTAAGGAACTTTGAGCAGTCTCTGATGGAAGTAATGTGAATAGCTCAAGCCCATAAAACTGACTGCACAGTCCAAAGCTTGTTTTACAATGGAAGACGATGTTACAGCAGTCAGTTCTCTGGCACCGGTCATGGGGGATGTAATGCCACCCTTAGCAGAGACCACACTTGTTTCATCATCTGGATGACTCCACATACACCGCACCTGAGCTGATGGGCCACAGTCGCAGCAGCAGCAGCAGCAGCAGCAGCAGCGGCAGTGGCAGTGGCAGTGGCAGTGTTTCCAGGCTGTAAATATTGTTTTCAGTAGCCACGCTCGCAGTGCGTGCAATCTTTGGGACACAACATGCCACGAATGTGGCAAAAAGAAAGATTTGCAAAAGGCACATTTTAGCAGATCAGCTGCAAATATGTCCCAACTTGCGAAAGTGAATTGAGTACCAAGCGCTGCGGGTTTCAAATCAGCGCCAGACGGAATGGACCTCGATTACCATTAGATGTCTCTGCAGCTGTTGTGCTGTAAGCCGTATCTGCACACATTCCTGGCCCGCGTATAACGTGAGGGTGCCACAGTGGAGCACGTGGTCCCAGCAGCCAATAGTAACGTACCCTATCCTGTATTTAAGCGCCTGCTTCTCGTTCAGCTAGGCAGTCTGATATTCGTGAGAGTTTATCAACATCTACAGACAGCATGTTTACATTACTTTTTTTCCGTGTATGTGTGGACGTTGCGGATTCGTTAGGTTGTCACTTGTGACCCCATTGCTTCTTGCGTGTTGTTGTTCGTAAGGACTTGCTCAGCTGTCCATCGTTGTTCATGTCCATCCTTTCCCGTTCCTTTGTTTGTTCGTGGGCTGCTCCCGTTTGGTCCCGCTGCGCTTTGTTCTCGGCAACCCCGTGACCAGAACAGTTGTGGTTACAAAACAGTGAGCGATCAGTTTACAGCAATGTAGACTTCTCAGAACAAAGCCTACAAAATTTAGTTAAATGCATTCACTGGCAAACGACGTGTGATGGTACCACCTTTGAAAGTACCAAGACAAATCTTTGGGCCCATGGATGTCATCACATGATTTTGCTAGGGAAATTTTCAGTTTTACTTAATTATGATCAGGTCACTCATCCAGCAAATTTTCTGGTGGTATCTGACCTCAAAGTGGACAATGTTTTTGGGATAGAGACTTTCCATGTTTTTGGATTTATGGTTCATGAAACAGTGCACACCATGCAATCTGAAGCGAAGGGCCATGTGGCACCTTACAATCTCTCTGTGATAGATATGCTAAAATCTTCCCAACTGGATTCGGGATTCCGAGCTTGTGTCACTCTAAAGCGATGGCTGCCCTAGGTTTTTTCAAAGCTTGTCAGTGCCTTTGACTCCAAATGATGTCTTCAAAACAGAGCTGAACAAACTCACTCATGACAATGTGTTAACACCTAGTCCCAATAGTGTATGGGCCACTTCCCTGGTAAAAGTACGTAAACACAATGACATGTTGAAACTTTGTGCTCATCTTAGAGTAATAATAAATGTACAAGCCTAAGTGGAAACTTAATTCTCTACCATCCCAGATGAACTCTTTACAAAATTAGGCCACAGTACCTTAGTAAGTAAAACTGACCTCACAGAGGCATATTTTGAAATATCCTTTGACACAGTTTCAAAAGCTTACCTAGTACTCAATACAAAATATGGTTTATACCATTTCAGTCAATTGTCTTTCAAGATTTTGTTGGCTCAGACTATATTCCAGCATTTTATGGATCAATTAATACAAGCTGTTATAAACTGTGACACATATACTACGTGACCAAAAGTATCCGGACACCTGGCTGAAAATGACTTACAAGTTCGTGACGCACTACATCAGTAATGCTCGAATTCAGTATGGTGTTGGCCTTGACGACAGCTTCCTCTCTCTCAGGCATATATTCAATCAGCTGCTGGAAGGTTTCTTGGGGAATGGCAGCCCATTCTTCATGGAGTGCTGCACTGAGGAGAGGTATCGATGTTTGTCAGTGAGGCCTGGCACGAAGTCGGCGTTCCAAAAAATCCCAAAGGTGTTCTATAGGATTCAGGTAAGGACTCTGTGTAGGCCAGTCCATTACAGGGATGTTATTGTCATGTAACCACTCTGCCACAGGCCATGCATTATGAACAGGTCCTCGATCGTGTTGAAGATTGCAATCGGCATCCCCGAATCGTTCTTTAACAGTGGGAAGCAAGAAGGTGCTTAAAAAATTAATGTAGGCCTGTGCTGTGATAGTGCCATGCAAAACAACAAGGGGTGCAAGCCCCCTCCATGAAAAACATGGCCACACCATAACACCACCACCTGCAAATTTCATTGTTGGCACTACCCATGCTGGCAGATGACGTTCACCAGGCATTTGCCATACCCACACCCTGCCATCAAAACGCCACAGTGTGTACCATGATTCATCATTTCACACAACATTTTTCCACTGTTCAATTGTAAAATGTTTACGCTCCTTACACCAAGCGAGGCATTGTTTGGCATTTACCGGTGTAATGTGTGGCTTATGAACAGCCACTCAAACAAGAAATCCAAGTTTCCTCACCTCCCACCTAACTGCCATACTACTTGCAGTGGATCCTGATGCAGTTTGGAATTCCTGTGTGATGGTCTGGATAAATGTCTGCCTATTACACATTACAATCCTCTTCAACTGTCGGCAGTCTCTGTCAGTCAACAGACAAGGTCAGCCTGTACTCTTTTGTGCTGTATGTTTTCCTTCATGTTTCCACTTCACTATCACATCAGGAACAGTGGACCTAAGGATGTTTAAGAGTGTGGGAATCTTGTGTACAGACGTATGACACAAGTGACACCCAATCACCTGACCACATCTGAAGTCTCTCATGATGTCTAATGACTACTGAGGTCGCTGATATGGAGTACCTGGCAGTAGGTGACAGCACAATGCACCTAATATGCAAAACGTATGTTTTTGGGGGTGTCCGGATACTTTTGACCACATAGTGTATCTTTGTGATATCTTGGTTACAACTCCAAAGGACCATCTCCTCAGCCTCAAGGTCTTGTTTCAGAGGCTGGCAGTGAAAGGACTAAAACGCAACCTGTGCAAGTGTTTCTTCCTGCAATCATCCTTCATACATTTGGGTTTCAACTTCTTGATCAATGGACTCCAACAAATGGAAGATTATGTCACAGCAACAAACAACAAGGAGATAAAGACTAACACTACATCTCATGCCCTTTGTGGTCTTCTAGCAACTTACAGAGCCACCACGATTTAAAGCTGCACCCCGGCAGAGGGACTTCATGTCCATCCTCACCACTCCCATTCAGATATGCTGTGCCCACGGTTGGCACATGTCAATGTCAAGCAGCTGGTGCAACGTTATTGTCAACCACCAGGGTGCCACTACCCAGAGGGTGCATTTCACCAGGAGCACTCTCTAAGAATCCAGCTCAGAATTGTCATGTGATCTGTGGAGTGTGCAGCGAGTGTGTTATTGGTTTGACTAAGGTGTTTCTATTGTGGACTGTCTGTCATAGGCCGAACTCTGATCTGGCATGGACTGGACTTTGCTTTGTAATAAGGACTTAAAGATAGCTTGCAACATTTCCAAAGGGCATACTGTGCACAACTCTTGTTGTGAATTAATCAGTGCGAGTTCCTGCCAGTTTCATATGTAACTTCCCTTGCGTTACTGTAATAAGTAACCTACCAATTATGTTTGCAAGGGGCTCTCTTAATATAACACATCTTATTTCACCCACTCATCCATAATCTCTTTTTGTGAAACATACCTAGCAATTCAGTGTTTCATCACATCGTCTGAAATTCTTTTTTCACACCTATTCCTCCTTGTATATTATCTTGCAACACTTATGACTTCCCTGTCACTAAAACTGCCCATATTTTAAGTGAATAAGTAATTTAAGAAAGTAGAGAGCAACCAGAATGTGTTGGAGATACATACAAAATCTATGTATATTTAACATCATTAAAAATAGAAGTTATGTATGTTAACTAAGTCACCACTGTTTTCAAAATGAGGAAGCAGTCCTAAAATTCACGCTGCACGAAAACACTTTTTTCCACAATGTTCACTAATATTTCTAATACATACCACTGCAGCTTCTGCCAATTGATTTAACGCTGTTTCTTGGGCACTTGTAGGAAAGTTACGTTCTGATGATTGCTCTATGGTTTCACTATCACTTGCAAGAACATCTGTACTCCAAGTGTCACTGACCATTGACACAGTTTCATCACCTGTAAACAATATATATACACATATTGTTATTTATTATATCAGTTTTTTAAGTAGAAGTCGACATAGCACACCTGCTTCCTGAAATCTATTTCCTTCAAAAACAGAAAATCAACGGCACAAATTGTTATTGGTTTCCCCCGAATGAAGGTATGGACATCACAAAAACAAATTAAAGTAGAAAATTGAGAAAGCATTTTAAATGTCTGCTAATTTTAATATTTCATCATAAAAGTTTTAAGTATAGCTACATATTTTTTTGAACATAACAAATGAAACATTACAGGAAGTTACTGCATTCACAGTTCAAAGCTATGACTTTTGAAAAATTTGTCAAAAACAGCAGTCCAGCTGAGCCATCCAGGGTGATTGAGGTGTTGGGTTGTTTTGAGGGTGGAGACCAGACAGTGATGTCATTGGTCTCATCGGATTAGGGAAGGACAGGGAAGGAAGTCGGCCATGCCCTTTCAAAGGAACCATCCCAACATTTGCCTGGAGCGATTTAGGGAAATTACGGAAAACTTAAATCAGGATGGCCGGACACAGGATTGAACCGTCATCCTCCCGAATGTGAGTCCAGTGTGCTAACCACTGCGCCACCTCACTCGGTGAATGAGGTGTCTCAGATGTGTTAATCACCATGGGAAAGATATTATTATCAACAGAAAAGAAGAAAAAAACTAACATCTTAAGAGAAAGCTGTAATGTGTGTGAAATCAGGAATACACGCACAAGTTAAATATATGGTACATAACCAGTTCAATGAACTCCTTCTAATGTACTGCATAACAAGAAAAGTCTTGTTTTGGCTTGGGTTATGTAGTCTCTTCCTGCATTTATCATGTATGATATAAGTACATACACGTTCTGCTCATTAGGTAGGTCCTATATGAACAAAATGTGTACTAAAATATTTGTGAGAGGTTTGTCTATTATGTGATATAGCCATATCCAGAGGTTTTAATTTGTATACCGAAAAGCATATACATATGGAGTGAATGTAGACATCAAGCTATGCTTTAGATCGATCTGTTACCCCAACCTTTATTTAACATTCACATTCATTGGCTTGACTAACTCATAACCAAATTGTCTTCTTCACTCTAATCTAGATCTCGGGCTATGCTACAGTTATGTATGTCATTACAACCAAGATTCCAGAAAAACAGGGGGAGGGGAGAGCATCCTAACACTTTAGTCCTCTCTAGCCCTTTATGCGGAGCATCACTTACATTAGACACTTTTCTATAAAGATGAAAACATTCTACATCTATACTCTGCAAATGACATTTAAGTGCCTGGCAGAGGGTTCATCAAACCACCTTCACAATAATTCTCTAATATTCTGTACAATGCACAGAAAAAAACACCTATACCTTTCCATGTAAGTTCTCATTTCCCTTACTTTTTTTCTTTTGTAGGCTGGCGTCAAAAAATATTTCCACATCTGGAGGAGAAAGTTGGTAATAGAAAGTCCATGAGAAGATTCCACCACAACGAAAAATGCCTTTGTTTTAATGATATCCACCCAAAATACAGCATCATTTCAGTGACACTCTGTCCCCTATATCACAATAATACAAAACGTGCTGTATTCCTTTGAACTTTCTCGATGTACTCTGTCAGTCCTATCTGGTAAGGATCCCACACCGCACAGCAGTGTTCTAAAAGAGGATGGACAAGCAGAGCATATGCAGTCTCTTTAGTAGATCTGTTACATTTTCTAAGTGTCCTGCCAATAAAACACAGTCTTTTGTTAGCCTTCCCCATAACATTTTCTGTGTGTTCCTTCCAATTTAAGTTGTTTGTAATTCTAATGTCTAGATATTTAGTTGAATTTATGGCCTCTGAATTTGACTGATTTATCACGTAATCAAAGTTTAACAGATTCACTTTTAGCACACCCTCAGCGGATGTAGTGGACAGCCTGGAGAACAGCGTAAAGCTCCGCAGTATAAACCGAACACTGGTCGGGAAGCCGAAAGTGATTTGGGGTGTCGCCAACAATATAGGCACTCCCTACACCTAACGATGTTTTCGAGCCGTCGGTGTAAATAAATGTGGCGTCCGTCATTTGTGCACATAGAGCAGCAAATGCCCGACGGTAAACAAGTGTAGGGGTACCATCCTTGGGAAATTGACATAGGTCACGGAGCAAGTAGATCCGGGGACAGAGCCAAGGCGGTGCTGTACCCCAAGTTGTCAAGAAGGTTTTAGGAAAGCGGAAGGAAAGATAATGGAGCAGTTGACGGAAGCGGACTCCCGGGGGTAGTAGGGAGGAGGAGCGGCCTGCATACCCTACATCAAAGGAGGCGTCGAAAAAAAGGTCATGGGCTGGATTAGCAGGCATAGAAGACAGATGGCTAGCATAACGACTCAGAAGGACTGCCCGCCGATTGGACAGCGGAGGTTCAGCAGTCTCAGCATAAAGTCTTTCCACAGGGCTGGTGTAAAAAGCTCCAGACACTAAACGTAATCCACGGTGGTGGATAGAGTCGAGACGCCGAAGAATAGACGGCCGAGCAGAGGAGTAGACTATGCTTCCATAATCCAATTTCGAGCGCACTAAGGCGCGATAGAGGCGGAGAAGGACCACTCGGTCCGCTCCCCAGGAGGTACCATTCAGGACATGGAGGGTGTTAAGGGAACGCAGACAGCGAGCCGAAAGATAGGAAATGTGGGAGGACCAGCACAGTTTTCTGTCAAACATAAGACCCAAGAATTTAGCGACGTCGGAAAACGGAAGGTTGACAGGACCGAGATATAAGGAGGGCGGAAGAAACTCCTTACGTCGCCAAAAATTAACACAAACGGTCTTACTGGGTGAGAAACGGAAGCCGGTTTCGATGCTCCACGAGTGGAGGCGATCGAGACATCCTTGCCATCCTTGAAGACGTCTTTCAAGAAGGCTGGTCCATTGAGAGCTGTAGCAGATCGCAAAATCGTCCACAAAGAGGGAGCCCGAGACATCAGGAAGGAGACAATCCATAATTGGATTTATGGCAATGGCAAACAGTACAACACTCAGCACGGAGCCCTGGGGTACCCCGTTTTCTTGGGAGAAAGTACGGGAGAGAGTAGTGTTCACCCGCACCCTAAATGTGCGCTCTGCCATAAATTCGCGAAGAAAAAGGGGCAGCCGGCCTCGAAAGCCCCAAGAGAACAGTGTGCGGAGGATGCCTGTCCTCCAACAGGTTTCGTATGCTCTCTCCAGATCAAAAAATATTGCTACCGTTTGGCGTTTCCGGAGAAAATTGTTCATGATATAAGTGGAGAGAGCAACAAGATGGTCAACTGCAGAACGATGCTTTCGGAATCCGCATTGGGCTGGTGTTAAAAGACTGCGGGATTCCAGCCACCAAGCTAAACGGTAATTCACCATACGCTCCAAAACCTTACAGACACTACTCGTGAGAGAAATGGGGCGATAGCTAGAGGGGAGATGTTTGTCCTTTCCAGGTTTCGGAACGGGAATGACAATAGCTTCCCGCCATCGTCTGGGAAAGGTACTGTCGGTCCAAATTCGATTATAAAGGCGAAGGAGGTAACGCAGACTTTGGGTTGATAAATGCAGTAACATTTGGACATGGATACCATCCGGTCCTGGGGCGGAGGAGCGAGAAGAAGAGAGGGCATGTTGGAGTTCCCGCATGGAGAAAACAGTATTGTAGCTTTCATGATTTTGAGAGGAGAAAGCAAGATGTCGCACTTCCGCTGCACGTTTCTTCGGGAGAAACGCTGGCGGGTAATTTGAAGAGCTCGAAATCTCAGCAAAGTGCTGACCCAATGAGTTAGAAATTGCGACGGGGTCCAGTAAGGTATCATGCGTGACAGTGAGCCCAGAGACCGGGGAGAAACTAGGCGCGCCTGAGAACCGTCGAAGCCGACTCCAAACTTCCGAGGAGGGAGTGAAGGTGTTAAATGAGCTAATAAAGAATTTCCAGCTTGCCTTCTTGCTATCGCGGATGAGGCGACGGCATCACGCACGGAGCTGCTTATATCGGATACAGTTGGCCAAAGTTGGATGGTGACGGAGAATGCGAAGAGCACGTCGCCGCTCACGTATTGCGTCATGGCATGCCTCGTTCCACCAAGGAACTGGGGGGCGCCGGGGCAATTCGGAGGTGCGTGGTATTGAACGTTCCGCAGCTGTAAGAAGAACGTCGGTAATATGTGTGACCTCATCGTCGACGCTGGGAAAGCGACGGTCATCGAATGTCGCTAGAGACGAAAAAAGTGTCCAATCGGCTTGGGCAAACTTCCAGCGTCGCGAGCGCATATATGGCAGTTGAGGCTGCAGTCTAAGAACACATGGAAAGTGGTCACTCGAGTGTGTATCATCAAGGGCGAACCATTCGAAGCGCCGAGCTAGCGGAACAGTACCGACCGCAAGGTCCAAATGAGATAAATTTGTCGTGGAGGCAGACAAAAATGTGGGGACCCCAGTGTTGAGGCAAACTAGATCCGCTTGGTGGAAGACGTCTAGCAGTAGTGAGCCACGTGGACAAGGATGTGGAGATCCCCAAAGCGGGTGGTGGGCATTTAAGTTCCCAACCAGCAAATAGGGGGGTGGAAGCTGACCAAGAAGATGAATGAGATCAGCTCGTGCCATTGGTGTGGACGTTGGAATGTATACCGTACAAAGAGAGAACGTGTATCCAGAAAGGGAAAGACGGACGGCGACAGCTTGGAAGGAACTGTTTAAGGGGATTGGGTGATAATGGATAGTATCATGGAGAAGAGTCATGAGTCCTCCATGGGCTGGAGTGCCTTCAACAGAGGGGAGGTCGTATCGGATGGACTGAAAATGAGGGAGAACAAAGCGGTCATGGGGACGCACCTTTGTTTCCTGAAGACAGAAGATGACCGGCGAGTAGGATCGTAAGAGGATCGACAATTCATCCCGATTGGCTCGAATGCCGCGGATATTCCAGTGGATAATGGACATAGGGTGAACAGAAAATGGAGGAATGTGACTAAGGGTGCTGTCAACTCAACGACTGCTCAGAGCTTGCGACCGACAGCATGGAATGGCATTCAGTCGAAGGCAGAAGATCCTGATCCATAGGTTGGTCAGGAGCAGCTCCTGCCACCAGCGATCGGCCGGTTGACCGGCCACCAGCAGTGCGCCTCGGCGACACAGAAGACAGCCGAGGGCAATTTCCGCCAGGTGGTGCTGTAGATGGGACATGCCTTGGCGGAGAAGGAGAGGAACTGTGTTTCTTCGTAGCCTTCTTGGAAGTATGATGTTTAGATGAAGTTGCGGTACGTAAAAACTCTTCACGAGTATGCTCTTTTTTCGAAGACTTGGCGTCTGACTTTTGGGCTCGAGATTTAGCAGAACCCGACGAAGGGTGAGCCATAGAGTGGGCAGGCGAAAGTGGTGAGGTTGAACGGGCGATCTTTGCGCTGGCAGATCTGACGACCGTGGTACTAAAGGTGAGGTCGCAAGTCTGCGTGGCCGCCTCCTTTGTTGGCCGAGGAGAAGCAAGGACAGTGCTGTATTTTCCTGTCCGAGGCACGGTGGGCTGTCGACTGGCGAATAATTTTCGAGCAGCAAAAGTCGACACCTTTTCCTTCACTCTTATTTCCTGGATGAGCTTTTCGTCCTTAAAAACAGGGCAATCTCGAGAGGAAGCAGCGTGGTCACCCATACAGTTGATGCAGCGAGGGGACGGAGGTGGACAAGCACCCTCATGGGCATCCTTGCCACACGTAACACATTTGGCCGGATTGGAACAGGACTGGCTGGTGTGATTGAACCGCTGACATCAATAGCAACGCGTAGGGTTTGGGACGTAAGGGCGAACGGAAATTATCTCATAGCCTGCTTTGATTTTCGATGGGAGTTGAACTTTGTCAAATGTCAAGAAGACAGTGCGGGTTGGAATGATGTTCGTGTCAACCCTTTTCATAACCCTATGAACAGCCGTTACGCCCTGGTCAGACAGGTAGTGCTGAATTTCTTCGTCAGACAATCCATCGAGGGAGTGTGTATAAACGACTCCACGCGAGGAATTTAAGGTACGGTGCGGTTCCACCCGGACAGGGAAGGTGTGGAGCAGAGAAGTACGCAGCAATTTTTGAGCCTGGAGGGCACTGTGTGTTTCTAACAACAGGGTGCCATTCCGTAATCTGGAACAAGACTTTACAGGACCTGCAATTGCGTCGACACCTTTCTGAATAATGAAAGGGTTGACCGTGGAGAAGTCGTGACCTTCGTCAGACCGAGAAACAACAAGGAACTGTGGCAACGATGGAAGAACCGTCTGTGGCTGAGACTCAGTGAACTTACGTTTGTGAGCAGACATTGTGGAAGATGAGGAAACCATTGCGGAAGTATCCCCCATGATTACCGGCGTCTCCGATGGCGCGCTCCTCCCTTGTGGGGGCCCTCACTGAGGGCACACCCGCCTTAGGTGATTGTTCACACCTCAGGTCACACCTCCCGACAAACGGACGGAGGGACCAATCGGCACTTTCGGAAGGTATCAGCTCGGGTAATCAACCCTCCCTGGGCCTGGCCGTTACCAGGGGGTACGTACGTGTCCTACCTGTCTACCTGGGGCGGGGAATTACGCGTTACCCCGTCACCGGCTACGCATGGAAGTGCGTGGGTCGGCCTTCAGACACGCACAGGGAGGAAAAAAGAGAAAGGGAAAGGAAAGAAGAGGGGGTCTCAAACGCCGCAGCGGAGAAAAGGGCAAGGAGAAGAGGGAAGGAAAAGAGAAGGACAGAGGAAGGACGAGGACTTGCAAGTGTAGAAAGCAAGGAATTTGGAACAGTTTCGAGCGTCCGTCTCCGGACGTAGGCACAAACCATACTCCCAGAGGGGGAGAAAGGGAAGGAAAGAGCCAGAGGTGAGGGGGGGGGGCCAAGATGGGGGATGGGGAAGGATGCGGAAAGGGAAGGGAAGGTATGCAGCCCGGAAAGGAAGGAGGGCCACATTAGCTCGGGGTCCCGTGCTCGCTACGCACGTGTCCACAAAAGAGTTGTGGACCCCCTGGGGGGAGCTACTCGGATTGTCTCCTAAATCATTTATATAGCTAAGGAATGGCAAAGGGTCTATAACACTACCTTGGGGAATGCCAGAAATCACTTCTGTTTAACTCTATGGCTTTCCATCAATTACTACAAACTGTGACCTCTATGACAGGAAATCACAGATCCAGTCACACAACTAAGATGATATTCCACAAGCACGCAATTTCACTGCAAGCCATTTGTGTGCTACAGTGTCAAAAACCATCTGGAAATCTAAAAATACTGAATCAATTTTAAATCCCTTGTCGATAGTACTCAACACTTCATGTGAGTAAAGAGCTAGTTCTGTTTCACAAGAACTAAGTTTTCTAAATCTGTGTTGACTGTGTGTCAATAGACTGTTCTCTTCGATGTAATGCATAATGTTCGAAAACAATGTATGTGTGGTGTCACCGCCAGACACCACACTTGCTAGGTGGTAGATTAAATCGGCCGCGGTCCATTTAGTACATGTCGGACCCGAGTGTTGCCACTGTGATCGCAGACCTAGCGCCACCACAAGGCACGTCTCATGATACGGACGAGCACTCGCCCAGTTGTACGGACGACCTAGCTAGCGACTAGATGTACGAAGCCTTTCTCTCTCATTAGCCAAGAGACAGTATAGCCTTCAGCTAAGTTAATGGCTACGAACTAGCAAGGTGCCATTAGCCTTACAGTGATTGTAATTAAAGTCTCCTGTGTATCGTCAAGAGCGATGTACCACAATGATTTATTAAAGATAAGTATTAATCCAGCTACGTACTTTTCTTCATAGCATTAATTACGTAGCCTGTTCCAGTACTTCACGCCCGTCTGCGTTAGTCTAGCGTGCATATTCAGCCATCTCGATCTACAAGGTGTTGGCCCAGCTGCCGACACATCAGTATGTTACAAAATCCTGCTGCATACTGACGTTAATGATATAGGTCTGTAATTTAGTACATTAATCCTACTAGCTTTCTTGAATATTGGTGTGACCTATGCAACTTTACAGTCTTTGGGTACGGATCTTTCGTCAAGTGAATGGTTTTACGTGATTGTTAAGGAAGGAGGTATTGTATCAGCATACTCTGAAAGGAACCTAACTGGTATACAGTCTCGACCAGAAGAGCTGCTTTTGTTAGGTGATTTAAGTTGCTTCACTACTCCGAGGACATCTACTTGTACATTACTCATGTTTGCAGCTGTTCTTGATTCAAATTCTGGAATATTTACTTCATGTTATTTGGTGAAGGAATTTTGGAAAGCTGTGTTTAGTAATTCTGCTTTATGCAGCATTGTCGTCGATAGTATTTCCATTGCTATCAAGCAGAGAAGGTGTTGATTGTGTCTTGCTGCTACCATACTTCACATACGACCAGTATCTCTTTGGATCATTTATCAAGTATTAGCAAACAAAAGCCAAATTCAATGTCAACTACTAAACTAATTGTTCTGTTCTTTATTCCACTGTAATACCATTTGATGCCAACAAATCAATAGACTCACCAAGTGCATATGACACAATGAAGTTGGTGGTTGTGTTGCATGTATAGTCAGGTCTAAACAAGTACAATATCTCGGTGTGACAGGCCTACCCATACCTTCAAACTACAAAACTTTCTTAGTGTAGCTTCTAAATAAAACTAGTTTATTTTTATATGCAATTTATTCTGCATGTATCTGAGTTATTTCACTCAAATTTATTCTTGCAAGCACAACACTTCTCTGTGGTTCCCATTCTCCTATTCATTGCACTTTAATGTCCTCCATCATATGTGCAACCTATTTCTTTTTCGCTGAAGCTATTGCAATTCCCATCCCAAACAAATGTGATGTTTAAATCAAAATTGTGTAGCAATATTCTTCAAGTGACTGTATAATACAATTTTGTTTTGTTTTGTGCTGATGTCCACCTCAAGTTTAGATGGAACTCTCACATAATCACAGTACGTTTCCCGCAGTATTAATATTACATGACAGTTTCTTTTAATCCTTCAGCCATACACCATTTTTTCTCCATACAGCAAATTCTTAAAAAAACATTTCAAAAGAAAATAACATATACGAATGACACCATTATCTTGTTATTTTGTAACAATCGTCAGGATTTGGCCCTTTCCACTCTAGAGGGTGTTACAAAAAAGTACGGCCAAACTTTCAGGAAACATTCCTCATGAACAAATAAAGAAAAGATGTTACGTGGACATGTGTCCGGAAATGCTTAATTTCCATTTTAGAGCTCACTCTAGTTTCGTCAGTATGTACTGTACTTCCTCGATTCACTGCCAGTTGGCCCAATTGAAGGAAGGTAATGTTGACTTCAGTGCTTGTGTTGACATGCAGCTCATTGCTCTACAGTACTAGGATCAAGCACATCAGTACGTAGCATCAACAGGTTAGTGTTCATCACAAACGTGGTTTTGCAGTCAGTGCAATGTTTACAAATGCGGAGTTGGCAGATGCCCATTTGATGTATGGATTAGCATGGGGCAATAGCCATGGTGCGGTACGTTTGTATCAAGACAGATTTCCAGAACGAAGGTGTCCCGACAGGAAGACGTTGGAAGCAATTGATTGGCGTCTTAGGGAGCACAGAACATTCCAGCCTATGACTCGCGACTGGGGAAGACCTAGAATGACGAGGACACCTGCAATGGACGAGGCAATTCTTCGTGCAGTTGACGATAATCCTAATGTCAGCGTCAGAGAAGTTGCTGCTGTACAAGGTAACGTTGACCACGTCACTGTATGGAGAGTGCTATGGGAGAACCAGTTGTTTCCGTACCATGTACAGTGTGTGCAGGCACTATCAGCAGCTGATTGGCCTCCACAGGTACACTTCTGCGAATGGTTCATCCAACAATGTGTCAATCCTCATTTCAGTGCAAATGTTCTCTTTACGGATGAGGCTTCATTCCAACATGATCTAATTGTAAATTTTCACAATCAACATGTGTAGGCTGACGAGAATCCGCACGCAATTGTGCAATCACGTCATCAACACAGATTTTCTGTGAACGTTTGGGCAGGCATTGTTGGTGATGTCTTGATTGGGCCCCATGTTCTTCCACCCACGCTCAACGGAGCACGTTATCATGATTTCATACGGGATACTCTACCTGTGCTCCTAGAACATGTGCCTTTACAAGTATGACACAACATGTGGTTCATGCACAATGGAGCTCCTGCACATTTCAGTCGAAGTGTTCGTACGCTTCTCAACAAGATTCGGTGACCGATGGGTTGGTAGAGGCGGACCAATTCCATGGCCTCCACACTCTGCTGACCTCAACCCTCTTGACTTCCATTTATGGGGGCATTTGAAATCTCTTGTCTATGCAACCCCGGTATCAAATGTAGAGACTCTTTGTGCTCGTATTGTGGACGGCTGTGATACAATACGCCATTCTCCACGGCTGCATCAGCGCATCAGGGATTCCATGCGATGGAGGGTGGCTGCATGTATCCTTGCTAACAGAGGACATTTTGAACATTTCCTGTACAAAGTGTTTGACGTCACGCTGGTACGTTCCGTTGCTGTGTGTTTCCATTCCATGATTAATGTGGTTTGAAGAGAAGTAATAAAATGAGCTCTAACATGGAAAGTAAGCATTTCCGGACACATGTCCACATAACATATTTTCTTTCTTTGTGTGTGAGGAATGTTTCCTGAAAGTTTGGCCGTACCTTTTTGTAACACCCTGTATAATACAAAGAGGTCACATTCACATTCATTAAGCCAATTTCTTTAAGATTACCCTAAATGGCTGAAAGTTGCATACTGGATCACGGAGGATCTATTACATCAGCCTAGTACACAAGCAATCATTGAGTACAGTATACATCTGAGATCATACTATGGTAACACTGTACCCAAAAATATTTAGTGTCAGTCACGATAAACAAGAAGGTGGCCATTCTTGCAGATCAATCATTTAACATTAAGCTGCAGAGGAAGTGTTTCCAGCTGTTCCCCACAACTGATTCATATCAATTACTTTTAGTCCAAGTCACTTTCTTACAGATATCCAGGAGGGAAATTTTTGGATTAACTATATTTCAACACGTAAAATGATCATTATGATAAAATCTGTGAATTTCTCAAATTTGTAGTACATCACATCTAGCACTTGTTTACTTGTCTACACTTATAGGAAACAGAAGAAAACATACAATACAAATTAAGCACAATGAGTTGCCTTACCTTCAAGAAGTTTTTTGATTTCAAACTTTCCAAATTTGTCATCTATATCTGTGCGACTTTGTTTGCTTGCAGCTTCTGCAGAAAAATCCAAGGACTGTCGTTGCTCCCCACTGACGCTCCTCATTGCACCTGCGGCACCATCTTCACCTTCTGTAATTTGTGAGGATGGTGTATCTCTACCTGCAATGACAAATTTCATTGTATTAGCTAAATTAGCAAAAACATTTAAAGCAAAGAAACCCACATCCAACATAGATCTCATCTTCAGACAGACCACATTTTCATGAAAATCCCCATAACTTCTCAATGAAACATGTACATTTTCACCGTGCGCTCTAACTGGTATCTCTTTCTACAGACACCCATGACTTACACAAAAACTTGAATATAAAAAAAAATGTCATTTTGGGGTGGGTTGGGTGGGGTATTAAAGGGGAAGTGGTAGAGGGGCAGGCAAGTGAAATCAGAGATATAGGTAATGATGTGGGCCAAAAAGTCAGAAGATCTGGAAAGACAAGAGGGAGTATGCAATAGTGAGACACTGCTGGGAAATGGCCTCTGAGAGAGTTTGTTATGACATGATTACAAGAGTCTTCTTATGAACCACTATTTGTAGTTGGAGAGTTTTTCATACTAATGTTCTTATTTGCGTGTGTTGTTAGTGCTTTTGCCTGTACATGTTCTTCACTTCACTTTTCTTTCTATCTACTCATCCTATTTCTTCCCTGTATTTGGGACTCTACTGCTGGAACATTCATTTCTTACAGTATTTTAGTCATTCAATTTTTTATTTTGCAATTTGGACACGGTTTGCTGGGGGAACCAGTAAATTTCAATTTTCTGGTACTTCATTTGTCTGGCCAAGGTGTCGATAATTACAGTATAGCTATTTACAGTATTTTCAATCTGCCTATGCAACTAAATACATTTTTATTTTGTTGCATATATAGATTCAAAATATTTCACGTAATTCAATGTTTCTTGTTTCTGTACCATGCTATGCAATAAATGTAGGTAAGGGTACATAGTTGTTCTACTGGTAATAGAAGAAAACTGAAGTACCATAAACTATCATAATCTAAATTCATCTCATGTTCATAAATACTCACATGTTCACTTTACAATGTTGGATCACTAGAGATATACCCAACTGTCCTACAAACTTAATGTTTGTAGATGCACCATTCCAATCAGCATTTACTCTCCTGTCCGCAGGTCAACTACAAGTGAATCAAGGACTTTGCAACATAAAAAAGGCCTAAAAATGTTTCAACAGCAGTCACACATCTTTCGTGCATGTTTCTTGCCACTTCAACAAAGGGCGCAGAGGCACCAAAAACAGCTCTCTAAAATTGTGCAGGTGAGATCTACATATAATATCATCACAATATACAAATTGAAGATGAATCAATAAAGAATAGGTTGCAAGAAACAATTAGACAAGAAACTGGTGAGTTAACTTGAGGGGGTACTTTGTAAACAAACCACAATGCCTCAGATAATTTGAGGTAGTCAGCCCAAGAACTTTGGTCACTTATGACTTATGAAACATTGTTTTCGTCCAATATTATATGTGAAATATACAACTGGATAACACCAGCCTTCAGACTGAATACTGTAACAACATCAAAAACAACAACAACAATAACCACCACCACCACCACCACCACAAAAAAACCGAGGTGTACATTCACATGAAACTCTGACATGATTACCAACTGTTTACAGGGAGGAAGTAAATTAGAATTATCTCTTTGAAAGATAATACAAACTGTTTCCAAAAAGTAGGTGCACTAAATACAACACACACAGTTACAGTTTTGAACTAATGTTGCTGGCCAATATTCTGACTTAAAACGTGAAAATGCACTCCAAAATCAGGCTTATCCTTCATTACACAGAATTTTTGGAGAGGTACACAGTTAGCACAGCTATTTCTCTTTCAAGTAGAATTTCCAACAAGTATATCCCCCCACCAAGAAATCATCATTGGCAGTACTGGGTATTGACCATGAGTCCTCCATACCGGTATCAAATGTGCTGTTCATTCAGTTGTGGAAGAGGATGAACATACTAAAAACTTGAACCAATGTGTAACACCATCCTAGATGCTCAGAACAGTACCATACAAAGAAATCTTAATATGTGGATGTGATACTGGCAAATGCACTGCCTAATACCATCACTGGTCTTCTGACAACCAATTTAAAACAAATCTTACAAGAATGACAACAATTTTAAAATTCATGTAAAACAAGAAACAAAATCTATGCAAAATATAATGTTTGAAAGTGAAATGTTTAAGGACACTTCAATAGTGCAAATAGAGGAATTGGTGTTTAATTCTAGAAAAACTAACACACACTATGTAGATGTAATTGTTTTAATTACTGCTAAATACACGCAGGGACATTCTCTACATGAATTAAAGAAAAAACCACTGTAGTTACTGTATGCATTATATCTCAAAGTCAAACGTGTGCATATCAATTACAAGGAAGAGCACCGGTCATGCACACAATCGGTACATGAGAATGCTGATATCATTTTCTTAATACTCTCTGATAGAGGTTAGGAAGGGGGCCTTTCTTGGATGATTTTCTAAAAAATTGCAAAATGGGGACGCATACCATGTTTCAAGAATTGTTCCTTCTTTGCTATTGTTGTCGGTAACAAGTGGATGCAATGAGAGTGAGTCACTGTGAAACTACTGATCCGTACTGGACCAAGTGGGGCACACTCAAAAACTCTGTAATATTTTATTTAAAAACAACATAAAATCATGAATTTTTTTAACAGCATTAACTTTTAATTAATACTATTGGACCAAAGCACCATTTAAAATTTATTTTACATTTTTCTACTATTGTAGACATAAACAACGAAGTACTGTTCCAAATGCTCGGTAGTAAGATTGTGTCTCTGATCACTCAAAACATTTTTATAAGCAGAAAAGGACAGTTCTACATCAACTGAGGTAACTGGACAGTATTTGAATTTGAGTGCTGTGTTGGTACTTACTGTTTCTGGTAAAAGTTCACCCGTCCCATCAATAAAACTGTCAATTTGGCACAAGAGTTCGAAGCCTGGGTTATTGTTTAAAATGTTTTCAAACTTTTTTAAGTTTTCTTGGGAATACCTTCGGCAGTGAAGAGTTTCCTTGAATACTTTTATTCATTAACTGAATAGATTCATTCAATGCCAAACCTTGAGTTTCAAGCTTTTTAACACTTGCAGGTATATGGGAAATACGAGTGCTAATCACAGCTATGTCTTTTTCAAAACCTGAATCATTAAAAGCTTCCTTGCTCTGGCAAACTGCCAAAGCCTCTGCACATTGAAGTTGTTTACTACCCCTCTAATGGTCTTGAAATGTTAGTTGTCAAAACAACACAGCTTCAATCCATATACCCAACGAGTTATCACTGGTTCGGGAGGTAAAGGCACATTTGGTAATTTTTCTTTGTAGGTCCTGATGTGAGAAGGGGCCTTTAGAAACACTTTCTTTGTGGATGAAATCAATTTATTTACATTCATAAATATGGAACGTACTTTTTCAGAGAGGCGATTTACTCCATGAGCAAAGCATGTCACATTAATCAAATTGGGATAAAATACTTGGAGGGCTTTTCCTGCTTTGATCTTTTACGGAGCAGCATCTGAAAGAAACACAGACACCCTTTTATCTGCAGAATATTCTGGAAATATTTTTCTAACACTCTCATTCCAAATCTGGCAATCATAAAATGATTTACTTTTTCAAGTTCTTTGCAGGCAGCTAAATAGGAAGATGAAGGCTCTTCTTTTAAAGCACCAACAATTAAATCTGCAATGTAACAGCCACAAGTGTCTGTAGTTTTGTCAACTGAAATTCAGATAATGCTATCCTTGATATCATTGCATATTTCTTCGAGAACATCTATGTAAATTGTAAATATGTAATTTTTACGCAATGTTGATTCATCTGGTATATTTTGATTCAAGCAATATTTGCACAGGAAGCCTTTGAGGATAGGGTTTGTAGGTTTGTGAAGAGGAATATTGCTTGGAATGAATGCTTCACATAGATCTATGTGAAACCGACTTTTTTGGGTACCTTAGGACAAACCCTGCTACTGCAACTTGCTGTTGTCAGAAGTTGCTGTCATGGTACTTTCTTCTGCAATGCTGCGATATGAAGACTTGTCTTGACATGCTGGTCTATTTGAAACTTTTTTTGCATGAAGCACAAACTTGACACTATAAAACAATTCCGTGATACATAAATGTTCCAGGATGGTAACTATACACGAAACAACGTTCACTGTTTTGGGCGGTATGACGCACAACACATTACATACTACATGTCGTAAACACCTTAACTGTGTACAAGTAAATAGAAAGCTAAACTGAAGCAATGGACACGCGTACGGTATGACAGCGAAGGAGATTAACCAGGGGTGCAGGTGCAGGAGCTTGGACTCTGTCTACCTGTTCCTGTTCCTATTCTGTAATGATTTCGCTAGGCAGATGCCTCTCGGTTAGCGATTACATGCAGTTCTAGGTCACGGTCAATCTGTGAGATTATCAAAACTAGATCGAGCTAGAGACTGCCTGTCTAAATTTTTAAAATATTGTAAACCTACAGCGAAAATATGCATCGCCACTAGTTTTTTGTTAAGATATGCAATAACCTGTAAAAAAGGAGTCAAATATGCAAATGTATATAATCCGGTCTCCACTGATAACACTCTTATCTCAAAACATGAGTAATTATTGAAACGCCAAACTGAAACGCCAAACTAAACCACCACCTGTCTACATGAAGTGAAGAAAACAAGTGTGAATATCAAAAATCAAACAATAGGTTTTAGTTTGTACAATCATCAAATAAATCACAAATTCAGAAAACTTGACAAATATGCCTATTCCGTAATGAGTATCCAAGTCATATTCACATAAGCATTTTTTCAAATGTCTATACAAGTTTTCTACAGGTGAATCAATGCAAATGAAAATCTGAAACAGCTGACTACTTTCCAGAGGCATAATCAGTTTGGCCCTGAAGTTGTATTGCCAATAATGTACCACAAAAGAACAGCTATGAACATTTATCACCTGAGCTCTGTGGATTCAAAATATGTGTGTGCACAAATTTCACAGAATAAGTGCAGGTGTGGCACTGGTAAAACTGGCCATACATTTGCCATAATTCTCAACTGACCACAGCTTAGCAAATTTATCAAGAATAGTTGGTAATAACACAAGTAAAAAATGTATGGAGAATTGTTTGCTTGCAGTATTTGTACTCTGGGTATTTTGACACAAACAGCTGTGAGTTCATACTAGCATTTTTTCAAAATACTCACCTTTCTCATTCTTTATCTCTCACTCCAATCATAGTAAAACATGTTGCCCTTCTGTAACTGTCTTTTATCCATATCTGATGCCTGGATATTGTCTCTTTCCATTTCCATTTATCAGTGACACCCAAATTGTTATTTTAGTGTCTACAAATACTTCACTTTTTTAATGGTAACGTACCTGATATATTAGGTGTTCCTCGACCAGACACATTTGCAGATACCATATCTGATAAGTTATCGTTCTGATCTTCGTTTTCCAACTCCAGTGATGAAGCAACACTATGATTGGAAGCAGCTTCTGACACGGCTTCAAGATTATCACTTGTGTTACCTAGAATAGACGAATAAGAAAAAGTGAATCTGCTGCAGCAGTTAACAACATAAAACATGTGCCTTTTACACATTGTTATTGTTTTGTTTTGTTTTTGTTTTACATAGCAATAAAATAACTTAATTTCCAAATGTACAGGGCATGGATTACTGATAGACTATACAAAATTGTAAAGTATTGATCTATACTAATAATAAAACTGTAAAACTGGTGTGTCTATCCGTTTGAACACACTAATCAGCAGAACTACTTAATGAATTATCAAGGGGTTTTCACGGATACCTTGAGCATAGCTTGGGGCAATGTATAGGTTTATTTAATCAAAATCTGATTTGTCTGAACACCTTAATCACCAAAACCACCAAACAAAAATGTCGGACTTGGTGGTCTAGTGGTAAAGCACGTGCCTGGGACCCGGGAGGTCATAGGGAGAATCTGAAACAGCTGACTACTTTCCAGAGGCATAATCAGTTTGGCCCTGGCCCTGAAGTTGTATTGCCAATAATGTACCACAAAAGAACAGCTTGGACCACGGATTCTTGAGTCTTCATTTTAACTTCAGATTCACCTCTCAAAAAAGTGAGGAGTCACCAGAAATGACACATAGTTCAGATACGACTAACTGTAGGTATTCTTTCCACAGTTGGACATGCAAGTCACTGAAGTGGTGTCATGGTGTCCAATTGACCCACATCAAATAATAATTATAATTATCATTACCACTAAATAAATTTTCTTGAAGTTTTCACAGGTAACTTGAGCATAGCTTGGAACAATATATTGGAAAGAGAAGAAAATTATCCCAATTTAAAGTGTAATTTAAGTGCTGTGATCATATTGTTGCAAATACACACTAATACTGAATTTACTTGGCTAGAATACATGGATTTACTGATTTCGCTTTGTGTATTAAAAACTTAACAACATTGCTTTGCTCTTTTCAATAGTTTCGTTTATATTATTTGCTAGAAAAAGCAGATTTATTATGTTCCCTTTGTGAGTTGGCTGCCTATTTGTTAGGTGTACATTGTGATTTAGATTTTGTCTGCAAATAAAAATGCCTAAACAACAATCAACTGCCTCTGCATAACCTGAACAGTTACAAGACAGGACTATGCAGTCTCAAGAATCCAATGAAGATCGTGAGGCAACACTTGTTACAGCTCGAGAACATCTGGCTTTACTCACTCTTTGGAAGCTCCTTACAAAAGCAAGGCGTGATGTAAATCTGATCGAGAGCATTACGTATTATCTTGCTCCTCAGAACCCCCCCCCCCCCCCCTTTGCTCACACAGGCTTGAAGTTGCTTCTCTCTAATGTAACATTACAGAAGCAGAACTATTTATGGTAAGTGGGTCAAGTGAGCAACTTTTTATACCCAAATCACACTGATTCCTAATGATTTACCATTTCCCTTAAATGCGTAGAGCTCACAATGAAATTATGTTACGCCATTACCATTAATAAAGCACAATTGTAGACACTGTGTGTTGCAGGCGTGGCCCTTGGTGTCAGTTGCTTTTCGCAAGGCCAGCTCTTTGTGGCTCTCTCCCATGTTAGTGAAGCAAGCTCTTTGATCATGTCCCCAATCATACTACTTCAAATGCTGCATACAAAGAAGCTTTAGACAAAAATAAATTCCACAGATATAAAATCTCAAACACAGCTTTAAATAAATACCTGTGCAATACAAGGTTTCTCAGCTGGTATAATATAAAATACTGACCATTTCTTTTCCATAAGATAAGTTACTTTTATTATAAAAGCTGTTCTATGCAGACAATTTTACTTTCAATCTTTAACTAAATTCTTGGAGATGACTTAATGAAGTTGTGACCAGTCACCGCAAGAATTTATAACCTTTTGTTGGATTTCATACAGCAGATAAAATGAAATATTAAGTGTACTAATAATTCCCGTTCATACTCTATTTTATAATTATGTCGAAAGTCACTTTGTTATCAGTTTTCATGTCAGAACCAACAGTATTTTGTTCCTTTTAATGGAAGAGTTTATGTACTTAAAATTTCACTTGCACTGACTTCTCGTAAATAGTTGTACATATTCACCATAGATTCCTGCAGGTACTTTGGCACCATATCTTTAAGGTTAAAGGGATTTCACCGATAAAAAAAACTGGACAAATGCTATTAGGACTCTTGCTCTAAACTTAGTTACATATAAAAGGCCATTCTAAAAAGTAATGCCTCTGAATTTTTACTGTGAAAACTTTTAAAGCTTTTTAAAAATAACAAACATAATTAACATTCCACATCCTTATTTTTCATGTCTCCATACATATTTCACAATAGACATCCTGGAGACAAACACATTTCTCTTAAAAGAGACCAATTTGTTGATACCATCACTGTAGAATGTTTGACTTTGTTGATGGACCCACAATTTCACCCCTTCTTTTCAGATGGGGCCAAGTTGGAGGATGATCAATGACAGTGAACCCAAGGTGTCAGATTGTTACAGATGTCAACAGTGCTCGTGTGTGGTCTGGCATTGTTCCACGTGTGGATGAACACTTTGAATTCAAAACTTGATTACAGCACATTGTTTCTCATGCACCGAAACAGTCATGTTACACACTGCTATATACACTACAATTCAGGGCCCTCTAGTGGCAGAGGGCTGCAAATATGTAGAAATAAAGAATAAAGATATATAATGTTAATAATGTTTTAAGGTTTTTAACTGACTTTCAATCAGCGACTGATGTATAATACAAAATTTTTAAAAACACAGCCCTCACAGTCACAAACACAATTAAGTTGTGACCTAGGTTTCCGTGTCACAAGGGACACCTTCTTCGGACAAAATTAAAACTAAATGTTACAGCATAACGTACCAAAAAATACGAAAGCTGTGGTCATACCTGACAGCATCAGATAGAATTAAAATGAAATGCAACAGAGGTGCAAGCCACTAAGGACTGCCATATGTCCTCTGCTACAGTCAACACAATGTTTGTGCTGCAAGTTCGCCAGATGTCGTTACTGTAGGCGTACACATATTCTTCAATGACAATTGTATGACGTAAAATTAAAAGGGGGGCACAATCAGTAAATTCTGTAGTCGGTTTATAAGCTATAAAAGGCATTACAGTAATAAAAACCACTGAAATAAAACCTGACAAATGGTAGATTGTTAAAAAGGAAAAAGTTAAGAGCCAGTACTTGACATACGCTCAAGTGGCGATATTTTAAATAATGACATAAATAATAAACAGCTTTCTAATTACACAGAATAATATAAAAATTATAAAACAAATAGCTAAAGAAAGTCAATGAATGAAAATAGACTGCTGCACATAATCAGCGCCCTCTGTTGGCGCTAACGGCAGAACGTTGCATAGGTGAGAAGTGGTTAGAGGAATGTGACCGCCAGAAGGCCCACTCATATCCTGCGGCACGCCATTCCAAGAAAATAATGATAAAACTCTGTACTATGGCATGAGGAAGATTATCTAGTTAATGAAGTATATTATATAAATAGAGAAGGAACCAGAAAACACTAGCGTACTGTGCACAACGTATGAAAACAAAGTAAACATGTAAAGCACTCTATACTAAGTGAAACTATCAGAAAGATATATAAAAACAGAGGTGCTCAGTGATTAAAGCAGAGCATTGCCAAACAAAGCAAAGTAGGCATTGGGCATGAAATCGTTCTGCCAATTAAGCACTTTTCTTGGCTCTTGTTTTTTCGCTTTATATATTTCAAGCTCTTCTAACAAGTTAAGAGCACAGCCTTTTCCCACCCTATGGAGAATATGCATACTATTCTCAATGTTCCCTATAGAATGACCAGTTTCAGATACATGCTATCCCAAAGCAGTTTTGTTCCTTGTCTGTGAATGTTCTTCAAGTCTGACATTAAAAGAGCAGCCCATCTGACCGATATAATATTTGTCACAGTTACTACAATCAATCTTGTATACTCCAGAGCCATCAAATTTGTCATACATTCTTTTCAGTTTGTTTTACTCGCAGTTTTAGGGCGTTGTTAACCTGAAAGCCAAATTTACATCACTTTTCCTTAGATATTTTTGTATTTACAGGGACATTTTGCCGTCAAATTTCATAGGAATGGTTTTCATTCTGTCTTTACTGGTTCTATTTTGTGTGTGTGTGTGTGTGTGTGTGTGTGTGTGTGTGTGTGTGTGTGTGTGTGTGTGTGTGTGTGTCCGCTGTTTGTTATATGTTTCTTTAGCCTACTGTATTGCCATAGAATATGTTTTTCCAAAGATGGGATCAGGAAGTTTCCTTACACTTATTTTTGTAATTTTTTCATTGTAGATAATCTGAAGATGCCTACCACAAACAAAATGTGAAATTGAAATTTGAAAATTAAACCTCTGCCACCAAGACTGGATTTTTCTCACATATAAATTTCAACTTGATATCTTTATCCACTGCTGAGGAAAAGGGGATGGACAACAAAGTTACCCTAATAGAATTCCATTTTTACATACTGAGGTATGGAACCTTAAAAAAAATCAATATTTACTGGTTTCATACAAAATAAAATTTTAGTGTTTGACTGTCTAACATATATAAATAAGTTGCAGAGTTAGGTCAGAACTCTTTTCCAGTTATCTATAGCTATAGCAGCAGAAATAGTATCCTGTTGACATTCACTAAATAAAGGGTCCCCATTTTGAAACACAATTAGGTCACTGTGACTACCTCACACACAAAGTATAAGAAACATAATACTTAAGTGTAAGAAGGTAAAGCATTAAATTCACTGTACCTGAAATAAAATAAAGACCAATAACATCTATGGATATTGTGTCACATTGCCTCATGACCTAAAAAAAGTAAAGCTGACATGTACCTGAAGGTTGGATTTATTACCACAATGCGGTACTAGGCAAGGTCCTGTTGAAGGTGGGATTCCGTTGCCTTATTCCTATCATTCAACTGACTTATCCAACCAGTTGTAGGGGACTTGCAATTTAAGTTGGACTCTGAACCACAGTGCAACTCAACATTTTTCATATCAACAAAAATAAACAATGACAGAGGTGAAAGAAACGATGAGCGACAGACAAAAATCCTATAACTGGCAGTGGATTGAATTTGAGTCCTTTTTATCTGTAGTCTGACTGTTAACCACTGAGCCACCAAACCACACATATATGGAACAATATCTCTTGCTCAACCTTCAGTAACACCCCTGTCCAAAATACAACTACACTCCTGGAAATGGAAAAAAGAACACATTGACACCGGTGTGTCAGACCCACCATACTTGCTCCGGACACTGCGAGAGGGCTGTACAAGCAATGATCACACGCACGGCACAACGGACACACCAGGAACCGCGGTGTTGGCCGTCGAATGGCGCTAGCTGCGCAGCATTTGTGCACCGCCGCCGTCAGTGTCAGCCAGTTTGCCGTGGCATACGGAGCTCCATCGCAGTCTTTAACACTGGTAGCATGCCGCGACAGCGTGGGCGTGAACCGTATGTGCAGTTGACGGACTTTGAGCGAGGGCGTATAGTGGGCATGCGGGAGGCCGGGTGGACGTACCACCGAATTGCTCAACACGTGTGGCGTGAGGTCTCCACAGTACATCGATGTTGTCGCCAGTGGTCGGCGGAAGGTGCACGTGCCCGTCGACCTGGGACCGGACCGCAGCGACGCACGGATGCACGCCAAGACCGTAGGATCCTACGCAGTGCCGTAGGGGACCGCACCGCCACTTCCCAGCAAATTAGGGACACTGTTGCTCCTGGGGTATCGGCGAGGACCATTCGCAACCGTCTCCATGAAGCTGGGCTACGGTCCCGCACACCGTTAGGCCGTCTTCCGCTCACGCCCCAACATCGTGCAGCCCGCATCCAGTGGTGTCGCGACAGGCATGAATGGAGGGACGAATGGAGACGTGTCGTCTTCAGCCATGAGAGTCGCTTCTGCCTTGGTGCCAATCATGGTCGTATGCATGTTTGGAGCCGTGCAGGTGAGCGCCACAATCAGGACTGCATACGACCGAGGCACACAAGGCCAACACCCGGCATCATGGTGTGGGGAGCGATCTCCTACACTGGCCATATACCACTGGTGATCGTCGAGGGGACACTGAATAGTGCACGGTACATCCAAACCGTCATCGAACCCATCGTTCTACCATTCCTAGACTGGCAAGGGAACTTGCTGTTCTAACAGGACAATGCACGTCCGCATGTATCCCGTGCCACCCAACGTGCTCTAGAAGGTGTAAGTCAACTACCCTGGCCAGCAAGATCTCCGGATCTGTCCCCCATTGAGCATGTTTGGGACTGGATGAAGCGTCGTCTCACGCGGTCTGCACGTCCAGCACGAACGCTGGTCCAACTGAGGCGCCAGGTGGAAATGGCATGGCAAGCCATTCCACAGGACTACATCCAGCATCTCTACGATCGTCTCCATGGGAGAATAGCAGCCTGCATTGCTGCGAAAGGTGGATATACACTGTACTAGTGCCGACATTGTGCATGCTCTGTTGCCTGTGTCTATGTGCCTGTGGTTCTGTCAGTGTGATCATGTGATGTATCTGACCCCAGGAATGTGTCAATAAAGTTTCCCCTTCCTGGGACAATGAATTCACGTTGCTCTTATTTCAATTTCCAGGAGTGTATTTTGTCAGTTGGGTCATTCCATGTCAATTCAAGCAATTTGAGAAAATGTTCCAGCTGATAGTCCCAGATTTGGCTGAAATTTAGCACACCAATGCTACCAAGTGTGGAACACTCGTGTACAAAATTTTAAGTTACCCTGCCTATTAGTTTCAGAATTATGGCTTGTGAAAGAAGGTGGCGTGACCCGGAAATTGCAACCCGCATCTGGCAATCTATCTTCAGACTCAACTTCAGGTCTTAATAACTTTGCAACTATTCCGCACAGTCCAGTGAAATTTTTACAACCCAGTAACATCCACTTGGAGTACACACACTATGAATCAAAACACCAACAACATATTTCTGAGGGAAAATAAAAAATTCCAAAATGTGATTAAAAAAATGTAATACGTTAAAAGGCACATATTGTAGGTGCCCTCTATGCCAAATATAATTCACTCAAATAGGTTTTTTTCTTTTTTTTGTGGCAAGATTAATGTGGCCTAAACACACACAGAACTCATCATCCCCATATCAGCCACAAAAACTGAGTTACATGCACACAAATACACAAAAATTTGAAAAATTACCTGAAAAAAAACATGGATTTTCAAAGTGTGGTAGCAGAAAAGGGACAAGTCATATCCAAGCCAAATTTCAAACACTGCATAAGTAGACCATAATATAATATGTGGCAAAATTTCAACTTGTTATTGCAAGGTATTTGTGTACAATAAAAGTTGACAGAGATGTATTTGGTTACGTTTCTTTTAACATGATTTAGCAAGTAATAGTGATGATGCAGACAGCTTGTTTCACATAAAGCTGGAGCAATTGTTGGGAACCATTAGGCAACAGAAAGTTAAACAATGGTAGTTTTCAGGGACAGAATTGTTAGGCAGGAACAACAAAGGAAACAAGCAACAATTACAGGTTATTCTTGTTTTTTAAGATTCTAGTTCATACTGGTCAGTACTGTTGTGGAAAGTCAGTATGGAGACAGAAGAGTGTACTAGTGGTGCTTTTGTTCAAACAAGTTGCAGTATTGGTAGAGCACAAGCATCTGAATGTCATAAAACAACATATGGAACAAAATGTGGCATTCGTTTTGTACTGTATGATCTGGATGAATCGGACCAAGATTTGTTGCTATGGAGATCCGGGATACACCCTGTGGGCACAAGAAGTACAGTTCCAGGAAACTTTAGTATTTGTTATCATCATATGAAACTGTTTCTGGATAAGTATTCTTTCCTACAAAGAAGTTGTTTTGATCCATTTCAGATTCATAAGAAGACAGTGAAGTGTAGCCTCAGAGAAATTGATATAAAATCAGTATTGAAAAAGAATCAATGCATGGGACTTAACATGAAACCAGGACAAAAGTTAAGTTCCAGGTGTGTTAAACTGCTAAAAAATAAAGAATATTCTGATAATTTACATGACAGTGACTAAGAGTATCAGCCACCTACAACCACAGCGGATGAGCAATTAAATACTTCAGTGACTGCTCTTGGTTTGTCTCTCATGAAGACACACAAAGTTGCAAAAAGAGACAGGCCCAGCTATGGTAGAAGAAAACTACAAGCAGCTCAAATGGAATTAATACACAAAATAGCTGACACACTAATGGTGGAAGAGGAGGAACTATCTGCTCCAAAGGAACAGAAATCATGCCAGAAATGCTCTGATTTGGACAAAATTGTGAATGATTTGAAAGAAAAATGTGCCATATCCACATGCCAGAAAATGTAGCTATTCTTACCCTTGCACCTTCCAGCTGGTCTATTGACTACACTGCAAAGGAATTCAATGTTTCTACATACATGGTAAAGCAAGCTAGGAAAATAAAAGCAACCCAAGGAGTGCTTCCACAAACAAGATGAAATTATAGTAATACTAGACTTTCCTGAAAATTATGCATTTATAGTTCAAGATGCCATCCAACGATATCATTGGGACAACAGTCAAGCAACTCTCCAGCCATTTGTGATTTACTATAGAGGTGAATCAAGTGATGTGTCTGTCAATGAACCTGTGCGTTTTTAGTGACTGTTTAATTCATGATGCCATTGCAGTTCATGCCCACATTCGCACTGTCATGGCATATGCGAAAAACAAGCTGCCTCACATACATTTTGCGAAATACTTCAGTGATGGGGCAGCTAGTCAGTACAAAAACTGTAAAAATCTCAAAAATTTATGCATGCATTAGCAGGATTCTCAGATTCACGCAGAATGGAATTTTTTTGCAACAAGTCATGGTAAAAATGTATGTGATGGTATTGGTGCTACCATTAAGCGCATGGCATCACGAGTTAGTCTCCAGCACCCTACAGAAGCTGACATTCTAACAGCTCTTCAATTATTTACCCGGGTACAGAAAAATATCTCCGGCATACATGTTTCGAAAGATGAGGTGAAATCAGTCGAAGAGTTGCTAAAAAGCAGACTAGAACATGTTAAAACTGTTGCAGGCACAAGGAGCCATCATCACTTCTCTCCAGCGGACTCTGACAATGTGCAGATGAGCAGACTGTCCTGTTATAACTACAGGTTCATGCACAACACGTGTCTTCACAGTGTGTCTGACTCAGGATTCAGAAGCAAAAGCAGCAACATACAACCAGGGTGCTATGTTATTGCTGTTTATGATGACAAATGGTACTTAGGATGTGTTGCAGAGTGCTGTGAAGCAGAAGGTGATGTATTTGTGAACTTCATGGCACCAGCAGGACCAGCAAGATCATTTCATTGGCCATGTTTGGCAGACAGGTGTTGGATTCCTTTTGAACATATTCTTATGACAGTTCCAGTTCCTACCACAGTGTCAGGAAGACAGTACAATTTGCCTCTCAATGTACAGAGTACAGTAGCTAAAGTGTGGGAGAACTTCTGTTCGAAGCACAATCTACTGGTTTTTAGCAGTTAAGGTGCAGTAAACATTAATGATAGGTTGTGTTAATCTGTCTATATGTTGTTGCTTAATGATTAAACAGTTGTGAGAGAGGATAAGAAGAGGCAGAACAGTTTACGATACGTTTTTACAAAATTGTGTTGTGGAACATGGCCACATCACCAAATACATCTGTCAACATCCACTGTACACAAATGTCTTGCAATAACATAGTGAAATTTTGAGATATATATCATTATGGTCCATTTATGCAGTGTGTGAAATTTGGCTTGGATACCGCTTGTCCCTTTTGTGCTACCACACTTCGAAAATCCATGATTTTCAGGTAATTTTTCAAATTTTTGTATTTTTGTGTGCATGTAACTCAGTTTTTGTGACTGATATGGGCATGATGAGTTCTGTGTGTGTTTAGGCCACATTAAGCTTACCACCAAAACATTTATACCCTTTCTGAGTGAATTATATTTGGCATAGAGGGCACCTACAATATGTACCTTTTAACATATTACATTTTTTAAATCACATTTTGGAATTTTTTATTTCCCATCAGAAATATGTTGTTGGTGTTTTGATTCATGGAGTGTGTTCTCTAAATGGATGTTACTGGGTTTGAAAAATTTCACTAGACTGTGTGGAATAGTTCCAAAGTTCTTAAGACCTGAAGTTGGGTCTGAAGATATATTGCCAGATGCAGGTTGCAATTTCCGGGTCACACCACCTTCTTTCACAATTCATAATTCTGGAACTAATTGGCAGGGGAAACTAATACTTTGTACATGAGTGTTCCACACATGGTAGAATTAGTGTACTGAATTTCAGTCAAATCTAAGACTATGAGCTGGAGCCCCTGGTTGAACTGACGTGGAATGACCCAGTTAACAAATAGCCAGATGTGAAGTATAGTTTTGTCTTCTCTTTATGATGATGATGATGATGATGGATTGATTGATTGATGATGTTGAAAAGATGTACTGAGCAAGCTGTATATGAGAAATGGTGGAGTTGAGAATTTAAATACTACAGGAGTTATTTAATTTAATTCATGGAAAGAGAAAATATAAAATTTTAACAAACAAAGCATGAAAAGGGGAATAAAGATGACTAAAAAATAAGAGTCACAGGCAGTGCAAAATGAGAGTAGTTATATGAGAAATTCAAAGTTGTGGAAGCATGCATGTCTAAGGGAATGAGAGAAGCTGCATATTGGAAAATTAAAGAAACTTTGGAAGATACGAGAAGTACCTGTATAAGTACCGAGAGCTGATATGGTACAATGGTACACTGGTACCAAGAAAAGAAGTGGGAGTGGAAAGGGTAGGAATATACAGAAGGGCTATAATAAGGAAAGAATCTTGAAAAAAATGGTGTGAGAATGGAAGAAGATAAAATGAGGGATTTGATACTGTGAGACAAATTTGACAGAGCGCTAAAAGACCTAAGTTGAAAGAAAGGCATACTCAGCAGACATTCCCTTAGAATTATTGAAATCCTTAAGAGAACCACCATGAGGAACTATTTCATCTGATATGGAAGGTATATAAGACAGGTGAAATACTGTCTTGCTACAAGAAGAATGTAACAATGCCAGTTCCAAAGAAACCAGATGCTGACAACTGAATAGTACTGAACCATAAGCTAACTCAAATAATTTGCAGAATAAATGGAAGTACTGGTAGACTCTGTCTGTAGGAAGGTCTGTTTGGATTCTGGAAAAAATGTACAAACATTTGAGGCAATATAGACCCTATGACTTACCTTAGAAGACACAAAAAAAAAAGCTACAATTACAGCTTTTGTAGATTTAAGAAAGCTTTTAACAATATTGACTGCCAAATACTCTCCAAAATTCTGAAGATAGCAGGTATAAAAAACAGGTAGCAAAAGATCATCCTCAAGTTATTCAGAGGCCAGACTAGGGTTATAAGAGTGAAATGAGATGAAAGGAAAACATTAGTTGAGAAGCGAGCCTATCCCCGATGTTATTCAATCTGTACATTGAGCAAGCAGTAGTGAAACAAGGGCAATAGAGTGCAGTCAAATTAAATCAGGCAATGCAGAGGTAAATAGATAGGAAATGAGACATTAAAATTAGTAGATAAGTTTTGGTATTTGGGCAGTGCAATAACGAACGATGGCCAAAGTAAAGACGGTTACATTTTATGACTGACAATAGCAAGAAAATCATTTCTGAACAAAGAAATATTTTAATAAATATAAATTAAGTATTAGGGAGTGTTTTCTGAGAGCATTTGTATAGAGTGTAGCCTTGTATAGAAGCGAATCATGGCTGATAAACATTTCAGCCTAGAACAGAAGTTTCTGAAATATTATGCAACCAAAGAATGCTGGAGATGAGATGGGTAAAATGGAAACCAATGAGAGGTACTGAATTGAACTGGGGAGAAAACAAACACAACTGGATTAACAGAAGAGATCCATTGATAAGATACATCCTCAAGCATCAAGGAATCATCAGTTTGATAATGAAGGGAAGGGAAGTGTGTGTGTGTGTGTGTGTGTGTGTGTGTGTGTGTGTGTGTGTGTGTGTGTGTGTGTAGGACATCCATGCTTTCCATCTCTGTTCATGAATGTAAACCCATTAGTTTGGAATTCAGTGTATTCTTTTCTGTTAATGAGGACAGAGGACCTTTCACTCTATGATACCACTTCTGCATTTAATGTCACATTTTGTACAAGGATGTCATCCAAGACTAGACAGTGAGCTATTAATAATCATGGTATAAAGCCTGTCTTTTAAAGGACAAAGGACTTTTTATTGATGATAACAAATGGTGAACTAAAGCAGTTATCATAAATTTTAATAGTGTTAATTCTCTCTCTTTTCCTTAGTTCCTAGCTCACAGAAAATGGAAGAAAGGTAGTAACACTGCATCTAGCAACTGCTTGGGCAGTACTGTATTCCTTGTTGTATAGATGTAAATAAGTCCAATATGCATACAGGCAGCACCTGTTGAGTGTGGGTGCAAGGCAAATAGTTGTAAATAGTTGCAGTTGCATCGGTGATGGTCTATAGGCTCCAGGCTGCTGCCCTGAACTGCAGTGGCATTGAGAGGCACCTGAGATAAAAGCTAAGGAATCTCTGGTGCCTATAATGACACCTTGGATCTCTGATATCACAGCACCTTCCCATAAACTCAATGTGGTCAGCCTACCTGAGTATGAATGGCTAACAGTGGCAGGGTCACAAATCTCTTAATGGAAAGCAAAAAGTGATAAATGACTAAAACACTGCCCCCTTATGCATAACAAATGGGATCAAAGTTTCGTCCAATACTGAATGTACACCTAAGCCAGCACGGGATGCCTCGTCTTGTTAGGACTGGAACTGATTATCCTGATAGGTCCAAACAAGTTCAAAAGGTGGACTTACCAAGTTCAAAAGGTGGATTTACAGTTCATTAGGAGCTCCAGCATTAGGTAGCTGCAGCCCCTTGGTGTTTCCCCAAGTATTGAGAAGGAAGGACAGTGTCTGCTCTGTATTCTGAACAGGTGATCTTGTTCAATATGTTGAGGAAACTTTGCCTGTTGCCATGGGATGCACTGAGTACATCCAGCTGAAAACTGCAACGCCCACTGGCACCAATTATGCCTACTGCTTGGGTTCTCAGGCTGTCATCAATCCCTACAGGTTGCTATCACGGACCTGTGATTTGGAACCGAGTGGAAGGCCTACACCAGATTGAGAATTGTAGGACCCTTCTTAGCACATCAGGAGTGCATTACATATAGGAAAGAGCTACTAATTTACTAGAGTATATGATGCAAATGTGGGTTTTGTACTGCCATCACTATATTTTGGGCAGTACTGAATTAAAAGCAGCTCCAATGCTGCTGTGTGTGAGGCAAGGAGGCAGGCAGGCACAGTGCTGATATGTAAGATCACAAGCTAGGCTGTTTGTACACTGCAAGGTGGTTAGGCAATATTTCTACAACATGGAGAGACAGGGGTGTTGATTTGAACATGGTTGGAAGTAACGTACCGGCACAACAAGTATGCTATTAACCTCTACAAATTTGTTCTGACTCTAGTACATTTATGCTCAGTATGGCAGCAACCTCCATGACATATGATTGACGCAAGTCGACATCATGTTATGGGCCAGCTGGCAGCTGATGCTGGTCTGAACAGCCAGATCCACCAGACCAGCTCATGATTCTAAGTCTGCACTTGTAGTCATACAAAAGATGAGCCCCAGGCTCCACAGCAGCACCAAACTTCTGTCTTGGAGGGCAGCAGTTTGCAACCAGAGCGGTACTGCCACTATCAGTACCAGGGCAATCTTCTAGCCCAGTAGCAGCACGCACTTTTAAGAATTAAGCAGATGTACATGTCATGCGGACTGCTCACTCAGGGATGATGATGATGATGAGTCCCATACTCCTTTACAGAGCATAGGGGAGCAACGCGGGAGACCCACGCCTCAGGGATACACAATACTAACTCAGGTATATGCTTCTGAGTGGGGTAAACACTGTGAGCAAAACTGGATGCAGATGTCAAAAGGGCAGCCTGCCACCATGACCTTCCGACGGCATCGGCACCAATGCTTGACCACGCACCTGCAGAGGGCATATCAAGGGGCATTGTAGCACTTTGACATTGTAACTCAAGATGAAATAAAATATGTAGTATCTTGCAGTAGAGTTTTCCCAGCCACCCCTGGCCAGCACCACAATTTCCACAATCTGCCACTCCATCATCTCTACACCATAGTGGCAACCCCATTCACCCCATGTTGTTACAGAATTGTGTCAGAACTACTTGTAGACCTTGTCTGATGACTACTGCCAGCACAATCGACCTCCACACAGCACTGCTTCACAATCACAGCCTGCAGTTTCATCAAACAGTGGGGTGAATGAGAAAACTATTGGTTTCTGTGATTTTTTCCATTTTATGTGTAGAGAGCACGGAGTTTAAGCAAGTGATGCATATGGATTTGAGGCTTATGTTTGTACAGACAGGGGAACCGGCTGATATTTTGCAATTCCATGGCAATACTAAGGAGTATTGAGATTCTTGAAGTTTTCCTGGTGTACTGAATACTGTATGAGGTTTCAAGACTGTAGCAGGACCATGTTGACTCCTTGCCACAATATTTTGGCTGGCAACTGTCTGGCCGTCTTCAGGTGAGTGTCCATCACTGGAGACTGCTAGTTAACAGTGTCGGCTTTATAGCAAAACTTTGCGCGGAAATGCATGCGCATTGGTGACTGTCACAGGAGCATCCTCTATCTAAATCTGTGGCCTCTGCATATACTGTTCTACCTGTGGTGCGTAGGCACCTGCGTAAAGGTGAAACTACATGTTCATTCTCTGACAAATGTGTGCTCATATTGCTAAAAACAAACGTCAGATGTGTCATTATGAATAAAATGTTTTCTCTTAGAAGATATTAAAGAGATCACCAGGTCCCAAGCATTGTCCAACTGAATGCCACCATCCCAATTAATAAGATTTTGTGCTAGACATATTTCCACAGATTCTTTAATTACTGAATCCCAAAAGTATTTAGCTGGGGCCAAGACTTTTGTGGCAGAATAATCCATAGAGTGTCATGTGGTAAAACAACGCTCAGCTACGGCCGACTCACTGGACAAGAAAGGCAGGTGTGGTGCTCGTGTTCAACGCATCTTTCATGTACACTGCATATTGTCCGACCTATGTAAGCTTTGCCTTACTGGCCAGGAAATTTGTACATTCTGGAAATTTCAATGCACCTAATATGGATGCAGAGGAGGAATGTAGTATAAAGGGAATAGTGAAGGGTAAAAAGCACATATTTTTATCAGATTCAAGGGTGTGTGTGTCAGTGGCAAGTATGGACCTCATGGATCAGAGGTGATTAAACCCTCGTGGAGTTGGAGATAGTACAGTGGAATCTTTGGCTTTAGCAATGGTAGATTTTCAGGGTAGATGCATTGTTTTAAGCAATGTGTAGAAGTGGTGAAATGGGAAAGTGATAGTTATTGCATGATCATAGGACTAGACTTTCTGATAATGCAGCATGCCACAACTGACCTTAGGCGACATATAGTTGAACTTACACATGGGATAACATTCCAGTTAGGTGAGACAGTCACCAGTGAAGTACGGATGCAAGGTGCATCAGTTTCAAGGGACAAACGACTTGAAACGCAGTCAACAACAATTAGGATTATTTTGCATGTTATTGTGCCACAAGGTACCGGGATGTTGGTCTGTGTAAATATGGGACCTGAATGGCCTGTTAATGCAATGTGCTTGGTAGAACCACTGGCAGGAAATGATGTATTAGACACATCATATTGTGTTGTAAGGAGAAGCACAGCACACGTACAGGAGGAAATGGATGGGAAAGTAGTGCCTGTGAATTTACATAATTTTGGTGCTGATGGGAGTACAGCTCACCAAAGGAATGCTGTTAGCCAGATGATGTGAGTAGGGACTCAGTGTTCATCAGGGTTGTGTGCAAACTGCCAATAAAACTGTATTGCATAGGGAGCTGGAACATCTTAGAGGTACGGTCAGATTAGAAATGGAGAAATTATTGTTTGAATTTGAGGATTTTTTTTTCCTTAAGAGCCTTTACTAGCAACGCCTGTAACACAGCATCATATCCCTACAGGACTAGGGTTGCCAATATATTTTAGACCTTCCTGTGTACCACACAGTTTGCAATCAATATTAGAAGAATTTATTGATCAACAGCTAGTGGGCGGGGTAACAGAGTGAAACACTAGTACATGGAGTGCAGCTGTGGGACCAAATATATAGATTCTGTTGTGACTATAGACATCTTAACAGCAAAGCCATAACTGTTGCATATCCAGTCTTGAACATCACTGAAACTATTGACAGTTTGGGGCACCGTAAATTCTTCTTAACCTTACATCTAAGGAGGCTTCATTAGATAGAAGTATACCCAAGGACTGTCCAAAAACAGCATTTTTGGTGGATGGCATTGGGTTAAAAAAGGCTCTAGCAACATTTCAACATTTGCTGCATGGAGTACTGAGGGGACTGAAACCTTGTAGGGGGATGGTTTACTTAGATGATATAACTGTTTTTGTGAATGATATGGCAGCACATAAGGAACATTTGCAAAGGGTTTTTAGAAGATTAAAAGCAGCAAATTTAACATTAGGCATGGAAAGATGCCATTTTGCACTGGAAGAAGTCATGTATTTAGGGCATGTATATTAGCACTGAAGGAGTCAAGACAAATCCAACATTAATACAAGTAGTATGACAATTTTCAATTTCTCATAATACCAAAAAGTTAAATTTTTTAAGGTTAGGGATTTATTATAGAAAATTCATACAAGGATTTGCAGATATAATGGAAACACTTAACTGTTAATAAAAGGGGGGGGGGGCAAAGTTGGAATGGACAAAAGAATGCAAAAGTGTATTTGAAGAGTTAGAGAAAGTACTGACATCAAGCTCAGCTTTAATTTTTCTGGGCTGTGAGAAAAGGTTTTTGTCAGCCAACACTAATCAAGATACAGGGTGTGTTCTCGGTCAATCAGTAAACAAAGAGGAGCTTCTGGTAGCATATGCCTCTGGCAATTGAAAAGAGTAGAGAGGGGAAAAAAGGGGGGGGGGGGAGGTTAAGGACTTTTCTAGTACGCTGACTGGATGGGCATTGAGGCTAGTCATAAACAAGCCTGGTGATACAGACACTGAGTCATGAACTTGCACAATGGCAAGCTGGCAAGCAACGCATTGGACTGATGCAAAATGTAATCAGTATGCATGGGTAGTAGCGCCAGTGAAGCTGAAACAGGAAGTGTTGGAAGAAGCACATGACCTCACATTGTTATGACATGGGTGTTGTAGAACAATGAATAGGCATCCAGTGGAACTCTAATGGTGGAAATCTAGGAAAGAAGATGTGGATCGATATATATATATATATATATATATGGAAATGATGCAATACCCACCCTACAGGCCCAATGGTAGCACAAACATTGGTCAACAGCTGTGTTCTCAAATTTAGAGTGTCAGAAACTATTATCACTGATTAGGATACAAAATTTACATCAGATTTGTTAAAACTGCAATTTGCTAAAGGTTAGAAAGTTAAGGACAATCCACTGCACCCTCAGATTAATGGCAGGACAGAGAGAATACATTACACAATTGGAAGGATGTTGAGTCTTTATGCGAATACATACCGCAATGATTGGGAAGCGTGTTTATCCTTCACTGCAAGTGGATGCAATTCAAAAGCCCATTCTGCTACAAGACTATTACCATATGAGGTACTTTACGGATGGAGCACGCCATCAGTGATTGACAAAATAAGGCCGAGAGGTGGCAAGGGTGAGGAGTTCTTCAAGGATTTTGCTAAAACAGTGAGGGAAATTTGGCAGTGTGTCTATGGAACAAACATCAGAGCTGTGAAATACGGTGAGTGACTGGAAAATTGTGTGGTCACATTGCCACAAAATAAATTTGGGAAACATAATTGAACCTATATGTTCCCCAATGTAAGCCCAAGAAATTTGTAACTTGTTATCAGGGGCCACATCAGGAAGTGGAAACAACATCATCGATAAATGTCAAGCTTCAATTACAAACTCGTCTGAAGTCGTTTCGAGGTGCTCCAGACTCACTGACGGAAGTGTTGTCAACATTGGGGATCAAGCTGTGGGTAATAGGAAGAAGAGTAAATGCAGAAACCTTGCACAACATGTACAGGAGATCCCATATGGATTAAGACCAAGGAAGCAGGACAGAGTAGTTTATGTTTGTGTTAGAACGTGCATGTTATTTAGAAGTGTAAGTATTAGTAAATCAATTGAGGATGAGGACAGAAGGAAGGAGTTCAGCTCATGTTATACGTAGTGTTATACTTTATGTTCACTTACATGTAAGCTAAGTATTTTAGTGAGAAATTACGAGAGGTACAAGAATATAGATATAGTAGTACGAGAGTTGTATTGCAGTACATAACTGATTATCATTTGAAAGGCAAGGAACCTTGAGTGGTGTTGAAACAAGCCTTGTTGCTTACAACATGAGCTGCCATATGGGATAGATGAAGGGATATTCATAAAAATCGAGGTTTAATGTTTTGGAGGGGTCAATGTTTAAGAGGTACTCAAACAAGAATAGAGGTTTTTGTTACATGAGGACGGATGGACAAGCTAGTGGGATGAGAATCGTAGAGAGAATGGGCCCTATCTTCTGAGCTTTGTTACTTAATGTAAGAGGAAAATTGTAAATAATCTTTCTTGTAAATTCGTATGTGAAGTCCTCTGTTGCAGCAGGTCACAGGTTCGGATCCAGGGTTTGGGTCTTCCCAAGGAGGGGAGTTTTGTAACGCCGTCACTAAATTTTAGGCGTTATTGAATTAAAAGCAGCTCCACTGCAGCTGTGTGCACAGAACAGAGGCAGGCACACGGGCATTGCTGGCCTGTGGAATATTTCCACACCACAGAGGCACATGTGTATTGATTTGAACACGCTTGAAAGCACTATATCAGCATGACAAGTGTTCCATTAACCACTATAAATTGCCTCTGATGCTAGCAGTTACGCAGTGTCTGGCAGCACCCTGCGCAACATTGGATCCACGCAAAGTCTCCATCGAACTATGGGCCAGCCAGCACATGACGACAGTCTGGGCAGCCAGTTCCACCATACCCAGTCACAATTCTAAGACAGCAGCTGAAGACTTAGACTGACACAAAGGATGAACTGACCCCCCAGGCTGTACAGAACTTCTGCTTTGGAGGGCAGCAGTTCGCTGCCAGGGTGGTACTGCCCCTGTCCTTTCATAGCGGACCCAGTAACAGTGGATGCCAATAAGAATTCTGTGGATCTACGAGTTGCTGGCACTGCTGGCTCAGGGCCACATAGTGCTAACTCAGGCATGTGCTGCTGAATGGGGTAAAAGGTGTCAGCAAAGCAAGATGCGGACATCAAACGGCCACGATCTTCTAACACCTGCAAGGGACTTGTCCAGGGGCGTCTCAATACTCTGACATTATAACTCGAAATGAAATGAAATATGTTGCATCTTGCAGCAGAGTTTTCGTAGCCACCTCTGGCCACCACCACCACCACCACCACCACCACCACCACCACCACCACCACAATCTGCCATTCCACCACTTCTACACCACAGTGGCTCCACTTCCAACAAATTATGCTTCAGTTTCAGAGGGGGAAAAATATCAGCCCTATTCATTACACAGACCAGCATTTGTCATGGCAGATCACAAAGAATAAATTTTAATATAGAGTAAGTTAACTGCAGCACTGCCCATGGAAAGATCATGAAACTAGTCGCTCACTGACAGACATTAATAATAATCTGCATTTTAAAACTTTCCCAGCAAACTACGTGTTCGAAGAAGTTTTGAGCTTGCAGTCAGTCATTGTGAACTAAACTCCATGATATTTCAACTGTGCATCTGCCAGTCATCCTCAGGTGAGCCATCAGCTTTCGATGGCTGAGGATGACAGGCAGGTGCCCAGTTCAAAGAACATGAGACTGACTGCAAACATTAATTTTCTTTGAACAGTAAATAATAATAATGCCCACATATTATTAGGAATAGAAAGTTGCCTGAAACCAGATGTTAACAGCACTGAAATTCTAAATTGCAACTGGAATGTATATTGCAAAGATATGCTGGGTGTGGTGGAGTGTTAATAATCATTAGTAATACGATAATATCTTTTAAATGAGGTCACTCCACTTTTAGCTGTTATAATATTATTTACTCTTATCACAGTTTCTACACATGGTCATTGCCTGCATTGCAGGAAGTTGTGACATGCTGGAACATAGTCCCCAGCAAATATATCGGCTGGTATAAATCTATCCGCTGTGCCATACATCATGCACACATATGTTACAAAGTTGATGAAATAACAAGAAACATGTCTACTGTTCACCGTTATTTTGTCAGCTTTCTAATGAGTGCATACATGGTGTATGGGACAGCAAGTAGATTTATACCACCACATGTATTTGTTTTGACACAGCTGGGAACATTATGTTGTTGCGTTGGTCACAACATCCCACAATGCTTGACAATAATCATGTCTTAAAATTACCATCACAATAAATAATATTTTAATAGCCTAAAGCGGTATGACTTCACACGAAAATTTCATTGAGGCTTTTGACCCACTCTTCGCCAAATTCTACAATAACATCTAGTGAGATTAATACACAATCCAAACACAAAATAATTTGGGTGAAGAAGATAAGTGTTATAGGCAGATTAACTTTGGTAGTCTGATACTTTTATAGACCCCTTGCATCAAGAACAGCACCCGCAAAACATTTCTACGAAAACCTGGAGAAGGGTGTGCATAAATTTCCTGGTCATGCTGCAAAATTTGAAAGGAGAACTCAGCTTACCAACTATAGACTGGGAGACTCAAATGTTTGTGGCAAGTGGTAGACACATGGAATCACACATTATTATTCTAAATTCACAGAATCAACTGGTGAGGTAACCTTTTAGATGATCACTTGTGTTAAATCATGTAAATGGATCACAGCCATCTGTTCAGATGCTCACTAACTGTAATGGCATTGAAACAGAGGATAACAGATGGAAGGCCGAAATACTAAATTCCTTTTTAAAAATTGTTTCCCTGAAGAAGATCATACGGTGTTTACTCCTACCAATCTTCACTTGAAAGTGAAAATGATGTATCGAATTAACCATTTGAGTGGCAGTGATTTCTTCCAGAAACCACTTCTTTTAAGTACCAGTGCCTTTCTCATGAAACTCCCAATGCTGTTGGAAGACAGACACATCTAGTGGTACACTGAGGTAGTTCTACAAATTAAGTGCATTGCAGCAGTCACTTACATCATTCAAAGCAACAGTCAGTGAGAAGATTGTGCTGTGTGACTGTAGGAGATTGTGACAGGTGGTCCGTCTTATAATGATCATATTGAGGAGATCACTGACAATAAAAGTAATCTAACATTATTGGAACATAAATTTGAGTTTGTACTACTGCTTTTACTAGTGGTTTCAAAAACCAAAGGGGCAGTATGTACTTTTGATAAAAATTTATTAAATTTTAGGCCTATTATTGCTTGTTATTTAGGACTATAATTTGTGGTGGTGGTAGTGGTTAGTGTTTAACATCCCGTCGACAATGAGGTCATTCGAGACGGAGCGCAAGCTCGGGTTAGGGAAGGATTGGGAAGGAAATCGGCCGTGCCCTTTCAAAGGAACCATCCCGGCATTTGCCTGAAACGATTTAGGGAAATCACGGAAAACCTAAATCAGGATGGCTGGAGACGAGATTGAACCGTCGTCCTCCCGAATGCGAGTCCAGTGTGCTAACCACTGCTATAATTTATTTTTGGCGTTATGAGCTCATGGAAATTTTGAGATGTGTGATTGTGTCTGGGAAAAATGTGAAATTCCTTACAAATATATATCAAGTTCTATGAACAAGGAGAGCCTGATGCATTATTTCACATACTAACATACATATATTGGATATCTGTGTATGACTATAGAACTTGATAGTGAGATCATCTCTTCCAGAAATGTGCCTGCATGTCTGACGGAAGATAGAATCGTACTTCTTAACAATACAGGCACTTTAATCACCGATACCAGGCAGTGACTCAATTAAAATGTCCCTCCCCCCATATCAGAACTATGTTATGTGTATGAGTGCAGGTTTGGCACGAACGGCAACATGTGGAAGTTTGGGTCTGACTATGAATCATGCATGGATAGCCACAGATGTTAAGGTGACTGCTTGCGTAAAGCAGGAAATCTGGGTTCAAGTCCCGGTCCAGCACAAATTTTCATTGTTGTTATCTCATTACACAGCCGATGGTTGTCCGTATTCACAACTGAGAATATACAAGGTTTGGAACTTTAATAATGGAAACTATTTATTTACAGCTCGTACAAAATGGATGTGTGTTTCAAAGTTTTACTGACCTTCAGAGTAGTTACCAGCATTGTGCATAACCCGTTGCCAGCGATGTGGAAGCCGTAGGATACTCTTAGCAGTGCCAGTTGTATGGACAGTTCAAGCGGCGCGGTCTATTGCCCGATGAATTTGTAGCAGTTCTGAAATGAATGCTGTGAAGTGTTTCCTTCAGTTTATAAATCAAGTTCGTCATCACTTCTGTTTCTATGCTGTTCATTTTTCGAACATAACCTATGACCAGCTTAGAGACGGAAGTGATGAACACTTTCTACAGGACCTGACCATCATTTTGCAGGACAATGTTCAAGCACATACAGTGCAAGCTGTTACTGATTTGTTTGACTAATGGGGCTGTTAAGTGTTATACCGCCTACTGCACTCCCCTGACTAAGGCCCTCGTGACTTCGGGACCAATGACCTCGTCGTTTGGTGGCCCCCGCTCAAAAAAATCAACCAACCAACCTAGTGACTTCAACTTGATTTCTGAACTGAAGGAAACACTTCATGGCATTCGCTTCAGAAATGCTGTAAATTCGTCAGGCAATAGACCGCGCCACTCGAGCTGTCCACACAACTGGCACTGCTAAAGTATCCTTGACTTCCACATCACTGGCAACAGGTTATACACAATGCTGGTGACTACTTTGAAGGTCAGTAAAACTTTGAAACACTTATCTATTTTGTACAAGCTGTAAATAAATAGTTGCCACTATTAAAGCTCCAACCCTGTATTTTGTTTAATTAAATGTAACAGTCAGCTGGTACAGACTTACCTTTTTTTAAGGAGAGCATCATCATTTACACCACTTGAAGTTCCACTGCAAAGTATTATGAACTAAACATTTCATTCCTAAGTATGATAACTTATAAGTTCAGGAATAATTCTTTTTAACTTGCAGTACAGAGATTATGATGCACCAATTGCCCAAAGGCTTATTTAATTTGGAAAAATAAAGTTTCAGAAAGACAAGTTCCCAATATCAAGTTCTATGAATAAGGTAATCATGATACATTTTTCATGTGCTAACGTACATATATTGGATATCTCTCTGCAATTACAAAACTTGACAATGGGATCTTGTCTTCCAGAAACATGTTGTGTTTTTCAAATTGAATAAATCACAAATTTGTGTAACTGCTGTGTCATAATCTCTGTAATGGCACTGTGATACAGTTATACTATGGCTTCACAACTGATACCCAACTCTACCCTTCATGTACACTATGTGATCAGAAGTATACAGACACCCCCAAAAACATACGTTTTTCATATTAGGTGCATTGTGCTGCCACCTGTGGCCAGGAACTCCATACGAGCAACCTCAGTAGTTATTAGACATCGTGAGAGAGCAGAATGGGGTGCTCCGTGGAATTCATGGACTTCGAACGTGGTCAGGTGATTGGGTGTCATTTGTGTCATATGTCTGTACACGAGATTTCCACACTCCTAAACATACCTAGGTCCACTGTTTCCGACGTGACAGTGAAGTGGAAACATGAAGAGAGACATACAGCACAAAAGCTTACAGGCCGACCTTGTCTGTTGGCTGACAGAGTGCCAACAGTTGAAGTGGGTTGCAATGTGTAATAGGCACACATCTATCCAGACCATCACACAGGAATTCTAAACTGCATCAGGATCCACTGCAAGTACTATGACAGTTAGGCGGGAGGAGAGGAAACTAGGATTTCATGGTCAAGCGGCTGCTCGTAAGTCACACATCACGCCGGCAAATGCCAAACGGTGCTTTGCTTGGTGTAAGGAGTGTAAACATTGGACGACTGAACAGTGGAGAAAGATTGTGTGAAGTGACGAATCACGGTACACAATGTGGCAATCCAATGGCAGGGAGTGGGTATGGTGAATGTCATCTGCCAGTACGTATAGTGCCAATAGTAAACTTCGGAGGTGGTGGTGTTATGGTGTGGTTGTATTGTATTGTTGTTTTGCATGGCACTATCACAGCGCAGGCCTACATTGATTTTTTAAGCACCTTCTCGCTTCCCACTGTTGAAGAGCAATTCGGCGATGGTGATTGCATCTTTCAACATGATTGAGCACCTGTTCATAATGCATCGCCAGTGGTGGAGTGGTTACACAACAATACCATCCCTGTAATGGACTAGCCTGCACAGAGTCCTGATCTGAATCCTATAGAACACCTTTGGGATGTTTTGGAATGCTGACTTCGTGCCATGCCTCACCGAGCAACATTGATAGCTCTCCTCACTGCTGCATTCTGTGAAGAATGGACTGCCACTCCCCAAGAAACCTTCCAGCACCTGATTGAATGCATGCTAGCAAGATTGGAAACTGTCATCAAGGATAAGGGTGCACCAACACCATATTGAATTCCAGCATTATCGATGGAGGGTGTCATGAACTTTTAAGTCATTTTCAGCCAGGTGTCCAGATACTTTTGATCACCTAGTGTATATACTGTGGTCACCTGTATTATGAGGAGCTCCCATAACTCAATTCATGGGTTACAGACAGACTCATTCTAAATGATAACTGTTATGGACTGCACTAACGTGGCACATGGCTATGTTATGGATGTGTACAACAGTAGCTATGTTAAGTTCTCACCAATTGAGCCTTCATCGTGTAGCAAGGAGAAACGGGTGCGCTTCTCTTGACTTTCCACTCTATCTACAATGTTTCCTATAGGACCTCCAGCATCTGTGATATTTCCATGCGCACCAGTTGCCGTACAATGTTGCTGATCCTCAAGGCACAGCACCTGCATCACAAACGAAAGTTTACAGGTGAGTGAAGTCAGTCAGTCAGTCAGTCTCTCAGTCTCTCAGTCTCTCTCTCTCTCTCTCTCTCTCTCTCTCTCTCTTTCAGTGACCATTTAGAGAACTGAGTTCACATTCACACAAACATGGGCATAAGAAGTGCAAAGGGTCAAATTATAAACACTTGTTTTGTTTTAAAGCATACTGTTAATATCCAAATACTTTGACAGAATAAAACCCAATAAGTACTGGGAAAATTTTGCCAACTCCATCACTTGCATGAAGCTGGACTATCAAACAAACAGGGGATACATAGCAGACTTAAGAGGTCTGATTACACAGTCTAAAATCAGGTATAAGTGTGGAAAGTTCTGTAGTGATAAAATGTTATGCAGTGTCACTGAGTTCGTTCCTCTAAAAATCATGACATGAGTATTAATGCAGTCATGTAAAAACTGTCTAACAAGACAAAGAGTGTTATATCAAAAGCGAACTCAGTGTCAAATTCCCAGAACTCATATCCTATTCAAAGATAGATGAGCAAGTTGTTTATATCACTGAACATTTCCAAGCAGGATGTTTGTATGCAACTTGATACTGGACCATCTGTCACACTTTTGAATAGATTTACCTATGGACAGCTAGGTCAGTCTAAACTTTTGTCACTCACAGGCAGTGTCATCCACATTCAATAGTGACTATATCCTTATCTTAGGTGTTTGTAGTCTCCCTCCCACGTTCAAGAAAATTACAAAACCAGTCTTGTTTGTGGTTCTCTGTGCAAAAGACAGTCCGAACATTTTTGACATGGATGCCTTCAACCTGTTTGCATTACAGACAGAAGACAATGTGCGGTCAGTCAACATTTTTGTGCCTAATGACAGTATCTCGCAATTACGTATTGAGTTTTGTGAACTGTTTCAGGATATGTTAGGCAAAGCTAACAACTTTGTGGAGCATGTAACATTAAAAGCCAACGCACAATTGAAATGCTTTCAGGCATGGCCTGTCCTGCAGGAAAAAGTAGTTACAGATTTAGAACACTGGCAGTAACAAGGGGTTGTTGAACCAGTTATTGCAAGCCAATAGGCTTCTCCTCTAACGATTTTCACCAAACTGAATGGCAATTTATGCTCATGTGCTGACTTCAAGTTCACTGTCAACTGTCAAACAGCTGTAGAGTCACATCCTTTGCCACAGCTGAAAGTACTAATGGACATATTAGAAATTCTAAAACCACCATCCCATTACAAAGGCTGCACATTGATTATGCTGGTCCATTCTAGAACATTCAGTGGTTAATTGTGGTTGATGCACTTAGCAGATTTCTGTTTGTTGTACCCATGCAGTCCACAACTGCTTCTCAAACCATCAAGGCAGTGAAGTTAATTTTTTGTATACAGAGCTTTCCACAATTAATTATTTCTGATAATGGACGACAGTTTGTGTCAATTAAATTTCAACAATTCTGTGATGTAAACAGCATACAACAAGACTAGTGCACCATTCCATCCCCAGTCAAACGGAATAATGAAACATTTTGTATGTACTTTTAAGCAGCGAATGAACAGACTTCGTGCACGCTTCCCATGCGAGGGAACAGTCTCTAAAACATTCTAGGCATCCTAATGTTCCCAGCCAATAGATGGAAAATCACCTGTGGAATTGCTTCATGGTCACCATCATAACACTTAACTTCACCTACCACATCCACCTGAATGGTCGGTTAAGTACCCTTTCAGTAGGCAGTTTAAAATTAACAATGTTGTCTTTTTCAGATTGATTGGAGACAAGTTAAGATGGAAAAATGGACCATTATTAACATCCTGGATTGTTCTCTTTTTGCAACCCAGGTCCTTCCAGTGTGCACAGATAGCACTACAACCAAATTAGTGCGTGTCACCTGCATGATTGTGCCTCAAATCTCTCAGTTTCAGATTCGGTGCCAAACAGGATCTTGTTGCCACTGCCATCCATGGCTTCCTTGCGTTCAGCACTGTAAGCACCTGACGAGGAGCAAATGGAGATCGACATAGCACGAGTGAGTCATCACAGCACCTGTCGCTTCTGATATTGGGGTTGGGCCAGGATCACCCAAATGCCATTCTTTACAACACCAGAGGCCCACCAGATGCCGAGAAGTCATCCACTTCAACAGGGCCTTAGCCACTGGTCACAGGTGTGCACCGTATGCCAGTTTTTCTGGCCAGTGTTCCCAGGCATTCACAAGGCAGATGCCGGGTTGTTAGCAGGGATGCTGCATCGGCTGTTACCATAGCTCCTGCCTCCTCAGCAACACCTGTGACCAAACCTCCCCTTGCTGCTGTTTTGCTTACTACAAAACAGTGGTGAGGAATTTCGGTGGTGGTGGTGGTGGTGGTGGTGTAGTGGTGGCAGTGGCGGCAGCAGTGGTGGTGGCGGCGGCAGAGGTGGTGGATATGGAGGGGGAGCGGGGGGATGTGGTATTGTAGCCTGTCAATATCACACAAAAGACAATCATTCCAGGTACAGAGACTTGTGCTAGAGGTTCCACTGCTGTCCAACAGTGGCAGCACAGCAACTGGTGCCGCCCAAATGATGGCTGCACAAGTGCCATGCTCCCTCATCTGAGGCATCATTGGTGCCTCTGATCACATATTTAACAGGCCACTCAACCACAGCTCTACCCAGCCAAGTAGCTTCAGTCTATCAGCAGTCAATTACTGTCATAGTTGAAGTCGGAACTTTCCCTAAAGTTACAGTACAACAGGACTGGCCTCAAGATCTGACTTATGTTTAATTCTGTGGATTGCAAGCCGGACATAAATTATCAAGTGTTCAGGTGTTTATTTTCTCCTGGCATTGCACAAGGACGTGTATGTGCATTTCAATGATGATTCGTTGTACTAAGTTTAGTATATTATAAAACTTCTCACAGGACGGTGTTCTCTCATTCTTTTGATTTATGGCTCAGGAACCGATGCACCAACTTGACGGGACATGTCATAATTCTGGCAATGAGATTTTACTTGGTCACTTCATAAGCAACAACAACTAATATATTTGTAGCTTTCATTCTGAATGGTACCAACAGAAAGTTTGTTTTGCAGCTGTGAAGTAAAAAATGCACTATTTTGCTTTCTGTGTTTACTGCTTAGAGATGATGTAGCACGGGAAAAAGATGTTTTCATATAAACAAAATTTAAGAAATAAATTGAAAAGAATGACAAGTCAAACAAGTGCCTCGATAATGTAACTTCAAACGTCACTTTTAGGATCCATATGCATTAACGAGAATCTTGGTGAGACGTTCAGAGACAGACCAAAGGTTTCTGGGGCAACATCACTACTAATTTTGGTTACGACACACCACTTCATCTGATGTCAATGTCAGCAAATGGCTCCTATTTCAGTCTAAGTCAATTTGTCTTGGCATAATTGTCTTTTCACATCACAAATGTAATTAGATACAGTAAAACTCCATTTATACAAGGGGGGGGGGGGGGGGGGAGGGGGGTATAAATGTAAAAAATGTATACAAGAAAGAAAGTGTCATACTTGCAAATTAAACTGGTAAAATGACAAATGGAAAATACAGTAAATCGAAAGCTGTCTTACAGAAAATTTTATAAAAGCCTAATACGTACTTTAAAAAATGGAGAAAAAAAGTAAATATCTACACAGAAGAAAACACCATTTCATAAAAAGTCTGTAATCTTTTCTTGTTTTTTCCTTTGCCATGGTTACAGCATACACTGTATCCTCAAAACGGGATAACCATGCCGTTATTTTGTCAGAAACATTATGGCGTGTCACAAATTGTTTAATTTTTTCTAACACTTTTACTGTATCATTGAAAATCAAAGAGGACTGCAGAAGCTCTACTGTATTGTCCTCTTTGTCAGTATCCTTGTCCATGTCCCTCAATGCATCTTGAAGTATCTCAGGAATACTCATGGCTTCTACAGGTTTTCAGCAATGTTGCCGTAATCCCGAAATGATGAATGCTCATTAGGTGAAACATCTTCAGTATCATCATTTCCTTCATGACCATGGACTTCATTTCCAAATCTGGCTTTAGACACAGTGTAGCAAAGTTTAAAACCTGTGATTTGGTCATCTATTTTTCCTCAACCATATCAACTGAGTCATGCTAACTGCTAGTAAATTACCATACCACACAAATGTTCTTGCATTTATTTCAACTAAATTTGTTTATATATCCGAAGAAACATGTTTTGACAATAACTTGGGTTCAACTCAAGTCTAATGATTTTATAATAATTGTAACACTTGATAAAGGCCTAAAACCAAAATCTAGAATGTGAAATAAAACCTGTTGTATGGTCAAATGGCGGTTACATCTTTCAAAAAGTTTTATATAACTGTGGCTCCATACAAAAGTAAAATCATTTTTGGAAGCAGTTATGAATGGTAATGTCTGAAACATTATGCCCTGAAGCTGCGATGTAGTGCACTGCCTATCAGAAGAAACAAATTCATTAATACGTTCTCAGAAACTTTTTCTGGCCCAAGTATTACAATAATAAAAAATTGCAAGTAAAATTGTGATCTGTAAAATGCTTTATTTTCATTTCTTCTTTTTTTTCCGACACACTTGATGGCATTCTGCATGAGCACTTTGTGATAATGCAACTTGAAAGTATGTATTATAAGGGGTGTTCAAAAGGAAATGAACCAGAGGCATAATTACAGAAACCAGTACCTGTATGTTATAAGTATTGACACTGGCTGTTGAGACATTTGTCCCACTGTGACACAAGGCAGTGAATGGCTGTCTCATAAAATTCTCAGGGCTGCGATGTTAACCAGTTCCGTATGTACAGCTGGACGTCACTGTCCGAGGTGAATCATTTGCCCCCTCAGAGCCTTTTTAAAGGGACCAAAAATTGTGTAATCACAAGGAGAGAGGTCCAAACTGTATGAAGGGTGGCCAAGAACCTACCATTTGAATTTCTGCAGGGGTGCCGCGACTGTGTTGGCCGTATGACGCTTTGCATTGTCATGGAGCAGAATGACCCCACGGGTATTGATTTGATCACTTGGTGAAGAGTGGTCAAGGTTTGCGAGTAATGCTGGGCATTCACTATTGTCCTGTGCTGCAGGAAGTGAATTACAAGGGCGTCATTTTTGGTCTTCTTAAAAAGGCTCTGAGGGGCAAACGCTCCACCTCGGACAATGATATCCAGCTGTTCATGCAGAACTGGTTAACATCGTAGCTCCGGGAATTTTGTGAAACAGCCATTCACTGCCTCGTGTCACAGTGGGACAAGTCTCTCAACAGCCAGGGTCAATACTTCTAACATACAGGTACTGGTTTCTGTAATTATGCCTCCGGCTCGTTTCTTTTTGAATGCCTCTTATACTTCAAGGTCAAGTGGCTGGAGCTCACTTGTGCAATTTGCTGGAAAGGATTCTATGGTTATATTTCTCAAATAGCAAGTAAGTGAAGGATATGTTGCACATCTGTCTATGAGCAATAAAATCTTTTGGCCTGCTGCAGCCATTTTTGTATTGATACTTCGAACACTTTTGCCATAATCCACAATTTCTTGTTTTTAGTATGTTTTGTGGGAAATGTGACAAGATTTTTAAAACAAAGTGATTTAGCAAATTTCCAAATCATAAGTGACTGGAGCTTCTCCCTACCATCACTGTTAGAACATAACAGAATTTTTCCACACTGTCCATTTTCTTTTCCTCTATGGCATTTCTCATCTTTGAATTCAATTGTTTTAGGAGCAGTTACATGGAAGGCCAACGTAAAGTAGGGGAAGCAAATGTCGACATAAGGGTCTCGCGTGAGCAAGCCAAATACAACTGAGGTGTGACAAGTACCTCACAGGCTACCCTTACAACACTCACTCACGTCAACACATAGATGTCCAGCTTAGGTTGTGGAAGAGTTTTGAAGTTCCTATCCTATTTGTGGTACAGACAGTAAAGCCAAAATCAATTCTCTCTAAAGAAGCAAAATACACTCCTGGAAATGGAAAACAGAACACATTGACACCGGTGTGTCAGACCCACCATACTTGCTCCGGACACTGCGAGAGGGCTGTACAAGCAATGATCACACGCACGGCACAGCGGACACACCAGGAACCGCGGTGTTGGCCGTCGAATGGCGCTAGCTGCGCAGCATTTGTGCACCGCCGCCGTCAGTGTCAGCCAGTTTGCCGTGGCATACGGAGCTCCATCGCAGTCTTTAACACTGGTAGCATGCCGCGACAGCGTGGACGTGAACCGTATGTGCAGTTGACGGACTTTGAGCGAGGGCGTATAGTGGGCATGCGGGAGGCCGGGTGGACGTACCGCCGAATTGCTCAACACGTGTGGCGTGAGGTCTCCACAGTACATCGATGTTGTCGCCAGTGGTCGGCGGAAGGTGCACGTGCCCGTCGACCTGGGACCGGACCGCAGCGACGCACGGATGCACGCCAAGACCGTAGGATCCTACGCAGTGCCGTAGGGGACCGCACCGCCACTTCCCAGCAAATTAGGGACACTGTTGCTCCTGGGGTATCGGCGAGGACCATTCGCAACCGTCTCCATGAAGCTGGGCTACGGTCCCGCACACCGTTAGGCCGTCTTCCGCTCACGCCCCAACATCGTGCAGCCCGCCTCCAGTGGTGTCGCGACAGGCGTGAATGGAGGTACGAATGGAGACGTGTCGTCTTCAGCCATGAGAGTCGCTTCTGCCTTGGTGCCAATCATGGTCGTATGCGTGTTTGGCACCGTGCAGGTGAGCGCCACAATCAGGACTGCATACGACCGAGGCACACAGGGCCAACACCCGGCATCATGGTGTGGGGAGCGATCTCCTACACTGGCCGTACACCACTGGTGATCATCGAGGGGACACTGAATAGTGCACGGTACATCCAAACCGTCATCGAACCCATCGTTCTACCATTCCTAGACCGGCAAGGGAACTTGCTGTTCCAACAGGACAATGCACGTCCGCATGTATCCCGTGCCACCCAACGTGCTCTAGAAGGTGTAAGTCAACTACCCTGGCCAGCAAGATCTCCGGATCTGTCCCCCATTGAGCATGTTTGGGACTGGATGAAGCGTCGTCTCACGCGGTCTGCACGTCCAGCACGAACGCTGGTCCAACTGAGGCGCCAGGTGGAAATGGCATGGCACGCCGTTCCACAGGACTACATCCAGCATCTCTACGATCGTCTCCATGGGAGAATAGCAGCCTGCATTGCTGCGAAAGGTTGATATACACTGTACTAGTGTCGACATTGTGCATGCTCTGTTGCCTGTGTCTATGTGCCTGTGGTTCTGTCAGTGTGATCATGTGATGTATCTGACCCCAGGAATGTGTCAATAAAGTTTCCCCTTCCTGGGACATTGAATTCACGGTGTTCTTATTTCAATTTCCAGGAGTGTACTTTAATGACACTCACTCCTACACTCCTAATAGTTTACACTAACATTAATAAAGAGGCAATTGGGGGCAATGAAAGGTTCTCCGGCCATTATTCTGCATATCTGTCAAAGCTGAAACTATCAGATTCCTGAGGTGTTTGGCATATGGCTCCATTCAAGGGGCAACCACAACTTATTGAATATAATGCATGCCTTGAGCAATTTTCAAGTTGTTCAGCCTATACAAATTTCCTTACAATAAATTATTTACCAACAACTTCAAAAATAAATTTAAATTTTTCATATCTGTTTATGGGGTCTTATTTCGTTAAAAAGCTGTATGATAGAATCTTATTGTGTTGACAAACCTTCTGTTCTGATGCAAGTCCGATATTTTCACCAACTTCTGGGGAGAATGGAATAACAAGAACATCTGGACCACAATCATCTCCATCTTCTACTGAACCATCTTCGTTCCCATTTCTTCCAATGGCCCCAGATGATGGATTTCTTGATCTTGATACTAAACACAAAAAAGTCCTTTAGAATTTCTGCCACCAGGCTCTTGAGATGGTTTATGAAAAATAAATCACTACCTAACAAATATATTAATCAACTTAGTACATTCAAAATGTGAGTAGGCTCACAAATTGTGGGTGACAACGAGGTAGGGGGTGGGGGTTATAACATTCCCAGCCCAAGCAAGAAAATATCTCACCATTTTTTATACTATGCATCCTTTATTTTCTGTCACTTCCTTTTCAATCATCCCAGAGCATGTGAGATGAAAGTTTCAAGCAATTCTACCACCACTCACTACAAGTAAATTCTATCATTAGTGGAAGGGGCAATTTTTTGACAATATTTTTAGCATTTCCCCCTTAACTTACATTCAACAGCTTTTTCCAACAAAATCTGAACACAATAATTAAGTATTCAGCAGCAAATGACAAATTCAACACTATTTCACAATTTTCTGTAGTACAGTGGTTTACTTCTACTGTATTCCTTACAGTTCACCCTGTTGTCTGACATTATTAATCCCTACTCACAGTCCACAATCTAATCATCCTCTACCATGTAACAGTAATTTCACAAATAAACCTGGTAACTTCTTCTGTCCTCTAAACAGGCTGTGAAACAGAGGAAATTCTCACTAGAACAATCAAAGCTGTATCTTTAAGAACTGTTCTCACTAAATTTCCACAACACACTGTTAAAATGAGAGTGGGAGCCGATTGTCATGTCTTTGCAGAATACTGTGGTATATCCTTAAAAATCTTAACTATCATAATTCCACATGCCAGCTGTGGCTCAGCACACAACATTCCATCAGAAAGAATTCCTCCTGTAGCATCACTGGTTGGTTCAAGTGGCAGACACATATCTGTTAATAGCCACAGTCTCTCAGTGCTACTGAATTCCTGTACAATAAGTGAAGTTATTAATGCTGTACTGAATACTTTTGGGGTCCAAACTGAACTCACTGCTTGCCTGATATATGGTTAAGTTTTACACAGCAACAGGTACTGAAATGAGGGAAAAACTGAAGCTGTGCCATTGTTTAGTGGACATATGTTAGCCAGACTACTCCCGGTACATACACTATCTGATCAAAAGTATCCAGACATCTCTATGTAATACAGAACTGATCAGTAGATGTCACAAGAGGCAGAATCACCAAGGGTCGGCTACGACATCTCAGTGACTTTGAACATGGAGTATTCATTTGATGTCTCCGAGTAACAAATCCATCAGTGACATTTCAACAATTCTAAAGCTACCCAAGATGACTGATGGTGATATTAATGTGAAGTGGAAATGTGAAAGAACAACCACAGCTAAACCAAGATTAGGCAGGCCTCACATGCAGGAGGACAGGGAACATTGAGCATTGCGGACGGCCATTGTAAACAAATGAGATGAAATCAGCAGAAAGAACCACTTGTGACTTCAATAGTAATGCTAAGCAACACTTGAGGTGTTGTAAAGACAGATTCCACTGGACAGCACAAGACAAAATGAGTGATTTGGAGTGATGAACCATGCTATACACTGTGGCAATCTGATGGAGGGGTTTGGGTTTGGCAAATGCCAGGAGATATGAGCACATTGTAGTGTCACAATGCATTCAAATATACAACTAGTTTTCTGGGAAAAGCAACAGGAAAATGAAGATTTAACACACTGTCCAGTGTGAAACATGAATAATTGTAGTTCAGATGAAATAATCACACAAAACATGTGCAGGTAAAAATCTTCAGCCTCAGAAATTAATTTGAATCAAGATTTATAGGTTTTAAATTATTGAAAACTCATTTTCTTTATTATCTTCCATTTACAACAATAAGTAACAAATTAGTACCTAATCAAATACAAATGGAAGTAATCGAGATCCAGTGAGATTCAGATTTGAAGACAAAATTTAGTGAAGTTGGTGCACCTGAATTTTATAAATATTTACCTGCCTGGTTTTAAAATATTCAAATATTTGTATATGAAATTATTCCCATGTTTGGAAGTACTTATCAATGAAAGCAGCTATTTTCAATTATGAAAAGAAAAAAATCTCCAATCGGATCAAAAATTTCAGACACTCACATTGGGTGAGATTTGAAAATAATTTCTGTGAACAAGTTCTGCCCCAAAATACAGAATATAGTAGAAGCAAAGAGATGTCAAGTGTCAGGAAGAAACTAATATTATCGTTGTTCTTGTGCTTTGTACTACATTTTCCTAATTTAATTTACATTCCTATAAAAACAGAATTTCAACTACTCCACTGCCAGCTGCCCCCCCCCCCCCCCCCCCGCCCCCTTGTTGACTTTGTTCCAGACCCCAGTGTCCAATATATCTACCTTCTCTGGCTTCAGTTCTTGAGGAAGGATGGGATGCCATTCTCCTACACACATTCATGCATCTCACCGAAAAGGGTCCCCAGCAAAGATCATGCCTTCATAAAGGTGAAGGACAGGCATGCCCCATCACTCAGAAGTAATATCCTCATCCCCAAAATAACTGATCTCTTTCTGCAGATCTTTACAGAAAGACTGTCTTACTTTTAAAAGAAGTGTACCAAAAACTGTGTTAACTATATTGCATTAAATATTGAAATTTCTGTGTTGGGAAATGAGAAGGAGCAATCAGTTTTACTTCGCAAAAAATTTTGTATAGCTAAGATCGCATAAATATAATAGAGGGAAACATTCCACGTGGGAAAAATTTATCAAAAAACAAAGATGATGTGACATACCAAACGAAAGCGCTGGCAGGTCGAAAGACACACAAACAAACACAAGCATACACACAAAATTCAAGCTTTCGCAACAAACTGTTGTCTCATCAGGAAAGAGGGAAGGAGAGGGAAAGACGAAAGGATGTGGGTTTTAAGGGAGAGGGTAAGGAGTCATTCCAATCCCGGGAGCGGAAAGACTTACCTTAGGGGGAAAAATCAGATGTGCTGCTGTACATTTTACAGTATATTTTGTTTTTTAAGTCTTAACAATCATCTGTGGGCGCTACATATATGGACATAGCCAGGTGCGCAAGTTCCCCCTAAGGTAAGTCTTTCCGCTCCCGGGATTGGAATGACTCCTTACCCTCTCCCTTAAAACCCACATCCTTTCGTCTTTCCCTCTCCTTCCCTCTTTCCTGATGAGGCAACAGTTTGTTGCGAAAGCTTGAATTTTGTGTGTATGTTTGTGTTTGTTTGTGTGTCTTTCGACCTGCCAGCGCTTTCGTTTGGTAAGTCACATCATCTTTGTTTTTTTAAATAAGATCGCATAAATACGTATATGTTTTCGACTGCCCGTTTTGACACGCTTTGCTGTCATAATCTGGTCTTCAAAAATTATTGTTACAAAACATGTTCATTGTGAGTTGGAACCTCATTCAAAATTGTCATAGTAGTGGATAAAATGTAGCACATGATGCAAACGTCTGTCTGAGACAAAACATTTACAATAAAAACACAACTTGCGCACCTGGCTATGTCCATATCTGTAGCACCCACAGATGATTGTTAAGACTTAAAAAACAAAATATACTGTAAAATGTACAACAGCACACCTGATTACAATAGCTTGAAATGTTCCACTCATGCTGTCACATCAATATACGGAACACGTCAAGCTAATGTAGACAGAAGTGCTGTCTTTTTTAAGACTTAACAAACATCTCGGAGTGGTACATATACGGACATAGCCAATGCACAAGATGCATCTTGATTGGAAAAGTTTTATTTTTGACATATCTTTGCATAATGTGCTACATTTTATCCACTAATATGACAACGTAGCATAACATTCCAACTCACAATGAACATGTTTTGTAACAAAAATGTTGGAAGACCAGAAGATGACAGCAAAGCATATTGATACCATTTGTCGGAAATAAATAAGTATTTATGTAACCCTGGCTATAGAAAGGTACTTTTACATTAAATATCTTTGAATATATGAGCAAAAGAGAGCTGTACAACAAAGTTAAAGAGGAATTGCTCTCAGATTTTGCTATATTAATGGAATCTTATGAAACTGAGTACCTTGAGAAACAGGAATAACAAAATATTCTTATAGATGATGCAGCTTCAGATATGAAGGAAGTTATTTCACTGTCGTACAATCATTAGTATCATACAGAAAGATGGAAGATGTAGATGGAAATTGTGGGTTTGTAATTTTTTCAATTTTTTTGAGGTTATGGATGAGGAATTTTGTGGCATAGTTACATCTCCTTATCTTTATAGCTTCAACAATAAATGCAGATACAAAAAAGATAGTGAATTGTTTGTGAGAAGTTGATCTTGGAAGGATTTAATGGGTGGAACAGAGCTCACAAGCGAAATGCCTTGCCTTACGCGTGTGCAATACAACAAGGCCGCAGCGGTTAATTAAAATACAATAAAATTGAGATTTAAAAATGTGTTCTCAAGTTTAGTTTCTCCTGCATCACAAAAAATCTAAAATAATTCAAGGGCACCCAAATTAATTATGGTGGTAAATGACACTACCCAATGTTCAGGATTCTAGTTTGAAGCATTACATCAGTCACAAGAGAAGGTCACAATGCTGGGATCACGCATTCACTTCAAACTTTATACACCTTTTAGCAGGTCATTTAAAACAACATAATGCGCAAGTAGTAAGGTGCACTAGTCTGGCAATTCCAAGAAAATCACAAGAGAAATTGTACATGTCTATTATGTAACTAACGCATCTGTGCGTAGGTGCCGGATGCTATGAGTTCATGGTGGTCAAGTGGTAAGTGTTCGAGCTACACAAGACGAATGTGTATGAGGTGTCTGTTCAAATCCTGCTAAAACTTGCTTTTTATCTATATATTTTTTTTTCATCACTGGTCACATTATTTAATTTATTCGACATCTGAGAAGTAATATAGTAAAAAAAATTTTAAAAATAAATAAAAAAATAAAAATAAAAAAACATAAATTTGCATGAAGTTTTAGTGAATTTCAAGTTATTTGGCTACTTTTTATTTTTAATTGAATTTAATTATAGAAGAAACATTTATAACTACCAACAAGCAAATGACGAAACACAGAGTTTTCCTGAAAATGTATACCTGTCATGATGAGCGAAATCCCTTATACATGCAATCTGGTAACATACTCAGAACTACTTTGCACCTCAATGCTTCAAGCTGCAGACACAGAGGCAGGCCCCATTTGGCAGTTAACCTGCAGAGCAGTGAGATGTAGCTAATGTAGTAAGAACGAATAGAGTAAGTGCAAATTTTTTAACATCACAGAATTTACACTTGTACTACAAAAATGAAGGTTTGAGTGGGAGTCAGTGTGTCACCTCAATACACATTTGTCTTACGAAGCTCAAACGCTAACTGCTTGACCACCATGAACTCTAATGTCCGGCACATGTGACTGGATACATCAGTTACATAAGTGACGTGTAAAACTTCTCTTTCAATTTTCTTGGAATTGCCAGAGTAGTGCACCTTACTACTTGCACATTTTGTTGTTTTGATGGCCTACTAAAGGTGTAAAACATTTGAAGTAAATCTGTGATCACAACGTCGTGGCCTCTTCTTGTTAGTGTAGTTCTCTTACAGTGGTGCTCAGTAACTCACCAATTTTGAGCATAACCACTTGCTCAAGCAGAGCAGAATCCATATTGTGGGGAGTGAAGGGAATGCCTGCACATGCTGTGGTCACAACACGGAAAAGTGCCAACTGTGAAATTGGGGAGTGACATTGTAGACAGCACTGCTGCCTAGTAGCAGAATTGGTAAGTTGGCATTGTTTAACACTGACAATGTCATCACACTTCAATTCGCAGTGGAAGGAATCTTATCTTTGTACACAAAAAATGGATCCACAAAATGTTTAGTGGGTCACTACACACTGAATATACAAAGGCACTAGCATGTCTTATCATATCAAAGCATATGAAAGCAGATAGTGTGAAGGACCTGAGCATGTACAAGAGATTTTAAAACTTAAAAGAAAGTTCTCTGATAAGTGGAAGAAGACAAAGAAAAATCAACCGAGTTGGCCATTCAGGTGAGCTACAAAATTGTGTTGGTAAATGAAAACATATCACTTAGTCAGATGAACTGTCTTTCTTGTTACACCACGTTGATGGTTGTGTCCAGGTATGCCTTCCGGCAGGCCAACAGCTTCTTGAAATATGCACTGCTCCATGGATGCAGGCAGGTGAAAGCTGTATTACGCTATGGGGGACATTCATCTGGGCTTCCATGGGATCTGTGATAGTACTAGAAGGCACCATAACTGCTGTGGACTACATGAACATTATTGTAGACTACCTGCATGACAGTGATGGCATCTTCCAGCAGGAAAATTAGCCATGTCACAAGGTCAGAATTGTGGTACATTGATTTGAGAAGCATGCTTTCAACTTATGTTGATGTCTTGGCCACAAAATTAGTCTGATCTGAACCTGACGGAACACATCTGGAACAAAATTTGGAAACAGCTCTGCACCCACAAACCAGCAGCCTGTTAGTACCTGTGCGTAGAAATTCAATGCTACCTTCCCCTGGAAAGACTTGCTGACTACCAAAGACTTGCTGAATCTATGCCATATAGAACCTCTGGTGTATTGCTTTCCAATGGTGGACTACCATGCTGATAAAGAGGTTGTCAAAATGTTTTGGCTGAGCATTGTATTGCCCTATGCCATCAATAACACAGAGCTTTAAAATATTGACTACAGAACACTGGCCCAGTGCCACATGCAAATATGGAGTATTAACACTACATCTACAGAGTTAGTCATTTGCTATTGTCCTCACTGTTTGATTTTTGTATACTACTGTTTTAGTATTTTTCATGGTCATTATCATTTCAGCAATTCAAGTCCATTAGAAATATTGGTGTAATTTGTGGAAGTGAAACAGAAATTACTCATGTGTCTTCATTTTAATTCTGTCAGTAATGTTCTCAAGAGGAACTGAGGGCCTTTGTCAGGAATCACATTATTCTTCACTGTTGATATTCATATTTCTCAGATTTTAATCATTTTTTTCTCTCCAGTTCTGCGAATTGTGAATCATGTGGGGTAGGGGCGGTGGGTGGGGAGCAGGAAAAAGAGAAAGCTCCATTTAATATTTTAGGAAAATACTATGGGGTCTGTGTACAGAGTTAAGAGCTCAAACATGTCTTTTGCCACATTGTTAACAATATGAAAGACACTAGGACACACTTTTTGGAAATAATTTTGTCTACTTTCAGCGCATCTCTCCATCCTTCAAAATCATTCTAAGACCATTTTTAAAAGTGTCTTTCAGCAGTTGAGTAGGTTTAACAACTCATGTCTATAGGAGCTCTTCACAATAAGAAAAGACTTCATTCTTTCAACTGAATCATTTCTTCTCAACACAAGGAAAAAACAGGGCTATGGGGGTAGGGTTAAAGATCTTTGGTGCCTACTCCAAAGCTAAATGGTTAGTTACTGTGGCGGAGTGTTTCTCATTGTAAGAAATAATGGCCAGCCTCTTTCTTCTATGGGTAGTTTTAAATATCTCCTTCATCTGAGACATGTTCTTCCACATATCATTTCCTAGTGATTATTTTTTCTTCTTTCCTGAGACAAGCAAGACTGATTTTAATTTACTTCTTCAAAAATCTCTGAACTGTCTCAAAGAACCATTAGAAAAATGGCACAGTAAAACTGTTTTCTGCCACAAATAGATGTGAGTGATTTAGACTCTGATTCGTGTGGATCATTTCTACTACCTCTTTTGTAGTTTGGAGTAACCTGTGTTTTTTCCTAATCATGGGGAACATATCTGTTCAAGGGTCCTGTGGTAAATTATGGTCGAGAGAGGAGATCATTCACTTTGAAATTTTGTACAGATGGTCAAAATTGCATCAGATCCTGGAATCTTAACTGAGTTTTCGGAATTTTAGCTGCTTCTCAACACCGCTATTACTAACTATTCACTTATCTCAGTAGCAGTACAGATACTAAATGATGGGAACATTCCATGATTTACCTTTCTGAAGGAAAGTCTCCATGTTCTGGACATTGATTTCATGTTACTGACAAGCTTAACATATAACCAAAATGTATTGAATTTTTGAGACGGATCCTTCGAGAATATTTTGCACACACTGTTCTTCTGGCAGCCAAACACATTTCATTTAACATTTGCCGCTCTATGGGTTTGTTTTATATCCATTGTGCAGACAGCGCTTGTTTTTTTATGAAGCTTGCTAACATTATCTGCATATCACATGCGAGGCATCTGCGATTATTCTGCTAGATACATATTTTTATAGACATTAGTCAACTGTTAGCTTAAGCTTGAGTCATATCTGATGTCCACTGCCTGAATTAAAAGCTTCTAACTTGTTAATAATTTTTGGAAAAAAAGTTTTCTGATAATTTCAAATAATAATCAATATCAAGATTGATTATTATTTCGAATCTTCTAACTTGTGTCTGAGAAATTAGATAACCACCTCATTATCAATTTTAGTGAACATGTGTACTTCTCTGCTTACTTTTCAACCATCTGTAACTTGATGTTCATTGTTGCTAATACTGCATTGTGACCACTGATACTTGTCTCTGTGTGAGTGTCCTCAAAGAAGTAAAGTCTGTTGGCACCAAGTCTAGTATTTTTCATAATAGGTAGGGTACCAAATCATCTGTTCTAGGTAATATTAGGGGAAAGCTTTTATAACTGATTCACAGGAAGTTCTCTCTCTCTCTCTCTCTCTCTCTCTCTCTCTCACACACACACACACACACACACACACACACACACACTTTCCACTACTTGATTTTTTTTGTATTATAATCTTGGTTTTGTTAAATGTGTTGAAAATATTGCATTATTTAGCTTTCCAGTGAACAAGGAACTAATTTTAAATATACAATCAAAGTGAGAAAGCAGAGGAAATTTCTTTATGGGTAATTGTTTTACTTTTTTGTTTATGGACACTCAAGATGTTCTCTGTTGCTTGCAATTACACTATTTTATTTCAGCACATTAGTACAATAAATGTTGGCATCTTAATAGAATCATTACCACAGTGATATTGTTTTCATATATATTCCCCAAACCTGCAGCAGAACCCAACTCTTGAAATTTTCGTGACAATTACAAAAGAAGTGTATCACTGCACCTTTACTCAGTAAGGCTGATCTTTTGCTGGGTGTTTCTGGTGGTGTGCGATGCTGGTTGACCTTCGCAGCAACAGGTGGTACTGAGACATTGCCAATGTTTGCAGTAGTATTAGATGGCAGCTGCCTCAAGAGTTCTTGTAACTGTTCTTTGTCGACAATAGCTGCTGCATCTTCTGGTAATTCCAACAACACTGTTTGTAAAAATGTAACCTGCAACAACATCAACATTTTGGCACTAATAACACTACTTGTAAATTACTTTTGAAGTAATGAACTCAACTTATCACAGAAAATCTTCCATAACCAATGGATATTACACACACAAAAGAAACGACGATAGAATAAGAAACAAACTAGCATATAATGGTAACAAATACGAAATACAGCAGCTGATAAAAATTAACTGTTTAACAACAGATATTTTCTATTTGTTCTTTTTATGGAGCTCGTACAATGCAGAAAAAAAACACCACTAAAGAAATTACAAAAGACATAAGTATTCAGGGATAAGAGAGAAGGTTTTTGTTGTTCCTGTGAGGCCACCAAGGTATGCTTTTGCAACGATTTTTGACTCACAGGTACTCAGGTTTCAGTCACAGTGGCACCTACATTGATGGATTCCACCGATGACTGACATCGGCAGAGGATGGTCAATCTTTTCAAATCAGTTGCAAGTACATGAATGGTCACAATGCAGCCTGCTATGCCGTTTGAACAAGACAGAGCCAGGGCAAAAGCATCGCAGGTGCAACTATGCGAGCTGGTGCCAGTGCTATAGAGACTTGCCACTTGCATGGGTTCCACCAGCGCCACGGGCAGTGCTGAGGATGAAGACATTGACTTCACCTCGTCCAATTGCCGGCCGAGTACAATCTGCCAAAGATGGACAGAAGCCTACTCGGAAGAGAGAAGAGCAGCTCTCGCCCACTTGGTTATAGATCATCATCCAGGGCTGACTTAGACGGGGAACATCATCTAGTGAACTCTTAAAAGTAAACAGACAGTAGTTGCAAATTGCGTCTGCTATGTACTGTGAAGTTTTGTGCTTTTGTGTTATATTACATGCAGTATTGCAGACTTCCTTATTCAACACGTCACAAAGATAAGTACACCTTTTTAACTCATTTGTGTGACTTTGTTACTAATTTGTTGGAGTGTTGTAGAACCTCCGTTCTCTTATCCTGTTACCTGATCCTGAGGCGTAGCTGTGTAATACTGGCAGAGAGAAATTTTCTCAGCGGTTTACTGCACCAGAAGCCGCTTCACAAACTCACAAACTCGACCTACTGTAAAAACAGTGGCAACTCTGCCTCCCAGCAGTAGTGACGAAGCCTTTACAAAACTGGCAACAAGGATTTACAAAACAGCTGATCTCATCACTTAAACATATAGACTTCAGATGAAAATGAGTGAAATTCAAACCAGTTACCCCACTCTCCCCCACTCCCTTCACATGGTTGAATTTGCTAACTTCTTCGTGCACAAAATGTGGACTGTGAGAAACAGATTTATTTAATCCAAGAAAGGAGTTTGTGGCACCCTGAGATAAAAAATATCATAATTAAAATATAACTTGGAATCAATGGACTGAAATAACAAAATGGCTCTAAGCACTATGGGACTTAACATCTGATGTCATAAGTCCCCTAGACTTAGAACTAACCAACCTAAGGGCATCACACACACCCATGCCCGAGGCAGGATTCGAACCTGCAACAGTAGCAGCTGTGTGGTTCTGGGCTGAAGCGCCTAGAATCACTCAACCACAGTGACTGAAATAACAGTTTTATTGGTAACTGTAAGTAGGCAAAATCTTTATCCAAAATTTTAGGCATATATTATAATACCAAAAAAATAATTTGTTGAAGTGAGAAGAAGGTGGTGTATCTTATGCTTAAAGTTACTTTATAGTTAATCTTTCTTGGGCTGATGTAGCTGGACATTAGCTGTCTACAAATTATAACTACTGCTTACTGGTGTTATTATGCCAGCAGGGTGGCGATTCTGTCATATGAAGTGCCAAAGAAACTGCTATAAACATGCGTATTCAAATACAGAGTTATGTAAACAGGCAGAATACGGCGCTGCAGTCAGCAACACCTATATAAGACAAAAAGTGTCTGGTGCAGTTGCTAGATCGGTTACTGCTCCTAGAATGGCATGTTATCAAGATTTAAGTGAGTTTGAACGTGGTGTTATGGTAGGCTCACGAGCGATGGGAAAGAGCATCTCTAAAGTAGCGATGAAGTGGGGATTTTCCTGTATGACCATTTCATAAGTGTAGTGTGAATATCAGGAATCTGGTAAAATTCCAAATCTGTCACATCGCTACAGTCGGAAAAAGATCCTGCATGAATGAGACCAATGACGACTTAAGAGTATTGTTCAACATGACAAAAGTGCAACCCTGCAGCAAATTGCTGTAGATTTCAATGCTGGGCCATCAACAAGTGTCAGGGTGTGAACCATTCAACGAAACATAATTGATATGGGCTTTCAGAGCCGAAGGTCCACTCGTGTACCCTTGATAACTGCACAACACAACGCTTTACCCCTCGCCTGGGCCAGTCAACACCAATGGTGGACTGTTGATGACTGGAAATGTTGCCTGGTCGGACGAGTCTCGTTTCAAATTGTATTGAGCAGATTGACATGTATGGATACAGAGACAACCTCATGAATCCATGGACCTTGCATGTCAGCAGGGGATTGTTCAAGCTGGTGGAGGCTCTGTAATGGTGTGGAGCATGTGCTGTTGGAGTGATATGGGACCCTTGATGTGTCTAGATATGACTCTGAAAGGTGACACATATGTAAGCATCCTGCCTGACCACCTGAAATCTATTCATGTCCACTGTACATTGCAACAGACTTGGGCAATTCTTGCAGGACAATGCGACATCCTACACATCCATATTTGCTATAGAGTGGCTCCAGGAACATTCTTCTGAGTTTAAACACTTCCACTGGTCACCAAACTCCCCAGACATGAATATTATTGAGCATATCTGGGATGCCTTGCAATGTGCTGTTCAGAAGAGATCTCCACCCCCTCATACTCTTATGGATTTATGGACAGCCCTGTAGGATTCATGGTGACAATTCCCTCCGGCACTATTTCAGACATTTGTCAAGTCCATGCCACATTGTGTTGCAGCACTCATGTGTGCTCACAGGGACCCTACACGATATTAAGTAGGTTTCTTTGGCTCTTCAGTGTAGGTGCTTCCACTCTTCAGTGCTTTAGCTGTTCAGAGTATCTTATTTTAATATTTATGTTTGTCTTTCACATATAAGCTCAATGACAACCACTGATGGTTAACTGAATTTACTTCAAACTGCACAGAGAGTTTGTAATCTTTCTTTTCAGTGTCACCATGAATCATATCAAGTACGTAATTTCTCTCTTCATCTCGTATATTCATAAAACTTGCTGGTTATACCAATAACTGAGGAAAGAGGGTACAGTACTCACCACATTCTTTTCAAGACCTACATAGCTCATCTACATTTGGTACCTTTTTAATAGCAAAAGCTACAATGTAGTAATTCCTCTCCAAGCATAGAGGTGTTGTGGCATACACCCTGCCTATGCAGGTTACAACAGATTCTAACTTCCTTGATAGAGTTGATCTAACCTAAGCACCTTGATCCTGATAAAAACTGACAGTTGACAACCTATGAACAATCACACGGACTCTGGAAACTGCCACTTTGAAGCCTTAAAATGATGGCAATGGAAAAAAATTAATTACTAATATTTGACCAGGAATGGGAAATGAGGTGGTGGTGCACAGTTTCTGACATCCAGGTAATGAACCAATTAAACTTTGTTGCTCACTTAATGTGATTCAAAAAAAGTAAGCTAGTGTCAGTATACGGTATCACCCTCTTCCCTCTCTCTTATCATCACAGTCACCTACAATCTACAACAATACTTAACATATATGGCCTGCAAACTACTGAAACAGCATCAATAAATACGTCTCCCAACAGGTCATTAACTACAGGAAATGACGAATATGGTAATTATCATTATTGTTATAAAATGATGATAATGGCAGCAGTGGTGGTGTAACAAAGGTAATGGAAAAGCAATTATAAATTTTTGTAGTTCACTCAAATTAGACCTGTACCAGGAGTGATCTCGATACAAGTGTTTCAGAATGTTTCACCCTTACAAGTGAATAATGGATTCCAAGCAGAATGGAGGCACTATACGTTGGAGACAGAGAAAGAGTGAAAGACATGCAACTGATAAACCCATCATTTTTCTTGCTGGGGATAGCAGTGCATAGTGTTTATTGACTTTGAACAAGAACAGTTCATACGTACAAGCAAATGCAAGAAAAGATGAGTGGTCTGGTCAAAAGAGGATAACACAAAATGTGGTCCAAAGGTTTCCATTCAAGTCCAACATTACAAAACAAAGTCCTCAGCATGTAAGTACACAGTTCAAACCAGAGTCTGATACTCAATGTTGTCACAGCACTCTGGGGCCCTTGCAGCCCTCTAGTTGAAAGTACAGAATTTTCAAAACCCACTATAGACAGGATGTGTGGCTTATATACATCTCTCCTATACCACAGCATCAGCACATGTGATTCAAGTGGTGCACTGTCAGGTGATGCCATCATGGACCCATTTATCTGTAGTGTCTGTAATTCTTCTGTCATAGTTATTACTTCTGGTAGGATAGCTCCTGAAATGTCCTAGTTTGTGGCGGTATCTTCACCGCTAGGTCAATGAGAGGATTGGCAGTGGTGGAGGACGGTTCATATTGCTGTCCTTAAATGTCAGTGACATTATGGTGTGGGATTTGTTCGAAGTATTTTCATTGGAGCGAATGCAGTGGGGAAGCCAGTGGGCATTGTAGCGAGATCCTCTCCTGAGAATGCAGAATCTGTAGTAGAAATAAGTTGATAGAGGAGCAGGAGCATAAGATTTGTGCCCTTCAGACGCAGTTACAATATGCAAAGGAGGAACTAGATAGGGTGAAGGGTGCTGGGGAATGGAACTGGCAGTTGGCAGGCAGGCAGCTAGGAGGAGGAGGAGGTATTCAGACAGTTATACTTTGCGTATATCGAATAGATCTGACCAGTTGTCAGAGTTGAGTAGAGAGGAGCCTCTGGCAGCTGTAGGCGTAGGAAATATGCAGCAGTCCTCAGCAGTTAAGAGGCCTAAGTCGGTTGTAAAGTCTAACAGAAAGAAGAAGGTTCCGCTGCTAGGTAGTTCGCACGGTAGAGGTGTAGGCCAGCAGTTGCAGGAAGTGTTAGAGTGTGAGTAGCAGGTCATCAGCAATGTGAAGCCTAGTGCAGGGTAGGCTCAGGTGACTGACAGCATAGGGGAGTTATGTACGAATTTTACAAGAGAGGATCAGGTAGTGACAGTGGGTGGAGCAGGGAATAGCCTTGATAGGGTCGGGGAATATGATGTAGATGGTGACCTGGTAAAGATAGCTACTCAAACTGGTGGCATTAATGTGCATTTCGTGCAACTGTTTCAGCGTCACGATAGGCCTCATCTTCATGCAGCTGTTAGGCACGTTAACATGGGCTGGAGAGGACGCTGATGGCAGAGGGCATGGGTCACATTTCAGTGGTGCCAGTTGGGTCTATCAGTAGGTCAGGTTTCACTAGGCATGACCTGCACCTCAATAGGTATGGGAAGGGGAGGCTGGCAAAGCTTATAGGGATAGTGTAGTGGGTGGTGGTGGGATGACTCATGGAAAAATTCCTGTAGAAGTTGGTGTTGGAGCTGCACCTTCTTTAGACTGAAGTCAGCTGATAGGTATACCTGCTCAAAGAAAGTCCCTCGAACTAAGAAATTATCTTCAGAGGATGTCAAGTTTCCAAGTAGAGAACGAATTAGCATATTTCATAAAAATATAAGAGGCATTAGAGATAAAGTTAGTGAACTGCTTATAGATGCTGATTCTGACATTACTGGTATATCGGAGCACCATTTAAATAATTTGACAACTCAGAGGCTTCATCTACCAGGATACAGATTAGCTGACTGTTTTTCAAGGAGTTCCTTGCGGAGTGGGGGAGTGGCCATGAATGTAAAAAACAGTATTCCATTTGAGTCCATAAGTTTATCACAGCACTGCACTGAACAGATATTTGTGTGTTGTGTAGAGGCAGTTGAACTTAGTGAAACTAAACTTCTAATTGTTGTTGTTTATAGGTCACGTAACTGACTTTACAGCACTTATGCCCAAGCTAGAGACAGTTCTTAGTTCACTTTATAGGAAGTACCAAAAATTAGTTTTATGTGGTGACTTCAATATCAATTTTGTATATGACTGTGAAAGAAAAAGGATGTTCGTAGATCTCCTAATCTCACATGATCCGATGCAGACTGCGTTTTATCAGACTAGGGCGGAAGGAAACAGAAGCACAGCAGTAGACAATTTTTTTTTTTTTTTTATTCGTTCTTCATTACTAGATAGAAATTCTGTTATTAAAAGGGTGAATGGCCTTTCAGACCATGATGCACAAATTTTAACACTAAAAGGCTTTTGTACTCAAACAAATGTCACATATAATTACAAACTATGTAGGAAAGCTAATCCAACGGCAATAGAAAGGTTTTAAACCTTGTCAAGGAACAAGAGTGGCAGGATGTTTATAGTGCCGACAACATAGATGACAAATATATTTTCCTTGACACATTTCTCAGGCTCTTTCAGAGTTGCTTTCCATTAGAACGTTCTAAATTGGGTACTAGCAATAAAAGGCAACCTGGCTGGCTGACTAATGAGATAAGGATATCATGTGGAATAAAGCAGGAATTATATCAAAATGTTAGAAGCAGTCACAATCAAGCTACAGTAGCCATTACAAACAGTACTGTAAGGTACTTAAAATGTCATTAGGAAGGCAAGGAGTAAGTGGCACGCAAATAGAATACTTAATTCACAGGATAAAATTAAAACCATATGGTCAGTTGTGAAAGAAGTGCCTGTCAGCAGCACAAGGTCGAAGATATAAAGTCTACATCTACATTTATACTCCGCAAGCCACCCAACAGTGTGTGGCAGAGGGCACTTTACGTGCCCCTGTCATTACCTCCCCTTCCAGTCGCGGATGGTTCTCGGGAAGAACGACTGCTGGAAAGCCTCCGTGCGCGTCGAATCTCTCTAATTTTACATTCTTGATCTCCTCGGGAGGTATAAGTAGAGGGAAGCAATATATTTGATACCTCATCCAGAAACGCACCCTCTCGAAACCTGGACAGCAAGCTACACCACGATGTAGAGCGCCTCTCCTGAAGAGTCTGCCAGTTGAGTTTGCTAAACATCTACATAACACTATCACGTTTACCAAATAACCCTGTGATGAAACACGCCGCTCTTCTTTGGATCTTCTCTATCTCCTCTGTCAACCTGACCTGGTACGGATTCCAAACTGTTGAGCAATACTCAAGTATAGGTCAAACGAGTGTTTTGTAAACCACCTCCTTTTTTGATGGACTACATTTTCTAAGGACTCTCCCAATGAATCTCAACCTGGCACCTGCCTTACCAACAATTAATTTTTTATGATCATTCCACTTCAAATCGTTCCGTACGCATACTCCCAGATATTTTACAGAAGTAACTGCTACCAGTGTTTGTTCCGCTATCATATAATCATACAATAAAGGATCCTTCTTTCTATGTATTCGCAATACATTATATTTGCCTGTGTTAAGGGTCAGTTGCTACTCCCTGCACCAAGTGCCTATTCGCTGCAGATCTTCCTGCATTTCGCTACAATTTTCTAATGCTGCAACTTCTCTGTATACTACAGCATCATCCGCGAAAAGCCGCATGGAACTTCCGACACTATGTACTAGGTCATTTACATATATTGTAAAAAGCAATGGTCCCATAACACTCCCCTGTGGCACGCCAGAGGTTACTTTAACGTCTGCAGATGTGTCTCCATTGAGAACAACATGCTGCGTTCTGTTTACTAAAAACTCTTCAATCCAGCCACACAACTGGTCTGATTTTCCGTACGCTCTTACTTTGTTTATCAGGCGACAGTGCGGAACTGTATCGAACGCCTTCTGGAAGTCAAGGAAAATGGCATCTACCTGGGAGTCTGTATCTAATATTTTCTGGGTCTCATGAACAAATAAAGCGAGTTGGGTCTCACACGATCACTGTTTGCGGAATCCATGTTAATTCCTACAGAATAGATTCTGGGTCTCCAGAAATGGCATGATACACGAGCAAAATGTTCTAAAATTCTGCAACAGATCAATGTCAGATATATAGGCAAATAGTTTTGCACATCTGCTCGACGACCCTTCTTGAAAACTGGAACTACCTGTGCTCTTTTCCAATCATTTGGAACCTTCCGTCCCTCTAGAGACTTGCGGTACACAGCTGTTAGAAGGGGGGGGCAAGTTCTTTCGCGTACTCTGTGAAGAATCGAATTGGTATCCCATCAGGTCCAGTGGACTTTTCTCTGTTGAGTGATTTCAGTTGTTTTCCATTCCTTGGACACTTATTTCGATGTCAGCCATTTTTTATTTGTGCGAGGATTTAAAAGAACTGCAGTGCGGTCTTCCTCTGTGAAACAGCTTTGGAAAAAGGTGTTTAGTATTTCAGCTTTACGCGTGTCATTCTCTGTTTCAATGCCATCATCATCCCAGAGTGTCTAGATATGTTGTTTCGATCCACTTATTGGTTTAATGTAAGACCAGAAACTTCCTAGGATATTCTGTCAAATCGGTACATAGAATTTTACTTTCGAATTCACTGAACACTTCACGCATAGCCCTCCTTATGCTAACTTTGACATTGTTTAGCTTCTGTTTGTCTGAGAGTTTTTGGCTGCATTTAAATTTGCAGTGAAGCTCTCTCTGTTTTCGCAGTAGTTTTCTAACTTTGTTGTTGATCCACGGTGGGTTTTCCCCATCCCTCACAGTTTTACTCGTCACGTACCTGTCTAAAACGCATTTTACGATTGCCTTGAACTTTTTCCATAAACACTCAACATTGTCAGTGTCGGAACAGAAATTTTCGTTTTGAATCTGTTAGGTAGTCTGAAATCTGCCTCCTATTACTCTTGCAAAACAGATAAACCTTCCTCCCTTTTTTTATATTCCTATTTACTTCCATATTCAGGGATGCTGCAACGGCCTTATGATCACTGATTCGCTGTTCTGCGCTTACAGAGTCGAAAATTTCGTGCCTGTTTGTTATCAGTAGGTCCAAGATGTTATCTCCACGAGTCGGTTCTCTGTTTGATTGCTCGAGGTAATTTTCGGATAGTGCACTCAGTATTATGTCAATCGATGCTCTGTCCCTACCACCCGTCTTAAACATCTGAGTGTCCCAATCTATATTTGGTAAATTTAAATTTCCACCTAAGACTACAACATTCTGAGGAAATTTATGTGAAATGTATTCCAGATTTTCTCTCAGTCTAGAGAGCCTAGCAGAATATCAAAGTACTGTGCTGCACATGTTAGCCCTGCACTTAGCCATATTTGTAATTTTTCTTTAAGAATGGTCAGTTTCCTGAACAATTAAAGTACTCAGTAGTAAAGCCACTTTATAAAAAGGGAGAAAGGGATAATGTACACAATTTTAGATCTATTTTTATACCATCAGTGTATTGCTCCAGAAGTTGGAACATTATGGAATTCGGAGAATAGCTCACAATTAGTTCACCTCTTACTTTAACAACAGACAGCAAAAGGTCATTAATTACATTGTTGAAAATGTCTGCGATGTGGGGCCAGGGTGGGGCACAGTCAAATTGGGGATGCCTCAAGGATCAGTGTTGAGGCCACTCCTGTTCCTTATTTATATAAGTGATATGTCCTCTAGTATTATGGATAACTCTAAAATATTTCTGTTTACTGATGACACTAGCTTGGTAGTAAAGGATGTTGTGTGCAACATTGGCTTGGTTTCAAATAGTGCAGTTGATGGCATAAACTAATGCTAAATCAGAGTAAGACTCAGTTTTTACAGTTTCTAACACACAATTCAACAATGATTAGTGAAACTGAACAGTTCAAATTTCTACATGTTCAGATAGATAGTAAACTGTCGTGGAAACCCAATATTCAGGATCTTGTTCAAAGGCTTAATGCTGCCTATATATACAGGGTTATTACAAATGATTGAAGCGATTTCACAGCTCTACAATAACTTTATTATTTGAGATATTTTCACAATGCTTTGCACACACATACAAAAACTCAAAAAGTTTTTTTAGGCATTCACAAATGTTCGATATGTGCCCCTTTAGTGATTCGGCAGACATCAAGCCGATAATCAAATTCCTCCCACACTCGGCGCAGCATGTCTCCATCAATGAGTTCGAAAGCATCGTTGAAGCGAGCTCGCAGTTCTGGCATGTTTCTTGGTAGAGGAGGTTTAAACACTGAATCTTTCACATAACCCCACAGAAAGAAATCGCATGGGGTTAAGTCGGGAGAGCGTGGAGGACATGACATGAATTGCTGATCATGATCTCCACCACGACCGATCCGTCGGTTTTCCAATCTTCTGTTTAATAAATGCCGAACATCGTGATGGAAGTGCGGTGGAGCACCATCCTGTTGAAAGATGAAGTCGGCGCTGTCGGTCTCCAGTTGCGGCATGAGCCAATTTTCCAGCATGTCCAGATACACGTGTCCTGTAACGTTGTTTTCGCAGAAGAAAAAGGGGCCGTAAACTTTAAACCGTGAGATTGCACAAAAAACGTTAACTTTTGGTGAACTGCGAATTTGCTGCACGAATGCGTGAGGATTCTCTACCGCCCAGATTCACGCATTGTATCTGTTCACTTCACCATTAAGAAAAAATGTTGCTTCATCACTGAAAACAAGTTTCGCACTGAACGCATCATCTTCCATGAGCTGTTGCAACCGCGCCGAAAATTCAAAGCGTTTGACTTTGTCATCGAGTGTCAGGGCTTGTAGCAATTGTAAATGGTAAGGCTTCTGCTTTAGCCTTTTCCGTAAGATTTTCCAAACCGTCGGCTGTGGTACGTTTAGCTCCCTGCTTGCTTTATTCGTCGACTTCCGCGGGCTACGCGTGAAACTTGCCCGCACGCGTTCAACCGTTTCTGCGCACACTGCAGGCCGAGCCATTGATTTCCCCTTACAGAGGCATCCAGAAGCGTCGAATGGAGTTAGCAGTTGGTGGATCTTTGTTGAACTTCGTCCTGAAGTGTCGTTGCACTGTTATGACTGACTGATGCGAGTGCATTTCAAGCACGACATACGCTTTCTCGGCTCCTGTCGCCATTTTGTCTCGCTGCGCTCTCGAGCGCTCTGGCGGCAGAAACCTGAAGTGCGGCTTCAGCCGAACAAAACTTTATGAGTTTTTCTACGTATCTGTAGTGTGTCGTGACCATATGTCAATGAATGGAGCTACAGTGAATTTATGAAAACGCTTCAATCATTTGTAATAGCCCTGTATATTCTTCACTGTCATTTCTTGTTAACAATATCAGCTAATTCCCAAGAATTAGCAGCTTTCACTCATTTAATACTTGGCAGAAATCCAACCTGCATTTGGATTGCACTTCCTTAACTCTCATGCAGAAATGTGTGCAGTATACTACTGCATCCATTTTCAATAAGCTACCAGAAGAATTCAAAAATTTTAGCAGCAATCCAAGTGCTTTTAAATCGAAACTGAAGAGTTTCCTCAGGTGTCACTCCTATTCTGTTGAGGAGTTGCTTGAAAAATTAAGCTGATTCTTATGTTATATTGTTGATTGTGTTTATTTAAACTTATGGCTTGACTTTTTTTGGGTTCATAAACATTTTATTATTATCTGTTATTACTTTTATGTTGTAATTTCAAGTACTGACATACTCCATGACCTTGGAGATTTGCTCCTCAATTTGGTCCTATGGAACTAGACATGTAAATAAATAAATAAAATATGCTGGAAGCCTTGGCTTTCTGGTGGTGTGCCCTGAGGTGCCAGAAGTGTTTTGGTGCAAGCAGTGGAGGCTGTGGCCATTTCATATTAGGTATGTGCGGTCCGATTTCTTTGATGTAGTGTAAGAAGCAGATGCCATTGCTGCCACATCATTTGTCTTGCACCCGTGTACCACTGTAATGATCCTGGGAAACCTTACTGAAGGTGCATGTGCAGACCAATGCACCACCTTCAATGCAAGGGAGTTCTGCGCAGTTCTGGTGATGAGAGCATCAAATCCAGTAATATGTGTTAGTGGTGGTCTTGCGGAAGCTCCACTGGTGACTTTCCTTTGACCAGCTTTGTTCCGCAAGATGCCAGGATGTGAATAAGTGCATCCTCTATGTTGAAAGATGGCACCACATTTTTGATCTGGGTTTTCAGTGTTTACATAATTTGTCGGAATTGACATTCAAGGACAGATGGAATGGTGCTGTGGCATTCACAAGATGTCTCTTCTGTTAAAGAAGCCCTGAAACAGACCAGTCATAAACTGAAGGTCATTTTTTTGACATGAGGGTGAGAGAGAGAACCTCCATCATAAAAGTCTTCTCTAAGGCTTTGATGGATAGCTGCTGACATAATACTGTCTTTTTGCATCACATATGGGAAGTGTGAGCACGTGTCCACTACCATGAGCCAAATGTCATCCAGAAACGGACTGGCATGATCAATATGGACACACACTTACGGTTGCTGGGAAATCAGTCGAGATAAGAGCTCCTGCTGTGGTGCCACTTGCTTTGCTGCACATTCCACACAAGTGTAGGGTAGTGACTCAATATCTGCTGAGATGCCAGAGCAGGCAAGTGACATCAATCTCATAATGCACCAATGGTTGGCATGGGATGTCGGTATGCAACACTGCCAGGACCACTACCCAGCAATCACAGTAGTCTGTCAAGTGGAGCACTGCTGTGGTCATCTATGTTACCTAAAACTCAAGACTATGTGGAGGACGGGAACCTTTTATGTAGCAGTTGGCTGTGACTCAAAAAGTATGTGAAGTATGTTGAAATTACATACTGATGGTATAACTCTCTGATTCTGTGGAACTGAAATCTGGAGCCAACAAACTGAAGTCTAAAACTCGTATTCCATACTACTGTCCTTACACACCATTCCATTTCATATAGCACTGCAGCATTATGCCTAGATATTTCATCAATGTAACTGTTTGAGCAGTACACAACTAATGCTGTATTCAAACATTATGGGATTGTTTATTCTCTATGCATCTGCATTAACTTAAAACTTTTTTTAACATTTCGAGCTACCTGCCAGTCATCACACCAACTCGAAATTCTATGTCACCTTAAAGCCTCCTACGTTCAATCAATGACAATACTTTCCCACACAATAGTGTCATTAGCAATCAGTTGCAGATTGCTGTTCACTCTATCCACCAGAACACTTTTGTATACAGAGAAAAAGAGCTGTCCCTATCACAATTCACTGTGACACTACAAATGATATCCTCGTTTCTGATGAACATTCACCATTGAGGACAATGTACTGGATTCTGTTACTTAAGAGGTCTTCCCCCCCATGAACCATGGACCTTGCCGTTGGTGGGGAGGCTTGCGTGCCTCAGCGATACAGATGGCCGTACCGTAGGTGCAACCACAACGGAGTGGTATCTGTTGAGAGGCCAGACAAACATGTGGTTCCTGAAGAGGGGCAGCAGCCTTTTCAGTAGTTGCGGGGGCAACAGTCTGGATGATTGACTGATCTGGCCTTGTAACATTAACCAAAACGGCCTTGCTGTGCTGGTACTGCGAACGGCTGCAAGCAAGGGGAAACTACAGCCGTAATTTTTCCCGAGGACATGCAGCTTTACTGTATGATTAAATGATGATGGCGTCCTCTTGGGTAAAATATTCCGAAGGTAAAATAGTCCCCCATTCGGATCTCCGGGCGGGGACTACTCTAGAGGACGTCGTTATCAGGAGAAACAAAACTGGCATTCTACGGATCGGAGTGTGGAATGTCAGATCCCTTAATCGGGCAGGTAGGTTAGAAAATCTAAAAAGGGAAATGGATAGGTTAAAGTTAGATATAGTGGGAATTAGTGAAGTTCGGTGGCAGGAGGAACAAGACTTCTGGTCAGGTGATTACAGGGTTATAAATACAAAATCAAATAGGGATAATGCAGGAGTAGGCTTAATAATGAATAAAAAAAATAGCTCAAGCTTACCACAGTAGTACAAGTTTATATGCCAACTAGCTCTGCAGATGATGAAGAAATTGATGAAATGTATGACGAGATAAAAGAAATTATTCAGGTAGTGAAGGGAGACGAAAATTTAATAGTCATGGGTGACTGGAATTCGTCAGTAGGAAAAGGGAGAGAAGGAAACATAGTAGGTGAATATGGATTGGGGGGAAGAAATGAAAGAGGAAGCCGCCTTGTAGAATTTTGCACAGAGCATAACTTAATCATGGCTAACACTTGGTTCAAGAATCATGAAATAAGGTTGTATACCTGGAAGAATCCTGGAGATACTAGAAGGTATCAAATAGATTATATAATGGTAAGACAGAGATTTAGGAACCAGGTTTTAAATTGTAAGACATTTCCAGGGGCAGATGTGGATTCTAACCACAATCTATTGGTTATGAAATGCACATTGAAACTGAAGAAACTGCAAAAAGGTGGGAATTTAAGGAGATGGGACCTGGATAAACTGAAAGAACCAGAGGTTGTAGAGAGTTTCAGGGAGAGCATAAGGGAACAATTGACAGGAATGGGGGAAAGAAATACAGTAGAAGAAGAATGGGTAGCTCTGAGGGATGAAGTAGTGAAGGCAGCAGACGATCAAGTAGGTAAAAAGACGAGGGCTAATAGAAATCCTTGGGTAACAGAAGAAATATTGAATTGAATTAATGAAAGGAGAAAATATAAAAATGCAGTAAATGAAGCAGGCAAAAAGGAATACAAACGTCTCAAAAATGAGATCGACAGGAAGTGCAAAATGGCTAAGCAGGGATGGCTAGAGGACAAATGTAAGGATGTAGAGGCTTGTCTCACTAGGGGTAAGATAGATACTGCCTACAGGAAAATTAAAGAGACCTTTGGAGAGAAGAGAACCACTTGTATGAATATCAAGAGCTCAGATGGCAACCCAGTTCTAAGCAAAGAAGGGAAGGCAGAAAGGTGGAAGGAGTATATAGAGGGTTTATACAAGGGCGATGTACTTGAGGACAATATTATGGAAATGGAAGAGGATGTAGATGAAGATGAAATGGGAGATAAGATACTGCGTGAAGAGTTTGACAGAGCACTGAAAGACCTGAGTCGAAACAAGGCCCCGGGAGTAGACAACATTCCATTAGAACTACTGATGGCCTTGGGAGAGCCAGTCATGACAAAACTCTACCATCTGGTGAGCAAGATGTATGAGACAGGCGAAATACCCACAGACTTCACGAAGAATATAATAATTCCAATCCCAAATGAAGCAGGTGTTGACAGGTGTGAAAATTACCGAACTATCAGTTTAATAAGTCACAGCTGTAAAATACTAATGCGAATTCTTTACAGACGAATGGAAAAACTGGTAGAAGCGGACCTTGGGGAAGATCAGTTTGGATTCCGTAGAAATGTTGGAACACGTGAGGCAATACTAACCTTACGACTTATCTTAGAAGAAAGATTAAGGAAAGGCAAACCTACGTTTCTAGCATTCGTAGACTTAGAGAAAGCTTTTGACAACGTTAACTGGAATACTCTCTTTCAAATTCTGAAGGTGGCAGGGGTGAAATACAGGGAGCGAAAGGCTATTTACAATTTGTATAGAAACCAGATGGCAGTTATAAGAGTCGAGGGACACGAAAAGGAAGCAGTGGTTGGGAAAGGAGTGAGACAGGCTTGTAGCCTCTCCCCGATGTTATTCAATTTGTATATTGAGCAAGCAGTAAAGGAAACAAAAGAAAAATTTGGAGTAGGTATTAAAATTCATGGAGAAGAAGTAAAAACTTTGAGGTTCGCCGATGACATTGTAATTCTGTCAGAGACAGCAAAGGACTTGGAAGAGCAGTTGAATGGAATGGACAGTGTCTTGAAAGGAGGATATAAGATGAATATCAACAAAAGCAAAATGAGGATAATGGAATGTAGTCAAATTAAATCGGGTGATGCTGAGGGAATTAGATTAGGAAATGAGACACTTAAAGTAGTAAAGGAGTTTTGCTATTTAGGGAGTAAAATAACTGATGATGGTCGAAGTAGAGAGGATATAAAATGTAGACTGGCAATGGCAAGGAAATCGTTTCTGAAGAAGAGAAATTTGTTAACATCGAGTATAGATTTAAGTGTGAGGAAGTCGTTTCTGAAAGTATTTGTATGGAGTGTAGCCATGTATGGAAGTGAAACATGGACGATAACCAGTTTGGACAAGAAGAGAATAGAAGCTTTCGAAATGTGGTGCTACAGAAGAATGCTGAAGATAAGGTGGGTAGATCACGTAACTAATGAGGAGGTATTGAATAGGATTGGGGAGAAGAGAAGTTTGTGGCACAACTTGACTAGAAGAAGGGATCGGTTGGTAGGACATGTTTTGAGGCATCAAGGGATCACAAATTTAGCATTGGAGGGCAGCGTGGAGGGTAAAAATCGTAGAGGGAGACCAAGAGATCAATACACTAAGCAGATTCAGAAGAATGTAGGTTGCAGTAGATACTGGGAGATGATGAAGCTTGCACAGGATAGAGTAGCATGGAGAGCTGCATCAAACCAGTCTCAGGACTGAAGACCACAACAACAACAACAACAACAACAACAAGAGGTCTTCGAACCACTCACATATCTGGGAACCTATTCCATATGCTTGGGTCTCCGTTATCAGACTGCAGTGGGGAACGATGCCTCTGTTGCTAACATTGCTTATTATTACTAGCGCAAGATGCAATATAATCTTAAGCTGTCAGCACATTTACCCTGCTGTTGAATGTCAACATTGAGCGTGGCGAGTTCAACAGTCAGCTGAATGCTCAGAAAAAAAAGGTGTGATATGTGCATACAATATGTGGACCTCATCAAGGTATACACGATCGCAGCACGCTGCAGAGCCAGTTGTTGACTGTATCTGACTCGTAAATTACACTGTTTAAGAAATGGGCGGTATCTATTAAAGTGTACTTTCCTCCCTTGTCTATATGCTAGTCAGGTTGTTCTGTCTATAGTACACATAAATAAAAACTTTAATATCCGTGACAATATTATATGGGAAAAAGAAAAGTACCATGTCCACTCAATAAAGGCATCAGCTTATAGAAGCTCCATTACAAATAGTGCAAGACAAATTTACAATAGTTCTCCACATAAGATAAAAATTATTTCATCATTCTCACCTTTTAGTAAAATTCTGTGGTCATTCTTACTTGACCACTGTCCCTACTCAGTAGCAGAATCTTTACAACATGTGTACTACAAAACTTTAAAAAGGGCAAAATATCTAACAGCAAGTAATGAAAGGTGTCCTGTAGATTAAGCAAATCGAACAAATTTACTCCTGAAAAAGAGCACACTTATATTTACATATCATTGAATATTACAGTATACGTTTATACTAAACTAATAAGAAAGTATCACAACCTATTACAAACATGAAGGTTAGCAAAAAATATTTGGACGTAGTGGGACATACCACAAACTCATCATGACCATCACCAGGAAAATGTTATGCTAAACGTTGTGCTAAAACAACCACGATTGATTTGTGACCATCTCTAGCTTGTTACCATTTCCAGAAAGCTTTAATCATACTTACATTAGTAATTCAAATTTAATTATAACAAACTGCACCAAGAACAATGCATTTTTAATGGATCCTCAACATGCTGTTGCCTTCAAATCACATACTCTCATAATATGCAAATTACATAACTCTTTTACCATGAATATGATGTTTCTTGTCATTTTATTATAATTGATTGTACAACTAATGGCGCATTTTTGAGAGCTCATCAGAAAACATATATATACATACGGGCTTCAACTGAAAGCCAATATAGCACCTCACAATTCTTAACCAAAGGGAAATGATGTGTCCGTGACATAAGTGGCGTTATGCCATCTCACTGATGTTCAAACACACGTTAAGAATATCTGACATGCTTGTCAAAAACTTGGCACGCTCAACATTTGGATGCACGGTCCGTGTGCTGATGGCTTTATGGTCAGCCTGTTTTAACACTTTTCATTAAGAACAGAAATATAAAAAATTGACCTCCAACATGATGATGATGATGATACTATCAAAACAGGTTATACATAAAATAGATGAAACAATTAAAAAATAGATACTATCAAAACAGGTTATACATAAAATAGATGAAACAATTAAAAAATAACTCCTTGTCAATTAGGTTCAGTTAATTACGAAAGACCACTATTTAATATTGTTATGAACAATCATTCAGTCAGAATATTTCCTGGAAGAACAAGAGAACGTAATGTGTGAAACACACAATGTAGAAGAAACATTTAACAATTTCCACAACTCTTTTTTAAATTTTTTCGAAGTATAGTATGCTGAAAATGTCTTTTTGAAGGGGTTCTGCAAACATGGTTTCTATTATTTCTGCATGGTATTTGTAGCACCTCTATGCAACTTGCCGTACCTAGCAGGTAGTAACAGGTTAGTCACCCCTTAATCAGCAACATACTTTGAGCACATTTAGGACATACTACTGTGATGGCTACTACATCGTCAAGAAACGGATAATCTATGTACATGGCTGGAACAAGAACAATCGTGGAATATGCCCCCTTGGCTTTGGTTTCTTTAAAAGTTTGGCAGTCATTATGATGCACATATGAGCACTGAACGAAAAAACAGGCTTTTACTCTCTGCAAGTACAAAGACTGGAAAGTTCTGTAAACAAATTAAAGGAAATATTGTGTCCATGGCACAAGGAAGAAAATTATCTCTATAAATCGAACATAAATCTGTATGAAGACCATTAATTCTGTAAAGACACAAAACAAAACTTATCAATTTATTAAGTTTAAATTATCAACTGTATAGTTAATTTCGTGTCAGAACTGACTGCTGTTTTTCATACAACTCCATAAACGGTGATAAGCATTGACTCTGAAGCATTTAAGAGTGCAACATCACATTCATAACAGATCAGATTATTCAACATTTTCAAAATTTTATTAGCATTACCATTGTTTGCAATTCGTTTTCCATGAAGAGTGCTGCATGGCGAGAGAGTCCATTGAAGCTGGTATTTTGATCTATCCCTTGCCCATCATCTACACTGTTGGCACTGCCCTCCAAAATTATGTCCAGCAAAGATGACACACAATCCTGGAACAAACAATCACATATTTACATAACATTATTATGCAGGCTTATCACCATCAGAAATCAGTCTTTGCCCACCAATGTGAACACAAAATTTAATGAGAAGTACATGAAATGTGTTTGTTTATTTTCTTCTTTATTTAGATGCATGCACAGAGAGGCTAAAGAAATACACACACACACACACACACACACACACACACACACACACACACACTTAGTTTTTGGGTCAAGTGAGGAGCTATGGTTCAGGCACTGGAGCGAGTTTATTATCTCCACCACAGATGTTAAAGTTGGTTTTGATCAGAGTGACACTGATACTATCCAAGTGGCACCTCTTTGGAGCAGAACAAGAGTCTGCAACTGACGCCAACTATGGCATATAAAATAACGTGGGCATCATCTCTGGTCAAGCTTCACGCAGTGCAGCTTGACTTGTTTACATGAGGTTTATTGGTGTAACTGATGTGAACATAATGAAGTTTGTGCTATAGACTTCGTTACTGATTTTGGTTATGTGATGACAATGCCCTTGACTTCTGGTACTGGTATCTATTTGATGCACAGTTCTACCTGGTAGTTTGACACCTACGACAACATCTCATTTATCGGAAAGTGGTTGTATTGCTAAGCATTTACATTCCTACTGTCCAAATAATTTTAGCTGATCCCAGCACTAATATGATGAGGAGAGTCCCTTCACGTGTATATGCAGTTGGACAATATTACTATTATAATAAATCTAAAGTTCTTAAAATTCTGGCAGCAATAACTGATGCTGAAGCTCAAGCAGCACCAGGACCAACTTAAAAATAGCATAAAGAACTGTTGCAACAAAACCAACACCTTCAGCAACAAAAGCAAAAACTACAACAATGACAACATCAGCTGCTGCAGCTAATTCTGCAAGATGGGCCACCGTCTTTGTTTTCAGTGTTTGACGAAACAACTGAAAACTGTGAAAGTTATCTGCCTTGGTTAAAACTACACTTCCACAAACATTACATTTCTAACACTATTGTAAAACGATCTTTGGTGTTACATTCTACTTCAGATTTTCGAATTGATATGTAAATTTAAATCAGTGGATTCCAGTAATGTGTCATTTCATGAAATATGCAGCTTGTTGTCAACTCATTCTAATAAGTTAAATCAAACTGTAGCTGTTGAACTCAAGTTTCAGTTATCACCCCATCTACATTTACATCTGTGCTTTGCAAGCCACCTTGTGCTGCGTAGAAGAGAATACTTCACATACTACTGTTAACTTTCCCCATTTTCTGTTCCATTGATGAAACTTCCATGGAAAGGACTACTGTTGGTTAGCTTCCACATGAGCTCGAGTCTCTCTAGTTGACCTTAACAGAATTTTTGCAAGGTACACGAAAGGGGAAGAAATACATTGATTTACTCTACTAGGAATGTATACCACTTAAATTTTAACAGTAGACTATACTGCGATACACTGTGCCTCTCTTGTAGTATCTGCCACTGAAGTTGGATTAGCATCTCTAATGCTTTCATGCTTACTAAATGAACTGGTGATAAAATGTGCTACTCTTCTTTGAATCTTCTGTATTTCCTGTATCAATCCTACACTTCACTTCTACATACTTTATTGGCGTGTTTGCTACCCGAGATTGTACTGCAATTGCATAATCGCACACTAATGGATCCTTCAGTCTATTTAGACACTTAAATAAAGTCTTTCACAGATTAAGGTAACAAAATAAATAAGCATAAACTCTAAAGACTTATACTGATTATAAAACCATTGAATAATAAGTGACTTCTCTTAAGCACAAAAACACAAGTCCAAACGAAGCACAGCACTGAACAATGCAAGTATACATGCGAAAAAGTATGCAGGAAAGAGGAAAAATAACGGTTGCATAAAAAGTTTGAGTTACCTGCTGCATCAATTTCCAAGCTTTTGACGATTGCTTTCATCATCATCATCATCATCATCATCAGGGGGTAAACCTGATTGTTGGGAACTAGCAAGGCTCTCACTTTTATACCCACAGGATGGCATCTGATTAGCTGTATTACATCATGGTGTCAACACGGAAATGGTGCATACTGTGATGGTGCCTTCTACATCCACAGATTTTGTTTGCACTCCCTATCCAGCACTGATTGCAGCACCATCCCCTTGCCTCATGTGGTAAACTGCGAGAAGCTTCTTCTGTTCCCGTCAGTCAGTTTCAGCCCCCGCCACCACTGATCATGATGGAGGAGGATGAAATCAATCATCGAAAGTTTGGTATTTCATCCAAATTTGATGCAGCAAGTAAACTGAGAACTTTTTATGCAAGGAACCTGTCGCTAAACACTTCATAGCCCTACGAAGGTCGTGTGCGATTTCCCGATTTCCATTAACTTTGATACGTATATCAACTAAAAATGACTAGTGAGTGGGTAAAAAGGGAGATTTTCAAAACAAATGTATTAGATTTCATGATAATTAGCTAAAAATTTGGAGAAATAAAGGAATAACTGGTCTCTCGTATAGATCAGAACGGTTGGCAGGTACGCATTTTGGCTCCTCAATTTGCATGTCTGGTTAGTCTGCAAGCTTTGTACACAAAAGTCTTCATTCAAAAGTAATCACCAGAGACCTGAGCATAACCATCCCACTGTTTCAGAAGCCGAAGGACTACCTGTTTCCAAAATTCCTGTGGTGGTGACATGCTTCAGTTAATTGAAACAGTTGAAGCACTTCCCTTTGAGCTGATTTTTTAGCGCGCCACACTTTTTTTAAGTCAAGGGCAGATGCTCAAGCTGCTCCTACTTCAACTTTGACATTACATTTTGTATGACCTCGGACATGTGCAGAATCACTCTGTCCGTAAGTAGTCCAGCTGTGTTATTGATGGACTTGTGTAGGCTATGGAGTATAACACAATAAATGTTACTATTGATGGTTTTTCCATGCTCGACTAATTCGATGAGTATCGAACCTCACATGTCGAGGAAGATGGTGAGCATCTCCTTGCCTTCTGAGGGCAGAGCTTTAATTTTTCAGGGGGAGGTGAAAACACTACATTCGCATCCCTAGATGTCTCACTACGTTATTACAAAGCTGCATATGAAAATTTCAACTGGCTTGGTAATTACAACATTTCATACCTTTTTATTTGAACACTCATTATAATATAACTCTGCTAAGCACATAATTGACCATAATAGTTCTGGGGTTCAGTACCAACAGGATAGGAAGCATTCTCTGATAACTTATAAGTGTATGTATTTCTCACAAGGGAACCTCCCCATCGCACCCCCCTCAGATTTAATTACAAGTTGGCACAGTGGATAGGCCTTGAAAAACTGAATATAGATCAATCGAGAAAACAGGAAGAAGTTGTGTGGAACTATGAAAAAATAAGCAAAATATACAAACTGAGTGGTCCATGTGCAAGATATGCAACATCAAGTGTGGCGTGAGCTCAGGAGCACCGTGGTCCCGTGGTTAGCTTGAGCAGCTGCGGGACGAGAGGTCCTGGGTTCAAACCTTCCCTCGAGTGAAAAGTTTACTTTCTTTATTTTTGCAAAGTTATGATCTGTCCGTTCGTTCATTGACGTCTCTGTACACTATAATAAGTTTAGTGTCCATGTTTTGCGACCGCACCGCAAAACCGTGCGATTAGTAGACGAAAGGACGTGCCTCTCCAATGGGAACCAAAAACATTTGATCGCAAGGTCATATGTCAACCGATTCCTCGACAGGAAAACACGTCTGATATATTCTATACGACATGTGCGTCACATGACAGGAATATGCTGTCGACCCACCAAACTTGTACACTTGGCGAATGGGTAAATAGATTCTTCTACCGTGTCTTATTTAGGTTTTCTTGTGGATGTGATAATCACTCCGGAACCAAGGACCTCTCGCTCCGCAGCTGCTCACGCTAACCACAGGACCACGGCGCTACTGAGACCATAGTTTCCTTTCTGTTGCCTATCTTCCGCATGGACTACTCAGTTTGTATATTTTGCTTATTTTTTTCATAGTTCCACACAACTTCTTCCTGTTTTCTCGATTGATCTGTGTTCAGTTTTTCAAGGCCTATCCACTGTGCCAACTTATAACTACATCTGAGGGGGGTGCGGTGGGGAGGTTCCCTTGTCAGGTGCAAGTGGCGGAAGAGCGCAGTGAGTTGATCCTTGAGGTCAATGACAGAACATTAAATAGAATGTATTTGCTGCTGGGAGAAGAGCCCCCTTCAGATTTCTACATGCATTGTGGCCTTTGACTATATGCAACTACGAGGTTCCTAAATGTTTTCCTGTGTCATCTACCTGCTTCCATACGATTACCAGACTGGTCTTTTCTTGGAACTTGACAAAGAACTTCCATGGTTCGTGAATCATCCATCAATAAATATGTTACACCTATGTCCATTATATTTTTGCTTCTGTCAATCATATCTTCCAACTTCAGTCTTTTCGTTGATTTATTTGTCCAATTTTCTATGTTCAGTATGAGCACCGAACAAAACTGGCGAATGGCATATCAGTCTTTCACATATGAATCTACTACTAGCTGTTCAACTCTCAAGAAGATAACCAACTTCTGAAACATGTGCTTATGGGAGATAAACACTGGATCATTTGTGACAATTTGGAGAGCACCACAGATGGCAATTCTCATTTTGGATGCAGGACTGCATGCCAAATAATGTCCTACTCTCGAAGTAGTGGAACTATGAGGGTGCTGTCTTAAAATATATGCACTAACACAGCACTAACCTGTCCCAAAACCACTAACTTTTTGAAAGTTTTGATATTGCTGACATATCTGGTGTGTATTTTAAATATCTCAATACTCTCTGCAGATAACAATACATTCTACTCAACACTGAAAGAAAAATGAGTAAACCAAAGAACTACAACATTTTACATTCCAAGGGCAGCAGATCTGGCTTCAATTACAATTTTGTACATAATTTCTTAAAAGCTGACACCAAATGTAAATTAAAAACTTAATATAATGAACATTAAGACCATTTTTAACACACAAAACTACGACACTGACACCCTCTGAATGCCTCCTAGTAGCATTGCGGACATACAACATGGCAAGAAAAGTGTGCAAGTTAAGCAGAGGTGACTGTGGAATCACTCCAGCAACAATACAGGCCACAAATGGGGAAATCCACTGACATAAGTGACTTGGATAAATGGCACAATAATCTCAAGAACAGCAAAGCTACTGTCATGACAATCTTCTGAAAGTCATTTACAGACAGTGAAACAATACCGGGGGTCTATGGCTTGTCCACTCTGTGAAGCAACAAAGTCAACAATCTGTAGCAGATCTAAAGACAGAGTATAATGCCAGTGCAAGCACAAATGTTTTGCAGCACACTATTCAATGCAAATTATTGAACATGGGGCTATGCAGCACATGATTGCCAAGTGTTCTCATGTTGACCCAATGACAACATCAATTTCAACTGCAGTAGACCATGGATCAAGGGTTGGAGGAATCGTGCTTCTTGTCACGCTACATCCAAACTCGTGTCAACATACATCCTCATCCACATTAATATCTGCTCGAAACATGTACGCCAGGGACAAAACCTGGTGGGGGCAGTATGATATGGGGGACACCCCCTGGTCTTAAGTTAATAACTCTAAGTACATCACTTCACTTGTACATATATATGACTTATACTTAGTAATACATCTGTACTGTAGGCTGTTTAATTTGTTCACAATAATTACAAATATGATACAGTGTAGACATTATACATAGCTTGTCTTTTATTAAAGTTTTTTTTAAATACTATGCTGGTCACATTCATGTATATGAAATTTGAATTGGTTTAGTCTAATTTAGTTATTATGTGATCATTTTTTTAAATGTAATAATAGATATTATACTGCAGTATCTCATACATATGATAAACAATATATCTGCCACATCCAGTGGCCTGTAGACAGTGTACTGCAATGTCAAAACTGGTTGCACATGAATAAAACCAGTAAATACATCTAATTGTATTAGCCTTATTACATACAAAAAAACCGGATTACTGTCCATGTCACCAGACCAGAGTTCTACAAAAGCGGTCTGAGGAGTATGAGAGTGAACTCATGTTGATGTCTTGGCCACCAAATACATCTGATTGGAACCCGATGGGAAACGTCTGGAATGCTATTGGGTACCAGCCCTGCCCTCACAAACCATCAGCCCCTAATTTACAAGGATTGCATGACCAGGGCATAAACACCTGGTGTCACATATCTCTTGACTTGTTGAATCCATGCCAGGCACGATCGCAGCTGTATCGCATTTCAAAGTGGAACTGCATGCTATTGAGCACATGGTCACAATGTTTGGGCTCATCGTGTGTGTGTGTGTGTGTGTGTGTGTGTGTGTGTGTGTGTGTGTGTGTGTGTGTAGAAGGACACTTACTTTCTCGAAAAGACTGTAGAGATCTGCAACTTTGCTACTAACATCTTCATATTTCATCATTGCCAGAGTCTGCACAATCTGGCCTACTTGCATCAAATTAAATCTTGCTATGTAGCTTATTGGAGCATCTGTGATACCATACGGTTCTGGATGGACAATTGCAGGACATATGAAGTATGTGAATACAAGATCTGTACATATTGCGTAAACCTGTAAAACAAAATTTATCACATATTATTTGCATTTAATAATATTCATGGTTCACACAGTTACATGAAAACAGAGTAAGCTCCAAGATAACAATGAAGTTTTACTCTCAAATCCCTAAATAATTATAATAACAATGCCTGAAAAAGGGAACATGCTGAGAAGGTTGTATTCAGACAATTTTCAGACAGGATAAGTGAGAAGCTACAGAAGTAGGCTCTGTTCCACACACTGGGAGCAACAGAAAGCACCCAAGCACATTTATTTATTTTATATTTCATTGTAAAGTTTTTAAGCACAATATTAAATATAATACAGAAAATAATACATGCAATTTACAGACAGACATCTAAATTTTTAATACAATCAATTGCATCATTCATTGCCATCAGGAAATCATTAAAAGTACCACAATAGGCCCTGTTGGGACAGTCAGTGACTATGTGACAAATGGTTTGTCTAGCTGCTCCACAATCACAATCTATGAAGTGTGTCCACTCTTCTGCTGTGACTGGTGCTTATTCAGTTAAACACTGTACATGTTCTGTGCAATTGGTCAAAGGCAGAGGGGTTTCTTTCTTAAGCAAAGCAGTTCTGGCAATGTGGAGGGCAAGCAGTCTTGTTCCCATGTCTGTTAGGTTGAATTGAAATGTTCAGCTGCATGGCTGTTTTCATGGATTTTTTTTTTTTTTGGGTTAAACCTGTTTATTTCTAGAATAACCATATCTCGATGGATAGGGAGTTGCAGGTTGCCATGTATGCTTTTAAACTCACAGAGCAGAGCTGCTCTTCATCAAAGTCCAGCGGGCAGAATTTGGCTCAATATGGACAGTCATTTGCTGATGGTTGATCTTTGTGTATCACTGATAATTCTCACTGTGTTGTTCAGCTGTGCACTGAGAATTCGTTTGTGTGTGCACTATTGATCCATCCACCACACACAATGTTCCAGAAGCCGTCTAAGTTAAACCTGGCATTCAAAGCTCATGAAGGCATTAAGTTTCATATAGTCACAGATGTAATGTTCCAATGAGGAATATATGTAGGTGATGATGTGATTATTCAGAAACCATCTGTTTCCAGAATATACTTAAAACATAACACCACAAATAAAATAATTAAACAATAATAGTGTTAGCTAGTCCATTAGTTCCATGTTCTGTAGATCATATTCATGAGAAATACAATGGTGTGGGATGTGTGAATCGAACCAAAGACTGCACAGCCAAACCTGTAAATAACCAGTAATTGCCTAGTTACTGCTACTCAAGAATTAATTTGTGGTATAGAAGAGATTAATAAGGACGAACGACTTTGATCTACATTTGAAAACACTTCTGCTGACCATAAGATATTTTGTGTTTTATAGGTGTGTGTCTTACTCCTTTCTGTAAGATAGATAAATTCACTAGAGAGTAGTGAAGATGAGTTTTCCTCATAATATTTATTTGTAAATCTCTCTAACAACTCTCAAATTGCAATGAATTGTTAACAACAGATTTCATCAGTGAATAACTCTACTGTTAGGCTGTGATTAATATTCCAAAATGGTTAAACATATGCCTGCACGGTGTACCTGTGTGAGCCCCCACACCTAATTCTAATTATTTTCCTTTGCGCAATGAATAATTTTTGCCTAAGTGAGGAATTCCCCGGAATGTAATCCTGTAGGATATTAGCAAGTGAAAATATTCTAAATATGTTAAATTACTGATATCTATGTCCCCAAAATTGGCAATATTGAGTCGCATCTTAACATCATTTTATACTGTTTTGGATCAGGATGATATATATACTAACTTCCTGATTCATTCAGAATACTTTATTTATGCCTGAGACTCAGCTCATTAAAACAAAATTAATACATACTGAGTCTTATTTGTGAGGCTACAGCTCATTTTCACCAGAAACACATCCTAGTTCTGAAGATTCCACCTGTCCGACAGATCACCATTTCCCCACAAATACTGAGAACACTGTGCTTAATCTAACCTCTATTTATCAGTTTACAACAATATTCTTTTACAAAGCAGTCACTGACGTGACAGAATATAGTTCCAAAAGAGTATATAATAAATATGGTTCAAATCCCTCCTACAGAAGCCCACTGGATGTTTTTCTGTGTAGTCCCTAAATTTCTAAAGGAAAACAGTGTGATTGTTTGTTAGACAGTACACGGTTAGGTTGATATCTTACCAAATCCTTCCCTGATCTGAACTTGTGCTTCTTTTCTAATGAGTTCATGGAAGATGAGACGTTAAACTGTATTTCCTCTTTTCTTCTGTCCAGACAGTATGGTATACTCTGTAACATCTTTGGGGCACAGATTGTGGCTGTGTGTGTGCTTAATGTGGCGGCCAATACAAGTAACTATTTATCTAATATTCACAAACACATTCTCTAACACAGCACTCACTGAACATTTTTTATTTGCTGGCATCAAAGTTTAACCTACTGGCTAGGTTCTACAGGAGGTTGTGTTAGATACATTACTACAACCTTTTACCTGACTGAACATGTATACTGTTCAACAAAATGAGGATACTATCCAACCATGTTATATTAATGTGATTGTCAACTACAAATAAGTTTTTTACGGCAGGGAAAGGTGTTCTAAGCCTGATACAGCCAAAACTTTCCAGTATGGTAGGAACACACCCTTGGGAGACCACATCCCAACAGGTGGGACACTACCAGGTGGCACAATACTTGCTTTACAAAGCAGTCCCACGAGTCACGTACCACCACCACACCCTCCTGGTACCCTTCCATCAGACGGCTTTATAAGTTGCCAACCAACTGCTCTCCAGACACCTCATATCTAGCACTCGTGGTACATAATTCTCTGGGCTTAACACCAACCATACCGAGTGGTTCCTCAATCAGAGGCCCTTTTGCTGGGCACATAGTACACTCTGTGCTTTACTCTGGGCTTTACGCCAGCTATGTCAAGTGCACCACCCATCCAAGACACAAAGGAAAGAAAGTTTCGAATGTGGTTCCTCTTGAATCTCTCTTATTGGTATGTATTCATTACACTGACACATAATCTAAGGCCCCTAGTGTTCTTAAACATAGTTTATGCCTATATCATACAATATTAAATTGGAGTGTGTTGGGTTATAACATGAGTACTGTGGCACATTCATACAAGATAAAAGAAAGGCCATACACTCAAGAAGATATTGTTGCAGCTATAAAAGAAGTGAAAGATGGATCATCACTTCAGGAAGTAGCATTGAAATACAAAATGGATCAAATGTTCCTGCCCAGAAAGGTAAATGGTATCCACTCAGGTGTGCAATGTCGGAAGACAAACTTGACAGCTGATCAAGAAACAATTTTATCTACACACATGAATACACCTGCTAAATGGGAATTTCCACTGACAAGAGCTGATGTTGCTTAGGACTTTGTAGAACAGAATGGATTGACCACTTGTTTTAATGATGGTGCAAAGTGGTTCAGAAATTTCTGTTTGCATAATTCACCAACACTGAAACTCTTGAAATGAATTGTAGAAAAGCAATAATTGACCCCTTTATCATTTATGATCAGCTAAGAGAACTACTGTGAGAGTTGGATACCAGAGATAAACCAGCCTACATACAGAATTTGGATGAAACATACTTTTTGGCAGATCCTTCCAGGATACATGTTGTTACAGGTATTGGGTTAGATGTTTCCTTGATATTCAAGGCTCTGGAAAAGACAATACTACAACCATGCTTACTTGTGTGTCAGCTTATTGTTTTTTACAGTGAGCTTTCATGGAGTTCCTGGAAGAGGGGAAAATGATTTATCTGGCAATTTTATTCATATGTAGTTCATGGTTTTATGATGTCATCCACCTTTTCAGGCTACTGTAATCACTCCTGTGGCCAGGTCTTTACTTTTCCTGTTGGATGGTCACCTTAGTCATTTAGATCCTACAGTAATAGAAAAAGCGAAGAGTAACAGAGTTGCAAACATAAAGCTACCAAAGCACACAATTCACCAGCTGCAGTCTTTAGATAAGTGTTGCTTCAAGCCATTCAAAGACACCTTGAATATTGAGTTGATTCAGTGACAAAGTAGCAGTCAGTGAACACCATCCAAATCAGAATTTCTGGATTTGTCAGCAAAGTGTGGCCAGATGCTTTGGAGCCTAAAAACATAACTTCAGGCTTCAAGAGCACAGGAATCTACCCCCTACGATAGGTCACAGTATCCTGTTAACCAATTTGATGGTGCAAAAGTTCATACCTATTATACACAAAACAAAACCAGATGGAAAAAACTCACAAATGTCACTGAGCTGGAGCACAAAAATTTTGAAGATGGTGCCATGTTGCCTTGCTGTGATGGAGGAGAATTTGAAGCTGATGATTCTAGAAGAAGTGTAGCCTCCGTTTGCAACAGTGGCTCTTCTGCAAGTTTTGAGAATTTACTTATTCTGAGAATCAAAAAACTGACAAACATATGATCAAGCGTCATCAAATAGTCACATTCACACAGAAAATAATCTCAGTAGAATACAGTAAACTCTTTGCTGAAAAAGAAAGGCCTCCAACCAAGAGTACGCCAAAAGCAGAAGAGACAGAAAGCTATAACTGTGACCAAAGCTGTGGAAAGTACACAGAAAAGAAAGGAAACTGGGGAGACTGATTCCAATTCTGACACATCTTTGAAGAGTGATGACTGCACGGATGACATTGATCCCTTTGAACAGTCCACACCAAATCCTACTGTAATAAGTGATCTAGCACATGTAGGTGGTGGACTTTGCATCTCGGCTAAATTTTGAGGTGGAATGAGGAATGCACACAGCTACAGATGTGTGTGCACCATACAAAAATACTGTAAAATGACCTAGAAGTTGTGTGTTTACAGACTCTGTGGACAAGGATAAAATTGTTTTCAGATTTAATGAAAATGACATTTCCCACATTAATAAGTGTGTTGTGATAGAGAAATTGCCAATTCCTCATGTTACTGCTGGGGTGGAAAATATGAAATGAAAAATTTGCTTTGTGTTTAACGGTCCTGTTGATGTTCAAGGTATCAGTGATTCTTTTTTGTGTACCTCTTATTTTTGAGTCAGTGGCAATATATTAAGATATACCCAATGCTGGTTGACTTTACAGTATTAACAATAGGAAAAACAAATAAAGGAATTTTTGTAGTTCACTCTGACGTACATTTCTTTCCGCAAATATCCTGGAAATATCTACCACAGAAAAATACCAGTTATACGTACGTATCACTTTGTGCATTCTCTATCTCATTTATGAGACCTCAACCTTCTATCTTCAGTGTACATAACAATTTCACATATGTATCATACACTGCTGTTTGTGAAAAGGGCAACACCGAGAAGGAATTACCCCAATAGCATCACATTTGATGGAAGTGGCGACAGGTGTGCAAGCAATACGTGATACGTTTTACAGCAAGATGGGGTACACATAGGCCGAGCAGAGGCCCCTTGTATCAGTCCAACAGGGTCGGTGTTGCACCTAGTGTAGTCGGTGCAGAGCTGTCACACAAGGTGGAAACAATACAGTGAGTACCTGTATGCCTCGTCGACATCAAAGGGAGCCATATTGGCATGTGAGCGAGTTGGAACGGGACAGAATGATCGATCTCCAGGAAATGAGATTGTCATACCATGACATTTTGGCTCACACAGGGCACGCTGCTACGACAGTGATGCATGTGTGGAAGCAGTGGACAGAGGAAGGTCATACACAGTGACGAGCGGGAACTGGCCCATGGAACATGACCACAGCACGGGATGACCATCACCTTGTCCGCATGGCCATTACGGACAGTACAGCATCATCCACAGTGTTGGCTCATCGCTGGAGCACTGCAAAAGGTGTTAACTTGTCTGCGTCAACGGTCTGTCACCGTCTGCTGCAGATTGGACTGCCGTTATGTTGGATTCCATTGTCCAGAAACCACAAGCTCCTCCGACTGCAATGGGCACGTGAACACTGTCACTGGGGCGCTGAGTGGCAACATATAATCTTTTCAGATAAGTCCCAATTCAATGTGTCCTACAGTGATGGCCACATATGTGTCCAGCGGTACCGTGTTAAGCGCAACCTGTAGGGCTGCATTGTGGAGCGGCATAGCGGACAAACACCAGGTGTGATGGTTTGGGGTGCCATTGGTTACAACAACTGATCTCGCCTCATATGTATTGCAGGCACTTTGAACAGCAACCGGTACCTAACGGAGGTTGTGGAGCCTGACATACTCTCCCTGCTTTAGGCATCTCCACAGGTCACATTTCAGCAGGACAATGTCCAACTACATATTGCGGCGAATGTACAGTTCTTCTTTGAAGAGTGATGGGTACCATTGCTTCCCTGGCCTGCACATTCGCCAGACATGTCGCTCATCAAATATGTCAGGTATAAGGTTGGTCGGCATCTGGTGCGTCACGGTCCTCCAGTAACTGATGTCACAGGTTTGTGGGTTTGGATACAAACTGCGTGGACGGAAATCCCTGAGGATCGTATTCAGAACGTCGTTGATTCAATGCCACAGTGTATAGCAGCTCTAATTGCAGTGTATGATGGCCACACGACATACTGAATAATAGGGCTCAAAGGAAATTCAGAGATTTGAAAAGGTAATCATTTGTTACTTCTCATATACCTAATCTGTGGTATTAAATAAATTGAATTCATGCATTTCCTTCTTGGTGTTGCAATTTCCACAAACAGTAGTGTATTTTGGACCAGCTTTATCATATTTAAGAATTTCAGTGCAAAAAAAGCGATATGCAGTGTTTTTTCCCTACAGACGACACCAAATGGAGTAATATCAACAGCCATACACCTCCCAAAAAGGTTGCACATTTTTTCAGTGCTATATGTGCTAGACTTCTGTCAACACCCGAGATCCACTATTACATCTTTCACTTGTTTAGTTCTCTTCACTACCACAACCCACACACACAATAGTCAAGACATTATGTCCCATATGAAATGCCACATAGTTCTCAGAAAAACTGTCATACAATGACACTGATGAATTGTGCCTTTCTGTTTGTATCGTGCCATCAATGTCAATAACGCAGTGTCTCTTAGCAGTGTAGTGGATAGTTGAAGGCTTGTCGACCACAACGAACTAATCGTTTGGTGCCACAACCACTGCTCAATTTATATGGTTGGTAAGACAGTTCAAAAGATTCTGTAACATCTATGTCATTGCACTTCTGGAAATGTTGAGTTCTATTCAGCTTTACTATACATGTATGTTACATTCTATTCACAGCATTCCTTCAAGCTGCTGCAGTTTTCACAATTGTGCATTTCACAATATGCCATTACCAGTGGAAACCTATACTAAGAGTTTCATTTTGATCCCTTGCTATGAAAAACAAAAGTACCTTAATAGAGTCTTCACAACACAACAGTATCTCAGTGTTCCAAAATAAAATCAACCCATAATAATCACATGATTATTGATGCTTTCCTTTAACACTACAGTGACTGGACCCAAAACAAAAACAGACTTATAAAATTCACATTCATCTTTACTTTATTGGATTTTTTTTTTACTATAATGATCATAAAACATGCTCTGAAGTGCCTCTAAACCCTAATGTAACTCATTTCTTTCTCGTTTATACACCAAATATTTCTTCATGACTCCAAACAATTACTGCAAATTTATGTTGCTTCTGCGAAAATTATCAAAAGTTAATTCCTTTGTCTGCGTACCCCTGACCCCCCTACCCCACCTCTCATCCCATTCAACTATTAGATCTTACTATTCACTAAAAGATTCAAGCAAGCAGTGTCAAATACATCAGTGAAATACACTTACCCCTGAAAATACAGAGAATTATCCTTCAGTTATGAATTCTTATAATAAAATTGACACAGTATCTCATTAAAGAATAGTTAAAAATTAGTATGTAATTTTTCCCAAGGGCATGCAGCTTTACTGTATGGTTAAATGATGGCATCCTCTTGAGTAAAATATTCCTGACCTAAAATAGTCCCCCATTCGGATCTCTGGGCAGCGACTACTAAAGAGGATGTCGTTATCAGGAGAAAGAAAACTGGCGTTCTACGGATCAGAGCATGGAACGTCAGATCCCTTAATGGGGCAGGTAGGTTTAAAAAGAGAAATGATAGGTTAAACTTAGATATAGTGGGAATTAGTGAAGTTCGGTGGCAGGAGGAACAATACTTTTGGTCAGGTGAATACAGGGTTATAAATACAAAATCAAATAGGGGTAATGCAGAAGTAGGTTTAATAATGAATAAAAAAATAGGAGTGTGGGTAAGCTACTACAAACAGCATAGTGAACGCATTATTGTTGCCAAGACAGACACGAAGCCCATGCCTACTACAATAGAACAAGTTTATATGCCAACTAGCTCAGCAGATGATGAAGAAATTGATTAAATGTATGATGAGATAACAGAAATTATTCAGGTAGTGAAGGGAGATGAAAATTTAATAGTCATGGGTGACTGGAATTTGAAAGTAGGAAAAGGGAGAGAAGAAAACATAGTAGGTGAATATGGATTGGGGATAAGAAATGAAAGAGGAAGCCACCTGGTAGAATTTTGCACAGAGCATAACTTAATCATAGCACTTGGTTCAAGAATCATAAAAGAAGGTTGTATACATGGAAGAATCCTGGAGATACTAGAAGGTATCAAATAGATTATATAATGGTAAGACAGAGATTTAGGAACCAGGTTTTAAATTGTAAGACATTTCCAGGGGCAGATGTGGATTCTAACCACAATCTATTGGTTATGAAATGCACATTGAAACTGAAGAAACTGCAAAAAGGTGGGAATTTAAGGAGATGGGACCTGGATAAACTGAAAGAACCAGAGGTTGTAGAGAGTTTCAGGGAGAGCATAAGGGAACAATTGACAGGAATGGGGGAAAGAAATACAGTAGAAGAAGAATGGGTAGCTCTGAGGGATGAAGTAGTGAAGGCAGCAGACGATCAAGTAGGTAAAAAGACGAGGGCTAATAGAAATCCTTGGGTAACAGAAGAAATATTGAATTGAATTAATGAAAGGAGGAAATATAAAAATGCAGTAAATGAAGCATGCAAAAAGGAATATAAACGTCTCAAAAATGAGATCGACAGGAAGTGCAAAATGGCTAAGCAGGGATGGCTAGAGGACAAATGTAAGGATGTAGAGGCTTATCTCACTAGGGGTAAGATAGATACCGCCTACAGGAAAATTAAAGAGACCTTTGGAGAAAAGAGAACCACTTGTATGAATATCAAGAGCTCAGATGGAAACCCAATTCTAAGCAAAAAAGGGAAAGCAAAAAGGTGGAAGGAGTATATAGAGGGTCTATACAAGGGCGATGTACTTGAGAACAATATTATGGAAATGGAAGAGGATGTAGATGAAGATGAAATGGGAGATACGATACTGCACGAAGAGAGTGACAGAGCACTGAAAGACCTGAGCTGAAACAAGGCCCCGGGAGTAGACAAGATTCCATTAGAACTACTGACGGCCTTGGGAGAGCCAGTCCTGACAAAACTCTACCATCTGGTGAGCAAGATGTACGAGACAGGCGAAATACCCTCAGACTTCAAGAAGAATATAATAATTCCAATCCCAAAGAAAGCAGGTGTTGACAGGTGTGAAAATTACCGAACTATCAGTTTAATAAATCACAGCTGCAAAATACTAACGTGAATTCTTTACAGACGAATGGAAAAACTGGTAGAAGCCGACCTCGGGGAAGATCAGTTTGGATTCCGTAGAAATGTTGGAACACGTGAGGCAATACTGACCTAACTACTTATTTTAGAAGAAAGATTAAGGAAAGGCAAACCTACGTTTTTAGCATTTGTAGACTTAGAGGAAGCTTTTGACAATGTTGACTGGAATACTCTCTTTCAAATTCTAAAGGTGGCAGGGGTAAAATACAGGGAGTGAAAGGCTATTTACAATTTGTACAGAAACCAGATGGCAGTTATAAGAGTTGAGGGACACGAAAAGGAAGCAGTGGTTGGGAAGGGAGTGAGACAGAGTTGTAGCCTATCCCTGATGTTATCCAATCTGTACATTGAGCAAGCAGTAAAGGAAACAAAAGAAAAATTTGGAGTAGGTATTAAAATCCATGGAGAAGAAATAAAAACTTTAAGGTTCACCGATGACATAGTAATTATGTCAGAGACAGCAAAGGACTTGGAAGAGCAGTTGAACGGAATGGACAGTGTCTTGAAAGGAGGATATAAGACGAACATCAACAAAAGCAAAACGAGGATAGTGGAATGTAGTCAAATTAAGTCGGGTGATGCTGTGGGAATTAGATTAGGAAATGAGATACTTAAAGTAGTAAAGGAGTTTTGCTATTTGGGGAGCAAAATATCAGATGATGGTCGAAGTAGAGAGGATATAAAATGTAGACTGGCAATGGCAAGGAAAGCGTTTTTTGAAGAAGAGAAATTTGTTGACATCGAGTATAGATTTAAGTGTCAGGAAGTCGTTTCTGAAAGTATTTGTATGGAGTGTAGCCATGTATGGAAGTGAAACATGGATGATAAATAGTTTGGACAAGAAGAGAATAGAAGCTTTCGAAATGTGGTGCTACAGAAGAATGCTGAAGGATGGGTAGACCACATAACTAATGAGGAGGTATTGAATAGAATTGGGGAGATGAGGAGTTTGTGGCACAACTTGACAAGAAGAAGGGACTGGTTGGTAGGACATGTTCTGAGGCATCAAGGGATCACAAATTTAGCATTGGAGGGCAGCGTGGAGGGTAAAAATCGTAGAGGGAGACCAAGAGATGAATACACTAAGCAGATACAGAAGAATGTAGGTTGCAGTTAAGTACTGGGAGATGAAGAAGCTTGCACAGGATAGAGTAGCATGGAGAGCTGCATCAAACCAGTCTTAGGACTGAGGACCACAACAACAACACGTAAATTCAACAATATAAACCACAAAATACGAAAGTCTAAATGATGCTTACCTCCTTTGGTTCAATATTCCCAGATTTTGAAAGTAATGCCGCAATTTGGCGAACTAGCCACAAAATTCCAAAGGGAAAACAATGCATATTTTTTGATATACTCTTCACAAATCTATTTGTGGCAGCAAATAGTCGTTTATTTGTCCAGTTACGGTACTCACTAAGTCTGGTATTGTACTCAGTTGTCCCTTCAACACCAAATTTCTTTAGCCTTTCCTCTGGAGGAAATCTTAAACATAAAAAAATAAATGTTCATAAAACTAATACTTTCAACAACACAAATACTTAGCAAATGTTACCAACAGAGCCACAGTTTACTAGATGATATCTTATCACACCTTATTGTTGCTTTATCAGGATCTATATCCAAATACATTCCATCCTCCATCAGCAGCTGCATTATTGGTTGATGTAGTGCAGCTGTTAAAAATAACTTTGCCGAGAAGAGACCTTCATGAAATTCTCCATAAAGGCGCGCAAATGAGGATGATTTCTGTCTTAGAAGCCTGAAATTATGATACATATACATTTGAAAATACAATTATATATATTTGAAGTAACAACATAAAATCTAACAAGTTACCATGTTTTAACATAAATTCATCTCTCAGCTGAATTCTGTGTTTACATTGCTTAGTATTATCCACAATTTCCAGGAAAAGTTAACTACAGTCACAAAACATGCACATCTGATAGTACAAAGGGTGTTCAAAAACTTTGGACAGTCGTCTCTAATTTTTTTTATTTTTTGCGGGAGGAGAACGAAATTTTTTGTGAACCTACTCGGAACATTTAGCTATAAATTGGTTTATAAAAGTATTTTCTTTTCTCTACATGTGAGCCATAATGGACCGTGAAGTAGATGTCAGGCTGCGACAACGGCAGATGATGGAGTTCCTCTTCAAGACCGGCGATGACTCTGACACATCGATACAGGAAGTTGCTCCCTGTTTATGGGGAGGACACAGTGAATCGCAGCAGTATCCAGCGATGATTGCAGAGGTTTAAAGAAGGTGATTTCTCTCTGCTGGACAATCCACGATGCGGTAGACCATCGACGGCAGTGAGTGATGTGAATAAGGAGACCATTGATCAAATCATCCAAAATGACAGATGTGTGACGACATGACAGCTTTGCTGAAATGACTCGTTTGTCATGGGGTAGTGTGGTACCACTGGTACAGTCACTAGAATACAGAAAAATCTGTGTAGGTTGGGTGCCTAGATTATTGACAAGAGAAACCAAAACGATGAGGAAGAATGTGTGCGAGGGCCTAATGAAGACCTTTCCTAAAGAGTGGAAACAGTGTTTTGACGGCGTCATTACCCAGGAGGAAACATGGTTGTTTTTGTCTGAACCTGAGAGCAAAACCCAATCCATGGAGTGGGGTCATCCGGGTTCCCCTCGGGAGAAGAAATCAAAACTTTCACAAACAGCAGGCCAAAAGGTGATGGCCTCCTCCTTCTGGGATCAGTGTGGTGTCATTTTCAGTGACTTTTTGGAACCTGGCTCCACAATGAACCAGGACCATTACTGTTTGTCATTGGACAAGCTGTGATGTGCAATCAAGACCCACAGACCACAGCATCAGGGTCAGCTCATCAGGCTACACCATGATAACACCAAACCCCATACAGCCCTTATGACACAGGAGAAAATCAGGAAAATGGGTTGGAAAATTGTTCCTCATCCTCCATCTGATTTTTACCTCTTTGGTCGTCTGAAGGTTCACCTGCGCAGTAAAAAATTTCATAGGATGAAAGACCATACTTTCCGTGTCAAGTGATGGTATAAAAGTCAATCCCCAGAATTTTACGAAAGTGCATTTACATCATGGATAGTACATTGGGCCAGATGCATCACAGCTTATGGAGGCTACACTGAGTAGGCTCAATGTATAGCTAAATGTTCCAAGTATGTTCACAAAAAATTTCATTCTCCTCCTGCAAAAAATAAAAAGATTAGAGAGGACTGTGCAAAACTTTTTGAGGTTTGCTTCCCTTCTGAGAGGGCACAAGGAAGCAGTTAAATGAATCACTATTTTATTAAGATGTGATCAGATGGTAATGGTTGAAATGAAAATCAAGAGATATGTTTTACATCACACACACACACACACACACACACACACACACACACACACACGAAAATTGTGAACCACCTCATAAGCAAACAAGGCAGGACAAATAATGCAATATATGCAAAGACACAAAAGTTCTTTCTTTCATAGAGAGAGAGAGAGAGAGAGAGAGAGAGAGAGAGAGAGAGAGAGAGAGAGAGAGAGAGAGAGAGGATAAATTTGGAACTGCCAAGAAAAACATCAGCCTGTGCGGGACGCTGTAGGCATTTTTTTGTATTTTTTCACAATGGTGATTCAGTACATCTTTCTAAATTATGTGACTCTTGATACAGTTCAAAATGTGTTTGTGATCCAACTATCCGTCCACTACTGATTCAAAAGTAGTAAATTTGTTTGCGGTAAGAACATGACAAGCAATTCATGACAGAAGTCTAATAGATGCTAACATTCATTTAATGTCTTGAAGTACCTTAGAGTACAAAGATTACATAAAGTCACACACTTTATCCCCAATGATGATAAATATTTGCAACAGGGTTCATATCTGAATCATGAATACTAATTTCTTAAAAATCATTGCTGTGCAAGCATCACTTGGGAGGATGTAGCAACTGGAGCTGTCTGCTACCCCTAGCACACGACATTTGCACACACTGCAACTTGAGGAAACAAGAAGCCAAAAACTAAATTGGCTTATACAAGGGTGTAGGTACCCTGGACTGTTATGGTACGATGGAAAAAACCTCATGTGCTTGGCAACTGCAGATTGCTGGTTGTGTACGGTGCTGCCACAGTGCAGACTCTGAGATCGAAAATTCATTTCACGCCCACAAAATACATACAATCTAAACTACTGTAGTTAGAAGTTAGGCCAAAATGCCAAATGAAAGATAAAAATGAGACACGTAAGTGCATCTAAACACACACTTGGTAGGCAGAATAGTACCTAAGATATTGAAGACGTAAGATTTGGAAATACCAACTGACTTAAGAAACTGATAACTTCCTAAGGCCCTACACTATTTTAAATAATTAACAGTCCACAAATAGCACTCTAACAGCTCTATCTTGCACCCGAACAGCTCTATCAAAACACAGGTACACAATTTTTATTAATGAAATACATTTTGGTTTGTTATGATCCCGAATGTTCATTCTGATAACTAAAACTGTATTTTAACATAAAATAAATCTCAAATCACTAAACGTAGCAGAAGTATGAGTCAGTAGGCTATAGTAGCTATCAGAAGTCAGTTACATTTCATCATGTTTATTAATAATTAATAGCAAATATGGGTAAATTAACTATCTCACTCATTAACATGTAAACAACGAGAAAACTAAGGATCCCATTACAATCTAAGAACACCATAGGAAGGCTGGTGAAATTCTGGTCTGAATTCGTATGCACTATGTGTCGTAGCAATAAGTTAAATGTAAATCTAAATTAGTTCCAATACAATTCATTATTTTATAGATATGTTTAGAAGTGACTGTACGCTCAAATTCTTGATGATAATTAGAATTTTAGTTGGTAAAGAGTGCAACTGGATGTCCAATTGCACTTAATGCCAACTAATGGCCACAGACACTTATTTAAGAGGCTGCTTCACTAAGCAACACTAGTCATAGTCCAAGTGCACATGTGAACTGATGAGCTACTGTGTATCAAGATTTTAAATGTGGTATGTCTTCACTTTTTTCTATACAATTTATTATTGTATACTACTTCTCATTTGTTCTGTTTACCTGAGATATTCTGATGATAGCTGTCACCAAAATCAGTAACGATTTTTTTTAAATAAAAATATAAATAGTGATTAAGATGGGAAATTATAGTAAACATGAGAAATTCACAAGGACAGATCACTTCTCCAAAAGGGCAGTGGCCATACTGGCTCAAGATAGTTCACTTCGAGAGCTGGACTGAGGATGACATATGGTCAAATGAGTGGCCTAATGAGTGTGAATTTAGAGGTTTGAAATTTTTCAGCAACTGTTTCAAGGACTTGGAAAATTTTGTGCAAGAGTTCTGAAAACTTGAACTCTGAGCAGTTATCAATGTGGACTTGCAAATATCTCAACAACTAGCCCCGTGAAGATGAGCAGCACTGGATTTGTCAAAATTTATTTCAACAGTTGCTTCGAGAACTTTAAGACTGAACAGTAGCATGGTGTGGTGCACTCAGCACTTTTGTAATTGTGTGGCAATATCTGTCATTGTGTTGCCTTAATGAAATTCAAAGTTTAATAAAGATTTTTAATTCTAAATGTCAACTAGCTGGTGTTGGAAGTTTTGTTTTGTTTTGTTTTGTTGCTGCACTTAATAGTTGTTAAAGAGGATGTAGGTTCCTGTCTTCTGGGATACAATCAAGAGAACTGTCCTTGAGGAACAAGCTAGCTTCATTTACAAACAAGTTTGCTGTAACCAAGTATTAACACAAGTGACCCATAATAAGAGTAGATACCACAAAAAACTTAAAACACTGGCACCGTTTTGTAAAGTCATCAGCTGCCAATCAAAATGTGTACTGAGAAATCCTGCTTTTAGGCCTCAGTTTTGTAGAGTTTCTTTCTTTTTTTCCCCAATGTCAATAAACTTCACCAACAGTTTTTTTATACAATTCCTTCATACTAAAACATGACAACAACTGTCACGTCTTAGTATGAAGCAACTGTAGAACAATTGGAATTCACCATATCCAGAGATTTATGGCACTATATGACAAGTACTTTTATTTGGATAGAAGAGTATAGGGCCTGAAGATGGCCACATGAAATGTCAAAACTGGTTACTTTCAGAATAAAATAAAATATCTTGATGTATATGGCTGTTGGTGAGGTTTATTGACATTGAAAATTACTTACCAGCTGATGCCCCTTGGCCATGATGGACCAACAGAGATAGAGTTTTGTACAGTTGTCAGCTGCCTATCAAACAGTGTAGTGAGAAATCTTGCTCTGAAAATCACTGCAGATTATCATGTACAGTGAACTAGACAAACTTTTTAACAACGTGTTCACCAACTGCAGACTCAAGAGTGCCCATTGGAAACTAAAAGGGCTATAGAACACTGAAGACTAGCTTAGAGCAGTAATTCATGGTGATATCTCTTATTTTTGAACTGTATGCTGTGGATTTACCACATATTGAATATAGAGATTTCCAACATGGAGATGGACTTGCTGTTACCCTCCATAGCCACAGCCTTGATATATGAAAATACAATGTAAAACAACTGCATTGTTACTCTGCACTTAACTAACATTCTCAAAAATTTCATTATAAGTTGGTTGAAAAGGTGAAGTTCAAAAATAATCTAGTCAAGAGAGAGGCAGTAACAAACTGAGATGGTGATATTTCAATGTTGTGAGCTGTAATGCTGGATCTCCTGTTTCCAGCTGTAGTGCCGTGTTCCTTTTGGCAAAGCAGTGGCCACACAAATAAGGTTTATGCACAGCTACACACTGTCTTATGAATTAGGTATTATTGTGTTCTATACGAGCAGCTCGTGGTCTTGCGGTAGCGTTCTCGCTTTCCGCGCACAGGGTCCCAAGTTCGATTCCCAGCGGGGTCAGGGATTTTCCCTGCGTCGAGATGACTGGGTGTTGTTGTGTTGTCTTCATCATCATCATCATCATCATCATCATCATCATAATCATCATCCCTCCCCATTACAGTTGGAGGAAGGCAATCGCAAACCACCTCCGCTACGACCTTGCCTAGTCGGCGGTGTGGGTCTCCCGCATCGTTCCCTACGCTCCTCGGAGTATGGGACATCATCATCATCATCATCATCATCATCATCATCAACAACATCATATGAGTTAATTGGCTGTCCATCCTTGCCATATTATCCCACCACTGACCCATAGAAAGCCCATTGATCCACAGAAATCCAGCTTTTATAAATATATTTAAGAAAGCTAACGCCAATGCAGATGTTCCTTTGAACTCGGACATATACAAACTTCCTTGCAGCTGACTGGTAGGAAGTAGTGCACATTATCTTCAGGCACAAGATCTAATTTTAAAAGAAGTCTGACCTGATGGAAGACTCAAAGTAGAATTGTAGATAAATTGGTCAAAAAAATATGAAATTATTGAAGAACAATCAATCACACTACCTGGTTTTGTGGTGACAAGGAAGTTGTGTCATTTATGAATAATTTAAATGTATTACCATGAGCACTGTGGAGGAATGGCCTGACAGAAGACTGGTACATTGTCTGTAACTCAGCACTAGGTTGATGGCACTATATAGTGGAGGCTTGAGTTCCTATTAGCAATCGAGATGCGTCTATGCCATCTCCAATTTTTGCATGTTGTGACAATATTTTCTTCTTTTGGGAAAAATTACTTTTAAATGACACTTTCATCAAATAAACACAGTTCATGAATTTCACGTATTCTGATAATTTCACAGACCAACAGGCAGATAATAATTACCTTCGAGGATTGTCTGAAGGTACCAGCTGCAGCTCTGTTAGATGACGAAGAAGTGTCAAAGCTAGGTGAGTATCTTCAGGTAATATGCAGCTACCCAAAAGACCAGTTGCCACAGAGTGGACAACACCAGCCATGGTATCTGGAGGAAGCAATTTGTCGCCAACCACAAGACATCCTGCTAGAAGTTGTGGAGAGTTGCGAATTCTCTGCAGAAACTGTCCATAAGCCAGACATCCCTGTAATTGTACAAACTTAAAACAGTTAATATATTATGCATCCTCACATTCACTTGATACAATAGTATTCTAAAATTTAACTTTTATACTGCCACTTAATTTTATTTAATTTGTTAACGGTCTCCATATTTCCATATTATCCAAATGCTGTGCTTCAAAATCTCATATTACTATCAAAATCAATTTTCTAAAGATTCTGCAGAGCTGGAAAAATGGTTCCAGAATTCGCATGTGTAAGGTTATCACAAAGTGTAAGGATAAAGTGCACCCAGTCAGAGAAGAATGAATCATAGAAGCTAATTGTGCACTGACAGGAGGATAAATGCATAAATTACACTAGATATGTCCATCTAACACAACATTGGGCTTGGTCATTTGGCTATTACATTGGGTATGACTTGCTTGGAGTAAATTATTCTTGGCTCAAACTGTCATATTTCGTTAAAATTTTGTTTCTGTGTGGATCCACAGCCTGTAAATATTTAATGAAAGAAAACATGGTCTGTAGTCGACTGTAGTGTAAAAGATCTTTATTTAAATCGTGCAATTAGCTTCAGCAAATTTTTATTTACAGGTACAAAGTAGACATCATACTCCTTTTTTACTCTGGGAATGGATCTGTATCACAAATGTTACAGCCTCACATCATACTGGCAACTGTGCTTAGTACTTAGAGCAAAGTTAACAATATAACATTTGAGGTTGTAATGTGGATCCATTCTCAATTTAATGATAGAATGTGATATCTATTTTATTTGTGTAAATAAAATAATGTGATACTTACAATATATAACACATTATACCAAACTTGTTCTAGAAAATGACAAGTTGTCAAAACTAGCTAATCACATTATTCCAATAAAGATCATTTACATTACAGTCAACTATGGACCATATTTTCTTTCATTATTTATTTTGTCATATTTCACAAGTATGGACAATACTTCACCAAAAGCTACAGTACTAGATGATAGTACCCCTCTCTATTTTGTGGTCATTCAGATTTTACTAGCTAATACAAATGATGGAAACTCCAAGAAACAACATCCAGTACAACCTGTGAAATTTCCTTAGTTTGTTTGGGAAATTAACTAAAGTTATTTCACTTGCCATTTACTCCAATAGGAAGGAAAGGACGATAAGGGCTTTATGCCCCATGAGTGACGAGTTCATTAGAGAGAGAACACAATCTCTGAATTGACTAGGACATTGAAGAGAACTGATCATGGTCTTGTTGATGGAGCAAAGTGTCATTTGCCTGAAATGGTTACCTAAATCTGAATGGCCACACAAGTGATTTGAATCCCCCTCGTCCAAATGACACTCTGGTGCCTCGACCACTGAGATTTATCACAAAGTACCTTCTTCAGATATCAAAGCATGATCGAGAAACCACGTTTTGAGTTCCAAGATTTTAAAAACTTAAAAGATGTGATGGCTGCCTTGAAATGCAAATTATCTTTACAGTGGATGTATGTAATTGAGAGAATTTTAGCTTCAGTCATCCAGAACATAATTTTACCTTACTCCACTTGTTAGTCAAACAGGGACGGGAGCAAATGATGTAACTGATGAGTACCTACTGCAGTAAAATGAATAATGGCTTGCACTATATAAAGGTAAATGCTGATTCAGATCAAACACAGAAAAAGGTGAGAGACTCAACCTCAAACTTCATGAGTTACAAATTAGCTATAATAGTACATACTGCACTTTAAAGTATCTGGAGTGTTGAACTTCTACGAATTACAAGTTTCATCATGAATCAATACCTACCAAACTTCATATCAGGAAATTAGGAAATACAAGTGAGCATAAATATTAATCAGTCTTTATTTATGAGAAGATAATATTACAAAACAAGAAGTCTTACTGTGACAGTTAGTTCCTGCCATTTTCAAGGCACTTTTTTCTAGTAGATGAGAAGTTTCCTCACTCTTACACAGGAAAAAATACTGAAAATTGTACCATTCGGCCATGCCCAACTATTGTACCTGCTTTACACTACTGTGCAACTCTCAATTGAAGTTCAACTACTATCAACAATAACTGCTTTCAGTTAAGCTATGAACCATCTCAACAGTGTCTGGAGTGATAAGGGTTCTGGAATGGCAATGGTGGCTCAAGTTTTGCACATGATCTAATATTTCACAAAAACCTTTACATTGAAATTTGGTTCCAGGCTGCATCTACTGTCTCACTCTACTAAATATGATTTAGCTAGACTCACTGCTCATGAGAATATTTTAATTGTATGCTATGAAATCATGCAGTTAGTCTCTTTCATTGTAGAAGCTGCTAGCTGAATAACTGCACAAATATTGAAACTGTGGTAACTTCCTCTCCCCCCTTCCAACACCCGCCTCCCTTCCCAATGGACTTTGAAGTCCTAATTTCCTGCACAGACTACTGTGCTCACATGAGAAACAAGGTCAGTTTATACTTGATCCATCTTCGATCTTATCAGGTTTGTTACAGAAAATGTTAAACATGAACTAATTTAAAACAGATTCAGGAAACAAAAACAACTGAAAAAGATCATTGTTTGAAAGGCTAGAGAAACAATATCATTCATTTAATCAATGGCAGATATGCCACAAATGCTGTGAAATGTTAACAGAAAGACAACTCTTTTTGAAAGTCTTTATGCTCCTCTTCTATGCACGACAGAAAATTTTAAAACTGGGGCAGTCACGTCAACTGCATTCTGCAGCATTCTGTAACTCCCTACACCATATGACATAGCATTTATATACACCAGAAGATGCAACTTAAAAGCTGTGGGTCTCTAATCGACTTAAATAAACACAGCTACAGCGGACTATTGGACTTTTTGTTCAGTTTTATATTTTAATAATTTTAACATTTGTATTTAAACACCTGTTGTACTGTATGAATTGCAAGAATCAGCCTGTAAATAGGAAGTCACATTACTTTTGAATTACAACTTCTCCATTGAACAGAAGTTTGCTGGTGATGCATCACATTTTTATAAAAAAGACTACTTGAGTTTAGGAATAACTACTTGGCACTGACTGCAAAATGATTCTGCTGTCTCTACTGAGTATTTCAGGTAAGAATCGTAAGAACATGGTAGAAGAAATTAGGGTGTTACAGATGTACACAATGTTATTTTTTCCTTGTTCCATTCAAGAAAGGAACAGAAAAGAAAGGAAATGAAATGAAGTACTCACTGATATGGACTGTTCAGTGGAATTTGGATTATATTAGTACTGGTAAGAAAGGGTGTGTTTATACATGAAACATGCCACATTGGTAATGTAACAAACAGGGAATTTCCTGTCCACTTTATTCTACCAAACAACAGTGTCTCAATCGTGAAAATTTTCCTGCATACATGAAACACATACTGTGTAGTATTTTAGCTACATGTTCACATGTGGGTAGTTGATTCTCCAAGGTAAACTTGATCAGCTGTCAAACTGTTTAACAAGTGAGGTAGCACAGAGGTTAGCACACTGGGGTTGCATTGAGGTGGACAACAGTTAAAACCAGTATCCAGCCATCTAGATTTACGTTTCATGGGATTTCTCTAAATTGCTTCCAGCAAATGCCGGGACGGTTCCTATGAAAGGGCAGGGTCGATTTCCTTCCACATCCTACGCAATCCAAGCTTGTGCTCCGTCTCTAATGACCTCAATGTTGATAAACGCAATCTTCCTTCCTTCCTTTATTTACATGTAACCACACGTAGGTGATTGGCAAAGGGAACAGAGGCACCACAATATATTTTATGGAGTTGGATGGCAAAAGAGATTGCGCTGCTTGCTTTATTTAATACCAAGGCCCACAACTTATTTAATTTCAGTTTTTTTCTGTTAAAGCTGTTTATGTGTTTATGAATTTCCATGCTTTCTTTATATCATAGGATAATAATGAAAACTTCAGTATGGGAGAATCGAATTTGGTGGTCTCCTGATCTCATTGCATAATATGCTGCCCAGGCAGCAATTGTTTAGTTGGTGGTGTGGGTCTCCCGCATCATCCCCTACGCTCCTTGGAGTATGGGACATCATCATCTTTAAACTTGGTTTTAACCAGAGGTGTACACATTCTGTTTTTAACCTGCCCATGTTTGCCTGTTAGTCAGGTAGGCAAGATGCCACATGTTATCAGCAAAATAGGCAGGTTGCTTCATTCCCATCCACGCCAAGCTATGTGAACCGAAACAGACTATTGGAATCTTGCTTGTCTGCCCATCCTTCCACAGTGCTATGCTACATAACAATTTATTCAATACGCTTTCAATGTAGGGTTTGAAAGATGATGAAAAATCCTTTTTTACCCAAGTATCACAGTACGAGGCTCAATATAATTGCATTCATTTTGGGACATTGCAAGCCAGAAAATGGTGAATTTTATTTGTCTTTTTTTCCAGCATATTATGGGCTGATTTATTTGTTTCAAAATCAACAGTTTTCACTGCAACTTCACACTCTTTCTATTAGTAGACATACTGGCTACTCTCAGTTCGAACCATCATCAGGTTTCCTCCAACAAGTTTTCGGTAGTAAGCAAAACTATCTCTGAAAATTGAGGTTACTTGTGCTTAAGAACCTGAAGAGATCTACACTCCTGGAAATTGAAATAAGAACACCGTGAATTCATTGTCCCAGGAAGGGGAAACTTTATTGACACATTCCTGGGGTCAGATACATCACATGATCACACTGACAGAACCACAGGCACATAGACACAGGCAACAGAGCATGCACAATGTCGGCACTAGTACAGTGTATATCCACCTTTCGCAGCAATGCAGGCTGCTATTCTCCCATGGAGACGATCGTAGAGATGCTGGATGTAGTCCTGTGGAACGGCGTGCCATGCCATTTCCACCTGGCGCCTCAGTTGGACCAGCGTTCGTGCTGGACGTGCAGACCGCGTGAGACGACGCTTCATCCAGTCCCAAACATGCTCAATGGGGGACAGATCCGGAGATCTTGCTGGCCAGGGTAGTTGACTTACACCTTCTAGAGCACGTTGGGTGGCACGGGATACATGCGGACGTGCATTGTCCTGTTGGAACAGCAAGTTCCCTTGCCGGTCTAGGAATGGTAGAACGATGGGTTCGATGACGGTTTGGATGTACCATGCACTATTCAGTGTCCCCTCGATGATCACCAGTGGTGTACGGCCAGTGTAGGAGATCGCTCCCCACACCATGATGCCGGGTGTTGGCCCTGTGTGCCTCGGTCGTATGCAGTCCTGATTGTGGCGCTCACCTGCACGGTGCCAAACACGCATACGACCATGATTGGCACCAAGGCAGAAGCGACTCTCATGGCTGAAGACGACACGTCTCCATTCGTACCTCCATTCACGCCTGTCGCGACACCACTGGAGGCGGGCTGCACGATGTTGGGGCGTGAGCGGAAGACGGCCTAACGGTGTGCGGGACCGTAGCCCAGCTTCATGGAGACGGTTGCGAATGGTCCTCGCCGATACCCCAGGAGCAACAGTGTCCCTAATTTGCTGGGAAGTGGCGGTGCAGCCCCCTACGGCACTGCGTAGGATCCTACGGTCTTGGCGTGCATCCGTGCGTCGCTGCGGTCCGGTCCCAGGACGACGGGCACGTGCACCTTCCACCGACCACTGGCGACAACATCGATGTACTGTGGAGACCTCACGCCCCACGTGTTGAGCAATTCGGCGGTACGTCCACCCGGCCTCCCGCATGCCCACTATACGCCCTCGCTCAAAGTCCGTCAACTGCACATACGGTTCACGTCCACGATGTCGCGGCATGCTACCAGTGTTAAAGACTGCGATGGAGCTCCGTATGCCACGGCAAACTGGCTGACACTGACGGCGGCGGTGCACAAATGCTGCGCAGCTAGCGCCATTCGACGGCCAACACCGCGGTTCCTGGTGTGTCCGCTGTGCCGTGCGTGTGATCATTGCTTGTACAGCCCTCTCGCAGTGTCCGGAGCAAGTATGGTGGGTCTGACACACCGGTGTCAATGTGTTCTTTTTTCCATTTCCAGGAGTGTATTATACTACAATGCCAACTAAAGTAAGGTTTTGGAAGACTATTTCTATAACCTTAGTGTGTGTTTTAGCCAAATATGACCACAGTAATACCAATTTTAATTACTTTTTCCAGGATACTATTGTGGGTTCACTGGATTTGTTCTAAGTGGCCACAACAGTTCATTCTAAATTCCCCAAATACATTTTAACAAACACAAAGTTCATTTTTTCATATTATGTTAATCTAAAAAGTACATGTCTTAAAGAAGAAGCATTTCTTTCATACTAAACTTTCTTTGCACTATGTTGCATACCGCCAGAATTTGGTTTTTAATATCCACTGAGCCACATTCTTATTCAGTTTCCATCACTGTTTGTACTTAATTTAGAAAGCCTATGTACTGCTAAATCGTCTTAATTTCTTAGCACAAATTTCCACACATTTATCAGAAACTAAGTGTTTGTCCTCTTTCAAAATATTTACGGAGTGAGGAAACAACTGGTCAGATTTAAAGACATGTCATAATATACTCGAGGTTCCCAAATAAGTGTTTAGTAACTTTTTACACAAGTTGCGTTATGAGACCCCCTACCGATTTATTTGAATCTGCCTCATAAACACACAAAAACTTTTCCCCTGCTGGGCTTTGGCTCTGTTTCGTGAATGGTATATATTCCCAATTCTTAATTTCTCCTCAATCGCCTTTAAGTTTGGTTTGTTCATTTTGCAGCTTCCACTGTTATGATAAATGAGCTGCAATGAAACTATCTGCGTAACTGTATATCTAGCTAAACATGCTGGATTGATAACGCAACCTGTTGTCAGGTGCAGCAGGCTGCATGGGTCCCATGAAGCTTGCCATGCTTGCGGAAACCCAAGCTGGTCTGCTTTAAGCACTGTGCTTCAGTACACATGCACTCATGTCTCCAGAGCAATAGGTTGAGTTGTTTTCTTGGTTGTGGCAGAGATAGGAGCAAGCAGGCTGGAAGGAGAATTTGTGTGCCTCTGGTTCTGATGCTTCTTTTCATACACTTGACCATATCTGCAAGGGATTTTGTGTACTCCTTCTGTGACAAGTGAGTGGTGAGGGTCCTTTGCAGTATTAAAATATTCACACACCTTTCTTGTCGATTTGAATATTGTACCAATACTGTGTCTTCTTAGCACTCTGCTACTGTGACCTGCGACAGAGTTGACAAGCAAAGTAGTTGTAAATTTCTGTATGAAAAACTTTGCCCTTCAGAAAAATAAAATTGTAGCTTTCAGTATGTTGACGAGACACTTTTCATGTGGTGTCATAGAGAAAGAGAGCTCTCACCATTTCTAGGTGATCTTAATTTTAGTGTACAGTTCATAAAGAAAAACGAAAATAAGGTTAGATATAATTTTCGATAAACTAGTACTCAAAAAAACTGGTAGAACTCCACAGCACAAAGTTTAAATGAAGTCAACTCACATGCACAGATACCTTCATACAAGATCCAGTCACCTTCTCAAGCAGAAAGATGATGATTAGGACATTGGTGAACCAGGCTAAATAAATCTGTGATTCACAATACTCAGAGAAAGAAGTGACTAATCGGAGAATTACTTTTAGGAGAAATGGTAACTCTGATGAAAAAATTAATAACGTACTGCACTCTATAATAGCTGGAACTTTTAACAAAAAACAAACAGCGAAAGGGAAAGTTTTCCTTCCAGTCATAAAAAAGGCCACAGGTCATAGGGGCAGAGTGCTAAGATAACACTGTATTAACATAGTGCTTAAACTGCCAAGAAAGGTGCTCAGTTATTTGAATACATGCACCAAACTTACCTCAGTGGCAGTATACAAAATCCTTTGCACATACAATCAAGTGCACATAGGAACAAATAAGGATCAACATCTAGCTTTAAGAACAGAAGATCAACTGCTACTTGGGCTACATGGATAAATCAGCAGCAGCAGATCATGCAATGAGATGACTGGACCACCAAATTCAGTTCTTCTAAACTAAAATTTTATCGAGATCTAATCAACAGCATGTTAGGATGTACAGTGGGACCATAAGATTCACAAACACCAACAGAAAAAAAAATGGATTGAAATTATACAAGTAATTGATATTAGTGCTCAATAAAACAAATAGCATCAAATCTTTTGTCACACAAACTCTACGACACACGCTGATGTGACTTGATGCTTGGCAATGGTAGGATTGATCTTTTTGCAGATAAAAATGAACAATTCAACAGTTTTGGCTAGTGAGCAAGTTTACATTGGAGAACCAATAAACGTAATCTCTGATGGTGTTTCCTACAACAGAAAACAGAACAATACACACAAAAATTTGCACCTTCATAAATCCAACATCACCAAATATTTAAGCACCACTGTTGAGAATCTGCACAGTATAATCAAACACAGAAGTTATCAGTTGTACATTCTTCCATTCTTTTATGGATGTTTCATTCTGTTTTGTTTCAATTATGTTGAAGGATGATTAATATAGAGTCTGAATTTATTTAGTTACCAAACTGAATAATTTTATCAAGTAATTAAAATTAGGCCTATTCATTGCTATCCAACCAACTATATTATTCATGTGATCATCATTTGGTAAAAAGTCATGGAAAAAGCTTTCACAAATTTGAAAGCTGAACAGCCTTGAAGTCAGTTAACACCTGTCCACTACTCTACAGTGCAACTAGCTCCCTTCATTAATAATATTAAGTCTATTTGAACTTTACTATTTTTGACACAGTTTTATAAGTTATTTCTTCTACACAATATCCCAATGAGTAAGTAACTTTCTTTTGTTGCTCATTAATAGAATTACATAGTAATCATTGAAAAGAATATTGCTCACCTGAAACCCCAGAGCTTTGTAACCATCTATAAATGATGTATGTTCAAATGTGTTTGCCTTTTGACAGCAAACTGCAGGAGTACAGTCTGGTCGTGACACAATAAGCCTGTTCAGGTTATATCTCTGCTGCGCTGTCACCCAGGCCAGCTGGGCCAAACTGGATGTTTCACATGTAACCTGCAATGTTAATCACAATGAGCACATAAAATATTAAGAGTAATAATAGAAATGGCAACTAAGAAGTTCACAGCTGTCAAACAGTACAAGAGATTCTTTTGAAGGTATCTAACTAATATACTTCCACCAAACCAGGAATGAAGGCCATCTTCAAAAGTGTCTATATAAACTCTGGTACTGTAGAGTAAATGGCCACACCACTTTCATTTATGAGAAGGACTTATACCGTTGCATTAAAGATGTGTAAGGTTGGGAAGAAGGAAGATCATGTTGACATCAGTATCACTTACAGGTGGAGCACATGCTCATATGAGCAAAGTTGAAGAAACATATTTGTGAAGGAATTGAACCAGCATTTACCTGGAAAGATTTACATAATAAACAGAGGAAAACCTACATTGAGTGTTCCAATGACAAGTTGATATTCAAAAGAACTGGAGAAATATCAATGCAGAAATCACAGCTGCTATGTAAATAAGCACGACTGCAAATGCTAACAACACAAGAATGAATTTTACTTTTCCAGTAGAATCCAGCACTGAAATTCAACTGGAAACGATGTATCAAAATAATATATAAAGTATCTGTACCCATTTATTCAATTCATTTACTGCAGGCCAGTGAGAATGCTTAAAAAATCTGAAGAGAAACATCTCATTAAAATTTAAAAGATACAAATATGGATCTTATAAATAAAATCAAAATTGATTTGAGTGATTAAGGAAGCAGCAGCACAAAAACTAAATAATTTAACAAACATTAGTTAATAACATTAAGCATAGTTCCTAGAATGAGATTTTCACTCTGCAGCTTTCAAAGTTCAAGTCTCAGTCCGGAACACTGTTTTGATCTGCCAAGAAGTTTCATATCAGCGCACACTCTGCTGCAGAGAGAAAATCTCATTCTGGAAACATCCTGCAGACTGTGGCTAAGCCATGTCTCTGCAATATCCTTTCTTCTGGGAGTGCTAGTTCTGCAAGGTTTGCAGGAGAGCTTCTGTGAAGTTTGGAAGTTAGGAGAGAGGTACTGGCGGAATTAAAGCTGTGAGGATGGGTTGTGAGCCATGCTTTGGAAGCTCAGTTGGTATAGCACTTGCCCGCGAAGGCAAAGGTTCCGAGTTATAGTCTTGGTCTGGCACACAGTTTTGATCTGCCAGGAAGTTTCATTAAACATAATCTGTACGTTTGGATATTTTTATGGTCAGCCCTGACGCAAGTGGGAGACACAAAAAAAACAAGTATTTTCCATTTAAAATCATGTAATAATTTTGGCACTCATTAACAACTGACTTTATATATTAAAAAATAAAGAAAATAAAGTAAATTGTGAAACCTGTTTCCAATAAAATTTCCGGGAGAGCAGCTTTAAACACTGAAATGCAGAAAAATGTAGTGAACAGACTAATCACATTAACAATAAATGCTAAAGGAAAATGACAGCAAAACTCATTTCTGACAGTGATACTACAAATGAGCTATGATCCTACAACAAGGTTACTCCAAACTATGGTAGTATGCAACCATCAAATTCGAATTCAAACTGTTTATTACCTAACAAATCATAAAAATATCATCAACATTCTCACCAATCACTGATATTTTTGAGTAAGCAAACCTAATACTAGTATTAGTAGGTGAATACATTCTTAAAGAATGAATAAAACTAACATCCAAAGTTGGTAGGTTGGTAAGTTAAGAAACTATTTAGCAAGGTCATCAGCTGCTTGTTCAAGAAATAGGCCATCTCAAGTTAATGACATCAGAAAGAAATCCAACTGTATTATGACAGTATGTAGGAATTGTAAAACTGAGGCACTGAAAGCAATATTGATGCCAGACATGATAAATAATTGAAACAAAGGTAAAAGTATATGGTTTGGACCAGTATGCAGGTCCAAGAGCAGATTAGGGACCTCCCATCCCCCCCCCCCCCACCACCACCACCACCACCACCACCACCACCACCACCACCACCACCACCCCTCCGGGCTCATCTGTGGCGAGAGATACCTCACCCACATCTGACCCCTCAACCTGATGAATGGCTAAGACAGTAACAAAATAAATAATGCCTTCTAGTATGGAGATTCATAATGGTAGAAGTGAGAAGGCTAAAAACATCAGCTGAACTGGCAGTAGTAAAATTAGGTGAGAGAAATTATCAGTTAGTAGATGTTAGGGCCTCAGCAAGTGAAGAGGAGGAGGAGGAGGAGGGGGGGGGGGGGGGACCTCTCACAACTGTCCCACCCCAAATATGTTACTCAGAGGACCCATAAAAACCTGTTCAGCTGTTCCTTCATCATCAGCAGGCATGAAGGATAAGGAATCCGGAAGGTCTTGTCTTTATAGTAGTGCTAACTGCATCTTTTCAAAGCAATTAGGACATAGTAAAAGAGGGATGACAAAAATAGCTGGCATAATAGGTATGGTCAAGGTAGGATCAAGACCGCCCGCCCGCCTGCTAGTCTTCAGGTGATGAATATAGGGCAGCCAACGGAGCCTTTTATAAGAAAGGAGGCCCAAGAAATGTGACTGTGCTATAACGTCCATATGCTTGGTACTTATGTAGAGTTCCAAGTCAGGATGAACCGTGGTACAATGACAAAATTTATATGACCTGCATTTTTGTGGGAGAAAATTGGAAACCATGTAAAAAAAAGAGTCCATGCACAAGCCTGCTGGATGGCACCTTGGAGCTGGCGTTCAGCGGAGGCTACCGACTGGCAGCTGTACTAAACGCAAAATGTTTTCTACATACAGTGCAGGGCGGCCAAGAGCCCAGTAGAGGTCACTAGCCCATTGATGGTGATGAAGAAAGAGACACTCAACACAGAGCTCTGTATGATGCTGTTCTCTTGAGCCTGTGGGGAGCTCTAACCCAGAACAACCAGTGGGTTAAAAATTGATGAATAAAAACTAGTAGGGGGCCTTGAAAGCCTCAGTCGTGGAAAGTGAGTAAATGTGATGAAGTCAAGCAGTATTGTACATCTTATGCAGCTCAAAAGAGACTGTGACAAGGTGTTGGCGTTTAGAAAAAGCCTGTCGAATTGCTGTTTCCAACCTATGCAGGTAGTTGGTTGTGAACTATCCCTCCTGGAAACCACACTGATAGAGGGATAAAATGCCTTTTGATCTGAGAATCCAGCATAATCTGTGGGCAAATATCCTTTACAACAGCTTGCAGAGTACACTGCTCAGGCTAATCAGCTGGTAACTGTCGAGAGACATTGGTTCTTGCCTGGCTTAAGAACTGGGACAACTAAGCTACCTCACCACTGCAATGGACACGCACCTTGGAGCCAAAGACACTTTAAGACCTTGAGGAGATGTTGCCTTTGGGGAAAATTCAGGTGTTGGATCATATAATTGTGAATTGAATCAGGGCCTGGAGCTGTGTTGAGGGACGAGGTAAGAGCCTGAAACAGCTCCCAGCTCCGTCATTATAGAATTCAGCATTCAGCTTGGTCGAGTATTTCAGACCTGTGCTCCATATCAAGGGTGGGAGGGGGCGGGGGTGTCCGAATCACTGTGGGAGACTACACAATTCACTGAAAAATAGAAAAATTACTGTTTGCACAAGAAAATTTTGATCAGATATAGGGCACACCTATTGGCATCAAAATGAGTAGGACAGTACAATGCTAATCTGTTTGTTTCTGTCACATTCAAACATGTCATCTCACTACTTCAGTGCCCTTCCAAATAAATTTGTTGGTATAACACATATGCCACCTACTGCAAGTAAATTTGCACTACACCTATAACCTTTGCACAAGTGAAAGCAATAAGTTGACAAAGTTTTATTGCAATCACATGAACTATATGACAGTGCATAAAACACAAACAAACAAACATTGATTTTTATGTATTAGATGGAATTTCATTCATGCTGATGGCAAACTTCTGTTCTTGGGACTTATTGATCATCAAAATGAACCAGCATGAGGAAGGCACACAATGTAACCGGAATTGGCCTCGGCATACCTTCCTTACAATGACCATGCTCCTCCAACCCAGAAAGTGGGAGACTGCTACATGGCTGCTTGCTGCTGAATGAATAACTGCTGGTTGGTTGTGATGCCAATGTACATAACCTAGTGTTGGGAAGCAATGACACCAACAACAGGAGTGAGTACCTACTTCAATATCTATTGAAGAGCAACCTAGATCTCTTTAATAGTGATAGGGAACCTACCTTAAGGAAATGAGAAGAAGGGAAGAAGTAACTGACATACCTTAATGGGTAGTTACATGAAAGGCATTTGGCAATGGAACCATTCTTCTTTGACCATATCTATAATAAGTTTGAGATGGAAATTGATGTCAAACAGATTATTCCCCCACTTACCTGAAGTTAAAATCTGGATAAGAAATCCAATACACTTAGAGGAAATAACTGATGAAGTTGTGTCCACCACCAAGAACTTGCACATAGAAAATTCTCCAATCACCAGGAAGTGCATAAACAGCGATGTACCCTGGTGGAACAACAGTTTGAATTGCAAGGAAAGCAGGTAAGAAGACTGTTTATGACTGTAAGAAGGAACGGACACTGAACAAAATATTAGGAACACTGTTGCTAAATATGATCTTGGTATTAGGCATGCAAAGCAATCATGCTGGAAGATATCCTGTGGTGCACGAGGTGCTGTATGTACTACTCAAGACTCACTTCCCCCAATGCACTCTCGCAGATGATTCAGACCAAGGTTCTGCACCTGGTTTGGTTGGTTGATTTGGGGGAGGGGACCAAACAGCAAGGTCATTGGTCCCACTGGATTAGGGAAGGGTGGGGAAGGAAGTTGGCCATGATCTTTCAAAGGAAGAAAACCTAAATCAGAGTGGCCAGATGCAGGTTTGAACTGTCATCCTCCTGAACACAAGTCCCATGTGCTAACCACTGTGCCACCTCACTCTGTCTGCACATGGGAGGTACTGGTTTACAGGTAAATAATAGGAGAACTAGGACTCTGCCAAAGAATGTGTTGATTTCATTAAAATCCAGTGGGCAGTGGAAAGTTTCAACTGTTCAAGTCCTCAGATCCAGATGGAATTTTCCTGGCTTTGCTGCAACTAGCAGGAGAAAGATTAATCTGACTACTACGTAGACTGTTAAGAGCCAGTCTAGCTGAAGGACTCATTCCTAATGCTTGGAAGACAGTGAAAGTTGTTTTCATTCTGAAGCCAGGGAGAGTAATTGATCATACTGAAACTAAGAGCATGAGAGCAATCAGTCTGTCCTCCATTCTTCTGAAGATATTAGGAAAACTGGTTAATGTGCACATTAGGGTAAGGAGGTTAACTAAGGTTCCTCTACGTGAAAATCAACATACTGTAACAGGATAGACCATAGTAGTGCTCAGAGCCAAAGACAGAGTGCCAGGAGCTGGGCATTGACCATTGTTGGACAGTATCCTGCCAGTTCAGCAACAGCAAGCTGTTTCAGTACCACCTCTTCCTAGTGTCAACAACCTGAGATTGGACCAGCCTTCAGGAACATCTGCAGTTTCAGTGTCTACTGCATGACAACAGCTGGACCTCTGTCAGTGGGTCTGCTCGAGATATTTCCGCACAGCACAGAAATGCAGCCATTTCCACAGAGTCATCATGGGGTGACTGCATTTAATCCCCCTGACTCCAGTCTTTCATGTGGTCTTCAAGATGGCCAACGCAGCTGCATCCAGCCCGTGTCATTCATAGCCTACGAACCACATCATAACTACGTCGTAGCTGCCAATGCCGCTGGCACCAGGTTTTGAATCTACACTGGGTAGTTAACCATCCCCACTCTTGGCAGCTCTGCACTCTGCCGCATCCACAAAACTCTGTAGCCTTGATCCTGTTGTCATTTCATGGGTGAGGAATGACATGCTGCCACCCAGCTCCATGCTGGCATAATCCATCAGCTATCCACTGCTGCTCTCCAGCCACCACCATTGAACTACAGTTAAGACTGTGAATATTGCTGTGATTTGCTGCAAGTTGGAAGACTGGCTGGCTCACATCCACATCAGAGGCACAACTCAGCACAAGCGTGTAAGCTATACCAAGTCAGCGTGCCACTTCCTGAGCAGCACATGTATTCCGCAGGCTGTTTGCTTCACCTGTCTCACCTGTTGCTACGAGTGGAAATACTAAGAATCAATGCCACACTGCTTCAGAGGTAAGGGCACATTTGAATGATTGTTCAAGTTTATTGGATTAATAGAGAATTGTTTAGGTACACTAATTTTTTTTGTCTGCAGCTTTCCACAACATCAATCCTGTCTCCAAAGTCATCTTAAGAATCCAGCATGCTCCCATGCAGAAGAGCATGCCAATGAGACCACTATGTGTAGACAGATCAAGATCACACCGAGTAGACAAAAGGTTGTAGCCACAAAGATTGATGTGTAAATGGTGATCAACACCACTATACGCTACAAGGACACCTGCCAGAACCTTAAGCCCTTCGATGAAATTCTACCTGTAGAAGGGGTAGTGAAGTATCTACGTATAACCCTGGATGCGAAACTAATATGGACCCCTCACGTAGAGAATATATGTTCAGAAGCAAAAGATGTTCTTATGTGCACTAGGAGGGCCTGTAGAAAATATTGGGTCTTAGTTCCAAGAGCATGCACCGAACACAACCTATGATAACTTATGGGGCTACAGTAGAACAGAAGGTGGCTGCTAAGAAGCTCGAGCATGTGCAGAGCCCAATAGAATTTGCAGCACACCGACTGCTGGGTTGGAGATCATGCTGCAGGCAGCAGCAAGGGCAAACAGATTAAAAACTGGAAATTTTTAGGATATTCAGAGTGTCACACTAATATAATGAATGTGGTAAATATACACCATCCAGTCACATTAATGTGACCATCACTTGTGTTCAACATCAATGCACAATAACAACTCACAGATGGCTGTTTGCAGCAGTAGCAGTGGAGAGTATACAAGTCATCGTCATAATGTGTAAATGAAGCAATTTATCAGATGTCCAAAGGGGTATCATCATTGGCTTTCAAGCCAAGGATGGAAGTATTTACAAAACAGCTAAGTCCGTAAACCGTTCGTGTGCAGCTGTGATTGAAGTACACCATGCATGGCAAAATGGCACTATCCAAAACAGGCATCAAGGCAACAGTGGTGTACCACTGGAATTTGAATTCCAATACCACAACTGGACATCCACTGAGTGGTGAGAGGTGGCCTTTTTAGATGAATCATGTTTTATGCTCCATCAGACAGATGGCTGTTGGCGCGTACAGCCCTGCAACAATCGTTCAAAGGTTCAGAAAGGAAGAGGGTGTGTTATGGTCTGGTGAATGTTTCTATGGCATTCCTTGAATGACCTCATCTCTCTGGAATGCACAGTGGATCAACATAAGTATGCATCTATCCCTGGGTACCATGTTCACCCCTAAATACTCTCTTTTTCCTTGGCTGATGGCATCTACCAGCAGGACTATGCAGTGTGTCACCCAGCTCGCAGTATAAGTAAGTGGTTCAAAGAGCACCTGAATGTGTGTACCAAATTTCCATGACCACTAAACTCCCTGGATTTAAACAAAACTGAGAATCTGTGGGACCACCTCAATCGGGCTGATTGCGCAATGAATCCTCAACTGAGACACACAGCACAGCTGGCCACGGCACTTAAGTTGGCATGACTCTACATTCCCGCTAGTACCTTCCAGAACAGCTTTGACTCTCTTCCTGCATGTCTCACAGTGGTCCGCACTGTAAAGTGTGCTTATCCAGGTTTTTGACAGGTGGTCATATTAATGTCACTGGGCAGTGTAGAAATGATGGGGGAAATGCCAGCTGACTATGTGACTACTTTTGGCTGCTTCAATAAATATTTTTATGTAACAACAGGAAGTAGGGAAAAGTAGAAGAAACAACCACAATACTGTTCTGGACACAGTGTCTATTTACTGATGGGTCGAAAATAGATGATCTGCAATTGCCACACTCAAGTGCAATTTAGGATAGCATGATTTATTTTTATTTACTACGTATATGCCACACTCAAGTGCAATTTAATTATATATAACAACTGCAGGGTGCCACAAAGATCCACAGCATTCTACAGCCATTCAGACAACCAAGCAGCTCCGAAATCTGTATCAGCCACTTCAAGGAGTTCTATGATCACTGCCATGAGACCCTTGTGCGGCTAGAGTAAATTAAAAGGGTAAACCTGTTATGGGCCTTAGCCACTCAGGTATTAGTGGTACTGAGTAAGCTGATAGGTTAGCAGGGGCAGGGGCCACAATTCCATCTGTTGGATCGCAACCTATCATATCATTAAGATGATGGTAAAATCTGAACTACATTAACTGGATCAGGAGACGGCATGTAGAACATTGGACTAAAACCTGAAAACATAAAAATAGCAAGGTAATGATGCTGAAACCAATTTTAAAAAGAAGTAATGTAATCCTGGGTTTAAATAAGAGGCCAATGTATTATTGTCATTTAAATTGCTTCTACTGTCAGTGCTGTAACAACTGTAAATTGCAGCAAATGATAACAAATGCTATAACAGCAATGGCTCTGTTTAGAAATGAGTTAACAGTTCATAATTGGTTCATGTGTACAATACAATGTTAATTTTAAGTTAATAGTGAGTTATGATGTACAGGCCAAATAAAACTGTGCAGTAGGAAGAGATTTTGGTGTCACAGAAGCAAATGTTCATTTGTGGCATCAGATAAATTGGTTGGTTGGTTTTGGGGTTTGATGGGGGCTAAACAACGAGGACATCAGTCCCCTGTTCCAAACAGACATATTTGTTAAAGGCTTATACAGTAAAAGCGTAACCTCTGCACCCAGAGGGAGGGAACACCAAGGGGTACAGAGCTAAAATGAACACCGCAGTAACACAAAATAGAGGACACTTAAAAGGAGCAGAGCAAATAGTTGACTAGAGTAAAACAGACTACAGTGGTTGATGGATCAGGTAAAAGGTCAACCACTCAACTACAAACGAAGAACCTCCAGCTGGAAAGCGTTGATAGAGGTACAAACATAAGTTGTTACCATAAAAGACACTATTTTGGTATACACGTCATAATTAAAAGTCGCTGGAGTGGGTGTAGCCTGAGAAATCATGCGAGGGCGCCCACACTAGAGCGAGTGATAAAACCCAGCTGCACGGGTAAAACGTAAAACTGAGTCAGCTATAGAGGCATCGTCACCTAGAATTAAAGGCAGTGCAGCTGGTAAATTAAAGGACCGCTGCAAGGGGGCTAAAAGGGGGCAGTCCATCAAAAGACGGACCACTGTCAGCCCTGCATCACAGCGACACTTGGGTGGATTCTCATGACGAAGCAGATAGCTGTGGATCAACAGTGTATGTGCAATTCGGAGATGGCAGAGAACAACTGAGTCCTTATGTGTGCCCCTCAAGGATGAGTTCCATACGGCCGTGGACAACTTGACCATGCAGAGCTTATCTGGCGTGTTCAAGACAGGCCATTCAGAGCTCCAGACATCGCGGACCTTGTGATGTAGGGCTGACCGGAGGTCTCTTTCCACAAGACCAAGCTGCAGGGGTGGCGAAGTGGTGGCCTGCTCGGCCAACCAATCGACACGTTCGTTTCCTGGAATGCCGATGTGGTCCGGGGTCCACACAAACATCGCTGAACGACCACACTCGGTGAGAACAAAAACAGCATCTTGAATACCACGCACCAAAGGATCCCGAGAAAAACACTGGTCGAGTGCTTGCAATCCACTCAGGGAGCCACTGCATATGACAAATGACTCCCAGGGCAGGAGGAAAGGTGAGCGAGTGCACAATAAAGAGCAACCAGCTCCGTAATCAAAATACTGCTCCCACAAGGCAGGGAATGCTGCTCAACGTAATTGCCGTGGATGAAAGCAAACCCAGTGTGTCCATCAACCACAAAACCATTGGTGTAGACTACATCTGCATCGCGAAATGAGGCAAGAAGAGCCAGGAATTGTTGACAATGACTGGCAGGTGGAACGGATGACTTGGAGTCGCAGGACAGATCCAAGCAAAGCCGCAAGCGAGGGAGGGATCAAGGAGGGGTAGAAAAAGAGGGCCGGAAGGATGGAGGAAGCAGAAAGGACTCAAGTGATGAGAGAAGTGAACGAATGCGAACCGCGATCGGGAGACCCAACCTAGGCCGCCGTCGTGGGGAGGGGAGTGCAGAAGATGGAAAAAGGAGCCTGCGGTTTGGGTGGTCGGGCAAGGCATGGACGCGGGCGATGTATGACACAATCAACTGTTATCGGCGGAATCGTAGGGAGGGGTTCCAGCTTCTACAAGAAGGCTAATCACTGGACTAGTGTGGAAGGCAACTGCCGCCAGTGTGACGCCACAATGAAGAATTGGCTCGAGGATCTGCAACGTTGAAGGTGCTACTGAGTCGTACACCACGCTCCGTAGTCCAGACGGGACTGAACCAAGGCCTTATAGAGCTGTAGGAGGGTTGTTCGTGCAGCCCCCAAACGGTGTGGCTGAGGCAGCGAAGGATGTTGAGGTGCTGCCAGCACCGTTGTTTAAGCTCGCGAAGATGAGGTGTCCAAGTGAACTGAGCATCAAACAGCATGCCAAGGAAGTGATGCGTCTCCTCAATACGAAGGAGTTCATTGGCAAAGTAGAGTTCTGGACGGAGGTGGGCCATTCGACGACTACAGAAATGCATCACTCGGGTCTTAGAGGCTGAGAACCGATGGTTTTCATGGGCGGATGCCCAAAAATGTGCCTTACGGATAGCTCCCTGCAGCTGCCGTTCAGCGACACTGATGCTTGGAGAACTGTAATAAAGACAAAAGTCATCGGCATATAGAAAGGAACAGATCGATGAGCCCACCACAGCCACAAGACCATTAATCAACACCAAAAAGAGGGGAACACCGAGAACCGCGAGCCCTGCGGAACACCGTTCTCCTGAATATGAGCAGAGCTAAAGTAAGTGCCAACTATAACCCGAAAGGAGGGATTTGAGAAAAAATTCCGTAGAAAAATCGGAAGTGGACCCCATAAGCCCCATTCGTGCAGCATAGCAAGGATATGATGGCGCCAGGTGGTATCTTACACCTTCCAAAGATCAAAGAAAACAGCAACTAGATGTTCTCGCCGAGTAAAAGCTGTATGAATAGCCGACTCTAGCAAGACTAAATTGTCGATCGCTGAGCGGCACTGACAGAAGCCCCCTGGTTGCTGGGCTAGGAGGCCCCAAGCTTTGAGGATCCACATGAGCCACCGACTCACCATCCATTCCAGGAGTTTGCACATAACGTTGGTAAGGGCGATAGGGCGATAGCTATCAACCACCAGCGGATCTGCACCAGGTTTCAGCACCGAGATGGTAACGCTATCCTGCCAACAGGGCGAGTAATTCACTCTGACAGTGCGCCAAGAGATGGCAAAGAAACTGGTTGTAAATTCGGTCTGGACCTGGAGAGGTATCGGGGCAAGCTGTAAGGGCACTTTCAAACTCCCATTACCTACATGGGGCATTGCATCGTTCCCAACGGTGTGTGCAAAATGACAACTGCGTATGCTCAGCCTGCTCTTTAATGGCGCGGAATTCTGCACTGTAGCCTGCTGTCACGGAAATACGAGCGAAGTACTCTGCCGGATGTTCGGCGATGGCAATTGGGTCAGTACAAAGTGTACCTCAAAGAGAAAGGCAAGGGACAGACGCATGCGGGCGAAAGCCAAAAATGCGCCGAACCCGCAACCACACCTGAGATGGGGAGGTGCAAGAACCTATGGTGGCAACATAACGTTCCCAGCAGTCCTGTTTGCTCTGCCGGATTAACCGCCGAGCCCGGGCCCGCAGCCGTTTAAAGGAAACCAGATTCTCTAGGGAAGGATGACGCCAGTGTCGTTGCAGGGCTCGCCGGCGGTCCCGGATAGCTTCTGCAATCTCTGGTGATGTCGTGTGACTAGGGCCTCCCGTCGCATAGGCCGTTCGCCTGGTGCAAGTCTTTCATGCAATCTCTGGTGTCCACCAAGGGACTGACTTACGCCTTAGGGTACTTGAAGAGCAGGGGACAGTTGCCTCGGCAGCAGAAACAACGGCCATAGTGACCTCGTCCACTGCCAAATCAGTGTCACCAGGAAGCGGGGCAATGGCCATAGTAGCTGAGGTGTAGGCTGCCCAATCAGCTCCACGAAGAGACCATTGTGGCAGCTGGTCAGAGGGTTGGGACTGAAGAAGAGAAACCAGGATAGGAAAGTGGTCACTACCACAGAGGTCGTCGTGGACCCTCCAACTGAGGTATGGAAGAAGACCTGGGTTACTAAGAGAGAGGTCAATGGCTGAGTATGTGCCATGAGTCAAGCTAAAATATGTGGTAGTACCAGTGTTAAGGAGGTAAATGTCCTGCTGTGCCAAGAGAGCCTCAACGTTCCTACCCTGGCCCGAGATCTGGGCCCCACCCCATAAAGGGTGGTGGGCATTAAAGTCCCCCAAAAGGACGAATGGTGGGGGGAGCTGGGCGAACAAGGCAGCTAGGTCAGCAAGAGGGACAACCTAATCCAGAGGAAAGTAGAGGGAACACATGGTAAGCTCCATTCCTGCCCGGATTGTAACAGCCACAGCCTCAAGAGCGGTGTGAAGTGGCACTGGGGCACTAGGAACAGTTGCAAGAACATAAACACAGACACGGCCAGACACCCTATCGTATTCTACACGGGTCTTATAGTAACCCCAGTAGCCACCAGAGGGATGGGGTCTGCCGAACAGGAAACCAGGTTTTCTGTAGGGCCAGACAAGTGGTAGGGAAGAGGCACAAAAGCTGTTTCAACTCAGCAAGGTGGTGGAAAAAACCACGGCAATTCCATTGAAGATAATGGTATCCGACTGTGAATAATACATGAAAGAACCGTGGGAGGGGGGAGGGTGGGGGATAGGTTACGCCTTAGAAGCGTTCACCGTCATCGATCGGTAGCCTGATCAGCTTCCATAGGAGCTGCAGGTCGAGCAATATCTAGCTCCTGAGTGGACACTAGATGCTCCATATCATCTTCAGGTGCAGTGGTGAACTCCTTTTCCGTCTCTATGTCCTCCTCCTTTTGCTTTTTCTTCTTTTTGACAGGGTCCCGTTTGTCCTTCGGTTTATCAGGCTGGGTGGGCTTTCCTGACCCAGACTCATGGACCGAGGAAGACCTGGAAGCCCTAGGGCCCTCAGGTGGTGGCTTTTTCAGCCACTGGCTGACATCTGGAGCGGCAGTAACCATGGAAAGGAGGGCACCAAGCGATCCCTTCCGCTTGAGGGGAGCTGGAGGCGGCGGGCACTTCTCCGGCTCAGAGGTGGGGACTAAAGTCCCCAAAGAAGGAGGGGTTGTTACTCCCGATGTTGATAACAGGGCGTTCCCCCAACTACCTGGGGGGCAGGAATAGATGGCCGGGTTGGAGGGACCACAAAAAGCGGCTGAGCTTGGGGGCTCGTCGCCAGGGATGGAAACATTGAAGCTGCTGCAGCAAACGTCGATGAAATACGCACAGGGTGAAGTCAGTCGTACTTGCGTTTAGCCTCTGTGTAAGTGAGCCTGTCCAAGGTCTTATACTCCATAATTTTCCATTCTTTTTGATAAACTACGCAGTCCTACGAGCAAGGTGAATGTTTCTGTCCGCAGTTGACACAAACAGGGCGGTGAACACGGGACGTTGGGGTGGGAGGCACGGCCACAATCCCGACAGGTAGGTTGGTGTCACAACTCGATGACATAAGCCCAAGCCTCCAGCACTTAAAGCAGTGCATGGGAGGAGGGACGCAAGACTTAACATCACATTGATATATCATCACCTAGACCTTCTCGGGCAGGGTGTCTCGCTCGAAAGCCAAAATGAAGGCGCCGGTGGCGATCCTACCATCTTTAGGTCTCCTGAAGACACGTCATATAAAGTGGACACAACGGCGTTTCAGATTTGCACGGAGCTCGTCGTCAGACTGCAACAACAGGTCACGATGAAAAATAAGTCCCTGAACCATATTGAGGCTCTTATGAGGCATAATGGAGACTGCAACATCACCGAGCTTGTCACAAGCAAGCAGTGCCCATGACTGTGCTGGGGATGCTGTCTGTATGACTGCTCCAGACCTCATTTTAGACATGCCCTCAACTTCTCCAAACTTGTCCTCTAAATTTTCCACAAAAAACTGAGGCTTTGTGGTCAGAAATGAGTCCCCATCTGTTCGACTGCAAACCAGAAATCAAGGAGAATACGTCTCACCAGGTAATTTAGACTGCCGTTCCTCCCCTGGTGTGGGCAGGGAAGGGAACGATTGGGGGTCATACCGTAAAGCATTGAACTTTCCTTTCTTAGAGACTCGTGCTTGCGCACTATTCATATTTCTTTTCATGGTGGTACCACGAGCAGCTAGGGAAAGGAATGTCCACCCAGACAGAGCCCCCGTTTGCCTGGGTAAGCCTAATACAACCAGGGGGCGGCAGGTTCCCCAGAGGTCGCCCGCTAGCAACTGTTCTACCTCAACAGCCTTGCGTCTCCTCGGCCCACAGCACACCTTGAGATTGAGGTTTCTTTTATAGAGGTTTATACCATCCTCGCGACCCAGGCAGTTAAGCCAACATCCCCGGGCTCTGTACTGTACAACGTTCCACCGTCGCGCCTTACAGTGGTCATTGAAGCACGCTCAGAACTTACGGTATTGAGGACTGGTGGCGCTTCCCAGTCCCCAGCTCAGGGACCCCAGGGTCGCCAAGCCCATACCCAGCAACTAAATGCTGAGCCCCCTGCGGGTGTCAGATAAATAAAAGAATTCCATTTCTACATTCCAAACTTATGGGGACCAAAGCAGGGAAGTTTTCACCAATTGTAGCAGGAGGTTGTTCAGTATGTGCAAGAAAAATGTAATGAAGGCTTCCCAGTTACGAAAGAAATTATCCGAATGAGGGCACTGGAGGTAATGAAGAATTCCAACAACACACATCACTGAATTCAAAGCATGTACTGGCTGGTGGGGTGTGGATGACAAAGAGGGCGGGGCTAATGTTATGATGCAAAAGAACGCTAGCTCAGTGACTGCCCATGGCGTTTGATGAGAAACTACTTGTGTATCAGCATCACATAATTAATTAAAGGAAATGGCATTAATATTTGCTAGGCCACAAGGGCAACACCGATCAGATGCCTGTATATTTTTATATGCCATCAAATACATTAAATGTGTTCCTATAAGAAGTTGTGGCAATGAAAGGACCAGAATAACAGGAATGGTGGGTGCACTAGCAGATGGAAGGGAGATCCTCCCATACATGATACTTCACAGGAAAATGATACTGAAACAAAAACTGCCTATAGATGCTAAGAAAAGGAATGAATGACAATGTTGTTTGGAACAGAACACAATGTATTTTGCGTAAAGTCCCCTGAAAGAATCCAGCAACAACATTTTCGGTCCACCTCAGCCAGAAAATTAACGATCTGATAGCAAAGGTCCGTACAAATCCGGTAATAATTCCTGGTGGCATGACCTCACAACTTCAAGTATTAGATGTTGTGAATAGACCATTTAAGGCTCCCCTGTAACAGCTTTACAGTGAGTGGCTTCTTCAAGGACACCATGCCCTCATTCCAGGGGTGAAGTTAAAGACACTCTCAATATCCATGCATTGTAAGAATTATCATTAGGCTTCAATCAATGTAAATCTGGACTGTGGAGAATATGTTAAACCTGTATAGCCCCTTCCTGGTAAAGAAAGGGTAAGCAATGTGGATCACATTGTTACTAAAAACACTTTTGGGGATGCACCAAGTTGCCATTGCCTTTATCAAACATAGTGAACATGTTCTGGGCCCATCCTCTGTAGTGATTATTGCATTTGTTTCAGTTTTTTAATGTTTCTTCTTAGTTACTGCTGGTCTCCTTAGATTTCATACCACATAACAAATTTTACCAAACCATTGTACCTAGCAGGACCGGCAATTGTATTTCCACAATCTGCTTGACTATCACCTTATCAGTGTCCCAACCAGTATCAGTATCAATACACTATGTTCATAACAGCTACATATAGGCTATTGTTAATTAGCTATTGGTAACTAAGTGATGCGTGAGATTATTCAGAATATCCTGCCTGCTAAGAAACAGGTTTTATTTCATACATAATGGATCTTCAAGAAAATAGTTAAATAATAACAGCAATAAGACTCACATCTTCATTCAATGCCTGCAGGTGATGTTGTTCTGCAGCGACATATAGACGTTCTTGACAAAGCCTTCCAGATAAGTCCACTATGTCCCATCTTAATGAGCCCATTGCACTAGAACAAAGGAATTGAAAACATTGAAATTTATATGAAATTGTCACAACTGTTAATTACCAGCATTACAAGGAGAATCAATGTTCAATTTGGTATACAATGTTATTACAAAAATTATGTGCACCAATCAAAAATTTCTCAGAATAACTACTGTGTTTTTAACAGCAAAACAACAGAATGTCATGCTTGCACAATTAAATGTTACTTCTTTGGGACCCTAAAACAGAAGGGGAATTAATTTATTCATAAACCATGCTGAAACACACACACAAAAATGAAGAATCCCATGTCATAAATATACCTCAAACAAAAAACGTTAATAGTGTACTCCAGAAAACGTGTAAATTAACATGTGAACCGTCACACAGTTATCTGTCTGCTCTTTATTGCAATGTTAATTTAAACACTCCCACCCTTGTCTGAACTAGGAAGTTCATGTTTATGATTCAGGCTGACTTATGACAATAGCTCTTAATTACACAGACACACGCATAATACCACAACTCATGTGTCAGTGTCTCAATAACTTCATGGCAGTAACTTTTTGTTTATAAATTACTTACATATTTGTGTGTGTGTATTTTGCACACACAACTTATTCTCTTTGGGCTTTCCACTCCATTTCCTCGAGCTCACTCACACAACACACACACTGAATCTTAACTATTCACACATTTACTGTAAAGACCACAAACTTCAATTATTTTCCCATTTTGTTAGGGATATCTTGTTTGTTCTATCTTCTTGTAATTATCATCTACATGTTGTTGTTCTCCAGCTTTAATTAATGCCAGCTCTAAGACTGTCTTCTGCCATCTCAGGTATGGTACAGATGATAAATTACACTCAATATCAATCTAGGCAAAAAAATCTGCATGCTGAACTAAAATTTTTAATTCCCACCATTAAACAACCAGTCAAAATTTACATCATGGAGGATTGCCTCCCATCCTTCTCAGCAGTACTGTACTATCTTATCAGATTAAGTTGAAAGGTTAATGATTTTGAGGAACACATTTTCATCTTGCTCCTTATAAATTTAGCAACATTTGCTCTCATTGCCAAAACTGAAGTAAATTTCTCTGCAGGTACATAGCATCTAAATCTCCACAGAGTACTCACCAGCTCCTAACACCAAAAGGGTAGCTGAAGACTGGGATGGATGCCTCAGAGGCAGTAGCAGGTACTGTGCTATCAACATGATCCACCCATACAAGGAAACTTTCTCAAATTTTCAAATATAATAACCAGTTTGGCTTCTTGAGCATCCATCAAGGTGGCTTTCATTTTTAGCATTGTTCCTCTTGGAAGACAGAGAGCTAATTTGGTGGTTGCTGAAGGGTACATTTTGACCACCTACCACTAAGCAGCACTAATTAGTGAAAAATGATGAAAGATCAATGGTAGAAAATGAAGGGGACTAGTACTTGAATAACTGTCGAAAAATCGATTTTTTTAATTTTTACCTTAAAAAATTATCTGTAGATTTCTGAACAAGAAAAAAATTTACTTTAAGGAGACTGTTCTGAAGAAATGCCCAAAATTATAGGAATTTTTAAGTTCTGCTCACATGACACACAGACAGCTCTGTTAAAAACAGAATTTTGTTCTCACTTGCATTTTTTGTTTTTTCGTCTCTAATGTCTTAGTGGCACAAGATTATTAAGGAAGTAATTATGCAGTATGACTCAAAACACAATGGGAGATTTAACAGTTGTGTATGAGAACAGATACAAAAAACTGTTCTAGTAGGACAAAATTTTTTGAAAATACGTTTGCTGGATGCACTGCCATGTTCTAATGATGGTGCAGCATTGAGGGTCAGTGTGATATAAATGATGGGAGTGCCTGGTACACTAAATATGCAAAGGGCTACAATTGCCATTGACAGCAGGAGATACTGAAGCAGAGAAATCAGTGTTGGCAGCCACAAAAGAAGCAGGAATAAGAACTAGTCTGAAAAAGAAACGAGAGGGAGAAGAACACCAGAAACAAGAAATATGGGGCTCGGATGCATTAGTGTTGGGCAGGGTAGGTAGACCAACAAGCTTCAACTTTAAGTTAAATTTTCCAGAAGTTCACTTTTTTTATTTTCTGGTACACATTGGTTAAAAACTATTTATGACAGAAGGCTGAAATTGTGTATTAATTTTAAAAATCAACAGCCTCAGTTGCAAAGTTTACCTAGATTTACCTAGGTTTCAGTCGGGATAACCCAACTTTCTTCAGAATAAAAGTAACTACCGTTTGTTCATAGTGGACATCGTCAAGCTAAAACTACAAATCCATAAATTATCGTCAGACTGTAAAAACTTATCTGAAACTGCCTCGGTCCCACTTCGTGAATGCGATGCGGCAGCAACGAGTGCTGTACTGGAACTCCGTCGCGAAGTGGGGCCTAGGCAGTTTCAGATAAGTTTTTACAGTCTGACGATAATTTATGGATTTGTAGTTTTAGCTTGACGATGTCCACTATGGACAAACGGTAGTTACTTGTATTCTGAAGAAGGTTGGGTTATCCCGACTGAAACCTAGGTAAATCTAGGTAAACTTTGCAACTGAGGCTGTTAGTTTTTAAAATTAATATTTATACAGTTGCTGACAGGGCCGCGAAATGTTGAAAATATTTATGAAATTGTGTACATTGTCTTACAACATAGCTAACTAAAAAGTACACTATTCTTTATGACTTACATTTGAACATTAAAGACTTTTTAAAGAAAAATTATGTGCTAATTACTGAAATGTTTGATAATCATTATTAAAATGTTTTTGAATCATAATTTATGGCAGCAACATCTTTTAAAAAGAATTATGGTCTACTTTAAACATAGTAGTATTAATAACTTTAAGAAAAAAATCAAACTTCCATTTTGTTTTTATTTTGAAATGTGTGTACCCATTCTATGTACAAACAGTTAACATGCTTCATTTCACTTGCAACACAAAATACAATTCAGAAAAAGGTGAGAGACCAAAAGCTGGGGTTCCTACATCAAATTGTTCCTAAAAGATCTGTTAGAAGATGGTAAGCATTACATGGGCTTACAACTCTTTATTCTTGGAGCTACACTAGTTTGGAAAACTGACTACTTTTGCAAGTTCCCCGCCCCCCTAAGTTCACAACCCAGTCTTCTAAAATGATTCCCAAGACTGCAAGCTTTCTAATCAAACAAAAATATTGATGGGTTATCTACAAATGGGCACACAAATAAACTGTACATCAAAACACTTTTTACAGTGATGAAGAAAGGGCCATTCTCACTAAGTTCTTCCCGGCCTGACACCTACTGCCTCAGATGCAGGGGTGTCAAATAAGCATATTTAAATATCAGTATTTTAGACAGCCAAATTACTTTTAAGTGTGAAAATATATCCCATTTTATTAATTTAGTAATTTCTGAAATTATATCGTTATTTATCTTTGTAGCTAAACACTGGCTCACAGCGATAAGAAAGTGTGCCGTGTACCTCCACTAGCTTCCTTGGAACTTGTACAGCCATGAAAACAATGCAACAATCACTGGAATCACTGGCACACATCAATCATTTCTCTCTGGCTTTCTGTGAGACAGGTCATCCACAGTCCAGTCACATTAATGTGACTGTCGCCAATGTCAATGTACAATAACCGTTCACAGATGGCAGGTGGCGGCGGCAGTGCTAGCAGTAGAGGGTAAATAAAGTGTGTTGGGGGGGGGGGGGGGGGAGAGGGGTGATGCAGAAAACAGTGCATTCATTGTCGTCATGCAGAAATGGAGCAATTGATCAGCCATCCAAAGGAACATGATCATTAGCTTCTGGATGAAATGTGGAAGCATTTACAAAATGCTAAAGTTTATAAACTGTTCACATGAAGCTGTGGTCAAAGTATACTGTGTATGGGAAAATCATGCTACTTAAACTCTGCTCCAAAGCAACTATGGTACACCATGAGCCATACATGACAGGAGTGAATGAAGGCTCAGTAGTTGTGTCTGGATGAATAGATGTTCAACTGTTAAGCAACTGACTGTTCAGATGAGAAAAGTGGCTACCAAAAGTGTCTTCTCAACAACTGCTCAGTGAACATTGCTGCATATGGGCCTCCAAAGCAAACATGGTTCATGCATCCAGGCTTACTGCTATCCATCAGCGGTGAAGGCTGGAATTTGCACACCAATACTGCACCTGGATGCCCACTGAGTGGCGACATGTAGCCTTTTCAGATGAATCATGTTTTATGTTCCATTGGACAGATGGCCACTGGTTCGTAGGAAGGGTCCAGGCTAGAGGAGGGAGTGTTACGGACTGGTGAATGCTTTTGTGGAATTCTCTGGGTGATCTTGTCATTCGGGAGGACACAATGGATCAGCCCAAGTATGAATCTATCCTTGGGGACCATGTCCATCCCTGCATGCAGTCTGTTTTTCCTTGGTATGATGGCATCTACAAGCACCACAATGCAAGTGTCACACAGCTCATAGTGAACTCACGTTGTTAGAAGAGCTCGACGATGAATTTACTGTAGTCCACTAGCCACCAAATTCCCGATTCCAACAAAATTGAGAATCTATGGGACAACCTTGATCACGCTATTTGTGCAATGGATGCTCAACTGAGAAACTTAGTAGACAGACAGAAAGTTACAAACAATATCCTTGAGGTTAGTAAGTTTGGCTTTGCCCAAGATGTTAAGTGCTAGAAGAATCTATATGACCCTGAAGCAACATTTCATAAGTCAGTACTAAAAAGTTAAAGTATGCAGGATGCAAATAAAACTTTAGATTATTTGAGGTGTTCTCCTTTGAAACTTAATTCCATTCCAAATCACAGCAAGGCCTTATGTGGTAAATGTAAGCTATAGAAAGCAAAGCATGTCTTGGGGGAAGAAAGTGTACTGAGCATTAGATTACAGTGTTGAAGTTCCTGTCAGGGAAAATAAATTAGATGATGGAATTGTTAAGAAAGCCAAAAACTCTGATGCCATGATATTGTTAATGAAAGAGAAAGTGGCTACTCTAAGTGATCTGAAAAGAAAAAAATAAATAAATCAAGTCCTAACTTTAGATACTCTCTCAGGTGAAAGAAAATAACATCAGAATTCAATGTCAGTGAGCATGAAGTACAGCAAGCTAGGAAACTGGAAACAGAAGTGGGTATTATGTCAATTTCTAAGCCCAAAAGAGGTAAAACAATCACTGATAAAGTTATCACTTGTCACTAATTTTTACCGAAATGATTAGCATACTCAAGTGTTATTAGGAGACAAATTAGCATTCAGAAAAATGTGTATATGCAAAAAAGAAATACTTTGCAACCTAAGGCAACTATATTCTTGTTTGAAATAGGAGAGCCCACACATTAACATTTGTATTTCTAAATTTTGTTCACTAAGACCAAACTGGTGTATTTCATCTGGTTCTGCAGGCTCTCATTTGGTGTGTGTTTGTGGTATTCACCAAAATGTAAAAGTGCTTTTGGAAGTGGAAAACATTAAAGAAACACAAAGAACTTATAAAAATTTATTGTATGTGACACCGAAAACTATGACTGCATATTTAATCACTGTGGTCATTGCCCCAGTGATGAGGAATTGTCATGTGACTAAACTGACTTGTTGGTAGCAAAATCACAGGCACTTAAACCACACTCATTTACATCTAAGTGTCAGGTAAGATCCCAGAAAAGTTTGAAAGAAAATTTAACCTCAGAAAAGGCAATTCTGTTAATGAACTTTGCTGAAAACTACAGTTTTGTAATCCAGAATTATATCCAAAGTTAGCACTACACAACAAGCAGCTGTGCTAACCATCCTGTTTGTGTTTATGTGATAAATGAAGAAGTTTATGTGATAAATGAAGAAAGTAAATTGGTAATAGTAAACCACTGCTTTGCAGCTGATGGTATTTAGCATGATGTAGGATTTGTAAATGCTGCTCAGAAAGAAATGTTTGGCTGAACATTACCCACAAGTAAAGAAACTGCATTGTTTCACTCATGGATGCAGCACTCGATATAAAAATAGAAAAGCTTTAAATAATAGTGGGAACACAAAAGTTATTTTCTATTGACGAACATCCCTTTTTTTTTTTTGTTACTAGCCATATTAAATCTGCGTGTGATGGATTGGGAGGAACTGTAAAACACGTATTGAGAAAAGCTAGTATTCAACTAGAGGAAGTACAAATAACAACTGCATATACTGTTTACAGTTTCTGCAAGGTTAATACTGACAATTTTTCCCCTTTCCCCCACCACTTTTTAGATGAAATCAATGTAGATTTCCTACACAAGAATCTCAAGAACAAATTTTTGACAACTTGCACAATACCTGGCACCAGGAAATTTCACAATTACAAAACACTTTCCTGTGATTCACTAGAAATTAGAAGAGTAACTTGTTCTGAAAAGCCTTCCTTGATTTTTCCATTCTATGTAAATGATTCACAATGGAAATGTACATTTCCTCAACAAAACTCTCTTGCAGCAGCTATATATGATGACAGGTGATACTTTGCCTTCATCCAGAATGTGTGTGCTAAGGAAGGAGACGCTGAATTACTTTCTCTCTGCACGCAGTAGTGTCATTCTTTTGAACTGTTTTGTGTCACTGGAAAACATTTCATGTTGCGAAACTTCCTGACAGATTAAAACTGTGTGCCCGACCGAGACTCGAACTCAGGACCTTTGCCTTTCGCGGGCAAGTGCTGTACCATCTGAGCTACCGAAGCAAGACTCACGCCCGGTACTCACAGCTTTACTTCTGCTGTCAGGAAGTTTCATATCAGTGCACACTCCGCTGCAGAGTGAAAATCTCATTCTGGATTTCATGTTGTGTTGGTGTACCTGGATCAAGCACATGAGGAAGAATGTATTACTTTAATTAGAATAATGTGAAGTTAACAGAACTGAATTTGTCACAGTGGATTAAAAACAGAGGCACTATTAAAACTTTCACTTGAGAACTTCAAGGATCTTCAACCCTGAACATGTACATTTTAAATCCAAAAGTTTCCTTTTTGATGGGCCCACAGTACATATTAGGTCAAAGAACAACATATTACATAAATTTTTTCCAAGTTTTTGCTGCTTTTTTTTTATTGACACTTTATTAACTGTATACAGGGTGTTACAAAAAGGTACGGCCAAACTTTCAGGAAACATTCCTCACACACAAATAAAGATAAGATGTTATGTGGACATGTGTCCGGAAACGCTTAATTTCCATGTTAGAGCTCATTTTAGTTTCGTCAGTATGTACTCCAACGTGATCAAATTGTAAATTGTGCAATCACGTCATCAACACAGATTTTCTGTGAACGTTTGGGCAGGCATTGTTGGTGATGTCTTGATTGGGCCCCATGTTCTTGCACCTTCGCTCAATGGAGCACGTTATCATGATTTCATACGGGATACTCTACCTGTGCTGCTAGAACACGTACCTTTACAAGTACGACACAACGTGTGGTTCATGCGCGATGGAGCTTCTGCACGTTTCAGTCGAAGTGTTCGTACGCTTCTCAACAACAGCTTCGGTGACCGATGAATTGGTGGAGGCGGACCAATTCCATGGCCTCCACGCTCTCCTGACCTCAACCCTCTTGACTTTAATTTATGGGGGCATTTGAAAGCTCTTGTCTACGCAACCCCGGTACCAAATGAAGAGAATCTTCGTGTTCGTATTGTGGACGGCTTACAATACGCCATTCTCCAGGGCTGCATCAGCGCATCAGGGATTCCATGCGACGGAGGGTGGATGCATGTATCCTCGCTAACGGAGGACATTTTGAACATTTCCTGTAACAAAGTGTTTGTAGTCACGCTGGTACGCTCTGTTGCTGTGTGTTTCCATTCCATGGTTAATGTGATTTGAAGAGAAGTAATAAAATGAGCTCTAACATGGAAAGTAAGCGTTTCCAGGCACATGTCCACATAACATATTTTCTTTCTTTGTGTGTGAGGAATGTTTCCTGAAAGTTTGGCCGTACCTTTTTGTAACACCCTGTATATGTTTATCACAATGAGCTTGCTTCCACATTTTTTCCATTTTCAAGTAATAGTATATGTTAGTAGTTACTGGTTTTTGTGTTGTGACATATATTGCATATTGCATCCTGTGATTCTCTCTCAGTGCTATTGGTCACATTTATAATACTGTTATAAACATGACCAATAGCACTGAGAGATCATCACTACAGCACTCCAAGAAGAAATATGTAGTATATGTCGTAACATCCAAGACATAAAACAAGTAAATACTAACATATACGATCACTTGAAAGTTACAAAAATGCCAAAACAAGCTAATCATAAAAGAAATATAACAAATTAATGAAATTTCAATAAAAAAAGCAGAAAAAATTTGGAAAAAATTATGTAATATGTATATTTTAAACTTAAACATTTGTCTACTTAGAACAACTGTTATTGACACACACTCATTTGGTGCCCCTGAATAAAGCTAATATTAGTAAAGAAAATATTAAAATTATAACTTCCCGCTCTGTACTTCTATTATTTTAGCAAAGCATGAGACAAATTCACTAAAGCTTATGCCGATTGACAATGTGTTTTAAATAACCTTCTAAACAAGATGAAATACTGTAATATATAAATGAGATCCCATCTCCATCAAAACCCATGCATATTTTTGTTGGTAATCATATCACACCATACATGAGTCTTGATTTTTTTAAAAAAAAAAAAAAAAAAAAAAAAAAAAAAAAAAAAAAAAAAAAAAAAAAAAAAAAAAAAACGCCTGATGACAGATGTGCCTGAAAATATTTTGCTTATTTAAGAAATCATTGTTAGGGGCCATAACAAGTTAAGTTAATTTTCTATATTCCCAGAAGTCAAGCACAGCTATTTAAAATTCCTTTCCCATTAAAAATACACCCTTTTTCTGGTATTTGGGAAAAAAAATGATAGTAAAGTGTTGAAAATAAACTAAGTTGTGCTTTACCCCCTCCAGTAATGCAATCCAAATGCGAAGCTTCAGCCATGGCATTTACATACGCTATTTAAAAACTTCACCATTTTTTCCTCTTCAAAAACTATATGAAATATGTCAAAGGAGTTTTACAATTGTTATTACTAAACAAAAGTAACAATTAAAAAGAGTTTCGTAAAATTCTTAGGTAGTGGGTGTCAGGCCTGAATGAACTTACTTGTCATGACCCTTTTCTCCTCATAGTAAAACATTTTGATTTAAAACTTATTTGTGTGTCCATTCAGAGAATATTACTGCGTAAGTATTTCTGTAGGTAAGTATCACTTTGAATGGACATTCTCATAGAACCAAATTATCAGAACATCACTACATTGAAAATTCAATACAAAAAGAAGTTTTAGTCCGAGCCAGAAAAATTTGCACAAATTCTTGTATTATATAAGCAAATTTTAATGAAAATCTAAAATGGTGGGTGATATGACCTGGATGATTTGACACAGAATGACCCTTTATGATGCACATGCAATGATATGGAAATTTTTTGTAAGTTGGTTTTGAGGGAGAGGGGTGGGTTTTTTTCGTTATGATTTTAGGGTGCAAAACTGCTACAGTCATTAGCGCATGGTCTGTGGCTTAGGTAAAAAAAAAAAGTGGAAATCAGCAGCAATGGGAGCGAAACTCAAAAAGTGGGGAAACAAAAAAACAGAATGAAAGCTTAGAAATAACTATAGAGGGGAGGTTGTTTTCCCCAAAAAGAGCTTCAAATGACCGACGTCATCTCACTGGCACTAATAAACTCAAGGAAGCGATCGGTGGAGCGCATGTCATCTGCTAAAATGGAAGATACATCAGGCAATAGCTGTAGACGGGCGCGTAGCGAAGTAAAATAGGGGCACTCAAGCAAAAGGTGTCTCACCGTACACAGTCGAGAGCAGTGGAGACAAAGCAGGGGAGGATTGCCACTTAAAAGATGTCGATGGCTAAAAACACAGTGCCCTATCCGGAGTCTAGTTAAAATTACCTCCTCCAGACGACTAGTTCGGGAGGAGGAGGTCCAAGCACAGGGAAGAGCTTTCACACCCCGCAATTTATTATTGGGAAGTGTAGACCAATGTGCATGCCATAAAAGAGCAACACGACGACATGAAACACTCTGCAGATCGGCGAAGGGAATCATGCAAATAGCTGGCGGAAGAAGAGAGACTGCAGCCTTGGTCGCTATATCAGCCACCTCATTTCCATGGATACCAACATGTCCTGGGATCCAGAGGAATCCCACAGAGATGCCCCCCCCCCCCCCCCCCAAGTGGAGCAAGTGGAGGCAGTCCTGAATCTGGTGGACCAGAGGGTGGACAGGCTAAAGAGTTTGGAGAGCGAGAAGAGAGCTGAACGAATCTGAGCATATAATATACTGTATCCGCTGATGGCGACGGATGTATTGGACAGCCTGGAGAACAGCGTAAAGCTCCCCAGTAAAAACCGAACACTGGTCAGGAAGCCGAAATTGATTAGGGGTGTCGCCAACAATATAGACACTCCCAAGTAGGATGGTGGCAGAAAACGCAAAGAGCACAGCACCGCTCACGTATTGCGTCATGGCACGCATTGTTCCACCATGGAACTGGGGGGTGCCAGGGCAAATCGGAGGTGCGAGGTATTGAACGTTCCGTGGCTGTAAGAATAACTTCTGTAACTTGAGTGACCTGATCGTTGACGCAAGGAAAGTGACGGTCATCAAATGTCGCTAGAGACGAAAAAAGCGTCCAATCGGCTTGGGCAAACTTCCAGCGTCTCGGGCGCATAGGTGGCAGTTGTAGCTGCAAATGGAGGACACATGGAAAATGGTCACTCGAGTGCGTATCAGCAAGAGCCAACAATTCAAAGCACCGAGCTAGCTGAACAGTACTGACCGAAAGGTCCAAATGAGAGAAATTCGTCGTGGAGGCAGATAAAACTGTATGTTCCCCAGTGTTGAGACAAAGAAGATCCGCTTGGTGGAAGACGTCAATCAATAGGGAGCATCGCGGACAAGGACACGGAAATCCCCACAGCGGGTGGTGGGCATTGAAGTCCCCAACCAGCAAACAGGGGGGCGGGAGCTGACCAAGGGGATGAAGGAGATCAGCTCTTGCCATCGGTGTGGACGATGGAATGTATACAGTACAAAGAGAGAAGGTGTATCCAGAAAGGGAAAGACGGACAGCAACAGCTTGGAAGGAACTGTTTAAGGGGATTGGGTGATAATGGGCAGTATCATGGAGAAGAATCGTAAGTCCCCCCCCCATGTGCTGGAGTGCCATCAACAGAGGGGAGATCAAACCGAACTGACTGAAAATGAAGGAAAACAAAGCAATTGTGGGGACGCAGCTTTGTTTCCTGAAGACAGAAGATGACCGGCAAGTAGGATCGTAAGGGGATCAACAATTCATTCCAATTGGCTCTAATGCCACAGATATTCCAATGGATAATTGACATAGGGTGGACAGAAAAGGGAAGAATTTTACCACGGTTGCTCTAAACTCAACAACTGCTGAGAGCTTGCGGCCGACAGCGTGGAACGGCATTCAGCCAAAGGCAGAAGATCCTGATCCATAGGTTGTTCGGGGGCAGCTCCTGTCACCAGCGATCGGCTGCCTGCAGTGCGCCTTGGCGACACGGAAGACGGCCGAGGGTGGTTACCGCCAGGTGGCGCTGTAGCTGAGACACACTGTGGCGGAGGAGGAGAGGAAATTGGTTTCTTATGAGCCTTCTTGGAAATAGGATGTTGAGATGAGGGAGGAATCGATGGTTGTGAAGTCGGGGTACATAAAAAATCTTCGCGAGTGTGCTCTTTTTCGGAAGTCCGGGTGTCTGATTTTGGGGCTCGTAATTTAGCAGAAGCCGATGAAGGGTGAGCCGTAGAGTGAGCAGGTGATAGTGGGGAGGTTGAACAGGCGATCTTTGCACTGGCCGATCTGACGACCGTGGCACTAAAGGTGAGATCACAAGTCTGCATGGCTGCCTCCTTAGCAGGCCAAGGAGATGCAAGGACAGTGCTATATTTACCTTCTGGAGGCACAGTGGGCTTTCGACTGGCGAATAACTTACGAGCAGCAAATCTAGACACCTCTTCCTTCACTCTGATTTCCTGAATAAGCCGTTCATCTTTGAAAATACGGCAATCTCTAGAGGAAGCAGCGTGGTCACCCATACAGTCGATGCAATGAGGGGATGGAGGTGGACAAGCACCCTCATGGGCCTCCTTGCCACATATAACGCATTTGGCCAGATTGGAACACGACTGGTTGGTATGATTAAACTGCTGACACTGATAGCAACTCGTAGGGTTGGGAATGTAAGGGTGAACTTTAATGTTCGATGGAAGTTGAACTCTGTTAAATGTCAAGAAGATAGTATGGGTTGGAACCAAGTCCGTGTCAATCCTTTTCATTACTCAATGTAAAGCTGTTACACCCTGGTCAGAAAGGTAGTTTTGAATTTCCTCGTTGGACAATCTGTTGAGTGAGCATGTATAAACCACCCCGCGTGATGAATTTAAAGTGCTGTGTGCTTCCACCTTGACAGGGAATGTCTGTAGCAGTGAGGTTCCCACCAATTTTTGTGCCTGGAGGGCACTGACTGTTTCTAACAAAAAGGTGCCATTTTGTAATCAGGAACAAGACTTTACAGGACCTGCAATTGTGCCGACACCTTTCTGAATAATGAAAGGGTTGACTGCGGAGAAGTCTTGACCTTCGTCCGATCGAGAAACAACAAGGAACTGTGCCAAGGTTGGAAGAATTGTCTGTGGCTGAGTCTCATTTAACTTTCACTTGTGAGCAGAAATTGTAGACATAGAGGAAACCATTGCGGAAGTATCCCACATGATTACCGGCATCTCCGATGGCGCGCGCGCTCCTTCCTTGTGGGGGCCCTCTCTGAAGGCACTCCCGCCTTAGGTGATTGTTCACACCTCAGGTCACACCTCCTGAGAAACGGACGGAGGGACCAATCGGCACATTTGGAAGGTCCCCCCCCCCCCCCCTGGGCCTGGCCGTTACTTGCGGGTAGGTACGTGTCCTACCTGTCAACCCGGGAGGGGGAATTACGTGTTACCCTGTCACCGGTTACGGGCGGGAATGCATGGGTCGGCCTTCAGACACGCACAGAGAGGAAAGAAAGAGAAAAGGAGGAACAAAGAAAGGGAAAGAAGAGAGGTCTCAAATGCCACAGCGGAGAAAAGGGTAAAGATAAGGGACAAGGAAAAGAGGACAAAGGGAGGACAGAGACTTTCCAGCATAGAAAGAAAAGGAGAGAGACTGTCTTACAGTTACAAGCGTCTGTCTCCAGACGTAGGCACGAAACATACTCCCATAGGGGGAGAAGGGGAATGGAAGAGGTGGAGGTGGGGGGAAGGATGTGGAAAAGGAAGGTACACAGCCCAGAAAGGAAAGAGACCCGCACTAGCTCGGGGTCCCGTGCTCGCCATGCATGTATCCACAAAAGAGTTGTGGATCCCCTTGGGGTAGGGGTGAGGGTAAGGGACTGTCTACATAATGTACAAAGATAGCCCTTTCACCTTTAGCTTTCTCCTCACTGAGGTCTTCCCAACAGTGGAGTTATTTTTATTTGGCACAACCACCATAATTTTTAAATTTTCTAGCTTTGAAACAAATATGTGGATACTGCATACACTACCTCAATAGCATCCAAGCAACTATTAATGGACATTGGTAGGAGGATACTTTCAGTGAGGTGCCTAAATGTCTATGGAGGGATTGTAGCCCATTCTTCCTCAACAGCCATACTACAGGAGGTAGTGGTGTTGGAGGTTGGCGTCTGGAGCAAAGTCAACATTTTAACTCATTCCCAAGATGGTGCACCCTGGTGTGACCAACTCAAGGCCTTCAACCATGTTCAAGACTTTAAACAGCATCTAAAGAATGTAGTTGTCCATAAACCACTGCTTCACAGATGCTGCTTTACAATGGGGTATACTGTGATGCTGGACAGTCATATCCTACTAAATGTTTCTTAACTGTATGCATTATGTAATGCTGTATAATGTGTTTTTACCCTTCTGCATTTAGCATTTTCTTGAGCACAATAAGGTGCCCTAACCACAAAAAGCAACCCCATACCATACCATACCATCACCTCTTCCATACTTCATGCTGGCACTACACCCAATTACAAACAACATTTTTCAGGCATTTGCCAAACTCAGACCCTTCCATCGGATTGCCACAGGATATGGTGTCATTCACCACTCCAAATCACTTGTTTCCAGTTACCCACTGTCCAGGCATCACTCTTTACACCACCTCTAGCGTTCCTTAGCACCAACTACAGAAATGTGTAGCTTATGAAGATCTGCTTGACCATTGTAGCCCATTCATTTAACTCCCTATTGTACGATAGACAGCACTACAACATTGTTTATGTACAAGTTTGGCACCACTCGGGCTTGAAAAGTAACTTAATAGACATATAGAATGCATTCCCTGGTGGAAGGAGGGAGGCATCATGACTCTAGGCCAGGTCATGACAATTGGCTTCAAGCCAAGTTCTGGAGTGTTATTGACTGTGGAGCAAGAGCAGCAAGGCACACCAGCAGTTGACAATGCCAATGTCCTATAGGTCAGAGAACATTTCAGAATGTGTGGTTCGCTGGTGGTGCGTGGGCAGCTGTAGCTGTGATTTCTGACATTTTGGACACAGTATTTTATTGCAAGAGCCGCTAATAAATCTATTTAGCATGTGCCTAACGAGGCAGTTCTTTTACCAAATACTGTATGATAATGTCTGATAAATTATTGAAACAAATGAAAAAAATGTTGTTACTGGTAACTCAATCAGTCGATCCTATCCTTTCATTGTAATGCCCAGCACTACAAAAACAATGATAGCAGAGCATGCTTGATTGACTGATTTGTGTTGCATTGTAAGTCAATTATGCGTGGCTGCTAAACTGGCTTTATTTTTCAGAATTCCTGGTGATGTGAAAGACCCAGCTTTTATCCATTGAGGGGATTACTGGTTATGAATTACAACAAAGGAAGATAGAACCAAAAGGCACTGTTTGGGATCTAGTTGAGAAAGTATACCACAATAGCCACATGCCTGCTTTAAAATGGATTACCAAACCAACCCAGGCAGGTTTCATTGCTGCCACAATTTGTGCTGCCTTCAAGGAAAATTTAAAAGTTACTGAATTGGAGAGAGGTTGTACTCTGCATCAAGTATGAAGTTTACATGCACAGTTTAATGATTATTATTAGACAGAATAGGTGACCTGGTTGATATGGATGGAAACCAGGAGCAATGTTTAGAAACCTATAGCAAAACCAATAGTGAATGGTTTCAGGCTTATAAGATGAAGTTAAATGAATCTGGAAATGAAGCCAACCAGAAAGATCGAAGCTGTGATGGCAAGCAAGTGACCTTTCAAAGTCTATTCCCAAAAATTCAGAATCCATTACAGGAGTTTCTGAGTGAATACACAGATTTATCTCTGAATTCAGCAGACCTGATAGTTAAGTGGAACTTCCGAACAGAGTGTGGACTATGGAAATGAGAGATTTGGAAGTATTAAGGTTGATAGCAGTAAAGGTGAGGGATGGGTTACTTGAAGAGGTATCACAGGTCATAGAGGAAAATAACACCTTAAAACAATTTCTGGCTATAATTTGCAGAATGATTCCTCCCAGAGTGCTTCAACAGTTAGTGAATAATCAATATGGTCATGAACAAGGAACTCAGGAATCAATGGTAAACTACACAGACTGCATTAAAAAAGAGTCTGGCAACTTCAGACCTCTCTCATAGTGAAGAACAAGTAGTATGTCTTTATTTTATGTGTGCTAACACCTGACAGTGGATAAGAGCTGTATTCTATAGTGTCCCCAAAACTCTAGCTCAATTAGAAGAAGAAATCTGTGAAATTCAGGCTATTGAAACCATAGATTCATGAAGGAATTGACAGACGAGGAAGGAAGGTCATCCAAATAACAGAAGATTGAATGGGGGAAGGAGGGGGCAGGTTTCCAGCATGGAAATTAGGGAGAAAAGTAAGTAATTCACAAGAAAACCAAGAAAAAAGCTATCAAACAATAATCTGTTGGAACTGTGGAGATTCGGAGCATGAGAAGATGGAATGTGCATGGGAAAAGGGCAAAAGGCAAGAATTATTACAGTTACAGCCCAGGAATGGTAAATTTATTAGCCCTGTTAAAGATAACGGACCACCACCTTTGCCATTTGTTTGTGCTTCACTGGACAATAAACCAGTGTATGTGCTGCTTGACTTGGGTGGTACTATTTCTGCCATCAATTACCAATGGTTTCTTGCTAATCAGGAAGTTTGTAAGTGGGGACGGTAGCAGCTAGATGCTGGATAATATTTTGCTGCAGATAAATCTAGCCTGAATGTTAAGATATATTACAGGTCAAGGTGCGTGTAAGGTCGGTTTAAGAGTGGTAGAAAACTTAGCAACCATTTTTATTTTGGGTGCCAATTTTACTGCTCAAGTTGGGTTTTCAATGTAATCCACAAGTTCATTTTTGATTTTGCCAGCATGGGCCAAGAGGTATGCTCATGTTTGCTTATGATAAACCTAGAACTGGAGCAACTAGTATGACAGACCCAGATTCTGTAAACAAGTAATTATCGCTTTTAGATGAATTTGTTTACATGTAGATCAAGGTAGTTTGTGCAGAAATCCCATGTGTCTTAACGCAAGAATTTGGTGTCATCAATTTGTTAGAATATTGCCTTTGTTTCATGGCAGTGATTGTACTGTTTTGGTTCCATAGAAATCAATGTCATTAATTTTTTGATGTACTGGCCAGGTTACATGCCACAGGTTGCTTTGCATGTTAATGCATGCAGGCTTTCAGAATCAGTTTTCTTTTCTTTTCACTAATTAGAGTGAAGCTGTAACATGTTGTCGCGCCTTGTGGCTGATTGTGAGCACTGAAGCAATCATTCCACTGATGCACCAGGTTGAAGATAATCATGTCCTGTTGTATGAAGAAGTCCATAACTACCTGCTGCACATCTTCATGCAGCTGCAATCAGCAACCCTTCAAGGCCTTTTTTAAGGGGCCGAAGGCTTGATAATTGCATGGGGAAAGATCAGGACTATAAGGTGGATGTTAAAATGTCTCCCACTCGGGCTGGTGTAACTTCCGTGTTATTACATTTGTGATGTGGGAATAACATCGCCATAGTTCAAATTTCTGGATTTACTGCAAGCACATCAGAAAGACACAAAGTCCATACTAATCACTTGCCTACATGTTGGTGCTTATATACTTGCATCAGAGTTGCACTACACTGCATATACGCTTCAGCATCACCCACAAATGGAGACTTGTTGATCGCCCCTTATATACAGGGTGTTACAAAAAGGTACGGCCAAACTTTCAGGAAACATTCCTCACACACAAATAAAGAAAAGATGTTATGTGGACATGTGTCAGGAAACGCTTAATTTCCATGTTACAGCTCATTTTAGTTTAGTCAGTATGTACTGTACTTCCTCGATTCACCGCCAGTTGGCCCAATTGAAGGAAGGTAATGTTGACTTCGGTGCCTTTACAAGTACGATGCACGATGGAGCTCCTGCACATTTCAGTCGAAGTGTTCGTACGCTTCTCAACAACAGATTAGGTGACCGATGGATTGGTAGAGGCGGACCAATTCCATGGCCTCCACGCTCTCCTGACCTCAACCCTCTTGACTTTCATTTATGGGGGCATTTGGAAGCTCTTGTCTACGCAACCCCGGTACCAAATGTAGAGACTCTTCGTGCTCGTATTGTGGACGGCTGTGATACAATATGCCATTCTCCACGGCTGCATCAGCGCATCAGGGATTCCATGTGACGGAGGGTGGATGCACGTACCCTCGCTAACGGAGGACATTTTGAACATTTCCTGTAACAAAGTGTTTGAAGTCACGCTGGTACGTTCTGTTGCTGTGTGTTTCCATTACATGATTAATGTGATTTGAAGAGAAGTAATAAAATGAGCTCTAACATGGAAAGTAAGCGTTTCCGGACACATGTCCACATAACATACATTCTTTCTTTGTGTGTGAGGAATGTTTCCTGAAAGTTTGGCTGTACCTTTTTGTAACACCCTGTATAGGGGGATGAGGATTGCTTGTTTACCAGTTCACATGTATAATAGAACCAGCTGGACGTTAATAGCAGCCAACCCAGGGCAATTTTGCCTAAAACTCCCACCAGGAGCCATTGATGGTCTTCCAAAAAGGGAAGCTAGTGTCTTAATTTTTAAAACTGAGTCAGTTTTGTAATTATTCTGAAGATCTGTTTTAAATGCAACATTATTTAGGGAACTTGGTTTTACAGTTGTTGATGTGCCCCTCTTGTTTCTGTTGCAAGACATACCTGTTATTACTTTAAGTACATGATATGTATTCACAGTGGCGAATACGAACAATCATCATCTGTACAAGGGAGTGATGACAATGAAAATCTGTGGCAGACTGGGGCCTGAACCCTGATTTCCCACTTTATTTGAGCAGTCGCCTTAATCGCTTTCACTGTCTGTGCAGGACTCACAGCCAGACCCAAACTTCCATATGTTGCCGTTACTGCATCACAAGCTGTACTCGCGCACACATTATGTAATTCCTGTACATTTTAATTGTAAATTGCTGCCTGGTATCACTGAATAAATATGATATTGCTGTGCCTGCATAGTTCAGAAAGAACTTTGCACCATTGTTCTAAATAACACCGGCAGTGCAATATCGTATTACTGCAATTTTAATCTGTTTGCTTATTGAGCTAGAGACTTGAAGGCATTTTACTGTGTGGTTCAAATGTGATTTGCTGAAGTTTGATGGTTTCTTGTGTAAATGAGTGTGCAAAATTGCATTACTGGTAACTCAATCGGTTCATCCTATCCTTTCATCCTAATGTCCAGTACTGCCACACTATGCACAGTCATTGTGATAGGTGAAATGCTGGTGGCACTTTGGAATTCATGGGTGTTTCCTTTTGTTGATTTCATGTAATTTTTTAGAACCGTCCTCTGATATACTTGATAATCCCCATCCATCAGCACATGTGGCCTGCCTGGTCTTTGTCTGTGATAGTCTCTTATCATTTCCACTTCACAATCACATCATCAACAGTCAACATGGCCAGCTTCAGAAGGGTTGAAATGTCCCTGATGAATTTATTACTCAGGCGACATCCCACAACTAAATTATTTTCGCAGTCGCTGATCTCTTCCGACTGACCCAGTTTACTGCTACTGGTTTTCTACTGACAACACAATACTCTCCACCTCCTTTTATGCTGGTGAGTCGATTTCTAATGATATAGAGAGGTCAGTTCCACATTACATAGGGATGTCTGGTTAATTATGATCAGAGAGTGTATATTGAAACTGATTCGGTCTGCGTATCTCCTGAACCTATGTTTATTCCACTGGAGTGAGTGGAGCCATCTCATCATTAAAAGATTTTTCTTCCCTTATATTTCACTCAAGATGGAGATCCTGGAACAACAAAACATAGTTGATGGGCTGTAGGGCTAGACAGTTCCACAGTTTCTGCTGGAGGAGGAGCAAATCACAATTTGAATGTTTTGACCAACTGAATCAATTTTTCTTTATTTCCTATTTTCCCCTTAATGTTTCCTTCTCAATGGATACTGGTGAAATTTCTGCATTGGCAAGGAAACAGATCAATGTTGTTGTGACTGCCTTCAGGGATGGCACAGAGCACTCTACACTGGTGGCATTTGTGACCTTTGTCAACAGTCTGGAGGAGATTCCAAATTTAACATTAAGTGCAATCTTGCCAATTCATTTGCACCAAATATGGTTTGCATTAGTATTACTTATTCAAGTGTATAACTCACCAAATTTTTTAAGTATTTTTAAAATATCACTTGCAAATGAGGTCATGAGCATAGGTGGTGACAAACAGTCCTACTTAGCATATACTGCTTGTGGTCCAGACATTTCCTCAACACTCATTCATCGCCTCTAGGTATAGCTCATCTTGGGGTAAGAGTCTCTGAATAATGTTTGTATCACCCTCATGACTCATGTAAATCCTTGTTATCTCTGTCACCCACTTTCCCATCATCACATCCAACAGTGTCCATTAAAGCATTCACATAGTGTACATCCACAAAAGGCTTGTTCTGCCGATAAACTGGTAACTCAGAAACCCACAGCTCAACATTTTCAAATCAATTTGCTCTATCTTGGACCATGAGTAGTTTACGGGTAACTTTCAAAACAGCGTAAATTACTCCCGTACAGTTTGAAAAAACCAGTGGCATTCACAAATGCAACCCTAGGTGAATACACATATATTTATCACTCTTTGTGTGCAGAATCTAACAGTTGTTGTGTAAGTTGAACGAAAAATCTCTGCTATAGCCGACTTTAATACTATTTTAAGTGTAAAAAGATGACTATATCCCTCACTACAACATCTACATTCTGCTGCAGTTACTGAACTTCCACATCATCTTATATTTCAATTACTTCATAATTTCACCAAATAACATTCACTATCATCATATATTTATAAAAAAGTATATTATCTGGCAGTGGTGTATATTATTATTATTGACAGAGGCGTGGAATGTGCTGAATTTAGTTACAGGACACAATATTCATTTTTTTTCTCTGAGAATATTTGGAGAATGTGGCTGAAATAGCTGACTTGTTCCTTAACTATTTTTTGGAGCTCTATGAGAGGTTCCAGATGCTGTAAGTATAACAAAGTTGTTTTCTTTTTTAATTTCTAGTTATCATTCTTTATGTCACTATCCAGAACCAAGTCATCATACAATAACAATGTAAATACAAACACTATACTGTGTATACAAGCATCAAGATAAGATAATATCTCAGAGTGGAGGCACACCTATACCATAAATAATTACGTTATTGCCACTTCTTTATAATATTTAGATTCAGCGACAGGAGGAAAAATTTATGATCGTTGTGTTGGTGTCACAATTGTTTTAAGCGTTGACAAGTTAACGATAATGTGATAATGAGCAAGTCCTTAAACTAAGTTCTAATGATTTTTTTAATTACATTACATCAACACTGATCAATGCTGTTGAAGAACTGACTTGTGCACATAAAACAAATAAAAGATGGTGTTGGTTACATAAATAATGTCAATCTCAGAAACACTGTCTCACATGGTACACATAATTCCATTTAATATCTTCTCCTTTGACTCCTGTTGCAGAAATGGCTTCTCCAAAAACAAAAGTACTGCCTTTCCTTATAAAAATTAGGTAACTGGATAGTTACAGACTGCGCACTTTCTTGACATAGCAAGAAAATAAACCAACAAACTGAGGACAGAGCAGCTGAATGAACAAGACCAGAATGAATGAATTTTTCACATGTTGGAACCAACTGGCTTCTATCTACAGCATTAGTGTGACAAGCAACAGAGCGCCAGTAAGTTAAATGTCCATGTATAGCACCCATAGGATGTTTCCAATTACAATTTGGTTGGTACAAGTGGAGTGTGCTAGTGGAGGGAATGTGCTTGAAGAAGTATTCAAAGTGAAAATCCAGTTTTTGTCTCTTTTTACAGATTATCAGCACATTGTACAGGAGTTTACATTTCACTACCCGTAAAACTCAGTATTTTATTAAAACACGCATTGCTGAAGATGGTAATTATGACAATTGTGCTGATTTCACACGCACCAATGAATCTAACATGGCTCATCTTCACAATTTCAGAGCAACAGTTACTTTCTGTAACAGTATTAATTAGTATTGCTCTCAGGTGTCTAGTCATGTGCTGTTGTTTATGTGACACTATATTTCGAAAACATACTTTGCCGTCATTTTCAGGTGATACTTTGATGAGTGTCTTCACTACCTAGTGTGATGTAGTGAGGATACTCATTCTACAGATAGTACCTGAAGATGACAGCATGATACGCTGCCTAAATACAGTGTCATATAAACAACTGCTCCCTGCTGCCCACCTGGAAGCAATAAAAGTGGTTGCTTTCCTGAGAAAGCTTAACATCACACAGTATCAAGTTGGATACAGCATTTTTCCATGCAATTACCATGTTCATCACATCCAATGACATTGACAAAAATGGTAGGATTTATGAGGACAGTCTAGAATTTTGCATAAGAACTGAAAATGTATGCATAATGGAGAGTAGTGTGAAAAAAGGCAGTATTTGGAACAGTGAGCAATGTAACCGTGAAATATTTTTATAATTGACATCTCATAGAGGAGACTACAAAATCCGTCAGGTTAGTTATTTCACCACCCCAAATTCACTGCTGTTATGTTCTGTACAAAAGAACACGTGTGTGTTGCAATATGTATGGTAACATCACCATTTGAAAATGTAATTAGAGTGGCAACTGATACTCGACAGTTTTAATGTGAAATTGATACTTAATGCGGATAAAAAGGTCTTCTCAGATGTGCATATTAACATTCTCTTTGCTTTCATCATTTACTCGCAACCAACTTACGCATTTTATTATTATTTTGTTTGTTAAGGTGCAGCCATACCAAAGAAATGTGTAGCAGAGTTTTTCGGACCACTTGGTTTTCAATATATTCCTCATATCTTCTTTGCACATTCTTTTGTATTCTTTTGCTGAAGAAAGAAATATAACCACAATATAGTAAAAAGGTTTACAGCCATACTCCCCACCATGCACCATTTGGTAGCTTCTGGAGTATGTAAGTAGATGCAGATATGAAGAATTCCGCCCGTTTCTTGCTGAAGCACTACTCTGTATAGTGCTGCCCTTGATTCCTACCACAGACTTTGCTTTGCTGGGCTTTAGTGTAATTATTTTATGTGGGTGCTTTGTAACACTTACTTTAATGGAAAATGCAGTAATGTAGTGACAAGAGGAGTTCTACTATTAACATTTTCCTCCTCTGCATTAAGAAAGGGTCAGTCTTCCACTATGAATAGTTATAACTCGAATGTCAATTGTGATAAGATGCGAAGTTTTACAAGCCAATAGCTCAGCACCCCTGTCCTCTATTGAGCAGTTCCCGCGTATTTGTTCAGATCTTGATAAGATTCCAAAGTGGCGCAAAGATTGGCAACCTGCTTTCGATGTTCAGAAATGTAAAATTGTGCCGTTCACGAATTGAAAAAAGTAGTATCCTGTGATTATAATATCAAAGAGTCACTGTTGAAATTGGCCATCTCTAACAAATACCTGGGTGTAACACTTCGTAGGGATATGAACTGGAATGATCACATACGTTCAGTCATGTGCTGCCCTTGATTCCTGCCACAGACTTTGCTTTGCTGGGCTTTAGTGTAAAGCAAGTGGTAGACTTCCGTTTATTCGTAGAATACTGGGGAAATGTAATCAATCTTTACAAATCACTCTTGCAACCAGTTCTAGAATGTTGTTCAAGTGTGTGGGACCTGTAACAAATAGAATTAAAGGGGATATTGAACATATACAGAGGTGGGCAGCACAAATGGTCACAGGTTTGTTTGCTCCATGCAAGAGTGTCACAGAGGTACTGAAGGAATTGAACTGTAAGACTCTTGAAAACAGATTTAAACTATCTCAAGAAAGTCTCATAACAAAGTTTCAAGAACCAGCTTTAACTGGTGACTCTAGGACTATAATACAATCCCCTACATATCACTCACATTGGGATCATGAGGATGAGATTAGAATAATTACTGCACACGCAGAGGCATTCAAACAATTTTTCCCACACTCCATATGGGAATGGAACGGAAAGAAACCTTAACAACTGGTACAATGTGATGTATGCTCTGCCATGCTCCTCATGATGGTTTGCAGAGCACAGGTGTAGATGTAGATATAGATAATCAAAGCACATTTTTGCACACATTCACATAGTCTAAATAAAATTAGGGTTGAACAGTGAAACATTCTACAATCTTATTTTATATTCAAGTGGGTAAATAGTTCTGTGAATCAACTGTGCTGCCTTTTATGAAAATGGGTGCGAGCAGTTCCAATAGCTGGAAACAGTTCTCTGTCAAATGGACCAGTAGGAAATAATTATAAATAAGACTAGAGACAATTCACCTACAAATTTCATACGCAACTTAACACAGATTATCTTCTTGAGTTTTACCTATTTCAACAGTTCTTCAACATCACTAGTACTAAAAGTGTTTTAAGTGGCATGACACATATCTATGTCACTCGATATTGCTGCAGAATGGCAGCTGAGTTGTGTCAATCATTCTTCCTTTTCCACATGGGAAATGTAACAAACAGAGAACTATGTCAACATTTAAGGCTCTGTTTTGCTATTATTTGCTTCAATTTCTGTTTTATTAATTCTAATCAAGACGGTCAAAATTATATAGAATTTTGTAAAGGTTCTGTGACAGGATTTTGCTATTGCAGTTAATGAAGGCTTGCCGCATAACATTTCCAGAAGTGAGGTGTGTTTTAACATTCACCTGTCTGTAATTTTACGATTATCTAGCAGACAGTATTTCCTAAATGGCTTAATGATATTGTTGGTATACCACAGGAAATCTTATCACTCTGCTACCTTCACATTGTCATAGATCATGAGTGCCCATTCATTGGAACTCTACAAACAGTCCCTCAACATGCTCGTGTCTTGAATTACACGATCCTGTCAGAAATGAAATGTCCTCCTTTTATCCAGTGCACAATGCATTTAGACCTTCCTTTTTGTTTCCTAGCCCTCTGAACCATATTAATGATTACTGCTACTAATGCATCACCATCACTGATCACAATCTCTGAATGGGTAGCCTCAATGTTTGTCAATTAAAATTCTAATGTCATTTCATTATGATCTACTGCAATTTATTCAAGTATCTAGCTGATTGATTTTGGGTGGGGGGGGGGGGGGGGGCGAGGGGGGTTACAGGACTAAATGGCGAGCTCATGAGTCCCACAATTTAAAAGGTATGTGTCTAAGATAGCAGCATCCACTAAAAGTGGGCAGAACCAGTCAAGAGGGCTCAAACTATAAAGTGAGGAAACTAAAAATACACACAGTAGAAAGCATAAAAGAGTAGGCCAAATCTAAAAACTGGAAAAACAGAGGAATAAAAGAGCAATCTTTGCACTGGGAAGTGGTCACGGGTCCCAGACCCAGAAAACACAAAGAGAGGCCGCAACCACAACCACTCTGCCCCTGCTTCTGCTCCTGCTCCAGGAGGGAAGTAAAATCTTATAACAGAAAATAAAGACAACTTTCGTGAAGGAAACTGAGGAGAAGTCCAACCATCAATGAATTGTCTGCTAAAATTAAATACAATAAATCCGGAAGGCTATACTTAGTAAGAAGTGCCAAAAGAAGGGAACATTCCACCAAAATATGAGACATCGCCAGTCTGGCTCCACAACCACATTGTGCGGGGGGCTCATTATGCAAGAGAAAACAATGGGTGAGCCTAGTATGACCGATGCATAGAGGGTTTAAGACAGTGGATTCCTTCCAAGAGGATTGGAAGGAAGAATGCCAACCTGCAGTAGTCTCCTTGCTTGCATGGAGTTTATTATGGAGAGCAGTAGAGCACCACAAGTCATTAAATTTTTGGGCCAGGAGAGATTTAATGTGTATCCGGTTATCTGCACTTGGAATCATGAAATGTAATGGGGGCTTAAGTATCTGCCTCTCCAGCCAAATGATGAGCCAGTCCTTTCCCTAAGATGCCCACATGACTTGGGATCAAGAGAAAGACAACTGAGCAGGCTGCACAGCCAATGGAAGAGAGGTGGTCATGGATAGCGGAGACCAAAGGATGATGAGAGTAGCATCAGTCTATAAGCCTGCAAGCTGCTTATTGAGTCAGTACATATTAAAACACTGTGGAAGGAAGCCTTAGTAACAAAATGGAGGGCTCTGTTAATGGCTAGCAGTTCTGTTGTGAAGATACTACATAAACCCAGCAGGAAACGGTGTTCCATGCCAGTAGGAGATGTAAAAGCATATCCCGCCTAATCTATCATTTCAGAACCCTCAATGAAAAAGATGGTAGCACCCTGGAACTCTTCAAGGATGGGACATACAAGACGACAGAATATCACAGGGGTGGCAGGGACCAATTGTTGTTGTTGTGGTCTTCAGTCCTGAGACTGGTTTGATGCAGTTCTCCATGCTACTCTATCCTGTGCAAGCTTCTTCATCTCCCAGCACCTACTGCAACCTACATCCTTCTGAATCTGCTTGGTGTATTCATCTCTTGGTCTCCCTCTACGATTTTTACCCTCCATGTTGCCCTCCAATACTAAATTGGTGATCCCTTGATGCCTCAGAACATGTCCTACCAACCGATCCCTTCTTCTAGTCAAGTTGTGCCACAAACTTCTCTTCTCCCCAATCCTATTGAACACCTCCTCATTAGTTATGTGATCTACCCATCTAATCTTCAGCATTCTTCTGTAGCACCACATTTCGAAAGCTTCTATTCTCTTCTTGTCCAAACTATTTACCGTCCATGTTTCACTTCCACACATGGCTACACTCCATACAAATACTTTCAGAAACGACTTCCTAACACTTAAATCAATACTCGATGTTAACAAATTTCTCTTCTTCAGAAATGCTTCCCTTCCCATTGCCAGTCTACAAAGACCAAAGGAACCCAGAATATGTCAGTCTTAATCCGTGGTCAAGGCACCATCCAAGGGGGGAAGGGCAGCGACTACAGGAGGGAATGCATGGGGCATTTTCCAATGAGTGGAGATGGAGATCCTGACGGAGGGAAGTGAGACGTATTCCAACTGCCAATCCCACCCAAGAGCGGGTATCAGGAGGGAGACATCCCACTTTTGCAGAGAAGATGGGGTGCACGAGATGGTCAGGGAATCGTCGAATGGCAGCAGTGTAAAATACTATGAGTTGGCTCTGCCGTATTTTTGGAGGGGGAACTCTCACTTCTACAAGGAGACTGTCAACAAGATTAGTGCAAAAGGCACCGATAGGCAGACACACCCCATAATGATCAACAAGGTCAAGTAGTTTCAGAGTGGAAGGAGCTGCTCAGCCATAAACATGACAACCATAATCTAGTCTGGACAAAACTAGGGCACAGTAAAGATGGAGGAGACTACCACAGTCTGCACCCAAAGATGTGTGGGCCAGGAAGCGGAGAGCATTAAACTTCCGCATGCACATAGTCTTTAGGTGGTGAATATGAGGCAGCCATGTCAGCCTTTCAATAAAAAGAAGATCCAAGAAACGGGATTGTGTTACCATATCTAGATGCTGGTTGCCTAAATAAAGTCAGGGTGTACTGTGGGTCGATGGCAAAAATGCATAACCTGCACTTTGGAGGGAGCAAAATGGAAGCCATGGGAAAGGGCCCATGCAGAGACCTGTCGGATGGCACCTTGGAGCTGGTATTCTGCAGATGCTACCGATTGGGAGCTGCATCAGATGCAAAAATCATCCACACACGACGCTGGGGTGACCAGAGGCCCAACAGAGGTTATATGACAATTGAGGGTGATGAGGAAGAGTATGACAGTCAACACAGAACCCTGTGGGATACCATCCCCCTGGATCTGAGGGGTGATGAGTGAATTGTCAACTTGAACCCAGAAGAGTTGGTCGGATAAAAGCTCATGGATAAAAATTAGAAGGAGGCTGCAAAAATCTGAGTCATGGAGGGTAACTAAAACATGACAGTGCCAAGCCATGTCTGCAATATTTTGGTCAATTAGAAGACCCCCACCCGTAGAAGTGGCACTCCCTCAGAAGGTGTGGTGTGCACTGAAGTCCCCGAGGAGGAGAAATGGCGGCGGCAGTTGCTGTAGTAAGGTAGGCAGGTCAACGTAAGGAAGAGGCTTACCTGGAGGGAGGTAGACACTGCAAATGGCGATTGCTGGGGTCGTTCGCACTCATACCACTATTGCTTCCATGTTGGTAGTAGATAGTATCGGAAGTTCCATGCGGCTTTTCGTGGATGATGCTGTAGTATATAGAGAAGTTGCAGCATTAGAAAATTGCAGCGAAATGCAGGAAGATCTGCAGCGGATAGGCACTTGGTGCAGGGAGTGGCAACTGACCCTTAACATAGACAAATGTAATGTATTGCGAATACATAGAAAGAAGGATCCTTTATTGTATGATTATATGATAGCGGAACAAACACTGGTAGCAGTTACTTCTGTAAAATATCTGGGAGTATGCGTATGGAACGATTTGAAGTGGAATGATCATATAAAATTAATTGTTGATAAGGCGGGTACCAAGTTGAGATTCATTGGGAGAGTCCTTAGAAAATGTAGTCCATCAACAACGGAGGTGGCTTACAAAACACTCGTTCGACCTATACTTGAGTATTGCTCATCAGTGTGGGATCCGTACCAGATAGGGTTGATGGAGGAGATAGAGAAGATCCAAAGAAGAGCGGCGCGTTTCGTCACAGGGTTATTTGGTAACCGTGATAGCGTTACGGAGATGTTTAACAAACTCAAGTGGCAGACTCTGCAGGAGAGGCGCTCTGCATCGCGGTGTAGCTTGCTCGCCAGGTTTCGAGAGGGTGCGTTTCTGGATGAGGCATCAAATATATTGCTTCCCCCTACTTATACCTCCCAAGGAGATCACGAATGTAAAATTAGAGAGACTCGAGCGTGCACGGAGGCTTTCAGACAGTCGTTCTTCCCGCGAACCATACGCGACTGGAACAGGAAAGGGAGGTAATGACAGTGGCACGTAAAGTGCCCTCTGCCACACACCATTGGGTGGCTTGCAGAGTATAAATGTAGATGTAGATGTAGGTATGATGGGGGATCCAGCCACTAATTATATCAATGGGAACCAAACTGCAGACCTGTCCAGATACCAACCCGGGGCCAGCATGGTTCCGACAGAATGCCTGATAACCATGAATCGTTGGAGGGTGATCATCGCAGAAGTGTGTTCCTCAAAGAACAAGACAGAATGCAGAATAATCAGATTTCCAGTATGTGACGGTAATATCCACTGGATTATTGTGTGGCAAGAGTCCAAGTTAGACATAAAGAAGCCGAGGGGATGTCAGGTCACTGGGACAATGGTCTTCACTGACAACGATTGCATGACATCCACAAATAAGGTGTCACAATCAGGTTGCGAGGGGGAAGATGGCACGTCCGGGGGCACTGGAGGGGGTGGGCGTCTTGTCTTGGGACTTATGTTTTCTCCTTCTTTTCTTTTGGAGGTTGAGGAGGGCAGGGCATAGATGGAGAGCAGGCTTCTGCAAGATCCTGAACTGAAAGAGAGCGGGCAACCTTGGGGCGCACAGATGGTGAGTCGCGTGGCCAAGTTGTCATAGTAGGCTTCCAACCTCAGAGACACCAGGGGGAGGGTTCCCAGGGGATGGGGAGTGTGTGGGGTGGGGGGGGGGGGGGGGGAGGACATCCCCATCATTGGCAGGTGCCGAAGAAGGGTGGCACTTCTTTGGCTGAGGAGGGGAGGGGCAAACAGAGGGGAGGGCGTGGGAAGACCAGAGGACAGGATTGGGTAAGAAAGAGTTAAGAAGGGGAAAGGATGTAACACATGCAAAAGTAGAAGAAATCAACAGTGGGTGGAAGATATGGGCCACTGTCAGCCAGGTGCCGCACCGACACTGACGTGGGTCATCCCGGGGCAGCAGGTATCTGTGTGTCACCCAAGTCTGGCCAATGCGGAGCCAGCAGAGAACACAAAAGTCCCTGCGAGAGGCCTGCATGGAGGACTGCCACACATTCGTAGTCTCCTTAATGGCACGCAGTTTGTTGTGCATGCTGAGGTTGTGCCATTTCGATTCCCAAAGCTGCAAAACCTTGCGGAGTAGTACTGAGCGCAGGTCAGTTGCAGAGAAGCCGAGCTCCATAAACAGTTTCCGCATAACCTGTTTGGCCAGCCTGTCAGCAAGTTCGTTGCCTAGGATTCCGACGTGACCAGGGGTCCACACAAACACCACTGAATGACTGGACCATTCCAGGGCATAGATGGACTCCTGGATGGTCGCTACCAAAGGATGACGAGGGTAGCACTGGTTGATAGCTTGTAGGCTGTTCAAGGAGTCAGTACACAGAAGAAACGGCTCCCCAGGGCATTTACAGATGTGCTCAAGAGCACGAGATATAGCCACCAGCTCGACAGTGAAAACATTGCAGCCATCAGGCAAGGAATGCTATTCAATATGTCCTCCATGGACATATGCAAAGCCGACGTGAGCATCAGCCACTGAGCCGTCGGTGTAAAGCACTTTGTGGCCTCAGTACATGTCAAGAATCGAGAAGAAGTGGCAGCAGATAGCCACGAGGTTAACTGAGTCCTTAGGGCCATGTGAAAGGTCCAGGCAAAGCCGCGGCCTAGGTGTACTCCATGGGGATGTACGTGAATGGACCTCAAGTATAGGTGGTAAAGGCAAGGACTCCAGTTGGGAAAGAAAAGATCGGACACGAACTGAAATTGGAAGCCATGACCAGGGCCACCGATACAGGAGATGAACCGCCATGGGTGGGAAAACGTGACGTTGATTCGGATGCGCAGGAGAACTACGAACATGTACAACGTAACCAGTCAGCAGTTGTGCACGCCTAACTTGCAATGGAGGGACTCCAGCCTCCACAACGGCGCTGGTCACCGGACTCGTCCTAAAAGCTCCTGTCTCTAGGCGAATGCCACAGCGGTGCACTGGGTCGCGTAGACACAACGCCACCACCAAGCCATAAACCAGACTCCCATAGTCAAGGCGAGACTAAACAAGGGCTCTGTAGAGCTGCTGCAGCATAGAGCGATCTGCACCCCAGTTGGTGTTGCTCAGGCAGCGGAGGGCATTAAGATGCTGCCAGCAATCCCGCTTAAGCTGACAGAGGTGAGGAAGCCAAGTCAATCAGGCTTCAAAAACCAGTCTTAAGAATCAGTATGTCTCCACTACAGGGAGTGGATCGTCATTAACGTAAAGTTCTGGTTCTGGATGAACAGTATGACACTGACAGAAGTGCATACCACACAACTTTGCGGCCGAAAACTGGAAACTGTGGGCTAGAGTCCATGACCGCACCTTGTGGATGGCTCCTTGTAGGCGCCACTCAGCAACACCAGTACTGGTGGAGCAGTACGAAGTGCAGAAGTTGTCTGCATACAGACAAGGTGAGATGGACGGCCCTACTGCTGCTGCTGCTAGACTATTAATGGTCACTAAAAACAGAGACACACTCAATACACATCCCTGTGGGACCCCATTCTCCTGGATATGGGGGGAACTATGGGAGGCCCAACTTAAGACACAGAAAGTACGAAGCAACAGGAAATTTTGGATAAAAATCAGAAGCCAGCCTCAGATACCCCCCTCGTATAATGTGGCAAGGATATATCGTCACCAGGTGGTGTCATACGCTTTTCGTAAATCAAAAAAGATGCAATCAGGTGTTGGCATCTGGAAAAGGCTGTTCAGATGGCAGACTCGAGGGACACAAGGTTATCAGCGGTAGAGTGACCCTGGCAAAAGCCGCCCTGATATGGAACCAGTAGGCCACCTGACTCCAGGACCCAACTCAACTGCTGACACACCATATGTTCTAGCAGCTTACAAGGAATGTTGGTGAGGCTGATGGGCTGATAGCTATCCACGTCAAGTGGGTGTTTACCGAGTTTGAGCACTGGAATGATGGTGCTCTCCCACCATTGCGATGGAAAGACACCATCTCACCATATCCGGTTGAAGATGACGAGGAGATGTTGCTTGTAGCCAGATGAGAGATGTAAAATCATCTGACTGTGGATCTGACCTGGCCCAGTAGCTGTGTGGGGGCAATGTGCAAGGCCACTGAGGAGCTCCCACTCTGTAAATGGAGCGTTATATGATTCACTGTGGCATGTAGTGAACGAAAGAACTTTCCCTGCGGAGGGCAGGGGTACGCACTGCCGGGAATCAGGTTTCCTGGAAGGCAATGCAGAAAGCAGGTGTAAAGCTTAACAGTTGCTGTAGCTCAGCCAGGCGGTGGAAGCAACCGCTGCAATTCCACTGGAGGATGACATCATTGAGAGACTAAGAAGTTATGGAGCATTCATCCAGGCAGTTTTCACCTCAGGGTCACCTGCTGCCACCAACTTTTTGCATTAGCAGTCTATATCCATTTTGTCTGGGGGTCCAGCGAGATCTAGGTCCTCAGCGGACGCCAGAATCTCCACCTCATCCGCAGAGGTTGTAGATAGTGGTGGTGTGGGTGCCACCGCTATTCCCTTGGTCTTGGGGATCTTCTTTATGGATTTCTCTCGCTCCTCCTTGGGTTTCCCTGGCTTGGAGGACTTCACTGGTTCAGTCTCCGGAACTGATGCTGAGCGTGAAGCCCTACCACCAGCTGCTTTTCAGCTCTTCAGCCACTGGCAGGTGTTATCTTTCCCACTAGCAGAAACCTGGGAAGTGAGTGACCCAAGGGACCCCTTCCTAGAGAGAGAAGCTGAAGAAGACTTAAGCTTCTCCGGCTCAGAAGTGGGGACCGATATCTCTGATGGTTGGGGAGGGGGGGGTTGCTCCCGAAGTAGATGGTGCGGGCAACAGACAGGGAAGTGCTAACCCCATCAAGGGGGCAGGTGTTGTCTACTGGTTCTGAGAGGTGACAGGAATGCGAGGAACTGATGGGCCCATGACTGTTCTTGTAATGGCAGTGAAAGAGAAGGTCATAGCCACAGGATTTAGGCGCTCACATTTCCTCTTAGCCTCAGTGAACGTAAGACGGTCCAGGGTCTTATATCCCATGATTTTCCTTTCTTTCTGTAAAATCCTTCCATCTGGCAAGCAAGGTGAATGATGCTCTCTGCAGTTGAACACAGATGGAAGGCAGGGCACATGGAAGTATTGGGATGTGATGGACATCCACAATCTCAACATGTGATGCTGGAAGTACAGCGGGAAGACATGTGGGTGAACTTCCTACTCAAAGCACCACATCGAGGGAGGGATATATGTCTTGACGTCACAGCGGTAGGCCATCACCTTGACCTTCTCGGGCAATGTGTCACCCTCGAAGGCCAAGTTGAAGGCACTGGTGACAACCTGATTATGCCTTGGACCCCGATGGCACACTGGGCAAAATGAACACCTTGCTGCTCTAAATTGGGGTGCAGCTTGTTGTCAGACTGCATAAGAAGGTCCCTGTACAATATAATAGGCTGGGCCATATTTAAACTCTTATGGGGCGTGATGATAACAGAAACACCCCCCCAACTTGTCACATGCGAGTAATGCCCGTGACTGGGCAGAGGACGCTGATTTTATCAAGACACCCAGAGTGCATTTTGGACAAGCCCTCCGCCTCCCCAAACTTGTCTTCCAAATGCTCCACAAAAAACTGAGGCTTCATGGACATGAAAGATTCCCCATCAACTCTCGTGCATACAGGATACCGGGGCAAATAATCTTCACTGCCATCCTTCACCTGGTGGTCCTCCCATGGTGTGGACAGGGAGGAGAACAATTTGAGGTCATATTTCTTAGCACTGAAGTTAGACTTTGCCCACTTAGAGACTGCTGGCATTGGACCACCAGCAAGAGATGACATAGTACGCTTCATGGCGAGTCATTCGCCCTGATGCGACCCACTCTGACTAGGGGCACTCCCCATGGGAGCCACCCAGCCTCAGCAAGGGCCACCTGGCATGATGGCCATTGCCGGGAATCCCGATGCCCCAGGGAAATGGGCATCTACTCCATGGCATACATGGGGAGTTAATGGCGCAGGCATCAGCAGAGCAGTCTCTGTGTTGTCATGGGGCTACAACCAACAGGGTACATGGGGATATGAGGTGCTAAAAAGTCCATGGTCATCGGCGACGCAGAAAGCGACAATGCATAGTGCAAGGTGGGAAACACATCGAGGAAGGTGTCCTCGCCCAAGAGATGTAGAATGAGCAGGACTGAGATGCAACGATGCAAAAGTAGGCTAAAGGTCTCAATTCGCAATGGACATGATGCACCATATAAGGCGCCCTTTCCCAAGTGGCTCGCTCTTTGGGAAAATTCAGAAAGATGGAGGTCAAACCTGACAGGGGACCATCACATAAAGCCAAAAACATGTGGACTCCTTTTAGTCGCCTCTTACGACAGACAGGAATACATCATGCCTATTCTAACCCCCGGACCTGCAGAGGGGTCATGAATATGCGAGCGACTCGAAAAATTCATAAGTAACAGAACCCAACATGTTGTCGTCGACAGTAAGTGTTCATCAGACACATGGGTATCACCAGGAGTGCCCCAGGGAAGTGAATAGATCACTGTTGTTCTCTATACGCACAAATAATTTGACGGGCAGAGTGGGCATCAATCTGTGGGCTGCTAGATTTGTTACCAGTAGGTTTGAACAACCTGTGAGTGTTACAGAGATGCTTTGGAAACTCACTGGAAGGAAGGCGACGTTCTTTTCGAAGAACACTACTGAGAACATTTAGAGAACTGGAATTTGGAGAGGAGTGCCAAATGATTTCTACTGCCGCCAACATAAATTGTGCGTAAAGATCATGAAGATAAGATACGAGAAATTAGGGTTCATATAGAGGCATACAGACAGTCATTTTTCCCTTGCTTTACTTGCGAGTGGAACAGGAAAGGAAATAACTAGTAGTGGTACAGGGTTCCCTCCACCACGCACCATACGATGGTTTACAGAAATCGATGTAGGTGTAGAAAGAACACTTATTGTTTGTGTGCTTTCATTTAGCTATCTTGTGCAGAGTCAATTTAATCTCTACCTTGCTCATGTTTCTGGAAACATTAGGGTACTATTAAATAAGTGGTGTACACAAGTGAATTAACATCTGTAAGTAGCTGCTAGAGCACAACAATATGGTTTGTTTTTGACAATCACCTCACACATGGTTTGTATTGGTGGTGGTGATGGTGGTGGTGGTGGTGTGAAGAAGTTAGCAGAACATGTAGAGTGACAAAAATCTCAACTGGTGGCAGCAGTAAGATACTACAAAGGTAGCCTGTAATGTACCAGAGCTACAAATGTTAAATGTATGTGTGGTCAAAAGCTATATCTCCTCAAGGAATTTGTCCCTGTTTACAGCACTGGCATCTTCTACATCTACTCGGTTTTGTAATAATTATTTGGATAAATCTTAATCAAAAATCTGTACAAACAGATAGTCCAAATCAAATTCATAACTCATATAGCAGTATGTGTGGTTTATAAAACAACGGAAATACCTTAACAAAGATTATTAATACACCACTTGACCATTATTAGCAAGTTATACAGCCACGATTTGGGCTAGAATGGATCCATACAATTTGTGAAAAGTTCCCAAGATGAATATTGTAATGTCACCCTGTCATGAAACCATCCACATAATAAGCTCATTTCATACAACAATGCCACATTTAAAAAATTGCCGTTTCCTACTTATGAATATCAATATAGTTGTTCTAACATGTGCTTGCACAACTGGTGAATCATCCAGGGAGGTGTTAGCAGTATCAACAGTTATCAAGAACATTGTCCTGTTGCACATCACACTGCACACTGTTGTTTTCAACTGCAAAATGCATGTAAATGAATGCCTCATTGAAAGGGGTGGTTCCATTAATGCCCTTTATGCCACCTCCTGAGGCCTTTTAACGTCAATTCAGGGTGGCAGTGTGACTGAAATGTTTTTCTCAACCATACATAAGAGAACCATGTGATTTCAATGCTGCACATAGCAGTTCAGGCCTCCACGGCAGTGGTGTCAAGAGAAAGGGTGGGATGATGTTGGGGGAGGGCGGGCGACGAGCTTCCCATCGTGTGACACGTCCATGGTGGCATTGGGAAGAATTGTGGCAAAATTTGGTACTAATGTGACCTCATTAGCACACCTTACATCTCACATGAACTTCTGAGCTCTGGCCCCCTTGCTGTTAGAGGTGTAACTGAGCCCGAGAGTGACATCACAGGGCACCAGTACAGAGGAAGGTTGTAGGCACTTTTGAAATTAAAGTTCACACTTACGCATCACAATGGGCAGAAAATGATGGGGTGTCAAAAAAGTAACTCCCCTTTTGCACAGCGTAATTTACTGTTCAACTATATATATACATATATTTGTGATATCAGTTATAGTAAATGTTCCATGCTTATAATCAATTCAAAGGCTTTTTTTGCCACAGCACTCAAATTAACTAAGTTAGTGTTTGAAATGCTTCTCTGCAAAAATGATAAATTATGTTATCATTGTATTTAATGAGCAATGTATTTTAATAGTGTGACCATGTGTGCCACAATAACGTAGAAAATCACTAAACCTGTCTTGAACAGAGCTTGGTGTCTGAATTTGATCATTTTGAGCTACGAATGATATCTTTGTCAGATAAACAGATAAAATGTGTATGATGAACTTTCTACTCTAGAATATCAATACAGTCTCCACACTCATCCTCAGAGACTAATGTGACCAACTAAATATAATGAAACCGAGATGGCAACAGTTTGGTTGGGAGTTGCCATGAAGGGACCTACATTTTGTACATAATCCAGGGCACCTATAGATGTTAATAGTGGCATACTATGTAAATGAACGATTAAACTTTCCATGTAATAGAACCTGAAATTGCCTTTTAAACTAACAAATGTACACAATGAAATACATTACTATCATGTAAATTTCAATTCTCACAAAATACATAATCAAAAATAGCCTACTTGTAGTGTCGGGACAATGTAGCCATGTGTGTTTTTGGGTCATTTTGTTAGTCTGTTTGCTCTAAACAAGAATATTGACTGAAAGTTTGCCTGATTTCAATATTTTCTTATGTACTTGTTGACTGACCTCTACCTCAACTATACGGCAAGTACCGGGTGGTTATAATTAAATTTTCCCTAGTTATCACGTTACAACACAGAACCTAATTACCGTACGAGTACCAAACTTGGTAGCATTAATGTCCAGAGTATGGGATGCATGATTTCCATGAGTCACAGCGCCACTGTCCAGTTCCAACTATGGTAGCCAGGTGCCGTGATCAGTCATTGTGATTCATAGTCTCACACAACTGGCCAGTCGCAGTGCACATGTTGATGTGTCAACATGAGCTTGGACAAAAGGAGCTGGGCATTATTGGCGAAGCTCTATTATCACAGCAACAATAATGTTACAGCTGCACTTCGAGAATATCGCCGGCTGAAAGTATTACAGAAGGGTCTTCTTTCTCCACTGTGTGGAGCATGATTAAGTTAGTTCGAATCAACTGGAGAACTGGACGTTGCTCCAGGCTGAGACCAACAACCGGTTGCACCACAGGTGGTTGATTAAATCACTTGCTACGGCAGGCAATGCTGCACATAATTCGCGATCATCAGGCAGTGTGCATGCTGTACCACGACAGTTGAACATCCCCTGGTCCACTGTATAGAAGGCGCTTCAAAACCATTGTCAAATGGTATCCATACAAGATCCTTATCGTACAGCACCTTGCACCCCAGGATGTACAACAACATGTTGACTTCGCTCTCTACTTTCTTGCAAGGACTGAAGTTCACAAGGACCTGGACCACCCTATGGGGATCTTTACCTCAAGTCACTGTGCATTAAGCTCCTCTGTATAGCAAACGTGCCACCATATGGTGTGGCTGCACGGTTACGTTCATCATTAGCCCATTCTTTATTGGACAGGTTGGCGCTCAAGGGCCAAAGACGTGAAGTGTGACCAGCCAGCGTTACTGCGATATGCTTTGCTAGAACGTCATATCGGCCCTACAGGAGAGAGATGCATTGAACTCAACCATTTTCATGCAAGATGGGGGCCCATCGCATATCATTCGCGAGGTTCACCTGCTTCTCTGAAACACATGTGGAGATGATCAAATTATCAGATGATCGTTTCCAAATGCGTAGCCGACACAATCACCTGCTCTCACTCCCTGTGATTTCCGGTTGTAGGGCTACCTGAATGACAGGGTTTATCAGGGGAATATTCACACATGTGCTGATCTGAAGTGCAGCATATCAAGAGAGGTAGCCAGTATACCTACAGACATGCTTCATTCTGCCATGTAGAATGCAATCCTGCGCTTTCAGGCTCTTCTAGACACTAATGGGTGCCATATTGAGCCCCCTCCCCCCTGAAAAAAAAACAATAATGGTACCGATACAAAATAGTATATGTACTACAGCAGCACACTGAAAGTGTTTCAATTGAATTGATTCTGCATTATTTCTCTTCCCAATGCCCATGACATTATGCTATGAATTTTGGTACTCTTACAGTAACTAGTTTCCATGTTATAAGATGTTAAATAGGGAAAAGTTTAACTATAACCACCCGGCAGTTTACATTATTTCTTCTGTTTACAAAAAACAGAAGGTCAACAATGGCTGATAGTGTTGTGACTTGGCAAGACAGCCAAGTCACTATGAGAGGAAGCCGAAAGGCACGCGAGGTCTGGAACAGGACAATGTCTTGAGAATTGCAATAAAGTACGAAAATCTTGTAATACTTAACTTTAATCCATTATTGGAGAATATCGCTCTTGATGATACAAAAGTATATATATAAACTGGTAATGGCGCCTAGTTAGGTCGTAGCAAATGACGTAGCTGAAGGCTATGCTAACTATCGTCTCAGCAAATGAGAGCATATTTGTCAGTGTAGCATCGCTATCAAAGTCGGCTGTACAACTGGGGCGAGTGCTAGTAAGTCTCTCTAGACCGGCCGTGTGGCGGCGCTCGGTCTGCAATCACTGACAGTGGCGACACGCGGGTCCGACGTATACTACCAGACCGCGGCTGATTTAAAGGCTACCATCTAGCAAGTGTGGTGTCTGGCGGTGACATCACAGATAGTATGTTAATGTATTGTTTGACTACAAATATTGGTGGATACAGATAGACAGTATAGATCCAAAATAATTCAACCTTTTTTTTTTTTTTTAATTGCGATTAATATCACTGGCACCATGTGGAAAATTAAAAGTTTGTGTGGCTAATGCATAGCTTGCTTACTCACACAGGTCAGAAGGCATCAGAGAAATTAACAATTTCACAATTTTTCAGATACTTTACATAGCATTCATGTATTCAGTGAGTTCAACTCATTTCTGCAACTCTGCTGTCACATATATAGTTTACAAGCTTGTGAAATTTTGTAAGAAAATTTTATGATGTTAATTATTACTTATTACTTGTCAAATATAGAGCTATGCTGCAGTTTACTGGCCATTTCAGGGCTTCTCTGTTGTTTCCTTTTAATAAAATCATCATATCATTGGACTATTTGCAAGTTTTGTCAGGGAAACTTTAACAGTTTTATACTCAGTCGATAACAATTCATTAACATGCATAGTATGTCTATTAGGCTAGTTGATTGTTGGTGCACTTTGTATGGTCAGTGCTCCAGGTCACTCTGTCCACAAAGACATTTGTGTTTTTATTAATACATGTTTGTCACTGTTATGAGTGCCTTTTATATATTTATGTCATACTTAATCCAAACTTCATGTACTATTTATTCTGATAGATCAGAATATTATGACCATCCGTCTCTCATTAGTTTTTAGACCATTTTGGTGTAATAAGCAGCTGGCATTTACCATTTGTCGTGAAAAACATTCTTTACATCTTTGGTGCACTGACTGAGGTACAACACATCATAAACATCACACAGTTTTGTAGAATACGAAAATATAGATTATTAATTCTAAACCAGTGCTTGAAGTCTTGCCAAATGTGTGTGATAGTGTTTATACTTGGAGGGCAGATTTTAAACAAAAATTTTTCCTCTTGTTCATATTCCACTTCAGTCCTCCACTTTGAACATAACATTATTCAGCACAGCAACTGACAGTGTCATAGGGAGAATGAAAGGCATTAAACACACTTTTAGTGCAGTCATCTCTACAAAAGTACAAAAAAATCAATGAATAAATGCAGTTTTCAATGTTCTACTAACACTGGAGACTGCTACAAGTTGGGGACATGAGACGTTTGCACATGTGATTACGAAATGCAAGATACAGTCCCACATACACTCAACCTCTATGAAATTAGGTGACATGGTTGACCAAAGATGGAATTTTTATCAAATTTAGTTGTAAATTAAAATTACAAGAAAATATTTAGTTTTGTAAATGGCCAGCATGTGTCCACAGTTTCACAGAGAATATGGATCTTATTCTTGAGCCTACTGACATATTTCACATCGTGGCAAGTTTTCACAAATATAGTCCACAGAACATGCAAAACAACTGAACTAACCCACAACTTATTGCAGGGTCTTACTTGGTACACTCTGTGTTTATTGCATAATGGTACCCTATACATTCCAAAAAAATGACAGCAAAAGGGGGCACAGAATCTCAGTGACACGTATACTTTAAATCTCCGATCTCATTTCTTCTAATGACGCAGGAACTTCTGAGGGTGTGAACTCACCAAGACAATAAACAGTAGTGAAGCATAAAGATTATGAGACTTAACATCTACATACAAATCATGGACATAATTTAAAACAGATTAAAAGTCATATAAATTGCTTTCTATTACTGCAACCCACATGTTAACAGTATACCTAGTCTAAGGTAATTTCAAGGAGCTGGCACACACATTTACGTTGAAATCAGTTGCTTTCTTTATAAACTATGAAGTACCCATTCAGATGTCAGCACTTCAGAGCAATGATCTATGGTGTCACTCACACTGCAGAAGGTACTGCCTGCGTGATTCATCTAGAGAGAATTTACATCAGTGTTTATACTTCAGTGCAATCTATACTTTTAACCTCCACTTCAAAATTCTACAGGATGTTCAGTCCGAAGTTTTACACATAATCTTCACAATTTATTTTTGTTTCTTTCTTTCAGCTGTCTGGCCTGGATCTTACTGATGTTATACTTCTCTCATTCCAATATTTTAATGGGAGAGGTGTTTTAGTACTAAAAGTAACTTAATGTTAATAGCAAATTATGAAGTTCTGTGATCATTTATTTATATTAATAGTTAGCTACTTGCATGTTTCATGAGCAGTTCTCAGCACTCAGATTTTCCTGATAGTTTATGAAATGCCCCAATTCAATTTTGCACTTTCTCAATTGTCCGCATTGACATCCGGTGGTTTCTTTCATCCCAAATGTACCTTCATTGGACACTACACTGTTCCAGACTATTTTTGACTATTCTACCAAGTTGATGCATTCATAAGATTTTAAACTGAAGCCTTCCTCCTTCATCAATGCACACTTCATAACATTATAAAACAACAAACACAGGCATTTGGTTATGTTATGAACATACTATGATGTCAGTAACATAAAGTCAAAGGAGCTGACAACCATAAATTTTGAACTTGTTTTATACAAGTAAATATTAGTCTAGGTTCACTTTTCAAGTGACTGTCTGGCTGTTAAGTCAGCCATGTCTCTCAAATGTGTTGTGTGCACTACACATCAGAGGCTGTGACCCATCTAGCTGACTGAATGTGGGAAGTAGACATTTTTTTCAGATTATAATAGAGTCACTGAAACAAGATCCCTTACATGAGCAATTGGATTATTGCGGCTGCTTAGTGTGTCTGTCTCAATCAATCTGTCATAGCTCTCTAGATAACTACTGTTTTCAACTGCAGCTGTTTGTGCTTCACATATGAAAGTTGGGAACACATCTGCCAGCTATCAGGGATCGTCTTTTGCCAATTCTACTATAGGAGACATTCCAACCAGTCCAAATAACGATAGCTGTAGGAGACCCAGAAGTGTAAGTGTAAGATCCAAAGAAACGTCTCCATACTTGATCTAATACCTACAAATAGATCTGAACACTCTGAGGATGTCCACAGAGCAGCTGGTATCAGTGAGCATGAGACAGCTGTAACAAGAGCGATTACCAAAGTACAAAATCCAATTAAAACAAGTAGAAGGATTTATATTTTCAGACTAGACAGAGAGTCAGTAGTGTCGTATCCCAGTAAGGAACCTGAAACATTTAACTCTGGAGAGGCACGTGTAGACCAACTATGGCTCAGTTTTAGAATAGTTGACCATGCACTCAATAGATGTGTACCTAGAAGAAAAGTTCTTGACTGAAAGAGCCACCACGGTACAAAGTCACTGTAAAGGAACTGATAAAGAAACAGAGACTACTGCATAGTACGTGTAAGACAAAGCACAGGGCTTGCGATAGGGAGAATCTGAATCAAATGCAATTGTCAGTCAAGAGAGCAATGTATGAAGCCTTCAACAACTACCACAGCAAAATATCACTGAAGGTTCTCTCACAAAAACCAAATAAATTCTGGTCATATGTAAAGACTGTTGGTCATACCGAAGTTAGGGCCATGGTACTTGTGGAAGAGACAGGAATGAAACAGAGTAGCAAAGCAAAAGGATAAATACTGAAATTTTGCTTCTAAAATGTTCCTTTACAAATGATAATCCAGGCATATTGCCCCACTTTATTTATTTATTTAGTTATTTTTTTTTATCACTGCAAAGATGACTGATATAGATATTAGTTTCAGTGTTGTTGTGGAACCGGTGAAATCATTAAAATTGAACAGTGTTACAGCACCCAATGTAATCCTTATCAGATTCTATACTGAATTTGTGGCTGAGTTAGACCCTTTTAATTATAATCAACTGTCAATTCCTTGATCAAAACACAGTGCCCACCAATGGAAGACAGCACAGGTCACACCCATCCACAACAAGGGTATCAGAAGTGATCCATAAAATTACTGTCCAGTAACTTTGACATTATCTGTTGTGAAATCTCTGAGCATGTTCTCAGCTTAAATATAATGACCCCCTCCATAACAACCAGCATGGATTCTAAAAAACGTTGATCACATGAAAATCAACCTGCAATTTCCTCACGACATCCTGAAAGCCATGGATCACGGAAGATCAAGTACATGCAGTATTTCTCAATTGCCAAAAAGCATTTAACTCAGTATTGCTTCTATGCTGATTGTACCCCAGGGAAGTGTATTGGGATCCTTGGTGTGTGTGTGTAGCATATAAATGACTTGCAGACATTAGCACTACCCCACACTTTTCACAGATGACATGAAACTGCCTGAAAAAAGCTGCACAAATACATAAAGGAAAATGCAATCAGTCTACAAAGGAAACTACTTACAAATCACTCATGCAACAGTATTAACAGTGTAACACTTCACACAGTCACTTTGTTTAAATATGTAGGCATTATGTTACAAAGCGATATGAAATGGAACGAGCATGTGAGAACTGTGGTACAGAAGGCGAATGGTTGACTTCAGTATACTCGGAGAATTTTAGGGAAGTGTGGTATATCTGTAAATGAGACCACATATAGGATGCTGGTGCACTCTATTCTTGTGTACTGCTCAAGTGTTTGGGATCCGTACCAGTACAGGTTGAAGGACGACACTGAAGCAATTCAGAGGTGGACTCCTAGATTTGTTACCAGTAGGTTCAAACAATACTGAAGTGTTACGAAGATGCTTCGGAAACTCAAATGGGTATCACAGGAGGGAAGATGATTTTCTTTTCAAGGAACACTACTGAGAAAATTTAGAGAACCAGCATCTGGAGCTGACTGCTGAATGATTGCCGCCAACATGCATTGCGTGTAAGGACCATGAAGGTTCTCGTATAGAGGCATACAGGCATATTTTCCTCTCCTCGCTCTATTTGCAAGTGGATCAGGAAAGAAAATGACTAGTAGCATGATACAGGGTACACACTATCAAGCACCGTACAGTGTCTTGTGGAGTATCTACGTAGGCATAGAAGAAGATGCAACCAATCCTAGAATCCTGCTGAACTACGTGCAAAAAGGACTAAAAGGGGACCAATCTATCAATGAGAACTTTTAACATTGCAGTGTGTCAGCAATCATGAATAATTTAATGATCATAAAGAATCCACCTCGATTGCAAATTGAAACCGAATGTTTACCTATGTTTTGGCGCGGATAACCACGCCTTCTTCAGAACACACTAAAACTACAAACTGCCTAAAGAGGCATGATCCAACATTAATTACAGCTATTGACATGGTACACACATACCGTTTATTTTACATTTTATGCGAGTCTTTTGCCCTTTTGGGTATTCTGTATTAATGTTGGACCATGCCTCTTTAGGCAATTTGTAGTTTTAGTGTGTTTTGAAGAAGGTGTGGTTATCCACGCCGAAACCTAGGTAAATATCAAGTTTCAATTTGCAATCGAGGCGGATTCTTTATAATCATTCAATCTATCAATCCTGTAGGGATTGTGAGGATAAGATTAAATTATTTACAGTGAACTCAGAGGCATCTGAACAGTTATTTTTCCTGCACCCTGACAGTGAGTGCAATGGGAAGAAACTCTAAACCTGGTACAATGGGTTGTAACCTCTGCCATTCACTTCACAGTGGTTTGCAGAGTAGATGCATTATAGTGACCTGAGTCCCTAGAAGACTGCAGTAGCTAACTCACATTTTGTCATTTTTGTTGTGAACCGTTATATAAAATGGTTGGCATTAATTTACAAATTATGGGCTAATACACCTTATCTCTGCCTAAAAAATAAACTTTATGCCACAAATAACAGCTGTACAGGTTCAAAGATAAAGAGTGAAAGCACTAACAAATGATTATGTTTACTTTAGTATTTACTGTAAAGTTTAACATGCTATGAAGATCAAAAACACTTATTTTGTACAAACTACACACTTCTTTACTTTGTTTCACAAAACTATTTTTGTACGACCGCGGTTTCGAGTTTTAAGCCCATTTTCTGATGCCCAAATAGAAAATGGGCTTACAAGTGGAACCTATGTTTTATGAAAACTTTGTGACCTAGAACCCAGTTGTACAAAAATAAAGTACAATGCAAAAACATCTTTCATTTATTTGCACAATATTCACTGTGACACCATGAACCCACAGTTGCATCAGTTAAAATGGAACATCTATACTCACTAATTTTGTTGAAGAGAAGTACCAGAAGTAAGCAAAATATCTACTGACTGCCCACTTGCAACCAAGCACCCATACATAAAATTTAATCAACAGCTTTTAACAGACTTACAAGTGACACGTTCCATATCATTCAGTGACCATATGAATTAGTACTTGTCACATACATAACACAAAAATAGATATCTGTTCTGCTTGTAGCTATTACATGTTCTTTCACCTGAATTATTTAACTAAAATTGTGAAAGTAAATTAAAAATTAGACTTTTAACATCTTTTCAATACATTATATTGGTTAGCCTGAACTGATAACTTTCCCACAATAGAAAAATCACATTCTGATTCTTTGCTTCTATAGCTCTCCATGGGCTCAGTAAAATGAATGAAACCATGTGAAAAATTCTTCATTATAATCATTCAGCTGTATTTCTGAAAAAAAAGTAAAACTTTGCTACAACAATAACTCAAGGACATTTATTTTCCTTGTAAAAGCTACTTCTTAATCCAGCCTTCAGCAGTGTATTCCAGGCAAAATACAAATATCTAGAAATTTTACACTGCTGAAGAATTTCAAATGTAAACAATGCAGAAAAGAGATGTACAGTAAGTTTTAATTAAATTTAGCAGAGGTGTAGACTGTCATAATGTAAGATGATGCACTGTATTTCCACCTCGACCAACAGCACTTTTAACAATGGCCAAAACACTTGTTCATCATTTTATGGTATAAAGTCTGTAACCCAGAAGGATTTTAGGGACAAAAGACGCACCAGTCACCTGCTATGTTAAGATGTTTTGTAGCAGCAGATATTAAATTATTCTTTACTTCCATCCAGGAACTAAACTGCTCTAGTAGCTGTTTGTGCAATTTAACTAGGTATATGTTAATAAGCTCTTAATACGACAGTGGACAGTTTCTATCTAGTCTCTTTCTAAAAGGGTAGAAGCTCACATTTACTTTCAATTCCAGATTTATTTATTTAATCCATTCTTGTGTTTTATATAAGGCATTTTATTTATGTTTTACACGAGCTCATTGTACTATGTCTCTGCAGGAACTGTCAGAAAACTGCATGAAAAACTTACACATTTTCATACTTGTCTAATAACTTACTAAATGTGTAATACAATGGTTGATTACTTTAATATTACTACCACGTACAATATCTCAGTAGTGAGATTACACACACTGGTCTATGTTAGTTTTACAGCAGGATACCCGAAAGTTTAAATTGAAGACTATTCAGTCTCACTGACCATACACAAATCTTTTGTAGCCACAAAGACATATGTACAAACAATACCATTTTAGAACTGCATAAATGAGAACGTCAACTTTGGTAACAGTACACAAATTTGGTTATACCTCTAGCTTCACATAAATACTGCTGCAGAAAAAAAAGAAAACCTCTGATTAAAGATTGTGGAGCCGCTGATATTTCTGTATACAAAACTCTGCCTACAACGAATTATGTAGAGGATTTGCTTTCATTTTGTTACACAGACCTGTTGATACATGTAAGTTGTTTCTATGAATTGTTCCATAAACTTTCATCTTGTTGATGAGTGTATTCACGAAATTTCTGTGTATTGAAATGCTATTTTATGTGCAGAGGTATAATAGTGTTACTCTTTTGCTCTGCGTGTTTACAAAAATTTAACAGCAACCGACTATGAATTCATAATACATCCATCGTTGACACGTAATAACTAACATGCAAACCTATATGACAGGGCATTCTGATCTGATGAGGGCGGTTCTTCTTTCCCTACAAATGAAACTTCAAATGATCCGACAGAAACATCGCATTCGATTTGTTTATATTTCAAATCCTGTGTTAGATAATTAAACAGAACAAAACAGTTACCAATACAAAACAGTCATAAAAGATTTTTTTCCACATTCTGGCAATGATATATGGAAGTAACGGGAAAACAATGTGGTAAATGCATATAAATTAACGTGGAACACTGAGTTAACGCGTCTTTTGTTACAATTCATAACCACACATTTCTGTCATCACATCGTAACCTTCGGAAAATCGCCTGTTTTCGATCAGCTCAAGATATTTATACATAAGCTGTTCCTTAACCGACAGTGGCTTTAAACACAGAACAATTCGAATGTCACAAACATAACTGACAACGTTTCTAGAACTCTACTTCGCTGGTAAAAGAATTTGTCTAATATGAAAACAATACGACTCGGAGGCAACTCGATACTTACTCATACAGCATATAAATTGACGCTGGGTGTACTAGGCCACAGCACCTTCATAACACGATTCATAACACCGTCACTCAGACATTCACACAAACACGCAAATATTTACACAAAACCCGACCACTACAACGCAATGCAATGCGAACAACTTCTTTGATTCGCCATTTTGATTTCAGCAACTGTATTGAAAAGCGTTAGCAAACGACGTGCTCGGTAAACTGACGTATCGACACGCAGATCACATGTACTTTTAAATTCCAACAAATTCCTGGGGAGTTCTAGAGTTTCTATCAGTAGAAACTCTTCCGATGTTACCCAACAACTTAAAGAAGTGATTATCTATAAATTCAATAGTGGCGATGAGGGGATCTAAATCTCAAACTTCCGCTTCATTCGGGCTAAATTGCGGCAGATCAATGTTAATATTACTGTCCTCAAAAATTTAGAGCATATCGTATCTGTTAGTTTGTGACTCCTACCCAATTAAAATCTACCTGGTCGAAATACTCTTTTTTTCTTGTTAGCATATCCAAATAAGCATTTTACGGTAGCTGCTTTCCCTTTAGCGTACAGCATTAACGTACATAGTTTCCTTGAACTCTCCGATTTGTTCTGAATGAGAAATTAAGATAGTTTCATGGCAATCCACATCGTTAATTCTTAGACGTGCTTCACAGGGTTGACGTATATCAGGATTGACGGACATCGAAAAAGTTCAGAGAAAGGCAGCTCGTTTTGCATTACCGGGAAACAGGGGAGAGTGTGTCACTGATATGATACCCAAAGTGTGGTGGAAATAATAGAAACAAAGGCGATTTTCGTTGAGGTGAGAGCTTTTCACGATATTTCAGTCCCCAATTATCTTCACCGAATCCGAAAATATTTTATTGACACCCAACTGCATAGGAAGGAATGATCATTGTAATAAAACAGTAGAAAGCAGAGCTCGGATGAAAATATTTAAGTGTTGGTTTCTCCCGTGCGCTGCTAGACAGTAGAAAGAATGTGCATGAACCCTCTGCCTGGCACCTGAGTGTGAATTGCAGACAGTCATATAGATGTAATGTAGATTTATGCTCACCTAAAATGATTTCGATATTGTGTATGTTTTTTTTAGTTCTTCCTGAAACATAAACAAAGTTTTTAAAAAAGAAAAAAGCGGGAGAGAAAGTACCCTTAGTTTAGATCACGCTCCATCTAAATTTAGCTACAGACGGGTGCAAAATATTTCCCTCCGATTAGAGGGAGTGTTTTTAACAGATGAAGCTACTAAAGTATCGTGCCAGTACTTCTGATCAACTTTGTTTTAATAGGTAAGTAATGTGTGATCAGTGGTATGGTACTGTGAAAATTGTATCTTCCTTACTCTTCCCGCAACATATATGGATTTGGAATGAGACACAGAGCGCAGCACAATGTTCCAAAGATAGTAGTGCGCACTAATATAAAATTAATGTGAAGCATATGCAAGATAGCAAAAAACTGGCATATATGTCTCTGCCGTTCTACTGTCGAACAGCGCGCGGGAGAAACGAACACCTAAATCTTTCCATGCGAGCTCTGCCTTCTCTTATTTCATTACGATGATAATCATTCCTATGTAGGTTTCTAACAGGGTCGAACTGTAACTTTTCATGGCTACTTACAAGTCGCCATCAGTCTTCCAAAATTATATAAACACTCCAGTCCCCCAGATCTAGCCCCCTCCCCCCCCCCTTACTCTCGTAAATTTTACGTAGTTGAGTCTATTTCAGATACTAAAGTGTGTTTCCAACCTAAAAAAAACAGCTCGGGATTTTTTTACGATCTAACGGCAGTTGGACAGAATTTTGCACAATATTCCTCAGGAGGACATCCAACAACTCTGTCAATAAATGCCAAGCCGAATAGCTTTTGTCATAAGGGCTAGAGGTGCCCAACACGTTACTGACCTGCTCAGTTTGCGAAGCTCTCTCCCTTGAATTAATCATCCAAATTTTCTGAAGTTGTTATCATTTGTTTGTCTGCACAAGTACACATCTACCGGTATCCGTTCCATTCGGATAATTCCCTTGTGGTATGTTGTTTTTTTCTCTCAGAGTGTCTTAAAAATGCAATGATCTCCTCAAAGAAATAACTCGTCAAAAAGTAACAGATAAATTTGTAGAGTACTTCATATCACCAGACCACCATTACATTGAACCATGGACCTTGCACGCATCGACGTGACAGCTGTACCATCGGCGCAACCACAACGTAGGGAGGGGGAGGTTGAGGTGGGGGTATCTGTGAAGAGGCCAGACAAACATATGGTTTCTGAATAGGGGCAGCTGTCTGTATAGTAGTTTTAAAGACAACAATCTTCGTGATTGACTGATCCTACCTTGTATGGGCGTCTGCAGAATTTTTTCTGGGAGAGGGGGGGGGGGAGGAGACTCTAAAAGTGCTATTTTTTAAAATAAAGATTTGAACAGTTTCGAGGTGTGTCATGTTACAAGAACTAAACTCTATAGGTGCTACAATTGACTTAATGAGAGGCTTAGCAGGATCACAGGAAATAAATTCTAGAAGTGTAAGAGAAAGATGCTGTAATGCAAAAAAAACTCTGTACTCCTGATTCCTGGGGTTGGAAGAGGAGGAGCAAGTATCCTCCATGGCCCCTCCCCTCCATGTGGTCGCCTATAGTGCCTTGTAGCATTAGCCAGTATGGCCTTGCTGTGTTTGTACTGGAAACTACAGCTCTTATTTTTCCTGAAGGTGAGCTGAGATACTATATGGTTACATGGTGATGGCAACCTCTGAGGTAAAACATTCTGGAGGTGAAACTGTCCCCCATTTGCAGTCAAGGTTGGGAATACTCAGAAGGATGTCAGCTCCAGGATGAACAAAACTGGCGTTCTATGGGAAACAGTTTGGAAGGTTAGATACATTAGTTGCATAGATAGGAAAGAGAATTTAAAAAGTGTCAGGAAGAGTAATACTTCTGGTCAGGGGAGTACAGGGTTATAAATACTAAATCAAATAGGGATAATGTAGGAGTAGGTCTAATAATGAATAAGAAAATAGGAATGTGGGTTGGCTACCTTGAACAACATAGTGAATACATTATTGTTGCCATGATAGGTATGGATCCAACTCCCACCACAGCAGTAGTTTTCTTTGGCAACTAACACCGCAAATTATGAAAAGTTGATAGAACATGTGATGATATAAAATTCATTATTCAGATACTTAAGAGAGCCGAAAATTTAATTGTGATAGATGATCAACATTCAATTGCAGGAAATGGAAGAGAGAGAGAGAGAGAGAGAGAGAGAGAGAGAGAGAGAGAGAGAGAGAGAGAAAAGTAGCAGGAGTACGTGGGCTAAGGGAAAAGAATGAAAGAGGAAACATACCTGGCAGAATTTAGCACAGTGCATATGATTGAAGGATTATGTAAAAATTTTGTAGTCATGGAAGAGAGTTGGAGACACTGTAAGGTTTTCAGATTGCTTAGATGATGGTAAGACAGAGCTTTCGAATCCAAATTTTAAACTGTAAGACATTTCCAGGTGCAGATTTACACTCTGGCCATAATTTATTGGTTATGAACTACACATTAAAACTGAAGAAACTTCAGAAAGGTAGGAAATTAAGATGAGGCTCGAATGAATTGGAAGGAACAACAGTTGTTGAGAGTGTGACATTGAGCGTTAGCCAATGATTGTCTGAAATAGGTGAAAGGAATACAAAAGAAGATGAAGTGGTAGCTTTGAGAGACAGCAGAGGATCAAACAGGGAAAAAAGGTAAGATCTAACAGAAATCACTGAATAGCAATGAGATATTGAATTCAACTGACGAAATGACAAAATATATAAAAGCAATAAAAGAAGAAGGTGAAAAGGAATATATATAAAGAATTAGATTGATAGAAAATGTAAAATGGCTAAGCAGGAAGGGCTGTAGGATAAATGGAATGCAAGGCTGTATAAGTGTCCATAACTAGAGGAACGATAGATGTCGTCTTCTGAAAAATTAAAGAGACCCTTGAAGAAAAGAGAATTAGTTGTATGAGTGTGAAGATCTCAGATGGCAAGTCAGTACTAAGCAAAAAAGGGAAGGGTAGTAAGAATATATAAAGGGGCCCTACAAGGGTAATGAACTCGAAGACAACATTATGGAAAGGGAAGAGGAAGCAGAGGAAGATGAAACAGGAGTTATGATACTACGAGAATAATTTTACAGAGCACTGAAAGACCTAAGTGGAAACAAGATCCATGGAGTAAACGACGTTCCCTCAGAGGTATTGAGACATGTGGGAGAGTGAGTCATGAGAAATCTACTAAACTTTGTGTGCATGACATATGAATCAGAAATGTATATACCTGTGTGGTGTCTGTACTGTCGAACCTGTCCAACAGAACAGACATCATTTCTGATGATGTGGCTGGTAAAATTGTGTAAACATGAAATGTAAGAAGGGGAAGAAAAGGGAAAGGATGGGTAGGAAATCATAATGGGTAACCACACAGGGCATTACAGTAATGCAATGGCCAAAGTTGAAAATTTGTATAAGACCAGGACTTGAACTTGGATTTACCACTTCTTATGTCAGTAGCCTTAACCACTTCTTCCGTCCTGACACGGTCTTACTGACGCAAATTTCCAACTTATTGCACACTACACTTCAGTATCCCTCATCCATTAAACTCTCTCCTCACAAATTCTGATTCCCGTAGGAGTCCAGACGATATTTGTGCATTTGCCTGAAACAAACTCCGAAGAGCGATTACCCTATTTTTCAGAAATGTATGTATCTGAGTGGTTTCTGTTCTGTTGCACATACAATATATGTACAGTCACACTGAAACAACCGTCCAACAGAACAGACAATATTCAGATACACACATTTCTGAAAAAGAGAGTAACAGCTCCTCGATATTTGTTCATTGCAACTGTACAAAAATCATCTGAACCCACACAAGAATCGAATTTATGGGTAGATATTTTAATGAATGAGAGATAGTGTATTGCAGCATGCACTAAGTTGGAAATTTGAGTCAGTCAGGGACCACGTCCGGATAGCCAGAGTGGTTGGGCCATGTCCTACGTGAGCGACAGAAGCGAGCGACAGCGCGCGACAGCTTCAGCCGATAAAACACAACTGCAGGTGTAGTTATGGAAGTGTCCTATGTGAGCGACATCTGTGTCACTGCCTGTCTCCCGCAGCAACTGGCGACGTTTGAATTCAAACGTGTTTGAATCTTGTCGCTGCAGCACATGCGACACAGAGCAACAGCCACGTGTCTTCTTGGCAAAGCAGTGGAGCGGACGCGACGGCAGCTATGAATTACTTAACATCATATTTTAAGAAAACTATTTGGCGGAAAAAATTGATTCTTCCGCAACTTATAGCTTGATATTCTTAATGATAAAGGTTAGAATTTATTTTCGTTATTCGTCATAGTTACTGTGCTGCAAGAAATTTTTACTAACTTGCAGAGGTATATTCACATTGTGTAGACTTCCCGTATAGTTCATTTAAGGCCATACATTATTCCGTATCAAATATAACCAGTATACCTAAACTGTATTTAAAGTTGAGACCGGAATCATATCTCTTTTAATTCTTGAGATATTGGTTGTTATATCCGCGAAGCGTCACTCGCGGCACTTCCGAACCTTTCCTGCGCTTCGGGAGTCAAGTGGTCGTAAAAATCGTCGTATCACATAAAAGGTTCAAGATATCGAAGCGACGATCTTTAGAAATGACAGCACGCAGAAAGGACTATTTTTTTATATGATTAAAATTCGATACTTTTTGTAAACACGTGAGCGGAGCGAAAACAAGACTCCCTATGTCTTACACCATGAGGTTTTGTCCAAATTTTCATAGCTAAACAAAGGGAGAGAAACAGGTAAACGGGGTATCAAAGTGAACAGCATGAGGTCTAGTTTGGCATGAGAATATTTAACTGCTTGAAAGTAATCAGGATAATGAACGAAAACTTAATTAATAAGCTGAGGAAAAATTGAAATATTTCACGAAAAGGTACTGTAAATGAAGTGTCAAAAAATCATCTGTTCAAGACCTAGCTATTCTGCACATAAAAAGATACATTGGTGCGGTATTTAAATGCGAAAAGGCTTCTTTCAAATTACGTATGTTAGGAAGACAAACGATGAGTCAGTAAGGTCATGCTTTCTGAATAAATCTTGAAATTCAAAAATGGAAGAAATCAGTCAAATATTTTATGAAATGATTTGTGTAAAAGAAATAAGTAGATCAGAGAAACGTTCTACGTGCCTTTGAATGATGCTCGAAATCATGAACAGAAAATGAGGTGCACCAAACGTTTCCCTAATATTTTTTATTTCGTACTTTTAGACAAATAATTACGCAAAACGTTTGAGTTTCTTTTCAAAAATTTTGTAAGCTTTACTGTTACAGAACATCAAATATCTGCAAAATTTCGTGGTTGTTCATTCTAATCTATTAGGAATTCAACGTGTGTGATATACTGGGATAGGAGTGAAGATCAAGTTCTTTGGCAAGACCTTAAAAATATACTTAGCGATGTAATGTAAACAATATACATAAAACTTAGTATACAGAATCGTAACTGAGTCAGTAAAAATATACGACCAGTTGGGAATCATAACCAGGATCTTTTCCTCACCCATACTAATGCACTGTATATACTATCCCTACACCATACCTAACTATTATTCACTGGTCTCAATCTGTGTACTTAAGTTTCTATTTAGCCTAGTTAGTCATGTAATAGTCATTCCTCCGCATTTATTGGCTGTTAAAAGTTCTTGATCATATAAAAAAACATTCGTATTCAATTTATTGATGAGATAGTCGAATGCTCCTCTGCTCATTCATGTGCATTCGAAGAACTTGTCTGGTGATCTTTGTAGTTGACGATACTTATGAAATTTTCCATGGAGATTCCTCCCTTTGTAAATTTCACGCACAGCATTCCTTTTCGCTTTATTTTCTTAAGTAAACCTAATTCTGTAGCCTTACTCTCCAGCTACAGTATTCTACATGTTAAGGACGCCGTTTTATAGAAACAGCTGATTGGCTCTAAGCAGCCATCTTGTAGCGCGGCATGCTCGCTCGCATGCAGGACACCTAAGGTTTTCGCCCGGTGTTGCTGCTTGTCGCTGGAGTGTCTCAAATCCAGAAGTCGCTCACTGTTGCTCGGTTCTGTCGCTCATGTAGTGTCAGGTGACTGCTCATGAGAAGTGGTATGTCTGTGTTCGAATCCTGATCCAGCACGAATTTTCAATTTACGCCACTGAATACCACAATGCCCTCTGCGGCTAGCTGTCACAATCTACCACCCATCATTTTTTTAAATTTGGTATGCGTATTCCATAGATCCGTACATGCGAGTGATTCGCCTGGATGTGGAACATATCAATACAATTGTGCAAATACAATTAATGCTACAGAATAGTAATATAATACAATGATATAGATATTAATAAGTATCACTTTTTCTCATTTACAAGCTGTCATTTAACTAGTATAGCAATTCTCAATATAACGTTATAACTATAACATTAACACTATAACATTAACATAATATTGTATCGTCCATCTAATAACTAAGAGACTAAATACATCTATTATTAAGGGAGGGCATTACTTCTGGAAAAGAATTCATCTAACATACCTTTGAACAGTGTTTCATTTTCTCTTGTACATTTAATATAATTAGGCAATGCATTAAAAGTTTTTATAGCAGCATACTTTACTCCCTTCTGTACAAGTGTTAAATTTTTTAGTTCAACATGTAGATCATCTTTACCTCTAGTATTGTAGTTATGGTATGAACAATTTGTTTCATACTGAGCATAGTCTTTATTAACTACATTCATCAGAGAGTATATGGACTGACATGTTGTGGTCAGAATACCTAACTGTGTAAAAAGTTTTCTACATGAGGTTCGTGGAGGAAGCCCACACATGATTCTGACTGCTCTCTTCTGAGTAGTTAAGATTTTTTCAGGCTGGTGAATTACCCCAGAATATTATGCCGTAACACATTAATGAGTGAAAGTACCCAAAGTAAGCTGATTTTAAAATGTTGGTGTCCCCAAAATGAGTAATGATTCTCAGAGCAAAAGTTGCTGATGAAAGCCTTTTTAGAGTAAGGGACACATGCTGTTTCCAGGTGAGCCTACTGTCAATGTGAACCCCCAGGAATTTAGTGCTTTGCACCTGGTCTAGTTCCTGGTTGTCATGAGCAATTACTATATTTTCTAGAGTTTTATTTTTTGTGTGGAACTGTATAAAATATTTTTTTTTAATATTAACTGAAAGAGAATTAATTGAAAACCAAGCTGTAACTTCTCTGAGTATATCATTAACAACAGTCTCCAGATCAGCAGTAGACTTACCATCTACAACAATGCTTGTATCATCAGCAAACATTGTGAATTCCCAATTTTTACTAATGGACAGGGGTAAATCATTGACATATATTAAAAACAGCAAGGGTCCAAGGACAGATCCCTGGGGAACTCCATGCTGAATTTTGCCCCATTCAGAATCCACTAGATTAGAAGATCCTTTGTTGCAGCCATTTAGAACCACCTTTTGTTTCCTGTCTTCAAGATATGATTTTAGCCAGTTACCTATAGGCCCTTTGATTCCATAATGATAGGCCTTCTCCAAGAGTATCTTGTGGTTTACACAATCAAAGGTTTTGGAAATATCACAGAAGACACCAACTGGTGGCTTCTTACTATTAATAGACTCCAAGACATCATTTGTGAGTGAATATATGCCACACTCTGTGGAAACCCCTTTTTGAAAACCAAACTGTCTGTGGTTAATAATATTAAGTTCATCAAGATGTGCCACAATCCTGTTATACACTGCCTTTTCAAGAACCTTTAAAATGTTGTTAAGAGAGAGACAGGATGATAATTTTTGACATCTGTAGCATCGCCGGACTTGAAAAGAGGTCTCACAATGGCATATTTCATTCTCTCTGTAACAACTCCCTCATAAAGAGAAGTGTTGTAAATGTGAGCAAGTACTACACTTACATCATTACTGCAGGCTTTCAACAGTTTACTAGAGATGTTATCTATACCTGAAGATCCTTTACTTTTCAATGAGTGAATTATTTTTTTGTTTCATTAACAGTTATGGGTGTTACATTTATGTCATTAAAACATTGTGGGAGATTAAGTTTCAGAATATCTGCAGCTTCCCTTAGGTCACCACTGCAACCTATTTGAGAGGTGACACTTAGAGAGTGGTTGTTAAATGTGTCTGCTGTCTGTTTACTATAAGTTATTTCCAAATCATTAATTTTTAGGACAGCAGTTTTTTCATTGTCAGATGGTGCAGTACCTGTTTCCCTCTTTATTACATTCAAAATCGTTCTGATTTTATTGTTTGAACAGTTAATTTCAGATTGTATGCACATACTTTTAGATTTTTTAATGAATTTAGTTAAGATTTTGCAGTATGTCCTATAATATTTCATCTGTAGGGGATTATTGGATTGTCTGGATATTATATACAGTTCTCTTTTTCTCTGGCATGATATTTTTATGCCCTTGGTGAGCCATGGTTTTTTGCTGGATTGCCTGTTCTGTAGTCTACAAACCTTTTTTGGAAAGACATTTTCGAATATACCTGATAATTCATCAGTAAATAAACTATATTTTCTATTAACATCATTTGCAAGATAAACATACCTCCAGCCAGTCTCCCGAATGCATAATTTGAATTTTTGGATATTTTCCTCATTCATGTTTCTAATGGTTTTCCTCTGTGCAGTAGCTTTGTTCTGATTTGTATTAAAGTTGCCAATTGTGAGTATTTGCCCATCATGATCAGAGAGACCATTTATGACTTTTTCAACTTTGATGTGATTAGTTTTACTCATATCTACAAAGATATTATCTATCAGAGTGCTGGAAGTGGCAGTAGTTCTTCCTTCCTGTTCCTACATTCAATGTTTATATGTATGTTTATTCTGTTAGACATGTCTGACAAAATAGAAAACACCCAGATATACACATTTCTGAAAAGAGAGGGCACTGACTCCTCGACGTTTGTTTCAGTGCAAACGCACAAACATCATCTGAATAGCTACAGGGATCAGAATTTGCGAGCAGAGTTCAGTGGACGAGGGACACTGCATTGCAGCATGTGATATGTTCGAAATATGTGTCAGGCAAGGACTGTGTCAAGATGGCCAAAGTGGTTAGGGCAGCTGCTCATGAGTAGTAGTAAATCTGGGTTCAAATCCCACTCGCTGGCATGGTAGCTCAGCATGTTCGGTCAGAGAGTTATTCGCTCAATGATGAACTTGAAGAAGCGTCATGGGACGTCCGCCCCGAACAAATGAAATTAACGAAAACCAACAAAATGAGATCACAAAAAAAGTCCAGCACAAATTTTTAACTTTCGCCACTGCATTACCACAATGCCCTATGCAGCAAGTCATCAAGATTTCCCACCCATCCTTTCATTTGTTTCCCCTTCCCACATTTCGCGTTTTCATATATGAATCAGAGAAAATACCCTCATGCTTCAAGAGGAAATGTAATAATTTCAGTTCCACAGAAGGCAGTTACTGACGGGTGTGGATATCACCGAACTGTCAATTTAATAAGCCATGGTTGCAAAATACTGGCACAACTTTATTTTCAGACCAGTGGAAGAACTAGTAGAAGATAACCTTGGGGATGATCAGTTTAGGTTTCAGAGAAATGAAGGAACACATGAGGTAATACTGACGTTATAACTTTTCTTAGAAGATAGGTTAAAGAAAGACAAATCAACGTTTCTAGCATTTGTAGACTTGGCGAAAGCTTTTGATAGTACTGGCTGGAATAAATTCGTTGAAATTTTGAAAGTATCTGGGAGAAAATACAGGGAGCTGTTCAGACTCGAAGAACACAAAAGTGAAGTGAAGCAATGATCAAGAAGAAAGTGAGGAAGAGTTGCAACGTATCCTCCATGTTATTCAATCGGTACATTGAGCAAACAGGAACGAAAATGAAGGATAAATTTGGAGAGGAAATTAAAGTTTAGGGAGCAGAAGTAAAAAGTTTGAGTTTTACCAATGACATGGCAGTCCTGTCAGAGACAGCAAAGGACTTGGAAGAGCAGCTGAATGCTATGGGTAGTGTCTTGAAAAGAGGTTATGAGACGAGCATAAAAAAGTCAGACAGTGGTAGTAGAATATAGCCGATATAACCAGGCAGTGCTGAGGAATTGTATTAGGAAATAAGAAAATACAGATACCTAGTAGGCGAATTTAGCTATTTTGGCAGGAAAATAACTGATGATGGCTGAATTAGAGAGTAACTATATAAAATGTAGACTGGTTATAGTCAGAAAATAAATAAGAAATTGCTGAAATATAATACAAATTCAAATAACGAAAAGTTTTTCAGAAGATATTTGCCTGGATTGTAGTTGTGTTGAAGTGAAAAGTGGAGAATAAACAGTTCAGACAAGAAGAGAATAGAAAGTTCTGAAATGTGGTGACGCAGAAGAATGCTGAAAGTTATATGGGAACATCAAGAAACTGAGAGGAAGTGATAAATCAGATTAGGATAAAATTAAATTTTGTGTCACAACTCGACTAAAAGAAAGAATCAGTTGAAGACACATCCTAAATCATCAATGAATCGTCGACTTGGTAATTTAGGGAAGTGTAGGGGGTAAAAGTTGTAGAGGAAGACCAAGGGATGAACACATTATACAGATTGTTGTAGGTCGCAGTTTTTACACAGAGATGAAGAGCGCTGGAAAGGACAGACTAGAGTGGAAGGCGAATCAAACCAGTCTTCAGATTGGTTATGGTATGAATGAATTCCTCTGAAGTATACATATTACGACGAAAGCATTTGAGATAAAACTTGTTTTAGAGGATAAATATCATGCATCTCATTTACATTAGCGTCATCCTAGATGATGGTGCATGCGTGAAAATGGGGTCAACGTTCTTTTTAATAGAAATCACCGCTTTTTAATGTACACTAGCAGCTAATTTCGATTACCCTACTTTACAGCACTTCAAGGCCAATTCACAATGTCTGTCACGTCACATCACATCACATCATGTCAAGCCATGGCACATCAAAACATTCCATAATGCATTTCAAATGGCGGAATTCACACTGGCCATCACTTCACATCATGTCACATCACAGCACCATTAAGGTTTTTTGGGACAAAGTTTTGACGGCTGACATCATCATCCATTGTTGATCACGTGACCACAAGTTCATTTCCTCCAGATACACAACCATGCTCTCATGCTCCATACTTCATTGTGTACTGCTTTCGTTAGGACCGTGGTTGTATCACTTGTTATTCTACACCTTTGTTGTTCCTTCTTTGTTATTTGTTATAGACTGAAAACAGTTGAGGACAGCCATGCAAACTGAGATCATATGACTTGAATTGATCTGATGTGACAGACAGTGTGAATTCACCCAGACATGACCGTGGCATGATGTGACGGTGCTGTAGTGGCCAGTGTGAGGTGGTGTTAACTGGTGAAAATGGAGTAACATTCATTTGAATTACAATGAGCGATTCTACATAAAAATAAATGCACTTAAAAAGTTTTTCGCATACTGTAAATTGTTTAAAAGTGCATGTTACTGATATTCATTTTATCTTATGTGCATCATGAGCAGGTTGCATGAGTAAACTTTGGAATTATGTGGCCATGATAAAGTCCAATTGAGGCTTCATATGCGCACTGCAATTGTGATGATATGAAGCAGTTTTTTTGCTATCAGCAAGTCCTTCAATAATACGTGCAATGTGCTAAGTGCATGAGGTGAAATTTAATGGAACTAATATATTTAGTTGTTAATATACCTTTGAAAATTTTTAATACCCTTGAAACACCTAGTGGGCATTTAAAGCCTCACACAGCTGTGGCGGTGACGTGGCTGTGTTGTTGTTCCCGCTTAGTGATTTGTTAAAATGGAAAAAAATCGAGATTCGAGCAGTTGTAACGTATTTCATAAAGAAAGGTATGAAAGCAAAGGACATTCATACTGATTTCCAGAATACACTGGGGGACTCTGCTCCTTCATATTCAGCTGTTGCCAGGTGGAGAAATTAATTTAAATTTGGTCGGAAGACCTTAGACGATGATCCACGCAGTGGTCGGCCAAAATGTGTAACTACTCCAGAAATCATTGGAAATGTGCTCAAAATGGTTCAAAAAAGGTTCAAACGGCTCTGAGCACTATGGGACTTAACTTCTGAGGTCATCAGTCCCCTAGAACTTAGAACTACTTAAACCTAACTAACCTAAGGACATCACAAACATCCATGCCCGAGGCAGGATTCGAACCTGCAACCGTAGCGGTCGCGCGGTTCCAGACTGTAGCGCCTAGAGCCGCTCGGCCACCGCGGCTGCTCACGCTTGCCAGATGTCATCTGAAAGGTTGTATCACATTTTAACTGAAAAATTAGAAATGAAAAAATTATCTGCAAGACGGATGCCGCGAGTCCTGACGCTGGATAAAAAACGCATGAGGCTGGACATATCGGAACAATATATGAAGATGGTATCTGTTCTTTCGGACATGTCCTACTATACAGCATGGACATGTCCGAAAGAAAAGATACCATTGGCGATCTTGCAGCTCTCGAAGAATGAAATTGCAATGGAATTCAGACCTTTAGCTGCTTACAGGCGTTAATAAATATAAACGGAGACAGTTGAAAATGTGTGCTCCGACCGGGACTCGAGCCCGCGACCTCCTGCTTACATGGCAGACACACTATCCGTCTGAGCCACCGACTACACCAAAGACAGTGCGACTGTAGGGACTTATCTCTGCCACGCTCCCCGTGAGACCCACATTCTCAACTTACTGTCCACACATTACATTTGTTGTGCCCCTGCCCATTATACTCATTACTCGCGTCAGTCTACCGATACCTGTAAGAGTTCGGGCAATCTGAGTGCATTCGCAATGAAGAAGATCATTGGCCGGTTAGCCTTACCTATATGAAGATGGTATCTGTTCTTCCGGACAAATTTTTCAACACCCTGGAGTTTGATAGGAAACTAAATTCCAGCATGTTTACAATAGCCATGAATACCATGTACGCAATATCTACTAGTACACTGTGCATTTTGCACAAAGTTTTCCTCACATACCAGAAGGGACCAAAGAAAAGAAGCATTGTCGGAATTTTTAACATTAATTATGCCATGTTTCCTATTTATACCTTCTGGAAGAGGGATAGTGGAAGATCCTCCTTGTAATGGATCATAAAGATATGGGTGAACATCCAGCCAAGTAACGTATTTAAGGCTTTCCTGCGTTCTTATACTTGAAATTCAGAGAATGGGGACTGCATCTTAATTTTGACGGATTTCTCATACCACTTGCGGATTCCCTGTGATATTGCACCAATATCCCTCTATAAATGCGTGAGAGCTGAGTAATAATATCATGTTTTGTGATGACAAACTGACAGCACAGGAATGTATTACATTTTATGGCGAGATATCGTAGACTGTTGAGGATCTTGGAAATTTCCTGCTCCTAAACATGTTTACATGCATTCAGGAACCGTATCGGATCTTGATACCTGGCCGAATTCTTGATCTAGGCATCCATGACCCTGTTTTCTACTACACCCTGAATCACTGAAATGATAGCTGTGTGGCATGACATAGCTGGTGCATCTGATTGTTGTTGTTGTTGTTGTTGTTGTTGTTAGGACAGGCAGAGGAACTGCTGCTGGCTGACAGATTATTATAATAACCGTCTCCAGGGGCTGGGAAGGAAGATGCTCGTGACAGTCCAGAGAATGTTGTATATTCCTGTTACTGTCAGGGCGCTCGAGATGATGGCCCAGGCATGGGTGTCAGAGATAACTCATATACAACGTTCCTGAAAAAAAAGAAACACCAACAAATAACCATTGTGTGCAGGTGTAACTATTTCTTAGAGACACATGTATGAATCGTTAATTAAGTAAACATTCATCCAATGTCAGCCATCAGTCTCGCGAGTCCATGGGTGTGAAGATGGGACTCAAACCCATCTCATCAACCAGCATTTCTGTAATAAAGATATAGACAGTCTAAGTGTATATTATCTTCTTAAAATATATATACATATAGTAAGAGACATCTATGAATTTTTACTTACATAAACACTCGTCTAATGTCAGCGACGAGTCGTTGAGTGAGAATGGAGCTGGCAGAACAGAAGGCTCTAGTACCCATGATGAACCTGGTACAAGCTCTGAAGGGTTTTTGGGCATCGGTTCTGTAACCCATGATGCTAGCTCATCCCTAAAAATCCCATGAAAGATAAAAAAGAGAGATAAGTATTGCGTGCAATGCCAGCGGCAAGCGTTTTTGGCGGTGATGCGGTGGCTTGCGTTATTGGCGTTCCCATCTGGAAGCAGCAAAACCTAGCGGTAGCCAATAACGGACAGCCACTGAGGTATGCGGTGGGACCCTCTCTAAAGCGTAGTCCATTTGATTAGCTACACCATGAACCATGTGAAAGAAAGACAAAGTTGGGTGAAAAAATGGTTCAAATGGCTCTGAGCACTATGGGACCTAACATCTATGGTCATCAGTCACCTAGAACTTAGAACTACTTAAACCTAACTAACCTAAGGATAGCACACAACACCCAGTCATCACGAGGCAGAGAAAATCCCTGACCCCGCCGGGAATCGAACCCGGGAACCGTGAAAGTTGGGTGAAGACATCAGTTTTTTTCTTTCCAATACATTCTTTCACGTATTTCATTATTCATGTTTTCTTATTTCACCATAAACTGATTTGATGATTACCATTTATGATTGTCCCCTATCTCGCTATGTAGGAGACAACATTTAGAAAACCGATGCCCCCAGAACAAAAACTTACTGTAACTCTCACAATAGCTTTTAGTATTGCAAATTGCTGTACCTAAACACAGTTTACTATACTGACAGCACATTATCTTTTATGCGGCACGCATTTATTTATAACTGAAAATGTCTGACAGTTGATCCTCAGTATTTGATATAATTATACCACATATTTCAACCACTCTGTGAGTGTTAGCTATTGAAACAATCAATGAAGCAGTACTACAATACGCTGCTCCATTTATAATTTGCCATTAACATTATCATAACCAAGATAGATATAAAGCTAACATCCATACCACAAATAATGAAAGGATTCAAAGAATGTACGATAAGATAAAGAAATTATCCAGGTAGTTAAGTGAGAAAAAAATTAAAATGTGTTGAGTAACTGGAATTCGGCAGAAAGAACAGAAAGAGAAAATAGTAAAACAACATGAGCTCAGGGAAAGGAACGAAAGAGCAAGCCATCTGATAGAACTTTGCACAGAGCATAATTTAATCATTACCAACACTTTGTTTAAGAATCATGAAAGAAGGATGCACATTTGGAACAGAGTTTTCGAAACCAAATATTATACTGTATGGCATTTCCAACAGGAGATGCAGACTGACGGTAATTTAATGCTTATGAACCGCAGTTTACAACTAAAGAACTAGCAAAAGGTAGAAAATTAAGGAGATGGAACCTGAATAAGTTAAGAGCAGAGTTTTTTGATAATCCTAAAAGGGTCCATTAGGTAAAGACTGAGTGAAACAGAGAAGGAATCCACTACAAAACGAATGGGTACCTTTGAGAAAAGAAGTAGTGAAGGCTGCAGAGGATGTAAATGGGAAAAAGGTGCAGTAGAAATCCTTGAATTACACACGATATATTGAATTAAGTTGACAACAGGGGAAAATATAAAAATGTCACAAATCATGCAAGCCATAGCGAATACAGACATCTTAAAAACGAAATTGCCAGAAAGTCGAAAATCGCATCTGCGATTTTGTACTTGCATAAGACAGATGCCGAAACTTAATTAAAAAAATAAAAAAAACATTGGAGCAAAGGGAAGCAACTGTACGAATAGCAAGAGCTCAGATGACAAGCCAGAAGTTAGCAAAGAAGAGAAGGCTGAAAGGTCGAAGGAATATGTAGGGCAGGGGAGGGGGGAGGAAGTAAACAATGTAACACGTGCACAATGTTAGATCCCTATCAAATGTCTGAACACTCAAGACAGTACTGACCCTACCTCTTACCTTAGTAGACAGACTGAAGAAAGGTCAGCCTGTGTTGATAGCATTTGTAGAATTAGAGAAAGCTTTTGACAATCTTGACTGAAATATGCTCTTTGAAGCTCTGGAGATACCTACCAGGGATATAACACAGGGGCACAAGATTCTTTACAACTTGTACAGAAATCAAATTGCAGTTGTAAGACTTCAAGTTGAAAGTGAAGCAGTAGTTGACAAGGCGGAAGTGGGGAAAATATGAAATGCAGACTGGCAATAGAATGTCAGGAAGACAATGGATGCTTTCGAAATGTGGTACTGATGAAGAATGCTGAAGATTAGATATATAGATCATATAAATAACGAAGAGCTACTGAATAAAACTGAGGAGAAAAATTTGTATGAAAGGAGGGACTGGTTGACAGGAAATATTCTGAGGCACCAAGGAACTGTCAATTTTGTGATGGAGGCTAAATTGTAGGGAGAGACGGACGGTAAGCAGATTCGAATGGATGAAGGGTGCAGTAATTATGTAGGGATGAATGGGCTTACACAGGATAGATTAATGTGGAGCACAGTATCGGCACAGTCTTCAGGCTGAATACCACAACATACAAATAGTGAGACGAATTGTATTTCTTGCTAATGCAGCCCAGCAGCAACTAGTAACACCTTCGATTAGCTAAGTCAGTTGCGTATTTATTGCCATAGTATTTGTTTAATATAGCCTCTGGTACATATCACTTGTATGTATTTGTGTGTAAATCACTGTTACTCACTGAAAACAGCCTTATATTAGGAAAAAGTTATAACTTGTATGCAGTTTTCTTATACCGACTGTCAGAAAATTAAATGGTTGAATTACCGTTTTCGTCACCCTATCGTTTGTGGCATTTTCCGTAACGCATGTATTCCTTCATGGACCAACAACCAATAACTGGTTGCATATTATCCATTACTTTCGAATGTACTGGCAGTTCTCAAACCGTGATGACAATATACCGCAGTGCAGTTCTGCATATGCTACCATACGTTTTTTTGTGCAGGGAAGGCTTTTCAAATGACTACAAATATCATGTGACCATTCTCAGGACTATTAAGAGACGCAATAAAAACGTATGAAACTATTTTTAACTACCGTTTGTGTTGGAGAAGCAGGTTAATCGAAGAATAAATACGGCATTTTGGCAAAGAAATAGAGAATCCAACCTTGGATCATAACAGCTAAAGTGGTAACTGTGAATCTAATTACTATGACTGGTCCTTCATAACTACTTACAAGACTGGGGTCAGTGAGAATGCTCATCTAGTGTGATTTATTATCCTTCAGAGCTTTGGGTATTGAACACGATGCACAGACTATTGCATTTGGTATTTTGTGATAAGGTGTTTGGCACAAAGGTGCGATTAGAGTTGTACAAACTTTCGCCAGAGAAACTGACTTAAAAGAGGGCATATATCCTGTCTGTAAAGACTATTTTAGCGAGGCTGGAAAGAATAATAGGCAATCTGGTGTCACGTAATTATGAAGTATTCTAAAGATGGCAAATAGACAAAATGTCTTCAGGCAAAACGAATTAATTAAGACAAGTTTGTTTGCGTGGCCATCATCCGCAGCAAGCACAGGAGTTTTCATTTTGTTAATAAGATACGTCTTTATCTAGCTGCAATGCGATCAAAAGTATCCGGACAAGCCCAAAACATACGTTTTTCATATCAGGTGCGTTGTGCTGGCACCTTCTACCGGGAACTCCATATCAGCGACGTCAGCAGTCGTTAGACATCGTGAGAAGGAAAATGGGGCGCTCCGCGGAACTCACGGACCTCGAACGTGGTCAGGTGATTGGGTGTCACTTGTGTCATACGTCTGTACGCGAGATTTCCACACTCCTAAACATCCCTAGGTCCACTGTTTCCGATGTGATAGTTAAGTGAAAACGTGAAGGGGCACATACAGCACAAAAGCGCACAGGCCGACCTCGTCTGTTGACTGACAGAGACCGCCGACAATTGATGAGGTTCGTAATGTGTAATAGGCAGACATCTATCCAGACCATCACACAGGAGTTCCAAACTGCATCAGAATCCACTGGAGGTACTATGACAGCCGTTTAAAAAGGTACATCGATCCACTGGGGCCGGCCGGTGTGGCCGTGCGGTTCTAAGCGCGTCGGTTTGGAACCGCGTGACCGCTACGGTCGCAGGTTCGAATCATGCTTGGGCATGGATGTGTGTGATGTCCTTAGGTTAGTTAGGTTTAAGTAGTTCTAAGTTCTATGGGACTGATGACCTCAGTAGTTAAGTCCCATAGTGCTCAGAGCCATTTTAGATCCACTGGGGAAAAAAAAGGGTTTAGCATACTTATCATGCGACAAAATACGCATCTCCTTACAACCTGCCATTTGCAAAAAAAAAAAAAAAAAAAAACCGTTTCGACATTTTGAGTCGTTTAATAATTTTGGGGCTGTTACAAGCACATGATGTACGACGAGCAGACTGGAGTATCGGTCGCATCGCTCGCGACCCGCGCACTATCCCCGCGTGGCCGGTCCGCCGATGTTGTTGTTGTTGTGGTCTTCAGTCCTGAGACTGGTTTGATGCAGCTCTCCATGCTACCCTATCCTGTGCAAGCTTCTTCATCTCCCAGTACTTACTGCAACCCACATCCTTCTGAATCTGCTTAGTGTATTCATCTCTTGGTCTCCCTCTACGATTTTTACCCTCCACGCTGCCCTCCAATGCTAAATTTGTGATCCCTTGATGCCTCAGAACATGTCCTACTAACCGGTCCCTTCTTTTTGTCAAGTTGTGCCACATTCTCCTCTTCTCCCCAATACTATTCAATACTTCATCATTAGTTATGTGATCTACCCATCTAATCTTCAGCATTCTTCCGTAGCACCACATTTCGAAAGCTTCTATTCTCTTCTTGTCCAAACTATTTATCGTCCATGTTTCAGTTCCATACATGGCTACTCTCCATACAAATACTTTCAGAAACGACTTCCTGACTCTTAAATCTATACTCGATGTTAACAAATTTCTTTTCTTCAGAAATGCTTTCCTTGCCATTGCCAGTCTATATTTTATATCTTCGCTACTTCGACCATCATCAGTTATTTTGCTCCCCAAATAGCAAAACTCCTTTACTACTTTAAGTGTCTCATTTCCTAATCTAATTCCCTCAGCATCACCCGACTTAATTCGACTACATTCCATTATCCTCGTTCTGCTTTTGTTCAAAAATGGTTCAAATGGTTCTGAGCACTATGGGACTCAACTGCTGAGGTCATTAGTCCCCTCGAACTTAGAACTAGTTAAACCTAACTAACCTAAGGACATCACAAACATCCATGCCCGAGGCAGGATTCTAACCGGCGACCGTAGTGGTCTTGCGGATCCAGACTGCAGCGCCTTTAACCGCACGGCCACTTCGCCCGGCCTGCTTTTGTTGATGTTCATCTCATATCCTCCTTTCAAGACACTGTCCATTCCGTTCAACTGCTCTTTCAAGTCCCTTGCTGTCTCTGATAGAATTACACTGTCATCGGCGAACCTCAAAGTTTTTATTTCTTCTCCATGGATTTTAATACCTACTCCGAATTTTTCTTTTGTTTCCTGTACTGCTTGCTCAATATACAGATTGAATAACATCGGGGAGAGGCTACAACCCTGTCTGACTCCCTTCCCAACCACTGCTTCCCTTTCGTGCCCCTCGACTCTCATAACTGCCATCTGGTTTCTGCTCAAATTGTAAATAGCCTTTCGCTCCCTGTATTTTACCCCTGCCACCTTTAGAATTTGAAAGAGAGTATTCCAGTCAACATTGTCAAAAGCTTTCTCTAAGTCTACAAATGCTACAAACGTAGGTTTGCCCTTCCTTAATCTTTCTTCTAAGATAAGTCGTAAGGTCAGTATTGCCTCACGTGTTCCAATATTTCTACGGAATCCAAACTGATCTTCCCCGAGGTCGGCTTCTACTAGTTTTTCCATTCGTCTGTAAAGTATTCGTGTTAGTATTTTGCAGCTGTGAGTTATTAAACTGATAGTTCGGTAAATTTCACATCTGTCAACACCTGCTTTCTTTGGGATTGGAATTATTATATTCTTCTTGAAGTCTGAGGGTATTTCACCTGTCTCATACATCTTGCTCACCAAATGGTAGAGTTTTGTTAGGACTGGCTCTCCCAAGGCCGTCAGTAGTTCTAATGGAATGTTGTCTACTCCCGAGGCCTTGTTTCGACTAAGGTCTTTCAGTGCTCTGTGAAACTCTTCACGCAGTATCGTATCTCCCATTTCATCTTCATCTACATCTTCTTCCATTTCCATAATATTGTCCTCAAGTACATCGCCCTTGTATAGACCCTCTATATACTCCTTCCACCTTTTTGCTTTCCCTTCTTTGCTTAGAACTGGGTTTCCATCTGAGCTCTTGATATTCATACAAGCGGTTCTCTTTTCTCCAAAGGTCTCTCTAATTTTCCTGTAGGCAGTATCTATCTTACCCTTAGTGAGGTAAGCCTCTACATCCTTACATTTGTCCTCTAGCCATCCCTGCTTAGCAATTTTGCACTTCCTGTCGATCTCATTTTTGAGTCGTCTGTATTCCTTTTTGCCTGCTTCATTTACTGCATTTTTATATTTTCTCCTTTCGTCAATTAAGTTCAATATTTCTTCTGTTACCCAAGGATTTCTACTAGCCCCCGTCTTTTTACCTACTTGATCCTCTGCTACCGTCACTACTTCATCCCTCAGAGCTACCCATTCTTCTTCTACTATATTTCTTTCCCCCATTCCTGTCAATTTTTCCCTTATGCTCTCCCTGAAACTCTGTACAACCTCTCGTTCTTTCAGTTTATCCAGGTCCCACCTACTTAAATTCCCACCTTTTTGCAGTTTCTTCAGTTTTAATCTACAGTTCATAACCATTAGAATGTGGTCAGAGTCCACATCTGCCCCTGGAAATGTCTTACAATTTAAAACCTGGTTCCTAAATCTCTGTCTCACCATTATGTAATCTATCTGAAACCTTCTAGTATCTCCAGGATTCTTCCATGTATACAACCTTCTTTCATGATCCTTGAACCAAGTGTTAGCTATGATTAAGTTATGCTCTGTGCAAAACTCTACCAGGCGGCTTCCTCTTTCATTTCTTAGCCCCAATCCATATTCACCTACTATATTTCCTTCTCTCCCTTTTCCTACTTTCGAATTCCAGTCACCCATGACTATTAAATTTTCGTCTCCCTTCATTCCCTGAATAATTTCTTTTATCTCATCATACATTTCATCAATTTCTTCATCATCTGCAGAGCTAGTTGGCATATAAACTTGTACTACTGTAGTAGGCGTGGGCTTCGTGTCTATCTTGGCCACAATAATACGTTCACTATGCTGTGTGTAGTAGCTTACCCGCACTCCTATTTTTATATTCATTATTAAACCTACTCCTGCATTACCCCTGTTTGATTATGTGTTTATAACCCTGTATTCACCTGACCAAAGGTCTTGTTCCTCCTGCCACCGAACTTCACTAATTCCCACTATATCTAACTTTAACCTATCCATTTCCCTTTTTAAATTTTCTAATCTACCTGCCCGGTTAAGGGATCTGACATTCCACGCTCCGACCCGTAGAACGCCAGTTTTCTTTTTCCTGATAACGACGTCCTCTTGAGTAGTCCCCGCCCGGAGATCCGAATGGGCGACTATTTTACCTCCGGAATATTTTACCCAAGAGGACGCCATCATCATTTATCCATACAGTAAAGCTGCATGCCCTCGGGAAAAATTACGGCCGTAGTTTCCCCTTGCTTTCAGCCGTTCGCAGTACCAGCACAGCAAGGCCGTTTTGGTTAATGTTGCAAGGCCAGATAGTAAATCATCCAGACTGTTGCCTCTGCAACTACTGAAAAGGCTGCTGCCCCTCCTCAGGAACCACACGTTTGTCTGGCCTCTCAGCAGATACCCCTCCGTTGTGGTTGCACCTACGGTTCGGCCATCTGTATCGCTGAGGCCCGCAAGCCTCCCCACCAACGGCAAGGTCCATGGTTCATGGGGAAGGGGTCCGCCGATATGCCACTCGATATCTCGACAACGGTGATAGCTATTGTTCCGCTCTCAACTTTAAAAACAATTTTGATATGTTGGGTAAATTTCATACATAATAATGTATTACCTAAAATTAGCTGTACGCGAAGTCTACGTAATGTTTTTTTACTTCTGCAGACTCAATAAAATATCGTGTAAGAGTTTACTTAAAAGCGATACAGGAAGTAACCACGAAGAATAACGAAAAGAAATTCAGTCCGTTATCGAGCGAAAATATCAGACTGTAAGAGTCGGAAGAATCACATTTTTTCGTCAAATAGTTTCCTTGAAATCGGATGATGAGTACTACATAGCTGCCGCCGCGTCCGCGCCAGCATTTCGGCGGAAGTTCGTAAGGCCACGGGTTCTGTATCTGACGTCACGCACAACGCATTCTGTGATTGGTGGCGCGTATCTGCAGCACGGCACACGCTAACTTCGGCGGTTCGACATGGGCAAATAGCGACGCAGAGCCGCCTACGCTACGCCGGCTGATGGCATTCCCAAGGCAACCGTGCCACTGCCGCTAAGTTTTGACATGCGGCAGTCCTACCTGGAACATGGCCTTAATAATGCTGCAGTAGCCTCATACAAGAGCAGGGATAGTGCTTCGTTATCTTTAGACCATGACACACACACACACACACACACACACACACACACTTCTTACTGCTGCCATCATCCTCGTCAGATCTGCTACGGTGGTTCGAACACTGACACAGAAAATAATGGTCACATTTTTCAGCCGCCAATTCGACACCTAGATCCGCGTTTTTGCTTCTTTTTGTGTTCTCACACCAGAAAACAGCACACTAGAGGCGCCAAAAAAAGACGTTAGGATTGGCTAGAACATCGTGACGTAATTTTTTTTAGATGCAAGTTATGGAAGGGAGTCATCACTAGACCTGACTGGGATGGCCGCAGTTTCTTTGCTTTTGGTGGAAGTGCAGCAGCGTCAGCTTAATTTATTCGTTGGTAGGACGCTAAACGCAAATTTCACATTGTCATTTGTCACCCTACGCACAAAGGACTTTTGCAGAACAAACGCACTCTGTGCTCTTTCGACATTTCGGATTCTGCTTTCAGCTCAGACATTTCAGTTTAGATTCCTGTATAGTAATTTTGATTCTGAACATCTAATTCAGACCTAGTCCGACGACAATACAGCAGCTGCAACTAAACAGGTGCATTTAGTTAGCCATCAGCACCACCTGTGGCCCACACATTCACACTTCAATGATGGTGAGATTGATGAGCAGCACCGGCAGTATAGGTTCCGATGAACGTAGTAACCTTCCATGATTTCACTATTAGGTTCAACTTGCTCAATGGAGCAGGCACAGTTGCACAATTATTTATCTTCTGTTTCGGGCATAATAAACAATCATTGTTTTCAAGTCACGGATTAGGGTCTGTCAATTTTAATATGTTAGGGAGCTGAATTCACTATCACACACTTCTTTATTCTAAACTAAACTCTAAAAAGTTCGTTCAGAATTTGTTTCGTCTTTTTATTATTATGTTTGTCATATCTGTAAGTCTTTACTGAATTATTTGACAATCTTTGAAAATCAGTTATTGTTTATCAACGCAGGGATTTATTTTACTGTTGAGTTTCATTTTATAGTTAGCTACCCTTTGACATAATTGTGAAAATTTGTTAGTACCCATAACCGTTGAGCCATTGATGGGTCTGAAATTAGAGTTTAATTGAAAGTGTTTAATTGGGCAGAGATATAGGTAGGCAACTAGCTAAATCATTAATCTCCTTTTAGCACAGTGGGGGTTTTGGAAAAATTGGCGACCATGCCAACAATTTCGGTTATTCCTGTATTCTTTTGTGAAGAGGTTAGGTTAGAAATGTTCATCCAACAACAAAGATTTTGATTGTAATCAGCTTATTTTTTTTTCATTGCTAAGTGTTTGAGATACATTAGAACCATGGTATTATAGTTTGATAGTAAGTTGCTGGCACCAATGTTAAACATATGCTCTTTTCTTATGGCTTTTCTCTTGTTTGGTGGATTCTGTCCTACATCATGTTGAATATCGTAATCGATAACAGCGTTGTAAATTTTGGATGGGTTTATATATGTGTGTTAGGCATTTTTAGAGTTTACAGTGTCTTGTGGTTTGAATAAGAAAAAGAAGCCAGGCAGTGTTAGCAAGGGATCAGCTTAAAGTTAATCAATTAAAAAACATGGAGCAAAGTCAGGATAGGGCAAAGGTAGATACTGGTGAGTAGCATATAACTTTTCCCACAGAACAGGGAGGTCCGCAGAACTTACCAGGTGGAGGAAAAAAATAGGTTCTACATGCCACCACAGATGTATACTCGACTGATTCACGGGCATCAACTCCAGGTAGAAGAGATAAGCAGGAGGGAGGGGGGGGGGTTTCGCAGATTTTAGTATGTTACCATTTTTGAGGATATCGAATGTCAGGAACAATAAGAGTAGGAGAGAGGACATAATGAAGTTGACACAAAAATTAGAAGAGACTAGGAAAGATACGAAGGAAGATGTAAAATAGGCAAAGGAGGAAGCAAAGGCAGAAGCAGGGAAAATTAGGAGAGAAGCAAACGAAACCAGGAAAGTGGCAGATGAGTCTAGGGAGACGAGAAAGGGAGCAGAAAGGACGAGAAGTGAAAGGAAGGCAAGATTAGAACAAATAAGGGAAGATGTCAGGAAGGGAGCAAAAGTAACTAGAAAATAAATGAAGGAAAAATGGATACTAGCAACTAGAGAAACGAAAGAGGTCAGAAAAGTAGCAAAGGAAGCAAAATATGAAGCTACAGAAGCTAGGAAAGAGGCGCAAATAGCTAAAAAATGGCTTGAGAGACAAAGAAGCCGCAAGAAGAAATGAATGTTCGAGTAGAACGACTTCCAGTCATATGATGAGACCTTGAGAAGACTAGCGATAAGCAGAAAAAACAGAAAGAACGGATAGACAGGACAGAAGAACATATAGATAACACTGAAAACGTATTGTCAGCAAACTAGAGAAAGCTGTAGGACAGTTAGAGACCTGTAATCAAGAAGTGATGGAACGGTTATTGTGCAAAAGAGATACGACTTCAGACAACTCAACCAAAGCTTCGGCTGCAGTATCAGAAGAAGTTGAGTCTCTACTCCAATTCAAAAGGGCACTAGAGCAAAGAATCCAAAACGTAGAGGGCTGCAGAGAACAAGTAACTCAAATGCTACGATCAGAGGCAGGTACAAATCAAACAGTCAAGAACAGTGACACAACTCGAAAATACAATACTTGTGAAAAATCAACTATGGGAACAGAACTACATGTTCATATTACTTTTGCGCAGAATATAATGGAATTTGCTGCCAAAGACATTTACTTGAAATTAAAATGAAGCATGTACTATTTCTATATAAGTTGTATAGAATGCTTTAAGTCGATTTATCTCAGGCATTGCGTTTTTAAGTTGTGTCACTGTTCTTGCTGCGGTGCAAATTGTGTACCGCTGTCAAGGGCCCACACGAGAGAAATGAACGATTTTAATGCAAGGACAAGCTGCAGTAATGAGTCCGCTGCAAATGCAACATGGGAGGAAGAGAATAGACTGTCATCGGTAGCAACTAGGGCGTGGACCAGGGAGGATTTTTTAACACTTCCTTTTCATAAGCAGATTTCAGATGTACAAAGGTAGTGGGAATGCACGCATACAGTATAAATCAGACTTTTGTGTTTGCATTTAGAAAGGGACATGGCTGTAAGGATGAGGAAAATCGCACTGACTTGCACGTCATACAAGGAGTTTAAGGAGACCTTACTTGCCATCTATTGATCAAAGCAATTACAGGAACGTAATAAGCGAGAAATAGCAATGCGTAAAGATTTAAAAGCGTCACGACAGAGAGACCCAGTGAAGTTTTTCGGCACGTTACTATCAAAGAACCAGTTTGTAGATATGTCTTATAGTGCTAGTGGAATAGTCAGATTTTTACCACATGAAATTACCAATTAAGTACCAACAAGTACTGGTGTATGGATGTGGTGACGTCGTCGAAGCGTTCAAGAACGTGTTGCGGGAATTAGAATTCGCATTTGACGAGGATCAAGTGTGGGCGAGAAGCAGAGAACAAGAGAAGAATAAAAGTCACAACAAATATCGTTCGCTGCCAGGATGTAATAACATTAGGAGGAACGACGGGAACAGACGGGCAGAAGGGAGTGTTCCATTCAGTCCTTACCCAGCAAATAGAGCGTCAGAGAATTACTATCAGCCAAATAATGGGCCACTTTTAGTAGCAAATTGGCAAGAGCCAGATAGAAATAGGCGACAAGTGGAGATTATACAACTTAGACCACCGAATCTAAGGGATAATAATCTTGCGGGACAGCCATCACAGCAATGACTGGTGATGGGTGTGGAATTGGCATTAAGGACACCTGTGGAAGAAATCAGGGTGAGTCAAGCTGACATAATAGGATATGTAAATAGGACGGTAACATTGCACAGGAGAAGAAAGATGATGACGCTGAGCCGCAGAATGAAGACATTAATGATGCAGAAGACGAGCAAATTAGAAAATATGAAGAGGTCCTTTTAATTATTTGTGCATTAGGTAGCGTAGCAGAGGACGCAGTGAATCATGAAGAAGATGAGATTGGAGGACAGGCTACAGAGGAACAAGATGACTGAGATTGGGAGTCCATTCCAAATGGAGAAAGTGAGGAAGAGGAAGGACCAATCTTACGTTATTTCAGATATTTCTACGAGGATGACAAATAGTATTCTTGGGAGATGCACTGCAGAAATTGGTGCAAATATTCACAGTAGTAGAGGAGGTGACGAGATAGAAGAAAGAGCTCAGGGATCAGATGCTACTGCAACTTCAAAAAAATAGGAGATGGGAGACGTTGAATCGAACCAAATGGACTTGATCAAATATGAGGACACAACAAAAGCGTTATTAGAGTTAAAGAAAATGTTGGTCATGTAAGATTGGTACCCAGTAATAAAGGGGATAGTCAGGAAGGAGCAACTAGAAGGGATTCTGGACAGCAGTAGCCAGATCTCCAAAATTTCCAATGCTGCACGCAGAAGATATAAAGAAAAGTACCAGTGGCCAGTAATGTCATTACAGAAGACCCAAATTAAAGATGTAATTGTTGGAAAACGTACAAAGGTGAACAGGCGGATGAGGTTAGAGTTTATTTGTCACGGACATGTACTAGAGGGAAACTTCCTCATGGTACCGAAGCTTGCCATAGATTTGATCACTGGTGTGGTTTTCATCAATGGTTTTCATGAGTCATGTTGTGGAAGGGAGCAGCGGTGCAGGTAAATTTTGAAAAGCAAGTAATCAGGGCACAGATTCCAGTCGGGTAAGGTGGAGACAGAGTACGACATTGAGGCCTGCAACAAGGAGAAATTAAAGAGCATAATACAAGACAATTCAGAAGTATTTCTACGAAAGTTGGGGACAATCAAAAACTTGCAATATAAATTCGAAGTCATAAAGCACCAGTTTTTTTTTGTTTTTTTTTTTGTACCATCATATTCGATCCTACTGGCACAAAGATGGAACGTCTGCCAGGAATTACACAAGATGTTAAATGACAGAATAATAGAGCATTCCACATTGCCTTATAACATTTCCCCTGCATGTTTTGGTAAAGAAGGATGAAGGATGAATGAGTCTGCCTTGAGCTAGATTCTCAGCAGATTAATACTACAATTGTGCCCAAGACAGACAGGCTGGAAAAGCTCAAAGAGCTACTGCAAAAGTTTCATGGTTTGCCAGTTTTTCCTCGATACACCTGAGGTCGAGCTTTAGTCAGATTGAGTTGCATCCATCATGCTGCAGATAAACAGAATTTTTCGTGGCAGATGTTATCATTTTAGACGTTTACTGTTTGGCCTGAACATCTTGTCAGCTGCCTTCTTTCACAGTTTGGATGGGATTCTTGATGAATCAGTGAAGTGACGTGTTACCAGCTATGTGGATGACATACTGCCTGTTCATAGCTCATAGGAAGATCACAGTCGACTGTTAAAAGGGGTGCTCACCCTGCTTAAGGATGACAGTGTCACCTTAAACATCGAGATATCGTGTTTCAGAGCGTCACGCATTAAATTCTAGGGAGCGTTATTACAGTACAGGGGATAGCATCCAACGTGGATAATATTGAGGCTATCATTCACCTTACACCACCCAAGACATGGAAGAGTTTAAGAAGTTACCTACGTCTCCTCAACCTATATTAAAGATTCGTAAATGCAGAAACGTTAGCAGCGTCACACCTCTGTGAACTTATGGGAAAGAATACACCCTAGGTATTGAAACAGGCTGCAGAGAGGGAGTTTAGGCTATAAAGATAGCACTAGTTTTGCATCTGATGCTATCACATCTGTATTTATCACAGGACTCTTGAATGGCTACAGAGAGCCCCAAGACAGACTCGGCAGTGGAAATTTTTCAAGAATATGAGGAGGATGGGAAGAATACGAGAAAAACGATAGCTTTCAGTAGACGTGTTCTCTGGAAATGTGAAAGTAACTATTCGGTAACCGAACTGAAGCCGCTGGTAGTAGTCTGGGCCTTCCAGTAGTTCTGTTACATTCCATTTGGGAAAAAGAGAGTATACACCGACCACAAGGCGTTGCAGTTGTTATTCACAACTAAACTGATGTATGGATCATTCGCAAGATAGGTTTTGTACCTCCAGAGTTCAATTTTCCGGTCACCTATATGCCTGTGTATTTAAAAATGATAGCAGCCTCATTGTCACGACCTTATATTGAGTTAACAGAAGATGTAAAGGAAGATTGTGAGAAAAACCACTTCACTATGTTTTAACTCAAGAAGGTGTCTTTTGGAAATGTCATCGCCATGTCCACGAAAGACATTGCTAAGGAGCAAGATAAAGATCCGGCGCTTCTTGCAATAAATAACATGTGGAAGGACAGAATCCGAGCAACCATCAAACAATATTACTTAGTAAGAAAGAGAATTATATTTTATCGACAGAATAAAGATGAGTAGTTGTGGCTACTTTACTTAAATGAAGAGATTATCAGTAGGAGCATATGGTACATGCATTTGGGCTTTGCTCATTTTGGACTTAGAAAATGTTTCCTGAATCACTATGCCATTTTGTCAACATGGAATGGGTGATTGGGAAAGTTTTAGCTCTCTGCAAAAATTGTCAGAAGGCATGCAGGCATCGCTTTACAATATTTTACTTAGGAAATTAAAGCAACTTTCCTCTATGGGTCTTCTAGGCCAGAACAAGAATTGAGTATTGTTACATGTTTGTCATAGCGGAATCAGAATCGATTCTTTGCACTTATGCCTCTGCAGAAAGCAACAGTGGCATCAGTGGTAATAGTCTCAAAAGCACTATGCGAGGGCTTCCTGATGCAGTAGGTTGTGTAGAGAACATTATCTCTGACGACAGACCACAGTTCCGGTCACACTGGTGGATGGCAACATTAAAGAGACACTGGATTAAACCTATTTTCATATCAGAATGTCGACCTGCATCGAGTCCTACAGAAATCATTATGTTATATCTGGGAAATTTATGCAGGATTTTGTTGCTCTAAACAATATGCTACCTGGAATATTCCTGCAAACTTTTGGAACGTTATGCGTGAGATGTCACATAGTTCCACCAAATGTGCCACCCATCACTGTGCTGAGAAATCGACAGCCACAGGACTGTACAAAGCAACTGGTTGATTACTCATCTAGAACAAGGGAACGGCATGAGAAAGTAATCAAGCAGATGCTATTTTAACATCAAAATGGCAACAAGGAAAAGACAGAAGCATGTGGACAAGAAGGCAAGAGTGAGACAGTTTCACGCAGCACAGAAGGTCCTGGTGAAATCGCATCATATCTTCAACAAACTGAAAGCATTACTTCACAAGTTTTCCTCGGTATATGAGGGGCTTCTGAGAATCCACAAGTCTGTACATGTGAATGCTGTAGAGCTAGAGACATTTAGGTCAGGCAAGTCACTTGGTGTGCACCATGTGAGCAATATCAAACCAGTTATTGAATAATGAGCAGTATATAATATGTGGGACATGTAAAGAGGTAAAATTTAGATGCAAGTAGGAGGTAATTGTTTTAATTATTTTCCTATGTACAAGGGTATACATTTTAGGCATGGGATTATATCAATTTTGGGGGAATAATTAGATGTGGAATATTAGTATATTTTTGTTTGCTACGTCGAATATCATGATAGGGATAACAAATATATTATATACAAATGTTTTTATAATAATGTTAGTGACAATTCGTTCCGTTTTCCTGTAAAGATGTTTTAACGTGTCATATATTTACATGTGTAGGAAATCATGTACAGTACTGTTTCTCCAAACAGCTGATGTAGATAATTAAGAAGAGTAATGAGGTTAATAAATAATGGCGTGTGACGAGGGCCTCCCGTCGGGTAGACCGCTCGCCTGATGCAAGTCTTTCGATTTGACGCCACTTCGGCGACTTGCGCGGCGATGGGCAGCCCCTGAGCAGAGAAAATCTCCGACCCAGCCGGGAATCGAACCCGGGCCCTTGGGAGTGACAGTCTGTCGCGCTGACCACTCACCTACCGGGGGCGGACAGTAACGAGGACGAAGGATTGCATTGGATTTGTTGCGATGTAAGGGATTGAACATGAACTATTAAAGAGTATATGTGTATTATGCCGGCTCCACAATGGAAGTGCAAGTCTGAGGAATAATTACGGAGTAGTGGAGTGTTAGGAAAACTTGGTGTACCTCTTTTGAGGTGACGTGGGAAAGTTTCTGCTATGGAAGATATAGTGAGCATTTACACTCTCAGTGTTTTGTTGGCTGCCCTTAATTCCACAGGTCTACATCTACATCTACATCTGCATGGTTACTCTGCAATTCACACTTAAGTGCCTAGCAGAGGGTTCATCGAACCATTTTCATACTACTTCTCTACCATTCCACTCTCGAATGGCGCGTGGGAAAAAGGAACACCTAAATCTTTCCGTTCAAACTCTGATTTCTTTCATTTTACTATGATGATCATTTCTCCCTACGTAGGTGGGTGTCAACAAAATATTTTCGCATTCGGAAGAGAAAGTTGGTGATTGAAATTTCGTAAATAGATCTCGCCGCAAAGAAAACCGCCTCTGTTTCAGTGACTGCCACCCGAACTTGCGTATCATATCAGTGACACTCTCACCCCTACTGCGCGATAAAACGAAACGAGGTACCGGTATGTGTGTAAATGAAAGTAATAACACTACGCTGTAAAATGGAGGTATGTTTTCGCTTTGAATAAGGCTGCCTACAGATTCGAATTATATGCAGATGGAGCATAAGGTCAGAAAAGATAAAAGGATGACCTATGAGAAGAAAGATGATAAAAATAAAGGAAAAGATAGAAATTGACACAGAGTAATCAGTGTTTACGATATGTCAAGGTTTCCTGTTCTTGTGCAACTTATTAGGTTAACGGTAATTAGTATAGATTAAAGCATGAATTACATTTTGTGAAAAACATTTATTAATTTAAAATATTAAACGAGAAGAAGATAATGATAATGCATGGTAACTAACGCGATAAATGGACTACCTCTTAACACTCTAACAATGACATATATGTTAGATTATCCTTTTCTTCAGTAAGTCAATTCTAAGAGATTAAACAGTAAGTAACTTTTTTTATTCCATTCACTACAAATCAACTTCCCTCATAATTAATGAGCACTGATAGAATTAAGGGCAAGTTTAATTTTTTGTGAAGTTGTTAAGTAATTAAGGATGACTGATGAAACTCAAAGCAAGTTTCATTTTTATAAAGTTATAAAATTTTTTCGAAAGAAACTGTACTCTTATCGTGAAATAACTGTAAATTTTGTATAAGATGTGGTGTATCTCCAATGTTACTAATAAGAAATTAATGTAGGAATTCTAAGTACTGTGCAGATGGTTGCGCAGATACTCTGGCGAGCAAGTAGCATGGGGCAGACAGCGTTAGCCAAATGCTAACATAGGGGGCAGGCTGATAGGACGTCAAGGCCTGTCGCATAGTTGAGATAAATCACTTTCATCGCCGACAGTAGGAGTGAAACGAGCAGCACAGAACCAAACAAAAACAGTGGTGTCTCTGCGGGATTTGTGGCCAGGAGCTAGGTAGCTAAATGCTCTACCTTGTATGATACGGGTGAAGCCAAATCAGTGGGAGGTCTTCACCTGCTTAACTAGGAGAACATCCTCTTGCCATAGCAAAGAGGGCCCGTCATAGAGTGTGCATGAGCCCACCATCATGGAAGAGAATGGACCTTTTTTATGACACTCTTTATGCAATGGCAGTAGGTGAACTAACAAAAATGAGAGCTGATACATTACCTGCTTTGAAAAGACAATATGGTCAGTCTGCACCAAAAGCAGCATAGCACAAATATTCAATCCAGAATACCAATAAGATATTTCTTTTTCACACCCTTCATGCTATACCATGAAGGCGATATCAAATGGCATGTAGTTCACCTACCTGTCCTTGCACCACCACGCCTGGTGACACTTCCCAAAACCCATGGCATAATGGAAAATCGGTGTAAACGTTTTTCTGTCTATCACGAATAGCAGTAGATCCTGGTACGACCAGTAGACAAGCATTTAAGCTAGCTGAGGATGACGTGAAGTGGATTTCAGATACAGGAAGAACAGAGTGCATCATGCCAATATTTGGACACCTCTTTGCAACACTCTAGATCACGCCCACAGCATCCTGTTCCAGTTGACACCACCAAAATGAAGGGATAACAGCACAACACATGCACATACTGATGTGCCAGACTGACGATGACAAGCACTTAAGCTAGCTGAGGATGACGTGAAGTGGATTTCAGATGCAGGAGGAACAGAGTGCGCCATGCTAATATTTGGACACCTCTTTGCAACAATCTAGATCACGCCCACGATATCCTGTTCCAGTTGACACCACAAAATTAAGGGATAACAGCACAACACATGCACATACTGATGTGCCAGTCTGACGATGACTGTCGTCGACAAGTAGCAGTGCACTCTCGTGCTCCCATGTACTGAACCACATGCCTCCCTCCCCAAACGAAGAGCAAACCAGTGGGTTGTGTGCCTGTGGCATCTATGAACAAGAACACATTTCAATTTTAAATGATTTCACTTTTATAATTTTTGTTGTCACACCTGTACACTGTATACAATATAAACAAATACACTCAAAATCACACATGTAAATGCTTGCAACTGTGGACTACACATGAAATTTTGCTAGATTTCTTTTACAACAGTAGGTCTGATAGATGGGAAGATTTTGTGTTTTTTTGTTTAACGTAAATATTTTTTTCACGTGATGTAAGTGTTGTGTTTTCTCTTTTGCGTAAATTACATATTCTGCGATGTTTCTAGATCATGTTTAATGATATGCACCCACGCAATTGTAAATGCACTGGCAATGTTAACATGCACCAATTCCGTTTTTCGATAGCTACCGTGATTTTTACATTTTTCTTTTTCTCATGAATAAAAAAGTTGCAAGTGGATTGTGCTCTGGTATAGATAGCATATGTATGTGAGGAATGTGCATCAATTTTGTTTTGCTTTCATGTTATAACGATACAGCCTTCCCCAAAATTCATGTGAAATATCTGATACTGCCTTTTTTATATGCATCCGGATGGTTATCGGACGATTCAGTGCTTCCTAAGGCCTTGTATGTGTGGCTTTATATGTATCATTCTGTCCTGTTTGATAAAAAACTTGATATTCATTGCGAAGGCGTGTGGAATGTTCTGGAACGACGTGCGTTGTAGTAATTATCGGCGGATTGTTGTCATTGATAAAATTATGTATATATACTAAATTAAGTTAATAATCAAGAAATTGAAGTAATGAGTCCTTAGCAATGAATAACTAGAGACTGCAGATATGTTAGCATGAAAAATCAATGCTTCTAATTAACAAAATGGTAATCTAAAATTCCAGTAAGAGAAGACCTCACTATCTTGAGAAACAACTTAAAAGTTATTACCAAGCGATGTGTTGTCATTTATTATTTATTTTTATGTCTTCCTTTGCAATTAATATTCTTTGTAATTACATTTCTAATTAACTTTCCAATTGTTTACATCTTACAGTTTTCCAATTTCCAGAATCTGAGGCCTTATTTGTGCATTTTCTGTATGTAATCGGATAAAGCACGAGCTCTATACTACCATTGAATATTGGCAATCAAATCCAAACTCTAATTCATTACGTAACTACAATAATACGACAGACATTATTGTAATTACTAAAGTTCAGAATGATTTTCTTATGGGAAACTAAAGACATTACTATAAAAGACTGTCATTGAATGTTGTGTTTTAAACGTTATTCGGCTGTAACATCAGTTTCTTAAAGTTTTCTGAACTTTAATTGTAACATCAAAATTGTACAAAATTAATAATACTTTATTTTGGAGGTTATTGTTAAAATTCTATGTAAAACGATGCAGCGACGCTGTAGGGAGTCAAGTTTGAAGTTACTTTTGGAAGTCAAAGAGATCAGTGAAGTCTGTCCGTGTTTTGTTTACATGGCGAGTGTGCAGTTCGGATGGCAATTAAAGTGAATAAATTTTGTGAAGCATGAAAATTTCGCATTCATTCATTAATGGACCAGACAGAAGAAACTTAAGTTAAGTAACATTCAACATGCCGCCCGAAGTGGCCGGGCGGTTAAAGGCGCTGCAGTCTGGAACCGCAAGACCGCTATGGTCGCAGGTTCGAATCCTGCCTCGGGCATGGATGTTTGTGATCCCCTTAGGTTAGTTAGGTTTAACTAGTTCTAAGTTCTAGGGGACTAATGACCTCAGCAGTTGAGTCCCATAGTGCTCAGAGCCATTTGAAGCATTTGAACATTCAACATGAATCGTTACAATGTAAACTAGTTATTAAGGGAGTCATCCATGATTTCCAGGAAGATTGGTTAACTAATAATTATACGCATATGTCCCTGCTTACCCAATTTAAGTTTTGACTGTCTCTTTTGTTCTACCGAGCTAGGCCGAATTTCAGTGTCGTCCGCTTTCAATTTTTGAAGATGTTTGCCATTAAGTAAAAATTCTGCTCATTGAACGCAACATCTAATTAATCGACTTCTGCAGAGTGGTCAGCTATGTGGTTCCCACAAGTATGAATGTGTTAGAATGTATTTTTTTTGTGTGATTTACTCTCTGTAGGTTGACAAATTGACTTTTCCTTCCCATCCCGATTTTTTAGCTCATTGTAAGGTGAAAGGTTCTGCTAATCAAGTGAACTACCATCTAGGGAACAAAATTTGTTTGTCAATGGCACACTAGTTTTTGCTATGTATACCATCAAAGTCACAAATTTCTGAAATGCAAGTGGGATGTGATGAAAAGCGTTGATGCTGTGTGCTTCATGTATTTTCATTCCATGCTCCTTTAATATGGAAATTAGCTACGTTTTCTGTGTGCAAATTACGCTCAATTTGATAAACAAATTAATAAGATTTCAATTAAATGCAATCGAAATCAGAGAGATCGTATAAACGCATGTTTATTTCTATTAGACTTTGCATATGTATTTGATATGGCTTAGGACGACTTCATTGCACTGTGTCTGTCCTAAAGCAGACAGGACTTTCCAACACAGGGTCTCTATCAACCCCTCACTAAGTTTAGGAGGTGGGGAAAGGACGGGATCACTGGTAGGGGAGACTGCCGCTGGTCCCAGAGCCCATTTTGCGTGGAGCAGGGCCACACCGGTGAGTTGGTGGATCACGGTACATACGACACTCGTTTCCTGGAGAAACAACGATAGTCAGGTGCCTCAGCCAAAAATTTTATGCTTTGGACGTGTGCAAAACGCTTATCTTGTGCAAGGAGAATTCTTAAACAGCACGGGCAACTTTTTGAACCATTCATAAGAAGAACTTTCTAGGGAAGATACAGAACTTGGAAAGTTTCTAAAAGACACAGACTGATAGCCGCCATTTCGAAACCTAGCCCACAATTTTTGCTTCTTTTCGTATTACCATGCCAAAAGACAGTGCACCAGAGGCGCCAAAAATAGGACATTAGGATTGGCTGGAACACTGTGACAATAAAGATTTTAGATGCACGTTTGGGAAACGGGGCATCACTACACTTGATTGGGATGGCCGCATTCTCCCTGCTTTTGGTTGGAGTACAGTGGCATCAGCTTTATGTTTTCATTGGTTGGGGGCTAAATGTAACTTTCAGATTGGAAATTCCTAATTGAGGCACAAAAGACTTTCACAGAACATGTTCTCTGTGTTCTTTCGACACTTCGGATTCTGCTTGCAGATGAGACACTTAGGGTTAGATTCCAATAAAGTAATTTAGATTTTAGACTTCAGTCAGGATACTTTGGGTGGAGAATTCGCCTAGCAGACTTCTGCTTCAGGCCTCGTCTGAGGACAATACCTCAACTGCTCCAAAACAGGCACAATAAGTGAGCCATCAGCATCACCTGCAGCCAACGCATTCCACTTCAGTAATGGTGAATTTAATGTGCAGCACTGGCAGTATAGGCTACGATGAATGTAATAATCGTTCATGATTTCACGATTAGGTTCAACTTGGCCACTGAGGCAGGGACAGTTGCACAATCATTTCACTTCTATTTCGACCATGATAAGCAATCATTGTTCTTGAGTTGTTGATTTTGGTTAGTCAGTTTTAATATGTTAGGAAACTGAATTATCCTCATATGTTTTGTTTATCCTAAACTTTGCCAACCACGGTTCATTAAAAATTTGTTTCTTCGTTTTATTATTAACATTGGTCATATCAGGAGTACGTTTTTATGGACTTTATTTGACAAATTTGGTAAATTAATCATTGTTAATAAGTTCAGGGATTTATTTTACCTTTGAGTTTCATTTCATAGTTGATCGTCCCGTTGCATAATTAGTGAAAATTTGTGATTAGCTCGATCCTCTTAACCATTGCTGGGCCGAAAATTAGCGTTTATTAATTCAATTGTGCATTCTTTAATTGACAGTGTTCCATTGGACAGTGTTCTCGACAGGCAAATAGTTAACATCATTAATCTCTCTCTATCAGAATGGGGTTTCTGCAAGCTATGCACATCATACTCAGATTTGTACAAATCATCCCTGACAAGCATTTTCCTACTTTGAACACGACACTCGTTGTTACTACTTGTAGCCAGGTGTTCGGCACTTAACGCTGTTCATATGCACACATACTGATAAAGTTACCTTCAGTGAGAATTTGGTATTAACAATAGAGCAGGGAACTTCACATAATTTTCCATGTATGTTAAAACATTAAAAATGTAAGGATTGGGACTATCTCGCTTCAGATTGTCATTCTCGTGGTTATCCATAACTTTTATTCTGAGCTTTGTCTCTTTAGTTTGAGCCAAAATGCTAGTCTCAATAACAGCAAAAGACATTAGAGTACTTTTTAAACTTTTTATTGGTGTCAGGTGTTTAAGAAATTGATTGTTGCTTTTCTCTTACCAATAAATGGTTGAATGTTTCTATGTTCTATAGCAGGGTGAGCCTGAGCAAGTGCTCGCTGTTGTTATCCTGCTGCTTGCAAAATCAGAGAAAAATTTTGACGCCATGCCCATCTTGGTGGAATGGTTCGTCAGTGGCCAAAGGTATTAGCGAAACATAGACACTTAGGTGTCATTCAGACAATGGAGTACCTAACACCAAGGGCATTTGCTCATCACTATGGCTGTCCTGCCGTGTATAAATACTGGCCATCCAGCCAACAAGTGGTTTTGAATTGTTGACTGGTGTAGAGTGGGCTACTTCCATGAGGCCATCATCGCTCATGCACTATCTGCATGGGCAGCTATCTTTTTTCATCATCCTATGGGACCAGGACCGCCTACTTGAGGGTCCAGGTGCAGCGCTGATGGGCCAAGGGTCGAACTGAGACCCTCGCAATTGTCAATGCAATGTCAACCAATTCCAGATGCCGCCAGTTACACATGAGGTCACGATACATACCCAGACGTCGCTACTACTGACATACACTTTGGCAGACTACCAACCCACCTCTCAAGCGGCATAGCGACAACAGATTGCCACGTCAGCACATAACACAGAATCTCCACTGCCGAAGGACGCTGACCGAGCAAGGTCTCTATGCTACTAAGCTGCGCTGAGCATAGCGACCACAGGAGTTTTCACAATTCATCGCCTACCAAAGACTGTGGGTTGAACACCCACCCACTGCCTGCCAGATGTGGGCATGAGACTTCTGTAGTAAATGTGTAAAACTTATGTATTATATCGATTGTGTCCGTCCCAAATATTTAATATCTGTAACCCTTAATTTCACAGAATTCAAGGTAAATATGAACATTTTTCCTCAGTTCTGTAAATTTCTGTAATTTTTATTTTTTTATAAACGTAATTCTAAAATCTATGTCCTGTTGCATAAAATATGTGCCAATAGTTAATTAATGTAGCTGGTTCATGAAAAGGTGCTATATTATTGTAAGTAGTAGGAAAAACGGAAGGAAACCCCTCCATGCCTAAAAGATAAACGCAAAAAAGGAAAATGTGGAGAATCGTTGAAGTTAGCGTGCCAAGTGATTCTGTTGGCATTAGTCTGTGGCTAGCCTTTGCAGTGTGAATGTCTCAGGTTTTCAGTGCGGCTAAAGTTGTTAAAAAAAGTGGATTAAAGTGCCTCAGATGGAAATGACTAGCAACATCAGCATCATGACATTTCATTCTATTTTTATTCTAAATTTATAATTATGATTACAAGAAGAAAAGTATAGAGCGTGTTACATCAAGAGCCATGAGTGCACCATATTGCGGTACATCACTGCCAAAAAGATCAACTTTACATGCACCTTCAACCAAAGCGATGTTTTAGTTTTGTACTTTCATGCATGGACCAATGTTCACTGAAATTTCTGCAATAAAATTGTTTAAAGCAGCAGCGTGTTATATACCTGGCGATGTCTGGAGTCACTAACACTGTTAGACTCCTAATCTGATTCCATGAATGGCCTGAGCATTGAAGAAAAGTGTAAGTGTAGAAATAAGTAATAGAAAATTACTTTAAAGCGTCAAAGTAACTAGAGTCATCTTGTTGATTTGTGAATATGCCTTAATTCAGTGTTTTATGTGTTAAATAAAGATTACTGGTTCATTTATTAGTAGAAGAATAATTACTTAAAGTATAATAAACAGAACTGATATTGAAGTTGTTTTAAATGACACAAAAATTCTGAGCCGAAACAATGGTTTCAAGTTCAGTTACCGGTCATAACAGATTAAGGGTCTACACCAATTATGCAAGTGCAACAGGTTTTTTACCAGTACAGTTTGTTTATTTATGTTGATTTTTATATGCGGCTATTATTTATTCTTGAATGTGTTGGTTAGAGACGAAGCTACTGGACAGATCGGCAAATTTCCAGATCGAGAGGCAAAGTCAAAGATAATTAAAAATTTAATTATTTGTTATTGAGGTATAAGTGTACTTAAAAGCTTGAACTTAAATACCAAATCTAGATAATAACGGAATCGATAGTCCTATGTGCAATCATTTAACTGTGAAAGGCAAAAGCTTAGTAATATGCAATGACTATAGCTTTTGTTCATTATAGGCGAAGTAACTGCTCTGTAATTAATCCAAAAGTTCTGAATATCTTGAGTAAAGATTCAGGTCCCCATATTCTGCAGAATAGAGCCTGCCTTAGTTAAGTAGAATACTGCAAGTAACGTTACCATTTCTTATTGAAATGGTTAGTGCGACATTGTTTATTGCATTAATACTATCAGATAGTAGGTAAGCTTATGACTGCATCTATTGAAAGAGTCCGCTAGTGTGTTCGTTTCTGATTACAAACATCACTTTTTTATTGAAGTGTGATGCAATTTAGCAGTTGTTTTACACCTTCAAATCATTACCACAAATTTTTTTGAAAGTACATTCGACCATTCTGGGCTGATGACCGAATTTATTTGTCATAACTACATACTTATACTTCTCGCTACAGACCATTGGTTGAAATCCATATACAATTACGCCGAATCTTTTCAATATTTGGCTTACACAGGACACGAAATAATGTCCGACTTCCTTTGCGTTAGCCACACGATCACGACCATTTAAAATCTTGTCGAAAGTGTAAAATTTTAGGGTTGATTTGCTAGTATTAAAGCATTAGTATTTCCCCTGTAGTGTTATAAAACGTTGTAAATAATTAATGACCTGTCCCGAAGATGAATGTGATGGGATTTCCCATCGCTGCCTTACTAAGAAACCTGACACTTCTACGTTGAAGAGATAGTGAGGGCTACATTGGATATCGGATATTAGGGAAGAGCAGCAATGCAGATCGAGCAGCAGCAATTCAATGACAGCATTCAGAAGAAGAGTACAAGTAAGTGGCAATTTTTATTATTGTATGGGACTGCAGCACAATTCTTCTTTTCCCTCTTTGAACTGGGTAGTATCTAATATATATGTGTATGTGTTGCTTCTGACAGTATCAGAATTTGAGCAAGATGGCACCAGGTACTGAGTGCGGGAATGTGACTACCCTGAAGGCAATTCCGTACTTACCTGGATACGTCACTCAAATTCGAGGAAACCATTTAGACTTACAGAGGGAACTGTAGAAGTTACTGGAGTACAGAAAGGAAAAGTCCTTTCCTAGTTTTCCCTACATGTACTTGATGCTAGCACCGCGACATGATTACTCATTTTGTCTGGTAAATCACAGAAGGATGTTTTGACTTTCGTGGATAACCTACACATGTCCACGAAGATATGGGGATAGAATGACGAGGAGCTGTTGCGTATGACGTTCTTAAGATTAAAAGGAAATGCTATGGCATATATTATATGCCACGAAGTGAAGTGACAGTGTGACATTGATGGCAGGGATGCCCCTTCTGGGGAAGTTCGGCCGCCGGGTGCAAGTCTTATTTCAGGTGATGTCACATTGGGCGACTTGCGTGACGGCGACGATGTAATGATGATGAGGACAGCACAACACCCAGTCCACGAGCTGCGAAAATTTCCAACCCGGCCGGGAATCGAAGCCGGGGCCGCTACACGGTAGGCAAACACGTTACCACTCAGCTAAGGTCATATGGCACGCAAAAATGCGGAATGCTCATTACCATCAGAATTTGCAGGAAGAGTTGCAGGAGCGCTGTAAGAGGAAGAATACTTCTAGGTATCACCGAGAGGACTCAATAGTGTTACGCAGAAGCAGGGGGAGCCCATTAGAATATTTTCTTAGAGTGATTTAAGAACTTAAATATTAATTCTTACGAACTGATGGATAATGATAGTGCCAACAAAGCCACTGTTAAAGAGGCAGAGGAGATGGCGTTGGATGCAATCCTGCAGGGTTTGCCAGCTGAAATTTCCTTTAAGGTATGGGTAGAATTTCTAAAGTCGTTAAACGAAACTGTGGCAACTGCAACAGTTTTGCAAGGAATACATGTGGTGAGCAGACCTACTGAAAGGATGGTAGGTTTTAGTGCTGAAGTCACATGTTATTGGCATGGTGAACCAGGTCTCATGTAATTGGTATAGGCAGCCTTGTCACATTTGGTGCAACTGTAGAAAAAATCAGCATGGGAGGCGTAAATGGACTGGACACTCAGAGTGGGAATGCCAATGTAGCATTCCTCAGGCACAGGGAAGATGGTCGCAGGATACAGCACACACTCCAGCATTAAACAAAAATGGAAATTTTGTGGCCACTGTGAAGCGTTACCGATAAATGTAAGCGCAGGAGACCGATCTGCAGCACCAGTGGCGGATTATTGTACGACCAGCTTTGTAGGGCGATATAATGTAAGCTTTTACTTAATATTAGATCATCAATAAGCGCGGCAAGTAAGGGTGTACATGGAGTAAGAAAGTTGTACCCACCTCATTGTAGACTGGGTGCCGTAAGTGGGGGTAATGTACATTCATTCACTTCCGCATTAACAAACATCTTAGTGGCTGGGAAAGACTTCCAGGTTTGCTTAGACATAATTCGTCAAGTTGCCAGCAGGTACGATGTCACCCTTGGACTGAATTTTCTAAGTAAATATCATACTAAAGTCGATTTGGAACGCCGGCCGGTGTGGCCGAGCGGTTCTAGGCGCTTCAGTCTGGAACCGCGCGACCTCTACGGTCCTAGGTTCGAATCCAGCCTCGGGCATGGATGTGTGTGATGTCCTTAGGTTAGTTAGGTTTAAGTAGTTCTAAGTTCTAGGGGACTGATGACCTCAGATGTTAAGTCCCATAGTGCTCAGAGCCATTTTTTTTTTCGATTTGGAACGGCGTTGTTTAGATGGTACTGCTGAGAGTAGTTAACTGCCACAAGGGATGTCCCAGACATCAGAGACGCCACCTAAACTGTGTACACAGTCCCTCAGGATCGGATCATAGGATAAAATAGCACAGGATACAGGGAAAATAATCTGTTTACATACAGCAGCAGATTGCGAATCAGTGCTTTGTAGATAGTTTGCAGGAAAGCTGAAGAATGTACCATGTTTTATTCACCATAGTTTATGATATGTGCAGAAGGCTGACAGAAGTTGTGTAGTGCTCATCAGCATGGTTAATTTTGGATCAAAAGATGTAAAGCTATCACGGGGTGTACTGTTTGCCTCCTATAAGTACTGTAGAAGTAAGCATTAGAGAGGGATGCGAATATAGAATGCTCTGTGCTGGAACAATCTGCCAATGAAGCTGGCCGGTAGAGAAAAGTGTCATATTTACAGGAAAGTGATAGGAATGTAATGGAAAAGCTGTTGGAAGAAAATGCAGAGTTGTTTAACCCTTCTGGATCTTTGCCAGTAACTCTGCTGATGTAGCACCGAATTCCTATAAGGAATGAACTGCCAAAAAGTTCATACCAAATTCCACACCACCGCCAATCGCTGATGCAGAAATTTATGGATTGGCAGTTCCATGATGGGATTGTAGAAGAAAATATTAGCTGTTGTGGGGTGTCAGTAGTATTTCTATTTACAGAAACTTGAATGAGAGTAAACCATATTGATTTTGTTATGATTATAAGCATTTAAACCAATGTACAGTCACAGATGCAAACCCAGTGCTGAACATCATGGAAACTTTAAAAAATCTGAGGCAATGCTATTATTTTATGACTATTAGTTTTCAAAGTGCATACCATCAGTTGTAAGGGGCACTGGAGGACTTTCCCAAGACTGAATCCAGTCACTATCAGTAATGTAATGCCATTTGGATTGACATATGTATCACAATATTCCAATGCCTCTTAGACAAAAGCATGAAACCAAACCAGTATACAGTGTACTCAGATGATATTTTAATGTTTTCTAAGGAAGTCCAAGAGAACATAATGTGGTTACAAGGTGTGTTTAGTCGATTATGAGCGGTACAGATACAATGAGTTTGGAAAAATGTCAATTTGTCTTGAAGAAGGTTCTCTATTTTGGTCATATTATCAGCCAGGAGAGGGTGCAAACAGACCCCAGCTCATATATGCCACGTGGGAATTTCCTACTCCTAGTACACGAAAAGAGTTGCAGACCTTTCTTAGGTTTACTAGTTATTACCGGAACTTTCTGCCACAATTTGCAGAAATGGCGAGGGCCCTCAGACATATATTAAAGAAGGGGATAAAGTTTCACTGGTCACCAGATTCTAAACAAGTCTTTCTGTGGTGGAAGGATTTGTTGACCAATTGTTCCATCCACGCTTTTCCAGATTAACAGAAGCAGTTCATATTATATTCTGATGCTAGCAACCAGACACTAGGCTGCATGTTAAGTTAAGAAATAGGTGGAGCAGAGTACCTGATAGCCTATTATTCCAGGCAATTAAATAAGGTGAAAAATAATTATACCACCAAAGAAAAAGAGCTACTGAGCCTGATTTATGATATCACATATTTCCATTTTTACTTGTATGTCAGGTACTTCAGTGTTGTAACATATCCCGCTGCATTAAAATGGCTTATGGGCCTGAAGTATTTGACTAGATGCTTGACCCTGTTGGTATTACAGCTTAGTGAATTGACTTTGAAGTTACACATCATCCTGGGGAAGTGCACGGTAATACCAATGGCCTGAGTTGGAATGTGTGAACAACAGAGTGTGTTGGCATTTCAGTAGATGAATGGCGAAAGGCACTGGCCACTGACACAGAACGTCAGCAGTTCATAATGCTAGCACATTTCTGTGCTGATAATCGGATATTGCATGAAATGACCATGTGTGAATGACATACAATTATACCAGGAGGTTCGCACAATGAGATACTGAGATAGGACAATGAGTCTACCCAGGCGGGGAATGGAGGTCAATGAGCTATGGGACGATGTGTCATGGAGGGGTGGCAGGTAGGCAATCAGGATATATGAGAGACTGTGTACCTTATGGACACAGAGTTGAGCTTAGCTATCAGTGAGTTGCATCGAATAACTTACTGGGAAACAGCCAATTATTCCAAATGATTAGTATGGCTATTGATGGGCCCTTCTCGCAAACACCAGTGAGGAATCGATATGTTTTAACCATTATTGATCACTTTTTGTGTTATGTACCCATCACTGTCATGCCAAATCAACAAACAGAGACAGTAGCTCAGACAATAGTTAAAAGGCTCTTAAACTTTGAGATACTGGAAACTTTGCTAACTGATCAGGGTATTCATTTTATGTCTGATGTGATAAAGCTATTATGTCGGTTCTTACAGATTCATAAGTTATGAGCAAGTGCTCTGCATCCACAAACTAATGGAAGAACAAAGCGATTGTGCAGGAAAATGAGTACAATATGTAAATCTGCAGGCTTTCGTGGCAATTGTCACTGAAGGTAAAATTTTCTTGGATGTTTGGCCACGTCATATTTCTTCTATATGAATGATGTTTCAACCTTGTTACTGGGATCTCCTTCGGGATCTTATGGTGCCGATAGTTGTCTGAACACTGACAAGGACTAGGGTCATGTTGCCCTATAAAGGGGGTTTTTCCAATTCTTCAGCACAAGTGCAGGGAAACTCTGGTTTTATAAGGGAACATCACAATGGTTCTTGACAATGTTCAGTCAGCCACGGACACCACAAGAGTCTGATGAAGATACCAGCAGAGGGGTCGAAGGATCGATCGTATAGAAGAGATATGATACTACCTAACAATCTTCAATATGCAAAAAGTTTAAGTTGTTTTGTGAACAGTCACCATAGTGCCTGGGATGCTTTACGGTCATATGTAGGAGCAACTTACAGCCAGACAGTGCATCAGAGTACGGGATAGTCATCCTATGAAACTGTTTATTGACAGAAGATGCCTTCCCCTTTCGAGTTATGCAAACAACCCCTTGGTGAGGATGTGGAATCATCGAAAATTTTGAGAAGGTTAAGGGGTGTACGATGTCAGATGTAGAAGGCAAATACAAAAGCTTTAGAGTGTCAAGAAGATTCATAGAAAGAGAAGATCAAGCTGCCTAAGTTCTATGTCAGGCAGTGGGTGATGTTAACTAACCCGTATATTCTGAAAAGTAAACGAAGAAGTTCATTAAACGATACCGGGGGATCTATCATGTAATCAAAATGACATTCCTGATCAATGTAAAATTACAGCTCCCTACTCGCACCACTGAGATGCACATGAGGCGTGTTGACCCACTAAAGAGTGCTCCTGAAGCTCTACCCAAATCGCCAGCAGTCCAAAGGCAGGGGAGGGGGGGGGGGGGGGGGAGTGGTAAGGGAGAGAGGTAAGAGCCAGCAAAATGAGCAGTTATTTCTACAGTTAAATTACCTTAACAGCTTTAACTACACGACTTTCCTATTGAAGTCCTTCTTTGTGAAAACCTGACCTACTTGAATGCCACTTTGGACTCGACACTCACCTCCATGCACCAAATGTTAGCTGCCCAGAATGGTAATGTTTCTGTAGAGCAACTATTTGGTCATATAAGGCAGTACCACAAAGAGTATCAGCGTACACCTATTACATTAGGAACTTCCACATCAGCTGTGTTCTTAGTCTCGATCATAGTAGGTGTCATCTATTATGACCTAATGCATACATTCGTCTGGATTTTGCCCTTACCATCCTTCCACCTGCAGGGCTATACTAACAACGTTGGCACTCGTTAAGAAGCAGCACAGCCATTGGGAAGCAACAAATGTATTCCTGTGAGTGTTCCATAGTACAAGCCAAAGAGAGGTTTCGACTATGAACTGTGTGAAAAGAGACTAGTTAGAGGTTCAAACACCCAAGGAATTTTGAGGGTCGAATTCTCCAGAGAGATGAATATTGTAGCAGTACAGGTCTGTGTACGTGCTTATTGCCATAATCACACTGTTCGCCATAATCAAGTAATGCAGCATTTCACCACTCTTCCACACTCAGTACACCTGTATAACTTCTTGGTCAATGACCAACGATATTACCATAATCCTGGATGCTTTAGTGGCATTGTAGCAAGTGGAGTACATGACGCGAGAGGTGACTGCTCATCAATAAGCGTGCCTTCAACCATAAAAGTACCAAACGTCCAGCTGGTCAGAATCACTGAGCCGGCGATTGCTGTGGAGTGGGCTACTGTTGTGAGGCCGTCGTCGCTCACCCTCAATTTTGGGGAACAACCATATCCTTTCGCCATTCCATAGGACAGTCTACTTGGGGGTCAAGCCATAGCATCACTGGGTTGAAAGTAGAAATGCTGCTCTTCTAACCGCCAATACACTGATGCCAGAGGCTGCCAGCCAGAAGTGAGACTGGGTTTAGTACTTGGATTTTTCCACTGCTGGCGCACGTCACGACACACCACCAGCGCGCCTCCTATTAAGTTTCATTTGTAGCTTTACAGTAATTCTTCTTAGTTATTATCATTTACTTTAATCTGAAAGTAGCCTACATATTAGTTTTAGCTATAATTCTATTTTTCTGCTGGTTTGAAGGACACATATGTTGAATTTTGCGTACAGCTCTCTTGATTTCTTGCGTAGATGAAATCCATATAACGTAGTTGCAAGATTATTGAGAAGCGAATAAATGTTTCTGATTGACGACCAATAGATGCAACTAAATTTCCATTTGTACCACCTACTATGACTAATGTTAGCTCAAAGTCGATTTCTTCATGAACATACTGAAATTCCACTACAAATTTAACCACAGAAGAGCTCAGAGATCATTATCTTCACCACGTAACATTTGCGGTAAAATGCAGATTGCATAATTACTTTATTTTACACTACTTGACATTTTTCAGTGTGTTCACTATCATTAGAATCTGTGATAGACTGAAATAACAAAACCTGGGGCAAATTAGTTCAGCGATATTCGAAAATAACAGAAGTAAGCGTAAATAAACACAGAGACTTAGTTAAGAAGTTCTGCTTGCTTGAGGCACTACTCTAAGACGTTCAGCTGTCATCAGATAATTCTTTCACTAATACGTGTAATTAGAACATTATAGGTAACTGTACAGAACACAAGTACTAACTGGTTTTGTGTGACGCAGTACCCATAATTAAGGATTAACATTCACGAGATGATCTTTACATATGAGCCTAAAAGAACGATTCAGAATAGCAAGGTGAAAGATCTTAACCAGAAATGAAACACATACGCTAACAAATATAGCTATGCACACAAAGAACAGATACAAAGTAATCGTCAAGGAATATCATAAATTTATCAAAGATGAAGTACTTAATGAACATGAAGGTTACTGTCCTCAGTCTATAAAACAGACATACAACAGTGTAACGGCTAAATCACATATTTGTTCTTAAATTTTTACCCACAGAAGATACGGAATCTCTTGAACACAATGTCACTGAAGACTGCCTTGCCTCTGTGTGTAATTGATTGAGTACAGAAGTACTAAATCAATTTCAGAAAGTGTGTTGGCTGATGATATATTTATGTACAGATACTGGTGTAATTTGGGTTTTATGTATGTTTTATGAGTTGTCTATTCGTATTTATCACTTGAAAATGCTAATGGAGGTCGAAATCAGCTGTTTGTATCACAAATATAGATTACTGCAAGCTATGAACCTTTTTTCGAAGAAGAAATGATTAAAAAGATAAAAATCTTTAAACATGCTAGGATGCCCAAATTAACAGGATGTAAGTTCTTAAAAGTTTGCTAGCCTTTATTCTGAACGAGAGTTCACTGTCTAGTTTAATTAGTGATATGTTTAGAGAATATTAAGGAAACACAGTATGGCACTAAAGTCCAACTGAGACGAGACGCAAGAAAATAATTAACTTTTTTACCTTTGTTTCCATAGCTTCTAACACCTCGTTGAAGTTTACAACTATATTCCACCGGGACTGTAGTTTTTTATCAAAAAATTAAATTTTATATTTACAACGAGACTGACCAGTTTTGACCAATTTACACATTACTCTGACAATGGCCTCCAAGGGCAAAACTGTTCACTTGACATGAGCAGATAAATTTTACTTTTGAGAAAGCTCACCGCTCGCAGCATAACCATAGTCTTAACGTTAAGGGACACAGAAGCAAAATGTAGTGAGAGCAGAACAGTGTTTTCAGGTTGGTTGATTGGTTGGCTCATTTGGCGAAGGGGACCAGACAGCGAAGTCATCGATCCCATCGGATGAGGTAAGGATGGGGAAGGTAATCGGCTATGCCCTTTCAAAGAAACCACCCCGACATTTGGCTGAATCTATTTAGGAAAATCATGGGAAACCTAAATCGGAATGGCCGAATGCGGGTTTGAACCGTCATCCTCCCGATTGCGAGTCCAGTGTGCTAACCACTGCACCACCTCGCTCGGTATTGTTTTCAGGAAACGCAGAAAACTTCTTACTTCCTTCGTGTGGCAGATATTCGAAATTCCGTTTCGTCATAGTTTTATGTTTACCTAAAGACTATATTTCAGAGGATCCCTGAAATATTTGGCTTTTCTTTTCCCAGTTATAACCTAAAATAATTTGAATTCACCGAGTTTTGCATCTGTTCCCACGGATCTATAGAGCTTTGTTTCTGTAGAGATGGAAATGCAAATATTATCATAACATAACAGTAAAAGGACACCATAATACTGGTACAAAATGGGAGTGAAAACGATTTAATGACAACAGTTGACCGTGATTACTAAGTATGTGACATCAAGCAAAAGTTTGAAATTAGTTAAAACGACACAAGCTTACAGGTCCTGTCGTGTGGCTTCGAAATTACACTGGAAAACTCGTTGTCCTCTGTTTGACTTTCCTCAGCATTGTTCACAGCACAGATTATATTATTGGAGAAAGCAAGATTTTAATTTTCTTCCCAAGTCTTCCCGAAATGCTTTTTGAGCAGGAAATCAACGTCCCTCAAATTTCCTTCCTTTAATGCACTTCCAATTCGGATAAAATTTGACGCCATGGACAAGTAGGCTTTGCCTCATTTATATTTCTTCTTTCAGCAGCTTCCATGCTGTGGGCCATTTCACCTCTTACTAGTGCATTTCCATGTTTACTTTTGGTGATCACAACTCTTTTTAAAGGAACAAATCTGAAGTGCCACTGAGTAGATGGCTTAATAACATCACCATTCCAACACCAACTGTCTGCATCTATTCCTAATTGGAAAACTATTTCGTGATCCTTGAACACTTAATTGTACTCACTCAGTCAGGTAGTTATTACTTCAGACATGAGAATTTTTTCCATTCGACCACAAATTCTAGACTCAAAAGCGGCCACCACCACTCCAGTCGCCAACAATAGGGAGACAAAGCGGGGATGAGAGCATTTTGTTAGTGCAGTTTATCTACATCCAGGGGCAAGTATACATACAGGGGCAAACCTATTGTTCTCTTTTGATTAACATGCCCTTTACTTATTGTTCTGCTAAGTGGCTTATGAACCCCCTGGGGATAATCTGTCCTCCTGAGAAACCTCCCTCCAATCCTCCCTCCTCCTGACAGTGATACAGGTACACTTTCAGGCCTGAGTTATTCGAATAGCCCCCTCTTAATTAAATTGATCAATTTATTAACCCCTACTACTCAGAAAAACCCCAACCCTCTCCTCCCCTCCCTCGTCTCTTACCTGGATAATGGCGGCTATGTGCTGGAGAGGATGGACCTCATGACAGGAAACTCAATTACATATCAGAAGGTATATCGTTTATTTATTAAAAAAATTCAGTTTGCAGGGGTTGGATCTCTCTTGCTCATCATTCTCTGCTGCTGGGAACATTCAGGTCATGTAAAATACATCGAAAAGAATTAATTAAATCGATCGCTTTTTTAAATCCCGATCACACAAGGAATACCGTCATGAAACAGGCATCACACATAATTACACTATTAAAAATCTTTTGATCGCAAAGCATGCACAGTCCACTGACCTGCACAAAACGCTACACGCTCAGGCTGCTTGGAGTTGGGGGTGCACTGAGGGCCTCACGAAGTGACATATCCATCAGCAGCTGCGCCATGTGCCGGTGTAAGAGGTGTCCGCTCTGCCCCTGAGAGCGACAGAATGGATGTCACGCTAATCCCCGAACAAAAGCACCAGGTAGCGGCAACACTTTGATGTTGATACCTGAGAAACTCCTGTCGAAACATGTGCTCTCTCTCTCTCTCTCTCTCCTCCTGTAGCGTGCCACTGCCAGGGTTGCACGCGCGTCAGTCGTGGACGGAACGAACAGCAAACAAAGTAGCGTTTACTAGGTAAACCCCTGTGAAACGCCGAAGCACGCGAGAACACCCTCCAAGGCAAATGTCTGACTGAGAATGAATACCGCCATGGGCTCGAAACTGCCATCTGTGCTGGAGAGGAAAGATCTCACCACAGGAAATTCAATTATATGGCATAGGATGTGCTGTGTATTTATAAAATTCAATTTGCAATGACTGGCTCTTACTTTTATTTGGTGGGAAAAGCTCACATCCTGCAACTACATGTCCTAATTATGTAATTACACTGCTGCAGATTAGAGGTATCGTCTTATTGGAAAATATATCGGCCTCATTCGATCTTGTCGGCATTCTGTTGATCGGCAAATTCCAGACTCGCTTCCTATGTCTGTCTGTCTAAAGAGGCCACCCCAAATGGCTCTGAGCACTATGGGACTTAACATCTGAGGTCATCAGTTCCCTAGAACTTAGAACTACTTATACCTAACTTACCTAAGGACACCACACACATCCATGCCCGAGGCAGGATTCGGACCTGCGACCGTAGCGGTCGCGCGTTTCCAGACTAGCGCCTAGAACCAATCGGCCACACCGGTCGGCGAGGCCACTCCCGCGGTTCTAGGCGCTAGTCTGGAACCGCGCGACCGCTACGGTCGCAGGTCCGAATCCTGCCTCGGGCATGGATGTGTGTGATGTCCTTAGGTTAGTTAGGTTTAAGTAGTTCTAAGTTCTAGGGGACTGATGACCACAGCTGTTAAGTCCCATAGCGCTCAGAGCCATTTGAGGCCACTCCCTGCTTGTCTGTGTCAACCGACGTCTCCAAACACGAAGATGGATGCTTTCATCTCTTCTCAGAATACTGTATTCCTGTTAGCTATTGATGGAGACAAAGGGAAATCTGACGCAATTTCTGTATCAAAATGGAGTGAAAGAATCTATTTGCACTATCCTGTCAAATTAATTGCTTAACAATTTACAGGAGTCAAATAGAGCGCTTAAAACATTCACTTCCACCTTTCGATGATCCTTCTTCATAATAAAACATATTTTCATCGCTTGAGTATCACACGCAAACATTATGCAAATCAAGTAATAAAATTTCCGTCGCAAATAGATCATAGCGTTAATATATCTAAGGTCTTGTACGCACCGACAATTGAGAGCGTGAAACCCTCTCCACCACAACGTTTCCAGTAAAAAAATCCTGACGATCGCACAAACCCGCGAACAGGAGGTGCGCCCTCCACCGACTGCAGGGTTGCTCTGTTCGCGTCGGCTGAGTGGGCAGGGGGGGGGGGGGAGAAGAGACCCCGGCCGTACCCGTACCCGCCCGTACCGAACGCGATGTACTGAGAAGCACTAGCACTAAACACGACACACTTAAACCATGGTCCAGTCCGTAGCTAGAAATTTTCATAGCTAAATGTCAGAAATCGCCATAAATTGGGAATCTAATGTCGCGGTTGCGTTTTTCAACCACTATAGAATTCCTAAATTGGTTCCCTCCACTACATTCGGAAGAAGTAATATTCTACTGCGTGTTAGGATAGAGACAACAGCAAATTCCACTGCAAGGCAGAAGCGCTAAACACGACATACTTAAACCACGACCCAGTCTGTAGCAGTAGTTGTCATGGGTAGCTGTCGGATATCGCTGGAACACTGGCACTTCCCTCACACTCACCTCCTAGATGCTCACACACAGCGCGCCTGTCCACTTTTATATCCCCAGCGCCGACGTTCAGGGACTGGAGGAAACTACAGTCGTGGCCTCAACTACATTCGTGGACACACATGTATGCTAGAGTGCACCACCCCCGGCCATGGAAGGCATCCGGGTGTGATTGGAGTGGTAGGAATTTTGATGTTATCAATACGTCCGCCACAAACAACCATAATTTTGAATCTTCTCTCACGCAATACACACACGTCCGCCTCTGTCGCACTCTCCCTGCACACTGGTCACTTCGTCAACCCCTTGCTACTGTGTGCAAGATCAGGTAGATCGACGCTTTCTTTGTCCCCAGCCCAGGCTGAGCTAACCCGTCACTTCTGACTACTCGTGACCGCCGCTGCAGCCAGCCGTGGTGCACTGCGAAACAAGCAGCTGCGGCTTGGATGTACACAGTAGTACTAACCAGTCCCACTCCGACATAGACCCATCAGTTTAATAAATCTACTTTACCCAATCTGAAGTAGCCATGTTGTTGACCATACACCTCCAATTTCTCACAAAAAATTCAGATTTCTCCCTGTTATACGAGCTATTTTCGAAGCTAGAAGAAATCGGACCATACAAGAGTTTTCACATCGCTAAAGTATCGTTACTTGTTGTGAAAATACTGCACAGCACTGTGGCATAAACTATATTCTCTCCAAGTATTCTCTCATCAGGTAGAAAAGTATCTTTTCTTATCTGTCATGTCCTGCAACACAGGACTACAATATTAAACTCATTTTTGGCTGATGATGGAGTGCTAATATCTACAACTGTCACAGGACGCCTCCTCACTTTCAGACTCTCTCTTAAGGTAACAGCACAGAGAAGAAGTAAATACACTACTGGCCATTAAAATTGCTACACCAAGAAGAAATGCAGATGATAAACGGGTATTCATTGGACAAATATATTATACTAGAACTGACATGTGATTACATTTTCATGCAGTTTGGGTGCATAGATCCTGAGAAATCAGTACCCAGAACAACCACTTCTGGCAGTAATAACGGTCTTGATACGCCTAGGCATTGAGTCAAACAGAGCTTGGATGGCGTGCACAGGTACAACTGCCCATGCAGCTTCAACACGATACCACAGTTCATCATGAGTAGTGACTGGCGTATTGTGACGAGCCAGTTGCTCGGCCACCATTGACCAGATGTTTTCAATTGGTGAGAGATCTGGAGAATGTGCTGGCCAAAGCAAGAGTCGAACATTTTCCGTACCCAGAAAGGCTCGTACAGGACCTGCAACATGCGATCGTGCATTATCCTGCTGAAATGTAGTGTTTCGCGCCGGCCGGTGTGGCCGTGCGGTTCTAGGCGCTTCAGTCTGGAACCGCGTGACCGCTACGGTCGCAGGTTCGAATCCTGCCTCGGGCATGGATGTGTGTGATGTCCTTAGGTTAGTTAGGTTTAAGTAGTTCTAAGTTCTAGGGGACTGATGACCACAGATGTTAAGTCCCATAGTGCTCAGAGCCATTTTTGGGGGGGGGGGGGGGGGGGTTCGCAGGGATCGAATGAAGGGTAGAGCCACGGGTCGTAACACATCTGAAATGTAACGTCCGCTGTTCAAAGTGCCATCAATGCGAACAAGAGGTGGCCGAGACGTGTAACCAATGGCACACCATACCATCACGCCGGGTGATACGCCAGTATGGCGATGACGAATACACGCTTCCAATGTGCGTTCACCACGATGCCGCCAAACACGGATGCGACCATCATGATCCTGTAAACAGAACCTGGATTCATCCGAAAAAATGACGTTTTATCATTCATGCGCTCAGGTTCGTCGTTGAGTACACCATCGCAGGTGCTCCTGTCTGTGATGCAGCGTCAATGGTAACCGCAGCCATGGTCTCCGAGCTGATAGTCCATGCTGCTGCAAACGTCGTCGAACTGTTCGTGCAGATAGTTGTTGTCTTGCAAACGTCCCCATCTGTTGACTCAGGGACCGAGACGTGGCTGCACGATCCGTTACAGCCATGCGGATAAGATGCCTGTCATCTCGACTGCTAGTGATACGAGGCCGTTGGGATCCATCACGGCGTTCCGTATTACCCTCCTGAACCCACCGATTCCATATTCTGCTAACAGTCATTGGATCTCGACCAACGCGAGCAGCAATGTTGTGATACGATAAACCGCAATCGCGACAGGCTACAGTCTGACCTTTGTCAAAGTTGGAAACGTGATGGTACGCATTTCCCCTCCTTACACGAGGCATCACAACAACGTTTCACCAGGCAACGCCGGTCAACTGCTGTTTGTGTATAAGAATCGGTTGGAAACTTTCCTCATGTCAGCACGTTGTAGGTGTCGCCACGGGCGCCAACCTAGTGTGAATGCTCTGAAAAGCTAATCATTTGCATATCAGAGCATCTTCTTCCTGTCGGTTAAATTTCGCGTCTGTAGCACGTCATCTTCGTGGTGTAGCAATTTTAATGGCCAGTAGTGCATAAGGTTTATCCTACGTATCACTTTATAAATTCGGTAATAGATCTGATTTTTATTATAAGTACGATGTTCGTCTCCCCCTGTGTAGGCGAGAGATTCAAATATCGTTAAGATATATTGTCCCAAGAAAAAAATGCCAAGTCAAGAATCATATCCGTGGTGCCCCAGCCATCACCTCTTCCCGCCATGCTGCATGTCACTGATATGAAATTGATAGGCTAATTGATTAAATTGATCATGAGAGTCACTTCACATGGCGAGAATTTTTTTGTTTTTCAGTAGCCGGATTACACTCACTAGGTAGCTCAAATGGGAATCCGTGGAGGGAAGACTATGTTCTTTTCGAGAAACGCTATTGAGACCCGACATTTGAAACTGACCACAAAAGGATTCTATTGCTGGCGACATACATTTCGAGTGAGGACCGCGCTATTAAATAAACGATCACATCGACTATGTCACCGTCACCCTGCATAACAAGCGGTATTGGTTCTACAGGCACACACAAGGGACGCTGATTTTTTCTTTTTCTTTGTTTCGGTTTTAGGGCGCAAAACTGCTATGGTCATTAGCGCCCGCCACACACAAGGGACGCTGATAGCGTTACGTTTTCTGGCAGAAATGCTGTCTGCGATTTGGAATCTCCCACAACACACGCACTGGATGATTGCAATAAAACACAGTCGTAACATAACGAAACAGGAGAGTTTTCTGGCATTGTGGAGCATTCCCAAACAGCTGTCCGAAGATGATTGGTGATATCTAGATTTAATTCATTTTTCACAGTGACAGGGTAGCAGATGGGTCAGTGTTCCGTTTCAAATGAATCCTCATATTGTGGTCATGTACGCGATCACTGTTCCAGTGTTAGCCATCCCCGGAAGGTACTGCCCCTTGTAATCTCCCCCCTCCTTCGTTCTTCCATCTGTTGTCCACATTAAACAATGCTCAGTCAAAGTAATTAATACGAAAATTCTTTTATGAAGATTTGAGAGTAGTGAAAATTACAATTATCTTTCAAGTTTACGAGCTTGTCATGTTGAGATGGCTCCAGTTCTTCTTTTCAGGGACTCTGATTCTTGAAGCTGAAAATGTATCATCAGATCCTCACGGTTGGTTTGAACTAAATAAATTAGAAGATGGTTGCTGCACAATTTTATAGGTAAGTATATTTTACACTGAATTTCTCACATTTTAGTATATCATACAGTATTTTGATTTTTCACATTAACAAAGCCGAAATTGCATTCTTCGCTCATATTATACAAAAGTACGTCCGATCACATCAGAGGCAAGCTTACAACTCTCTCACCCTCCAGAAATAACAATATGCCAAAGGGTTTACAATTTTTCTTAACAAAATGAATTCCTACAAGTTTTCGTTACATTATTACCTTCGATTATTATTTCATAAATGAATCCAGAAATAAAGATAGTAAACAGTACAGGATTGCTTAATTAACAATAGAAATCTTAAGCGTGCAAATAATTCGTAATTTCAAATGTTCTAAAAAATAATTTTAAATGTTCATTCAGAACTGGTGTGGCTCTCTCTCTCTCCCAGCCGGCGCGGACGGGGCTACCCTGCAGTCGGCGGACGGCGCGCTACGTAATCGCGTGTTTGTGTGATCGTCAGAATTTTCTTTTTTCGCCAGATATGTTTAGAGGAAACGTTGTGGTGGAGGAGGGTGTTCATACTCTCAAACGTTGGTGCGTACAAGACCTCAGATATATTTAGCCCTATGATCTGTTTGTGATGGAAATTTCATTACTTGATTTGCATAATGTTTTATTATGAAGAAGGATCATCGTAAGGTGGAAGTGAGTGTTTTAAGCGAGCTATTTGATTCTTGTAAATTGTTAAATAATTAATTTGACAGGGTAGTGTAAATGGATTCTTTCATTCTATTTTTGACATTGCTTTGTGTCAGCTTTCCCTTTCTCTCCATCATTAGCCAATAGGAATACAGTATTCTGAGGAGAGATGAAAAGTCTCCATCTTCGTGTTTGGAGATGGTGGTTCACCCAGACACGCAGGGAGTGGCCGCTTGAGAGAGAAAGACATAGGAAGCGAGTCTGGATTTGCCGATCAACAGAATGTCGACGCTTCATGCTTTGTTTGGGGGTCACGAGATTAAAGGAGCCGATATCCGGTGCGTGATCGCTGGTATTTAATAACGTGATCTGTAAGTAGGACAGTGGGCTGTTTTGACCTTCGTGGCGGTGCCCTGACGATATACACACAGACGGGAGATTCCAAACGGTGGCTACTATACCGCACTTCATTCCATTCCCTGGTTTTTACAGTTATTATGTCACGGGGAGCAAGGGTGGGGTGCGCAGTCATGAAGTCTACCCAAGTGCAGGAACCCTGTCTCCCGCAAACTGATTAAATAAAGAATATATATCAATATATGACTGTGCAATAGCTCAGTCGATCCCTGCATTTCAAGATGAGTGCACACATTAAAATTTTCCAATAAGACGACAACTCGAATCTGAACTTGACGAGACTGCCACACGTAGGCCAGAAACTAGCGTTCATGAAGTGATAAGCTGGGAAAGCAGCATTATTCAGACAAATATATAACGTGTACAGAGCGGATTTTGTATTTTCAAACCTTCTTAGATAATTGCGCTTGCTAACGATCACCAAGTTCTGCTACTCCATCGTGCAATGGATTAACTCAGTTTTGCTTTTGAATAGGAAAAATGATTCATTTGGATAAAAACATTAAAAAGGTTTGAAGAAGTACTATGACTTAGGTTACCAGCTCAGGAGAACGGTGTGTCGTAAGAGGTCAGACAAGAGGATGGCGAAATTAGGGCAACAGGCGGGTTACGTGACATTCGACGGCGCTCTGCACACCAAAGTGACGACACGGGGTGCGGTAACCGTGTCCCGATTAAATCAGCTTGTGGCAGTGGCCCGTACTGGAGCTTTCCATCGTCCTACTGACCACAGGAAAACAGCAGGCATAAGGGAGGAAGAAGTCAACCCGTTATGGTGAGATGCAACTGGGCCATCAAATGGCTACAGCGAACACCATGAACGAGCCTTGAGCCCCCAACTCCGGTCTGCCCGCCCGCCAGACAGCAACCGTCCCGGAGATGTTCTACTGGCCAGATCGCTTGCAGCCGTTAATGTCACACCTCACCGGAACGCGCTGGGCACCATAGTCGCGCCGCACCTCTTCACAGCCAGAGTCCGCGGAAAGCTGAAGCCGGCTCCACCCCTCGGTGTGTCATTTCACTGCCACTAGATTAGCACCACGCCGCCGCGCTAGGCGCTTCCGATGCTTGCCTGTTGCTGCCGCCTCCGCCGGCGTATTAGGAGCAGATGACAGTTCCCCCTTAGGGCCATTCAGCTATTGTAATGACTTGCTACTCAAATCAAGGCTTTTTCTTTGCCATCAGGAGTTGGCTGCTGTCCACGCCCTCCCACTTTCTGGCAGAGAACCCGCGTTCTCGAAAATCACACTATTCCGCCCTTTTTACGCTTTGCAACCAGCGGAGGATACAGCGACTTTTGCAACTGTAGGCTGTTTCGCAGGTATGCTTAGGGGCAGGCACAAGCTGTTGTACTCGAGTTTTAAGGGCATAATCGATAGATGGCAGCATGGAGAACAAAATAACGGCAACAATTCAGTTCCAAGCAGAAGTCGGTTTATTCTAATTTGCTTCTGTACGTCTCAAACAGACGTCGGTTCCATAGCGAACATTCTTCGGTATAGAGCAATGGTAATTCTCCGTACTTGGCACTGACAATGGTGAAGTTCAAATGTTCAAATGCATGTGAAATCTTATGGGACTTAACTATACAAGTCAAATGGCTCACAGCACTATGGGACTTAACATCTGAGGTCAAAAAACAATGGTTCAAAGGGCTCTGAGCACTATGGGACTTAACATCTATGGTCATCAGTCCCCTAGAACTTAGAACTACTTAAACCTAACTAACCTAAGGACATCACACACATCCATGCCCGAGGCAGGATTCGAACCTGCGACCATAGCGGTCGCGCGGTTCCAGACTGAAGCGCCTAGAGCCGCTCGACCACACCGGCCGGCTGGGACTTAACTGCTAAGGTCATCAGTCCCTAAGCTTACACACTACTTAACCTAAATTATCCTAAGGACAAACACACACACACACACACACCCACGCCCGAGGGACGACTTGAACCTCCGGCGGGACCATCCGCACAGTCCATGACTGCAGCGCCCTTAGACCGCTCGGCTAATCCCGCGTGGCAATGGTGAAGTTATGTGTTTTCTCGAAAGTGAATATAACAGTTGAGATGATGAATCCTAGCTAAAGGATAGTTCCAAAATGAATTTTGTACATACAGGTTTGTTACAGTTCGTTACGGAGGACGAATTTACTCACGTTTGCGTAAAGGATAAGCAGTGAAATTGGTTCACTATTTCTACAATGGTGAAAAGTAAAACTTTTTAGAAATGTTGTGAGAAATCGCATGTAACTGCATTCTTTCCATTGTTGAAATACAACCACGAAAGCAAGGGAAGTGAATAAATTTGAAATGGCGTTTCTTACTACACAAAATATGAGAAAACTGACAAAGATTCAATGTTGTAAAATACTGATTTTAAGTAACTTCTTAATATATAGGGGAAGTAGTTCTACCTTAGCACACTATTAAGACTTATGTCTCTATGGGAGTACTGTAATAAAAGCTTGATATATTTTCTTATTCCATTTTTAAATGATGGCATTCAGTTTGAATGTACTGCAGACTTTTTCTGAAATTACAGAACTTATTCCACAAAATTAATGTTTTTCGAATGTGAAAATATGTTCCAAGGTACAATATCGTCATGTACCTAGGAACAAATATTCGATTGAAATTTGAATGCAGTGCAATCAAGAAAATCTTGTCAATACTATATCTTCTTCAACTTTTTCTTGTGCCTTTCTCCCGCATAGTCCTAGTGTCAGCATGGTTATCAAAGGATTTGACATGGTTCCCTTAAGGGGTGGCCGGATGTCATTCCTATCGCCACCCAGTCACCACCTGGGGAGGAATATGTGTACCCCAACTGTCTGCGTGTAGTGTTATTCATGTGAAAGTGAGCGAAAGTTTTCTAAATGTTGTTTAATTGGGGTGGGATTTGGGCATCGGACTAGTATTCACGTAGTGGGATGTGGGAAACTGCCACGCTGGTCAGCACATCGGCCCTCGCCGTTAATCCGCCATGCTGATTCGATCCGAGGCCAGTGCACAAACCCGTCCCACAAGCGGAACTTTTAACACCCACAGCTATCAGGGTGGGTATTGTATTTAATAGTCTTCCCGTTACATTATGACTCTACTACACACCAATAAGTGAAATCATATCAAGCAGAAGTATTCTGAAAAACCAGTTATAAGTTTAATAAATTTTGAAAAAGAAGCTGTTGGCAACTAACACAAATTTCCATTTCCAAGACAAGTAAAACTCCTAAGATATTTAAGAAACTCAGTTCTTTTGTAAGGATCACATGATCCATGGTAAAAGAAACTTTCGTCAGTTTCAAGGGGCACGACTGACAAAGCATGGTTTAACTGTCCCCATGTTATATAAACACTTTTAAAATGTATAGTATTTCACTCACCATAAAATTATTTACCTGAATAATTAACAATATATTTCAAACAGCTTTAATACATCATACACCAGTTAAATTTGTACAAAGCGAGATTTTTACAAATTCTGTGCAGAACACCACCTCATGTCTAATAACAATAAAAACTCTATAAAATGGCAGAAACTGTGCTACCACACATTCTTTCATGTGATTCTAAAATCAGTCATTAACTGACATAACGACCACAAAACATAGAGTTCCTAGATACAGTATCCTGTAGGCACAACACTTTCCCCTTTCTTCGAAAACCTGACAAGTGACTTACTAGGTCTATTTGTTCACATCGTCTTGTTTTTGAACAGGCAGAGTGTAACAAGGTCATTAAAGATTGCAGGATTACTTTGTGACAAAGTCAAAAATAGTTCGTTTCGTGAATATGGCTGTTAACAGAAAATGTCTTTGAAGCATGGATATAAGAAGAATGGGCGATTCAGCTGATTATATTGATATAGCGTTACAGTTAAGTACATCAGATAAGCAGCCAATATTGTCATATAGGACTATAAGCATTTAATTAAACCATGGATTATCTGTAGGAACTGTGGCTCTTAGAAAATATGTATATAGCAAAGCAGATAAAACAAAAGAGACCACCACGATACACAAACAATGTTAGGCAGATTATTAAGAAAAGGCTCCTAATGCTTAATGGATAGAAAGTAAAGCCTAGAATAACATATAGCTAGCTACTGAATGAGATAGACGTTACTAACAGAAGGCCCATGCACAAAATATTCAATAATTTGCGTTGCAAAATGCTATCGCTTAAGTTCTCCCGAAACCATTAAAAATGTGGGTCATACTTTCTGACTATCATTAATCAAAAATTAGTGTCCAAACAGTTTGTTGCGCCCAAATAGCCAGCTGAATAAATTGACGCACATTCCACCGCTAATGTAAGAGGCCATGGTAGCGTGTCAGTTTGGGCCGGTCAGGTGAGGTTACATCAGGCGCTACCCGCTAATCCGACAAGTATTGTCTCTTAAGCGTCGAGACGGTTACCACATACTACGGCCAAACAGCGCTCATGGGCATAATAGCATTGACGCAGCAGAACGGTAGAGCCATAGTGGCGTGGATGATCTGATTGCTCCACGTCTGAACCATAGTTCTCTTATGGCTTACGCGACAGAAACCGATGCTTTAGCAAAGCAAGAACAGACCAACCATAAACTGGGTATTTATAATTAAACTTTCCCTATTTAACACGTTATAATACGGAAACTAATTACCATACGGGTACCAAACTTGGTAGCATTAATGTCAAGGAGATAAGGAAGAGATATAATGCAGAATCAATTCACTTGAAACTCTTTCAATATGCTGCTACGGTACATCATACCGGTACCATTACTGCTACAAAAGGGACTCAATATGGTGCTCATCAGTGTCCAGAAGAGTCTCAAAGCGCGAGATAGCATTCTGCACAGCAGAACGAATCATGTCCGTAGGTATGCAGGCTACCTCTCTTGATATGCTGCGCTTCAGAAAGCACATGTGTCATTGTTGTAGAGACTCGTCTTCTATACCGAACTTTTTAAAGCTGAAAAGGGCGTTCCGGACAGCTCGGGTGCACAATGGACAATGCACAATGCACTATGGACATGAATGGATGCAGGTGATCAGACACGATGCTTACGTACGCGTGAGAGTAGTATCTAGATGTATCAGGGATCCCATATCAGTCCAACTGCGCATGCTCCACACCATTACAGAGCCTCCACCAGCTTGAACGGTGCCCTGCTGACATGTAGGGTCCATGGATTCATGAGGTTGTCTCCACACACGTACACGTCCAGCCACTCGATACAATTTGAAACCACACTCGTCCGACCAGGCAACGTGTTTCCAGTCCTGAACAGTCGGCTGTCGGTGTTGACGCGCCCAGGCAAGGCGTAAAGACTTGTGTAGTGCAGTCATCAATGGTACACAAGTGTGCCCTCGGCTCTGAAAGCCCGTATTGATGATGTTTCGTTGAGTGGTTCGCACGCTGACACTTGTTGATGGCCCAGCACTGAAATCTACAGCAATCTGCGGAAGGGTTGCACTTATGTCACGTTGAACGATTCTCCTCAGTCTCAATTGGTTCAGTTATTGCAGGATCTTTTTCCGGCTGCAGCGATGTCGGAGATTTGACGTTTTACCGGATTCCTGATATTCACGGCACAGTCGTGAAATGGTCATATGGGAAAATCCCCACTACATCGCTCCCTCGGAGATGCTGTGTCCCATCGCTCATGCGCCGACTATAACACAACGTTCAAACTCACTGAAATCTTGATAACCTGCCATTGTAGCAGCAGTAACCGATCTAACAACTGGGCCAGACACTTCTAGTCTTTTATAGGCGTTGCCGACCGCATCTCCGTATTCCGCCTGCTTACGTATCTCTATTTGAATACGCATGCCTATACCAGCTTCTTTGGCGCTTCAGTATTAGTGTGAGAGAAAATGTACCTCGGCAACAGCTGTAATCATTATTACAATGTAAAGCAAAAATTTTTTCAACCAGTACTATTATTAATAAAACCAAAAACTCTGAACTTTGTCATTTATACAGGACGCTGCAGAACACCAGTAATTGGACAATAATTAATCACACAGTCATGTAGAACTAGACCACACACTGCAGTGCGCTCTGTGAATTTGATGATTAAAATTCGATTTGTACATCTATTGGTCCTGATTTAATTATCTCATTCTGCTTAGGCTATTACGATGACTGGTGCCAGCTCCTCGAATTTCCGTGGACTGAGTAGGCACCCTTCCTCTTCATCACTTCATAATAAGAAGCACGGAACCTTGCTTACATGTCAAATGCTAGACTGTATACATTCTGCTCCCACTGCAGGAGTAAACTGTCAAACAGATAGAATTCTGAATTCAAGTTGACTCTGGCGTTAGTTAATTCACAGTTTTCAAAAACGGTGGAAACATTTGCTAAATTCCCCTTCTACTGGTCTGAAATGCAAGTATGATGAATCTCTGTGTTTCTAACACCACAGAGGTTTTAATAGCGCATGTCGGTAGCACTGGATGCTCACAAACCTCCCATGAGCGGAAAGTTGATGACATATGTACCGGTCTTCAGAACTCTTAAGAGCTTCAAACTCTCGTCGTCTGCCGCGGTCACGTGTAGCATTTCCCATATAATTTTATTAATGATGATCTGTTTCTCATCTTGAGCTCCTTGAATGTATGAGTTGCTTTCCGTCGCACTCCGTATCAGAATAAGTTCCTGTTTAGCATTCATAATAATTCGCTACAAGTCCTCAAAGTACCCCGTAAGCATTTTTAGAGGTATGCATGCAGTAAATCGGCGGTGCTCTTCTGCTGTTTTACCCACAGGCTCGTCTATGAACCATCTTGCATTTTAAGTTCATATCGTATTTCCTGTAACAGGAATGTCAAAGCATTTTGTGTAAGCTTTGAGCCGGCCGGAGTGGCCAAGCGGTTCTAGGCGCTACAGTCTGGAACCGCGTGACCGCTACGGTCGCAGGTTCGAATCCTGCCTCGGGCATGGATGTGTGTGATGTCCTTAGGTTAGTTAGGTTTAATTAGTTCTAAGTTCTAGGGGACTGATGACCTCAGCAGTTAAGTCCCGTAGTGCTCAGAGCCATTTGAACCATTTTTTTGTAAGCTTTGATCCCACTATACGTCTACCATCCTTTTTCTTAAATTACCCATTTAAACATATGAAGCTCTTGCATGGAAGAGTTAAAGCGTCTTGGTGCTGGATGACAATCCTAATTTCATCGTTCTTGTTAAATGTCGTTGAAACATAAGGTTTCTGTGAGATTCGCTCATCACATTCCACTGAGTGTGACATATTGATTAAGTCTTCATTTCAGAGTTTCAAGTCTACTCATTTAAGAAACTGGGGCGGGGTGCGGGGAGGATCTGGGTGATAGGTGACCCACATGTTGGCTGGGAAATCACATGACATGATTTTAAGATGGGGGTGATTAATTGATCAATTTAATTAATTTGCCTATCAATTTAATACCAAAATTGCACTGTGCCACACTTATCCTACTACTTCGGTCAATTACTATGACCTGTGACCTTTTGAGTACAGAAGGTAATGACAAAGTGCTTCAGACCCATATTGTTATTATTAAATACGGTATTCGCTTTGCGAAAATTGTCAGATCTACTCTCCATTTGTATCCCTTCAAAACGATACGTAAGGCTCCATTGTGCATAGTAGTTTGCACGGTGCATGGAATACATAAGGAACGAACACACGGTTCCCTTCCCATAATTATGTCAGTTATGATCCCCCATTTTACACATCAGCTGCATGCATACGAGAGTGAGTCAAATGAAAACCTTAAATTTGTAATAAATCGAAATTTCGCGCCGTTATCCTGTAAGTTGGTAAACGTGCTACAAACAGCGCGCAGAATGGCCTGTAGGTGGCGGCATAGTGCAGATGCACACATACCGTCGCAGTATCAGTATAAAGATGGCCGCCCCACTTGCGACTTGCACCAGGGAAGAACAGCATTCTGCTATTCGGTTTTTGCGTAGTGAAGGTGTCAAACCTATTGAAATTCATCGAAGAATGAAAGTTCAGTACAGAGATGCATGTTTGTCACAGCAGCAAGTCTACGAATGGAGTAGGAAGTTCGCAAATGGTGTGACTTCAGTGGAAAATGCTCCTCCTCCAGGTCAGACAATTTGTGACTCCACAGAACATTGCAGCAGTTGAAGCCACAGTGAAGGAAATCAGCCGAGTGACACTGAATGACACTGCAGCATGTTTACAGATTAGTCATGGGTCAGCACACCACATTGTGCATGATATACTCCAGTTTCACAAAGTATCTGCAAGATGGGTGCCACGGCAGTTGACTCCTGAAATGAGAGAACGACGTGTTGATGCTTGTGATGAACTACTTCGGCGCTTTGAACGAGAAGGTGATGGTTTCCTGGCAAGAATCGTTACTGGGGACGAAACTTGGATTCACTCCCACCAACCGGAAACGAAGAGAGCGAGCAAGGAATGGCGCCATTCCTAATCACCAAAACCAAAAAAGTTTCGGATCGAACCGTCAGCAGGGAAGGTTATACTGTCTCTTTTGGGACGAAAAAGACGTCATTTGGAGCATTACACGCGTAGAGGGACCACTGTCACAAGTGCATCATACACAGATCTCCTAAAAATCATCTGCGGCCTGCAATCAAATCAAAGCGACGTGGATTGCTGTCAGCAGTTGTCCTTTTGCAACATGATAATGCAAGGCCCCACACTGCCCGTACAACAGTTGCAAGAATCATAGACCTGCATTTTGAGTGTCTTCCTCATCCACCACTCACCAGACCTTGCCCCAAATGATTTCCATATGTTTGGACCACTCAAAAATGCAATGGGAGGAAAGAAGTTCCGTTCTGATGAAGAGGTACGCCATGAGGTGCATGAGTGGTTGTGCGGACTACCAAAAGAATTTTTTTCTAAAGGAATTTATACACTTTGTAAGCGCTGGACGACTTGCATTGAGCGTGGGAGAGATTATGTTGAAAAGTGATACAGCTTTATACCACTTCTGCTCAATAAATAATATTTAAAAAAGTATTTGTTTTCATTTGACTCACCCTCGTATTTTGAGTGCGTAATGCTGGCATTTAAAGTACTACACTGGGTTAGGGATCAATGGCTGCAGGAAGAGTGAAACTATTTAATTTGAAGGTCTATTGTTGTTGCAAAGTGTGGTACAGGAATCGCACTTTGGTCATTAAACAATTGCAGCTTAAGCTGGAAGTTTGGTCAATGGAGCCAATATGCAATCTATATGTATTGTATATTAATCATATCGAATAATGACAGTAGTGGCTCGTGTATTTCGTGTTCGAAATCTAACATTTTGACTGATAATGAAATTTTGCTCAGAAGTTCAATTTTTTGACGGCTACCATACATCATAGTTATACTTGCATATTAAAATAAGCGACTGAATGAGCTTTTTATTCGAAATCGTTACTTATTACGGTAACATTTTTGTTTTGCTTGCAAAGATTATACAGGGCGTGCTGAAATGTAATACCTCCAAATATTTTATGTGAAATAGAACAAACGTTAGTAACGTCCTACATCTTTATTTTCATGTCTACATATTTATTTCTCCACACAGTCCCCCTTGCCAAATAACACATTTCTCTCAACAAGTTCGTTGATACTATCACTGTAGAATGTTTGACTTTGGTGATGGAGCCACAACCTCCCATCTGTTTGCACAATTTCGCAATCGAAGTGAAGTCCTTGAAGGTGTTCTTTAAGTTTTAGAAACACGTGAAAATCGAATGGGACCAAGTCAGACAGTGAACCCAAGGTGTCTGTTTCAGGAGTCTCAGTACTCGCATGTAGTCCAGCATTGTCATGCTGAAGTGCTCCATGTGTGGACTAACTCTTAAAATTCGAACTTTCAATTTTCTGACTGTCTTGCAGTACTTTGCTGAGTTTATGGTGATGCCTTTAGGCACGAGTTCTAAATGTACCACACGTTTAAATTCCAGAATACTGTGAGAACTGCATTACCTGATGATTGTATAGTGTTTACGTTCTTTGGTGTTAGTAATTCTTTGTGTTGGAACTCCATTAATGCTCTTGTTTCCTTCATTACAAGCACGAAAACAACGTCGCACACCATGATGTTATACAATCATCACAACATAAAGCTTTCATTCTTCTAGGGATTTCAATTGGAGGCATGTTTCTACGATTAAAAACTCGACTAGAGCACGTTGTTTCTCACCAGACGTACACACCACAATTTTGCACACTATGACTTGAGCCCTCTAACGGAAGAGGATTGCAACTTGTCTCAGCAAAGCGGGAAAGTCGACTTAGTGATACGCATGATATGGAATATCTCATTAGGTCAAGAGGGCCGCCTTTGGGGGTACGAGCAGTTTTACAGAAGTTAGGAAGGGATACTATCTGCGGCCATTGAATACCGGACAGGCGCCTGTGGCCATGTGGGCAGTGAACGCTGTGGCTGCCCCACAGCCCTCCACAGAACAACTGGGCATAATTTTTCTGCATTTCTGGATGCAAAGTGCCAGACACTGCGGCAATTTTCGACCAGCGTTCAGTCTAAAAATTTGGTCCAACCAATAGCATTGTGTCACTTTCGACAGTGTTCTTGCGACGTATGGTTGACCAATCATGGAAATATTACTTTTGGCCACTTACCAACTTCGTGCATGAAAAATGAGCATTTTACACACACAAGGAGGGAAGTTACATGCACTTTGTCCTGCTTTTTCATGAATTTAGCAACAATTCTTGCCCGCCATATTGGCAATAGGAGTTGCTCATCACACTGGCAACAGCAAGAAATAGAGCTTTTGTAAGTTCAGAGCTGTGAACTGAGATGTCTGACATCTTGCTCTGGGCTGTGACAGAGGTATTCATCTATAGTTGCTGACTGGTGCTGATCAGAGCATGCAACCCATTTAGGTAACTGTATACGTTGCAATTCTGACAGCACGGTTCATATTGTGTGCAGTTCTTTACTTCCTTTTCCATGCAACTTGTGTTGCTTAATTTGGTTTTACTTTATGGCCACTTGTTGTAACATTAACTTCGATTTGTGACCTGCCCAGATAAACAGATTTTGTTGCACTTACTCCATTTGAACTTCGAGAAAATTGTAATGGTGTAAGACGTTGTGGTCTCCTGACCTTCATTGCTTACATATTCCGCCCTCACAATCATATTCCGGAAATCAAGACGCTTCATTCAAATTAAAATTCTATAAGATAAAGTCAATGTTGTATGAATTCATGTAAACAATATGCAAATAACAAGTAAATCGCAAAAGCGCACCGTGGTTGAAATATTCGAGGCTGGCGTACACACACACATTCAAGACACGACAGTCACAAAAGCTTTTAGTTCGGGAGAGGCAAACTGCACGCCAGGAGGCCGGGCCCTTCAGAGGACGAGTCAACGTATCTACGTTGGCCGGCGACTGCCCGTAGAGCGTTTGCCCGAGTGAAAGGGAGAACGGCCCCGTGTTCAGCTTCAAAGCAAATTCCGCTACACTGTTTGGGAGCGCCCAGCCTAAGCATTCTTTACAAACATAGCACACAGTTTCAGAGGTTTACACAGGGAGACAGCAAACGCTAAACGCCGGTGCTACAGATTTCCGGATTGGTCGTCTTAAACGAAACGTCATTCTCCCGTTTTGGAAGAGCAATGCTGATTGGCAGACGATATTCCTGATGCCTTGAGCTGAAGGAGTAATGGAAGAGACCGAAAGATATACCCCTTCACGACTGGCATGGGGAGGGGCCGTTCTGTTGTCGCTCTTGGTGCGAGAACACGTAACGAGAGCGTATGCACTTGTACATGTATTCAAAGAGTGAGGAACAAGTCTCTCCTCAGTACTTCATTGCGAGAGCACCTCTGTCGAGAGCGAATCGGAGTGCGACTCTCTATTGAATCCTTGCGATTAAGTTTTGTTCACTGTGTTGGCCGCCACACTTATTGCGCGGTGTGAGCGGACAGAGTATAGTTAAACGCCTGCGAGCGAATTTTTGAGTGGCATCGCGATGGACCGGTTATCTGACCGGTGTACCACGCCAATAGTTAGACTAGGGGCGAATAGGAGTCCTTGACTTCATCAAGGCGTAGGGAGAGTTTGATTGGTGAAGGTCAGTCCAGATAGAACGAGAGTTATCTTATTTCTCAGCAGCGAGTGGCGCAGACAGCAGTCATCGCAGCTTACGGTATTGTGCGCCACAGCTCTTGCGAGCTCCATATTTCCTCCACAACAGTACACTTCACTGCATTTCATACGCAACAGCCTCAACCGTACCTAGCGACATTCTAACGGATAATTATTCAAGTTGAGTAGGCGCGCCTCTCAGCCATTCTGCCAAGTCAATAACAGTCTTAAACTTTGTGTAGAAATTTCATTAGCGAATCCTATCCTTAAGAGGTAACTTCATATTCCTAAAAGAACTCGGAAATAAATTGTTCAGTTCGTAACTAAAAGTGCCAATGTGTTTCCTCAGAATTTTTGCAAAATTTTAATAATTTTCGTTAGTTTCATGTTTTTCTTACACTAACTAGCACTACTCCAGTACCCAAGTATCCCACTAGTTACATAAGAAATTTTGTGAATTTTTGTGTCATTTCCTTACAGCGGATGACTCCAGAAGATATTTATTGCTGAAAGATTTTCAGGCATTTGTCTTTAGAACGTTAGGAGCGTCTGTCTGACATCTGTAGTAGTGTCGGGGTGGAAATTACATCTTGCAGGAGCCACAGGGTAAAGGGTACATCTCAGGTTAATGCGTTGCACAGAATGACAATAGCTCCCACACGCTCACAATCGTGATGGAAAATTATACAAGATGATCGGGAATTCCCGTTACAGACTTCTGAAGTTGAAACCCTACCCAGAAACTTACTGTTTCCTTGTTACAACCGTTTGAAAACATGTTGGTAATGCGACCACTTTTACGAGCAACTAACTAGGCGTGACCCAGTGCATCACTTGTTTTACAGTTCCAATCATTAATAGCCGAAGAAGTTGCCCGGGTACTCGTTGACAGGTTCTTTTTAACGTGATGCAGTACGATAGCTTCCAGTTCCGATGTGCGAAATCTCCTTTCAGCACTTAAGTCACGCCTGCTAACGATGAAGGTACCATTTCTCTAAGTCGTTGTGTAATTGTGGCTAAGAGGGTACGCGATGGAGTCTGACGCCGAGGAGAACGATCTTTATCAACGCGACGAGCGGCTCTTCCATTACCGCGAGCTTCACCATTCAGAAGGATCATGTCAGTGTATTGTGACAACTTGTACTCAACCATGTTGCTCTAACAGTCAGACATGTGAATGAGGCTTGAACTAGGTGAGAAGTTGTGGTATTTCAGAACACCTTGCATACATCATCTTCCATGATGCCACCCACTCTGACCAAGGGCCCTCCCCACGGGCGTCACCCAGCCTCAGCAACAGCCACCTGGCTCAGGATGGCTATTGCCGGGAGTCCCTATGCCCCAGGCAGATAGGAACTTACTCCTTGGCATACGTGGGGAGTTAACGACGCAGGTATCAGCAGAGCGATCCCTTTGTTGTCAGGGGGCTACAACCAACAGGCTACATGGTGGCCCCCACCATGACCGATTGGCTACCGTGCTGGATATCAGGTGCAAAGAAGTCCATGGTCATCGTCGGCACAGAAAGTGACACTGCATAGTGCATGGTGGAAAACGCACCCAGGAAGGTGTCCTCGCCCAAGAGATGGAGCATGGGCGGGACTGCAATGCGACGGCGAGAAAGTGGGCTAAGCAGTTCAAGGCACGATGAACACAATGCACCATGTAAGGCGCCCTTCCCCAATTGGCTCGCTCTTCAGGAAAATTTTGAAAAATTGAGGTCAAACCCTACAGTGGACCATCTCAAAGTCCGAAACGTGTGAGACTCCTTTTAGTCGCCTCGCATGACAGGCAGGAATACCTTGGGCCTATTCTAACCCCCTGGACCTGCAAGGGGGGGGGGGGGGGGGGGGAAATACTTTCGTTACCCATGGCTAGGAGGTAGTGACTCATGAAACTTTTTAGAATGATAAACTATTTTTTCTAGCAACTTACCACTTTGATTTTCTGTGGCTGTCTGATCTCTGCTTTTTGAAACTGTGGTTGCTTTGACAAAATTTAAGATATTACAAGGTCCTGATTGGAGGTGATGTGGGGATCTGGATGAGATCCACCAGGTGGTTATGATTAAAGTGCATTTACTCGCTTAGGCCTATAGTAGCCTGTAAATATTGTATGGCAGCGAAACTTTGCAGATCTACTAACGCGTTAATGCGTAACCGATTTATGCTGGCAAACAAACTGGTTACAGTTGCGACCACCAGGTGCTAATCTGGAGCTTTACACTGTTTAATTATATAACATTAAAGCTTTCACGTAAGCCCTAACGTGAGTCAACGGTATGGCTATCGACAAGATACCATTCGCTGTTAGTGAATCTTTTTTTAAATGGACGGTATCAGTTACATTGTTGCATTTAGAGAATATAACCGACTGAAAGGTCTGAGAAGAGGCCCGGTGTCATTAAATCGTTTAAAGATGATGAAATTTGGAACCTGGAAGAGGAACACGTCCTGTTCTGGTGGACGTTTTTGTTGCTGTAACTTGATAACTTTACAAGACCCAGAAGGTGCAGCAACCGGAACCTTATGATCTGCAACATCGTTCTGAATTTGCTGTTCGGTTTCTGGCACAGATAGAGTGGCGAAGCACATTTACACTACAGAGTACAATGAACACACACAACTGCTAAACTTAGTACTGTTAAACCGCTTGTTGTTCACGAAGAACCATTGCCCTCTCCGTATGTGACTGGTGTGTGCATTCACAAGCATATTTATTCTGTCCGTTGTTGAAAAGAATACACCCAGTGGGTGTGCCAGGTGTATCGTGACGTCTGCACGTCATCGATACTACCTTGTACACCGTAAGATTCCTGTTTTGAAAGAGCAAAAGAAGCAAGTGTATGGAAACCACAGATTTCATGCAAGATGTCGCTCGTCCAGTGCAAGATTTGCTTAATGCAACCTTACACGAACGTATTGTCTCCAGCGATTTTCTAGATCCATGCCCTGCAAGATCACCTGATATGTATCCATGTGACTTGGCTCTGGGAATATCTAAAAGAGCGCGTTTACCAGGACTCTCCGCAGTCTGTACCTAATCTGAAGGCCACTACAGAAGAACACACTGCTTCCATTCCACCTAAAACGCAGCGAGCAACTTCTGATCACGTCATTTTATGGATGCAGGATCTCAGACTTCTCCAGTGCTCGTATTTAACAAATTTAAGTAGCAGTTAATAAAAATCAACGTTAAGCCTTTCTCACTTGTTTCACCTTTCTTTCTCATGTCCTATCCCTAATCCATTACAAATGGGAACATTTTTTAACGTCTTGCATGCACAGCACCAGATTGGCACCTGGCGGCTGAAATTTGAACTAATTTTCAGTGTAAAGTGTTTATGCATTAACGCATCCGATTGTTTACCAAGTTCCGCTGCAACACGGTAAACAGCCCACACTGAACTCCCTGAGTAGGTGCATTGTAATTATACTTGTAAACCTGCAGCAGAATATCCTAAGGGAAGACTACCTTGGTTTTCCTAATAGACTGTGAGGTCAGATCGTAACCTCATTTGGACGTTGGGAGTGTTGCGTACCTTTCAGGCGTTAACTCATTTCGATCGCTTTGTTTGCATATGTTATTCATACATATATAAGGTCCGTGTAATCTAGGGAACATTTCTGACTACCGTTATCCTCCTGTCTGTTGCTTAAAAATAAACACTATTTATAGTAAAGATGAAATTTTGTTCAATTCAGGTTTTATTCTAAAATTAATTTGTAACAAAACAAAGTGATGCGGTAAAAATAAAAAAAATACAAGTTTATCATGTAGTGCTAGGAAACAAAAACATGCCAAACATTGCTTCAATACTTTGAGTTACACAATAAACAATTTTCACGCTCTAAGTCGTGTTTGATTATCAGCCGAGTCAAGGTATCGTTCTGTGGTGACGTTTCAGCACGTTTCCTACCAATCTTCAGATGAAGTGTCGGGGTCGTGTGCTGTCCGGGTCTTAACAGCCACTTGATCGCAGACTCTTGGGCCTCGTCTGCATCGGCAGCCCCAGTCCTGCGCTTCTGGAAAGCGTCTGCAGCCCTTAGTTTGGCAGCTCCCTGCGTCGCGTCCGTCTGGTGGGACATGTCCATGCCATCTGCTGCCTTCGCTAGTTTTGCATCGGAGCGTCCTTTTATTTTTCTTACAGCTGCATCCCATGCAATGCTAAGCTGGAAACCGCTATTTCGGTTGACAATGTTATCATGGACTCATCTCCACAGCCTCTTCAAAAGAATCTCAGTACCCGTTCATCCTGCACAGCAGTTTTGTTCGTAATCAAATACAGTGTGTTACAAAAAGGTACGGCCAAACTTTCAGGAATCATTCCTCACACACAAATAAATAAAAGATGTTATGTGGACATGTGTCCGGAAAAGCTTAATTTCCATGTTAGAGCTCATTTTATTTTCGTCAGTATGTACTGTACTTCCTCGATTCACCACAATGATTTTATACGGGGCACTCTACCTGTGCTGCTAGAACATGTGCATTTACAAGAACGACACAACATGTGGTTTATGCACGATGGAGCTCCTGCACATTTCAGTCGAAGTGTTCATACGCTTCTCAACAACAGATTCGGTGACCGATGGATTGGTAGAGGCGGACCAATTCCATGGCCTCCACGCTCTCCTGACCTCAACCCTCTTGACTTTCATTTATGGGGGCATTTGAAAGCTCTTGTCTACGCAACCCAGGTACCAAATGTAGAGACTCTTCGTGCTCGTATTGTGGACGGCGGTGATACAATACGCCATTCTCCAGGGCTGCATCAGCGCATCAGGGATTCCATGCGACGGAGGGTGGATGCATGTATCCTCGCTAAAGGAGGAGATTTTGAACATTTCCTGTAACAAAGTGTTTGAAGTCACTCTGGTACGTTCTGTTGCTGTGTGTTTCCATTCCATGATTAACGTGATTTGAAGAGAAGTAATAAAATGAGCTCTAACATGGAAAGTAAGCGTTTCCGGACACATGTCCACATAACGTATTTTCTTTCTTTGTATGTGAGGAATGTTTCCTGAATGTTTGGCCGCACCTTTTTGTAACACCCTGTATATGGTTTTCGTTGAGACGGTGTTTTTCCACCGCAGATTTCTCTGTGTGGCTCAGGCGAAAGCTTTCTTGTTCTGAGCAGTGCTGCTATGTACACCGATGCGTCTGGCCGATGTGATGTTTGCCACACTCAGCTGATGCTGTGGACTTCAGGTGTGTCTCCCTAATCTAGTTGTCAAATCTAGCAGGTTCCTGATTTTGACCAAAGAGCGAAATATGGTTTTAATGTTGCTTTTCTCTAATATTCTGGCAATCTTTGCAATGGGTGGCCCAGCATACGGAAGGAGCGCCAAGCGCCTAGTGTCTTCTTCACTTACATCTTTTCTTCTTGCTTGGTTGCAAAGCGCATTTTACCTGCATCTCAGAATAGCAGTTCTCGCGAAAGGTTTTTCTCATATGCTGCAATTCGAAAGGTCCTTATCGCATATACCTTGTGCTGGATTATGGTGGCTACGGGCGTTAGGGTACAGGTAGGTGCGTCCTTCCTGTAAGTAGAATGACCTAACGTGTCGTGAGTCTTCTTTACTATGAAGAAAGGCAGAGATGCGTTTTTTTCTTTCATGGTGAATTTAATATTGACATACATACCGTTGAGGTGTTCAAGGAATTCTTGTCGGTTTCCTTCGTCATGTTGCCAGATTACGAACATGTCGTGCAAGTAGTGGTAAAACATCTTCGGTTTCAGGTGTGCTGTTTCGAGAGCCTGTAATATTCCTCCTTTTACTTGTGTGTTATTTACTGTCCTGATATGTAGAACCAAATGTAATACCTGCGTGTATTTTGTATTCTCTGAATTGGTTTACAAAACCTGTCATGCAAAGTCAACTGTAATATTCTTACACTATACTGTTAATAATAAGCAATGTAACAAACAGAAATACAGTTACCTATCCGGACAGCAAAACCACAAAAATAAGTGTAATAACCGAGTGTATTAACCTAAGGAATAAGCATCAGATTTTAACTCGTTTCTTCAAATAAGTCGCTAGTTCAGAGGTATGGTAAACAACAGTAGTTAGACTACTATTCTGCATCGATAACGTATGTGGTTGATGGTACGCTATTATTCGCCAGTCTAATTAGGCACACGTAATGAAGCTGAGGACAGCAGAAAAGATCGCTACTCCTTGTTACCTAACAGATTTCCCTTTAGATTTAGATACGAGATGGTTCAGCAATACAAGAAAAGTTTAGCCGCTCGAAACAAAGCTACAGTAGCCAATTGCTTAAGCACACTGGTTTCATGAAAGCAAAAGTAAATTTGGACCGGGGGGGTTTACACATCTACATATTTGGTACTCAACATTTCATTGATTCACTATAAACTGTTTAACGTTATTATTTATCACCACTGATCATCAACTTAGTATTTCCTTTCATTAATACGTAATGTGAAAGCAGCAAACAATTTATCTAATGTGGTCTCAATCTGGCATAACCTTACGTAATCATTTGAACACAAAATAGCAATGTTAATTATGAAATTCTCAGTTATTCTTTCCATCAATTATTTCACTGATTAATCACTGATTTGCCAACAATATATTAAAGATTTCACAGTCTTTGCTGAATACAGGTCACTCGGAATTTTCATTTACCAGGTTGGGATCCTGCTTGGTTTATGAGCGGGATAAATTACCAGGTGGACACAATTGTTAATTTGGATGATCGTTATTATTCTTAAAGCACATTTCAGCTTCCTGGCACACACTACAATACATAGCTAAATTGTCGTACCCTGTAAGCCGTGATCAGCGACGGTGGCGTTGGTGGCAACAACTGCATTAATAACAGAACGGCCAAGAGCAGTTATCCATGTCGGACTTACTTCCTCTTCATAGCGATGATCCATCTTATAATCAATAGCCCTTTTTTCTCACCATACCAGGCCGTGATAAACTGCAGTTTCCAACAGAGGCAAGATGCCACAATAATGCGCACTCCACACTATGCTGGCGCTACACGTGTTGCCTCCAAGATCACTGGCCACCGCCTGACTTTGTTCGCGCCCGCCAAAGCGCGCCAAACGTTTCCGCTCCCAACTTTTCCTACGCTTACACAGCTTTCCGTTCCTGACGGAACTACTCGATCTTTTATACTACACATCTCATACAGCCCTAAGTGAGTGCCAGTAACTATTACATACATAATTACATTATAGCACCTTTTTACATTTAATAATTATAACAAATAGATATCTTTACAATATTTAAAAGTAAATATTACACCATCTTTCTTAATATGTACATCCATTTTAATCTTATCAAAGAGTTTCAGTATCGATTTCGATTCCAACAAGATGTCTATTTCTGCATTAACAGTTTCAATAAAATATTTACAAAAAAATAAAAAATATGAACAATAATGGCACAAGCAGTTTCTTCTATGTGGTACATGGTGCCTAGGTGAATCCATGGCCAGTACATCTATCTGTTGGTAGAATCTACCACCACAATGGAAGTATGCGATGGGGAATGCGTGGCAGAAATGTTTCACTTTGTCTTCGTTGAAGTCTCCCCTAGTATTTCCAGAAGTCCTCGGGAAGTACCTGTGTCTAGAGGGGTGTGACATCAAAGCTGACCAGGATGTCACATTTGTCCAGATGTGAATGTCCATGTATCTTCACAAACTCTAGAGTTTTTGGCGGTGAGGACAATGACCCACTATATGCTTCGATAGCTGCGCCAGGTGATTGGCTATCTCATAAGTCTGAATTTTTTGTGTCTACTGTTAGACGTAGTGGAACTCCCTTCTTGGGTATCTTTGGAAGTCTGTACAGGTGCGGTGGTATCGGTGCTCTGGTACAGCCTTCTTGTTCAGCAGTGAGATGGTTTTCCTTGTCACAGCTGACGTAGGATCCTATTTTTTACTTGTTTGTAAGCTCTCTTTCGAAAGGATCTCAATCTTTTGCCAGTGCTTAACTGATCGTAGCAGTACCGTCGCATCACTGTCTGCCACTAGGACGACCGTGTTTTCTCTTAGGTCGCGCATCGCCCTCCGTTCAGCTGTGGAGATATTTGTTTTCGGCGTTTTTTCTTTTTTCCAGTGTCCTGGAAGTCTCCATTCTGACCTCTCCGGCGATCAAAGAGTAGCCCATGGGCGGCATGCTTGTTGCTACTGATCTCTCATTTAGGTTTTGTGGTTGGAACCAGTGAAAAATTTAATCCGTTTGACAACACGGATGTTTTTGTTAGTTCCTTTGAGGGACGTGTATGGACGAAAGACATCCCAGTCACCTTTGACGTCACGCCCCTCTTCATATGGGTACCTCTGTAAGACTAAGGTGCCACTTAGACGAAGACATTGGAACTGTTCCGCCATACACTCGCTACCACACACTTTTAATGTGGTGGCAAATTCTACTAGACAGAGTGGCCATGGCCATGGGTTCCCCTGCCGTCATGCATCGCAAACCTATACGTGTTCCACTATGAAGAAACTGCTCTCGAAATGGCGCGCCTGAAACTGAAGGTGTTCCACCACGTTGACGACACATTGACGACACTTCGTGATTTGGCAGCATGGCGAAGAAAATCGCAAAGAATTTCTTGACCACCTCGACAGCATACGTGACAATATTACATTCACCATTCTGGTGGAAGAAAATTGATGTCTATCTTCCCTGAACATCATAATGATAAAGACTTATGGCAGGTTAGGTCATTCTGTTTACACGAAGAAGACATACACCGACTTCTACCTTAGCGCCAATAGCTCCCACCTTTCAGCACAACACAAACCCTTGCTCACAAACTTTGTGCACAGGACACAAGACCTGACAAGAGTCTACCTTCCGAACTGTAGCACTTGAGGAAAAACCTTTTGCGAGAACAGCTATTCTGAGACGCAGATAAGACGCACTTCCAAATGAGCAAGAAGAGAGAAGACGTACGCGAAGGAGACACTAAGGACTTGGTGTTTCTTCCTGCTGGGCCGCCCACGGCAAAAATTGCCAGGATATTATAAAAAAACATTAAAATCATCTTCCGCACATCGGCCAAAATCAGGAATATACTGTACTCAGTGAAGGATAACTATGACTACAGACACCTGGAGTCTGCAGCACGAGCTGCGGGTGTGGCAAACACTACATCGGCCAGATGCAGCGATGTATATCGCAGCACTGCTCACAACACTTAAGGAGTGTTCACCTTGGCCAAATGGAGGAGCGAACGGGTTCTGGGATTCGATCTTTAAAGAGTCTGTGGAGACAAGTCCATGAAAACCTTGTCAACCGAAACAGCTGTTTCTAGCTTAGAATTGCATGGAGGGAGCTGTAAGAGAAATACAAGAATGCTCCGATGAAAAACCGGCGAAGGCAGCAGGTGGAATGGACATACCTCAAGGACATGACACGGGCGGCGACCCCCCCACCACGGGCGGCGACCCCCCCACCACGGGCGGCGACCCCCCCACCACGGGCGGCGACCCCCCCACCACGGGCGGCGACCCCCCCACCACGGGCGGCGACCCCCCCACCACGGGCGGCGACCCCCCCACCACGGGCGGCGACCCCCCCACCACGGGCGGCGACCCCCCCACCACGGGCGGCGACCCCCCCACCACGGGCGGCGACCCCCCCACCACGGGCGGCGACCCCCCCACCACGGGCGGCGACCCCCCCACCACGGGCGGCGACCCCCCCACCACGGGCGGCGACCCCCCCACCACGGGCGGCGACCCCCCCACCACGGGCGGCGACCCCCCCACCACGGGCGGCGACCCCCCCACCACGGGCGGCGACCCCCCCACCACGGGCGGCGACCCCCCCACCATGGGCGGCGACCCCCCCACCATGGGCGGCGACCCCCCCACCATGGGCGGCGACTCCCCCACCATGGGCGGCGACTCCCCCACCATGGGCGGCGACTCCCCTTCCCGAGGTGCACGATTGGTGCTGCTGATGCAGATGAGCTCGCCTCTAGAGATTGTGGGTGGAAGAAAGGAGGCCCATTAAAGTGCACAAACTGTGGAGGTGGGCAAACAGCCAGCTACTTGGGTCGCGGTCGCTAAGCCTGAGAAACAACCCACCGGAACTACCGCCCCAAAGGTCTACTCTCAACAATGAGTAAATTATGTGAGCGGCTCCTACTAGTTCACACCGAGTGATATATTCATAATGAAAAAAATGCTTCCCATTCCAGTTCTAATTTCGGAATAAACGCTCAGTAACTTATGAGAATCTTCGAAGCCACCACAGAAGCCTTCAACAGGAAGGCTATTGTGACTTCCGTCAAGACCACTAAATGTCATAGCTGGAGTCTCACAGGGGTCGGTGCTAGGCCATGTTTTATACAATCACACATCTGACACACCAACCGCCTCTCAGACACAGCTGAATACGCAGATGACACTGCGTTCTTCGCAACCAGCAATAACAGACGTCTAGCAACCAGGCGACTACAAAACCACGTGAACAGCACAGAGACTTGGGTAAAAAATGGAGGATCAGTTTGAACACTGAAATCTCAAGCTCTGATGGTAACAACGAGGAGGAAAACGTCATCTCCTAACTGTAGACGTGATAACTACTCTCAGGCTGCACAAACGAGAAATACCCTGGAACAATACAGGTCAATATCAGAGTAACATTGGACCAACACCTCGCTTGGAAGCCCTATATCGAGAACTTAAGGAAAAAAGCAAACGCCGGAATGAACGCACTGTATCCACTGTTAAACAAAGGTCTCACATCCACAACAAGAGTGCGGTTTTACTCCACTGTAATCAGCTCCATCTTTGAGTGCCCTTGTCATGTTTGGGGTACACAGCCCAAACCCACATTAAAGGACACAACTTACTACATGTCCACCCGCGCTTTCCCACGCCGATGCCCAGTAGGTAGCAGACATGAAACCGCTAAAAATTAGATTCAGAGAACCTGCCAAAGCGTTCTGCTAAATTGCCAGAAACTCCAAGATCCAACTAATGAACCTGCTAGGCAACTACCTAGCAGTTAAATTCTATAAAACACCCAAACAGCCTGCAGTAACGCAGAAGCTAGAAGTAGAACCTCAACACTTTGGCTACTCAAAACATCAGGGGCATAAATAGAATGCAACAACACAGAATTTGTTAAGGAAATGTTCACACCCAACACCTTTCTCAAACACATCCTCAGACTAAAGAAAACATGCTGGCAGCATAACCTGGCACTGCATTCATGGTTTTCTAATATTAGTGCTTCTGATCACATTGGGGTAGCTCCCGAAGGATAATCACCTGCAAAAGTCGCGAATAAGTTGCGATTCGCAGAGCGCTGCTCCGCAAAGGCGGCAATACCTGGATACGCTAACATAGCCCAATTACTTCCGCTCGCCTAACTGCGACAAGAACCAGCCGCACCAGCAAGTGCTTGTCGCTGCCTCCTCCGAAACTCCCAGAAGCCTAGGCACCTGCTGCATTTTCTTTCTTACAGGAAGAAGATACCTCAAACTGGCTGCCACACTTGTTCATAAATAATGCAGGGGAATTAGGAACTCCCAACGGCTAGATCGACGTGAGCGTGTCGTCCCCGTTCACCAAAGACTGAAAGCGTTCTTATTTCACAGAAAGCAAAGTGTAGTGTTCAAGAGACATACCAAAACTATGACCGATAAGCCAGGAGGATTCAAATGGCTCTGAGCACTATGGGACTTAACATCTATAGTCATCAGTCCCCTAGAACTACTTAAACCTAACTAACCTAAGGACATCACACAACACCCAGTCATCACGAGGCAGAGAAAATGCTTGACCCGCCGGGAATCGAAGACACCTGACAAACTTCCCTGTCAGCGGCGCCGCCCCCTTTCAGCCTTCGAAACCCGCCAAGTAGGCGGGGACTGCTCTGAGCAGTTTAGCGGCTGAGGCTGCCATTGTTGCGAATGCTGAAGTTTGCGAAGTAGCCATGCATCAGCTCCGAGCAGGAGGCAACTTAATCCGTTACACATGGGATGAAGATTTCATCACAGCGAAGGCCAGGTACACAGCGAGCAGTGACACCTGCACACTGACTACCACCGTTGCTTGGGTGCAAATTGCTGCCCATGCAGTGATAGGCAATGAGCCAGCCACACCAGCCGCAACTGTTGCTGATGTGATAGGCAGCAGCGACATCGGTCTCAACCGCGCCAAACCTGTGCGCGACAGCCGAGCAGAAGCACAAAAATTAGGTGGGACAAATCCGGCTGGTCAGGGCTAGGTCATGGCCGTTTTCCAGACCTCACGGAAGCGCCCTGCTGCAGCTGTACAGGAATCCTCTTCCACTCAAATCAACAGGCCAAAACAGTAAAAAGAGACGTGACGCATCCCCACATCAATCCGATGAAGGCGACCTCATCTCTCCCGCCCTGAAGTACACTGTCAGAGCTGTCGAGCTCCATCAAGTGCGGCCGGTTGGATTGGAGACTGCAAACCGGTGTGGTGACGTGCCGGAAGCAGCTGAAGAGGAAAAGACAACGCTGCCAGCACGGAAGAAACCGCCTCGCCCACCGGTAATCATTACCCAGTCGCTAGGAGGCATCGAGACCTTCCACAAGATGCACTCCATCGCCAAACGCCATGGCGTCTGCGGGGGAGGCTCCAGTCTGTGCAACGTCCAGCTAGAGAGTATCGGTTTTTTTTGTGGTTTTAGGGCGCACAACTTCAATGGTCATTAGCGCCCTGACTACGTTAAGAATGCACCGCGAGGCACAAGTTTAAAACAACAACTAAAAGGGAAAACACGATAAAAGAGTGACAGGCATAGGATTAAAAAACAGCATCATCAAATGTCAGAGAGGTTCGTCAAATTGATAAAACGAAGAACACGAGCAGCTGCTCGTGGGTCATCCGCTAAAATGGCATCTAAAGTACACGGCAGGTTAAGATCTAGACGCAGTGTGTTAAAATCCGGACAGGACATTAAAATGTGGCGGACCGTCAGCAATTGCCCACATGGGCAGAACGGCGCCGGCGCAGCCGTCAGCAGATGGCGATGGCTGAACCGGCAGTGTCCAATGCATAACCGGGCCAAAACGACCTCCTCCCGCCGAGAAGGGCGGGAGGACGTCCAAGCCGCAGGAAGAGGTTTCAAGGCCCGAAGCTTGTTGTCTGTAAGTGCAGCCCAATCGGCATGCCACAGCGATAAAATGCGCCGACAAATAACCCTGCTACAATCTGATGAAGGGACACAACAAGAAGCTGTCCGAGGCTGGAGGACCGCAGCCTTGGCCGCGGCATCTGCAGCTTCGTTCCCAGGGATACCGACATGGCCAGGGACCCACATAAAGCTAACCGGAGAACCGACGTCCACCAGCTGCTGAAGAGAGCGTTGGATCCGGTGCACGAAAGGGTGAACCGGATACGGATCACTGAGGCTCTGGATGGCGCTCAGGGAATCGGAGCAGATGACATAAGCAGAATGTCGGTGGCGGCAGATGTAAAGAACAGCCTGGTAGAGGGCAAAGAGCTCAGCTGTGAAGACCGAACAATGGCCATGGAGCCGGTATTTGAAACTTTGTGCCCCGACAATAAAAGAACACCCGACCCCGTCATTGGGCTTTGAGCCATCTGTATAAATGAAGGTCATATTGATGAACTTCGAACGAAGTTCAACAAAACGGGAGTGGTAGACCGAACCGAGGGTAACCTCTTTTGGGAGCGAGCTGAGGTCAAGGTGAACGCGGACCTGAGCCTGGAGCCAAGGTGGCGTGTGGCTCTCGCCCACTCTAAAGGTTGCAGGGAGTGAAAAATTAAGGTGTTGAATGAGGCGACGAAAGCGAACTCCAGGGGGTAGCAGGGCAGAGACATACAACCCGTATTGACGGTCAAGAGAGTCGTCAAAAAAGGAACGATAAGACAGGTGGTCGGGCATTGACAGTAGCCGACAGGTATACCGACAAAGCAGTATATCGCGCCGGTAGGTGAGTGGCAATTCGCCAGCGTCAGCATGAAGACTCTACGGGACTAGTATAAATCGCTCCGATCGCAAGTCGTAAACCCTGATGTTGTATGGAGTTGAGGCGGCGTAAGATGGATGGCCGTGCAGAGGAGTATACGAAGCTCCCATAATCCAGCTTGGAGCGGACGATCGACCAATACAGACGAAGCAGGACGGTTCGATCCGCTCCCCACGACATACCACTGAGAACACGGAGGACATTTAAAGAACGGGTACAACGGGCAGCCAAATATGACATGTGGAGACCAGCTAAGCTTCCTGTCAAATGTAAGACCTATAAATTTTGTTGTCTCCACGATTGGGAGAGCATCGGGACCGAGTCGTAAGGACGGTGGGAGAAACTCTTTGTAGCGCCAGAAGTTAATACAGACCGTCTTCTCGGCGGAAAAACGGAAGCCATTGGCGACACTCCAGGAGTAAAGACGGTCAAGAGAACGCTGAAGACAGCGCTCCAGGACACGTGTACACTGCGCGCTGCAATAGATGGTAAAATCGTCCACGAAAAGGGAGCCTGATACATCAGCTGGGAGGCAATCCATTATTGGATTGATCGCGATGGCGAAGAGAGCGACGCTCAAAACTGAGCCCTGTGGCACCCCATTCTCCTGGCGAAAGGTGTGACAGGACAGAACCCACATGTACCCTGAACTGTCGATCCATTAAAAAGGAACGAATAACAAGAGGGAGGCGACCGCGAAGGCCCCATGTATGCATGGTGCGGAGAATGCCCGCCCTCCAACAGGTGTCTTAAGCCTTCTCCAAATCAAAGAACACAGCCGCGGTCGGGCGCTTCCGCAAGAAGTTATTCATAATGAAGGTCGACAAGGTAACCAGATGGTCAACAGCAGAGCGGCGCCTACGAAATCCACATTGTACATTGGTAAGTAGGCGTCGAGACTCGAGCAGCCAAACCAATCGAGAGTTAACCATTCGCTCCATCACTTTACAGACAGCTGGTAAGCCAGATGGGTCGATAACTGGAAGGCAAGTGCTTGTCCTTCCCCAGCTTAGGAATCGGGACAACAATAGACTCGCGCCAGCATGCGGGAACATGTCCCTCAATCCAGATGCGATTGTAAGTACGAAGAGGAAAACCTTTACCCGCAGGAGGAAGGTTCTTCAGCATCTGAATATGAATAAAATCAGGCCCTGGAGCGGAGGACCGTGACCGGGCAAGTGCGTTTTCGAGTTCCCGCATGGTGAATGGGGCATTATAATTTTCATGATTCGAGGAGTGGAAGTTAGGTGGCCTAGCCTCCTCTGCCTGTTTGCGGGGGAGGAAGGCAGGGTGGTAATGAGGGGAGCTCGAAACCTCAGCGAAAAAGCGGCCGAAGGCATTGGAGACATCCTCAGGGGCCACAAGGACGTCATTCGCGACCGTCAAGCCAGAAACTGGTGAGTGGACCTTAGTGCCAGATAGCCAGCGCAGGCTACCCCAGACAACAGAAGGAGTAAAACTGTTGAAGGTGCTTGTGAAAGCAGCCCAGCTGGCTTTCTTGCTTTCTTTAATAATACGACACTGAGCACGTAATCGTTTATAATTCATACAATTCGCCACTGTAGGGTGGCGTTTAAAGGTGCGTAAAGCACGTCGACGAGCACGTAAAGCGTCTCTACATGCTGCGGTCCACCAGGGCACCGGTACGCGACGTGGAGAAGTAGGGTGAGGGCTGGAATATTCAGCAGCAGCGAGAATGGTTGGTTGGTTGGTTGGTTGTTTGAGGTTAAAGGGACCAAACAGCAAGGTCATCAGTCCCTTGTTTCAAATAGACTCCATTCTACTAACAGGACATCTCAGTATAGTCAGAAAAATAAAACGGATAAAGGGGAAACGTAAAAGGGCAGTCACGTTGTTGGTTGGTTGGTTGGTTGTTTGAGGTTAAAGGGACCAAACAGCAAGGTCATCAGTCCCTTGTTTCAAATAGACTCCCTTCTACTAACGGGACATCTCAGTATAGTCAGAAAAATAAAACGGATAAAGGGGAAACGTAAAAGGGCAGTCACGTTGTCATTAGTAAAAACAAATGAGGGAAGTTGGCAAGAGAACGAACCCAACACTATGCTGAAACAGTATAGGCAAGACCACCTGTGACTTAAAAGGTACAACTGCTATAATGCAGAAAGTACGTATGGGAATAGAAAAACTAACCAAGCCTTAAAAAGAAGGGGTAAAAACAGAGTAAAAGGGAAAGAAAAGAGGATTCCGGTCAGGGAGGTGAATCGGGAATCTCTGAACACTGCCTACAGTGGGAGACACCCAAACACTCACCGCCCTGCCCCAACACCAGAGGGAGATTAAAAACTTTAAAACTGAGAATAAAAACCACTCTCCCGGAGGAAACCTAGAACCAGAGAGACCATCCGGGAATCGTCAGCCAACATCAAAGGTAAAGTGTGGGGGAGTCTGTACTTAGCACGCAGAGCCAAAAGAAGGGAGCATTCAACCAAAATGTGGGCCACTGACTGGAAGGCTCCACAACCACATAGCGGGGGTGGCTCATCACGCAAAAGGAAACCATGGGTCAGCCTGGTATGGCCAATGAGGAGACGACATAGTGTGGTCGAGTCCTTGCGGGAGAAGCTAAAGGAAGAACGCCATGGGCCTGTATTCACCTTAATGGCACGAAGTTTATTAGACAGTGGAGTAGCCTCGCAAGAATTGGCCCATGACTGTGCAAAGTGAGATTTGATGTGAAGCCGTAAATCCGCTGCAGGAGGGGTTACAGAAAATGGGGGTAAGTAACTGCTCCCCCAGCCAAACGATCAGCTAGCTCATTACCCGGGATACCCACATGGCCCGGGACCCATAGGAAGTCAATGGAACAAGCAGCACGGTGAAGATCAGCGAGATGGTCATGGATGGCAGAGACCAAGGGATGGCGCGAAAAACACCGGTCAATAGCAAGAAGGCCACTCATCGAGTCCGTACATAACAAAACGCGGTTGTGTTGGGATTGTTTAATAAAGGTAAGGGCCCGGGAAATTGCCATCAATTCCGCAGTAAACACCCCACATGAGGGTGGCAGTAGATGATTTTCCGTTCCAACAAAGGACGTGAAGGCATACCCCACATGATCAGCAGATTTAGAGCCATCAGTGTAAAAAACAACAGCATCCCGAAACTCCCATAAAATTTGGCGGAAAAAGGAACGGAACACCACCGGGGGGATGGAATCTTTCGGACCGCGGCGGAGATCCATCCGAATTCGAGGCCGAGGAACTAACCAAGGAGGGGTGAAGGGGAGGGAGCGAGGAAGACAGGACAAAGAAGGAAGCCGAAACTCACGGTTGAGAGACGCAAGGCGCAGCCCAACCGGTAAACCCGCCCGAGGGCGGGAGTCAGGCGGGCGACGTCCATGGTCTGGGAATAGGATAGAATAGGAAGGATGAGCGGGAGAAGAACGGATAGTAAGGGCATAAGACACCAGAAGCTGGGACCGCCGAACAGAAAGGGGGGGGGGGGATCCCAGCTTCAACCAGGAGACTATCAACAGGGCTAGTAGGGAAGGCACCGGTGGCCAAACGGATACCACGATGGTGGACTGGATCCAGCACGTGCAGCGTGGAAGGAGCAGCTGAACCATAAACTTGACAACCATAGTCCAAACGTGACAGAACTAGAGCACGATAAAGACGGAGGAGGAGGGAACGGTCCGCACCCCAGGAGGAGTGGGCAAGGAAGCGAAGGACATTGAGTTTACGGAAACAACCAACCTTCAGGAGTCTGATATGGGGCAGCCAAGTGAGCTTGTTGTCGAAAAGAAGACCTAGGAAACGAAACTGTGGAACCACAGGCAATCTTTGTGCAGCGAGATAGAGCTCTGGATCAGGGTGGACCGTAGTACGGCGACAGAAGTGGACCACCCGCGATTTTAAAGGAGAGAATTGAAACCCGTGTGAGAGGGTCCATGCAGAGGCACGCCGTATAGCCACCTGGAGCTGCCGTTCTGCAGATGGCATCGAGGAGGAACTAACCCAAATGCAGAAATCATCCACATACAGGGCAGGGGCAACCAAGGGACCGACAGAGGCCACAAGTCCATCGATAGCAATGAGGAAAAGAAGGACACTCAAGACAGAACCCTGTGGGATGCCCGTCTCCTGGGTCCGTGGAGAACTAAAAGCAGTATCAACTCGAACTCTGAATGACCGATGGATCAGGAACTGGCGGATAAAAATCGGGAGTGGGCCCCGAAGACCCCACTGATGAAGGGTTAGTAAGATGTGATGGCGCCAGGCCCTTGTCATAGGCCTTGCGAAGGTCAAAAAACACTGCAACCAAATGGCGGCGCTGGGAAAAAGCCTGCCGAACTGCGGATTCCAAGCGAAGCAAATGATCGATTGGAGATAGTCCCTCTCGAAAGCCACACTGGTAAAGGGACAATAGATCACGAGATTCGAGGACCCAAGTGAGCCGACAGGCTACCAGCCGTTCAAGTAACTTACAACCAACATTGGTCAAACTAATCGGCCGATAGCTGTCAACAGATAGGGGGTTCTGACCAGGCTTAAGGACAGGAACCACAATGCTATCCCTCCACTGAGAAGGGAAGTCACCCTGGAGCCAGATACGGTTAAACACCCGAAGAAGATGGTGCCGTTGTGGAGCACTGAGATGTTGAAGCAGCTGGTTATGAATGGAATCTGGGCCAGGGGCCGTATCATGAGAAGAAGATAGAGCAGAAAGAAATTCCCATTCAGTGAAAGGTTCGTTGTAAGATTCTGACACACAAGTGGTGAAACATAAGGTGACAGCTTCAGCCTGCTGTTTTTGATGAAGGAAAGCAGCTGGATAGGAGGCCGACGCTGATGCCACTGCAAAATGGGTCGCAAGATGTTCTGCGAGAACTAATGGGTCCGTACAAATGCCATCTGGGAGGTGAAGGCCTGGGACAGTGGACTGCCGATGGCAACCTTGGAGAGAGGTAGCCCATACCCGTGACAGAGGGACAGTGGAACCAAGGGAAGAAACGAATCGTTCCCAACATATCCGCTTGCTCTGTTTGATTAAATAACGGGCTTTAGCGCGAAGGCGCTTAAAGGTAGAAAGGCTGGCTACAGATGGGTGCCTCTTAAAGTGTTGCAAAGCTCGACGGCGATCACGGATGGCAATGGCAATGGCCGTACTCCACCACGGGACTTGCCGACGACGAAATTGTCCAGATGAGCGCGGGACAGCAAGGTTAGCAGCGCGAACAATCACGTCAGACACGTCACGTAGGACGTCATCAATACAACCCGACAAAGAGGGAGAAAACTCGACCTGTGCAGTATATAGAGGCCAATCGGCGCGTTGGAAAGACCAACGAGGTAACCTGTCCATCGGGGAGCGGGAAGGGAGCGTGATAATCAACGGGAAATGGTCACTATCACAAAGGTCGTCGTGTGGCGACCAGTGTAATGAAGGGAGGAGAGAGGGAGAAGAAAGAGAAAGATCAATGGCAGAAAAGGTACCATGACCAGCACTGAAATGAGTAGGGGAGCCATCATTAAGAAGGCACAGGTCGTGGTCTGCAATAAATTGGTCGATAAGAAGACCTCGTCTAGATGGAAAGGCACTGCCCCACAAAGGATGATGAGCATTAAAATCCCCAAGGAGGAGGAAGGGAGGAGGAAGTTGCTGAAGAAGGGTGGTTAAGGCAGCAGGTGTAAGAGTCCTGTCAGGAGGGAGATAAAGATTGCATACTGTGACTGCAGAGTCTAAGTGGACCCTAACAGCAACTGCTTCCAATGTAGTTTGGAGAGGAATCCACGTGCTAGCAATGTCTGTACGGACCAACGTACAAACGCCACCAGAAGCCCGCAAGGGTCCGACCCGATTTCGACAGAAAACACGGAACCCACGGAGGGTCGGTAAGTGAGCATCAGTAAAATGAGATTCCTGGAGAACCACACAAGCTGCTGAGTAGGACGAAAGAAGGGATTTCAATTCCGGAAGGTGACGATAGTAGCCATTACAATTCCATTGGAGAACCACAGAACGATGGTTTAAATGAGGGCTGAACACGCTAAATCCAGTCATACCGCCGGGTCCCCACCCGTCACCGACAGGGAGGGGGCGACATCCATAAACGACAGGTCAGAATCCGGTTGTGAAGCCGGGGAAGGGACCTCCGGTGACACCAGAGGCTCTTTGTCCCGGGACTTATGTTTCTTCTTCTTTTCAGGCTGAGATCGAGGAGGGCTGTGTGGCATAATGGAGCCAGCTGCAGCAAGATCAGGAACAGAAAGAGACCGGGCGACCTGGGGGCCGATAGACCGCGGCTCTCGCGGTCGCCGCGCTGCAGCAGACCTTTGACCTGGAAGGTGCCGGGAAGGGGCATCCCGGGAGAGGCGCCCTTGATCGGCAGACGCCGAAGGAGTGGGACACTTCTCCGGCTGGGGAGGGGGAGCGGCGCCCAGAGGAGAAGGTGGGGGAGCCGCAGGGGAGGGGGGAAGGAGAGGGGTCCGGGACGGGGGTAAGGAAGGGGGAGGAAGGGATGAAGATGTAACCAAGGCGTAACTAGATGTCATGGACACAGGGTGCAATCGTGCATATTTCTTACGGGCCTCTGTGTAGCTTAAACGATCAAGAGACTTATACTCCTGTATCTTTTTTTCTTTCTTATAGACTGGGCAATCTGCTGAACGTGGAGAATGACTACCATGACAATTTACACATACAGGAGGGGGAACACACGGACTCCCCTCATGGAGTGGACGTCCACAGTCACCACAGAGAGGGTCCTGGGTACAGCGAGAAGACATGTGGCCAAAACGCAAGCACTTAAAACACCGCATAGGAGGTGGGATGTACGGCTTCACATCACAGCGATAGACCATAATCTTAACTTTCTCAGGAAGGGTATCCCCTTCAAAGGCCAGGATAAAGGCACCAGTATCAATACGATTATCTTTAGGATCCTTCTGAACACGCCGAACAAAGTGAACACCCCGCCGTCCGAGATTGTCCCGAAGTTAGTCATCAGTTTGAAGGACGAGGTCCCTGTGAAAAGTCACACCTTGTACCATATTTAGAGACTGGTGAGGGGTAATGGACACGGGAATTGTGCCAAGATGGGTACAGGCACGAAGGGCCGCAGATTGGGCAGCCGAAACAGTTTTTATCAGTAATGAACCCGTCCGCATCTTGCTCAGGGAGTCCACTTCGCCGAACTTGTCTTCAATGTGTTCCACAAAGAATAAAGGTTTGACACTGGTGAAAGTATCTCCATCAGTCCTGGTGCAAACTAGATAACGGGGGAAAGGTTTTGCCCCTGGACGACGGGCCTGACCCTCCTCCCAGGGGGTAGCCACGGAAGGGAAGGCCGAAGGGGCAAGAGAAGCAGCACTTGAGGAATCAGTACCACGCAGAGAGACGGCCGCAGAAGAGCGGCCAGAGGTTTGGACCCTTATGCGTTTCATCTGCATAGCGTCCGCCCTGATACCACCCACTCCAATCAGGGGCTCTCCTCACGGGCGCCACCCAGCCACAGCAAGGGCCGTCTGGCACGGCGGCCATTGCCGGGAGTTCCGATGCTCCAGGATGACGAGCAACCACTCCAAGGCATGCATGAGGAGGTCACAGCTCAGGTATCAGAAGTGTGATCCCTGTGTGTTCAGGGGGCTCAACCAAAAGTGTACATAGCGACCCCACCACACGGGCTGGCTACCGTGCTGGCTATGCACCCTAGCATCAGACAACGACGTAGAAGAAAAGGTGGAATATACTAGGAGGGCACACGTCGGAGACACTAGGTAAGGTGCTCTTCCCCAAATGGCTCACACTACGGAAGAGAAATTTTGGAATGGAGGTCAAACCCCAGAGGGGGACCAAGGAATGCCAAAAGGAGGAGATGATTACGCAACAAAGCCAGAGTAAAACCAACAGAACCAGGAGGATAGCGGGGGCCAACATAAGCAAGGACACCAATAGAGGGAGAGGAGAGGGCGAGGGGAAAGGGGTATGGAGGGGAAAGGAGGGGAAGGGAAAGGAAATGCAGCCCGGGAGAGAAAGAAGGCTGCAATGGCTCGGGGCCCTGTGCTCGCCACGCACGTATCCACGAAAGAGTTGTGGACCCCCTGGGGGGAGCAGCGAGAATGACTTCCGTGAGGTGTGCGACCTGACGATCGCAGCTTGTGAAGGTTTGATCCTGAAAGGTCTCCCTGGAGGAGAAGAGCCCCCAGTCTGCCTTGGAGATGGTCCAACTAGAGGAGCACGGAGAGGGGGTATGCTGCAGGAGATGGATAACACACTGGAAGTGGTCGCTCGAATATGTATCAGAAAGTGCATACCACTCAAACCGGCGTGCAAGTTGGGGAGTACATATAGAGAGGTCTAAATGGGAGTAGGTGTGAGATGTGTCCGAAAGAAAAGTAGGGACGCCAGTATTGAGGCAGACAAGATTGAGCTGGTTGAAAAGGTCTTCTAAGAGGGAGCCCCTCAGGCAGGATGCTGGAGAGCCCCAAAGGGGATGGTGGGCATTGAAGTCTCCAGTTAACAAAAATGGTGCAGGTAGCTGAGCAATAAGTTGCATCATGTCAGCCCTGGTAACGACATGACGAACATGACGATGGAGTGTAAACGGTACAAATGGAAAATGTAAAAGTGGGGAGAGTAACGCGGATGGCAGCTGCCTGCAGGCCGGTGTGCAACGTGATGGGATCGTAGTAAATATCATCCCGGACCAGCAACAGAACACCTCCATGAGCCGGGATACCTACCACAGGGGGTAGGTCAAAACACACAGAGGTGTAGTGTGCCAAGGCAATTTGATCGCATGGGCGTAGCTTCGTTTCCTGGAGGGCTACGACGAGCAGACGGTGCAAGCGGAGCAGCAACTTCAAGTCCTCTCGGTTGGAGCGAATGCTGCGAATATTCCAGTGAATAAGTGCCATCGTAAGAAGAAAAGGAAAATGAAAGAAGGGGGTCACCTCGAAGGCCGCTGAGGGCCTGGCTTCGAGCGAGCACTGCCGCCGCTATCAGTAGGCGGACAGTAATCGTCCATTGGGTCTATAGGTTCATCGGCCATCTTGGGAAGATGGCCGGGAGGGGAAGTTTCCTCCGCCGGTGAACGGCCAGATGTTCGGCTACCAGCGGTGCGGCCAGGCGAAACGGATGACGGCCTGGGGCGGCAACTGCTGGGTGGCGCAGGAGAAGAAATGCGCCGTGGCGGAGAAGGAGAACTGTGCTTCCTATGAGCCTTCTTGGAAGGACGTTTGGCGGAAGTACCGGTCGAAGGCTGGGAGGTCGAGGTATGTAGGAAGTCTGCACGGGATGGTTCCTTCTTGAAGGCCCGTGCATCTGACTTCTGGGTCTTCATCTTAGCAGAAGCTGATGAGGGGGCTGGTGTCTGGAGTGATGGGAGAAAGAGGAGACGTCGACCGCGCGATCTTGGCACTGGCCGAACGGACGACCGTGGTGCTGAAGGTCAGATCGCATGTCTGGGTTGCCACCTCCCTGGTAGTCCGAGGAGAGGCGAGGACAGTACTGTATTTCCCTGCTGGGAGCAGCGTGGGCTTCCTACTAGCCAATAGCTTGCGAGCAGCCGAGGTTGACACTTTCTCTTTGACCCGAATTTCTTGGATTCAGCGTTCTTCCTTATAGACAGGACAGTCGCGGGAGGATGCGGCATGGTCACCTTGACAGTTCACACAACGAGGAGACGGAGGTGGACAGTCACCCTCATGGGCATCCCTGCCACAAGTGACATTTAGCCGCATTGGAATAAGACTGGTAGCAGCGCGTAGGTGTCGGGACATAGGGGCGAACAGAAATAACCTCGTAGCCCGCCTTGATGCGCGATGGCAGCTTAACACTATTGAAGGTCAAGAAAAGTGTCCGGGTCGGTACAATGTCATTGTTGACCTTTTTCATGACCCTATGGACAGCCGTCACGCCCTGCTCAGCGAGGAAAGATTTAATCTCCTCGTCAGTCAATCCGTCGAGGGAGCTGGTATAGACTACACTACGAGACGAATTCAAAGTTCGGTGAGCCTCCACCCGGACAGGGAACATGTACAGGAGTGTGGCCCGAAGCAGTTTTTGTGCCTGAAAGGCACTCAGTTTCTAGTAATAAGGTACCGTTACGCAACCTGGTACAAGATTTGACAGATCTGGCTATGGCATCTACGCCCTTCTGGATAACGAAAGGGTTGACAGAGGAAAAATCCTTTCCGTCCTCAGATCGATAAACGACGAGGAACTGGGGGCAGGCGATAGTACTTTGGTCACTGGTGGCTGGTCAAGTTTCCGTTTTTGGGCAGAAGTCGAGAGAGATGGAGTGAAATCCATTGCGGAGGAATGATTGCCAGCTCTCCGATGGCGCGTTCCTTCCTTGTGGAGACCCTCTCAGAGGGCACTCCCGCCTTAGGTGAATGTTTACACCTCAGGTCACACCTCCCGAGAAACAGACGGAGGGACCAATCGGCATGGTCAGAAGGTATCAGCTCAGGCAATCACCCCTCCCTGGGCCTGGCCTTTGCCAGGGGGTACGTGCGTGCCTTACATGTCTACCCAGGGCGGGGAATTACGCGTGGGTCGGCCTTCATGCGCGCAACGAGAAGAAGGCAACGAGAAGAAGGCAACGAGAAGAAGGCAACGAGAAGAAGGCAACGAGAAGAAGGCAACGAGAAGAAGGCAACGAGAAGAAGGCAACGAGAAGAAGGCAACGAGAAGAAGGCAACGAGAAGAAGGCAACGAGAAGAAGGCAACGAGAAGAAGGCAACGAGAAGAAGGCAACGAGAAGAAGGCAACGAGAAGAAGGCAACGAGAAGAAGGCAACGAGAAGAAGGCAACGAGAAGAAGGCAACGAGAAGAAGGCAACGAGAAGAAGGCAACGAGAAGAAGGCAACGAGAAGAAGGCAACGAGAAGAAGGCAACGAGAAGAAGGCAACGAGAAGAAGGCAACGAGAAGAAGGCAACGAGAAGAAGGCAACGAGAAGAAGGCAACGAGAAGAAGGCAACGAGAAGAAGGCAACGAGAAGAAGGCAACGAGAAGAAGGCAACGAGAAGAAGGCAACGAGAAGAAGGCAACGAGAAGAAGGCAACGAGAAGAAGGCAACGAGAAGAAGGCAACGAGAAGAAGGCAACGAGAAGAAGGCAACGAGAAGAAGGCAACGAGAAGAAGGCAACGAGAAGAAGGCAACGAGAAGAAGGCAACGAGAAGAAGGCAACGAGAAGAAGGCAACGAGAAGAAGGCAACGAGAAGAAGGCAACGAGAAGAAGGCAACGAGAAGAAGGCAACGAGAAGAAGGCAACGAGAAGAAGGCAACGAGAAGAAGGCAACGAGAAGAAGGCAACGAGAAGAAGGCAACGAGAAGAAGGCAACGAGAAGAAGGCAACGAGAAGAAGGCAACGAGAAGAAGGCAACGAGAAGAAGGCAACGAGAAGAAGGCAACGAGAAGAAGGCAACGAGAAGAAGGCAACGAGAAGAAGGCAACGAGAAGAAGGCAACGAGAAGAAGGCAACGAGAAGAAGGCAACGAGAAGAAGGCAACGAGAAGAAGGCAACGAGAAGAAGGCAACGAGAAGAAGGCAACGAGAAGAAGGCAACGAGAAGAAGGCAACGAGAAGAAGGCAACGAGAAGAAGGCAACGAGAAGAAGGCAACGAGAAGAAGGCAACGAGAAGAAGGCAACGAGAAGAAGGCAACGAGAAGAAGGCAACGAGAAGAAGGCAACGAGAAGAAGGCAACGAGAAGAAGGCAACGAGAAGAAGGCAACGAGAAGAAGGCAACGAGAAGAAGGCAACGAGAAGAAGGCAACGAGAAGAAGGCAACGAGAAGAAGGCAACGAGAAGAAGGCAACGAGAAGAAGGCAACGAGAAGAAGGCAACGAGAAGAAGGCAACGAGAAGAAGGCAACGAGAAGAAGGCAACGAGAAGAAGGCAACGAGAAGAAGGCAACGAGAAGAAGGCAACGAGAAGAAGGCAACGAGAAGAAGGCAACGAGAAGAAGGCAACGAGAAGAAGGCAACGGGAAGAAGGCAACGGGAAGAAGGCAACGGGAAGAAGGCAACGGGAAGAAGGCAACGGGAAGAAGGCAACGGGAAGAAGGCAACGGGAAGAAGGCAACGGGAAGAAGGCAACGGGAAGAAGGCAACGGGAAGAAGGCAACGGGAAGAAGGCAACGGGAAGAAGGCAACGGGAAGAAGGCAACGGGAAGAAGGCAACGGGAAGAAGGCAACGGGAAGAAGGCAACGGGAAGAAGGCAACGGGAAGAAGGCAACGGGAAGAAGGCAACGGGAAGAAGGCAACGGGAAGAAGGCAACGGGAAGAAGGCAACGGGAAGAAGGCAACGGGAAGAAGGCAACGGGAAGAAGGCAACGGGAAGAAGGCAACGGGAAGAAGGCAACGGGAAGAAGGCAACGAGGAAGAAGGCAACGGAGAAGAAGGCAACGGGAAGAAGGCAACGGAAGAAGGCAACGGGAAGAACGGCAACGAGAAGAAGGCAACGAGAAGAAGGCAACGAGAAGAAGGCAACGAGAAGAGGCAACGAGAAGAAGGCAACGAGAAGAAGGCAACGAGAAGAAGGCAACGAGAAGAAGGCAACGAGAAGAAGGCAACGAGAAGAAGGCAACGAGAAGAAGGCAACGAGAAGAAGGCAACGAGAAGAAGGCAACGAGAAGAAGGCAACGAGAAGAAGGCAACGAGAAGAAGGCAACGAGAAGAAGGCAACGAGAAGAAGGCAACGAGAAGAAGCAACGAGAAGAAGGCAACGAGAAGAAGGCAACGAGAAGAAGCAACGAGAAGAAGGCAACGAGAAGAAGGCAACGAGAAGAAGGCAACGAGAAGAAGGCAACGAGAAGAAGGCAACGAGAAGAAGGCAACGAGAAGAAGGCAACGAGAAGAAGGCAACGAGAAGAAGGCAACGAGAAGAAGGCAACGAGAAGAAGGCAACGAGAAGAAGGCAACGAGAAGAAGGCAACGAGAAGAAGGCAACGAGAAGAAGGCAACGAGAAGAAGGCAACGAGAAGAAGGCAACGAGAAGAAGGCAACGAGAAGAAGGCAACGAGAAGAAGGCAACGAGAAGAAGGCAACGAGAAGAAGGCAACGAGAAGAAGCAACGAGAAGAAGGCAACGAGAAGAAGGCAACGAGAAGAAGGCAACGAGAAGAAGGCAACGAGAAGAAGGCAACGAGAAGAAGGCAACGAGAAGAGGCAACGAGAAGAAGGCAACGAGAAGAAGGCAACGAGAAGAAGGCAACGAGAAGAAGGCAACGAGAGAAGGCAACGAGAAGAAGGCAACGAGAAGAAGGCAACGAGAGAAGGCAACGAGAAGAAGGCAACGAGAAGAAGGCAACGAGAAGAAGGCAACGAGAAGAAGGCAACGAGAAGAAGGCAACGAGAAAGAAGGCAACGAGAAGAAGGCAACGAGAAGAAGGCAACGAGAAGAAGGCAACGAGAAGAAGGCAACGAGAAGAAGGCAACGAGAAGAAGGCAACGAGAAGAAGGCAACGAGAAGAAGGCAACGAGAAGAAGGCAACGAGAAGAAGGCAACGAGAAGAAGGCAACGAGAAGAAGGCAACGAGAAGAAGGCAACGAGAAGAAGGCAACGAGAAGAAGGCAACGAGAAGAAGGCAACGAGAAGAAGGCAACGAGAAGAAGGCAACGAGAAGAAGGCAACGAGAAGAAGGCAACGAGAAGAAGGCAACGAGAAGAAGGCAACGAGAAGAAGGCAACGAGAAGAAGGCAACGAGAAGAAGGCAACGAGAAGAAGGCAACGAGAAGAAGGCAACGAGAAGAAGGCAACGAGAAGAAGGCAACGAGAAGAAGGCAACGAGAAGAAGGCAACGAGAAGAAGGCAACGAGAAGAAGCAACGAGAAGAAGGCAACGAGAAGAAGGCAACGAGAAGAAGGCAACGAGAAGAAGGCAACGAGAAGAAGGCAACGAGAAGAAGGCAACGAGAAGAAGGCAACGAGAAGAAGGCAACGAGAAGAAGGCAACGAGAAGAAGGCAACGAGAAGAAGGCAACGAGAAGAAGGCAACGAGAAGAAGGCAACGAGAAGAAGGCAACGAGAAGAAGGCAACGAGAAGAAGGCAACGAGAAGAAGGCAACGAGAAGAAGGCAACGAGAAGAAGGCAACGAGAAGAAGGCAACGAGAAGAAGGCAACGAGAAGAAGGCAACGAGAAGAAGGCAACGAGAAGAAGGCAACGAGAAGAAGGCAACGAGAAGAAGGCAACGAGAAGAAGGCAACGAGAAGAAGGCAACGAGAAGAAGGCAACGAGAAGAAGGCAACGAGAAGAAGGCAACGAGAAGAAGGCAACGAGAAGAAGGCAACGAGAAGAAGGCAACGAGAAGAAGGCAACGAGAAGAAGGCAACGAGAAGAAGGCAACGAGAAGAAGGCAACGAGAAGAAGGCAACGAGAAGAAGGCAACGAGAAGAAGGCAACGAGAAGAAGGCAACGAGAAGAAGGCAACGAAGAAGGCAACGAGAAGAAGGCAACGAGAAAGCAACGAGAAGAAGGCAACGAGAAGAAGGCAACGAGAAGAAGGCAACGAGAAGAAGGCAACGAGAAGAAGGCAACGAGAAGAAGGCAACGAGAAGAAGGCAACGAGAAGAAGGCAACGAGAAGAAGGCAACGAGAAGAAGGCAACGAGAAGAAGGCAACGAGAAGAAGGCAACGAGAAGAAGGCAACGAGAAGAAGGCAACGAGAAGAAGGCAACGAGAAGAAGGCAACGAGAAGAAGGCAACGAGAAGAAGGCAACGAGAAGAAGGCAACGAGAAGAAGGCAACGAGAAGAAGGCAACGAGAAGAAGGCAACGAGAAGAAGGCAACGAGAAGAAGGCAACGAGAAGAAGGCAACGAGAAGAAGGCAACGAGAAGAAGGCAACGAGAAGAAGGCAACGAGAAGAAGGCAACGAGAAGAAGGCAACGAGAAGAAGGCAACGAGAAGAAGGCAACGAGAAGAAGGGCAACGAGAAGAAGGCAACGAGAAGAAGGGCAACGGAGAAGAAGGCAACGAGAAGAAGGCAACGAGAAGAAGGCAACGAGAAGAAGCAACGAGAAGAAGGCAACGGGAAGAAGGCAACGAGAAGAAGGGCAACGGGGAAGAAGGCAACGGGAAGAAGGCAACGGGAAGAAGGCAACGGGAAGAAGGCAACGGGAAGAAGGCAACGGAAGAAGGCAACGGGCAACGGGAAGAAGGCAACGGGAAGAAGGCAACGGGAAGAAGGCAACGGGAAGAAGGCAACGGGAAGAAGGCAACGGGAAGAAGGCAACGGGAAGAAGGCAACGGGAAGAAGGCAACGGGAAGAAGGCAACGGGAAGAAGGCAACGGGAAGAAGGCAACGGGAAGAAGGCAACGGGAAGAAGGCAACGGGAAGAAGGCAACGGGAAGAAGGCAACGAGAAGAAGGCAACGAGAAGAAGGCAACGAGAAGAAGGCAACGAGAAGAAGGCAACGAGAAGAAGGCAACGAGAAGAAGGCAACGAGAAGAAGGCAACGAGAAGAAGGCAACGAGAAGAAGGCAACGAGAAGAAGGCAACGAGAAGAAGGCAACGAGAAGAAGGCAACGAGAAGAAGGCAACGAGAAGAAGGCAACGAGAAGAAGGCAACGAGAAGAAGGCAACGAGAAGAAGGCAACGAGAAGAAGGCAACGAGAAGAAGGCAACGAGAAGAAGGCAACGAGAAGAAGGCAACGAGAAGAAGGCAACGAGAAGAAGGCAACGAGAAGAAGGCAACGAGAAGAAGGCAACGAGAAGAAGGCAACGAGAAGAAGGCAACGAGAAGAAGGCAACGAGAAGAAGGCAACGAGAAGAAGGCAACGAGAAGAAGGCAACGAGAAGAAGGCAACGAGAAGAAGGCAACGAGAAGAAGGCAACGAGAAGAAGGCAACGAGAAGAAGGCAACGAGAAGAAGGCAACGAGAAGAAGGCAACGAGAAGAAGGCAACGAGAAGAAGGCAACGAGAAGAAGGCAACGAGAAGAAGGCAACGAGAAGAAGGCAACGAGAAGAAGGCAACGAGAAGAAGGCAACGAGAAGAAGGCAACGAGAAGAAGGCAACGAGAAGAAGGCAACGAGAAGAAGGCAACGAGAAGAAGGCAACGAGAAGAAGGCAACGAGAAGAAGGCAACGAGAAGAAGGCAACGAGAAGAAGGCAACGAGAAGAAGGCAACGAGAAGAAGGCAACGAGAAGAAGGCAACGAGAAGAAGGCAACGAGAAGAAGGCAACGAGAAGAAGGCAACGAGAAGAAGGCAACGAGAAGAAGGCAACGAGAAGAAGGCAACGAGAAGAAGGCAACGAGAAGAAGGCAACGAGAAGAAGGCAACGAGAAGAAGGCAACGAGAAGAAGGCAACGAGAAGAAGGCAACGAGAAGAAGGCAACGAGAAGAAGGCAACGAGAAGAAGGCAACGAGAAGAAGGCAACGAGAAGAAGGCAACGAGAAGAAGGCAACGAGAAGAAGGCAACGAGAAGAAGGCAACGAGAAGAAGGCAACGAGAAGAAGGCAACGAGAAGAAGGCAACGAGAAGAAGGCAACGAGAAGAAGGCAACGAGAAGAAGGCAACGAGAAGAAGGCAACGAGAAGAAGGCAACGAGAAGAAGGCAACGAGAAGAAGGCAACGAGAAGAAGGCAACGAGAAGAAGGCAACGAGAAGAAGGCAACGAGAAGAAGGCAACGAGAAGAAGGCAACGAGAAGAAGGCAACGAGAAGAAGGCAACGAGAAGAAGGCAACGAGAAGAAGGCAACGAGAAGAAGGCAACGAGAAGAAGGCAACGAGAAGAAGGCAACGAGAAGAAGGCAACGAGAAGAAGGCAACGAGAAGAAGGCAACGAGAAGAAGGCAACGAGAAGAAGGCAACGAGAAGAAGGCAACGAGAAGAAGGCAACGAGAAGAAGGCAACGAGAAGAAGGCAACGAGAAGAAGGCAACGAGAAGAAGGCAACGAGAAGAAGGCAACGAGAAGAAGGCAACGAGAAGAAGGCAACGAGAAGAAGGCAACGAGAAGAAGGCAACGAGAAGAAGGCAACGAGAAGAAGGCAACGAGAAGAAGGCAACGAGAAGAAGGCAACGAGAAGAAGGCAACGAGAAGAAGGCAACGAGAAGAAGGCAACGAGAAGAAGGCAACGAGAAGAAGGCAACGAGAAGAAGGCAACGAGAAGAAGGCAACGAGAAGAAGGCAACGAGAAGAAGGCAACGAGAAGAAGGCAACGAGAAGAAGGCAACGAGAAGAAGGCAACGAGAAGAAGGCAACGAGAAGAAGGCAACGAGAAGAAGGCAACGAGAAGAAGGCAACGAGAAGAAGGCAACGAGAAGAAGGCAACGAGAAGAAGGCAACGAGAAGAAGGCAACGAGAAGAAGGCAACGAGAAGAAGGCAACGAGAAGAAGGCAACGAGAAGAAGGCAACGAGAAGAAGGCAACGAGAAGAAGGCAACGAGAAGAAGGCAACGAGAAGAAGGCAACGAGAAGAAGGCAACGAGAAGAAGGCAACGAGAAGAAGGCAACGAGAAGAAGGCAACGAGAAGAAGGCAACGAGAAGAAGGCAACGAGAAGAAGGCAACGAGAAGAAGGCAACGAGAAGAAGGCAACGAGAAGAAGGCAACGAGAAGAAGGCAACGAGAAGAAGGCAACGAGAAGAAGGCAACGAGAAGAAGGCAACGAGAAGAAGGCAACGAGAAGAAGGCAACGAGAAGAAGGCAACGAGAAGAAGGCAACGAGAAGAAGGCAACGAGAAGAAGGCAACGAGAAGAAGGCAACGAGAAGAAGGCAACGAGAAGAAGGCAACGAGAAGAAGGCAACGAGAAGAAGGCAACGAGAAGAAGGCAACGAGAAGAAGGCAACGAGAAGAAGGCAACGAGAAGAAGGCAACGAGAAGAAGGCAACGAGAAGAAGGCAACGAGAAGAAGGCAACGAGAAGAAGGCAACGAGAAGAAGGCAACGAGAAGAAGGCAACGAGAAGAAGGCAACGAGAAGAAGGCAACGAGAAGAAGGCAACGAGAAGAAGGCAACGAGAAGAAGGCAACGAGAAGAAGGCAACGAGAAGAAGGCAACGAGAAGAAGGCAACGAGAAGAAGGCAACGAGAAGAAGGCAACGAGAAGAAGGCAACGAGAAGAAGGCAACGAGAAGAAGGCAACGAGAAGAAGGCAACGAGAAGAAGGCAACGAGAAGAAGGCAACGAGAAGAAGGCAACGAGAAGAAGGCAACGAGAAGAAGGCAACGAGAAGAAGGCAACGAGAAGAAGGCAACGAGAAGAAGGCAACGAGAAGAAGGCAACGAGAAGAAGGCAACGAGAAGAAGGCAACGAGAAGAAGGCAACGAGAAGAAGGCAACGAGAAGAAGGCAACGAGAAGAAGGCAACGAGAAGAAGGCAACGAGAAGAAGGCAACGAGAAGAAGGCAACGAGAAGAAGGCAACGAGAAGAAGGCAACGAGAAGAAGGCAACGAGAAGAAGGCAACGAGAAGAAGGCAACGAGAAGAAGGCAACGAGAAGAAGGCAACGAGAAGAAGGCAACGAGAAGAAGGCAACGAGAAGAAGGCAACGAGAAGAAGGCAACGAGAAGAAGGCAACGAGAAGAAGGCAACGAGAAGAAGGCAACGAGAAGAAGGCAACGAGAAGAAGGCAACGAGAAGAAGGCAACGAGAAGAAGGCAACGAGAAGAAGGCAACGAGAAGAAGGCAACGAGAAGAAGGCAACGAGAAGAAGGCAACGAGAAGAAGGCAACGAGAAGAAGGCAACGAGAAGAAGGCAACGAGAAGAAGGCAACGAGAAGAAGGCAACGAGAAGAAGGCAACGAGAAGAAGGCAACGAGAAGAAGGCAACGAGAAGAAGGCAACGAGAAGAAGGCAACGAGAAGAAGGCAACGAGAAGAAGGCAACGAGAAGAAGGCAACGAGAAGAAGGCAACGAGAAGAAGGCAACGAGAAGAAGGCAACGAGAAGAAGGCAACGAGAAGAAGGCAACGAGAAGAAGGCAACGAGAAGAAGGCAACGAGAAGAAGGCAACGAGAAGAAGGCAACGAGAAGAAGGCAACGAGAAGAAGGCAACGAGAAGAAGGCAACGAGAAGAAGGCAACGAGAAGAAGGCAACGAGAAGAAGGCAACGAGAAGAAGGCAACGAGAAGAAGGCAACGAGAAGAAGGCAACGAGAAGAAGGCAACGAGAAGAAGGCAACGAGAAGAAGGCAACGAGAAGAAGGCAACGAGAAGAAGGCAACGAGAAGAAGGCAACGAGAAGAAGGCAACGAGAAGAAGGCAACGAGAAGAAGGCAACGAGAAGAAGGCAACGAGAAGAAGGCAACGAGAAGAAGGCAACGAGAAGAAGGCAACGAGAAGAAGGCAACGAGAAGAAGGCAACGAGAAGAAGGCAACGAGAAGAAGGCAACGAGAAGAAGGCAACGAGAAGAAGGCAACGAGAAGAAGGCAACGAGAAGAAGGCAACGAGAAGAAGGCAACGAGAAGAAGGCAACGAGAAGAAGGCAACGAGAAGAAGGCAACGAGAAGAAGGCAACGAGAAGAAGGCAACGAGAAGAAGGCAAGGGAAAGAGTAAGGAAGACAGTGAGGTGGAGAAGAGCAAAGAAACGAACCAACCAGAGGAAGGAAGGAAGAAAGAAAGAAAGAAAGAAACGAGAAGTGAAAAAGCAAAATGACCGCAAATAGAGGTCGTGGAACCGTCCGTCTCCGGATGCAGGCGCTAACTACCCCCTTGAGGGGAGGGACTCCTTTTAGTCGCCTCTTACGACAGGCAGGAATACCTCAGGCCTATTCTTACCTCGGACCCGCAGGGGGAAGGGGCGACGTTCGTGACTGCTTAGCGGTTTCTGAATTTTACTGCAGGCGCTATCTTTGTGAAATAGACGTATTTATAGCATCACAATGGGGTTGGTCGAAGCGCCTATGAAATTCTCAGGTAACCATTTCATGGATAACGTTTTACTTTATCTTTGAAATCTAGCACTGTTGCAGCGGCAGACTTATTTAAATGTTACAAGTCAAGTGACAGCTTTCACTATGTTCTGTCCACTTATTCAGATTCTTTGTTTCCTGAATTACTTATGAATGTAGCAGTGGGATATTTTCAGACGGTCACTTCCTACTGCTACATGCGTAACTACTGTGCTTTGTTGCTGGAATTTATTTTTATCTACCTCCTAAGTTCCCACGAGATTACCCTGTCTCTCCCTCTACATTGCGTGGGTGTTAGTGTAATGGCTGAAGTGAACTAATGTTAGCTAATTCAGGAGAATCCGCAATATCAAGAAAATCGTGCATCCACAATATCTAAGAACATTATACAAATTGGGTTTGGTGTTAGATGCTCAGAGCTGGAAGATGAAAAACAAGGAGTTTCATGTAGGCAACGCAGTATTTATTTCTTACAACCTGTCTTTAATGTCAATTTCGGACGTGGGGTACATTTACTTACACATCAGTACCGAAAACATTAAAATTCCTAAATTTAGGAAAGTAAACAGTACATAAAAATTTAAGATACATTCACTGAAATATTTATATATAAAATACACTAAAATTAACATTTATGTTTGCACGTAGCACTCTCGTCTTCTCTTCGGTCCTTCGTCAAATTCTTGCCTGGTTAACTGACGTTATCATCGCATTAAACCGTTTAGACATCCTCTGAAATAAAAAAAGTATTACAAATTTTTTGAGAACTGTCTTATTGTAGCATACACAAATGTGACTCGCCTCTGCTTACACCAGGACAGTTTTGAGCATAAGTTATTTGCTTGATTAACGGAACTGTTTTAGTACAGCATTAACTATATGGAAAGATTCCACTAAGAAAACTACTGTATAAACTGTGTTTGAAAGATATAAAGTAAAAACCTGAAGAGGAAAATGTCATTCGCTAAAAACATTACCAACATTCGAACATTCAGTATCGTGGAACTAGGATGGCTACAGGAAACCCGATACGATAAGTATATTTTGCCAAAGAGGAGATGCCTACAGAAGTGTAATCTATGGCTTAGGGTAATACAAAACTATTACTCACCTTATGATTTTTGTTTAGTATTTTAATCTTTAAAGCAGACTGACCTGGAAGACTGCAAAAATACACTGAAGATGTGACCATCACTCGGATACAACGTGTGGTTACCAGATAAATGGATCAAATCTAAACTGAAGAACTAACGGGGGAACTGGGGAACTAACTGTGGGATCGTTTTCACACGTTAATGGTGGCTATAATTTGGTATGCATCATAGCTGTTAAGTAACGAGAAATTTAATCAGTATTAGTTTCAGCTGTAAGGAGTTTGAGGTGTTACTCTCTGTTGAAGCAGTGAACGACTGCAAGCTTTGGCAGTGAGCAGTCATCCGACCGATGCAACGACAAAATACTGGAGCGTATCTCAGACGAGAGTGGTTGGGTGGTCATATGGAGAGACGTAGGCGAGAACTGCATGAGGCGAGCCTTCGATTGCAGATTGGAGAAATTGGAGAAAGGGGGGGGGGGGGGGCGCAACAGAAGTTGATACACAGTGGAACTTCGTTAACGGTAACAGCTGCCCAAGACTGGACTATAAAATCCTGCGAAGACCTTTTCAGTTTGTGTATAACTGTCAATATCTATTTATAACAATTTTCATTAACCATTTCTGTTCTTAATAGTGGAAAGCATGAATATGCCATTAAGACCAGAAGCGAGCTCTACAAAGAGGTTGGTTGGTTGGTGCGATTGAAGGGACCAGACTGCTAGGGCCATCGGTCCCGTTTTCCACGAACTTTAAACACCCACAAAGAATTAGAACAAAGGAGATGACAGACGACACAGGACAAGAAAGACAGACAGACCAGAAAAAGAAATTAAAATCACACCAAGTACGGCAGTGGTTGGCCAACCATACGAAAATAAAGGAAAATCTTATCACCAAGAAACACTAAAAACCCCAGTCTAAAATCGTAGGCCAAAGGCCAGACTCAGCACACAGGACAAACACTTAGATCAAGCGATAAAACCCCCTGCAAGAATAAAACCCGAAACTAAATCTGCCCTCGCAACGTCATCTGATAAAAATGCAGGAAGTGTATCAGGTAGCGCAAACGTCTGCCTGAGACGATTTAAAAGCGAGCAGTCCAACAAGATGTGGACCACCGTCAAAGCTGACCCGCAGCGACATAAATAGCTGTGCGTCATCCAGGTGTGGTCTATGTGCAGCCAGCAAAGGACAACAGAGCCCTTGCAAGAGACCCGCAAGGAGGAGCGCCACACACTTGTAGCCTCCTTGATTGCCAAAGATTTGTTGGGTGAAGGAAGGGCGCGCCATTCTTCACCCCAGGTGCAAAGTACCTTCGGCCGCAAAACTGACCTGAGGTCAGTCTCCGAAATGCCAATATCCAACTCTGGTGCAATGACAGCCTGTTTGGTCAGCGTGTCAACACATTCATTTCCTGGGATGCCGACATGACCAAGAGTCCACACAAAGACCACAGAGCGGCCGCAATGGGCAAGAGTATGGAGGGACTCCTGGATAGCCATCACCAGACGAGAGCGAGGGAAACACTGGTCGATAGCTTGTACACCGCTCAGGGAGTCACTACAGATAACTGAGGACTCACCTGAGCAGGAGCAGATATACTCTAGGGCGCGAGAGATCGCGACCAGCTCGGTAGTGAAAACACTGCCGCCAGCCGGCACTAAGTGTTGTTGATAATGATCCCGAAGAGTAAGAGCATAACTGATACGACCATCAACCATCAAACCTCAAACCGTCAGTATAGACAACGCCAGAGCCTTGAAAAGCGGCAAGAATTGAAAAAAAGCGGTGGTGGAGGGCCCGAGTCCTATGGTCCCTGTGCCAAATCGAGCTTAAGGCATGGGCGGGACACACACCATGGGGGTATACGCAGAGGAGCCCAGGGAAGAGGTGGAAGAGGGGAAAAACCTCAAGCCCAGAGATAAGAGGTCTGACACGAACTGTGATCTTACACCCTGACTGCAGCAACCATTCCAGAAGATGGTTGGTTTGTTTTGGGGTTTGATGGGGCTGAACATTGAGGTCACCAGTCCCCAGTTCCAAACAGACATACCTGTAAAAGGCTTATACAGTAAAAGCGTAACCTCTGCACCCAGAGGGAGTGAACACCAAGGGGTACAGAGCTAAAATGAACACCGCAGTAACACAAAACAGAGGACACTTAAAAGGAGCAGAGCAAATAGTTGACTAGAGTAAAACAGACTACAGTGGTTGATGGATCAGGTAAAAGGTCAACCACTCAACTACAAATGATGAACCTCCAGCTGGAAAGCGTTGATAGAGGTACAAACACAACTTGTTACCATAAAAGACACTATTTTGGCATCCACGTCACAAAACTCGCTGGAGTGGGTGTAGCCTGAGAAATCATGCAAGAGCGCCCACACTAGGGCGAGTGATAAAACCCAGCTGCACAGATAAAACGTAAAACTATGTCAGCTATACAGGCATCGACACCTAGAATTAAAGGCAGTGCAGCTGGTAAATTAAAGGACTGCAGCAAGGGGGCTGAAAGGGGGCAGTCCATCAGAAGACTGACCACTGTCAGCCCTGCATCACACCGACACTTTGGCAGGTTCTCACAACGAAGGAGATAGCTGTGGATCAACAGCGTATGTCCAATTCGGAGACGGCAGATAACTGAATCCCTATGCATGCCCCTCAAGGATGAGTTCCATACGGTCGTGGACGACTTGACCATGCTGAGCTTATTTATTGTGTTCATGACAGACCATTCAGAGCTCCAGACATCGCGGACCTTGTGATGTAGGGCTGACCGGAGGTATCTTTCCACGAGACCAAGTTGCAGGGGTGGCGAAGTGGTGGCCTGCTTGGCCAACCGATCGACACATTCGTTTCCTGGAATGCAAATGTGGCCCAGGGTCCACAAACGTCGCTTAACGACCACACTCGGTGAGAAAAAACAGCATGTTGAATACCGTGCACCAAAGGGTCCTGAGAAAAACATTGGTAGAGCGCTTGCAATCTACTCAGGGAGTCACTGCATATGACAAATGACTCCCCAGGGCAGGAGGAAAGGTGAGTGACTGCACAATAAAGAGCACTCAGCTCCACAGTGAAAACACTGCTCCACAAGGCAGGAAATGCTGCTCAACATAGTCCCCGTGGATGAAAGCAAACGCAGTGCGTCCATCGACCACAGAACCATTGGTCGAGACTACATCCACATCGCGAAACGAGGCAAGAAGAGCCAGGAATTGTTGAAGACTGGCAGGTGGAACAGAGGACTGAGTCGCAGGACAAATCCAAGCAAAGCCACAAGCGAGGGAGGGATCAATGAGGGGTAGAAAAAGAGGGCCGGAAGGATGGAGGAAGCAGAAAGAACTCAAGTGATGAGAGAAGTGAACGAATGCGGACCGCGATCGGGAGACCCGACCTAGGCCGCCGTCGTGGGGAGGGGAGTGCAGAAGATGGAAAAAAGGAGCCTGCAGTTTGGGTGGTCGGGCGAGGCATGGACGCGGGCGATTTATGACGCAAGCAACTGTTGGCGGAATCTTAGGGGAGGGATTCCTGCTTCTACAAGAAGGATGGTCACCAGACTAGTGCGGAAGGCAACTGTCGCCAGTCTGACACCACAATGGAGAATCAGGTTGAGGATCTGCAACGTTGAAGGTGCTGCTGAGTCTTGCACCACGCTCCCGTAGTCGAGACGGGACTGGACTGGACTGGACTGGACTAAAGCCTTGTAGAGCTGTAGGAGGCTTGTTCGTGCAGCCCCCAAATGGTGTGGCTGAGGCAGCGGAGGATGTTGAGGTGCCACCAGCACCATTGTTTAAGCTCGCAAAGATGAGGTGTCCAAGTGAGCTGAGCATCTAACAGCGTGCCAAGGAAGCGATGCATCTCCTCAATACAAAGGAGTTCATTGGCAAAGTAGAGTTCATTGGCAAAGTAGAGTTCTGGACGGAGCTGGGCCATTCGACTACGACAAATGCATCACTTGGGTCTTAAGAGGCTGAAGACTGAAAACCATGGGTGGATGCCCAAAAATGTGCCTTACGGATAGCTCCCTGCAGGTGCTGTTCAGTGACACTGATTCTTGGAGAACTGTAATAAAGACAAAAATCATCGGCATATAGAAAGGAACAGATCGATGAGCCCACCACAGCCACAAGACCATTAATCGACACCAAAAAGAGTTAACACAGAACTGAGCCCTGTTGGACACCGTTCTGAATATGAGCAGAGCTAAAATAAATGCCAACTAAACTGAAAGGAGCGATTGGAGAGAAAATTCCGTAGAAAAATCGGAAGTGGACCCCATAAGCCCCATTCGTGCAGCATAGCAAGGATATGATGCCGCCAGGTGGTATCTTACACCTTCCAAAGATCAAAGAAAACAGCAACTAGATGTTCTCGCCGAGTAAAAGCTGTATGAATAGCCGACTCTAGCGAGACTAAATCGTCGATCGCTGAGCGGCACTGACAGAAGCCCCCTGGTTGCTGGGCTAGGAGGCCCCAAGCTTTGAGGATCCACATGAGCCATCGACTCACCATCCATTCCAGGAGTTTGCACATAACGTTGGTAAGGCTGATAGGGCGATAGGGCGATAGGGCGATAGCTATCAACCACCAGCGGATCTGCACCAGGTTTCAGCACTGGGATGGTAATGCTATCGTGCCAACGAGTTAGGGAAACACCCTCCGTCCAGATGTGGTTAAACAGGGTGAGCAATTCACCCTGACAGTGCACCGAAAGATGGCGAAGAAACTGGTTGTAAATTCGGTCTGGACCTGGAGAGGTATCGGGGCAAGCTGTAAGGGCACTTTGGAACTCCCATTCACTACACGGGGCGTTGTATCGTTCCCAACGGTGTGTGAAAAACGACAACTGCGTAGGCTCAGCCTGCTCTTTAATGGCGCGGAATTCTGCGGTGTAGCCTGCTGTCGCGGAAAAACGAGCGAAGTACTCTTCCAGATGTTCGGCGATGGCGACTGGGTCAGTAAAAAGTGTACCCCAAAGAGAAAGGCAAGGGACAGACGCATTAGGGCGAAAGCCAAAAATGCGCAAAACCCGCGACCACACCTGAGATGGGAAGGTACGAGAACCTATGGTGGCAACATACCGATCCCAGCAGTCCTGTTTACTCCGTTGGATTAACCACTGAGCCCGGGCCCGCAGCTGTTTAAAGGAAACCAGATTCTCTAGGAAAGGATGTCGCCTGTGTCGTTGCAAGGCTCGCCGGCGGTCCCACATAGCTTCTGCAACCTCTGGTGCCCAGCAAGGGACTGACGTATGCCTTAGGGTACTTGAAGAGCAGGGGACAGTTGCCTCGGCAGCAGAAACAATGGCCATAGTGACCTCGTCCACTGCCAAATCAATGTCACCAGGAAGCGAAGCGATGGCCATAGTAGCCGAGGCGTAGGCTGCCCAATCAGCTCCACGAAGAGACCATCATGGTAGCTGGTCACGGGTTGGGATTTAAGAAGAGAAACAAGGATAGGAAAGTGGTCGCTACCACAAAGGTCGTCGTGAACCCTCCAACTGAGGTATGGAAGAACAGGGTTACTAAGACAGATGTCAATGGCAGAGTATGTGCCATGAGTCAAGTTAAAATGTGGGAGCACCAGTGTTAAGGAGGCGAATGTCCTGCTGTGGCAAGAGAGCCTCAATGTTCCTACCCTGGCTTGAGATCTGGGCCCCACCCCATGAAGGGTGGTGGGCATTGAAGTCCCCAAAAGTAGGAATGGTGGGGGGAGCTGCGCAAACAAGGCAGCTAGGTCGGCAAGAGGGACCTCATCCCGGGGAAGGTAGAGGAAACAGATGGTAAGCTCCATTCCTGCCCAGATTCTAACAGCCACAGCCTCGAGAGCTGTGTGAAGTGGCACTGGGGCACTAGGAACAGTGGCAAGAACAGACACCGCCAGACACCCTGTCGTATTCTATGCGGTTCTTATAGTAACTCTGGTAGCCTTGGAGGGAGGGGGTCCGCCGAGCAGGAAACCAGGTTTCCTGTAGGACCAGAGAAGTGGCAGGGAAGCGGCACAAAAGCTGTTTCAACTCAGCAAGGTGGTGGAAAAAACCACAGCAATTCCATTGAAGATAATGGTATCTGACTGAAGACATCAAAGAACCTGAGGGGGGTTGATAGGTTACGCCTTAGAAGCGCTCGCCAGCCCCGATTGCGAAGTAGCCTGATCAACTTCCATAGGAGCTGTGGGTCGAGCAACATCTAGCTCCTGAGAGGACACTAGATGCTCCACTTTATCTTCAGGTGCTGCAGTGAACTCCTGTCTGTCTTGCTTTTTCTTCTTTTTTGGTAGGGTCCTGTTCATCCTTCAGTTGATCAGGCTGGGTGGGCTCTTCCGACCCAGACTCGGGGACTGAGGAAGACCTCGAAGTCCTACGGCCCTCAGGTGGTGGCTTTTTCAGCCACTGGCTGACATCTGGAGGGGCAGTAACCATGGAAGGGATGGCACCAAGCGATCCCTTCCACGCGAGGGGAGCCGGAGGAGGTGGGCACTTCTCCAGCTCAGAGGTGGGGGACTAAAGTCCCCAAAGGAGGAGGAGTTTTTACTCCCAATGTTGGTAACAGGGGAGCAACAGAAGAGGGTGTTCCCCAACTACCTGGGGGGGGGGGGGGGGGGGGTAGACGGCCGGGCTGAAGGGCCGACAAAAAGTCGCTGAGGTTGGGGCTCTTCGCCAGGGATGGAGACATCAAAGCTGCTGCAGGAAACGTCGATGAAGTCTGTTGTACTTACGTTTGGCCTCTGCGAGCCAGCCTGCCCTAGGTCTTTTACTCCATAATCTTCCGTTCTTTTTGGTAAGCTGCACAGTCTGATGATCAAGGTGAATGTTTTGGTCCACAGTTGACACAAATAGGGGGCGGCGAACACACGACGTTGGGGTGGGAGGCACATCCACAATCCTGACAGGTAGGGTTGGCGTCACATCTATGACATGTGCCCAAACCTCCAGCACTTTAAGCAGCGCATGGGAGGAGGGACGTAAGGCTTAACATCACATCGCTATATCATCACCTTGACTTTCTCTGGCAGGGTGTCTCCCTCGAAAGCCAAGATGAAGGCGCCTGTGGCGATCTTACTATCTTTAGGTCCCCTGAAGACACGTCGTACAAAGTGGACACAATGGCGTTTCAGATTTGCACGGAGCTCGTCGTCAGACTGCAACAACAGGTCACGATGAAAAATAAGTCCCTGAACTATATTGAGGCTCTTATGAGGCATAATGGAGACTGCAACATCACCGAGCTTGTCACAAGCAAGCAGTGCCCATGACTGCTGGGGATGCTGTCTGTATGACTCCCCCAGACCTCATTTTAGACATACCCTCAACTTCTCCAAACTTGTCCTCTAAATTTTCCACAAAAAACTGAGGCTTTGTTGTCAGAAGTGAGTCGCCATCTGTTCGACTGCAAACCAGAAATCGAGGAGAACATGTCGCACCAGGTAATTTAGACTGCCGTTCCTCCCCTGGTGTGGGCAGGGAAGGGAACGATTGGGGGTCATACTGTGAAACATTGAAATTTCCTTTCTTAGAGACTCATGCTTGCACACTTATTTCGTTTCATGGTGGTCCCACACGCTGCTAGGGGAAGCAATGTCCACCCAGACAGTGCCCCACTTGCCTGGGTAAATAATACAACCGGGGGGCGGCAGGTTCCCAGAAGTCTCCCACTAGCAACTGTTCTACCTCAACCATGCATATCCTCGGCACACAGCGCACCTTGAGATCGAGAGATTTTTATAGAGGTTTATACCATCCTCGTGACCCAGGCAGTTAAGCCAAAATCACTGGGCTCTGTACCGTACAATGTTCCACTGTCGGGGCCTTATGGTGGTCGTTGAAGCTTGCTCAGAGCTTATTGTATTGAGGACTGGTGGCGCTTCCCAGTTCCCAGCTCAGGGACCCTGGGGTTGCCAAGCCTGTACCCAGCAACTAAATGCTGAACCCCCTGAGGGGTCCAGAAGACGGACTACCGAATGAGGGAACAGGAGACAATAATTGGGATGCCCAGGGAAGCTACAAACGTGGGTAGCCTAAGCAGCCAGCGATCGTTGCCAGAATTGCAATGGAGGGATACCTGCCTCCACAAGTATGCTGGTGACATGTCTTGTCCAGAAAGCTCCAGTGGCGAGTCTGAACCTGCTGTGAATGATGGGGTCGAGCAACTGCAATATGGAAGGTGATGCCGAACTGTAAGCCAGGCTCCCATGATCTAGACGGGACTGAATTAACGCCTGGTACAGCTGCAGAAGGGTAGACTGTTCAGCAACCCAGCTGGTGTGTCTCAAGCAACGAAGAGCGATAAGATGCCACCAGCATATCTGTAAGCTGCCCAATACGAGGGAGCCAAGTCAACCGGGTATCAAAAACCAATCCCAAAAACCGATTTGTGTACCACAGCAAGAGGTTCACCATCAAGATAAAGCTGTGGCTCAGGGTGAACAGTGCGTCGCCAGCAGAAATGCATAATGCAGGTCTTGGCAGCCGAGAACTGGAAGCCATGCGCTACAGCTTAAGACTGCCTTTTGGATAGTGCCCTGCAGCTGCCATTCAACAGCTGCAAAGCCAGTGGCGCTTAAGTATAAGCAGAAGTCGTCAGCATACAAGGAAGCTATGACATCTGTTCCCACCACTGCAGCAAGTCCATTAATTGCAATCAAAAAGAGGCAGACGCTTAAGACAGATCCTTGCGATACCCCATTCTCCTGAACTCTGGAGGAACTATGGGAGGCCGCAACTTGCATGCGGAAGGAACGAAGTGACAATTTATGAAAATCGGCAGTGGACCCCGAAGTGCCCAACCATGAAGCCTAGAGAGGATGTGATGTCGGCATGTCTTATCGTATGCCTTTTGCATGTCAAAAAAGGACAGTGATCAGATCCTGATGGCAGTCAAAGACTATACAGATGGCAGACTCCAGGCACACCAGATTACGAAACCCACCCTGAGACAGAGCCAGAAGGTCCTGAGACAAGTAGCCAACTCAGCCTCTGGCATACCATGCATTCGAGCAACTTGCAAAAAATGTTGGTGAGGCTAATGGGGCGGTAACTGTCCACCTTTCCCGCCATTGCGACAGAACTCGCCCTCAACCCAGATATGGCTGAAAAGGTCTAGGAGGCGTCGCTGGCAATCCATTGAGAGATGTTAGAGCATCTGACAGTGGATACGATCTGGCCCAGGAGCTGTATCAGGGCAAGTGGCTAGGGCACTTTGGACTTCCCACTCACTGAATGGAGCATTGTATGATTCAGGGTCGCATGTGTGAAATGAAAGGCTCCGACATTCCAATGGCTCTTTCAGGGAGCAGAAGGCCAGTGGTTAAGTCTCAGAAGTGGAACTGAGCAAAATGCTCCAGTAAGCGGTTTGCAATTGTGTCTAAGTCAGTACAGCCTGCTCCATTCAGTAAGCGCAGGAATGCTGATGGGGCGTTCGATAGCCATGGAGTGTCCTAATCTTGGCCCAGACCTGCGATGGAGAGGTACGGAGGCCAATGGTGGAGACCTACCGTTCCCAGCACTCCCGCTTGCATTGGCAAATGAGGTGGCAGGCTCGCGCACAGTGCCGTTTAAAGGCAATGAGGTGTTCCAATGAGGGATGCTGCTTGTGACACTGGAGTGCCCGCCTGCGATCTTTAATCGCCTCAGTGCTCTCAGGAGACTACCAAGGCACAGTCCTCCACCGAGGGGACCCAGATTCTGCAGCAGTAACGATGCCAGTGGTGACCAAGTGAACCATCACATCAATGGCGTCATTGGAAAGAGGCTCATTAGTGGCAATGGAGGTGAGCATTTCCCAGTCAGCCTTATTCATAGCCCATCTGCAAGGGCGCCCAGAAGAGCAACTGAGTGAAAGATCGGAAACTGGTCACTACCACGCAAGTCGTCATGCACACTCCATTGGACAGATGGAAAGAGGCTAGGGCTGCAGATCGAAAGGTCTATGGCTGAGTACGTGCCATGCGCCACACTGAATTGTGTTAAGGCACCAGCATTTAAAAGAGAAAGGTCAGGCTGTGCCAATACTTTCTCAGTGATGCTGCCTCTGCCTGTTGCCACCGATCCACCCCACAGAGGGTTATCGGCGTTGAAGTCGTCCAGTAACAGAAAAGGTGGCGGCAATTGGGCTATCAGCGTAGCCAGGACATGCTGCAGGACATCACTATCCAGTGGAAGAGAGACTACAGATAGTAACAGCCCAAGGCATCCACACCCGAACAGCAACAGCCTCTAAAGGCGTTTGTAGAGGGACAGACTTAATGTAAAGAGTGTCAAGGACGTAGATGCAGACACCAGATACCCTCTCATAAGCTGGTTCTTCTAATAACCCTGATAGCCACAGGGGGGAGGGGGGTTCGCATCGCCAGAAACTAAGTTTTCTGAAGAGCAATGCGGAGAACGGGTGAAGGCTTTGTGGTTTTATGGCGCAGAACTACAGTGGTCATTAGCGCCCAGACTAAGTTATGAATGCACTGCGAGGCACAAGGTTAAAACAGCAACTAAAAAGGACAACACTAAAAGGCAAGGGATTAAGAAAAAACAGCATAATGAAATGTCCTTTGACAGGTTTGTGAAGTGGATAAAATTAACACGAGCAGCTGCCCCCAGGTCATCCGCTATAATGGTATCCAGAGTACATGGCAGGCCAAGATCAATGCACAGTGTATTAAAATTCGGACAAGACATTAAATGTGGCGTACCATCAGCAATTGCCCAGATGGGCAGAACGGCGCCGGCACAGCCGTCAGCAGATGGTGATGGCTGAACCGGCAGTGTCCAATGCGTAACCGGGCCAAAACTACCTTCTCCCGCCGAGAAGGGCGTGAAGAGGTCGTCCAAGCCGTGGGGAGAGGTTTCAAGGCCCGAAGCTTGTTGTCAGTAAGTGTAGCCCAATCGGCATGCCACAGCGATAAAATGCGCTGACAAATGACCCAGCTAAAACCAGATGAAGGCACACAAGAAGCTGTCAGGCTGGAGGACCACAGCCTTGTCTGTGGCATTGGGGTGAAGGCTGAGAAGTTGGAGCTCAGCAACATGGTGGAGAAAACCGCTACAGTTCCAGTGGAGGATAATATTGTCCATAGCCGAGAAAGGTGTGAAGGGACTGAGAAGGCAGGTTATGCCACTGGGTAACCTGCTGCCACCGATTGAGTACCTGTGCAAGTGACATCCATTCTATCAGAGTTCAGCGAGATCTAGGTCCTCAGCAGACGCCAGAATCTCTACATCGCTCTCAGATGCAGAGCTTGTAGGTTGTGGTGGGGTGGGGTGAGTGCCACCGGAAGTTCCTTCAGCTTAGAGGTCTTCTTGGACTTTAATCGCTTCTCCGAGTTCCACTGGCTGGGAGGGTTTCACTGATGCCGTCTGCAGGACAGAGGAGGCTTGCAAAGCCCTGTGACCAGGTGCTTGAGGGCACTTTTGCCACTGCTGGGATTATCCTTCTCACTTGGGGAAACCTGGGAAGGGAGTGACCGAAGGGACTCCTTGCAAGAGAGATGAGCTGAAGAAGTTCGGCACTTCTCCGGGTTAGAACCTGGGACTGATGTCCCCAATGGGTGTAAGGGGATGTTGCTCCTGAGGTAGATGGCCCAGGAGCAACAGGGTGGGTAGTGCCCCCCCATGGGCAAGGCTGCATGTGGAGTTGGGTGGCTCAGTGAGCCAACTGGAATTTGCTGAACTGATGGGGCTATCACAGTTGCCATAGTGCCGGCATATGAGGAAGTCATTCACACTGGATAGAGTCTTTCATATTTACTCTTACCCTCAGTGTATGTCAGTTGGTCCAGGGTCATATCCCATGATTTAACACTCTTTCTGTAAGATCCTGCAGTCTGGCAAGTGAAGTGAATGATTCCCTCCACATTTGACACAGATGGGAGGCGGGGCACAGTATTGGGATGCGATGGGCATCCACAATCTCGACATGTGAGGCTATAAGTACAGCAGGAAGACATATGGCTGCACTTCCAGCACTTTAAACACAGCATCAAGGGAGGGATATAGGGCTTGACATCACAGTGGTAGACCATCACCTTGACCTTCTCCGGTAATGTATCATGCTCAAAGACCAATAGCAATCTGATTATCCTTCAGACCCTGATGAACGCGCCGTACGAAATGAACATTGACACTAAATTGGCGCGCAGCTCATCAGACTGCAAAAGGTCCCTATGGAAAATAATACCCTGGACCATATTTAAACTTATGGGGGTGTGATGGTGATAAACATCCAACTTGTTACAAGCAAGTAACATTCATTACTGGGCAGAGGTTGCCGTTTTATCAATACTGACCCAGAGCGCGTTTCGGACAAGCCCTCCACCTCCCCGAACTTGTCCTCTAAATGCTCTACAAGGAATTGAGGCTTTGTTGACATGAAAGACACCCTATCAGCTCTTGTATGAACTAGGAACTGGGGGCAAATAAGTGTCACTGCCATCCTGAGCCTTTGGCTCCTCCCACAGTGTGGCCAAAAAGGGGAACGATTTGTGATCTTATTTCTGAGTGTTGAATTGAGCCTGAGAACGCTTTGAGACTGCTGGCCACTGGCCACCAGCATGAGATTATGTACCACACTTCATTGCTGGTAATCTGCCCTGATGCCACCCACTCCAACCAAGGTCCCTCTCCACAGGCGTCATCCAGCCTCAGCAAAAGCCACCTGGCAGGATGGCCATTGCTGGGAGTCAATATGCCCCAGGCAGATAGGCATCTACTCCTTGGCATACATGGGGAGTTAACGGCGCAGCTATCAGTAGAGTGATCCCTGTGTTGTCAGGGGGCTACAACGAACAGGGTACATGGTGGCTCCACCCCAACAGACTAGCTACCATGCTGGATATCAGGTTCAACGAAGTCCATGGTCGTCGTCTCCACAAAAAGCAACACTGCACAGTGCATGGTGGAAATCGCATCCAGGAATGTATTCACCGAAGAGATGGAGAACGAGCGAGATGGCAATGCGACGACCAGAAAGCTGGATAAAGGTCTCAATGCACGATTGACAATGCACCATGTAAGAAGCCCTTCCCAATTGGCTCTCTTCGGAAGAATTTGGAAAGATGGAGGTCAAACCTGGGAGGGGACCATAACATAGGCCAAAATGTTTGAGACTCCTTTTAGTCGCCTTTTATGACAGGCAAGAATACCACGGGCCTATTCTAACCCCCGAACCTGCAGTGGGGACACAGGAAGTGGTCACTCGAGTAGGTGTCAGGAGGCATGGACCATTTAAGACTGGGAAAGCTGGGCAGCGCAGAAGCATAGGCCCAAATGGGACTGTGTACAAGGAGTTGGGAGGGATAATTGGTGCCCCAGCATTAAGGCATAACAGGTTAAGTCGGTTAAGGTGGTCAGCGAAGAGCACACCTCCGACAGGTCCTGGGAGAACCCCAAAGGAGGAGATGCACATTGAAGTCACCAAGTAGCAAAAATGGGAGAGGTAGCTCCCTAATAAGCTGAACGAAGTCTGCCCTGAAGAAATCAAAGACGGAGAAAAAGTCAGGTGGGGAAGGAAAATCAACTGCAACAGCTTTAAAATGGGTAGTGAGGGAGATGGGTTGACAATGTCATCCCGTATGCTCAGCATGACAGCCACATGACATGGAATACCGACCTCAGGGGGAAGGTCAAAACGAATTGTTAAAAAAATGTGAAAGCTCAAAGTGGTTGTGAGGGCGCAATTTCGTTTCCTGAAAGCAGTGTACAAGGGGACGCTGTAAATCCTCTTTGTGGGACCAAAAGCCGCAGAAGTTACATTGAAGGAGAGACATGGAGATTTAGGGGTGTAACTTCAGCAGCTGCTGAGGTGATACCCAGTGAAGAGTTGTTACTACAGGGCACTGAAGCAAGAGGATCCTGCTCCATGGGTTCCACAGAAGCATCAGCATGCTTTTGTGGCCGGTCTGTGAAGTCCAACGCTGAAAAACGGTTGGTGAAGTGCACTGGCGACATGGAGGCTGGCCAGGCTAAGACGACATGTGGCGACACTGTCTAAGAGGATCTTCGAGTTGGCGAAGGGTATAAGACCTTTTGCCTTTGGTGGACTTTTCAGCCTTTCTGGTCAGAAGACCACTCTGGTGTCTGGCTAGAGGGGTGAAGGAGATCTTCACTTGATTACTACCACTGTCCTTTCTGGCCTACTGGTTGTGTGGCTGGTGGCTTCGCCCTTTGAGGCGAGAGTTAGTTTGCTTGTTGCACAGCTGGACGGGGATGGCGATATTACCTCGTCACTGGGCGATTTCACAACCTCGTAGCTTAATTGGAGGTTGATTGTGGGCATGGAAATGTCCTTCATGGAGCGAGGATAACAGGAACAGAACTATAGATGCCAGACAGGAGAATGCAGGGTTTGCGACTAACCAGTAACTTTTGAGGGACAGGGATCAAATCTTAGACAGCCCACTCGTCATGATACACAGGACAATCCCGAGAGGCGGTATGGCTGTGACTGCTGTTTACACAGCAGGGAGAACGAAGCAGGCAATCGCCCTCATGTGCATTCCTACAACGTGTTACATTTGGCTGAGTGTTGACAAGACATTCTAGTGTGGTTGAAAATGACACTAGGAGCAGCGCATTAGGTTTAGAATGTACAGCCAGCCTGATAATTTCATAACGAGCTTTTATCTTGGACGTGATAGGAGTGCAGGTGGGCATGAAGGAGGGATCTGTTTTTCATTACACGATGGATGGCAATGATACCCTGATAAGACAGATAGGATTGGATTACAACCTCAGACAGAGGAGCCAGGTGTAAATTTCACCATGGGAAGAATTCGAAGTTCTATGGGCCTCGACACTTTCAGGGTAGCCATGGAGAAGCGAGGCAACAAGCAGTTGGGCTTGAGAATTCGAAGTAGTGTCCAAAAGCAAAGTGCCATTCTGTAAACGAGATCAGGATTTCACAGGGCTAGTAATTTTATCAACACCTTTCTGAATAACAAAATGATTTACCACAATGAAGGACTGACCATCTTCAGAATGTGATACCACGAACGTTTATGGTTAAGTGGGAAGGGTCCTTGAATCATTAGCCTCATGAAATTTACGTTTTGTAGACGTTGATTGAGAAGATTGACTCAGTAAGAGAAAAACCCCACCTATGGAGCACTTCTTCCAACCGAGGGCCCCCTTCACAAGGGGGCACACCCCCCATTAGGTGATTGTTCACACCGCAGGTCACACCTCCCAAACAACTGACAGAGGGACCAATAGGCAGTTTGGGCAAGCTGTAGCTCCAGCCATCACCCCTCCCTGCGTCTGGCCTGTACCAGGGGTACGTGTGAACCCTACCTGTCTATGTGGGGGCTGGGAATTACGTTACCCTGTCACCTGTTACGCTTTCAGGATCGCAAAAGGTAGGAAGAAAGACACGACCCTCAAACACTGAAGCGAACGTACGGGAGAATGGAACCAAAAAAGGGAGCAGAAGCTGAGACGACTTATGTCAGTGACGGACAATGAAGAACATTCCCAGTAACACCCAGGGTATGTTTCCCAAGGGAGGGGAAAAAATAGCAAGACTATAGACATGCAGCTCGGAATGGGAGAAATGCTGCAAAGGCTGGGGCCCCATGGCAGCCACGCACAAGCCCACCAGGGAGAAGCTAGCCCCTGGGACTATTACACGATGCTTAATAATGAGTTATTCTTTCCCACTCCATGGTTGGGTATTGTCTATGTAGATCAATTATGCAACAGTTTCAAACTAGTTTACAGCTTACCTGGAAACATGCTGTTAGATCTTCGTTGGAGTCTCCAGAAGTACGCCGAGTTATGACGCAACATGAACAATCACCCTCGTCCAAATCTTCACAGTCCGACCAGCTGTCGTCGGACTCGTCGCTGCTGGAATCGCTATCCATTTCGGCTTCTGACAACCTTTCTGTGTACGATTTTTTCAGTAGGGGGCGGTACTCCGAGCGGTCGAGTTTGGAGACCCTATCCGACAGGTTCTCCGAGTTGTCGCTGTCGGAATCTGATGCGTTGGTGTCACTGGATTCGCTCGAAGTGTCGTCGGCGTCTTCGTCGGTTCTGCAGTTTGCGTTGCCACAAGAACCTGCTAATCGCGAATTTTCGGAAGTGTTTTGGATCGGCTGCAGCGCCAACCGCTTAGGCTTTTCTTTATCATCCTGTTTTGATGAATTTGCGGCGCTGCCAGCCGCGACAGCCTGCCCTTCGTCCTCTTTCTCCTGCGCTTCCCTTATTCTCCTGCTGTTCCAGATGGCGTAACGAAGGAGATGCTGCCGCTCCCGACGGCACGTTTCGCTTCGCTGCCGGAGCTCTTCTGGTGTCATCGAACGTCTCATCACTGCGTCCTGCGAACAACGCGTACTTTCGTTACGTATCTCAGGAGACACCACAGAAAAAACGATTTCACTAAAAACATCCTTTTAATAACACTAAAAAGTTTAACCATGTTTCAGTCTTTCCAGTAGGCAAGAAGGACTGTAGGAAGAAGTTTTGAATTGAGTTATCCCTCATGCAAATAGGAACTAATTACGTTTCTCCCACGAGGTTCCCTCAGGCCCCTCTTTCCTGAGTACATTAAACGTAATTTACGTTACCAGATGCCAAGTTTGTTTTGTTTGTGGATGATACAAAAATGTCATCAGTAGCATATCAAGTAATATTTTAGGAAGTTCAGCTATGAAGATTTTCATATACATGGTTCCTAGTCGGCTCTCACCAAACTTTCTAAATACACTATATGCCTTTCAGAACTTTTCATTTACTCACTGTGCGTGTGCGTGTACGTGTGCGTAGTATGGCAACCAGAAAAGGCTGATTTGGTCATGAAGGTCTGAGTGGCATAGGATGCTATCGACCATTTTAGTAATATGCGTAGATCCGTAGTTGATCTACCTAGGTCGCATAAAGTCAGCAGCTGGACAAAGACAACGAAGTATGTTTTACGTGTTTCGAAATTATTTCCGTCTCCAGAAATGCAAATGCAAGGTAGCATAAGGAGTTACCAGCACAAATTTACAGAGTACAGTCCCTGTGCAAACTTTGCATTTGGATTTCTGAAGATGGAAAATTCAGAAACGCGTCATGTGTACTTGATGAAGAGCCCTTCACCTTCTGTATGACCGACCTAGCCAGCTTAACTACAGCTCTACCCACATGTGAATGATTGGCATTACAACTCAATTTCAGTTGAAAGGCGCGATGTACAGAAGTGCTCAAGCAAACCTATTTGTAATGTGAATAGACGTCATACAGAATCATTAACCTAAAGCCAAGCTAAATTTTTCCAATTTCAGAAGTATAAATTAGAAATTGCTTTAAGTGTAATGTCCTGTAGAAGAGTTTTCAAGGCACTAGAGTAATCACTCCTTTCAAATGCGAAGACTTTGAAGATAACGAATGTCCATTTTTTGTAATTTTGGGATTATGGCGCATGTTGTAGAGACAAGTGTTAAAAATTCTAAAGGTCCTGAGTCTTCTGGTTTTATGAAAAATGGACCACTCTGCTTCCCTTAGAATACTTTTAGCCTGTGGGTTGGTGTGATTGGTGACTCCCTGGTTCCGGTATCATTATTAGTGAAGCTGTGTCACTGTTTTTAGTCAGTGTGTGAAGGTTGCTGTAAAATAGGATGAAGATACAAGTCAACAATAATTCAGAATGCTAAGGAGGGACGAAAGCACGGTAGATAAAATTCTTTAAGTATTATGATACAAACACATGGAACATGAGGACTGTAGGTGTACCAGATTAAAATGTTTTGAAAGTATTTTGTGCGTTATGGAACAGTTCGATGTCTTACCTGATCGCGATGCACTGAGAATATATTTAAGTGGTTTGGTTGATGTGAAACTTTTAGAGAAGGCGTCCTCAAAGTGTCCTAGCGAAGCAGACTATCCAGGAACAGTTAAAAGAATGTGGCAGAGTTATCAGACGGGAGGAACAAGTTCAAAAATCGGATCATGCTATGGGCGATGACAAGGAATGGAATTCGTGAGCATATGCAGTCACTCCAACGCCGCCAGTCACGTTTTTTGACTAAGGCATCTGAAACTTACCTTCCAGAAGACTTCAATGGAAAGGCGCTGAATCGAATGTACATCGATAAAAACCCAACAATCCAGTGTCAGGTGACTCGAGTTTGTGAATTTTTAATGCGGAATACAGAATTTCATTCGGGTTGGTTTGTTTAAAGGACGGGGAGGGACCAAACTGCGAGGTCATCGGTCACTCGTTCGAATTAAAATAACTCCACAAGGGTGGGATTAAAATAATCGATACATACCAAACAAAGCTGGAAATAAGGAGAAAACCACAAGAATGAGAAAGGCAAACAAACACTAAACTGGACAAAATCTCAATACCACAGAGATGCAAAAAACATGTAGAAGAGATCAAAACAAGATATGACTGTGGCTGGCTGACCATGAGAACAAAAATGAGAAGCCAGCCAGTCTGCAACGCATTGAAACCTCTGCCCTGAAAACACTAGGGTGGAGGACACAGGGGGACAAAGAACATGAGCTAATACTTAGATCATATGATAAAACCCACCCTCAAGAATAAAAAACAAGCTGCTGTTGAGGCATTGTCAACCAACACAGAAGGTAGGGTGCTGGGAAAGTTAAAAGTCCGCCGCAGAGCTGCTAAAAGTGGGCAGTCCAGCAAGAGATGGACGACTCATTTGTGAGCCACAGCGACACCGAGATGGGTCCTCGCTGTGGAGGAAGTAACCATGTGTTAGCTGTGTATGGCCAATGCTGAGCCGGCAGAGGGCAACTGATTCCCTGCGAGAGGACTGCATGGAAGACTTCCACAGATTCGTAGTCTCCTTAATGACACGCAGTTTGTTGTGTGTACTGTTATGTCATTTCGTCTCCCAAAGCCGAAAAACCCTGCGTCGTAAGACAGAACGCAGGTCAATTTCGGAGATGCTTTTCTCCAGAAGCGGTTTCCACGTAGCCTGTCGGGAATTTCGTTGCCTGGGATTCCGACATGACCTGGGGTCCAGACAAACACTGCTGAACGACTGGTCCATTCCAGGGCATAGATGGACTGACCAGTACCAAAGGATGACAAGGGTAGCACTAGTCGGTAGCTTGTAGGCTGCTGAAGGAGTATACACAGAAGAAACGACCCCCCAGGGCATGAACGGATGCGCTCAAGTGCATGAGATATAGCCACCAGTTCAGCAGTGGAAACACTGCAGCCATGCGGCAAGGAATGCTGTTAAATATATCCTCCCTGGACATACGCGAAGCCGACGTGACCAGCCATCGAGCCGTCGGCGTAAAACACTTCATGGCCTCAGCCGATGTCAAGAATCGAGAGAAAGTGGCATCAGTGAGCTGTGTGGTTAACTTAGTCGTTGTGGTCATGTGAAAGGTCCAGGCGGAACTGCGGCCGAGGTGTACATCATGGAGGTGTACGTGAATGGTCCTCAGGTATAGGTAGTAAAGGCAAGGACTCCAGTTCGGAAAGAAAGGATCCAACTTGAACTGCAATTGAAAGCCCTGACCTGGAACGCAAATGCGGGAGATTGACTGCCATGGGTTTCTTTTTGCTATGGTTTTAGGGCGCAAAACAGCTACGGTCATTAGCGCCCCATCTGTGACTTAGGAAACGGTAAAAAAATTAAACTGGAAACTAGCAGCAATGGGAACGAATCAAATTTTGGAAACAAAACAGAAGGAAAGCTTAAAAAACCACTATAGAAGGGGTTGATTGTCCCCAATAAGAGCTTTAAATGACTGACGTCATCTCACTGGCACTAATAAACTCGAGAACGCAGTCGGCTGAGCGTGTGTCATCTGCTAAAATGGCAGATATATCAGGCGACAGCTGTAGACGGGCGCGTAACGGAGTAAACTAGGGGCACTCAAGTAAAAGGTGTCTCACCGTTCACAGCTGAGAGCAGTGGGGGAGGATCGCCACTTAAAAGATTTCGATGGCTAAAAAGAGTGCCCTATATGGATACTAGTTAAAATTACCTCCTCCTGACGATGAGCTCGAGAGGAAGAGGTCCAAGCACAGGGAAGAACTTTCATATCCCGCAATTTATTATTGGAAAGTGTAGACCAATTTGCATACCATAAAAGAGCAACACGACGACATAAAACACTCCGCAGATCGGCGAAGGGAATCACGCGAACAGCAGGCTGAAGAAGAGAGACTGCAGCCTTGAACGCTATATCGGCCGCCTCATTTCCACAGATACTAACATGTCCTGGGATCCAGAGGAACGCCACAGACGCCCCCCACGTGGAGCAAGTGGAGGCAGTCCTGAATCCGGTGGACTAGAGGGTGGACAGGGTAGAGAGCCTGGAGATTGAGGAGAGAGCTGAGCGAATCTGAGCAGATACATACTGTATCCGCTGATGGCGACGGATGTATTGGACAGCCTGGAGAACAGCATAAAGCTCCGCAGTAACAATCCAACACTGGACGGGAAGCCGAAATCGATTGGGGGTGTCGCCAACAATATAGGCACTCCCAACTCCAAACGATGTTTTTGAGCTATCAGTGTAAACAAATGTGGCATCCATTTCTGCGCATAGAGTAACAAATGCCCGACGATAAACAAGAGAAGGGGTACCATCCTTAGGAAACAGACAAAGGTCACGGAGCAGGCAGGTCCGGGGTCTGAGTGAAGGCGGTGCTGTACCCCCAATTGTCAAGAAAGTTTTAGGAAAGTGGAAGGAAAGAATGGAGCAGTTGACGGAAGCGGACTCCCGGTGGTGGTGGTAGTAGGGAGGAAGGGCAGCCTGCATACCCTAAATCCAAGGACGCGTCGAAAAAATGTCATGGGCCTGATTTACAGGCGTGGAAGACAGATGACTAGCTTAACGACTCAGGACAGCGGAGGTTCAGCAGTCTCAGTATAAAGGCTTTCCACAGGGCTGGTGGAAAAAGCTCCAGACACTAAACGTAATCCACAGTGGTGGGCAGAGTCGAGACCCCGAAGAACAGACGGCCGAGCAGAGGAATAAACTATGCTCTCATAGTCCTATTTCGAGCCCACTAAGCCGCGATAGAGGCGGAGAAGGACCACTTGGTCCGCCCCCCAGGAGGTGCCATTCAGGACACGGATGGTGTTGATGGATCGCAGACAGAGCCGAAAGATAGGAAAATTTGGAGGACCAGCACAGTTTTCTGTCAAACATAAGACCCAAGAATTTTGTGGCGTCTGCAAACGGAAGGTTGACAGGGCCTAGATGTAAGGAAGGCAGAAGAAACTTAGTGCAACGCCAAAAATTAACACAAATGGACTCACTGGGAGAAAAGCGGAAGCCAGTTTCGATGCTCCAAGAGTGGAGGCTATCGAGGCATCCTTGAAGACTTCGTTCAAGAAGGCTGGTCCGTTGAGAGCTGTAGTAGATCGCAAAATCGTCCACAAAGAGTGAGCCAGAGACATCAGGAAGGAGACAATCCATAATTGTATTGATGGCAATGGCAAACAGTACAACACTTAGCACAGAGCCCTGAGGTACCCCGTTTTCTTGGGAGAAAGTATGGGAGGGAGTAGTGTTCACCAGCACTTTAAATGTGCGCTCTGCCATAAATTCACGAATAAAAAGTGGCAGCCGACTTCGAAAGCCCCAAGAGAACAGTGTGCGGAGGATGCCTGTCCTCCAACAGGTATCGTATGTTCTCTCCAGATCCAAAAATATTGCTACTGTTTGGCGTTTCCCGAGAAAATTGTTCATGATAGAAGTGGGGAGAGCAACAAGATGGTCAACTGCAGAACGATGCTTTCGGAAACCGCATTGGGCAGTTGTTAGACTTTGGTACTCCAGCCACCAGGCTAAATGGCAATTCACCATATACTCCAAAACCTTGCATACACTACTCGTGAGAGAAATGGGGCGATAGCTAGAGGGGAGATGTTTGTCCTTTCTAGGTTTCGGAACAGGAACGACGATAGATTCCCGCCATCGTCTGGGAAAAGTACTGTCGGTCCAAATTCGATTATAAAGGCGAAGGAGGTAACGCAGACTATGATAAACGCAGCAACATTTGGTTGAGGTTTAAGGGACCAAACAGCAAGGTCATCAGTCCCATGTTTCAAATATGCGCCATTCCGTTAATGGGACATCTCAGAAGTCAGAACAATAAAAGGGAAAAGCTAAAAACGTAAAAGGGCAGTCACGTTGTCAATGGTAAAAAAAATGAGGGAAGTCAGCAAGAGAACAAACCCAACGCTATGCTATGCTATGCTGAAGCAGCATAGGCAAGACCACCCGTGACTTAAAAGGTACAACCGCTAGAATGTAGAAAGTACGTATGGGAAAAGGAGACTAACCAAGCCTTAAAAAAAACGGTAAAAACAGAGTAAAAGGGGAAGAAAAGAGGATCTGTCAGGGAATCTCCGAACACTGCTTACAGTGGGAGACACCCAAACACTCACCACCCTGCCCGAATACCAGAGAGATTAAAAACCTTAAAACTGAGAATAAAAACCACTTTCCCGGAGGAAACCGAGAACCAGAGAGACCATCCGGGAATTGTCAGCCAACATCAAAGGTAAAGTGTGGGGGGGCTGTACTTAGCACGCAGAGCCAACAGAAAGGGGGCATTCAACCAAAATGTGGGCTACCGACTGGAAGGCTCCACAACCACAAAGGGGGGGGGGTGGCTCATCACGCAAAAGAAAACCATAGGTCAGCCTGCTATGGCCAATGCGGCGACGACACAGTGTGGTAGAGTCCTTTCGGGAGAGGCGAAAGGAAGAACGCCACGGGCCTGGTGTCACCTTAATTGCACGAAGTTTATTAGACAGGGGAGTAGCCTCCCAAGAATTGGCCCATGACTGTGCGAAGTGGGATTTGATGTGAAGCCGTAAATCCGCTGCAGGAGGGGTTACAGAAAACGGGGAGTAAGTGACTGCTCCCCCAGCCAAACGATCAGCGAGCTCATTACCCGGGATACAGGGACCCAAAGGAAGTCAATGGAACAAGCAGCACGGTGAATATCAGCGAGATGGTCATGGATGGCAGAGACCAAGGGATGGCGCGAAAAAACACCGGTCAATAGCAAGAAGGCCACTCATATAGTCTGTTCATAACAAAACGCGGTTGTTTTGGGACTGTTTAATGAAGGTAAGCGCCTGGGAAATTGCTATCAATTCCGCAGTGAACACCCCACATGTAGGTGGCAGCAGATTTTCCGTTCCGACAGAGGACGTGAAGGCATACCCCACATGATCAGCAGATTTAGAGCCATCAGTGTAAAAAACAACAGCATCCCGAAACTCCCATAAAATTTGGCGGAAAAAGGAACGGAACACCACCGGGCGGGGGGGGGATAGAATCTTTTGGACGTCAGCGGAGATCCATCCGAATTCGAGGCCGAGGAACTAGCCAAGGGAGGGGGATAGAGGGGAGGTAGCGAGGAAGACAGGACAAAGAAGGAAGCTGAAAATCACGGTTAAGAGACGCAAGGCGCAGCCCAACCGGTAAACCCGCCCGAGGGTGGGAGTTGGGTGGGCGACGTCCATGGTCTGGGAACAGGGTAGAATAGGAAGGATGAGTGGGAGAGGAACGGATAGTGAGTGCATAAGACACCAGAAGCTGGGACCGCCGATCAGAAAGGGGAGGGATCCCAGCTCCAACTAGGAGACTATCAACAGGGCTAGTAAGGAAGGCACCGTTGGCTAAACGGATACCACGATGGTGGAGTGGATCCAGCACATGCAGTGTGGAAGGAGCAGCTGAACCATAAACTTCACAACCATTGTCCAAGCGAGACAGAACTAGAGCACGATAAAGATGGGGCAGCCAAGTGAGCTTGTCAAAACCGAAGACCCAGGAAACGAAACTGTGGAACCACAGGCAATCGTTGTGCAGCGAGATAGAGCTCTGGATCATGGTGGATCGTAGTACGGCGACAGAAGTGGACCACTCGCGATTTTAAAGGAGAGAATTGAAACCCGTGTGAGGGTCCATGCAGAGGCACGCTGTATAGCTACCTGGAGCTGCTGCTCTGCAGATGACATCGAAGAGGAACTAACCCAAATGCAGAAATCATCCACATACAGGGCAGGGGGCGACCAGAGGACCGACAGAGGCCACAAGTCCATCGATAGCAATGCGGAAAAGGACACTCAAGACAACCCTGTGGGATGCCCGTTTCCTGGGTCCGTGGAGAACTAAAAACAGTACCAACTCGATCTCTGAATGACCGATGGAACACGAACTGGCGGATAAAAATTGGGAGTGGGCCCCGAAGACCCCACTGATGAAGGGTAAGTAAGATGTGATGGCGCCAGGCTGTGTCATAGGCCTTGCGAAGGTAAAACACTGCAACCAAATGGCGGCGCTGGGAAAAAAGCCTGCCAAACTGCGGATTCCAAGCGAAGTAAATGATCGATTGAAGACCGTCCCTCTCGAAAGCCACACGGGTAAGGGGACAATAGATCCCGAGATTCGAGGACCCAATTGAGCCGATGGGCTACCATCCGTTCAAGTAACTTACAAACAACATTGGTCAAACTAATTGGCCGATAGCTGTCAACAGATAGTGGGTTCTTACCAGGCTTAAGGACAGGAACCACGATGCTATCCCTCCACTGAGAAGGGAAGTAACCCTGGAGCCAGATACGGTTAAACACCTGAAGAAAATGTTGCCGTTGTGGAGCACTGAGATGTTGAAGCAGTTGGTTATGAATGGAATCTGGGCCAGGGGCCGTATCATGAGAAGAAGATAGAGCAGAAAGAAATTCCCATTCAGTAAAAGGTTCGTTGTAAGATTCTGACTCACAAGGGGTGAAACGTAAGGTGCAAGCTTCAGCCAGCTGTTTTTGATGAAGGAAAGCAGCTGGATAGGAGGCTGACGCTGACGCCACTGCAAAATGGGTCGCAAGATGTTCTGCAAGAACTAATGGGTCCGTACAAATGCCATCTGGGAGGTGAAGGCCTGGGTTGGTTGGTTGTTTGAGGTTAAAGGGACCAAACAGCAAGGTCATCAGTCCCTTGTTTCAAATAGACTCCCTTCTACTAACGGGACATCTCAGTATAGTCAGAAAAATAAAACGGATAAAGGGGAAACGTAAAAGGGCAGTCACGTTGTCATTAGTAAAAACAAATGAGGGAAGTTGGCAAGAGAACGAACCCAACACTATGCTGAAACAGTATAGGCAAGACCACCTGTGACTTAAAAGGTACAACTGCTATAATGCAGAAAGTACGTATGGGAATAGAAAAACTAACCAAGCCTTAAAAAGAAGGGGTAAAAACAGAGTAAAAGGGAAAGAAAAGAGGATTCCGGTCAGGGAGGTGAATCGGGAATCTCTGAACACTGCCTACAGTGGGAGACACCCAAACACTCACCGCCCTGCCCCAACACCAGAGGGAGATTAAAAACTTTAAAACTGAGAATAAAAACCACTCTCCCGGAGGAAACCTAGAACCAGAGAGACCATCCGGGAATCGTCAGCCAACATCAAAGGTAAAGTGTGGGGGAGTCTGTACTTAGCACGCAGAGCCAAAAGAAGGGGGCATTCAACCAAAATGTGGGCCACTGACTGGAAGGCTCCACAACCACATAGCGGGGGTGGCTCATCACGCAAAAGGAAACCATGGATCAGCCTGGTATGGCCAATGCGGAGACGACACAGTGTGGTCGAGTCCTTGCGGGAGAGGCTAAAGGAAGAACGCCATGGGCCTGTATTCACCTTAATGGCACGAAGTTTATTAGACAGTGGAGTAGCCTCCCAAGAATTGGCCCATGACTGTGCAAAGTGGGATTTGATGTGAAGCCGTAAATCCGCTGCAGGAGGGGTTACAGAAAACGGGGGGTAAGTAACTGCTCCCCCAGCCAAACGATCAGCGAACTCATTACCCGGGATACCCACATGGCCCGGGACCCATAGGAAGTCAATGGAACAAGCAGCACGGTGAAGATCAGCGAGATGGTCATGGATGGCAGAGACCAAGGGATGGCGCGAAAAACACCGGTCAATAGCAAGAAGGCCACTCATCGAGTCCGTACATAACAAAACGCGGTTGTGTTGGGATTGTTTAATAAAGGTAAGAGCCCGGGAAATTGCCATCAATTCCGCAGTAAACACCCCACATGAGGATGGCAGTAGATGATTTTCCGTTCCAACAAAGGACGTGAAGGCATACCCAACATGATCAGCAGATTTAGAGCCATCAGTGTAAAAAACAACAGCATCCCGAAACTCCCATAAAATTTGGCGGAAAAAGGAACGGAACACCACCGGGGGGATGGAATCTTTCGGACCGCGGCGGAGATCCATCCGAATTCGAGGCCGAGGAACTAACCAAGGAGGGGTGGAGGGGAGGGAGCGAGGAAGACAGGACAAAGAAGGAAGCCGAAAATCACGGGTAAGAGACGCAAGGCGCAGCCCAACCGGTAAACCCGCCCGAGGGCGGGAGTCAGGCGGGCGACGTCCATGGTCTGGGAATAGGATAGAATAGGAAGGATGAGCGGGAGAAGAACGGATAGTAAGGGCATAAGACACCAGAAGCTGGGACCGCCGAACAGAAAGGGGGGGGATCCCAGCTTCAACCAGGAGACTATCAACAGGGCTAGTAGGGAAGGCACCGGTGGCCAAACGGATACCACGATGGTGGACTGGATCCAGCACGTGCAGCGTGGAAGGAGCAGCTGAACCATAAACTTGACAACCATAGTCCAAACGTGACAGAACTAGAGCACGATAAAGACGGAGGAGGAGGGAACGGTCTGCACCCCAGGAGGAGTGGGCAAGGAAGCGAAGGACATTGAGTTTACGGAAACATCCTACCTTCAGGAGTCTGATATGGGGCAGCCAAGTGAGCTTGTTGTCGAAAAGAAGACCTAGGAAACGAAACTGTGGAACCACAGGCAATCTTTGTGCAGCGAGATAGAGCTCTGGATCAGGGTGGACCGTAGTACGGCGACAGAAGTGGACCACCCGCGATTTTAAAGGAGAGAATTGAAACCCGTGGGAGAGGGTCCATGCAGAGGCACGCCGTATAGCCACCTGGAGCTGCCGTTCTGCAGATGGCATCGAGGAGGAACTAACCCAAATGCAGAAATCATCCACATACAGGGCAGGGGCGACCAAGGGACCGACAGAGGCCACAAGTCCATCGATAGCAATGAGGAAAAGAAGGACACTCAAGACAGAACCCTGTGGGATGCCCGTCTCCTGGGTCTGTGGAGAACTGAAAGCAGTACCAACTCGAACTCTGAATGACCGATGGGTCAGGAACTGGCGGATAAAAATCGGGAGTGGGCCCCGAAGACCCCACTGATGAAGGGTTAGTAAGATGTGATGGCGCCAGGCCGTGTCATAGGCCTTGCGAAGGTCAAAGAACACTGCAACCAAATGGCGGCGCTGGGAAAAAGCCTGCCGAACTGCGGATTCCAAGCGAAGCAAATGATCGATTGGAGATCGTCCCTCTCGAAAGCCACACTGGTAAGGGGACAATAGATCCCGAGATTCGAGGACCCAAGTGAGCCGACGGGCTACCAGCCGTTCAAGTAACTTACAACCAACATTGGTCAAACTAATTGGCCGATAGCTGTCAACAGATAGGGGGTTCTGACCAGGCTTAAGGACAGGAACCACAATGCTATCCCTCCACTGAGAAGGGAAGTCACCTTGGAGCCAGATACGGTTAAACACCCGAAGAAGATGGTGCCGTTGTGGAGCACTGAGATGTTGAAGCAGCTGGTTATGAATGGAATCTGGGCCAGGAGCCGTATCATGAGAAGCAGATAGAGCAGAAAGAAATTCCCATTCAGTGAAAGGTTCGTTGTAAGATTCTGACTCACAAGTGGTGAAACATAAGGTGACAGCTTCAGCCTGCTGTTTTTGATGAAGGAAAGCAGCTGGATAGGAGGCCGACGCTGATGCCACTGCAAAATGGGTCGCAAGATGTTCTGCGAGAACTAATGGGTCCATACAAATGCCATCTGGGAGGTGAAGGCCTGGGAGGGTGGACTGCCGATGGCAACCTTGGAGAGAGCGAAGTGTAGCCCATACCCGTGACAAAGGGACAGTAGAACCAAGGGAAGAAACGAATCGTTCCCAACATATCCGCTTGCTCTGTTTGATTAAATAACGGGCTTTAGCGCGAAGGCGCTTAAAGGTAGAAAGGTTGGCTACAGATGGGTGCCTCTTAAAGTGTTGCAAAGCTCGACGGCGATCACGGATGGCAATGGCAATGGCCGTACTCCACCACGGGACTTGCTGACGACGAAATTGTCCAGATGAGCGCGGGACAGCAAGGTTAGCAGCGCGAACAATCGCGTCAGACACGTCACGTAGGACGTCATCAATACAACCCGACAAAGAGGGAGAAAACTCGACCTGTGCAGTATAGAGGCCAATCGGCGCGGTGGAAAGACCAACGAGGTAACCTCTCCATCGGGGAGCGGGAAGGGAGCGTGATAATCAACGGGAAATGGTCACTATCACAAAGGTCGTCGTGTGGCGACCAGTGTAATGAAGGGAGGAGAGAGGGAGAAGAAAGAGAAAGATCAATGGCAGAAAAGGTACCATGACCAGCACTGAAATGAGTAGGGGAGCCATCATTAAGAAGGCACAGGTCGTGGTCTGCAATAAATTGGTCGATAAGAAGACCTCGTCTAGATGGAAAGGCACTGCCCCACAAAGGATGATGAGCATTAAAATCCCCAAGGAGGAGGAAGGGAGGAGGAAGTTGCTGAAGAAGGGTGGTTAAGGCAGCAGGTGTAAGAGTCCTGTCAGGAGGGAGATAAAGATTGCATACTGTGACTGCAGAGTCTAAGTGGACCCTAACAGCAACTGCTTCCAATGTAGTTTGGAGAGGAATCCACGTGCTAGCAATGTCTGTACGGACCAACGTACAAACGCCACCAGAAGCCCGCAAGGGTCCGACCCGATTTCGACAGAAAACACGGAACCCACGGAGGGTCGGTGAGTGAGCATCAGTAAAATGAGATTCCTGGAGAACCACACAAGCTACTGAGTAGGACGAAAGAAGGGATTTCAATTCCGGAAGGTGACGATAGTAGCCATTACAATTCCATTGGAGAACCACAGAACGATGGTTTAAATGAGGGCTGAACACGCTAAATCCAGTCATACCGCCGGGTCCCCACCCGTCACCGACAAGGAGGGGGCGACATCCATAAACGACAGGTCAGAATCCGGTTGTGAAGCCGGGGAAGGGACCTCCGGTGACACCAGAGGCTCTTTGTCCCGGGACTTATGTTTCTTCTTCTTTTCAGGCTGAGATCGAGGAGGGCTGTGTGGCATAATGGAGCCAGCTGCAGCAAGATCAGGAACAGAAAGAGACCGGGCGACCTGGGGGCCGATAGACCGCGGCTCTCGCGGTCGCCGCGCTGCAGCAGACCTTTGACCTGGAAGGTGCCGGGAAGGGGCATCCCGGGAGAGGCGCCCTTGACCGGCAGACGCCGAAGGAGTGGGACACTTCTCCGGCTGGGGAGGGGGAGCGACGCCCAGAGGAGAAGGTGTGGGAGCCGCAGGGGAGGGGGGAAGGAGAGGGGTCCGGGACGGGGGTAAGGAAGGGGGAGGAAGGGATGAAGATGTAACCAAGGCGTAACTAGATGTCATGGACACAGGGTGCAATCGTGCATATTTCTTACGGGCCTCTGTGTAGCTTAAACGATCAAGAGACTTATACTCCTGTATCTTTTTTTCTTTCTTATAGACTGGGCAATCTGCTGAACGTGGAGAATGACTACCATGACAATTTACACATACAGGAGGGGGAACACACGGACTCCCCTCATGGAGTGGACGTCCACAGTCACCACAGAGAGGGTCCTGGGTACAGCGAGAAGACATGTGGCCAAAACGCAAGCACTTAAAACACCGCATAGGAGGTGGGATGTACGGCTTCACATCACAGCGATAGACCATAATCTTAACTTTCTCAGGAAGGGTATCCCCTTCAAAGGCCAGGATAAAGGCACCAGTATCAATACGATTATCTTTAGGACCCTTCTGAACACGCCGAACAAAGTGAACACCCCGCCGTCCGAGATTGTCCCGAAGTTCCTCATCAGTTTGAAGGATGAGGTCTCTGTGAAAAATCACACCTTGTACCATATTTAGAGACTGGTGAGGGGTAACGGACACGGGAATTGTGCCAAGATGGGTACAGGCACGAAGGGCCGCAGATTGGGCAGCCGAAACAGTTTTTATCAGTAATGAACCCGACCGCATCTTGCTCAGGGAGTCCACTTCGCCGAACTTGTCTTCAATGTGTTCCACAAAGAATAAAGGTTTGACACTGGTGAAAGTATCTCCATCAGTCCTGGTGCAAACTAGATAACGGGGGAAAGGTTTTGCCCCTAGACGACGGGCCTGACCCTCCTCCCAGGGGGTAGCCACGGAAGGGAAGGCCGAAGGGGCAAGAGAAGCAGCACTTGAGGAATCAGTACCACGCAGAGAGACGGCCGCAGAAGAGCGGCCAGAGGTTTGGACCCTTATGCGTTTCATCTGCATAGCGTCCGCCCTGATACCACCCACTCCGATCAGGGGCTCTCCTCACGGGCGCCACCCAGCCACAGCAAGGGCCGTCTGGCACGGCGGCCATTGCCGGGAGTTCCGAGGCTCCAGGATGACGAGCAACCACTCCAAGGCATGCATGAGGAGGTCACAGCTCAGGTATCAGAAGTGTGATCCCTGTGTGTTCAGGGGGCTCAACCAAAAGGGTACATAGCGACCCCACCACACGGGCTGGCTACCGTGCTGGCTATGCACCCTAGCATCAGACAACGACGCAGAAGAAAAGGTGGAATATACTAGGAGGGCACACGTCGGAGACACTAGGTAAGGTGCTCTTCCCCAAATGGCTCACACTACGGAAGAGAAATTTTGGAATGGAGGTCAAACCCCAGAGGGGGACCAAGGAATGCCAAAAGGAGGAGATGATTACGCAACAAAGCCAGAGTGTAAAACCAACAGAACCAGGAGGATAGCGGGGGCCAACATAAGCAAGGACACCAATAGAGGGAGAGGAGAGGGCGAGGGGAAAGGGGTATGGAGGGGAAAGGAGGGGAAGGGAAAGGAAATGCAGCCCGGGAGAGAAAGAAGGCTGCAATGGCTCGGGGCCCCGTGCTCGCCACGCACGTATCCACGAAAGAGTTGTGGACCCCCTGGGGGAGTGAAGGCCTGGGGTGGACTGCCGATGGCAACCTTGGAGAGAACGAAGTGTAGCCCATACCCGTGACAAAGGGACAGTAGAACCAAGGGAAGAAACGAATCATTCCCAACATATCCGCTTGCTCTGATTAAATAACAGGCTTTAGCGCAGAGGCGTTTAAAGGTAGCAAGGCTGGCTACGGATGGGTGCCTCTTAAAATGTTGCAAAGCTCGACGGCGATCACAGATGGCAATGGCAGTACTCCACCATGGGACTTGCAGGCGACGAAATGGTCCAGATGAGCGCGGGACAGCAAGGTTAGCAGCGTGAACAATCGCGTCAGACACGTCACGTAGGACGTCATCAATACAACCCGACAAAGAGGGAGAAAACTCGACCTGTGCAGTGTATAGAGGCCAATCGGCGCGGTGGAAAGACCAACGAGGTAACCTGTCCATCGGGGAGCGGGAAGGGGGGGAGAGAGAGAGAGAATCAATGGGAAATGGTCACTATCACAAAGGTCGTCGTGTGGCGACCAGTGTAATGAAGGGAGGAGAGAGGGAGAAGAAAGAGAAAGATCAATGGCAGAAAAGGTACCATGACCAGCACTGAAATTAGTAGGGGAGCCATCATTAAGAAGGCACAGGTCGTGGTCTGCAATAAATTGGTCTATAAGAAGACCTCGTCTAGATGGAAAGGCACTGCCCCACAAAGGATTATGAGCATTAAAATCCCCAAGGAGGAGGAAGGGGGGAGGAAGTTGCTGAAGGGTGGTTAAGGCAGCAGGTGTAAGAGTCCTGTCAGGAGGGAGATAAAGATTGCATACTGTGACTGCAGAGTCTAGATGGACCCTAACAGCAACCGTTTCCAATGTAGTTTGAAGAGGAATCCATGTGCTAGCAATGTCTGTACGGACCAACGTACAAACGCCACCAGAAGCCCGCAAGGGTCCGACCCGATTTCGACAGAGAACACAGAACCCACAGAGGGTCAGTGAGTGAGCATCAGTAAAATGAGATTCCTGGAGAACCACACAAGCTGCTGAGTAGGACGAAAGAAGGGATTTCAATTCCGGAAGGTGACGATAGTAGCCATTACAATTCCATTGGAGAACCACAGAACGATGGTTTAAATGAGGGCTGAACACGCTAAATCCAGTCATACCGCCGGGTCCCCACCCGTCACCGACAGGGAGGGGGCGACATCCATAAACGACAGGTCAGAATCCGGTTGTGAAGCCGGGGAAGGGACCTCCGGTGACACCAGAGGCTCTTTGTCCCAGGACTTATGTTTCTTCTTCTTTTCAGGCTGAGATCGAGGAGGGCTGTGTGGCATAATGGAGCCAGCTGCAGCAAGATCAGGAACAGAAAGAGACCGAGCGACCTGGGGGCCGATAGACCGCGGCTCTCTTGGTCGCCGCGCTGCAGCAGACCTTTGACCTAGAAGGTGCCGGGAAGGTGCATCCCGGGAGAGGCGCCCTTGACCGGCAGACGCCGAAGGAGTGGGACACTTCTCCGGCTGGGGAGGGGGAGCAGCGCCCAGAGGAAGTGTGGGAGCTGCAGGGGAGGGGGGGAGGAGAGGGGTCCGGGATTGGGGTAAGGAAAGGGGAGAGAGGGGTGAAGATGTAACCAAGGCGGAACTAGATGTCATGGACACAGGGTGATGACTTGTGTATTTCTTACGGGCCTCTGTAGGTTAAACGATCAAGGGACATATACTGCTGTATCTTGTTTTCCTTCTTATATACTGGGCAATCTGGTGAATGTGGAGAATGACTACCATGACAATTTACACATACAGGAGGCGGAACACAGGGCCTCCTCTCATGGAGTGGACGTCCGCAGTCACCACAGAGAGGGGCCTGTGAACAGCGGGAAGACATGTCCAAAACACAAGTACTTAAAACACCTCATAGGAGGTGGGATGTACAGCTTCACATCACATCGATAAACCATAATCTTAACCTTCTCAGGTAGAGTATCCCCTTCAAAGGCCAGGATAAAGGCACCAGTATCAATGCGATTGTCTTTAGGACCCTTCTGAACACGCCGAACAAAGTGAACACCCCGCCGTCCGAGATTGTCCCGAAGTTAGTCATCAGTTTGAAGGACGAGGTCCCTGTGAAAAGTCACACCTTGTACCATATTTAGAGACTGGTGGGGGTAATGGACACAGGAGCTGTGCCAAGATGGGTACAGGCACGAAGGGCCACAGATTGGGCAGCTGAAGCAGTTTTGATCAGCAACGAACCCAACCACATCTTGCTCAGCTAGTCCACTTCGCCAAACTTGTCTCCAATGTGTTCCAGAAAGAATAAAGGTTTGGTATTGGTGAAAGTGTCTCCATCAGTCGTGGTGCAAACTAGATAACTGGGGAAAGGTTTTGCCCCTAGTAAACGGGCATGACCTCCTTCCCAGGAGGTAGCTATGGAAGGGAAGGCCGAAGGGGCAAGAGATGCAGCATTTGAAGAATCAGTTCCACGCAGAGAGACGGCCGCAGGAGAGCGGCCAGAGGTTTGGACCCTTATGCGTTTCATCTGCATAGCGTCCGCCCTGATACCACCCACTCCAATCAGGGGCTCTCCTCACGGGCGCCACCCAGCCACAGCAAGGGCCATCTGGCACGGCAGCCATTGCCGGGAGTTCCAATGCTCCAGGATGACGAGTAACCACTCCAAGGCATGCATGAGGATGTCACAGCTCAGGTGTCAGAAGTGTGATCCCTGTGTGTTCAGGGGCTCAACCAAAAGGGTACATAGCGACCCCACCACACGGGCTGGCTACTGTGCTGGCTATGCACCCTAGCATCAGACAACGACGTGAAAAGAAAGGTGGAATGTACTAGGAGGGCGCATGTCAGACACTAGGTAAGGTGCTCTTCCCCAAATGGCTCACTATGGAGGAGAAATTTTGTAATGGAGGTCAAACCCCAGAGGGGGACCAAGGAATGCCAAAAGGAGGAGATGATTACGCAACCAAGCCGGAGTGTAAAACCAACAGAACCAGGAGGATAGCGGGGGCCAACATAAACAAGGACACCAATAGAGGGAGGAGAGGGCGAGGGGAAAGGAGCATGGAGGGGAAAGGAGGGGAAGGGAAAGGAAATGCAGCCCGGGAGAGAAAGAAGGCTGCAATGGCTCGGGGCCCCGTGCTCGCCACGCACGTATCCACAAAAGAGTTGTGGACCCCCTGCGGGAGGAAAACTGGGTTTCTTATTAGCTTTCTTGGAGATGATGTTGAGATGAAGCAGGAACCGATGGTTGTGAAGTTGGGGTACATAAAAAATCTTCACTAGTAGGCTCTTATTTGGAACTCCAGGTGTCTGATTTTGGGGCTCGGATTTAGCAGAACCTGATGAAGGGTGAGCTATAGAGTGAACAGGTTAGAGTGGGGACATTGAACGGGCGATCTTTGCGCTGGCCGATCTGACGTCTGTGGCACTAAAGGTGAGCTCAAGTCTGCGTGGCTGCCTCCTTTGTTGGCCAAGGAGAGGCAAGGACATTACTGTATTTTCCTGTGTGAGGCACAGTGGGCGTTCGACTGGCGAACAACTTTCGAGCAGCAAAGGTCGTCACTTTTTCCTTCACTCAGATTTCCTGAATGAGCCGTTCGTCTTTAAAAATGGGGCAATCTCGAGAAGAAGCAGCGTGGTCACTCACAGTTGATGCAATGAGCAGATGGAGGTGGACAAGCACCCTCATGGGCATCCTTGCCACACGTAACGCATTTGGCCAGATTGGAACAGGACTGGCTGGTATGATTTAACCGCTGACACCGGTAGCAACGTGTAGGGTTTCTGATGTAAGGGCGAACGGAAATTCTCATAGCCCACTTATGTTCAATGGAAGCTGAAATTTGTCAAATGTTAAGAAGACCGTTTGGGTTGGAGCGATGTTCTTGTTCACCATTTTCATGGCTAACAGCCGTTACGACCTATTCAGACAGGTAGTTTTGAATTTGCTCAGACAATCCGTCGAGGGAGCATGTATAAACGACCCCACGTGATGAATTTAAGGTGCGGTGCACTTCCACCCGGGCAGGGAAGGTGTGTAGCAGTGAAGCACGCAGCAATTTTTGTGCCTGGAGGTCACTGACTGTTTCTAACAACAAGGTGCCATTTTGTAAACTAGCAAGACTTTACAGGACCTGCAACTGCGCCGACACCTTTCTGGATAATGAAAGGGGTGACTGGAGAAGTCTTGACCTTCGTCCAATCGAGAAACAACAAGGAACTGTGGCAACTATGGAAGAACTGTCTGTGGTTGAGACTCATTGAACTTACACTTGTGAGCAGACACAGTAGGTGATGAGGAAACCATTGTGGAAGGATCCCCATGATTACTGGGGTCTCTGATGGCGCGCTCCTTCTTTGTGGGGGCCCTCTATGAGGGCACTCCCACCTTAGGTGATTGTTCACAACTCAGGTCACACCTCCCGAGAAACGGACGGAGGGTCCAATCGGCACTTTCGTAAGTTATCAGCTCGGGTAATCACCCCTCTATGGGCCTGGCCGTTACCAGGGGGTACGTACATGTCCTACCTGTCTACCTGGGAAATTACGCGATACCCCATCACACATGGGAATGCGTCGGTCAGCCTTCAGACATGCACAGGGAGGAACGGAACGGAAAGGAGAGGTCTCCAACGCCGCAGTGGAGAAAAGTGTAAAGAGAAGAGGTAAGGATAAAGTAAGGACAAAGGAAGGACAAAGACTTGCCAGCAGAGAAAGCATAGAAGAGAGAGACTGATTTACAGTTTCGAGCGTCTGTCTCCGGATGTAGGCACTGAACATACTCCCAGAGGGGGGAAGGGAAGGGAAGAGGCGGAGGTGAGGGGGGAAGATGGGGGATAGGGGAAGGATGCCGAAAAGGAAGGTATGCAGCACGGAAAGAAAGGAGGGCCACAAGCTCAGGGTCCCGTGCTCACTACACACGTATCCAAGGAAGAGTTGTGGACCCCTTGGTAGGGGGGGGGGGGAGCCGTGAGTGTGTAAAGCAGACTGATTCGGATATGCAGGAGAACTACCAACGTATGCAACGTAACTGGCCAGCAGTTACACATGCCTAACCTGCAATGGAGGGACTGCAGCCTTCCCATGGACGCTTGTCACCGGACTCGCCCTAAAAGCTCCTGTCACTAGGCGAACACCACAGTTGTGCACAGGGTAGAGTAAACGCAACACTGAGGGCACTGCCAAGCCATATAAACCAGACCCATATTCAAGGTAGGATTTAACAAGGGCTCTGTAGAGTTGCAGCAGCGTAGAGGGATCTGCACCCCAGTTGGTGTTGCTTAATCAGTGGAGGGTATTGAGGTGCTGCCAGCACTTCCGCTTAAGCTGATGAAGGTTTGGAAAGCAAGTCAATTGGGCTTCGAAAACTAGTCCTAAGTATCTACATGTCGCCACTACAGGGAGTGGATCGTCATTAAGGTAAAGTTCTGGTTCTGGGTGAATGGTACAAGGCCAACAGAAGTGCATAGAACATGACTGCGGCCGAAAACTGGAAACCATGACAGCCATGTGGGTGGCTCGCTGTAGGCGCCACGCAGCAACACAAGTACTTGTTGAGCAGTACGAAATGCAGAAGTCGTTTTGATACTGAGTACGTGATACAGAACGCCCTACAGCTGCTGCTAGACCATTATGGCCACTAAAAATAGAGATAGAATATAAAGAACCCTACGGGACCTCATTCTCCTGGACATGGGGAACTATGGGAGTAACTAACTTTAACACAGGAAGTACAAAGTGACAGGAAGTTCTGGATAAAAATTGGAGGTGGGCCTCAGACCCCAATCGTATAATTTGGCCAGGATATGTCGCCAGGTCGTGTCACACGCTTTGCGTGGATAAAAAAAGACGCAACAAGGCGTTGGCGTCTGGAAAAGGCTGTTTGGATGTCAGACTCTAGGGACAAGATTACCAGTGGTAGAGCGACCCTGTCGGAAGCCACCCTGACATGGAGCCAGTAAGCCACATGGCTCCAGGACCCGACCCAACCCAACCACTGACACCATACTTTCCAGCAATGTACAAAGAACGTTGGTGAGGCTGATAGGCCGATAACTATCCACATCAAGCGGGTTTTTGCCGGGTTTGAGCACTGGAATGATGGTGCTCTCTTGCCATTGCGATGGAAAACCGCCATCGTCCCAGATCCGGTTGAAGATGAGATGAAGCTTATAGTCAGATGAGAGATGTTTAATCATCTGACTGTGGATCCGATCTGGCCCAGAAGCTATGTCAGGGCAATGTGCAAGGGCACTGAGGAGCTTCTATTCTGCAAATTGGGCGTTATAGGATTCCCTGTGGCGTGTAGTGAAAGGAATTTCCCTTCAAGCCGCCGTTTGAGAGTGCGAAAGGCTGGGGGAGGGGGGTAATTCTGAGACACAGATGCTTGAGCGTTGTGCTCAACAAAGTGCTCGGTAATCGCGTCTGCGTCGGTAGGTAACACGCCATTTACGTTAACACTGGGAACGCCTGTTGGGGTCTGGTACCCGAAAACACATTTGATCTTTGTCCAGACTTGGTAAGGTTCTGTCGTTTAATAAGTTGGCAAACGCGAGCACGGAGCCGTTTAAAGGAGGAGATCTTCCAGGGAAGTGTGCCACTTATGCAGCTGTAGATCTAGGCGACGCTCCTTAATTGCTTCAGCGACTTCCAGCGACCACCAAGGGGTTGCCTTTCGCCAGGGGCACGCGATCGTGTTTTCTGCCCCACAACCGATTTTTGTAGTCACCTGCTCAACCATCACTTAGATGTTGCCGTATGGGGGAGATTTAACGCTGACAGCAGAGGTGACAGTTTCCCAGTCCTCCCTGTTTAAAGCCCACCGAGACAGCGACAGGAAGGTGGGACAGTGGCCAATACCAAACAGGTCATGTGCTCTCCAGTGGATAGATGGGAGAAGTGCTGGCTGTACATTGATAAATCAATGACCGAGTACCATGATCCATACTGAAATGTGTGGCAGCCCCAGTATTAAGAGGCAGAGGTCGAACTGAGAGATGTGTTAACATCTCTGCCTCGGCAGCAAGCATGCTGCCTCCACGCAAGGTGTTATGGGAGTTAAAATATCTCAAAAGAAAGGTTTAGGGAGTTGACCAATCAGTGCAGCTAATACATTCAGGGATACTGCACCATCTGGAGGAAGATATACATTGCACTTATTTCCTGTGCCGTCATTCTGACAGCCACAGCTTCAAGGGGGGTTTGAAGGGGCACAGGTTCACTACATACTGAGATCAGGACATAGACGCAAACACCGACACTATTATAGTCTACATTTCCTGTAGCATCCTTTATGGCCGTGGGGGGCAGGGGCCATCACTTCCAGGAAACAGGTTGCCTGGAGGGCAATGCAGAAAGCAGGTGTAAAGCTTAACATTTGCTGCAGCTCAGCCAGGTGGTGGAAAAAAACTGTCGCAATTCCACTGGAGGATGACGCCAAGCGACTGGGAAGGCATGGAACATTCAATGAGGCAGTTTTCACCTCCAGGTCACCTGCTGCCACCAACTTTTTGCCTGAACAGTCTATATCCATTGTGTGACGGTCCAGCGAGATCCAGGTCCTCAGTAGATGCCAGAATCTCCACCTCATCCACATACACAGAGCCTGTAGGGAGTGGTGGTGTGGGTGCCACCGCAATTCCCTTTGTCTTAGGGACCTCGTATTTGGATTTCTCTCGCTGCTCCTTGGGTTTCCCTGGCTGGGAGGACTTCACTGATTCAGTCTCTGGGACTGAGGAGGAGCGTGAAGCCTTACGACCAGCTGCTTTTGAGCTGTTCAGCCACTGGTGGGTGTTATCTTTCCCACTAGTAGAAACTTAAGTGGAGCCAAAGAAGCCTTACGCTTCTCTGGCTCAGAAATGGGACTGATCCCGATGGTGGTGGGTATGTTGCTCCTGAGTCACCTGCTACATAGGCAACAGGAAGGGAAGTGCCCCACCAAGTGGGCAGGTGTAGTCTTCCAGTCCTGAGAGTCGACAGGAATCAAGAAACTGATTGGGTGACAACTGTTCTCGTAGCGGCAGTGTAAGAGGTGGCCATAGCCACAGAATGTAGGTGCTAAAATTTCCTATTAGCCTCAAAATCTGCCAGTCGGTCCAGTCTCTCCTATTCCATTTTTGTTTTCTTTCTGGAGAAATCTGCACTCTGGCTAGCAAGGCGAATAGTGCTCCCTGCAGTTGATACAGATGGGAGGCAGGGCACAGGGAGTATTGGGATGTGAAGGACGTCCACAGTCCCGACATGTGACAAAGTACAGACCAAGACGTGAATGAACTTCGAGCACTTTAAACACTGCATTGTGGAGGGATATATGGCTTTACACCACAGCAGTAGATCATCACTTTGACCTTTTTGTGAAGAGTCACCCTCGAAGGCAAAGGTGAAGGCACCAGTGGAAACTGGAGTATCCCTCAGACCCTGTTGGACGCGCTGGACGAAATTTACACCTCGCCACTAAATTGGCGCGCAGCTCTTCGTCATCCTGCTGATGGTACCTGTGAAATATAATACCCTGGACCATATGGAAGGTCTTATGGGGCGTGATGGAAACAAACATCCCCTAACTTGTCAAGGCGAGTATTGCCCATGAATGTGCAGAGGATGCTGTTCTGATCAAGACCTACCCTGACTGCATTTTGGGCAAGCCCTCCACCTCCCAAACTCTTCCTCCAAATGCTCCACAAAAAACTGAGGCTTTATGGATATTGAAGATTCTCAACTCTCGTACATATGAGGTACTGAGGTGAATAAGCTTCACTGCCATCCTCAGCATAGTGTGTCCAGGGGGGAACGATTTGGGGTCTTATTTCTTAGCATCGGAGTTAGAACCTTAACGCTTAGAGACTGCTTGTGTGGCCACCAGCAAGAGATGACATACTACGTACGCTTCATGGTGTGTCATCCGGCCTGATGCTACCCACTCCGACCAGGGGCCCTCCCCATAGGCACCACCCAGCTTAAGCAGAAGCCACCTGGCAGGATGGTAATGCCAGGAGTCCCGATGCCGCAGGGTGAGGGTCATCTACTCCTTGGTATACGTGGGGAGTTAGTGGCGCAGGCAGCAGCAGAGCAATCCCCGTGTAGTCAGGGGGCTAACAACCAACAGCGTACACGGGAGCCCCACCACAACGGCCTGGCTACCATGCTGGACATTAGGCGCAAACAAGCTGAGTAGTCCATTGTCGTCGACACTGCAGAAAGCAATACTGCACAGAGGACGGAGGAAAACGCACCAGGGAGGGTGACCTCGCCCAGCAGCTGGAGAATGAGCGGGAGGGCAGATCCATGTCGACGAAATGAGGGAGGTTTCAGTGCATGATGGACACTGCACTATGTTAGGCGCTCTTCCCGAATTGGCTCGCTCTTCGGGAAAATTTTGAATAATGGAGGTCAAAACCTGCAGGGGACTATCACAAAGGCTGAAAGGTGAGACTCCTTTTAGTCGCCTCTCACGATAGGCAGGAATACCCCAGGCCTGTAGGGGGTTTCATTTGGGTATCGTGGATCAGATACAAGTAGTAAATGTGATACCATGAATCCACGAGAAGTTCAAATTCAAGAACTAGCTTGTTTAGAAAAATGAACTTTGCCTTAACTAAAACTGGAAAGTCAAAGCAATCAAGGACTTCACTTAACGAGAGCTCAAACGTTATATGATAAACGTGTCTGCAGGCAACAGTGTGCTCGAAACTAAGAAGAAATTGCCATGTATTTTCAAAGGACTGTACCTGTCCCAAATACAGCAAAGAACATTGTTTACTACAAACGTCTGAGGTCGGTATATTTAATATCGATGTTTTCACATCGGGGAGTCAATATTTGTTAGACTAGCAAAGAGATGTGCAGATGACTTATCAATGCTTAATTTTATATTTCACATTCTTTCACCTGAAGTAAAAGAACTGTACATATTCTGCGATTTATGTACTGGATGAAATGTACTTTAGATACATTCATTACATTATAACAGTTTGTCAGCGCCTTGAAAAGGTTACGATGACATTTCCAGAACGGGCACTATTAACTAGTGACTAGAATATGGGGTTAATATCACGAACTGCTCACGCAGAGATACTTACGGAGTGATATTACGCCGAAGGGCACAGCCGCTTGATACACTGTCCATTTCAAGTTGTGGAAAGCAATCAATGTTTCTACAGTGGAAATTCTTTTCATCTGACTGTACAAAAGGAGATTACCGTTCAAGGAAGTGAAGGTAGAGCATAATCTGCCACACGTAATGTCACTGGGGTCTGGAAGCTATTATTAAAAACTGAAGCTGCATGTCAACGATCTGGACTAAATTTATCGTTCTTCCCGCTTGTTTGGCTATTGACATTGTTGCATTTTGTCCATTGTGTCAGACATTCATGAACTTCACTACATTGTTAGGACCATTATGTTCGTTTACTGCTAATGTCTACCTATTATGTCAGTCATAGGTAATAAAGCGTTCCAAACTTTAGAATTCAGGTATCTCACTAACATTAAAATTTAGACTCATCGCTCTACTAGGTATTCATATATTTATTCCTTAATGAAATTTGTCAAATTTTCCTAACAACTTCATGTCAACAATACCAGAAATGTACATGGAAATTTAAAGTCATGTTGGTCCAGAAAGATTTCAGTTACGCAGGAAGTTTCAGTAACGTGCCAGCCACCATGAAGTTTTCTAAAACTGTTAGCCAACTGTCGGCTCAAGAAGAACCTAAACGATTTATTGGTGGCCAAGTAAATCCTTAGGCTCCTCTATTTTATACTTAGCTGTTTTTTGTAGAGATTACTCAAATGATTTTGCAAGAGTTTTATTCATTCCAAGACCATGAGTATTGTTTAGAGTCTATTGGAGTTTTAAAAATATTTCTTATTTATATGACGTCGAAAATTGATTTAACTATGGGCCTATGAACCAATTAAAACCTTATGTAAGAAGGAAAAATTATGAAATTTACACATAACGCCTTAGGTTAAACTAAGTGCATCATCTATGATGCAATAAAGGGAAATTCTAAGGCATTACAGATTTAGTATTGCTCTGCTCACACACGCCGTAGCCAAAGAAATATACGGTGACAGTTTCAGAAATTGAAGAAAAATTTCTTTGTGTACTGAAACAGTACGTCATTATTTGAGGCGTAACTGATTGAAATGCTCGTATATTAAACTTAGACCTGTATACAACGAAAGCGACATGGTAGGTTGGTTCAAAACTCAACCAAGACTAGAGTTTCTACGAATCCCCAACATCTGAGTTGGCAACAGAAAGCTGGTGTTGCCAAACTGTGTGTCGACACTTCGGTTCTTAGGAAATGGAAAGAAGGAAGACCTAGGACATGACGTCTTGTCAGAGTAATGAGAAGTATATGTAAAGATGTGTCTTCTAATTTTCACTTGCAGCCACTCTACAATCGGTAAGACTAGCGAACAGGCAATGAAATATTGTGAAACTGTAGGCCAGCAGGTCTCCTAGGATGTGTCTCAGCTAATTTGTCTATAAAGTCTCATACTCCTATGATTTTACCAGTGATTAACAGTGGAAAAGGGCCAATGTATTCTGGAGCTGGGTTTATCTGCTAAATGAGTGCGAAGGTAACAGCAGTCTTCTCAGTTACTTCTAGTTAGTGTAAACAACTTTGCACAACCTATTTAGCTAGGTTGTCGAGCACACGTTAGAAAGAGCTGTTTTAGTACTAGTGATTCAGAAGGTGGACCGAAACAATTACTACAAAAGCTGGGTAGTTAAATTTATGATCACAATACCAGACGATCAAGTGGGTTAGCCCCAGCTTTAACAGATATAGCATAATTTTATCATACAGCTGTTCTACTACCTATTAAGGTCATTATCTGTAAAACATTTGTTGACAATCCATGATTGAAGATCAACGAATAAAATCCACGTAAGCAGTCCGCTATAGAAAATTTAATTTAACAATTATGACCAGCAGATTCACTAAAAATGAATTTGGTTTTGTTCGAACATGGCAATATTTATTGAAGTAACAGTTATTGGTAATGTCAAAATTTTTCTTAGCATGTAAGGCATCCTCAACGTAGCGATTGACAGGCCAGCGTAACAATACTTCGAGCTGATGCTATGTGTGCTATCTTAAGCTCTCTTCACTGAGAGGGTGTTATCGCTCCCACGCACTACACCCATGCACTTTAGTGAACTTTAAGCCTACAGTCACAGGGCTGGTGACGCTGTCTATCCCGCAGCTGACGACCAAGTTCGCTAAACAAGAGCTGACTCAATGTTGAAGCTCCCCACGGTGATCGTCGCTTGGGACAATCCAGGAAGCACGTGTAGCTTTTAGAATGGAACACTACGAGGATTACCGCGTCACTGTTTTAACAGGAGGTTCAGCTTATCGTCTTCGATTTTTGTGGACTGCTCAGTGTGAAAGGAAAGGGTTCGAGCTATTGCTATGCAATGCAGTGAGTAACTGCAATATCCTCAAGCGACTGTTAGGGACAGACTAGAAATTCAGTAACGATGTTTCCCTACATTAAGAAAAATCTACAGAGTAACTACCACTATACCACGGCAGGATTCTGCCAAAGCACATGCAGACTAGCGTAGTCTGATGTAACTTGCATATCTGAGAAGGAAAGCATTTAGTGTTGAGCACGAGAACTACCAAGTTAATTTGACCAAATGGTATCGTGGAATCATTCACCAGTCGAAATTTACAGCAACTGGCAAATTAAGGCATGTTTAACAATTTTATGGACCTGACCACTTCTTTCCGTTCACCAACTTTGGCAACACGTTCTAACCATAGGCCTGATAGTGCTTACAATGTGATTTGCCGTTCAGCACAATCTGGCAACTAATTCTTCCTATATACGGCCGGAAGTACGTATGCTAGAACAGTAGTTGTCATTACTAGAAAATCTGTCACTGACTTTAGCAGCTGTCGAGGTCTTGCACCACTTCACACTAGGTTGCTTAGAACTAGGGAGTTTGTGATGAAACTGAATACTTTCATCACTATTAGCTTCATTTCTCGATGACAATATATGGAAGTTAAATCCAATTGCCAGTTTTATCGATTTAACGTGCACTACAAGCTATTCAGTCATTGTCATTGGAGACTTGCCAAAGAGACCGGCAAGGTGTTCGATTACAGGTGAGGTGGAGAAACTCCAGGAGGCACTGCCTTCAGTCTGCTGTTGCACCGAAGAGAAACCCGCGTGCACCATGTGTTCAGAACTAGGCAGCTGAGAATTTGGTCGTGAAAATATATTTGGTCCAATCAGTTACTGCGAATCCAGAAATTCTGCTTGAAATCAGTATACGTTCAGCTCTTAGACCAAATGCGTAGAAGAAACACACTCAAAACGAGATTTCAACTTCACAATGCCTGTCGCTTAGCAATCGGTCACTAGTGCGTGCGTCTTAATACTAGTTTTAGATAACCCTTTCTCCACAAAACCGCATCCTGTGTTACTATCTTGTGCAGATGCGATAACCCTGAGTGCATTCAAATTTTGCTACGTTAACATTGAGCCCTGACTTCGCCATCAACAGCCACGTTTTTGGGAAAGACCTTGGCTACAAGAGTGCACAACACGACTAGAGGATTTTTGCTTATTCGTAAATAATGGTGCAACCTACAAAATTACAAATGTTATTTCCCATTCTATAACTTTTCTACAAATATCCTAGCTACATTCGAAGCATCCACGAAAAAAATTTAAACCACCTCACGCGCAACAATTTATCGACCCACAAATCGACGAAATTCGTGGCAGCTTACACACGCCCCGGCCGACTGCACTCCGCGATTTCAGCGCCGCCCTGTATATTTACCAAAAGTTCATTGTGTTCTACGAGGTCACATTGGTGTTACACAAAAGCAGAGGTTTGCCTTGGCCGTTTTAGAGGTAAGGCCAAAAATCCGAGAGCCGTGGGCAAAGAAATGACTGACGAAAAATTCACCCACGCCGCTGGGATCAGATTTTCGTAATTAAGAATGGATGAATCGTGCATTTCGAAGCTGCTGAACATTGAATCATTCTTAACGAAAAATACGGCAAATCTTGAGAGGCTGTCAGCTGCGAGGAGAGGCCACTAGCTACATAACTTTCTAGCAGCTGGCAATGAACGTCAGTGCTGCCGTATCCCATAATTATTAACTAACATGATTTCATTGAATGTCGATATGTTTATTTCCGTTAAGTACCGGTATTTGTAATAAAACTTTCGAAGACAGAAGGTCGAATTTATTCTGTGCCAGACGAAACCTTTACGGATTCGTTTAAAGAAACCAAAGTACATTTCTTTCATATATATATATATATATATATATTGTTGAACTCACCACGTGTCCCACAAACATTTGCAGTTTTTACATTTCTCCACAAACGCAGTTTCTTCTGCTTCGCACCGTGTCTTGGGTATCAGAACATTTAATCCGTGCGCAGTGACAAAAGACTTGTCGGGAGATGGCATGACTGCGCTACACTGCACAATTTGTTGGAGAAATTGGAGAGGGAGGTCGGCTGTGTTCTGCCCGCCGGACCCGGCATGTTAGTCTGTCGAAACGCCTACCCATGTCAAATTTTGCGGTCTGTACGCGTGAGCCCTTAAAATGTGATTGTAGTACTTTGATTCCGTAAAGTAAACTGAATGGATTCTTCGATGTTAATACTATGTGCTAAGTATTTTTAACAAACTTTACGGAAAAACTGGAGCAGCATCCATTTTTAGGCATGCTGGAACGAAATTTCGTGCCACAAGACTTGTTACGTCACGGGACAGTCAATCTATAAATTAAGACATCAAGGAAATGCTCTTCCACGCATTTTTACAAATTCATACCTTTCTCCAACTGCCGAATAGATGCAACTTTAACTTATGGAAAACAGCGCGGTTTAAGGATACAAATATATTCACGGTTGTCACAGGTAAGTCTGATGAGTGGCAGTTACTGTAACCACTCTTAATCGCACAAAACGAACACTCAGACCATAATTCCGAGAAAATTCGGATAGCTTTACGCACACATCGGCAATTAAGGTTTCACATTCCACTTCAGCTTCGCCTCAAATCATGCGCATCTGTTGCAAGTAGGAAGATTATCTGCACTCAACGATCAAACACTTTTAGCTTGGTGAAGCCAGATTAGGGTTTCTATTCCTACAAAACTAGTAGTTTGATAACCAGTTTTACTTCCACGCTACAAGATTTCAGGAGAAGTCATGTATGCGTTGTCAGTCAGTCCGTTTCAAGCAAGACGTACAAGAGATTTCAGTCGTATTTAAAATTATTGCACTGCACAGAGTAAAGCTACACGACTTTTCGTCTGATATGCAGTGAAATTTTAAAAAGCATTTGGAAAGCTAAACGGCATACGCTGGTAATGGACAGCCTTGCCCAATGGGTCCTACAAAATGTTCAACTGCCGAGAGTAAAACTATTCAGATAAGCAGAATTCAGAGCTCGTACAAAGAGAAATCTTCGAAGAAGCGCGAAAGCCTGGGTGCAGAAAGTATTCTGAAACCAAAATACCTTGATCCTGCTGACTCTTCGCGATCACTTACGTACTCCGAAGTTAAACACTTTGTAACTAACTAGGCTTTTCCTTTTGATATGGAAACACCGTAACAAAATGCCAAGTCTAATTTAGGTATGAAAATATTCCTTTCAGATACACAATTTCGTAAGTCATTTTAGTTTTCCTATGATTATGTGAAATAAACAACTGCTTTAAGATCTTTTCACTTAAAAACTGTTTAACCAGATGGAACAAAGTTTTTCAGTATATGCAATACAATTTTCAAACTTTTGAATACCTCTTGCATGCCTGGTTCAGTACTATTAAGGGCTCGTTTGAATATGAACTGAACATTTAAATTTTTTAAAGGCAAATTATTTTTAGGTACAAAAATATTTCAGCGTAATTCGAACTCAAGGAATAAACAAGCCAATGTATCAAACCTCTGAAGGGGTAGAAAACTTGTGGAAGCTTCCTCCGCAAATGTTAAGGAAATTTTTCCTTCAACCTTCGAAATCTAGAAACATAACGCATAAATTTTTGTGCGTTGTAAATAGTTAATTACGTAGCTCGTTTTAACACATTACATTTCATTTGAGGTCTTACCGGTGTCTAGATGTTCGCAAAATATATACCCAATATAGTAGATCAAAACTACCCAAATGAAAACATGAATTTTACACGCATGCATTCTTTACTACAACCGCTGTCTCAAGGATATTACTTTCTAGAGAACATTTTACCTTCTAGAGAATACGAACAAAAATAAGCCACGAACCCCTTTAGCATCAACGGAATGCGTCCAGTTGAAAATAAGAATTCTTTGCACTCTACGAACTGCTTCGCAATACTTAGCCACTGAAGTTACAGAGCACATTAAACGATAGAAATACAAACAAATCAGATCAATGAAAACTGCTACACAATTAACAGCCGCACTTACCTATGGTCCTAATCCGCGAAAAACCAGCAAACTGCAGTGTAACCCCCTCTCCGGCAATGCCTGCCGACGTCTGAGCAGCGCGTGCAAGAAGTGACTGTTGCGACAAGCTCCGACGGCTTGGGCCGTGTTTGTGTATCGATAAATGTGGTCGCTGATCCAACGGTTGTATAGCACGACTAAGCGATTAGTGTGTCCGACAGTGAAGACTTCCTTTTTCGCCTCATTTCTGTGAACAGTTTTAGCACTTTCGGTGACTCGATATGAACATATGTTTGCAGAAAAGTGTAAATATACGTTTTAGCTTCCGAAAACTTACCGCTGAAGGTATTCCTGTTGGCTTCGTGGACTTATGAGCATACCCTTTTTCATATTTTGCTACGTGATATTTATTTATTGTATTTATATGGCCTCTAGCAGCCCAGATGTTTAACCAATTACATTGTTATTTAATATGTTTACAATTACACATTCACGTGTTACGTTCACAGTAAATTTTCGATATATCTCTCTTCTTCTTTATTACGTATTATCATTCCAAATAACACAAACTTATAACCTTTTCTATTTTTATGCTGATGATGTTAATAATTGACAATAATTTTCAGTCGTTATTGCGTTTTATGGGGTTCGTCATCGGAAATAAATAATTTAGGCCAGGTCCACACGCTGGGGCAGACGTTGCCTCCAACAATGTTCTTTCCAAAATTTCAGAGTATATTCCAGTCAATATTTTCAAAAACTTTCTCTAAATCTACAGATGATATAAACATAGATCTGCCTTTTTCTTAACTTATCTTCTAGGGTACGTCGTAGGGTCAGTATTGCCTCGCTTGTTCCTACATTTCTCCGAAACGCAGATTGATATTCTCCGGTGTCGGCTTCTATTAGTTTTTCAATTGTTTTGAAAGCAATTTGTCTCAGTATTTTGCAAGTAGCACTTATTAAACTGGCAGTTCGGTGGTATTAACCCTTGTCAGCACTTTTCTTAAGTGGAATTGGAACTGTTACATTTTTCCAGAAGTCTGAATCGATTTCGGTTGTTTCACATACCTAGCACACCATGTGGAAGAAATTTGTCATGGCTGACTGTCTCAAGGATCTCAGTAATTCTGATGGAATACCATTTACTTCAGGGGCCTTCTGTCCACTTAGGACTTTCAGTCATCTGTTAAATTCTTCTCATAGTATCCTATCTCTGATCTCATCTTCATCTGCTTCCTCTTCTTTTACTGCCTTCAAGCTCATTTCACTTGTATAGCCTTTCTATACATTCTTTCTACCTTTGAGCTTTCATACTTTCCCAAATGGGCTCGTAATAGTCATACGATTCTCTTATGTTCAAAGATCTCCTAAATTTTCCTAAGGCAGCATCAACCTTTCCCTAGTTATGCATGCTTCTACAGCCTTGCATTAGTTCTCGAGCTATTCCTGCTTAGCTATTTTGCACTTTCCTTCAATCTCATCTTTTAGACGTCTGTATTCCCCTTCATTCCCTGCGTTTTTAATATTTAATCCTTTCGTCAGTTAAATTCAATATCTCCTATGTTATCGAAAGTTTCCACAAGACCTTGTATTTCAGTGGCAGATGTGATCTTCTGCTGACTTCATTATTTCATCTCCCAAACCTACCCATTATCTTCCTGGCAGATTAAAACTGTGTGCCGGACCGAGACTCGAACTCGGGACCGTTGCCTTTCGCGGGCAAGCGCTCTACCGCCTAAGCTAACCAAGCACGACACACGCCCCGTCCTCACAGCATTAATTCCGCCAGTACCTCGTCTCCTGCCTTCTAAACTTCACAGAAGCTCTCCTGCGAACCTTGCAGAACTAGCACTCCTGGAAGAAAGGATATTGCGGAGACATGGCTTAGCCACAGCAGGTTCGCAGAGCTTCTGTGAGGTTTGGAAGGTAGGAGACGAGGTACTGGCGGAATTAATGCTGTGAGGACGGGGCGTGTGTCGTGCTTGGGTAGCTCAGGCGGTAGAGCGCTTGCCCGCGAAAGGCAACGTCCCGAGTTCGAGTCTCGGTCCGGCACACAGTTTTAATCTGCCAGGAAGTTTCATATCAGCGCACACTCCGCTGTAGAGTGAAAATTTCATTCTACCCATTATCTTCTATTACATTTCTTTCTCCTGTTTCAGTCCAACGTTGCCTAGTGCTTCCTCTTGTAACTCTGAAGAACCTCTGGTTCTTTCTACATCTACATTTATACTCCGCAAGCCACCCAACGGTGTGTGGCGGAGGGCACTTTACGTGCCACTGTCATTACCTCCCTTTCCTGTTCCAGTCGCGTATGGTTCGCGGGAAGAACGACTGCCGGAAAGCCTCCGTGCGTGGTTCTTTCAAGATATCCTGGTCCCTTCTTCATAATTTTTTCGATTTTAATCTATAGTTTATAACCCATGAATTATGGTCAGAGTGCACATCTGTCCCTGGAAATGTCTTACAGTTCAAAATCTGGTTTCCAAATCTCTGTCTTACAATTATATCATCAATCTAAAATCTTCCAGTGTCCCTAGGTCTGTTCCACGTAAAAACATTCTTTCGTGACTCTTAAACCAAGTGTTAGCAATGATTAAACTGTGCTCTGTGCAGTCGTGGCTACGATCATTCATTCACTATGCTATTCGTAGTGGTTTATGCACCTTCCTATATTATTATACTTTATTACGCCGTATCCAGCACTGAACCTCTTTTTTTTGTTGGTAACCCTGTACTGACCTGACCAGAAGTCCTTTTCTTCCTGGCACCGCAATTCAGTAATTCCCACTATATGTAACTTCAACTTGTCCATTTCCTTTTTTAAATCCACTGATCTACCCACCCGAATATTGGGTATAATCTCCTTCGCTCCTACCAGTAGAATGCCAGTTTTGTTTTTCTTGATGATGACATTCTCCTGAGTAGTTCCCTAGTGGGGGACTATTTTACCTCCGGAATAGTTTACCGAGGAGGATTGCATCATCACTAACCCATATAGAAGAGCTGCATGCCTTCAGAGAAAAAACGACTTTAGTTTTCCCATGCTTTCAGCCGTTCACTGTACCAGCAGCGGCCATGTCTGCTAATTTTACAAGGCTACATCAGCCAGTCATCCAGACTGTTCCCCCTGCAACTACTATAAGGGTGGCTGCCTCTATTGAGCAACCACGGGCTAGTGTGATCTCTAGATAGACATCCCTCCGTTGTGATTACAGCTGTGGTACTTCCATCTATATCGCTGGGGCATGCAAGCCACCCCACCTCGCAAGGTACATGGTTCAAGGTGGAGAGGAGGGTGGAGGGGGCAGGGGTGTGCCTGTGTCTTAGGTAATAAACGTCTGTCTCACTTGTCTGCTACTTTCTCCCATGCAGGTTGGGTGACATTCCAAAGGATTTCTTGAAGCACGGCCGGATCAGTTTTGTCATATAGTTCATTTCGTGTATGCCCATACTTATTCAGTAAGGCAGAGGTCTGGTGCAGGAGGCCAGCCAAGATCTCATCCTGTTCTGCAAGCCACCTCTATTGCTGACATGTTTACTGGCGACTAATTCTGATGGAAACACATCAGTTCCTTGGGATACAGTTGTCGCACAGACTGGATCATAATATTACTCCTAATACGGGTACATAAGGTCGTCCATCTATCAAATGAAGCATTCCAGGTCTACGGGAACACACCTAGCCCCAAACTACCAGAGACATGCGGCCTGCGGGGGATGACTTGCAAGTATATTACGGGTCTAAATGGGAGCCTTGTTGCCTTTATATTTATACTTCACCATTATTTGCTCAGGAATATACCATTCCCAGCAAACGCTAATAGACAGAGTAAATTATCATTCCGGGACTCTCCTTGATAGCTTGTAACGGGACATCCTCCTCTGGCATTGGACAGGTGAATATTATCTCAGTTGCTTTTCTGAAAACTTCCATATAATTTCATACACAGTATGCTATATTTCAAGCTACAACATATGAAAATGAATTACTTTATAAAATATTTTAGTTTCGATGTTATAGTCGATAAGCACCAGTTCTGAATGTACAGTTAAAATTATTTTTTTAGAAACATTTGAAATTGCGAATTATTTGCACACTTAAAATTTCTATTATTAATTACGCAATCCTGTACTGTTTACTATGTTTATTTCTGGATTCATTTATGAAATAATAATCGTAATGAATAATGTAACAACAACTAATAGGAATTCATTTGTTGAGAAAAATTGTAAACCCTTTGGAATATTGTTATTTCCGCAGAGTGTGAGAGTCGTAAGCTTGCCTCTGATGTGATCGGACGTATTTTTGTATAATAGGTGCGAATAATGTAATTTCGGCTTTGTTAATGTGAAAAATCGAAATACTGTATGATTTACTAAAATGCGAGAAAATCTGCGGAACATATACAGGGTGAGTCAGGAGGAAAAGTACATGCTTTGAGGGATGCTCGTATTAGTGATTCTGAACAAAAAACTCCGTATGGACGTATGACCTATTCCTAATGTTTTCCGAGATAGAATACATTTAATATAACTTTTGTACGTTTTTCTTGAATAACTAGAAAACCGCACCCTCCAGCGAAAACGTGTCGCAGTAGAAAATTAAACTATATTAAATTTCCTACAGTAAAGTTCCTCTTCATTTTTTTTCTAGAACTAATGGTTCGTGCGAAGAGAGCGCAAGAAATGAAAAAGTCGCTCGACGCGCATGCGGTGTAGCTTACGTAGTTTTTGTAGGCCAATTTGAGATAACATATTGAGGTAGCAACTTGAGACGAACAGTTTGACACGGGACACTTGTGGTCTATCAAGTTGGGAAACTACCTCAAATTGGCCAACAAAAACTACGTAAGCTACAGCGCATGCGCGTCGAGCGAGTTTTTCAACTTCTCGCGCTCTCTTCGCTCAAACTCTTAGTTCTAGAGAAAAAAATTAATAAGGCCTTTTTTGTAGTAAATTTAATATAGTTTAATTTTGTACTGCAACAAGTTTTCGCTGGAGGGTGCGGTTTTCGAGTTATTCACGAAAACCGTACAAAAGTGCTATTAAATGCGTTGTATCTCGAAAACCATTCGGAATAGGGCATACGTCCATATGAAGTTTTTTGTTCAGAATCAGTAATACTATCACCTCTCAAAGCATGTACCTTTCCTCCTGACTCACTCTGAATTTACGTAAAAAATTCTCCAACAACCACCTTCAAATTTATTTAGTTCAAGTCAACCGTGAGGACCTGATGTTAGATTTTCAGCTTCAAGAATCAGACCCCTAGACAAGAAGAACTGGAGCGATCTCAATATGACAAGCTAAGTAAACTTGAAAGTTCGCTCCTCTAAAATCTCCATAAAAGTCTTTGCTTATTAATTACTTGGACTGGGCGTTGTTTCACGTGGACAATAGATGGAAGACGGAAGTAGGGGAGAGATTACTGGCTATTCATGTATTTCTTTTTGTCTGGCTTCCAGAAACCGATCCTGAACCACATACCTTAATCCGTGAAACTCAACTAAATCACGATTAACAAGTAATTTCTCAGCTGTTTCTTGATGAGTTTATGGGCGTGACTAGTATTGTTGCACACCAAAGTCCACTTTCCTCACGCCTGTCGGGTTCTCCAGGGTCTCAACAACGTATTATTCATCGTCGTGCAATGTGCTCAACAACCCCGTATTGTGACTCACTCTTAGATGACGTCGAACTCCCATATGACACAACAGTAATGACAAGGGCGCGAGTAGCCTCTTGACGATGAATCACGATTCATGAATAATGTGGCTTTACTCAAAGAGAGGTGATGGAGGTGTCTGACCTTGGATTGTGTCCTGTGATAGGATATTACTGGACGAATGGTAGGCCATATTAGACTCTCGGTCTGTACAGCTGCAACCATCACCATATAACGTTATGACGTTCTACTTCAGTATGGAAGATATGCAGTTTAGTACTGCACATGTAACTGCGTCCAAACAGACCTACACGTGGACACAGAACGTAGGATTCCAATATCCAACGTTCTTAGTCTGCTAACGAAAAGTTGTTTCAGTTACAGAAGTCTGTTATGGTATTTCATTACAAATACATTAGCATTTTTCGTTATTATTAACCCTTCTAATACCGAGTTTTTTTTGTTACACTGAGTACCATTGGGGTCTTTAGTGACCCCAACGGAATTTATTTTTTATTAAGGATAGTTTTAATAATGGTAGAATAAAATCACATTCCTTATTTTTTCCGCAATCTAAAACATGATGTCAGTGACACTACATTAAATTAAAATGCATATTTTTTTCAAAATTATTTATTTCCGTAAAATTTACAAACGATTCTCATGAAACTACAAACATTTTTGATTAAATTCCGAATTGACATTTATGACGAATTACACTTACAGCAATAAATTGCAGAGTGATTTATACACACAGAACATCCACATTTTGAACATTTATCCGTGAATTTTCTATCCTCAGACCTTTTACAAAACGGTGACCTTCCTCTTTTTTTTGTCTGTACTGTTGATGGAAGTACTGGGGAAATAATTTTGTCTGGCTTTCTTCCGACGAGCTGCTTTCCTAATTCTATGAGAAATGCCCGTCTATCGTGGTTGATCCTTTGTGCCCAGTCTGGCGTAAGATGTAGCCATATGATAAATGCATTCAGTGCACTGATATCAATCGTGTTGTAAAATAATACCATTGGCCACCTTCTGCTCATCCTCTTTGTAGTGTACGTTCTAACCAGCTTGTCCATGGTATCTACTCCTGATTTTGTTTTATTATACTCCAGAATCATTACTGGCTTGCATTCTTGACGATCTTCCACTGCCTTCCTTGAATGCATTGTACTGAGCAAAGTTACAACTTTTCCCTTTTTCGGACGATATGAAATAATTGAAGCATCTTGGAATCCAAAAATAGATGAATATTTGACTCGACCTTTGGTCAGAGTGAAAGCTTGTGGTAGTTCTCCTTTGTTTTTTCTAATTATTCCTAAGAGTGTGAGATTGATTTTCAGAAGTTCTCTCGCCAAACTAAGGCTAGTGAAAAAATTGTCAGTTGTTACATTTCTGCCACTGTTTTCTAAGCCTGTCACCACATCTAAAGCAACTCTCTTGCCTTGACCAACTTCACGAGATTAAGTTTCTTGTCGACCAGTGTAAACTTGGAGATTGTGAACGTAAGACGTTGCACTATCACATAAGGCCCATAATTTCAACCCATATTTTCCTGGTTTTGAAGGAATATATTGCCGAAATGGACATCTACCATGGAATGCCACAAGTTGTCCATCAATTGTTATATTGCTGTGAGGAACATATGCTTCTTGAAATGTCGTCAAATCGGATGCACCTTGAAATTTGCGTAAAGCGATTTCTAGCCATCGCTTCACGAAAAATGGGTCTATCATCCTCTTTGTTCCACAGATGTGTAACTGCTTCGTTATGGGCCTTGTAAGCACCTGCTAGGATCAAGACACCGATAAAACACATCAGTTCAATGGCATCTACTGGTTTCCATTTACTACCGTAAACAAGACTACCCTCTTTGTTTGTCCACTTTAGAATTACATCAACTATGTTTCTCCTAAGAAACAACTGAAAAGCAGATTCTATGGAGTCCACATTTTTCACTGCGAATTTTATTGGACCTGGCTTTACTCGCATTATCTTCCATTTCTCTTCTCTTCCACAACCTCTTCTCAACTCGTGTTTGTGTCACAATTCTTCTTTGTTTTTAGACCTACACGAAATAAAAAAATAAGAAATACCAAGGGTATATCTTGGCGCTAGACCCTAACGCACATTTACAAAAATACAATGTGTGCTTACATATAACAGACAGAAATATGTGTTACTTCCTGTTCAGGCTGGACATCTGCGCTGTCCAAATCTTCTTCACAACTTCTGTCTGATTGAGGAATATTCTCTTCTAAGACGTCAATTTCTCCATCGCTGCATGAGACATCAGCAACTATATCTCTGATATCACTATTTGATTCTCCAGATAGAGGATTATCCTGCAGTAATATTTCAAGCACTTCGTCTTCGGAAACGTGACAAGACATTTTCCACTAAATGCAACACACACAATAGTAGTCTCCACTTGTATGGGACAAATAAGTGTCGGCTTATAAAGTATTGGCAACAATCACACGTGACAACAATATTTACAAGAATAAAACCAAGGAAATACAGCAGCAGTTACGGAATCACTGCAATATTATTGGGTAATAATACCGCAAGAGAGAAATGGGGTCGCATTTAACCCCAATGGTATTCAATGGTTCTCTCTCGATTTCCAGCAAAACTAAATATTTTCAAAAAGTTGTATTAATATATTACAAACCGATTACTTAATTCAGGAAAAGTCCTAATTTTTCATAATTTTTAGGAATAGGAAATAAGGTATATTTTACAGAAAATTAAGGCCTGGGGTCATTATAGACCCCCCTGTATTAGGAGGGTTAATGGAGAAGAGCGGCTAGTACGGGCCCCTTAAGCCAAAATTAGTACAACACTTTTGTCGTTGTTTATAAATTAAGTATAACTGCATGAAATTTTTATTTGAAGATGCAGCAGTGCATAAAACCACGGAACGTTCCGGACTCTACTGACGAGCACTGAGGAAAACTGAGGGAGCTAGGAAAACTTTAAAAGGTACATTAAAATGAAAAAAATCCGCGAGTATACCCAGTGCGTCTACTTTTCATGTAGCTCACCCAATGTAACCGAAGTGTAAAGACCGATTTACGCCATTAATTGTTGACCCCAATTAAAAATCGTGTTATAAAATTTCTTATGTCGGAATCTCGTACATAACTGTACGAGCCTGACCGTGTCGTCGTACCTCGTACAGAAGACCACAAATCTCTATTTGTACGAGGAACCTCGTACGTTTGGCAACCCTGGCTCTAGCCGTTACCAAATGATTTATGTGCTCCGCTTTACTTTGAGCTGTGCTTGCTAGTTGTTTCTTTTATTATTTTGAAATTAGTGAATACAGCAATCTTGTTCATTCACAGGGTTCGAATGTGGCATTCACAATACCAGATGGAATCAGGGATCCATATGCCCATTATTACATTAGTTCTGTCTTTCCAAGAGCACAGAACATAGACTTAGGCTGCCAGCCCTGTGAGAGGGAGGCGTGACTTGTCCCCCCACTCTGCTGTTCTCCTTACGACAGCTAGAATTCCTCGTTTGTTTTACGATCGCGGCAGACTGCCAGAAAAGTGTCCGTTATAACATGAGTGCCCCTACGCGAAATAATAGAGCACGTATAAATTGTTCGAACTTGTAATCTGGATTTTGAGGAAGCAAATTTAATCAAATTACCAACATTTAAAACTAAAAGCATTGTTCTCACCAAAAGCACCAACTCCAATACTTTGGGAAGACAGCTTCAAAATAATTAGTGTGAATGGTATTGTAAATCGATTCGTCGCTCCTTCTTGTTGGCAAATAAATCCGTCATCTCAGATTTAAATGTTCCTATTTTGCACATGAATGACTTTTCACAGGGCACTCAGTTATTCCCCTTTCTTGGTGTTTGGTAGGAATGTTTTAATTCTCTTGAGCATTGAAAAGCACCGCTCAGCTCCTGATGTCGAGATAGGCGTCGTGATTATCAGTTTCAAAACTTTAATAGTCTCGTCGAATGTGTCACAAACTTCATCCTCTACAATCAGCGAAAGAAACAGAATTGCTCCAGAAACTGCTCTCAATTCAGATCTAGTATAGAAGACTTGAAATCACCCCAACTTTCTTTTTTCCAGAAGTGTATATGTGTATTTAATTTCAAGGTATTTGTCAGGAAAATCTGTGATGTATTTGTCAAACTGATTTACATCAAATAAGTTGGCAGCAATGAGGTGTCCAGTGAACTGAAAATGTAATTTTATTTCTGAAGGGACGGCATCGTACTCTTCCAAAGCATCTCTTTTTTTATGCCGATGAAGAATCCGTCGCTTCTTGGCAGGCATCGTTTCGTCATTCTCGAAAATAATCTCGTTAAGGATGGAGTCAATGTCATCTCTGATGTTTGGCAATACCGCTTTAACGCTCTGGTTGCCTTGCGTTGCCGTGGTCGGTTCAGTTATCTTCTTCTGAAGCCGATTAAAAGTACGTCTGCATGAGGTATTATCTTACAGATAAATGATAGCCAGAAAATGAATTCGTTATCTTGCAGTCTTTGTTTGTATGAACCAGCTTTTTCAATAGTAGAAGGTAGTTTTATGCTCTCACTTGTTTCAGTGACTGCTATAACAGTAATAAGATTTTTCCCTGGTTTCAAAAACATCTTCTACTACTCGCGAATGGTAATTCCATCCCGTTACACACGCGGGGCAAGCTTTTTTGAATAATGCTATGCAACACTTTTGATCTCTGTGGCGAGTTAGAAAAGAAAGAAGAATTACCTGAATGGTGTGCAAAAATGATGCCGGCTTTGTGATTAACAGAGGCTGCCTTAGACATAAGGTTGAACTGATGCACATAACAAGGGATGCAGTTTGCATTTGGATATTTGTCTTTAATTGATTTCTGAACCCCGTTCGACTTCCCACTCTTAACGTTTGCACAATCGCAACTCTGAGCTCAGTCATCGCCAATTTATGGTTCAATTTCTTTTAGAACACTCTCAGCTATAGTGTGAGCATTCTTACTATCTGTATTGACAAAGTTCCAAAACCTTTCACAGGTTTTCCCTCAACAATATAACGCAAAAAAAGAACCAACTGAAAATCGCAAGACACATCTGTGCTTTCATCCGCGATTATTGCAACATAATTGGCACGTTTTATTTCTTTACGAACTTTATCGTGGTACACTTCCAATGTGCATTGCAGCAGTTCGTTCTGAACAGTCATAAAAATGCCTTTGAACACCGATGCTTGGATGAAATGAACTTGAAGATCTTTATCCAGTTCCGCGTTGAACTGAATTAGGTAGCGAAAAACCCCCTTATTTTGAGAGGCATCAGATTCATCGTGGCCCCTGAGAGCCAGTTCCAAAGCACCACAGAACCTAATACAGCTTACAATTAAGTTCAATACATATCTATTCCTTCTTACACGTTTGTTGTGGCTGTTACTTGTTTGTCTATACTGCGAATCTAATTTCTACTGAATGTTGGTTTTTCCTACAAATGAAAGACCAAGCACTTAATCATGTACCACTTTGACATTTCATGTACTTTCATTGTAGACCATATATGCCCAAAATCAGTTATTCCGGTCTTACACCAATGAACATGTCTCCCAAATAACACACAAAGAAACAAAAAAAAAAAGCATTGCTTCCTTCACAACCACAAATCCATTTCTTCTTTTGGTAAATTTCTACATTGAACTTACGGCATCGATTTTTTGTTTGCTGCTACAGAATCAGATTTGGGAGTGGACTACCTAGTGTTTTTTATCTGAGAGTCCTGTCACAAAATAGCGTTTTTAATAACTCATTTAATTTGTTCATGTTTGCTATTTTCACAGTCAACTGAATTTTCCCTTATAGATAACACTGTGCAGACAGCTGTTTACAGTCAATTACCTGACCTCGCAATAACCGCAACATGTTTGTACAGAACTGTATGACACGAACGACACGAGTGTAAAGAGAAATACTACACCTTTGTTTGGAAAACAGATGCTCTATATGTGGTGAATACTTAAGTTTTTTTTTTTTTTTTTTTTTTTTTTGTAGCAATAGCCCTGCTGCTGTGAGATATACCAGAACTGAAATAATGCGTCTTAGTTTCAAGATCTAAGGGCATAATTATATTCAAATTACATATAGCTATTAATCATGCTACTTAAGCGTTGGGTGCTAATGACTGTAGCAGTTTTGCACCCTAAGACTATAACAAAAATAACAAAAAAAACTTAAGCGTATTATTTCTTTATTCGATTTAATTAAGCATTAATTAGCGTTTAGGAATGGATTAACATTAACTTGCAGAAACACTGTGAAACTGAATTACAAGAAATCTGCGCCCTGATGTATTCTAATATGATCGCTAGATGGCAGATAGTGCTTCTGTAGGTCCCGCACTTTACTGCTCTTTGGCTGAAGGAACATGAAACTTTGAGTCAGACTAGCTGTGGCTCACCTCTGCCATAAGAGGCACGTAGAAACCATTGGCCGAACCTTTCACACGGCGCTTATGAGGACAGACGGTGCCAATCTGTAGTTGGCTCCAAGCTTCAGAAAACTAAAGCAAGAGCACGCACGCTTCTTCTAATCAGAAAATACATTCTCCGAAACAATGTTTTATGCACAGTTAACATAGATTATTCTTTCTTTCTTTTTTATACAAGTGATGGCACGGCATAGCAGCACTACCTTAGAAGCCGCCCCTCGAGTCTATGTCATAAATAAATGTTATTTGTCTTTTAATGACGAACGTGGTGGGCAGTGTAATTTTCAGCATTTGTTTATACTGTTGAAGGTACGAAGCAATAATATTACACTAGTAGACTAGTAGACTATTAATATCTAAGTAGCCTAATGTTAATTGTATTGTAATAACGAAATCCAGCTCGCTCAAGCCAGTTTGTGTTTTCGCCATTTTTTGGTGTGAAGTGTCAGTCAGGTAGTACGGGCCATACCAAAGTTGGGTGCATCAAAACTATAATGTAACAAAAAAAAAACTGAAGTAAAACTAGCAGCATAAACGTAAATTTTACTGTAGAAAATAATACTTTGGTTTTTTCACGTGATGCAAGTTAGCTAAACAATACCTGACTAATTTTCAATGTTAAAAGGGAAAAAAATTGTTTTCGTTCTGATACAATGAATCCTCAATGCCAGCCCAAAGGTTCATGTGTCCAGTCCTCAGATCTTTCACACTATATCAAGTTTTATTCGAAAAAGCCCCCCGCAATCATTCTTCATTTGAAAAACCCCATATCAGGTGTCATAGATGTCTGCATATTTCCTATAATGGTTTTAATCTCCTTTGCGGTGTAGTTCTAGGAACAGAAAATGATCAGCAGCAGACCTTTCCGTCATTTCGCCTTCCAAAACATTTGAGACTGATTGCTTCATTGCAGTCTCAGACCACTCCCGTCGACCCTCACGAGCACGTATCTTTTGAACCTTGGCCTTGAGCACCCCCTCACAAAAAAGGAGAAGAAAAGATTTGCTTGTGTGGCTTGCACAACCTGACTTTGGTATGGCCCCTACTACCCGACTGACACATTAGACCGAAAAATGGCGGAAACACAAACGGGGATTGAGTGAGCTGGATTTCGTTATTACAATAGAATCTACATTAGGTTACTTAGATATTAATAGTCTACTAGTGTATTGATATTACTTCGTACCTTCAACAGTATAAACCGATGCTGAAAATTACACCATCCACGATGTTTGGCATTAAAAGACAAATAACATTTATTTGTGACATAGACTCAACAGCTAAATCACTCAAGTTCTAGCGAGTAGTGGAGTGATATTTACTCTTTATTCAAAGCTCAGCTCTGGACGCGTTCGCTGTCTAACGGCAAATCTGAGATAAATCAGATGGCCCATACTTCTCGCTGGTCCATACTGACTGCCATTCTCTTATTAAACAACTGTTTGAAACTACTGTGGAGAGTGCTCAGGTCATCGATTGTTACTCTCCCTATCTTTTCCAGATGATGGGACTGTCCGATCAGAGATTTCCTACATCAGTGCGCTAATTGCACAAGATACTACAACTCAGTATCGACGTTGTTATAAGGTTATCGTCCCTACCAGCCAAAGTTTATCCAGTACAACGTCGAATCCACTGTAAGAAATTAGCAGTGTAGTTTTTGACAAACAACCCAGCTGTCACAGTTACTCATCTGATCCAGTCGCTAAGCAGACAATAAACATGACTTCTCTCCGAGTTCCAAGATCCACAGTCTGCATAAGCTGCCAACACTGTAGACCATGACAGTGTGACAAGGAAATTCTGTGTTGGATGAGTTCAAAATGGTTCAAATGGCTCAGAGCACTATGGGACTTAACATCTATGGTCATCAGTCCCCTATAACTTAGAACTACTTAGACCTAACTAACCTAAGGACAGCACACAACACCCAGTCATCACGAGGCAGAGAAAATCCCTCACCCCGCCGGGAATCGAACCCGGGCGTGGGAAGCGAGAACGCTACCGCACGACCACGAGCTGCGGACTGTTGGATGAGTATTCTATAACTGCGTGTGCTAGTGGTCTGTAGTAAAAGACATGCAATATAAAACCACTTGTCCAGTGTTTGATGCCACTCATTTTCTAGCTCCTTTCAATGTTCATTTTGTCTTTAGGGAAAAAAATGTGTGTAAGAAATCAATCATGATTAACCTCGTTTTCTTGCACACCAAAAGTAACAGTTCAGCCCACAAACATTTTTGCCGCAGAGTTGTCAGCGGCTGTTAATCTATGAACAATTTATGTTCTAAAATTCTCCAAGGACCTCCATTCCAGACATCGGGCGCCAGTTGCTACCCAGTGATTTCCTTCTGTAGTATGTAGTGTCTTCTATTACTCATTATTTTGGTGATTTCTTGGGACATGATATGCAAACAAATGCATTTTTTGAATTTTCGATGTGGTTTATTTTCTGTACCATTAATTAGTTTTCAGGCCACTGAAGACTCATCATCTTATGGAGGACGTGCAGCTAGACACTGTGGCCATGGTTACCTCACTTTTTCATGGTATCCATAGCAAAGTCATTCTGATAATGTACATTCAGCAGAATAACACATACACTTTACTTAGCTCCACTTAGTTTCACATTCACTCAGTCATTTGGATGAAAAAATATATTTCTGTGTCCTAGTTTCATATGTTTCTTTCGATTAAGTTGTTTCAATATACACTTCCTCGAAGTTCTCAGGCTCTCTGTTTTATTCCATTCCATATGCAATTCAAAACTGATACTTGTCACAAATCTTTTGATTGCTTCTACACTACTGGCCATTAAAATTGCTACACCACGAAGATGACGTGCTACAGACGCGAAATTTAACCGACAGGAAGAAGATGCTCTGATATGCAAATGATTAGCTTTTCAGAGCATTCACACAAGGTTGACGCCCGTGGCGACACCTGCAACGTGCTGACATGAGGAAAGTTTACAACCGATTTCTCATACACAAACAGCAGTTGACCGGCGTTGCCTGGTGAAACGTTGTTGTAACGCCTCGTGTAAGGAGGAGAAATGCGTACCATCACTCTTCCGACTTTGATGAAGGTCGGATTGTAGCCTATCGCGATTGCGGTTTATCGTATAACGACATTGATGCTCGCGTTGGTCGAGATCCAATGACTGTTAGCAGAATATGGAATCGGTGGGTTCAGGAGGGTAATACGGAACGCCGTGCTGGATCCCAACGGCCTCGTATCACTAGCAGTCGAGATGACAGGCATCTTATCCGCATGGCTGTAACGGATCGTGCAGCCACGTCTCGATCGCTGAGTCAACAGATGGGGACATTTGCAAGACAACAACATCTGCACGAACAGTTCGACGACGTTTGCAGCAGCGCGAACTATCAGCTCGGAGACCGTGGCTGCGGTTACCCTTGACGCTGCATCACAGACAGGAGCGCCTGCGTTGGTGTACTCAACGACGAACCTGGGTGCACGAATGGCAAAACGTCATTTTTTTCGGATGAATCCAGGTTCTGTTTACAGCATCATGATGGTCGCATCCGTGTTTGGCGACATCGCGGTGAACGCACATTGGAAGCGTGTATTCGTCATCGCCATACTGGCGTATCACCCGGCGTGATGGTATGGTGTGCCATTGGTTACACGTCTCGGTCACCTCTTGTTCGCATTGACGGCACTTTGCAACAGTGGACGCTACATTTCAGATGTGTTACGACCCGTGGCTCTACCCTTCATTCGATCCCTGCGAAACCCTACATTTCAGCAGGATAATGCACGACCGTATGTTGCAGGTCCTGTACGGGCCTTTCTGGATAAAGAAAATGTTAGACTGCTGCCCTGGCCAGCACATTCTCCAGATCTCTCACCAATTGAAAACGTCTGGTCAATGGTGGCCGTGCAACTGGCTCGTCACAATACGCCAGTCACTACTCTTGATGAACTGTGGTATCGTGTTGAAGCTGCATGGGCAGTTGTACATGTACACGCCATCCAAGCTCTGTTTGACTCAATGCCCAGGCGTATCAAGGCCGTTATTACGGCTAGAGGCGGTTGTTCTGGTTACTGATTTCTCAGGATCTATGCACCAAAATCGCGTGAAAATGTAATCACATGTCAGTTCTCGTATAATATATTTGTCCAATGAATACCCGTTTATCATCTGCATTTCTTCTTGGTGTAGAAATTTTAATGGCCGGTAGTGTAATTCAGATAAAGATATAAAAGCATGTGTTTTATTTATTTATACATTATTATCTGTATTACTATTAAAACCATTAAGTTCATGACTTTTAGGATTCTCTACTATACTAATACTGTTTTTTAAAAACTAACAACAGAAAAATTAATTGTGATCTCCGTCGAACACATATTTTGCTTTAGTTGAAATGTTCATTAAAACCAATCCTTTACATCTCTACAGTATTCTCTATAACTTACAAAAATAAATTCCAGTTACATTTTAAAATATTTACGATGTACTCTAGCTCGTGTCTTATTCCTCAAGACTTCCCTTAACTAAATATCGTTGCTGACTGCTAATCGCAGTTGGGCACTGATTTCGACCAATAGCTTGCAAGGTCAGACCTCCATCCCTGGAGCAGTTCCACTTTTTATAATTCGATTGCATGAGCGTCATCATTCATCCACTTTCTTTGTGTCTATGTCTCATGTGCTCAACTGATGAGACGCGTGCCTTGAGCACAGAGGACTTTGACACGTATACTTGTTGTAAACATCCATCAGAGAAATTAATTAACAGCTTTTTGTATGAAAGATGGAAAGGCATGATAATGGAGGAGTGTATGACAGCAGACAAGAAGAATATTGTTAAAAAAATAATGACAATGCAACAGAATGGCAAGAAGTTGCATTACATGATTGGGTCGGCCAACACAACATGTAGCATTTGCTGGAATTGTATCTCTTTCCAAAATGTCTATCCATTCTCCCATGACACAAGAAGCAGTTGTGAGATGTGCTGGAAATACAGTACCTAAAACTTCCTGGCAGATTAAAACTGTGCGCCGGACCGAGACTCGAACTCGGGACCTTTGCCTTTCGCGGGCAAGTGCTCTACCAACTGAGCTACCCAAGCACGACTCACGCCCCGTGCTCATAGCTGTACTCCTGCCAGTATCTCGTCTCCTACCTTCCAAACTTTACTGAAGCTCTCAAGCTAACCAAACGAGGTACTGGCAGAAGTAAAGCTGTGAGGACGGGGCGTGCGTCGTGCTTGGGTAGCTCAGATGGTAAGCCGGCACGGTAGCTCAGCGTGTTTGGTCAGAGAGCCGGTTGGTCTATGTAATAAAAAAACTGCGTGGAAGGATCAACAAACGAACTTGAACGGATGTCATTGTGACGTCCGCAACGACCAAACACAACGATCAACAACGAACAAAATGAAAAAAAAGATGGTAAAACACTTGCCCGCGAAAGGCAAATGACCCGAGTTCGAGTCTCGGTCCGGCACACAGTTTCAATCTGCTAGGAAGTTTCATATCGGCGCACACTCCGCTGCAGAGTGAAAATCTCGTTCTGAATACAGTACCTGTCGGTGGGTACTCGTCCTGCCCTAAAATCCCATATATTGATATTAAAAAAATATCATTATCGGCCCTCGATATGGCCAACAGGTAATGAAATATCGACGTACCGGCCTGTAAAAATACCGGCTACGCATTGTAAATATATTGTCTGTTTTAGAACTGTATATTTAAGTATTAGATATTCCGTACATCAACAAGCTAGCAGCCTTCTTATTCCCCTTAGAACATGAATTGAAACGAAAACTATGCACGTTCAAATGGTTCAAATGGCTCTGAGCACTATGGGACTCAACTGCTGAGGTCATTAGTTCCCTAGAACTTAGAACTAGTTAAACCTAACTAACCTAAGGACATCACAAACATCCATGCCCGAGGCAGGATTCGAACCCGCGACCGTAGCGGTCTTGCGGTTCCAGACTGCAGCGCCTTTAACCGCACGGCCACTTCGGCCGGCCTATGCACGTTCAAGCTTGGCGATAACCACTTTGCTAACTACGGTAACTGCATGTAAGTGCCCATATAAAAGGTGACCAACAGGTTCGTCGTTCGGTTTTGTCACATATCGGATTTGTCCCGAACATTTCATGTCGACTTATCTGTTCCTTCATTTCTGTAAACGCCAGCGACCAAGAAGTTACAGTGTCAAAAATGCGTGGTGAAGTCAAACGTTGCAGTTTCTGTTGGTAGCGCCGAGCACCGAGTAAATCAGCATTATCCCTCACATGCCCCTGGCCACCGCAAAGACCAATCTTTTCATTTAGATTTTTGTTCATCATTTTCGGCCACTGGCTTTGAAGAATGCCGATGTGAAGAGATAGCACACTAGTTGCTTTAAAAAGTGGTTTTTAATGCAACTAGTGTGCTATTTCTTCACATCGAAAATCTTGTTATTCCATTCACACCGCCAGTCTCACCCTCCGTCTCCGGTACAATCGGACTTCTTTGTGCCACCTAGACTTGCTTCACACAGCCAAAGAAAAAGACTGTGTGAGCATACAAGCAGTGAGGGCAGATTAGAAGGGAAGTTCTGCGCCGCAGAGTGCGTGGCTGGCGGTTGCCACGAGGCCGTGGAGAGTGGCTAGCGATTACGCGGCCTTGGAAAAACCCGAACGGAAGCTTGGCAGTGGTATGTATGGCCGTGTTTGCGCGCTTGGGGGAATTTATATGCCAGAGAAAAATTGATAAAAACCTAACTAAGAGTGACAGTTAGGTGCGAGTTGGAACTCATGGACAGAAAAATATGTAAAGCTAAATTATCTAGACGTGTCACAAAAATACATAATAGTTTACAAGTTATCGTTGTCTTAAAAATTGTAAATTTATGAAAGTTCAAAAGCTATGATCTCGGCAATGCTTGGCTGATTAATATGAACGAATGCGGCTAGTAGAGCTGCATAGAGTAATCGTAGCCGATTTAGCAGAATATGTACCATTTTTGAATGAGAGGTCGGAATATGGGATTCAGCAGAGAGAAACTGTGTTTTTAGCAATAAATATATATATCGGTATCGAAAAGGCTAATTCGAGCGCCGATATTTTTACTTTATATTATATTTTTTGTAATTTTCGGTAAATATTTCAAACTGTTCTTTTGAAATTGTACTAGAACGTAATTTTAGTTCACTGTGTGAAGGAGTTTTACTACTGTTTGAGCTTTCATCATATCCAGTTACTACAGTACTGGGCACTACACACTGCAAAAATTCGCTGAAAATGATGAAAATATTTATATAATTGGTGATGGTGCTATTCGCCGATTTTTGATAAAAAAACAGTTTAGATTAAATATTTAGCTCAATCCCCCACATGCTATGGCACAAAAATATATAGATTTGTTACCCTCAACACTCAGCTTAATTGAGCGGCCCCAGAGATGTGGCTGGTCTCATTGCTTGGCTACGTTTTTCGTCATAGGGTACCAGCTCACACCTATTGTAAACATTTTCAAGCTGAAATAAAATATTAAAAAAAAACAATGCAGGCAGGTGTAATTTAAAATATTGAATCATTCACGTTGATTTATAATTTGAACAAGTAGTTTATTTCTGTTTACCCACGAATAGTCTTCAATATATTGACTAAACACTTAAAATACAGTCTGAGGGGCTTTAACATAAGCGCAACCATTAATAACTGATGCTACAACACCTCACTATAAAATTCATATGTTGCGATTACGGTACTCGACAGTCTGTTCGCAGTTCACAAAATACACTGTTGTCTGCTGTCCTAAATCACTACTTTGCGCTCAACTTGACCGTTTTCGAACGTCGCTACGTACATACTTGACTCCGATCGTGGCCACCAACCCAGTACCACCCCCAGATGGGCAGCACGTCCGGCTCTTAGCGTCGTTCAAACTCAACTCCACGAAGATGACCGCCCTATACACCCTCGAAACGGCTGCCTAACTCGAAGCAATGTTCGTCAAAAAAATTACGAACATTTTAAACTAAACGCAAAAACACATGATGTATTGACATATATACCGCCAAAGTATGTTGGGAAGTATGCCGATATATCGATATTTTAACAACAGCCCTGATCAGGACATGGCAGTATACTTAGACTGCTATGCAATCAGGAGGATATACTCATATATATACATAAGTGCGAATATTTTCATTGGTGACTCAGGACAATTTACTGAACAACATTACATTAGTATTTACATCATTTGCAGGCAAATAATTGTAGCTATTAGAAGTAGTACTTTTTAGGTTGGTTAGTACCTCCAATGTATTTGTGGCAACAGCAAGCCATGTTTACCTTCCCCTGGTCAGCAGATCAGGAAATGAGCGTTTGGCGTCATTGGCCGGGATGCCCCTTACTGGCCAGGTCCGGACGCCTTGGTGCAGGTCTTATTACATTCGACGCCACATTGGGCGACAGCAGGTCAGGTGTTGAGGTGTGGACACATGGGCACAAAACGGTTAGTGGTGAAGTTGTTGTTGTTGTTGTTGTTGTGGTCTTCAGTTCTGAGACTGGTTTGATGCAGTTCTCCATGTTACTCTATCCTGTGCGAGCTTCTTCATCTCCCAGTACCTACTGCAACCAACATCCTTCTGAATCTGCTTAGTGTATTCATCTCTTGGTCTCCCTCTACGATTTTTACCCTCCATGCTGCCCTCTAGCACTAAATTGGTGATCCCTTGATGCCTCAGAACATGTCCTACAAACCGATCCCTTTTTCTAGTCAAGTTGTGCCACAAACTCCTTTTCTCCCCAATTCTATTCAGTACCTTCTCATTAGTTATGTGATCTACCTATCTAATCTTCTGCATTCTTCTGTAGCACCACGTTTCGAAAGCTTCTATACTCTTCTCGTCCAAACTATTTATCGTCCATGTTTCACTTCCATACAAGGCTACGCTCCATACAAATACTTTCAGAAACGACTTCCTGACACTTAAATCTATACTCGTTGTTAACAAATTTCTCTTCTTCAGAAACGCTTTCCTTGCCATTGCCAGTCTACATTTTATATCCTCTCTACTTCTACCATCATCAATTATTTTGCTCCCCAAATAGCAAAACTCCTTTACTACTTTAAGTGTGGTGTGGTTACAGCCGTGTAAAAACACCAGACCATAAAGTTTGTGACGTGTTTGTGGGAAGAGTGTTCAATGCGGAGAAAAAATAACCAACATACTGATGTGAGTGCATATTAAATTTACACATATAAAAATATTTGGACTTATACAGGGTGAACGTTAATAAAACCGACAAAATGCAGGGACGGATTCTTGAATGGAAATGGAAGGAAAAAGGTGCTATGAATGTGTGTCCGGAGGGGCTTCGATGTCACGGTATATGGCACTGACGAATGGATGTTCCTTTGACCACGTGCGGTCTGCTCCTTGTGTGTTACAGTCTGAGTGTTGACGCAGCGTGCAGTAAGCAGCGGAATGGCTCGCCGGTAAAGAGAACTGATGACAGAAATCCCATAATTTTGATGGTCTGGTGCAAAAACCATCCACAAAATCCTTCCATAAAGGGAAATCCGCTGCTGATAACTCTTGTACTTGTTGCAGATGAAAGGGATAGTAGCGGTTGTCATGCAGGATATACATAATCGTACTTTGGCTTACACAATGTTTGCGGGCCATTTGTTAGAAGCTTTTACCAGAGTTTGTCTCAGCATCTGTAGAGCCCGGTCCTCCAAATATGGTGTAGCACAGTCCACCACCTCCCTGCACGTTCATCTGTCCGAAAGGACCCATGATCACACAAACGCCGTGAAAGGGCTTGAAATGTCGTGTGATGTGGTTGGTGTCTGTGAGGATACTTGTTTTGGTATAGCTGTGCTGCCTCTCGACTGTTTCCATCTGTTTGGCTGTAGTCAAACACCATCTCGGTTTGTTCCCGACATGAATACCGAAACATTCTGCTGCTTACAGTATGCTGCATCAATCACACAGCCTGCAACACACAAAAAACACACGGCACATGGCCAGAGGAACTTCCAGCGCCATCTACCATGGCAACGAAGCATTTCCGAACAAATGGTCAGAGGACCTGTTTTCCTCCATTTCCGCTCAAGAATATATATATAGTTTGTTTTAGGCAACTAAATAACTCGAAAACGACGCATCATACGAAAAAAATGTTTTAGGTGAAAAGTTAAAATTAGTAAAGGGGACATGAGTCTGTGCTAGAACTGACCTCCAACTATCCACCCCTCCTATCAGAGTGGACTCAACTTTTCGCAATTAAGAACCAATGCATTTCATTCTACATTTCATGTACGATGTAAATGTAAACCTTTGTGATACTGATATTGAAGCGTTACTTGACTGTTTCAAATGTGACTGTACAGTACAAGTAATATGGCTAGACTTCGACATTTTTGGCAAATAAGCTATTTGTATGATAACATTGTAGTGTCCTGCGGTCGGCCGGAAAAAAGAAACAGTCAATTTGAACACACTTCATTATAATTAAAGAAAAGCGCATTCTTGACATACGCTAAGTGTTAAACGCAAGAACAAACAAAAAAACCCTCACAACTCTTGTGGCAGCAAACCAGATCAGGAAACAAGGCAATGGAAGAAAATACTGACCAAAATCTACACTAAAAAAATACAAAATACAACGTGCTACTACACTGTTACAGCGACTGAATACAATGCTAGGGCCGGCGTAAGTACTGGCCGGAGATGTTCCTTGTGGTTGGTAAACACTGCCGGTCTGCACTGCACTGCACTGCAAATCTCTGGTTACATCTACCAGGAGTGAGACAGGCTAAGCAGCGAAGCTGCTGTTCCTGTGTGGACCTCAAGAACTATTTCTGGCCTCACGGGTAGAATTGGCCTATGTGAGCTGCCGCGTGGGTGCGGACGCTTCGTCAAAAACGTCATCGGGGCTGCGGAAGAAACTACTCCCGCAGCAGATCAGGCCAACGCGTGGTCGGCCTGTGGTGGACTTGGGGTCCCAGTCCACGAATAAGACGACTGCCAGAGTGTTCGGCAGAGGCATAGAACACCCTGGCGGACGGCCTGAAGCGATCCCGCAGCAGCGGGACGCCTGCTTCCTCATGAAGGAACCTCGTCGAGTAACGAGGCGGCTTGTGGAGAGCGAGTCTAAGCGCCCGATTCTAGACGCGCCGGAGCATCGCAACGTGCGACGGAGCTGCATTCCCCCACACTACGGCGGCGTACTCGAGTACTGGCCGGACAAGGGCCAAGTACACAGTCAGGCCGTGCCGAGGTGGGAGGGTGGGTGCGGGGTTCAGCAGCGGGTAGAGCGCCCAGAGACGCCCAATCGCTCGCCCCCTGATGTCTCGGATGTGCGGCAGCCAGGTGAGATGCCTGTCCAGCGTCACATCGAGGTATTTGCAGGATGAAGACCACGGGATGGGGCCTCCCAAGATCGTGACAGGCGGCAGGGCAGGAGGCAGTCGTCTCCCAGTGAAGACGACCGCCTGGCTCTTGGCGGCGTTAAATTTGAGTCGGCACTTGGTGGACCACGGCCCCAGGTCGTCGCACGCTAGTTGCAGTCGGCGGCACATCGCGACCACGTTCATGCAGTTTTCTCCATTCGTCGTAGATGTAATTTCTTCCTATCCATTACGTCATATATTCTTTCTTTTATTTCCATTCTCCTTATTATTTCGGTGTTGCTTATCTTTTCTTTCCTGGAGATTCTTGCCGATCTTCTCCAGAAGTCCATCTCTAGAGCTTGTAATTTTTTAATGTGCTTCATGTTAATTGTCCAGGTCTCCATTCCATACAGAACCACACTCTCTAATATGGATTTGTATATTAATTTTTTAGTTCTGCTCATTACATTCCTGCTCCATAAGACTGAGTTAAGCATCCCAATGACCCTCCGTCCGCTACTAATTCTTTTATTGATTTCTGACTCTGATTTTCCCTCGATTTCTAAAATGGATCCCAAATAACAGAAAGTGTTCATCTTTTTTTATTTTCTTTCCTTCAATGTATAGCTCATCTGAATCATTAGTCAAGTATTCTGTTTTTTGGTAATTAATCTTCAAACCCCAAGTTTTGTATGCTACTGCTAGTTGATTGCACATATAGTTAGAATGGAAAAGAAAATTGAGAATGCGCTAGGTGACGATCAGTTTGGCTTTAGGAAAAGTAAAGGGACGAGAGAGGCAATTCTGACGTTACGGCTAATAATGGAAGCAAGGCTAAAGAAAAATCAAGACACTTTCATAGGATTTGCCGACCTGGAAAAAGCGTTCGACAATATAAAATGGTGCAAGCTGTTCGAGATTCTGAAAAAAGTAGGGGTAAGCTATAGGGAGAGACGGGTCATATACAATATGTACAACAACCAAGAGGGAATAATAAGAGTGGACGATCAAGAACGAAGTGCTCGTATTAAGAAGGGTGTAAGACAAGGCTGTAGCCTTTCGCCCCTACTCTTCAATCTGTACATCGAGGAAGCAATGATGGAAATAAAAGAAAGGTTCAGGAATGGAATTAAAATACAAGGTGAAAGGATATCAATGATACGATTCGCTGATGACATTGCTATCCTGAGTGAAAGTGAAGAAGAATTAAATGATCTGCTGAACGGAATGAACAGTCTATTGAGTACACAGTATGGTTTGAGAGTAAATCGGAGAAAGACGAAGGTAATGAGAAGTAGTAGAAATGAGAACAGCGAAAAACTTAACATCAGGATTGATGGTCACGAAGTCAATGAAGTTAAGGAATTCTGCTACCTAGCCAGTAAAATAACCAATGACGGACGGAGCAAGGAGGACATCAAAAGCAGACTCGCTATGGCAAAAAAGGCATTTCTGGCCAAGAGAAGTCTACTAATATCAAATACCGGCCTTAATTTGAGGAAGAAATTTCTGAGAATGTACGTCCGGAGTACAGCATTGTATGGTAGTGAAACATGGACTGTGGGTAAACCGGAACAGAAGAGAATCGAAGCATTTGAGATGTGGTGCTATAGACGAATGTTGAAAATTAGGTGGACTGATAAGGTAAGGAATGAGGAGGTTCTACGCAGAACCGGAGAGGAAAGGAATATGTGCAAAACACTGATAAGGAGAAGAGACAGGATGATAGGACATCTGCTAAGACATGAGGGAATGACTTCCATGGTACTAGAGGGAGCTGTAGAGGGCAAAAACTGTAGAGGAAGACAGAGATTGGAATACGTCAAACAAATAATTGAGGACGTAGGTTGCAAGTGCTACTCTGAGATGAAGAGGTTAGCACAGGAAAGGAATTTGTGGCGGGCCGCATCAAACCAGTCAGTAGACTGATGACAAAAAAAAAAAAAATTGTTAGTATCCTCCCCATCTTGTGCTACGACTGCTTGATCATCAGCAAACAATAAATGATGTAGGTAAACTCCATCTCTTATTTCTAATCCCATACTATTACATTTACGAGACCATTCTAAGGCTAATATCTATATAGATTTTAAATAATGATGGAGACATGGGACAGCCCTGTAAAAGGCCTTTGCTTGTTCTAAATTTCTGTGAAAGTTTATTACCAACTTTCACTTGGCAAATGTTATCTTTATACATCTGTTGTATTATTTTAATCAAGGAAGGGTTTATGTTTGCCATATGTAGTGCTCTCCAAAGTAATTTTCTTGGAACAGTATCATACGCTTTTTCTAGACCTATGAAAATTAATCCTATATTTTTTGATTTTTCCCTATGTTTCTCCAAAATCTATAGTAATGTGAAAATATGGTCTACACATGATCTCCCAGCCGCGAATCCACATTGTTCTTCTTGGGTTCTAAAATTTTTTTCCAGTTTGTTTTTAATTACTTTCGCAAAAAATATGTTTTATCGATATGTATTAACATGCACTCGAAAAATAACCAGTACCCTGCAGTGACAACACCGCCCTTGCCCACGTTGACTTCTACCGCCACCGAGCGAGGTGGCGCAGTGGTTAGCACCCTGGACTCGCATTCGGGAGGACGACGGTTCAATCCCGTCTCCGGCCATCCTGATTTAGGTTTTCCGTGATTTCCCTAAATCGTTTCAGGCAAATGCCGGGATGGTTCCTTTGAAAGGGCACGGCCGATTTCCTTCCCAGTCCTTCCCTCACCCGAGCTTGCGCTCCGTCTCTAATGACCTCGTTGTCGACGGGACGTTAAACACTAACCACCACCACCACTTCTACCGCCAAGCAGGCGGTGCTACGAGTGGCTGCTGGACCGTTGTTTATTCTTCGCGTTTTACTGGCCCTGTTAATAAACATCGAGAAAACGAATATCGGACTAGACTAATTTGGGAGGGTTCTATTGAATGGGCACCTAAAATTTATATTGAAAAATAATTTTGTTTCTAATGAGAAACAAACCAACGCTTTCTGTTGAAACTGGGCTTCGTATGAAATACGTGACAAGCATTAAACGTTTCAGAGGCTTCAGCTACTCAGTGCAAAATCGAACTCGCAAATACCTACCGAAACACCAGAGAAAATGCGCCTGACGACTGTTAAGAGAGACGCCTGGTATACATCTGTTTCTTTCATTTACATGTCCTGCATCCCTCAGCTCTCTCTTTAGCATACAATGAACTGCTTAGAAGGTGGGGGAAGTGACAGCAACCAAAACTGTGTCTAAGTCCGGTTGTTCTATCTTGAAATACTCGCCACCCAATTGGTCGAACTCCTCACATGGTGAAACATACACCCGGTCCACACATTCCATGTACACATGATAGGAGCTGATTGGCTTACATAAATAGGTGCCGCTAATACATCCAGTCAGAAAGCTCCCCAACAACGACAAAACTCTTCGCATTATGGTGCTCTGTGATTGTCCACAGTATCAGAGCTGCTGCAGAAACAGCCAATCAGAAAGCTTCCCGCCAACTAACGTCAGTCTGACGTCTTTGTGACATAATTTTAAAGTCACAAAGCGGTAAATTCCCTGATTTCCTGTTTCTGAACCGACACTGATTACTGATCTTCACGTAGCTCTAATACTTTAGGATGTGAGCTCGAGTAACATATTTAAAAGTGATACAATGACGTCATAAAATCTTAGTCAAACTTGACGTTGCCCAGGCTGAGTTCGATGTAGAGAAACTAAAGCACAGGTAAACAATGGAAAACAAGTTTATTGAAATGAACATATTTCTTCAGTTGTACTTCTTTGGAGCATTATTACACAACACAAGAAATAGTTCACAATTAAGTCTCTGTGTTTGGAAGCGGTGAGATACGTAAGCCCAAAGCATTGATAGCCACTGAAAACTGAATCACAATAACTAGAGCCAAAGTACAGGTTCACGAGGAACTGGTTACACAAATAGTGCGGACCCAAGTCCCTAAGGTCCGAGCTGTAGTGGCCGTGTCTCGGCGTAGCTCGAGGACCACTGCTATGGGTTCCAGACAGCTTCGGAGGCGTCTATTCTAGGTAGGTAGACTGGTATCACATCCGATGACAGGTAACTGGATGATTCCAGAAGAGATTCTGATTGAGGAACCGCGGCAGCGATTGGCACAAAGTCAAGAGATCTCATTAATGGAGAACTGACTAGCCGTAGCTGTGCACCGGGTGGAAGAATTTTTAAGCTGGCTGAAACCGAAAGTAGAAAGCTCTGAGATACTTAGTGAGCCATGGAACTTATGTCGGAAAGACACATTAGGGGAGAGGGAGTGTTCACTGCAGTTGGCAAAAATATTGTCTGTACTGAAGTCGAATTTGAGTGCGACAATGAAGTTATCTGGACGCGTATAACGTGTCTAGGTGACATAAAGTTACTTGTTGGATGTCTTTATCGGCCACCCGATTCTGGTGTTACAGTTTTAGAGTCATTCAAAGAATGTCTACCGCCAGAAACGCAGAAATACCCAGATCATGAAATATTAGTTGGAGGCGCCTTTAACATACCGAGTATAGACTGGGACGCCTATTGATTCACTGCAGGGGATACAAACAGTCTTGTGAAGGACTTGCAAACACGTTTTCCGAAAACTTTCTTGAGCAGCTAGTTCGACAGCCCCAAACGCAAGTGAAATATTTTTGACCATGTAGCTACAAACAGGCCTAACCTTATCGACAGTGTCAGTATAGAGACAGGGATAACTGATCATGATATCATTATAGCAACTATGGTTGCGAGGGTTAATAAATCAGCCAAGAAGGCTAGGAGAGTTTTCTGCTACAAAGATCAGATAAGCAGTTGTTAGGATCTCACTCAGACAGTGAAGTGACATCAAGTAGTTCCTGTAAGATGGAAGTAGATAAATTATGGGCAATGTTTAAACAGACTGCAAATCGTGGTCTCGGGAACTATGTGCCTTGTAAGTGGATTAAGGACGGGAAAGACCCACCATGGTTTAACAGCGTAATTGGGATAATGCTTTGGAAGCAAGGGCTGTTGCACTCTCGGTTCAAAAGAGAACGCACAAATGATGACAGGAAAAGGTTAGTGGAGATTGTGCGTCTGTGAAAAGAGCTATGCGCGAAGCGTACAACTACCAGCGCCATATCTTAGTAAAATATCTAACTGAGAACCCAGAAAATTCTGGTCCTACCTATGTAAAATCGCAAAGGGGTCTACCCACTCACTCGTTTCGTCGGCTAGTCTGGTGTGACAGCAGAAGATAGCAAAAGGAAAGGTTCTAAGTTTCGTGTTTAAGAAATCGTTCGCAGAGAAGAATCATACAAACATACTGTCGTTTACACACCGCACAGACTCTCGCATGGAGGACATAGTAATAGGCATCCCTGGCATAGAGAAACAACTGAAAGAGTTGAAAACAAGTAACTCACCAGGTCTGGATTGAATCCCATTTCGGTTTTACAAAAGATATTCTACTGTTTTAGCCCCTTATTTAGCTCGCAATTATCGTGAATCTCTCGCCCAGCGAAAAGCCCCAAGCGCAGGTGACTCACGTATACAAGAAGGTTAAAAAAAACGGACCAGCAAAATCACAGACCAATATCCTTGACATCGGTTTGATGCAGAGTTATTGAACATATTCTCAATTCGAATGTAATAAATTTTCTTGAGGCGGAAAAGCTTCTGTCAACAAGTCAGCACGTTTTAGACAGCATTGCTCGTGCTAATCTCAGCTTTTTCTTTTCTGACGTGATATACTGAGAACTATGGATGAAGAACAACAGGCACATTCTATATTCCTGGATTTTCAAAAAGCGCTCGACACGGTGCCCCGCTGCTGACTGGTAACGAAGGTACGAGCATGCGCAATAGTTTCCCAGATATGTGAGCGGTTCGAAGCCTTCGTAAGTTCAAATGGTTCAAATGACTCTAAGCACTATGGCACTTAGCATCTGAGGTCATCAGTCCCCTAGACTTAGAACTACTTAAACCTAACTAACCTAAGGACATCACACACATCCATGCCCGAGGCAGGATTCGAACCTGCGACCGCAGCAGCAGCGCGGTTCCGGTCTGAAGCGCCTAGAACCGCTCGGTCACAGCGGCCGGCCCTTCTGAAGTACGTTGTTCTTGATGGATAGTGTCCATCAGAGACAAAAGTACCGTCAGGAGTGCCCTAGCGAAGTGTTATAAGAGCGCTATTATTCTCTGTGTACACAAATAATCTGACGGACAGGGTGAGCAGCAAATTGCTTCTGTTTGCTGACGATACTGTAATGAACGATATATCGAAGTTGAGTGACTGTACAAGATGATTTGGATAAAGTTTCTAGTTGGTGTTATGAATAGCACCTAGCTCTAAAAGTATAAAAATATAAATTAATTCAGATGAGAAGAGAAACAGTATTATAATGTTCGAATACAGCATTAGTCGTGAGCTGCTTGATACAGGACACAGTAACGTCGATTAAACACCTAGGATTAACGTTGCAAAGTTATATGAAATGGAACGAGCAGGTAAATATTGTAGTAGGGAAGGCGAATGGTCAACTTCGGTTAGTTGGGAGAATTTTAGGAAAGGGTTGTTCATCTGTAAAGGAGGCCACATATAGGAGACTAGTGAGAGCCATTCTTGAGTATTGCTCGAGTGTTTGGAATCCGCACCAGGTCGGATTGAAGGAAGATATCGAAGCTACTCAGAGGCGGGCTGCTAGAATTGTTACCGGTAGGTTCGAACAACATGTAAGTATTACGGAGATGCCTCGGAACGTAAATGAGAATCGTTGGAGAGAAGGCGACCTTCTTTCTGAGGAGTACTGTTGAGAAAAGTTAGACAACCGGCATTTGAAACTGACTGCAAAATGACTCTGCTGCCGACAAAGTACTTCTTCACACTGAGCGCATCGTCCAGGACTGGTTTTGTGGGCACGAGGATAAATTGTCGCATCTCCCCTGGCCACCTCAGTCACTAGATCTCAATATTGATGAGTTTTTCAGATCTACTTCGGAGAGAAGTTGCGAGATCGCTATCCACCTACATTAACGTTACCTGAACTTGCCACTATTTTGCAGGAAGAATGGTACAAGGTTCCTTTGAAAACCATATAGGATCTGTATGTATACATTCCGAAACGACTGAAAATTATTTTGAATTTCAACGGTTTTCCTACACCGTATTAGGCGTGATATTGCGTTGTGTTAGCGGTGTTCCCTTATTTTTGCGACGCGCGGGATTAGCCGAGCGGTCAAAGGCGCTGCAGTCATGGATTCTGCGCCTGGTCCCGGTGGAGGTTCGAGTCCTCCCTCGGGCATGGGTGTGTGTGTTTGTCCTTAGGATTATTTAGGTTAAGTAGTGTGTAAGCTTAGGGACTGATGACCTTAGCACTTAAGTCCCATAAGATTTCACACAGTTGAACTTGAACATATTTTGGCCCACTCCTTGCATAAGAAAACGAACACATACACTCATAAACAAATTAATTACTAGCCGGCCGTGGTGGCCGAGCGGTTCTAGGCGCTTCAGTCTGGAACCACGCGACCGCTACGGTCGCAGGTTCGAATCCTGCCGCGGGCATGGATGTGTGTGATGTCCTTAGGTTAGTTAGATTTAAGTAGCTCTAAGTTCTAGGGGACTGATGACCTCCGATGTTAAGTCCCATAGTGCCCAGAGCCATTTGAACCATTTTGAAAATTAATTAGTGTGTGTTCCAGTCGCCCTCTCGTGGAACAGTTTGACGCGTCACGTGATTAGAGCGTCACACTACCTTGCACTTGTAGTTGGAGCATAAGCTTAGTGCAGGATGGGCAAGACGTGCGAATCAATGGATTTGATCGTGGGTATCCAGTGCATGGGAAAACCCGTCTCCGAAGTCATGCTGCCATTGGGTAATATGATTCAAATGGCTCTGAGCACTATGGGACTTCACAACTGAGGTCATCAGTCCCCTAGAACTTAGAACTACTTAAACCTAACGAACCTAAGGACATCACACATATCCATGCCCGAGGCAGGATTCGAATCTGCGACCGTAGCAGTCGCGCGGTTCGGGACTGAAGCGCTCGGCCACCGCGGCTGGCATTGGGTAATATGTCTGAATTCGTTCTCACTGACGAAACACACGTTGTGAGATGATTTTTTCTTTCCTCGTGCCTCGTGCGGAATTGTTTGTCACTGCTAACATTCACACATAGCTACTATTTCGGTTCAGATGCCCGGGGATATTTGGATGTAAAGAACACTCGCGACGCGGTGTATGTGCAAAATGTTCCCTGAAATCAAAATCTTCCAGGACTTATTAGCAGAACTTATTCTTCGAACACCTTTCAATGTGCCACCCACGGTATCTATCTGTACAACTGCATATATTATTAAATTAAATTTTCTCCACGGTTCTCCATCTGTGTGTGAATGTTAATCTCAGGAGCTACTGTTGGCGTTTTGACTCAGTTTTCACAAAATGACATATTGATTCTCGAGGAAGATTTGTGTACATAATTTATTACCGCAGGGAAGCCGTCCGGCCGTAGATAGTATGTGCTACCCGTGCGAAGCCGGAGCAGGTCGCTAGTACTACTGTACAAATGAGAACAGCTGTTACAATATATCGACACGTTGCATGCAGGACGGCTGGGCCTTGGTTATTGCGAAATATTTAGAAACTGATAATTACAAATGCTTTGGTTCTAGAGGACAACCGTTTAGGGTAGAGGAAAAGTAGACGTGGACTATTTCAAAGCACAGACGTCACATCTGTAGAAGAAACGAAGAGAAGTAACCTACCGTTTATCTCGTTAACTTGTACTTAGAGAAGAAACGAAAGCTCGTATTGGTCCAGGTTGTGGAAGTAAATCACCCATGGTCTTGTTTAACGAACGATCCCGCCATTCGCTTCAGGAAATCCACGAAAAATCTAAAATAGGATAATTGTACGGGGATATGAAACTCGCTATTCTGAGACACAGAGCCACTTTCTTGGAGCAATGACAGAATTTCGTTCTTCAGTTAATTGTAGGTAACAAATACATTTATTTATGTCGGCACGCTAATTTAAATCTTCATTTGAAAATAAAATTTAGTTTGCGTTCTGAACATACTTTGAAATCTTTCTCTCTTAGCGGCAGAATCACAAGGCGTGATAAACAACCTATTGGTCGACGTTCTGTACGTTTATGATCTGTCGATTCAGAATAACGTTTTGAGCAAATTTATCTAAAAAGATCTAGACAGTCATACATGTGCATTTTGTGTGAAGCGAAAAATAGGAATGTTGCGCTGCTAGTAAGATCTTAATCCATGCGACTTTCATCAGTCTTCATTTGAAGATGTACACAATGGTGAAGCAGAATTATAGAGAACTATTTGAGATATACTGTAACGAAGCATGTGATAATGATCTTCCAGTGGGTGTACTGATGACAACATTCAAATACTTGCTTAGCTTCTGCGAGCTGGGTAATGTGAGGCAGCAGCTTATTTAGATTGCGATGAAAAAAAGAGACCGCCAGAGTTGCAACTGAAGTGGATATTTATTTAGTCGATGACCGGTTTCGGGTTATGCCCGTTCTCAGACCAGCCAATGTTTGCCACGTAAAATGTCCGTCCGAAATAGCTGCAAATAAAGTGGGTGCATATGTACATGGTCTCAACCAATGTTCGTTAACGTTAGTTGGGATCATACACATCTGTACCCACTTTATTTACTCCTATTTTTGACGGACATTTTACTTGGCAAACACTGGCTGGTTTGAGAATCGACATAGCGCGAAACCGGTGACAGACTAAATAAAAATCCTTTTTAGTTGCAACTCTGGCTGTCTCTGCATAGCATTCAAATAGTGAGTACGGTATCAAACTGAAATCTAAATATTTTACCACCAGATTGAAAATGTGGAATTAATCCTACAACAGCAGAGTACCCCAAGCTATGTGCTATAGTGGTGAAGACACTGGGATTACATTCCGAGAGAACTGGATGAAAATGTCGGTCTGATCGTACTGACATAAGTTTTCGGTAGCTTTCATCATCCACAACAGGCGTATACCGTCATGGTTCCTTAACTATGCCAAGGACGAATTCCATATCTTCCGCATGAAACTGAGCTAGTACTCCGTTTCTAATGATCTGAATGTCGACGAGACGTTTAACTTCTGAAGAGCGTCGGCGCGCGTGGTAGAAACCACGTGACCACAGGTAAGGCACCGTACTGCCCGCCTGTGCTAGGAAATGCGTGTTGACTGCCCCGTGGTATGGATCGTTAGCTTTGCCTGGTATGTTGTTTGTTGGTGTCTGTGCACTCTAGTGGAAACAGGAATAACTTTAATGGTAAACTCGTTTTGAAGACTTATTCTTGTGTACGTTCCTAGTTCATTAAGATAGTAAAACTTTCAACGTATTGAAGTAAATCGGTGTATTTTGGACTATTATGCTATACATTTATCTGAAATGTGTTAATATCACTTTCCTCCCCGCACACAGGAATCTGCATAATGTGAGTGCGTGCTAATAGAAAAGTGTGGTTTTTTTACCATAAAGTAATACATTGCCCCTAACATTTCTCATCAGCAGCAGTTGCGTCGAATTATCTGTATTTCTCAAACAGCCATCAGCGTTAATCCTCATTTCTAACGGAAAAGCAGAGTTTTTACAAAATTATAAAATTTACGTGAATTGTAGTAGGTCAATAATTAATATTGAATGACAATATTTCCAGTAAATAGTAGCATACCATTAACAAGAATCAGAACAGGGTTTCTCCCACTCGTATTATCATAGTATATTGAAGATACATAGTTACGCCCCTACTGAAACGGTTTAACCATCGACATCCTACTTGGAGAAATCAAGTTGGCTTTTATGTTTATGACGCCACTATCGCCTTTATGCTGACGCAAATCATTGCATTTATAGTGGAGGTTGCAAGATCTAGTTCCTACTCCAGCTGGATGTGAATTTGAGATACACTTTTACTATGTAACAGTGTTTGTACACACAGAGACAAATTAATACCAGAAAACATTTTACGTAATTGTTCAATGACTGAGATTCAAACATTGACTTATTGGGAATTTAACACAGAACATCACGTTAGTGTCATTGTGCTTACCATTAACTAGAAATATTTGGAGCTGGGAGAAAGCTTGTTGCATCAGAACTGGGTGTAATGCAATACTCTTACGCAATAGTTAATCTAGTCTAAGGGTAGCTACTTAGAAAGTGGTGACATTATGTGCAGTTGACGTCCCACAGTACATAACTACTTTGAGTAGAAGTGGGGAAAATTCTAAGTGCCAAATCTCACCTTTGTCAGTATGATCAAAAATAATCTCTCTCTCTTTGTACATAGCCTTCCTGTAACCAAAAAGCTGAGTAGGTATTCTGATAGCACAAAATTATGCAGCACACCTCATCACTTCAAAAAAGAGGCTAATTAGAAAAAAAAATACTAAGAAGTGTGTTAATAAGGAAGTTTTGTTCTAAATACCATTAATTAGGGAGCACTAAATTTTATTAGTGGTAATACAAGTATAGAAATATAGCAGTAACATTTTAATTAGCAGAACTGTAGTCAATAAAAACAGTTTCTCATTTGCTTTACATTTTTTACAAAATTAAATTCATGGAAAATCCCTCAGTATTGACTTTTGTTTCTTTTGACTTCTGGCAAAACGTCAACAGATCTTTGTTTTGCATCTGATAAACATAGCTAGTATTCTAGATGAAACAAAGCATAGTATACATCTGCTACGCTCTTTCCTCTTTTGAATACATCGACATTTTTCGATTCTTCTGTTTGTTTAAGAATTTTTATTACTTGCTAGAGATGCATGAGTATGAGACACTTTGACCAAAACTGCATTTGGATACCTTACACACCTGTATTGACAACAATGTTCCAGCAGCGTCTTTAAAATAAAAAAGCCAGCTGCGTGCATTGGAATTATATGGAATACGTTCATTGCTTTAGCTGACTAAATACTAGGGCGTAAATCTTGCGGAAGAAAGACTTCGACGCATGGCACTTGGAACTTGAGTGTGAAACACTGCTTGGCACACAGTTCATGCAGATTCTCCTAATGAATGTTTGAAAAATTTTCGTCATAGATTGACGCTTGTAACAAATCTAGGGACAGGCAACGAAGTACTGCGAACGTAGTAGCCCTTGGAACAGTCCTTAAAAAAAATGGCATTTCCTCCTTTCCCATTTCCACTCTGTTAGCAAAATTTAATTTTTATGTAGCATTAGGAGCTGCTTACAAAACAAAGCAATTGTTTGCTAAAATTTCCAACAGCAATAATAATCAGCAAACAAAAAACTTTCACAGCAGTGACGTCATGTGGACCTCTGTAACAATATTGTTGTTTTCCGATAATATGACCGTGGTGATTATTTGGATAGAAACTGGTAGAAAACAAAGATGTTTTACGTGTGGCTGTTGGTACCACATAAACTATGACTTTGTTTAGAATAGTCAGTTACAAAGTTCATTGTCTGTGATAAAAATACCTTGAAGAGAATACATTTGAAATTTCACTACAAACTGCAATCTTTCGATGATTTTCCGGACTCTATTCTCAAATCACGTATTGATTTAGCAAAACACAGAATGGACATCAGCAGAAAACGTATTGTTGCAGATTGGCGGCGGGTGGCTTTCTTACCTCCTCAAACGAGGTAAACGGAACGACGTTCAACGAGAAGACGAAAAAGGTGCGGCAGCCCTTCTGAACATTCCGCAGACGCCCAAGGTCAGTCATCACACACTGGTCCAATGAAAATATTCAAAAATGCGTATTACTTCAGTTTACTAAGCTGTACATTCAAGCTATTCTCATGATGGCCTTACACGTAGAGAGATTTAAACTTCAACTTGCGTTAATAGTGTTTTTTAAAGAATTAGTCAGTAAGCCAAAGAGCATAAAGCTCCAAATTTTGGGACTAGATATTGGTTAAAATTTACACTGTAAACGCATTAGCGGGATTCCTTGCTAGCTCAGGAAACAAGAGATGTTGGATGTTAACATACATTGTTATAGTAGAATATTCTGAGTTAATTTATAACAAAAAAAAACAATTTCACAAAAGTTAGCAGTAGGATTAACGTAGTGTTCATTCATCTTATCTCTGCCACTTTATGTATATACGTAAACGTGTCCTAAATAATTGTGCGTGCGGCCGTGTGTACACATAGCTAATACAGTGGAGGAAAAAAACTGTTTGAAACGGCCGGACCTAAGAAGTGTGCGCACCCGCAAAAATAGTTGACCACTCACCCTGGGAGGGAGGGCCCACAAATTAGTATCGTTTCTGCTGAAAAACTTTATTAGATGCATGTAATTTTTAATTTTCATTTTCAATTTAAATATTTCTACACTGGTTACGTGTGTAGTGAAAAGACCAGTACGTTTTTTTGTTAAACCATTTTGGTATTTTGCAATCTTCATATCCCCAGCACGTACTTGGATGTGCAAGCGGTTCGTGTGCACTCGGGCTGTAAATTTAACCATTCCAAATTGTTCTGATATAAATCGTGCAAGTGCTCCATGATTAGAGGAATTAGACAATTAACCGATCAATGTTAACTACTCTCAAACCGTTGGGTCTTTTCATTTGCCTTTGTAAAAGATTGCTTAGGTCCAGTAAACAACACGAGGGAAAGATACATTCTTTGAAGTGTGACGAGACATGTTCCATTCATGAAGTCATCAGTATTTTTATTTCTTTGCTTCAATTTTAGATATTGTTAACTTTTTACAATGTCTCTTGATTCTTGTGCGTGGCTGCTTAGATTGTGTCGTCTAGTATACTTCCGTATATCTACCAGAGATGGCGAGTGTACTGCAGATCGTGGCACTGTCTTTCTGCTTTGACCAGTGATATCACCATTACAAATTTCTTTTTTTATTTTTTAATGGAGACTGTGGTGATAGACTGCAGTGCAGCTCAATCTCTGAATTTAAATGTAAGATGATGGTTTCTTGTAAGTTTTTGAACCTAACGAATGTGTTTGAAGACGTTAATGAGAATTCCTGCCCAAAACTCCCTACTCATGTTCTTGTGTTATTAACGTTTTCGTGTTGTTAGCAACTTAATGCACTGTTCATTTCTTGAGGCTTGAATCTCCATTATTGTAATGATTGTTCACTACTTTTCAAGTATTCGGAACATTTATAGATAATTTTCGGTTACATTGTAATGTCGTGCACTATACTTGTCATCTAAATGTAGGTGAGACATGCCATTTTGTTTTCAATTTAGAAAATGCTGTGATACGTGGTAGTATGAAGCTGTAAAGCACTCAGAAAATGTGTAGCTCTAAGACTGTCATCTCCAGCATGTAAATCGGGCGAGTTGTTGAAGACCCGGGGTGAGATGCGCTGAACTGCTTTTGGCAGTCCAAATATACGTTTTCTATGGTTACTCAAAATTCTGTAAGCTGGACACTAAGATGCTTTCTTTAGCTAAACAGCGGCCGAATTTTTCCCTCATATCCCTAAATGAAAGTGCTATCTAGCGACGTTGATGTCCGCGGGAGGTTAATCAGTAGCCTACTTTCCAATGAGTAATATTATTTCAGCTCATGCATGAAGCTAATCTTCAGAGTTTTCTGCTCTGTCCACCATAATTTCTTTTCGAAAGCGCTAAACTAGACATCATTAACCTAATATGCCAAGTAAGTGGATTAAGAAAGAAAAAGACCCACGTTTATTCAGGAGCGAAATTCGGAAATTGCTGACGAAGCGGAGGCTGTTGCACTCGGTTCAGAGGCGGCCACGCAAATGATGAAAGGCAAAGGTTAGTAGAAATTCGCGTGTCTATAAAATGATCGATGCGCGAAACATACAACTACCACCGGCATACCTTAGCAAAACATGTTGACAACAAACCGAAAAAATTCTGGTCGTCCTTAAAATTGCTAGACGGATCGAAGGCTCTTGTCCAGTCAATCGTTGACCAGTCTGGTGTGGCAATAGAATACAGCAAAAGGAAAGGCGAAGCTTTAAATCACGCGTTAAGAAACTGTCGTGCATACAACAATATGGTGGACGTAATAACAGGCATCCCTCGATTAGCGAAGCAACCGAGAGAAGTTGAAAAAAAAGTCTCACCAACTCCGAATGGGACCCCAGTTCGGTCTTACAGAGAGTAATCTACTGCACTGCCCCCTTACTTAGGAGCGTCCAGCGCAAAGTCCCAAGCAACTGGAAAAAGCACAGGTCATTCGTGTATGAGAAGGGTATAAGAAAAGACAGAAAACTTAAAAAATCTCCTACGCAAAGGTTTACTGCAGAATTCTTGACCATATTCTCAGTTAGAATAAAAGAAATTTTCTTGACACGGAAAAGCTTCTGTCCACAAATCAGCACTAGTCTAGAAAACATCGATCATGCTAATTTCAGCTTGCCCTTTTCTCACACGATATCCTGTGAACCATGGATGAAAGCCAACAGGCAGACTCTTATATTCCTGGGTTTCCGAAAAGCGTTCGGCTCTGCACACTTAACGAAGGTATGAACGTACGGAATAGGCGCCCAAATATGAGAGTGGCTCTAAAGACTTCTTAAGTAATAGAACTCAGTACGATGCCCTTCACTAAGAGTGTTAACCAGAAACAAGGGTATCGTCAGGAGTGTCCTAGGGAAATGTGATAAGACCGCTGTAATTTTCTATGCACACAAGTGACGTGGCGGACAGGGTGACCAGCTATATGTGACCGCTTCCTGATGATGATCTAGTGTACTTGGTGTCGTTAGTGACTGGCTGTGCGAGGATACAAAATGACTTAGACAAAGTCTCTAGTTGGTGTTATTAATGGCAGCTTGCCCTAATTGTAGAAAAATATAAATTAATGCAGATGAGGAGGAAAAGCAATTCCTTAATGTTCGAATACCAATTATTACTGTGCTGCTTGTCAGTCACCTAGATTAAATATCTAGGCGTTATGCTGAAAAGCTATATGAAATGGGACGAACACTTAATGATGAAAGCAGGGAAGGCGAATGATCGAATTCGGTTTATTGAGAGAATTTTAGGAAGTTGTTGTTTATCTGTAAAGGAAAGTGCTACCTATTCTTGGGTACTGCCAGTGTGTTTGGGACACCCATCAAGTCTGATTAACGGAAGAAATCAAACCATTTGAGGCCGGCTCTAGATTTGTTAGTAGTGGGTTCGGTCAACACGAGGGTATTACGTAGATGCTTTGTGAACGCAAATGGGAATACCTGGAGGGGAGACGACGTCCCTTTCGTGGATCACTATCGAGAAAATTTGAAGGGCTGTAATTTGAAGTTGACTACAGAGAGATGCTTCCGCCGCCGACGTATACGGGCCAGTCAAATGAAAACGAGAGGAACCGAAAAAGTAAGTGAATAGTTAATTATTCAATATAATCATAATAAATGTTACTACAGCCCACTGTGCCGGCCGCTATGACAGAGCGGTTCTATGCGCTTCAGTCCGGAACCACGCTGTTGCTACGGTCGCAGGTTCGAATCCTGCCTCGGGCATGGATGTGTGTGACGTCCTTAGGTTAGTTAGGTTTAAGTAGTTCTAAGTCTAGGGGACTGACAACCTCAGCTGTTAAGTCCCATAGTGCTCAGAGCCATTTGAACCTCTCCCGCGGCTTGGCCGACCTCCTCTCGGCCCTCTCGCCACGAGGAGATAGTTCTAGCTAGGTTGCGTATTGGGCAACTGTCGTTTCAGCGGTCGCCATTTGTTAAATCGTGATCCCCACCTCTTTGTGCTAATTGACATCAACCTTTGACGGTTCACCATTTCCTCACGGAATGCCAATCTTTTTAACCACTTACGTTCTCATGTATGTTTGCCGTATGATTTATCGGCTGGCGGGCAGTCGACCGCGTTTTACTTTTTATCTGTCATAGCAATATGGTGAAGCACATTTAATCTTTAGTTCAGAACCTCTGTTTTATTTATGTTGTATTTTATGGCCCTCTCTCCAAGAGAATGTCCCTATTTTGGCTATCTTTCCTTAGGTTAAACATGTCACTTTTAACTTCCTTTTCATCTTCGTGTTCTCCGGTTCTGACATGGGCGCGTATTACCTTAGTTGTTTTTGCATCAAAAAACAAAACAAATAAACGCCATAGTAGGTGCTTAAGAGAGAGTTCGAAGTATATTCGTGGCCAAAACATAACATTTTATAATGTTGCTACAAAATATTACGTTACGAGAACGTTGTGTTCAGACCGTAATGATAATCCGGCAGGTGTTTGTCTTATACCTACGGGGGCGTGCTGAAAAGTAATTCCTCCGATGTCATGTGAAAACTCTTAAAGCTTTTTAAATAAAACAAACGTTATATACGTGTTACATCTATATCCTTCATGTGCACATATTTGTAGCCCTCTGTCACTAGAGGACTACGTATTGCCGCGTGTAACATGTCAGTGTGTAGCGTAACTGTGTCAATGCGTGAGAAACAGCATGCTGTAATCGATTTTAGACACACACTTTCAGCATGACAATGCCAGACCACACACGAGCGCTGTTACATCTGCATCAGTTTCACATCTTGGCTTCACTGTGCTCAAACATTCTCCACACTGTCCCGACGTGACCCTATCCGACTTTCATCTGTTTCCAAAACTTAAAGAACACATTGTAAGTAGGCTGTTTAGGTTTTTATATTGGTAACACTACGTAGCGCTCTGTATGAAAATCACTGACACTGCTGTGTGCAGTCTGTGGCTGGTTGGCATTGTTGGAATATTCGCTATTGTAGTGTTGGGCATTATAATTATATATATGTGTGTTGACTTTTGAACACTGTTAAGGTAAATACATTGTTTGTTTTCTATCAAAATCTTTCATTTGCTAACTATGCCTATCAGTAGTTAGTGCCTTCAGTAGTTAGAATCTTTTATTTAGTTGGCAGTATTGGCGCTCGCTGTATTGCAGTAGTTAGAGTAACGAAGATTTTTGTGAAGTAAGTGATTCATGATAGGTATATGTTATTGTTAGTAAGGGCCATTCTTTTGTAGGGATTATTGAAAGTCAGATTGCGTTGCGCTAAAAATATTGTCAGTTTAGTGATAATTAGAACAAGTAAAGAGAGAACTGTTTGAATACGTTCAGTTTTACTCAGCTGTCTCAGTATCAAATATTGTAGAAGTTTACCAGCACAATAATTCATAATTTTTTTACGGGGACGTTTCAACCTTCGAGGACTTCACTTTGATGGTGATGAAGGGGTGCAAGCAGAAGTGAGTTTGTGATTCCGTCAACAAAGTGAAACACTCTGTGTTGACTGTATCAGCCAACCGGTCTCTCGTTTGGGAGAAATGTGTTCGTTTACATGGTGACTATACTGAGAAATATGTAGACATGAGGAATAAAGATGTAGAATGTCAATAACGTTTATTTACGTAAAAAGCTTTCAGTTTTCACATAAATTCGGAGGTACTACTTCTTAGCATTCCCCAAGACAACGTGCGGTGTGGAGCCGAGGCACTCATGGTACCATTAGCATTTTATCTCTTCCCTGTTCCATTCGGGAATAGCGCATGTGAAGAATTACTGTCCATAAACCTTCATCTGAGCTCTAATTTCAAATTTTTCTCGTTGTGGGCAATTTGTGAGATGTGTGTGGGAGGAAGTATTATGCTGCCTTAATCCTCACGGAACGCATGCGCTTGGAATATCAACAGTAAACATCTCCATAATACGTAACATCTCTTGTATCGTCTGCCACTGTCCTGAGACGAAAGCTGCTCCCGCGTCCGTGTGCGTTGAATTTATGGTGTTCGCATCGTAGGCGTCGTCATCATTTATCTCAGTTCTCGCCAGTGAACTCTGTGGCTTGTTCCCCTGTCCTCAGGGGCTCAGCATTCGTTTGCTTGGTACAGTCTTGGCACCCTCAGGGTTCCTGAGCGGGGGACTGGTAAACGCCGCCAGTCCTCTGTCATCGTTTAAGATCTGGGATGTTTCAGCGACCACTGTACGGCACGGTGGTGGAACATTGTGTGTCGCAGGAATTGAGGATCTTTGCCTGAACGTCCAGATCGTGAAGATTGCAAAAAGTCTATAAAAACCGCCAGTTTCAAGGTGTGCTACGTACTGATGAGATGCATGGCTGTTGAGGGGGAACAGTCGTTAACAGGCAACCCCTGGGGAAGTTGTCGCACCTCGGTTTTCTAAGACTTAATCAGGCAAGTAAGGCTCTGTCTGAGTCGACTCTTCTTTCCATAGCTGGACGTGGGACCGAGATGGAACCGCCGAAATTTTTTCTTCCACTTCCCAGCGGAATAGGTAGGCCGCTGGTAGGTACCAACACTCCATCGCTCCAGAGGCCTTGTGAGCTGAGTCCTTCAGGTTCTGAATTTTTGGAGGGTAGCTCAGGTTTTAGTAACAAAACGCATGCTGCAGGTCAGAATGTTCTCTTTTTTTTTAAGTTAAAAGGAAAGAGGGAAGCTTTGCTTTGAGATAACTTCCTCTTTCTACATTCAAAAGGGTTTGGAGGACATAGCAGGTACACTAAAATCTGTGAAGCAGTTGGGCAGTGGGAGACTATTGGTCGTAACCTCTAGTTCCCAACAAGCGACAAACCTACAGAAAGAGGAAAGCCTTGGGGAATATGTCACTGAAACTGAGCTACACACTTGCTTGAAATACAGCAGAGATGTTGTATCATGCAGGGATCTAGACGATATTCCGAAATAACAGGAAGTTGAGTAGGTCAAAGAAGGCATTGATGACGTGCAGAATATCATGAAACGGGTGGAAGGTGATGTGGTCAAATTAGACTTGGTCATCCTCACTTCCAACAGCACAAAGCTCCTAGATATGTGAAGGCAGGTCTTCGTCCTTTGAATGTACGGCCTTATGTCCGCAACCCAATGTACTGTTTTAAATGTAAGCGCTTTGAGCACACTATTCTAGAATGTAAGGGAGGAGTCACTTGTAGCAAATGTGCTGAGGCCACCCACGAAGGAATCGTTGGCTCTTCTCCTTTGACATGTGTGAATTACTCTGGGGATCACCCCATCTGGAGTACGGCCTGCATTGTATATCTTGAAGAACAGAAGATGCAACAGCTTAAAACTAAGAAGCTCAACCTATATGGTGAAAGCAAAAAAAATGGCTGCTGCCTACATTCACTGCCTCCTCCGTTCCCCCCTGCAGGTCCAGGGTTAGAATAGGCCTGAGGTATTCCTGCCTGTCGTAAGATGTGACTGAAAGGGGTCTCTCACGTTTCGGCCTTTGAGGTTTGACCTCCATTTTTCCAAATTTTCCCTAAGAGCGAACCAATTGGGGAAGGGCGCCTTACAAGGTGCATCATGTCCATCGTGCACTGAGACCTATCATATCGTTCATTGATGTGGATCTGCACTTCTGCTGATTCTCCAACTGTTGGCCGAGGTCACCCTCCTTGGTGCGTATTTTTCCATCAACTCTATAGTACCGTTTTCTACGCTGACGATGATAATGGACTTGTTTCCTTGGTTGCACCTGATATCCAGCACAGTAGCCAGTCCGTTGTGGTGGGGTCACCATGTACCCTGCTGGTTGTAGCCCCCTGCCACACAGGGATCACTCTGCTGATGCCTGCGCAGTTAACTCCCCACGTATGCCAAGGGGTAAATGCCCATCCCCCTGGGGCATCGGGACCCCCGGTAATGGCCATCCTGCCCAGTGGCCTTTGCTGTGGCTGGGTTGCGCCCATGTGGAGGGCCTCAGGTCGGAGCGAGTGGCATCAAGGTGGATGACACGCTATAAGGCGTAGTACATCTCCTGTTGCTGTTGGTCAAACACCAGCAGTCTCTAAGCGTTCACAGGCTCAATTCAATGCACATTAGTATGACCCCAAATTGTTCCCTTCCCTGGCCACACCATGAGAGGAACGTCTGGCTAAGGATGGCAGCAGCTCTTAATCGCCCCAGTACCTTGATGTGTTTGAGAGCCGATGGGAAATCTTTCATGATGATGAAATCTCAGTTTTTGTTGAGCATATAGAGGACAAGTTTGGGGAGGTGGAGAGGTTGTCCAAAATGAGATCTGGGTCAGTCTTGATCAAAACAGCATCCTGCACCTGGTCACAGGCGTTACTCGCTTGTCACAAGCTGGGGAATATCACTGTAACCATCACGTCCCATAAGAGTTTAAATATAGTCCAGGGTATATTTCACAGGGACCTCCTTTTGCAGTATGATGATGAGCTGCACGCCAATTTAGAATGGCGAGGTGTACATTTCGTCCGGCGTGTCCACTGGGGTCCGAAAGATAATCAGGTTGCCACCGGTGCCTTCATCTTAGCCTTCGAGGGTGATACATTACCCAAGAAGATCAAGGTGATGGTCTACCAATGTGATGTGAAACCCTATATCCCTCCCCCAATGCGGTGCTTTAAATGTTGGAAGTTCGGTCATATGTCTTCCCATTGTACTTCCAGTGTCACATGTCGAGATTGCGGACCCCATCACATCCCAATACTCCATGTGCCCCGCCTCCCATCTACGTCAACTGTGGAGAGCACCATTCACCTTGCTCGCCAGACTGCAGGATTCTCCAGAAAGAAAGGAGAACCGTGGGGTGCAAGGCCCTGGACCGACTGACCTACACTGAGGCTAAGAGGAAATTTGAAAGCCTACATCCTGTATGCATGGCATCATCTTACACCGCCACTACAACAGTTATAGCTCCATCAGCTCCACCAACCCCCGTCACCTCTCGGGGACAGAAGACTACACCTGCTACCTTGGTGGTGGGGGCACTTCCCTCCCTATTGCTCCTGTACAACCTGCTTCAGGAGCAACACCTCCCAACCATCAGGGATGTCTGTCCACACTTCTAAGCTGGAGAAGTGTAAAACTTCTTCGGCTGCTTTCGGTAGGAAGGGCTTGGGTCACTCTATTCCCAGGTTTCTGCTAGTGGGAAAGATGACACCCACCAGTGGATGAAGAACCCAAAAGCAGCTGGTCGCAGGGCTTCACACTCATCCTCAGTCCCAGAGACTGAATCAGTGAAGTCCTACTAGCCAGTGAAACCCAAGGAACTAAGAGAATTCCAAAAAGAAGTTCCCCAAGACCAAGGGAATTGTGGTGGCTCCCACACCACCACTACCTCCAATCCCTGCATTTGTGGATGAGGTGGAGATTCTGGGGTCCACTGAGGATCTAGACCTCGCCAGAACCTCTGACAAAATGGATATAGACTGCTCAGGCAAAAAATAGGTGGCAGCAAGTGACCCTGAGGCGTGAACTACCTCATTGAATGTTCTGTGCCTTCCCAGTCTCACAATGCCATCCTCCAGTGGAACTGCAGCAGTTTCTTCTACCGCCTGGCTGAGCTACGGCAACTGTTAAGCGTTACACCTGCTTTCTGGATGGCCTCCAGGAAACCTGGTTCACGGCAATGCAGACCCCTGCCCTCTGCAGCTCTAGGGGATACTACAGGAACCATAGTGACTGTAATCGAGTGTCAGGTGGAGTTTGCGTTTATAGCCTAAACTCATTCTGTAGTGAACCTACCCCTCTTGAAGCTGTGGCTGTCAGAATCAGGACGACACAGGACATAACTATCTGCAATGTATATCTTCCTCCAGATGGTGTATTATCCCTGAATGTATTAACTGAACTGATTGACCAACTCCCTAAACCTTTCCTACTTTTGGGAGATTTTAACACCCATACCCCTTGTGGGGAGGCACCATACTTACTGGTTGTGGCAGAGATGTCGAAACTTTACTGTCTCGACCTCTGCCTCTTAAATACTGGGGCCGCCACAAATTTCAGTGTGGCTCCTGGTAGTTACTTGTCCATTGATTTATCAATTTGCAGCCCAGGACTTCTTCCACCTATCCACTGGAGGGCACATGACAACCTGTGTGGTAGTGACGACTTCCCCAATTTCCTGTCACTGCCCCGGCGTCAAGCCCATGGACGCCTACTCAGATGGGCTTCAAACAAGATGGACTGGAAACTTTCACCTCTGTGGTCATCGTTGGATCTCCCCCGTACAGGAACGTCAATGTGATGGTTTAGCAGGTGACTACAACAATCGTTTCTGTGGCACAAAACACGATCCCTCGCTCTTTAGAGTGCCCCCGGCGAAAGACAGTCCATTGGTGGCCGCTGGAAGTCGCTGAAACAATTAAGAAGCGTCGGTGAGCTCTACAGCAGCACCCTTTCCTGGAGAACCTCATAGCCTTTAAATGGCTCCGTGCTCGCGTTCGCCAACTTACCAAACGACGGCAGCAGGAGTGTTAGGAGAGATAGGTCTCGACTATTGGGTGCAATACGTCACCTTCCCAGGCCTGGGCAAAGATTAAACGTGTTTTCGGGTACCCGACCCCAATAGGTGTTCCCGGTGTTAACATAAATGGCGTGTTATCTACCGACGCATTGCCGAGCACTTTGGTGAGCACTATGCTCAAGCCTCTGTGTCGGAGAATTACCCCCCAGCCTTTCGCACTCTCAAACAGCGGCTGGAAGGGAAAGTCCTCCTGTTTACTGCACACCGCTGTGAATCCTATTACGCCCCATTCACAGTGTGTGAGCTCATCAGTGCCCTTGCACATTGCCCAGACACAGCTCCTGGACCAGATCTGATCCACAGTCAGATGATTTTACATCTCTCATCTGGCTACAAGCGACATCTCCTTGTCATCTTCAACCGGATCTGGTGCGATGGCATCTTTCCATCGCAATGGTGGGAGAGCACTATTATTCCGGTCCTCAAACCCAGTAAAAACCCACTTGATGTGGATAGCTATCGGCTCATCAGCCTCATCAATGTTCGTCGTAAGCTGCTGGAATGTATGGTGTGTCAGCAGTTGGGTTGGGTCCTGGAGTCACGTGGCCTACTGGCTCCATGTCAGGGCAGCTTCCGCCAGGGTCGCTGTACCACTGATAAAATGCTTCAAATGGCTCTGAGCACTATGGGACTTAACATCTGAGGTCATCAGTCCCCTAAAACTTAGAACTACTTAAGGGGCCCCGGAACGCCATATACTTGCAATGTTAAAATAACGCTTATAAATTACATCTTTCCTCACAAAGTATTTGAGGTAGGAAGTTGAACTTTTTACAGATTATTTATTGGAATATGGGCTACAACTTAACACAGGGATTTTACAAAATTTTAGTTCAGTTATTAAAGATGATTTTTTTCAATTGTAATGAAAATTCACAACATTTTTTTGCAATTTTTTATTTATATATTCAAAAATATACAGTTTTTTGGAAAAAGGCTGTGTTAAATTATGCAGAAGGTACTGTGTAACATTTACTGAAAGTTTGAAACAAATATGTTTGGAAGATCCTTAGAAAACATGTAATTAGTATGAGAAAATAAAAGTTTTGGGAATCGAGCGACAAAGATTGGATTAATTTTTTAGTGCATCCAGGTCCATAGGATGGATTACCTTCATCCTCTGCAAACTCCTCCTCCAGCTTCCTCTTGTTCCTCCTCCTGTTTACTCTTGCTTGTATTTCTAGACTCTTTACAGCCCTGTCTGCAGTCCGAAGGCGTTCCTTGTCTAAAGCAAGCATCGCTCGTACTATGTTAGAACATATCTTCATTCCCATATTTCTAAATACCTTGCACCTTACAATGTTGCCATCACTGAAAGTCGCAACAGCATCATACACACCAAAGTGAAGTGTTTCTATTCCAACAAATACAGTCTTGGGGATTCTCGACCATATAACACTATTTACACTTTCATTGGGGTTTTGAGTTTTTCTGTGATACACTTTTTCAACAGTTCAGGTGCTGCTAAGTCTCTGAAAATAGGTTAGCCACAACACATACTTTATCTCACATCACTAAAATGTACCTGATGAACACGGACTTTAATAATAACACCATTTGACAGCAGTTTAACAGCGCCACAGTGGGTCACGCCCATGTAGAACACATTTCAAAAAAAATTTAAAAACAGTTGTAGTCTTCGGAATTGAATAAATTATATCTATTAAAAGGTAATAGTCTGCAGATTCAGAAAACGCAAAAAAGTAAAAATTGATCTTTTCATGATTTTGAGCCTTTCCGGAGCCCCTTAAACCTAACTAACCTAAGGACATCACACACACCCATGCCCGAGGCACGATTCGAACCTGCGACCACTGATAATCTTGTGTCCCTAGAGTCTGCCATCCAAACAGCCTTTTCCAGACGGCAACCCCTGGCTGCCATCTTTTTTGGTTTATGTATAGCATACGACACGACTTGGCGACATCATATCCTTGTCACATTCTATGAATGGGGTCTCTGGGGCCCGCCCCCAATTTTAATCCATAACTTCCTGTCGCTCCGTACTTTCCATGCCCAAGTTTGTGCCTCCCATACTTCCATCCATATCCAGGAGAATGAAGTTCCACAGGGCTCTGTATAGACTGTCTCTCTATTTTTAGTGGCCATTAACAGTCCAGCAGCAATTGCTAGGCCCTCCGTCTCACCTTCTCTGTATGCAGACGACTTCTGTATTTCGTACTTCTGCTCCAGTTCTGGTGTTGCTGAGCATCGCCCACAGGGAGCCATCTACAAGGTGCAGTCATGGGAGCCCACGGTTTCCAGTTTTCGGCCGCAAATTCATGCGTTATGCAGTTCTGTCGGCGTCGTACCGTTCGTCCAGAACCAGAGCTTTACTTTAATGACGATCCACTCACTATAGTGGAGACATATCGATTCTTAGGACTGGTTTCCATCGCCCGTTTGACTTGGCTTCCAAACCTTCGTCAGCTTAAGCAGCAGTGCTGTGGCACCTCAATACCCTCCGCTGCCTGAGCAACATCAACTGGGGTGCAGTTCCATCTACGCTGCTGCAGCTCTACAGAGTCCTTGTCCTATCCCGCCTTGACTATAGGAGTCTGGTTTATGGTTCGGCGTTGCCCTCAGCGTTGCATTTACTCGCCCCAGTGCACCACTGTGCCGTTCGCCTAGCGACAGGAGCTTTTAGGACGAGTCCAGTGACCAACGTCTTTGTGGAAGCTGTAGTGCCTCTATTGCAAGTTAGGCGTGCACAACTGCTGGCCAGTTACATAGCACATGTTCGTACTTCTCTTGCGCACCCGAATCGTCTCCTTTTCCCATCCATGGCGGTTCATCTCCCGTATCGGCGGCCCAGATCAGGGCTTCCACTTGCAGTTTGTGTTCGATCCCTTTTTTTTGAACTGGAGTCCTTGCCTTTACCACCTATACTTGAGGTACATTCACGTACACCTCCAGGGTGTGCATCTAGGCCGCAGCGTCACCTGGACCTTTCACATGGCCATAAGGACTCAATTAACCCTGCAGCACTCTGCTACCATTTCCTCTCGAATCTTGACAAGTACCGAGGCCACGAAGTGGTTTACACCAACAGCTCGATGGCTGACGCTCACGTCGGCTTTGCATATGTCCACGGAGGACATATTGAACAGCATTCCTTGCCCAGTGGCTGCAGTGTTTTCACTGCCGAGCTGGTGGCCATACCTCGTGCTCTTGAGCACATCTGCTTATGCCCTGGCGATTCATTTCTCCTGTGTACTGACTCATTGAGCAGCCTACAAGCTCTCGATCTGTACTACCCTCGTCATCCTTTGATAGCGACCATCCAGGAGTCCATCTATGCTCTGGAACGGTCCAGTCGTTTAGTGGTGTTTGTCTGGACCCCAGTTCACGTCGGAATCCTAGGCAACAGACTTGCCGACAGGCTGGCCAAACAGGCTACACGGAAACCACTTAGATCGGCTTCTCTGCAACTGACCTGCGTTCAGCACTACGCCACAAGATTTTGCTGCCTTGGGAGACGAAATGGCATAACCTCAGCACGCACAACAAACTGAGTGCCATTAAGGAGACTACGAATTTGTGGCAGTCCTCCATGCGAGCCTCTCGCAAGGTATCTGTGGTTCTCTGCTGCCTCTGCATTGGCCACACTTGGTTGACACATCGCTATCTCCTGCGCCGTTATGGCCCACCTCAGTGTCGGTGCTGTTTGTATTGTTGCTCCTTTGATTTTTGCCATCCTAGATCTTGGGATGATGACCTTGCTCTTTGGTACCCTCCCCCAAATCAGTCAACTAACCATTCCTACACCCTCGCGGTTGACAGTTCTTAGATGATCGTTGGTGTACATTACGAGAATTGTGAACACGTAATACTCCCAGTAACATTGCCGAAGATGATCGTTTTGACGCTCTAGGCGTACTAGCAAGGAGGTGTAGTGTTGCATGGGCGTACTGACCTCCAAATCTACTGACGTAGTACTCTCACCAGTCAACGTTCTGGTGACACTACACTTCTCCCCCAACTGTATATTTTCAGGGATGCCTTCAGCACTGACATTATTTTTATGGATTACAATGCGAGACCGCATTGAGAAATACACGTAGAGGAGCTCCAGGAATGGGAGGATATTCTGAGAATGGACCGGCTTGCCAGTTCCTCCTACTTAAGCCATCGAGCACGTATGGGATGTGTTGGGGAGACATATTTCAGCACGTTAGATGAACCACCCACCATCCAGTAGTTGTCAACCTATCTGGTGGAGGAATGGAACACTGTACCATAAGAACCCCTTACCAACCTTGTGACCAGCATGGGAGCACGCTGCAGAGCATGCACTTCCTTCTGTGGTGATCACACATGCTGTGAGGAACTATGTCCCGCCGTTTGCAGTGTCCACAGACTACCAACAATCACGATGACTTCAGTGTAATTATTGTCTTTCAATTAAGACGTAATTTCTCTTCGTATCATTATGTATTTCTTTCAGTTACTTTCTCTACAATACTGTAGCAGGTCTTCCTGTGTATACTAAAAGTTTCATCGAGCTGTTACTTTCCAGCGAAAAGTCGTGCGAAAGTACACCACTGGCCATTAAAATTGCTACACCAAGAAGATATGCAGATGATAAACGGTTATTCATTGGACAAATACGTGATACTAGAACTGACATGTGATTACATTTTCACGCAGTTTGGGTGCATAGATACTGAGAAATCAGTACCCAGAACAACCACCTCTGGCCGTAACAACGGCCTTGATACGCCTGGGCATTCAGTCAAACAGAGCTTGGATGGCGTGTACAGGTACAGCCGCCCATGCAGCTTCAACACGATACCACAGTTCATCAAGAGTAGTGACTGGCGTATTGTGACGAGCCAGTTGCTCGGCCACCATTGAACAGACGTTTTCAATTGGTGTGAGATCTGGAGAATGTGCTGGGCAGGGCAGCAGTCGAACATTTTCTGTATCCAGAAAGTCCTGTACAGGACCTGCAATATGCGGTCGTGCATTATCCTGCTGAAATGTAGGGTTTCGCAGGGATCGAATGAAGGGTAGAGCCACGGGTCATAACACATCTGAAATGTAATGTCCACTGTTCAAAATGCCGTCAATGTGAATAAGAGTTGACCGAGACGTGTAACCAATGGCACCCCATACCATCACGCTGGATGATACGCCAGTGCCCCCAGGGGCTCAGCATTCATTTGCTGAGTACGGGCTTGGTGACCCCGGGGTCCTGAGCTGGGGACTGGTCAGCGCCGCCAGTCTCCTGTCAACGTAACCCCCAGACATGCTTCAGCGACCACCGTATGGCGCAGCGGTGGAATGTTGTATGCTGCAGGGAATGGTAATCTTGGATTGACCGCCTGGATTGCGAGGAAGGCCAACCTCTATAAAAACACCTCAATCTTACGGTGTGCTCCGCGCCTATAAGATGCATGGCTGTTGGGGTGGAACAGTCGCAAGCGGGCAACCTCTGGGGCACCTGCCGCACCCCAGTTGTATAAGGCTTACTCAGGCACGCAGGGCTCTGTCAGAGCAGACCTTCAGTTCCCTAGCTGCTCGTGGGACTGCAATGGACCCTTCGACCTCTATATTTCCCCCTACCAGTGGATTGGGTGGGCCACTGGTAGGAAAACACACCCCATCGAAAAAGCGACTTCGTGCTGCGAGTCCTCCAGCGCCTGGTGTTGCTAGAGATTTATCAGACTGTCGTAACAGAGCACATGCTGACAATCAGAATGTGTTTTTGATTATTAAACGGAAGGAGGGAAGCTTTGAAAGGGTTTCTCCCTTTTACATCCACAAGGGTCTTGAGGGAATTGCAGGAACACTGAAATCTGTGAAGCGACTGTGCAATGGGACCCTGTTAGTTGAGACTTCTAGTTCCCGTCAAATCGCTTCTCTTCGGAAAGCAACCTGTCTCGGAGAGTACGCTATCGAGACCGAGCTCCACTCCACTTTGAACTATAGTAAGGGTGTTGTGACATGTCGGGACTTGGTGGATATCCCCACAGACGAGTTAAAATCTGAGTGGGCTGACGAAGGTATTGTTGACGTGCAGCATATTATGAAACGAGTCAATGGGGACCTAGTTAAATCCGACTCGTTTATTCTCACGTTCAGTTGCCCGAGACTCCCAGAGCATTTTAAAGCGGGGTTCTTATGTTTGTCAGTATGGCCATATTTCCCCAACGCAATGCGCTGTTTTAAATGTCAACGCTTTGGGCATACTACGTTGGGGTGCAATGGGATAGCTACTTGTGGTAAATGTGGTCAGCCTGCCCATGAAGGAGCCAATTGTTCATCGCCTGTGAAGTGCGTGAATTGCTCTGGAAGTCACCCTGTCTGGAGCCGGGTCTGCCCCATCTATCTCGAAGAACGGAAGATGCAGGAGATTAAAACATCTAAGCGCATCCCCTGTGGTGAGGCCAAGAAGTTCTTTAAGGCCATGCAACCTCCTGTGTTTACAACATCTTTCGCTTCCGCTCTGAAAAAACTGGTACAAATGGCCACCGTTGCTACGCAAACGGAGGTTGCTAGTGTTAGCGCTAATACCTGCGTTTGCCAGTGCACTTGTGCTGCTGCGGTTGTTTTGAAACCTGCGGCTCTCCCCGCAACGTCGGACAAGGCCATGGTTGCTGACATTGGGGTACTTCCTGCCTCTCCCCATATGGCGCCTTCTGCCCAGGCGAGTAAAGCTCCAACTGTTGACAAGGCTCTGCACTCTAAGCCCCCCCCCCCCCCCCCAGACACAGACGCCGAAGGTGAAGGTTTTGCCACCTGAAGAGACTAGTCAGGGTCAGTCCGATGACGAGGCCATCATACAGTCTGACACCTCCCGTGGGTCGTCATCGGAGCTGATGGACATTGATGTCGACTGGGGGCGATCTTCTCGCCCCAGGAATAAATCTCCAGCCAGTACGGGCTCTCCTCCAACGCACAGAGGCAGGGTGAAAGTTCAGCCACCTTGATCACTGGCTCCCATATTACAGTGGAACCTGAATGGGTTCAGGACGCATGTGGCCGAATTACAACTCCTTTTATGAGAGTGCCCTTTGTGCTTATGTCTCCAAGAGACACATTTTCGGGCCACTGATGCTCCTTCTTTACGGGGCTATACCATATATCGAAAAGATGATCTGATGGGAGAAAGGGCAAAGGGTGGTGTTGCGGTTTTTGTCCGTGACATGCACCACTCATCTGAGCTGCCTCTCGTTACAGACTTGCAAGCAGTTGCAGTTGACCTTCTTGTGGGTCAGAGGCTCACAGTCTGTTCAGTTTATTTATGGCCTCAGGATGCATTAGACTCTGAGGCTCTCACAGACCTTATTAGCCAACTCCCCCGCGCATTTCTTCTTTTGGGGGATTTCAATGCTCATAATGTCTTACGGGGCTCTTCGACTACTTGCCCCAGGGGTCGCATTCTGGAAAGCCTCATGATGTCTGAAGAACTGTGCATCCTCAACTCTGGTGCTCCCACTCATTTCTGTACTGCTTCCGGGTCGTCATCGGCTATTGACCTTTCCTTTTGCTCTCCAGCACTCGCGGATTCTGCTCTGTGGAGGTTGCTGCTGACCTCCATTCTAGTGACCACTTCCCCCTTTGGATTCGCCTCCTGGATGAGGCTGTGGCATTACCAGTGCCGCCCCAGTGGCACCTCTGCAGAGCTGACTGGACACTTTTCAGCCAACTGGCTGTTTTGGAATACCGTGCCAGGGTCCACTAATGGGTAGACCATGTTACAGCCGAGATCTCCCATGCTGGTGAATTGTCAATCCCACGGTCATCCGGTCATCCCAAGAGGCGTCCTGTCCCTTGGTGGACCACTGAGTGCTGCTCAGCCATCCGAGCCCGCCGTCCTGCTCTGCGCCGCTTCAAGTGCCGTCCCTCAGCTGAGAATCTTGCGGCCTTTTGAGTGGCAAGGGCCAAAGCACGGCGAGTGATTAAAGAGAGCAAACGACGGGCATGGCAATCGTTCTTGAACTCCATCTCCCGTTCCACTAGTTCTACGAAAGTATGGGAAGCCATCAGGAGGATTTCTGGGGAACTCAGCCAACTACCTGTCATGGCATTGCTGCATCGGGGATGTCTCCTCACGGCGCCGAGAGACATTGCCCAGACACTGGCCATGCATTATGCGGAATCTACCGCCACTATTAACTGTGATCCAGATTTCTGCCGCTACCGCACTGCCATTGAGAGGGGTCACTTGGACTTCCGATCTCCAAATTCTGAACCCTACAACTGCCCCTTCACAATGTGGGAACTGGATTCAGCGTTGTCTGTGGCTCATGATACTGCGCCTGGTCATGATCAAATCCGGTACAGCATGCTGCAGCACTTGTTACTGCCATCCAAGGAAGTTCTTCTGAATTGTTTTAATATGATATGGTTATCCGGCACGTACCCTGACTCGTGGAGGGAGGCGATTTTGATTCCCCTCCTCAAACCGGGGAAGGACCGAACGCATGCCAGTAGTTATCGAAGTATTGCTTTGACGAGCTGTGTCGGGAAGACGTTGGAACGTATGGTGAACCGTCGCCTGGTTTGGCTACTCGAGACCAGGCAGCTCCTTAGCCCCTCTCAGTGTGGCTTTCTGAGATGTCGTTCAACTTTAGACAACTTGACCCTGCTTGAGGCGGCCATCCAGCAGGCCTTCCTACGTAACCAGCATTGTCTAGGTGTATTCTTTGATATTCATAAGGCGTATGACACTACTTGGCGCCGCCTTATCCTCAATCAACTCCATCAGTGGGGCTTTCGTGGCCATCTCCCCATCTTCATTCGGTCCTTTCTTTCCCACCGCCTCTTTCGATATCGGGTTGATAATGTGCTATCTGATTTGTACGTGCAGGAGAATGGTGTTCCTCAGGGAAGCGTTTTAAGTGTCACCCTCTTTGCCGTCGCCATTAACAGTATCACGTCCACTATCCAGAGTCCTGCCCAATGCTCCTTGTTTGTGGACGATTTTGCTGTTTTCTGTTCTTCCTCCAGTCTTGTCACTGCTAGTCGGCAGTTGCAGCTTACGATAAAGCGATTAGAGGCATGGACTGCGAAGACGTATTTTACCTTTTCTGCAGACAAATGTGTGTGTGTTCATTTTAATCGTTCTCGACGTCTTTTTACCTCCCCTGAATTGCGTCTGAGGGACACCATTCTGACTTTTAGAGACACTGTGAGGTTCCTGGGCCTCACTTTTGATTCCAAGTTGTCGTGGTTGCCTCACCTTAAAGACCTCAAGGTGCGGGCCCTGAAGGCACAGAATATTTTGAAGTGTCTGAGCCATCGGTCCTGGGGAGCAGATCGGGCGCGTATGCTGCAGTTTTATAGGGCTTTCGTCCGATCGCGTCTTGACTATGGTTGCACCGTGTATGGGTCAGCAAGGCTTCGTATCTGAAGATTCTTGACGCAGTACACCATGAGGGTATCAGGCTGGCGACTGGTGCCTTACGTACCAGTCCCATCCCCAGCCTGTGTGCTGAGGCAGGGGAACCGCCGCTCGCCATCCGGCGGAAACTCCTCATGGTGCGACGGGTGTGTCAATTCCTTGCCTGTCCTACCTGCCCTGCGTACTCTACCGTTGCCCGACCGCCTATGGAACGTTTCTTTTCCAGTCGTCCCAGGGCAACGAGACCATTTGGGATTCGTGCCAAGCATTTGCTTGAGTCCCTTGGTGTGGAGCGTGTGGTCTCCCCAACTCCAAGGTTTTACCCACCTGCCTCCCTGGTTGCTCCAGAGGCCCAGCGTCCTTTTAGACTTGTCGGAGTACCGGCGGAGCTGCACTCCTGCGTTTGTTTTTACCTCCTTATTTTCCGATATTTTACACCAGCATCCCGACCATGTACCAGTATTTACGGATGGCTCTAAACAGGGGAGCTCTGTTGGTTGTGCTGTTGTTTTCCCTGATCGAGTTGTCAAGTTACGGCTTCCTGCGGCGTTTACCATCTTTGATGCCGAATTGTTTGCGATCTTGCGGACTTTGGAGCAGATGAGATGTGTTCCCAGTCTTAAGTTTCTCATCTGTTCTGACTCCGAGTGCCCTTCAGACCATGCAACACTTGTACCCAGCGGATACGGCCGTCCAGAACATCCATGACGCCCTACTTCACCTGCAACGGCAGGGGAAGGAGGTTTCTTTCTGCTGGGTGCCGGGGCACGTGGGTACTAGGGGAAACGAACTGGCGGATGTGCCTGCCAAAGATGCATGTTCCTCCCTCACGTTGTTGAATGTGCCGTCCCCCTCCATGCTGTTACCTCCCTCCTGCGTTTTCGTGTTCTGCGTCAGTGGGAAGAGGAGTGGCTGGCAGTCAGTGAAAATAAGCTGCGTCTGGTCAAGGGCACCACGCGGCCATGGCGTACGTCCTACCAATCATGCAGGCGGGATGAGGTTCTCCTCACTCGCCTCCGCATCGGGCACAGTCCCTTAACGCATGGTTTTTTACTCTGGCGGGAGGACCCCCCAATCTGCAGTGCTTGTGGCGTCCAGATTACTGTCCGCCACATTTTACTTGACTGTCTTTTATTCTCTGACCAAAGGGCGGTGGTTTCTTTGCCACCGGATTTGCCCTCTATTTTGCAAGACGACGCAAGCACTGTGGTTAAGGTCTTAAGGTTTTGTGTGCTGTCCAATTTGTTGCCTCGGATTTTAGGGAGAGGCTTGTAATCTGTTGCTGGGTGACTGGCTCACCCAGGGTTTAGGTAAGAGGTCCGCCAGTCACGATTACCTCCTTGTTTCCCTTCGGTTTCTGTTCTCTCTTCCTTGTGTTTCCTTTCCTATTTTAGTGTGTTTTTTCTCCTCTTCTTTTGCTTCTGCATGTGAGGATGTGGAACTGCTTCAGGTCTGTGTCTTTTAGCCGTTCTCCTTGTTCGCTGTCCGTCTTAGTCCCTTCACTGCATCTGTTCCTGTTTTTATGCGTTTGGGCGCTGATGACCACGCACACGGATGCGACCATCATGATGCTGTAAACAGAACCTGGATTCATCCGAAAAAATGACGTTTTGCCATTCGTGCACCCAGGTTCGTCTCAGGCGCTCCTGTCTGTGATGCAGCGTCAAGGGTAACCGCAGCCACGGTCTCCGAGCTGATAGTCCATGCTGCTGCAAACGACGTCGAACTGTTCGTGCAGATTGTTCTCTTGAAAACGTCCCCATCTGTTGACTCAGGGATCGAGAGGTGGCTGCACGATCCGTTACAGCCATGCGGGTAAGATGCCTGTCATCTCGACGGCTCGACTGCTAGTTATACGAGGCCGTTGGGATCCAGCACGGCGTTCCGTATTACCCTTCCTGAACCCACCGATTCCATATTCTGCTAACAGTCATTGGATCTCGATCAACACGAGCAGCAATGTCGCGATACGATAAACCGCAATCGCGATAGGCTACAATCCGACCTTTATCAAAGTCGGAAACGTGATGGTACGCATTTCTCCTCCTTACACGAGGCGTCACAACTACGTTTCACCAAACAACGCCGGTCAACTGCTGTTTGTGTATGAGAAATCGGTTGGAAACTTTCCTCATGTCAGCACGTTGTAGGTGTCGCCACCGGCACCAACCTTGTGTGAATGCTCTGAAAAGCTCATCATTTGCATATCACAGCATCTTCTTCCTGACGGTTAAATTTCGCGTCTGTAGCACATCATCTTCGTGGTGTAGCAATTTTAATGGCCAGTAGTGTAACTTTCATCCTTAAGTTTTGCGCACCATTGTATGTGGCCAACCCTGAACATGTGTACTGCCAATAAATGTACCTGTGTAAATCATTACAGTTATGTGAAAGTAGAATACCAGAAGGTACAAGTCTACTGTGAAAGCTAGTACGCAAATACCGTTCTACCTATTACAATTAGCGTAGTCTCAAAAACTGAAGCAAAAGTATTTCTCTGTGAACAGGGCGTCCTACAGGATGACACTTGGGCCATTAAAATAAAGAAAACTTTACTGAAACTGGTGGGCAGTGTTCATCTGGCGGGAGAGAGTGGACAGATTGCAATGGCAGCCCCACGTGACTGGCCCCAGCATCTTCCGCCAGCTGAGGCCACAGAACGTAAGGTAAGTGCTACGAGATGCCTGGAGAACTGACCACAAACCTTCTGTTGGAACAGAAGGCAACACTCGGTATGTTTTCCCCGTCTTTAATTAGTGACTTAGTTCAAATCCATTCACTTATATTTCAAATGTGAATCAAATATACCTACAAATAGCTACCACCAGTCCCCCAAATACTTACTTCATTTAATAGTTTGGAGCCATTCCTGACACATCTTTTTCAGATGTGTGCAGGGATGTTTTCATTGCGATATATTGGTTTCAATGAATATATTCTGCATATTATATCTAAGTTTTAGCTAGACGCATTTCCTGTGCTGGTAAAAGTAAATTCAAAGCAAATCAGCAACTTACGCAGAATCAAAGCATGATAAAAATGATTCGGAATTGCCCATCAAGAACATTTTGTTGAAGATTTTTCTGTGGTAGAATGTTCCTAGGCTTTACTTGTGTTTGGTAACATTGTACATTATGAAGCTTGAGGCATAGAAAATGAATCTCTACTGATACATCGTGGATATGGGATAGCGGCTGGTCAGATATTTACCAAAGAAAAATCACCATACAGCCGTATGTTTCCAGGAGTTATTTTATTAACACAACCAGTTTTGGCATCTCATTAACACCATCTTCAGATCCCTATGCACGACGAGTGCAGGGGATCAGATACATCGATACATAAAACACTGGAGGCATCAATACGTGGATCCCTTGAATTTCTTGTGGAGTGTGTACTCCGAAGACTTAACAAGAGCACAGGGTTGGGGGAAGGAGGAGGAAATGGGCTAATAGAATACTGGAATAAATACATACCAAGGCAATGCCAGGTACACAGCTGGTTATCTATAAAATCGACTCGTTAATAAAGCGTATAATGCAGGCTTAGTCGAAATGCTCTAAATTTATGGTGACAATCACAAAAATGATTGAAGAGCAGCAAAACAGTTCCCGAGCAGACGCTGTCCAGCTTGACCCACCTCCGTTAAGACGCGAAGTGCATCAGGTATTCTGGTGCTGTTAAGACTTCAATCATGGTGCGTCAGCAGCCCTGTGAGTTAGCGTGTCACAACGCTGTACCGTGCTCGCAGGTTCTAATCCTGTCACGGACACGGGTGTTAGTGTTAGTACTAGTCTAACCTTGGGTATAACGTAGTTTAGACATACCACGAGTGACTATTGTATTCATAACTTATTTTGCAGAAAATCGGGAGAGGTGGTTAAAAATATCGGTATAAGGCCCTAAAAATCAGGACCTCAAGAAAACCTAATTTTTCAGACGTTAAATTAATACATTTGCTTAATTTTCATTTGAAAAATTAGTATAGTGGTACAACAACCGAATAAATAATTTGCTATTCATCTATACTGGATCACAAATGTAGTTTGGTAACGTTGTACTTAAAACTTCTAAGGCCTTTAAACATTAATCAGTAAGGCTTTTAATACATTTTAAATAATATTTTGAAATGTGTAATCCACTGCCAGTACTATAAACATGAACCAAATTAATGGCATCTTTATCATTTAGGAATATGATGTCTGTCGTCTACAGTTGTTCTAGTCTTCTACTAGCTACTTCATACTTTCATATATCCCATTCTTTTACACAGCCCTTACAAGGTTTTCATTTCTTAAGGTGTATCTATAAATTCTGAACAACTAATTTCAAAGTTTATTACTATGTCAGTTAGTTCTCCATTGTCAAACAGTTACGAACTGTGAACCATGTTAATGAATCCCGAGAAAAATCTGTCGATACACGGAAATCATAAATGAAAATAATTTGAACGGATTACTAAAGTTTGGATTTTTGAAATTACTATATTATTTCTCAATATGTCTCATGTCTTTACTCATCGTTCTCAGTAAGTGCCTCAATGTAACACATTTCGGCATAAAACTCGTCTATTCCAAAGTATCGGGAGATATTTAAAGTCTAAATGTTTGAAACAGCTGCCTAATTTACTGCAGCACTTTCTAGCGAAAAGGACCTAAACAGAACAATTTTTCTGCTACGGAACTCACATTGTGTTTCATTATATTAGTGTGTGCTTTTATACCAAAGCAAGAAACTAATTTTACCACTGTAACTGTTTTCGAAAAGTATAATTTGGTCATGCACTGAGGCGTCTCTTTAGTTGATGGGCTGATCGTGAACTCCTGGCGCACCATATTCAAAGGTTACCGCCAAAATCTAATTTCGGAGGTTTCACGTACTCGAACATGCACTATGTGATCAAAAGTATCCGGACACCCCAAAAACATACGTTTCCATATTAGGTGCATTGTGCTGCCACCTACTGCCAGGTACTCCATATCAGCGACCTCGGTAGTCATTAGACATCGTGAGAGAGCACAATGGGGCGTTCCGCGGAACTCAACTGACTTCCAACGTGGTCAGTTGATGGGGTGTCACTTGTCATACGCATGTACGCGAGGTTTCCACGCTCCTAAACATCCCTGGGTCCACTGTTTCCGATGTGATAGTGAAGTGGAAACGTGAAGGGCCGACCTCGTATATTGACTGACAGACCGCCGACAGTTGAAGAGGGTCGTAATGTGTCATAGGCAGACATCTATCCAGACCATCACCCAGTAATTCCAAACTGCATCTGGATCCACTGCAAGTACTATGCCATTTAGGCAGGAGGTGAGAAAACTTGGATTTCATGGTAGAGCGGCTGCTCATAAGTCACACATCACGACGGTAAATGCCAAACGACGCCTCACTTGGAGTAGGAGCGTAAACATTAGACGATTGAACAGTGGAAAAACGTTGTACGGAGTGACGAATCACGGTACACAACTTGGCGATCCGATGGCAGGATGTGGGTATGGTGAATGCCCGGTGAACTAATCTGCCAGCGTGTGTAGTGCCAACAGCAAAATTCGTAGGCGGTGGTGTTCCGTTGTGGTCGTGTTTCCCATGGAGGGGGATTGCACCCCATGTTGATTTTCGTGGCACTATCACAGCGCAGGCCTACATGATGTTTTAAGTTCCTTCTTGCTTCCCGCTGTTGAAGAGTATTTCGGGGATGGTGATAGCATCTTTCAACACGATTGAACACCTGTTCGTAATGCACGGCCTGTGGCGGAGTGGTTACACGACAGTAACATCCCTTAGAACACCTTTGGGATGTTTTGGAACGCCGAATTCGTGCCATTCCTCACTGACCGACATGGATACCACTCCTCAGTGCAGCACTCCATGAAGAATGGGCTTCCATTCCCCAAGATACCTTCCAGCACCTGATTGAACGTATGCCTGCGAGAGTGGAAGCTGTCATCAAGGCTATGGGTTGCCAATATCACACTGAATTCCAGCATTACCGATGGAGGGCACCACGAGCTTGTAAGTCATTTTCAGCCAGGTGTCCGGATACTTTTGATTGCATAGTGTAAGTATATTTGGAATTGGTAGCAATACCCAAAATCGGGATACTGGAAGAAATATGTAAAGGTTACGTGTGACCTCTAGTGATAACCCTAAAAATCGGGACATTCCGCGAAAATTGGGATCTTCGACGTCGTTAGCCCCTGGACACTTTTTGTCTAGGCTAAAACAAATGACATATCTTTAACGGGTCAGAAATAGCTTGATTAAAATCCTGGTCAACTGACACTACAAACTGATTTTAAGATGCTTCTCTTGCTCCCAGGTGTCCAGCCGATTGCAATCATTACGAAACACGATTTTCGATAGTCTGCCTTGCCTTTCTCTTCAGGTGATACCTTTAGAATGAGGGCCTTTGCTAAATTGCACCTCCTTTATACTCTCACCACTCCCCATCTTTCCACAATTACTCTGCTGAAAGCTGCGTCAGGTGGAGTGTTAGAAGGACGGAAACGCCGAATGCTGGACGCGAACTCAGGTACCTCAGTGCTTCTGCCGCCCCCGTCGTTTGCGGAAGTCTGTCTTGGCCGGCGTTGTGACTTCAGTTGGCTGAGCGCTGGGTCCCACGCTTTACTGACAAGGGGACCATTATATCTGTTAATGACGGATTTTGATGAGTCTTGGGTGTGTTGTACAGGGGCTTGTCTTAATTGACCACCCTCGTTTACGAGAAAATCCATGTTGAAGTTTTATGCTTACCTCCTATACCCGCTGTGTTTGTCTTGTTTCGATAAGAGGGTGCGTAGCACAGCGGTTACATTCACTATTACCTCCCTGGCGGTACCCGTTCAAATTGTTCCGGTGTGCTTTTCTTTACAATCCTGATTCTTCGTGAGGGCAAACTGATCAGATAATTCATAATCAAATGTTTAAAGATAAAAGAAAAGCATACACCTGCAAAGTAAAAATTATCCCACCAAATGTACTCCACTTCACCAAGCCTGTGATACTGATTTTTACATTCAAAACAATTCCGACTCGCTGAGGACTAATAGAGAAATTGCTTCCAAGAAACATTCCATAAAAATACGTTCTTTAATTCTGCGTCAGTGTAGTGCATATGCTTTCACAATAATGATAAAATAAGCGTGGATCATATCGATGTTGATGAAAGAAAGAACAATCTTTTTGAATTGAAACGAACTGTTTTCTCCGGTATCGCTTGTGAAAAATCCGTGTGTCTGAAAGATAGCAACTTTTAGTAAATGTGCGTGGTGGTCTACACTTTCGTTTTGTTTGCTTACCATTTGAAATTCTGTCCTAGCACAGAAAGCTATGCAAGCGACACCCTGGAATACAATTCTGTAATCTATTCTGTAACAAGCGGAATATTAATTTGAAGAAAGTTTGCTGGAATGAATAATTTATTAATGAAAATGCTACAGCGAAAATACTACTTTCGAATAATTTTGCAAGATATATACTATTTACTATTCTGTACAATGAAACTGAGAAAGTACACGGTCAGAGCAGCTGCGCTATACTCGCTTGGTCGAAACATGACCAACGCGATACGTATAGCTGGTACGCATAAAACGGCATGGATTTCTTCGGGAACTAGCGCTGTCGCATAAAAATGCGTTAGCTCGGTAATCAGGATAAGCCCATCTACAGCATACTTAACTCATCAAAATCTGTGACTAATGGGTCTGATGGTCCCACTGAGAGAATGGAGCCAGTGTGTGTATGGATCAGACGGTCGCCCACTAGTATATCAACAGCCTTTTTCAGAACACTGCTCCAAAACGAAAATGTTTGTGTTAGCACCTTAGTTTATTCATATTCCATCGTGTTTCCTGTAGCTATGCAGTGTTTCGCAACCGCAGATTTTGTTGGTTGATTGAGTTTGAGGTCTCTGTTTTGCTAGCGCATTTCTCAACTGTCTGTGCAGTTCGTCCGATGTATGCCTTATGGAATTTGCATAGAATACGATAGGTGGTCGATTTACGTAGCCCTAAATCATCCTTCACAGTGGCTAATAATTCGTGCGCTTTCCGTGGTGGACTGAAAACACATTTAATGTTTCGTCGAACCAATATCTTGCCAGTTTTTTTGTTACCTTGCAGGCGTGAGACAGTACACCGTTGTCTCAGCCTCCCCATCGTGTTCTATTTGCCGGTACATTTTGCCTGAAAGCACTTCAAATTTATGCTGGTGTGCAGTGTTCGGAAGTTGGTAAAATTTCTGAAGCCTTTCACTCCCCTGTGGCCAAATCAAAAATGCGTCATGAACATATTTGTAAAAGCATGTGGGCTTCAGTACAATTTTTACAGAGCTTTATCTTATAAATCTTCCATGAATAAATTTTCCACAACCAGTAACAAAGTGCACCCCATGGCGACGTCATACATTTTTTCATAAGTCATAATCGAAGAGAGGGAATGTGTATGTGAGGACGAATTCTAGGAGGTTGGTCATTGTGGGATTAATTTTCTCCCTGACCTGCTTGAAGGAATCAACAAGTGGCACTAGACAGAAGAGGGAGACCACATCAAAACTCATCATAAGGTTCTGGTTACCAAGGCGCAGTCCTTGTGGCCACTAAATGAAATGTACAGATGTAAAATTTGTACCAAGACTGGGATTTTCACTCATCGCTTCAGTCTACATATATAAAACATAGATGTTTGAGACTTGAAAAGGTCTCTGGAACCATATAGTTTGAGAAATGTACAGAGTTCGTGGGTTGCTGGCATGTACCGACGTAGGGCCTTAATACTGCCGTTAGATTTTTGGCCAGCTAGTATGTAGGTGCATCTATGTTGCTTACAATAGGCCGTAGAGGAATGCATTGTTTGTTATTTCTGGTAAGCCATAGATCCTTGGCAGTGAGGCAGCTAGCGGTCGAAGCTTTTTGATGATTTTCTTCTGCAGGGACTGGCGTAGAGGCTCGCTGTCCTCTTTACTCTGTTAATCGAACCTCCTTTCAGTTTCCTTTATGATAAATCAGAGTAAGCTGCACATTTTGTGACTACTCTGATAAGGGAAGTAGTGCAGTGGCATTTCCTTTGTCTGCAGGTAAACTGACTGTTCTAGGATCGTTCTGTAGTTCTTGAATGAGAACTTTACCACCTGCAGGCTGTTTGTCTTAAGTGGAACAGTTCTGGTGAGCACGCGGCACGTTTCCCGACGTACCTTTTCCACGTCGTCGCTGGACAGGATGGAAGTTATTTGTGATTAATCCTGCAACAGGTGTAGGAGTCGATGTTGGTGCAAAATGAACCCTATCCTAGAACTAATTTCGCCGCGTCATCGATCTTTCCCCTTGAGATTAAGACTCGTCGTTTGTCTTCTTGCTACCAGACGTTCGAACTTGGAGAATAATTTTGTTCTAGAACTACATCGAAATAGAGCTGCCTGAGCCCAACAGACGATCCACTCCCAAGGAATAGATGAGAGTAAACAAACCACTTTTAAGTGGACTACGAGTAAGTCCTTAGGTGTTGTGTCCAGACGTCGACGTGTGTACCGAATCCTTTCCCTTCTAAGGGCCGGACATGCTCTTCTTGCTATCGCTTTTGGGGCCACAGTATTTATGTGATGGGCAATGCTCGTGAATGTTGGTGTTGTGCCATGGTCACCGCACCTCATCAAGAAAGCACGAGAGCTGAGACGACTCTCGCCCCTGTTTCGGAGCTTATCCAGCTTATTAAGTTCCTGATACATCTCCTTCCAGTAGAGTACACTGATGTGTGACCCTAAGATTTCCCGGCGAATCTATTGTTTGTGATGCTTTCGGCTGACCAGCCGGGTGTAGTCTTCTATGTAACACGATATTTCGACAGTGTAACTTTCCATTATTTTAAGGAGAAACCTGTGGAATGAGGGCCTTCACTACACAGTCTCTCTTTTATACTTACAAGGGTTCCACACATGAGCGACGGATCGCAGCGTTCCCACGTATCATAGATCGCATGTGCGTGGGCAAATCACAGCGATTGCTGATCGCATGGAACTCTCAGACAATCTGATAGATTGCACATGCGATTAGTGCATGTAATATGGCTACCTGGTTGGCTGACAGAAATGTGTGGCAATATGGGTGCCTAACTACGAATTGTTTGTCTAGCAATTTACGCGTGGTTGCGTAGTTTCGTTTCGATTTGTTCACGTTGAGTAAGAACTTCAGAATTTGTTGTTCAGGGATCACGAACAACTTTGAGAAAAGACGTTGACGCCAGAGTGGCCATTTCTGTTAAGACGTAATAAAAGAAATCTCTGATTTTGCTGTGATAGGCATTTTGAAACTTGTACTGTAGCAGAATTAATGGGAAGTTCATAGTAATAGTAAAGATACAATGAGCTCCATCTCACGATTTTGAGCTACTTATGAAACAATTACTAGCATTCTTGAAGTTTTCAACTTCTAAACATTATGACATACAGTAATGTTAAGCAGACATTTCAGTTTAAATGTTAAGGGAAAATCTAATATACAGCTATACTCAAGTCCCCCGTCATTTAATTTAACCAAACACTCCCTCACAAAATTTATAACATCAGTTACGGTAACGAGCAGTGCTGCTCTTGACAACATTTCTATAGACACTCCAGTATGGTAATTTTTTTATAAATATTTGCAGTTGAACTGAAACACTAATGAATGATAAAGGCACTGAGGACTAATAAACGAACTGTATAAGCACACTGGAAAGACGTAAACAACCCACCTAGCGTCAGTGAAATGGAATATATTCTGTAAAGCTAGCAAAAGTTTCAAAGAAAACTTTTCGAAACAATAAATTAAAATTTAATAATTTACTTTTTGCAAACATTCGTGGGGATACGGAGGTGAACTGTAACTACATCGAAACAAAAGCTCTTTTCCATAGCAGAACTTTTCAACACATCGGCATTCGTAGTACTGACTGAAATTGCTTGGCATATCGCTCGTGTATGGCGAGCGACAGACTGCAGCAGCATCAAACATCACACGTCACGGATCGCTGGGATCAGTCGCTCGAGTGTGTGTGTCCGCAGATCGTGGTCTAGTGGCTAGCGTTGCTGCCTCTGGATCACGGGGTCCCGGCTTCGATTCCCGGCCGGATTGGGGATTTATACTGCCCAGGGACTGGGTGTTTATGTTGGCGGCATCATCATCATTCGTGATAGTGGCTAGATTGGACTGCGTATAATATTGGAGTGTGAAAAGATTGGGACTTTGTTCGGGCGCTGATGACCGCGCAGTTGAGTTGCCCACAAACCAAACAGAATCATAGTGTGGGGTCCCTTATCGCTCGCCACCTCTTCCCTCACTGTGCGGCCAGACGTCGCATCAACTGGAGTAGTGGCGGGACGTGATGGCCGAATGTTGGTTGTGAACTCGTCCCTCAGAGCATCTACCGCCACAGTGCGGGAGTCGCTCTTGGCCGATGTTATGACTTCAGTTGGCTGAGCTCTGGGTCCCAAGCTTTACTGAGAGTGAGGCCAGTGTCTCTATTGATCAGGCCGTCGGCCACTCGTATTTAAAGATATTTTTGCGGACTCCATTCGTACAATTAGATTTCATTTTTGAAAAAATCTTAACCAAACCAGCAGAAATGTATTGTTGCAGGATCATGGTATGTGGCAGCTTTACAATTTCCTCATAAGACGTACACACAAAGAAAAGATAAAAGAAGACGCACAAGACGTGGCAGACACTCCGGACGTTCCGCAGTCATCAAAGGTCAGTCAACGCACATGCAGCAAATGTGGTAAACTATGCATGCCATTACTACATCTTATTAATATCAAATACCATGCATTTCGAATTGTGAATTTGCATTTAGAATTACATTGCGTCTGATATCAATTTTTCATGGGAAATTCTAATAGCATCAACAAATGCTTTAAACAATATAAATGAGTTTCTACAAATCGAGACACATTTAATTTCAGAAAAAAACCATTCATTTACGTACAATAAACTAAATAATACAGATGACTAAGGTAATACATGGACAGTGTTTAGCGAATAAGACAATGATCCAAATGTTTGGATGTACATTTTAATGAAACTTGTTCAAAAAAAGCACATTATGAAGCTTCATTCCTACTCTTGGCACCAAAACACAATGAGAATTGTAATTTTCAAAGTTTTATTCCAGTTACAGTCAGGTAGTAGATGCCAGATCAGCCAATCAAGTAAGCCATTGGGCAGTAATGTTGACATTACGTCAAAACACTCTGGCCAGATCGAGTTTACGACACCGGTCACGGCTGAAGTGCATGGAACAACTTACGCCACAACACAGCGTTACTAACAAGGGAACCTCCCCATCGCACCCCCCTCAGATTTAATTACAAGTTGGCACAGTGGATAGGCCTTGAAAAACTGAACACAGATCAATCGAGAAAACAGGAAGAAGTTGTGTGGAACTATGAAAAAAATAAGCAAAATATACAAACTGAGTAGTCCATGGGCAAGATAAGCAGCATCAAGGGCACTGTAAGCTCTGAAGCGCCGTGGTCCCGTGGTTAGCGTGAGCAGCTGCGAAGCGAAAGGTCTTTCGTTCAAGCCTCCCTCGTGTGAAAAAATTTTTATGTTCAGACTATTATCAAAGTTAAGGCACTCAAACATAATCAACTTCGCTCTCCAAAATTCCAGGACATGTTCCGATTTGCTTGGACACATGCAGAATTTGACGGTCTACACACGGAAAAATTTGAGAACGTTAGAAACATATGTTTTGACAGAGCACAGGGAAAACTGTGCGACTGTGAAACTGTTGCAGTCATTTGTTGCAGTTCATGTGACAAACTCCTATGTTTTCATCACTTTTTTGGGAGTGATTATCACATCCACAAGACAACCTAAATCGCCAAGGTAGAAGAATCCTTTTACCCATTCGCCAAGTGTATAAGTTAGAAATGGGTCGACAACATATTCCTGTCAGGTGACGCACATGCCGTCACCAGTGTCGTATAGAATATATCAGACGTGTTGTCCTGTGGAGGAATCGGTTGACGTATGACCTTGCGAGCAAATGTTTTCGGTGCCCACTGGAGAGGCACGTCATTTCGTCTACTAATCGCACGGTTTTGCGGTGTGGTGGCAAAACACAGACACTAAACTTATTACAGTGAACAGAGACGTCAATGAACGAACGGACGGATCATGACTTTGCGAGAATAAGGAAAGTAAAATTTTCACCCGATGGAAGACTTGAACCAAGGACCTCTCCCTCCAGAGCTGCTGCCGCTAACCACGGGACCACGGCGCTCCTGAGTTCCCAATATCCTTAATGTTGGTTATGTTGCGCATGGACTACTCAGTTCGTATATTTTGCTTATTTTTTTCGTAGTTCCACACAACTTCTTCCTGTTTCCTCGATTGATCTGTGTCCAGTTTTTCAAGGCCTATCCACTGTGCCAACTTATAACTAAATCTGAGGGGGGTGCGATGGGGAGGTTCCCTTGTAAGAGTGAAGTAACCTTTGGTAACACAGAGAGCACCTTCATGATACCGAGAAACCCACACATTGCAAATTTAATCTGGTGGCCTATTCTGCTGACCGGCTCGTAGAGTTACAGAACGAGGCATGCCATACCTGTGGTGTGGCGGTTGCGGGACTTGGGAAACTTCACGGATAAAGGGAGCTGGTGTGCGGCCAGCCTCCGCCCTCTGAGGGACTTCGGCCGACTGACGGCAAGTAGTCTACGTCCCGACGGGGGTAGACACGCCATCGCGGCCATGTAGACATCACCAGCCACCATCCTAGTCTACCACAGGGGAGGGAGGAGGGGAGGAGCTGACCGATTTATTGCTGCTCATCAACAGAACATCCAGTGTCGGCTAATGCACCCAATCGGCTACGTTTGCACGCACGCAGTATGGCCCTGAGGCTGGCGCTGCTTGAATAAACACCTGTCAATACTACCACTGATTCACAGCACGCACCAGCGTAAATCTGTCCTCTTACTCGACATTTCTCTCACCCATCCTGACTCGTAGTGGCACGGAATAGGCCAGGTCACAGCTGGCCAGTAAGTGGTTGTTAAACTTCCCGACATGACGTGATGTCGACAAATGTTCATCCAACATCCATACACAGCAGTTTGGTGAGGGAAGTGATTGTGGGTCGACACCCAAACGATGTGTTCGGTGTCGAGTTATAGGATTGAGTACTTTCGTATTTAAGTACGTGAGGTGGTACTTGGCATATCTCCACTTCAGCAGTATCGGCTCAGCACAGTGGTGTGCGATGCGTCTCACTGTTTGATTCCGTATCTGTTCTCAGGCTTTAGACTTAATTTGTGAGTACTGAGTAGATAATTTTTAAGGATATGAATGTTACGAAGCCACCTGAACCCGCGGGATTACCATTGTTTAAGGGTAATGGTAGACCCGATAATCTAGTACCAGCAAGGTTTCAGTTTTGAAATCTTACAGAACACGAATTGCCGTGCAATAAGGCTGTAGCAGGCACGTATTTTACTCGTAGATAAGTTGGTCGTGAGGCCTGGGGTTGCTCAGAATGTACATGGGCGATGATACGTCGGCGAAAGTAATTTATGAAATTCAGAAAGTATTGAGGCCATTAGGTAGTTAGGGTAAGAGGTAAAGTACGTAAAACTGTAGACACGCTGTTGCTGTTACTACTACTACTACTACTACTACTACTACTACTACTGAGTCTGTTGCTGCTCTAACAAAGCAAGTTCGTGTGTTAACAAATGAAAATTCTCGCCAGAAGCAGGAGAATGAGGAACTCCTTCGCAGATAAGTGGCTTTGGGAGCTACGCAGATTCAATCACATTCTGAGTCAGGGGATGATAAGGCAGAGTTTGGAGATAGCTCAGTCATCTGATCAACCTGTAGACGCACTTACCAGTCCCTTTTCGGGTAAAACAACAGAAGATGTGTCGATATTCATTACTGATGTTACAGTTACTGCTGCAACGAGCGGTTGGTCAGACAAGTAACCCTTTGTGTGGCTAATTTGCATTTAACAGGGGAAGCCAAGAAATATGTGATATGTCAGGAGGCCCTCTGTAAACCACAGTCGTTTCAGAAGTTGGCCGTTGGACTACGCCAGCGTCTCTAAAAACGAAACAGCACTTGGTTTTTCGGCGTGAAGCTCAGTACTTCGCTTCTGATACGTAATGACTCAGTGGAAGTATTTTCAAACAGGATTCGCAAAGTCAATGCGCAGACGTATGGACTTATCCAGAATGCGAAGGTCAATAAGGTGTTACTGCAGGAAGCAGAATACAGAGCGACAGAAATCGTCTTGCGTAGAATACCCGCGGAAATGTCATGGTGAGTTCGCACTGAAAATCCTAATGGTTTAACAGCAGCTATTAGAATAGCAGCGCAATTGGAAGAGATAATTTTGCCACGAAGCAACGGGTAGATCAGTGTGTATTCATTTCGGAGGTCAAATGTTACAGATGTGGACGTAAAGGGCAAATGCAGGTACAGTGTAAGCAACCAGTGTTACTCGAGTGTGGAAGTGGGTCACCGAGCATCGAGTTGTTGGAATAGCAAGAATGGGAAGCAGTCAGGATAAGCGGCCGTTAAACTCGAACGGAAATGCTTCGACCATCGGAAAGCGGGATCGATAGGCCGTAACACCACGGAAAGTACTGAACAGACGGAAAGCTGTTTAGTGAGTGGTGTTGAACAGAGGGTTCTTTTGAACACGGGGCGGGACGTATCCGTTATGTGTGGAATTGATGAGCAGGAGAAGACTTTTGCCACCACGATGTAAGTTGGCGATAATAGTGTTCAGTCGTTTGGTGTGACTAGTTGTGTACTAACGGAAAAACTAAGTTTACCAAGCGTATGGAAGTTTTGCCATATGTTGTGAAGTATAATCAGTGATCCTCGGACTAGATTTGTTTCGACAAACGTTGTGCTAGGATTGATATTTGGCAACTCACGGTTGAGTTCAGTGGAGCTTTGTTTCACTAGGGTGACACAGTTAAGTCGGGAAGCATTGCTGCCTCCCAGCTGCACTCACTGGTACGACTGTTATTACATTGGTTTTATTGGCCAGATGGGTCACTGAGGGTCTTATCCACCAACAGTTAAACTTACATTAATGCCACCCACAAACCTGAATGTATGCATTCATTAGACAAATTTATCGAATCACAGCCAGGAAAAATTTCAGTGGAACAGATGGTGCATGATTTTCAAAATTTTCCAGAAAATCAACACAAGATTATAGTGACAAGCATTTGAAGTACCAGTTGCGGCGTGACTCTCTTAGGTATATGTATACATATATTTCTGTAATAAATGCAGAGTTACACAGTCTATGAATCCGCCGGCGCTTCAGTCGCCGGTCGAGTCGTTAGCCGACTTGAGCCGATGGAACAGTTGATGGAGGTAGAACCATTGTAGTTTAGTAGTATAAGCCCTAGATAAACGACTGTATTGTAATAAGATTCTGGAAACCGTACTTCAAGCACATGCAGTAGTGAATAAGTCAAAAATCCTTGTAGGACACGTTATTGTTATATCTTGTTGTTAGCATGGTAAGAGTTCTATTGGTTAAGAAAAATTTTAAGGGGAGACTTCTTTTGGAATATTCGGGACGAATCTTTCAAAGAGAGGTGCCATGCTGCACCCTGAAAAAATTCGGTGCGCAAACTGTACATCTACATGATTACTCTGCAATTCACATTCACATTTACGTGCTTGGCAGAGGGTTCAGCGAACCACATTCATACTATCTCTCTACCATTCCACTCTCGAAAAGCGCGCTGGAAAAACGAACACCTAAACCTTTCTGTTCGAGCTCTGATTTCTCTCATTTTATTTTGATGATCATTCCTACCTATGTAGGTTGGGCTCAACAAAATATTTTCGCATTCGGAAGAGAAAGTTGGTGACTGAAATTTCGTAAATAGATCTCGCCGCGACGACAAACGTCTTTGCTTTAATGACTTCCATCCCAACTCGCGTATCATATCTGCCACACTCTCTCCCCTATTACGTGATAATACAAAACGAGCTGCCCTTTTTTACACCCTTTCGATGTCCTCCGTCAATCGCACCTGGTAAGGATCTCACACCGCGCAGCAGTATTCTAACAGAGGACGAACGAGTGTAGTGTAAGCTGTCTCTTTAGTAGACTTGTTGCATCTTCTAAGTGTACTGCCAATGAAATGCAACCTTTGGCTCGCCTTCCCCACAATATTATCTATGTGCTCTTTCCAACTGAAGTTGTTCGTAGTTTTAACACCCAGGTACTTAGTTGAATTGACAGCCTTGAGAATTGTACTATTTATAGAGTAATTGAATTCCAACGGATTTCTTTTGGAACTCATGTGGATCACCTCACACTTTTCGTTATTTAGCGTCAACTGCCATCTGCCACAAAATACAGCAATCTTTTCTAAATCGCTTTGAAACTGATACTTGTCTTCGGATGACCTTACTAGACGGTAAATTACAGCATCATCTGCGAACAACCTAAGAGAACTGCTCAGATTTTCACCCAGGTCATTTATATAGATCAGGAACAGCAGAGGTCCCAGGACGCTTCCCTGGGGAACACCTGATATCACTTCAGTTTCACTCGATGATTTGCCGTCTATTACTACGAACTGCGACCTTCCAGACAGGAAATCACGAATCCAGTCGCACAACTAAGACGATACCCCACAGGCCCGCAGCTTGATTAGAAGTCGCTTGTGAGGAACGGAGTCAAAAGCTTTCCGGAAATCTAGAAATACGGAATCAACCTGAGATCCCCTGTCGATAGCGGCCATTACTTTGTACGAATAAAGAGCTAGCTGCGTTGCACAAGAACGATGTTTTCTGAAACCATGCTGATTACGTATCAATAGATCGTTCCTTTCGAGGTGATTCATAATGTTTGAATACAGTATATGCTCCAAAACGCTACTGCAAACCGACGTCAATGATATAGGTCTGTAGTTCGATGGATTACTCCTACTACCCTTCTTAAACACTGGTGCGACCTGCGCAATTTTCCAATCTGTAGGTACAGATCTATCGGTGAGCGAGCGGTTTTATATGATTGCTAAGTAGGGAGCTATTGTATCAGCGTAATCTGAAAGGAACCTAATCGGTATACAATCTGGACCTGCAGACTTGCCCGTATCAAGCGATTTGAATTGTTTCGCAACCCCTAAGGTATCTACTTCTAAGAAAGTCATGCTAGCAGCTGTTCGTGTTTCAAATTCTGGAATATTCGATTCGTCTTCCCTGGTGAAGGAATTTCGAAAAACTGCGTTCAATAACTCCGCTTTAGGGGCACAGTCGTCGGTAACAGTACCATCGCCACTGCGCAGCGAAGGTATTGACTGCGTCTTGCCGCTTGTGTACTTAACATACTACCATAATTTCTTCGGATTTTCTACCAAATGTCGAGGCAATGTTTCGTTGTGGAACCTATTAAAGGCATCTCGCATTGAAGTCCGTGCCAAGTTTCACGCGTCTGTAAATTTTAGCCGATCTTCGGGATTTCGCGTTCTTCTGAACTTCGCATGCTTTTTCCGTTGCCTCTGCAACAGCGTTCGGACCTGTTTTGTGTACCATGGTATTGCCGATTGGAATGTGTATCACTTCCCTCTGTCGGGATTTCCATCTCCACTTATTGGAATGCACCCCATATATTTCCTACCATCCCATCCCCTCCCCTCCCTTTGGATGGTGCCTATGTCAGGGTCCGAAGGTCTCTGTCACCCCTATGGTTTTTTGGCGTCTAGTATGTGCTATCCGTGCATAGTTCCCGGGTGCGACCATCTTCTACATTGATAGTTCTAAGACGATAGATAAGACGGGATACACTTTCACGTCTCCTACTTGCTTAGTACACCATTTACTGCTGGTATCATGTAGTGTTCACAGCAGAACTCCTAGCCATTCACAGAGTCTTCATTTTTGTTTCTCAGGCCTCCTCCCACATTGCTTCAATTTGTATCGACTCAAAGAACAGCCTGCAGGCTATCGATCGATGCTTCTCTCGCCCCCCTTTGGTCTCTGCTATCCAAGACCTTCTCTCTGCCCTTGGCTGTGCCGCCTCCTCAGTTGTCTTTCTCTGGATCCCAAGTCATTTGGGCATCCGAGGAAATGAACTGGCTGACAGTTTGACTTACCCTCCATTCCCTTTCATGATTCCAGCTGCGGATATGCGGATCTACGTCAAATCTTTCTTTTCCCAAAAGTGGAATGACATCTGGTCGCTACTGTTCATAGTAATAAATTCCGCACAATCAGGGGGTCTGAAGCAGTTTTTTTTTTCCCTCTCTCCAGCTACCTGACTGTGTGTGGCGGAGAGTACCCTAAGTACCTCTATTGGTTCTCCCTTCTATTCCAGTCTCGTATTGTTCGTGGAAAGAGGGATTGTCGGTAGGCTTCTGTGTGGGTTCTGATCTCTCTGATTTTATCCTCATGGTCTCTTCGCGAGATATACGTAGGAGGGAGCAATATACTGCTTGACTCTTCGGTGAAGGTATGTTTTCGAAACTTCAACAAAAGCCCGTACCGAGCTACTGAGCGTCTCTCCTGCAGAGTCTTCCACTGGAGTTTATCTATCATCTCCGTGACGCTTTCGCGATTACTAAATGATCCTGTAACGAAGCGCGCTGCTCTCCGTTGGATCTTCTCTTTCTCCTCTATCAACCCCATACGGCACGGATCCCACACCGCTGAGCAGTACTCAAGTAGTGGGCGAACAAGCGTTTGGCGCTTTTCTTTCTGTTCCTCTAGGAAGGAGTCCACTGTCTCATGCCGTCTACGCATTGGTCATACCAGGCTCACTCATTGTTTCTTATTGTATAAGAAACCACCATCACAATGTGGTTGTGGAGCCAGACTGACGGCACCCCATGTATGGGTGGAATGTCCTTCATCTTAAGTATCATCTTCCAGATTCCTTAAATTCAATATTGGCAGATGATTCACAGATGGTTGACCTGGTCCTCAGTTTCCTCTGTGAAAGTGGTTTTTATTTTCAGATATAAGATTTTTCTTTGCTCATGGATCAGGGGCAGCGTGGTAGTGGTTGGGGCCTCTCTTCATGTTTTCTCGATCTGGGACCCATGACCACGCCCCCTTACAAAGAACGCAGTTTTATCCCTCTGTTTCCCAGTTTTTTGATTTGAGCTATCCTTTTATACCTTCTGTGTATGTTTTAACTTCCTCGTTTTATAGTTTGGCTCCTCTCCACTTTTAGCGGACCTCCTATCTTCTGTGCGTAACTTTGGAATCGCGGGACTGATGACCATGCCGTTTAGTCCAATACCCCCGGCCCCCTTCAATCAGTCCATCGGAGACTTTCGCACACCAATGTCATTCCTACCCTTCAACACCGTGGATGTGTGGATGGGATCCTTTTTATGGAAGATGGTGCTCCTTCGCACATTGCACAGCCAGTGAAACGGTTGCTGCAAGCATTTAGGAAATGCTAGAATTAACTGTCGTTATTTCCTCACAGCCTGGTCATCCAGATTACTTGGTCTCACTCAGTATGACTTGTTGCTGTGAGGTTATCTGAATGATTCTGCGTTCAGTACTTCAATTATGAAAGTAACTGAATTGAAGGCAAGCATTGCGCAACGCATTCTGAACTTAGTCCCAGATACACTTCCCTCTGTTGTTCCCTCTGTTGCCGGCCGAAGTGGCCGTGCGGTTAAAGGCGCTGCAGTCTGGAACCGCAAGACCGCTACAGTCGCAGGTTCGAATCCTGCCTCGGGCATGGATGTTTGTGATGTCCTTAGCTTAGTTAGGTTTAACTAGTTCTAAGTTCTTGGGGACTAATGACCTCAGCAGTTGAGTCCCGTAGTGCTCAGAACCATTTGAACCATTTTTTTTGTTCCCTCTGTTCCTCGATTTCAACTTGGGGAGGAAGACGATGGATAGTATATTCAACATGCCTTGCGTCAGTCTCACAACAATTAGAAACCTGTTTTCATTTTGCTTTTAATTCGGTTTTTGGCTTCAAGAAAATTAAGAACCAATTTTTCCCAATCCGATTGGTACGGCCTTGCCGTAGTGGATGGGACTGCCCAACAGTGCCACAACGGTTGACTGTCGACCTTTCGCAGTCATGCACAGTGATCAGTACAGATGGTATAATGCGATTCGTCTGTCATATGTAGCAGATCCCATTTGCGTCAAGAGGATTACAGCACAATATATGACTAAATTTTTTTGTTAAATTTTGTTTCACTACGTTTCCACACAGTCAGTAACATGCTGTTCAGATTTGACGTCATTCTGAGCACTTTCTACAACGTATTGCAACTGGAACTTTAATTATGAACACTCTGTTGGTAAAATTGAGAAAGCATTATTTTGGTCTGCCTTGAAAATGTGTGCAGCTAAGAAACAATTCATGTTAAACGGTCGCCACAGTGATGTACAATTAGGACCTCATGCGTTCATGTGGATTTGTGGAAGTTAGCTTGTAAGTACCATTGCAGGCGTTGACATTTATATGTAGCCTCATCATTGAAAACTAACGTGCTTATTTGCGAACAGGACGTCGTTCAGGACGAATCTTTGGTCAAGAACTTTACTATCAGAATTCAACCGGTGGACACGGATAGTCCACCGAAGCTGAGTAAGCCGCTGCCAGTGCCCATGACCCCACGTGACACGCCCCCGCAACTGTCTCCAATCGAGGGCGTAGGACTTCAGGTAAGTTGAATGATATACATGAATTTATAGCTTCATCCAAATTTCTGTGTAGAAATTGTGACGATAAACTGCAGCAACTAGTAATTTTATGAAGTATTTTATCTCCATGCCTTATTTAGAGCGATTTCTGGTGAATTTGATTCAAATGTGAGCAGAATTTTTAAATGAACAATACTAAAGTATTACACAGATTACAGGCTATTGTTTGATTTACATATTGTCAAACAGAAATTTGATCTAATGAATGTTTACATAAGAATTTATTACGTCAAGATAGTACGAAAACTACAAATTCATATTACCTTGATTCGGCAATTTGTTATCTTCAGGTATGGTTTATCTACAAACAGCATGTCGTTCATAGTAAATGGGAGACACAGCAAAAGGGACATCTTTTACTACGTGACATCATGTTTGAGTAAAATATTTTACAGCACTTCATACACTTCATAGAGCCTCACTTTAATTTTTATGTAGTATGGCAGAGCTGTTACCGTATTGCACTTACGAAAATGGCAATAAATTCCCGAAATCGGTATTATGAAATTCTAGTTATTAAGTGATCTTGACATAATAAATTATTATATAAATAGCCGGCCAAAGTGGCCGTGCGGTTGAAGGCGCTGCAGTCTGGAACCGCAAGGCCGCTACGGTCGCAGGTTCGAATCCTGCCTCGGGCATGGATGTTTGTGATGTCCTTAGGTTAGTTAGGTTTAACTAGTTCTAAGTTATAGGAGACTAATGACCTCAGCAGTTGAGTCCCATAGTGCTCAGAGCCATTTTTTTATTATATAAATGGAAGTTATGTCACTAAGGTGAAGACACTTACGTGTGTTTAATAATTCTCTGGAACATAGGTCCACAACCTATAGAGTGTTAATTGATGGTGACCTTGAAGCCACACAAGCGTTCTCATGTTAATGAAGTATTCGTCAAATTTTTCTGACTCAATGCATTAATGAAACTACACTCACCTGTGGGGAGCTGCAGACGAACAAGGTGCTGCACATGATCTGTCTCTGTCACCGGCGGGAGACTAACTACCGTATCAGTGGCATAATTTCATCCGAAGTAACAATCGTCCACTTGAGAGTATCTTCTTTCCCTTCCTGAAAGGTGCTTCCAGCGCTTAATTTCTAAAATTGTAGGTGCTGGAACGCACCTCTTCAATCTTATAACGCCTTTCCCTCCCCCCTCCCTCAACCTGCCAGTCATAAAAATCCAAAGTTCCGGTTTTTGAAAACTTGTGACAAACTTACAACGATAAACCTTTTTTACAAAAAACTGAGCTGAAATCAGGTTTTTAGAACATGATTGCTTTTAATCAAGCCATCAAACCACAGCATTTAATATGAATAACAGCTGCTGCCGTCTCTCCCCATAGCAGTGTCTCTTTGCTCGCAAGTTTTGCCTAAATTGCTGTTGGTCATAAACACAAATAACCAGTCATGAAGAGCCTTTGATTAATCTTCTCCGAAAGTGAAAACGAGGAGAACATACTTTCAAAATTCTTATATATTATCTGTAACTCTGCTTCCAAATAATAGATCTACGAGGGTTGCCCAGAAAGTAATGCACCGCAGTTTTTCTTCAACAATTCTTTATTGAACGTAACGAGGATTACATACACGAAAGAATGGTGTTTTATCCACACACCCTATTTTTCCACGTAATCTCCATCCAACTCTATGGCCTTCCTCCAGCTCGAAACAAGGGCGTGTATGCCCTGTTGGTACCAATCCTTGTCCTTGTGGCTGAGCCAATGCATCACTGTGTGAATCACTTCATACTCATTCTCAAAGCGTCTTCCACGAAAGACATCTGTCAATGGCCCAAACAAGTGGAAGTCCGAGGGGACTAGGTCAGGGCCTGTCAGGTGGATGGTGCAACACTGCCCAACATTGTTTTGCGATGTGTTCAGCAGTCCTCAGACTTGTATGGGGCCTAGCACTACCGTGTTGCAGCAAAACATCTGCTGGGTTGCTGTGGCGCCGAAGTCGCCGGAAGGGCGTCTTGAGCTTTGTTAATGTGTTGACATATGCTTCTGAATTAATGGTACCGCCTCTTGCCATTACATCAATGAGAATCACACCTTCACAGTGCCAGAACATGATCATGAACTTGTCGGCGGAAGCAGTTGATTTGAATTTTTTCTTCTGTGGGGAGTGGGAATGGCACGATTCCATCGACTGTCGTTTTCTTTCGGGCTGAAAATGGTGACGGCAGGGTTCATCAACTGTCACAATCTGGGACAAAAAGGCAGAAGCCCCCCCGTCCCTCCCCTCAGCTTCAAAACGTTACAACAATCAAGATAAACGTTTCTTCTGTGCGATTTGTGATCCACCGTTAGACGCTGTGGGACTCATCTTGCACACACTTCTGAATATCCAAGAGTGAGGATAATTGCTTCCACACTTCTTTGCTGATTGATAGACGCAGCGCCAACTACCGAGTCGTAATGCGTCTGTCCTCGCGAATGACATCAGCTCGCTGTAACATGTCAGGTATGACAGCCTTGGATGGTCTCCCCGACTGCTGCAAATCTGGAGCTCGGCCGAACCGTCTTCTGATGACCTTACCCTCTGTGCCCGGCGTTTAACTGTACATGTGTCGACAGCAGATGCTCCATAGACTTTGCACAAGCGTTTGTGAATGTTTACCACAGTTTCATTCTCTGCAGTGAGAAACTCGATCACGGCACGTTGCTTGCAACGTACATCGCCTACAGGCGCCTATTTGAAACTGTCCTGCAGCCACGCTATCTGTCGGAAGTGACGGAAACGTGGCGTGCTCACTCAGGAGACTTCAAATAATACGTACGTAACGTTTCCAATTCGTAACATTGTTTTCAGCTGAGAAAAAGAAAATGGGGTGCATTACTTCCTGGTCAATCCTCGTATTAACATTCACAAAAACGCACACAGTCATAATCTTACCAAATGAAAGCTTACAAGTTATCTTCTTCTTCGGTTATCAACCCACAGGTTGGTTGGCAGCAGCACGCCATTCCGTTCTTTTGTCAACTTTCCTCTTCATATCTGCATAGGTCTGGCACCCGATGTCATTTATTACTTGTTGAATGTAGCTTAATCTAGGTCGTCCTCGGCGAGTTCTTCCTTCAATGATTCCTTCTAATATTCTCTTAATGAAATTGTTATGCCGTAAAATGTGACCTGTGAAGGTTATTCTTCTTTTCTGTATATTTCGCCAAAGAGATCTGTTTTCTTTCACTCTTCTGAGGACATCTTCGTTTGTAGCCTTGTCTCGCCAGCTGATTTTTTCCATTCTCCGGTAGCACCACATTTCGAATGCCTCTAATCTTCTCTTTTCTTCTTTTCCACTAGTCCAAGTTTCACATCCGTAAAGGGCTGTACTCCACACATAGGTTTTCATGACTCTCTTTCTTACGTCTAAACTAACATTTCTACTCGTCAGTAAGTTTCTTTTTCCATTGAATGCTATTTTGGCAAGTTGTATTCTGTTTTTAATGTCACTTTTGCTTCTTCCATCTGCTGTTATTTTGCTACCTAAGTAGTTAAATTCTGTAACCTGCCCTAGTTTCTCTCCCTTTATTGTTATTCGTATGGGTTCATTGTAGTTCAGGGCGCCACTCACCATCACTTTAGTCTTTTTCTTATTTATTTTCATTCCATACTGTTCTTTTAAGGTGTTTTCCATTTCATTGAGTGCGGCTTCTAAATCTTCTTTCCTTTCTGTAATTATGGCGATATCATCTGCATATCGCAACATATCTATTTTCATTCCGTTAAGTTTTATTCCTACTTCAATATTCTCTCTTATTTTGTCTATTGCTTCTTGGATATATGCGTTGAAAATTACTGGAGATAGTGGGCATCCCTGTCTCACTCCTTTCCTTATTCTTGCTGTTTCTTCTTTGTTTTCCTTCTTAACTAAGGCTGTTTCATTTTGGTATATTTTAAAGATTATCCTTCTATCATTGTATTTCAGACCAGCCTTCTTCAGAATTCTAAACATTTCTGGCCATACAACATTGTCAAATGCCTTTTCGAGGTCTACGAAGGCTATAAATACTTGTTTGTTTTTGGAAATTTGTTTCTCAATTATTAGTCTTAAAGATAAGATTGCTTCCCTCGTCCCTACACCGCTTCTAAAACCGAATTGGTCTTCACTTAGAGTGCTATTCAATTGGTTTTCAACTCTTTTCAAAATTATTCTTATTAGAATTTTTGATGCGTGTGAAAGAAGACTGAGTGTTCGATGGTTTTCACAGTCCATAGTAGATGCTTTCTTAGGTATGGGGAATATGATGCATTTCTGATAGTCTTCAGGAACTTCACCTGTTTTGTATATTTTCTGTATGAGTTGCAGTAATGTAGCTTTCATTTTGTCTCCTGATTTCTTAATTAGTTCAGAAGGTATATCATCAACACCTGCCGCTTTCTTATCTGGTAGTTCTTTTAGTGCTTTTTCAAATTCATCTTTCAGAATTGTGTCCCCTAGTTCTTCTTTCTCTACTTCTTCGCTTAATTCTATCATATTATCTGTTAGAGGGTCTCCTTGATATAGCTCTTCAATGTATTCTTGCCATCTCTTCAGCGTGTCATATCCAAATAGTACCTTGCCCTCTTTGTTCTTTATAGTTCCTGAAGATTTTACTTTCCGTTTAGCAAAGTTTTGTTTTATTGTTCTGTAGGCCAAGTCAGTTTTTCCTTTAACCATGTTTTCCTCCACGAATAATACAATAATTGTTTACCTAATAAGGGCTGAAGAAGAGCAGACTAACCACGAAGAAATTCATGTAATATAAAACTGCACAAAATTTAATATTACTCGTGATCCTGTTCGAAGGCGAGGCTGTTGCCCAAATTTGTCGGTTACTAAGTTAGGAAAATTAGGCTTCTCAATCACTTCTTTCCTGTGAACACTTACCATGTACAACACACGTTTTCACTCATTTTAGAACATAGTAGTAGTTGTACTCTACGAAGACTACTGAAGAAATGTCCAGTTATGCGAGTAGTAGCATGCAAAGCAAGATTCATATAAGTAAAAATCCCCATATTTATCAGTAATATCAGTGATCCATACATTTATAGGTATTTGTGCTCTCATTGACTAAAATTCGTACCACAGTCTTGCTTCAGATAAGCGTTTATCAATATTACACTATTTTTCAGCTCAGGAATCGCTTAGATTCGCCAAGCAGTAAATTATAAAGTACACATGTCACAGCATGCTGAATTTATTGTAATTTCGACAGAAATCCTGATAACATTTCAGTGCACGTCCTGCTGTCGGAGGGTTTTTTAAATTTGCGGAGTAAATCTGATCAGTATTGTGATTTGAGAAAACCTGTGAAATATACTATACCTGAAACGGAAGAGATAAGACTACTGGAGAACTCACCAGAGGGCATATAGCTGACTGCTGTGCCACCTTCCCGTACTAGAGGTATGCATCCTTCTTCTCAAAGTCCGAATTACTTAGAAACTGGATCAGCTGACGACTTTGGATGAACTGTTTACTATTTACAACACAGCTGCTGACTGCCGCCAGGCCATGCCAGCCCTGAAAATTTCCAGTTATCGTTACTTCCGGCGTTAGACTACTGAAACCCACACAATTAGTCTCATTTCGAGTCTGACTGTCTCGACGTGGCAAAAGCGTACTCCTGTTGTTAAATAAACATAATACACCGAACCAATTCAGCAAGCTCCCTTCCTCAGCCCACACTTCGTTCCAGCACTATGAAATGGCGTAACATACTTTTGGATGTCTTCTCGTTATGAAGACCACAAAGATACTGTGAAATCGATCGTAAAGACATAGTGCAGTGCACACGGTACCGTACTTGGCGTTCTATGACATCAAACAACGCTTCATAAAGTTCTGTGTTTGGCTATTGTTGATTGCGTTATGAAGGCTACCTCGGGGAATTTGATTCCGCTACAATTACAATACGCCTTATAGGCAGCTTGACAACAATATTTCGAATAACCCAATAAAGGAAGGAAAGGCACACTTAAGATAGTGTGTGTCAGAGGATAGGTTGTGAGAGAAAGGGGGGGGGGGTAGACCTGGGATATAGAGTATGTTTAATATTATGTAAGATTGCTGACGTGACTACCCTTTTTCTTTCTTTTCCCTGAGAGCTATGGGGGGAGGGGGAGGCGGTCCCGGTCCCAGTTTGCCGCTGCTCGATGTCTTTCCACCGTTGACTTGGCGAATGGATCACTGTCGTCTATCTACCACAAAGTCCCTAGTGCGGGCGTGATGAATGGAAAAATCTAGTATTTTTCGTGCCTATCTGACTGCAACGTGTCACAACGTGATGACTATGTATGGTATGGTAGTCTGGAAACGTGCAGTGTTGAGCAACATAGCACACAAAGCTAAAAGGTGGCACTGGAGATAGCTACGATGACAAGACGTGTGTTTAGTGAATCTGCTGCAGCAAGATGATTTAGAGCCATAAATGACCACCTCTTTCGGGGTACGTTAAATGACATATTTCAGCAGGACGTCGTTCAGCCACATATTTAGAGGAATATACAAGCCCACTGCGTTGAACAACGATTACCATTGTTTCCGCCGGCCGTGGTGGCTGAGCGGTTCTAGGCGCTACAGACTGGAACCGCTCGACCGCTAAGGTTACAGGTTCGAATCCTGCCTCGGACATGAATGTGTGTGATGTCCTTAGGTTAGTTAGGTTTAAGTAGTTCTAAGTTCTAGGGGACTGATGACTACAGAAGTTAAGTCCCATAGTTCTCAGAACCATTTGAACCATTGTTTCTCTAACTTGAACGTTCTCGTGATATGCCCCATCAGACGTGTCTGGGATATGGTTAGTTGGGAACTTGTCTTCCCGAATCTTCCAGTAACTCAAGTTAATGCTTCATAGGCGCACATACAGCTTTTAGAGGTGTTTCCAGACTCATATTTAGTGCATATGTGATTCCATATTACGATGCTTAGAGGCTCTGATCGCGTCGCATACCTATTCAGGCTCCTTATAGAGTACAGAAAGCATGACATTAAATAATTAATGTATCATCTCACAATGGCACAGGCTTTGTCGATACAATACAATGAAAATAAACATCTCAAATATACAGACATGTAGAATGCATAAGGATGTTTTTCTAGTATATGAAAAGTGGTCGACTGTGACCTTTCTGAAGGAACCATCCCGGCATTTACTTGAAATGGTTTAGGAAAACCAGAGAAACCTAAGACAGGATGGGCAAACAGAGCCACCTTCATCCACCCGAATAAAATAGCAGGGTTGTTATAATGAAAGTACACCTATTCACAGAGGTCTTTCGTGGGTTGTAATTGCCGTATGGCAGCAGACTTTGGTAGCTATTCTGATGCGTTAATGTGGACCCGATTTTCGCTGGAAAAAAAATTAGTCCGAAATTTCAGCACCTTACCGACGTCTCTGGTGCTCATATTGAACTAATGGTGTAAGTTTCGGTTTAGAATGTCAGTATTATGCCTTTCTCATTTGTCATACCTTTTCTGACCACATCCCATTCCTAATCCATCACATCTGGAAACATTTCTATTCCAATCTTGGATTAACAGCGGAAAATTTGCTAATGGTAGCTAAAATTGAATTAATTTTTTTTCCAGCTTAAATCGGTTCCGTATCAATTCGTTAGAATAGCTACCAAATTTCGCTGTCATATCATAATTACAGCCCACGCTGGACCTCTGTGAATAGCTGCACTTCAATTATAAACACGAGGTAGCTGCGCTGCCTCATTCGGTTGGTCCCTATTGTGTATTGGATTATATACAATTTACTGAAGATAATTTATAACACCAAAAAGAAGCTTTTGGTGTTTCTTCGCATGTCTCCATACTATCAGTGCACTCATCTTGAAAACGCAATCGTGGCTCAAAGGTCAGGAACATACTGCTATGCCCCTTGCACTCCTTTCAGTCTGTTCGGAAATAAATAATTCACTTAATTAGTTTTGGTACCTTCTCGATTATTATATAACTCATCTATGGTGGATAAGTTAATTTTTTGCTGCAGTCATCCACCTTGGCATGTCGGTTATTAGAAACATTAATGTGGTTATATGCTGACGTCATGCGGAGTTTTTGTGGCAGGCTGTGCAGTACGACGACGCTCGCTGCAGTACTGAATCTGAAGCGAGCAACTCAGACAGCCTGCAACTCCCCTTGTCGAAGCGCTGGAAGTATGAACTGCTACCGACCTCAGACAGTTCGCCCACCGCCATCAGGGCCAAGCTAACGCGGAGCGCACAAGCCTATGACGATTCCAACGACGATGACAGGTCTCTGCAGGAAGAAAACGATTTCAGTGAAGATGCAGAGGATGCGTTATGTCAGCAAGATGGCCCATAAAATGCAAACAATCTGTAACATTAATATAGTCTTAAGATGTTAATGTATTTGTATATGCTGATGTCTAGCAGAACTTTGACATAGCAACAGCGTTCGTCAGATATTAGAGTATTTTAATAGTACTTGTCATTCAATAGTATTTAATTTTTCTCATTTATTAGTATGTAATTTTATAGTTCAGTGTAATAAGTGAGACGTTTGTTCTGTAGTTGATGGCCAGACCCGGTATGATTGTTGACATGTGTCAGATACATATTTGCAGTTGAAATTTTAAAATGGTTATTAAGATAATACTAAGGTATTAAATATGTTAATACAGAAATCAGGAACTCCAGAAATAAAAGCTTGATGTCCGTTTCCTAGGTACAATAAAAGATAACTCTCTGAACCTTTCATATAGCTTTCAACTCTCCCTCTCCCCCCTCCCCCCCCTCCCCCCTCCCAGCACCCCCCCTCCCCCCCTCCCCCCTCCCCCCTCCCCCCTCCACCCCCTCCACCCCTCCACCCCTCCTTCAGAAGCTCAGTAATATCCTCCTTCCAATCTGTAGCCCCAGAACTTTGGAGCGTTACCCTATTTAGTGATTCCTGTTCATGTGTGCTACATCAACTGTTGGTACGACTGTTATACAGAACTGAATACTGTGTTTTTTTTATTTTAGGGACAGTCCGTTTTCTGAAAACAACTTACTAATTCTCCAAACAATGTCATTGTCATTAATAACCTCTTCTGTTCTTTTCTCCCTAATGTGATTTATTACAACACCAGTACCATCTGCAAAAAGTACCAGACTGTAGCGCCTACAACCGCGCGGCCACCCCGACCGGCCTTAAAATCAACTGTGGCTAAATTCACTGAAGGAATGTCAATGTTTGATGCAATTCGGGCTAAATTCAGAGAATATAGAAAAGAATTATTTGGACAATACTGTAAACCTGAATGATCATGTGCTCTACTAAAAAACTGTGTGTGCGTGTAGGGCGGTATCTGAGACAGGGAGGGGGTCGCAGCAACACCTCTCGAAGTGAGCTCAGTTCGTGCGGGAGCCAGGGCACCTAATTGTATTAAAGGCAGCCAACAATTACTATAAGAGATTTGTTATCTTTACAGGCAGCTAAATCTACTAACTTTTTACAATTGCGGTTCTGTTTATTAAACCACTTCGAATGGCTGGTCCACGCTCGACAAAGATTACATGTGGACCTGTTAATGTCGTTTTCTTCACTGCACCTGAAGTGCAATAGTACTATTTCTTCCTCATAAGTGTAGGGTAAATATTGTAGTTATAAATCGAAGCTTACACACGAAATATGCCACAAGACTTGATAGTCTCGATTTCTCCGTTAAATGAATAAAACTATAGACAGGTAAGTTTCCGTTTGATACACAGGTTCTTTTTGGTAACACTACTATTCAATTCGACTACAGTAGTAGGCGGAATGTCTTGACAAGCTGAAGCTTGTGAAAGTACAGAGTGGGGCAAATAAAAGTGGCTTTGAGAACAGAGCTCCAGGCTTTAAAGAAACACAGCAGAGGAAAGGAAATACTGTAGATGATACTAGATGTTGAAAGTGACCAGCATTCATCTCTTGGCACGTCTGGTCCCTGGTCAGCAAGTTGCTGAAGGTGTATCGAAGCTGGACTGCTGGAATTGCTGCGATCTCATCCGAAATGTTCTGCTCAAGTTCTTGAATGCCATGATGCCATACACCTTACATTTGAGGGTTCGCCACTCAATTTAATCACACACTAACAGATCATGTGACCTGGGTGGCCAGTTAGGACCGCGACCGCCGGCCGGAAAGGCCGTGCGGTTCTAGGCACTACAGTCTGGAGCCGCGAGACCGCTACGGTCGCAGGTTCGAATCCTGCCTCGGGCATGGATGTGTGTGATGTCCTTAGGTTCGTTAGGTTTAAGTAGTTCTAAGTCTAGGGGACTGATGATCTCAGAAGCGGAGTCCCATAGTGCTCAGAAGCCATTCGAACCATTTAGGGCCGCGACCAGACTGCGGGCCAAGTGGGTTGTTATGGTATGACTCCGAAGCATTTTCTGGTGATTTGCAGCCATATTTTCTTGTGTGTGGGCACGTTTCGGAATTTCTTTGACTTTTTCAAAGCAGATCCTGTCTGACGCCATTTTCGGACTAAACATTGCATGGCCCCCATTGATGGCACTTTGACAACATTAAACTTCCCAGCAAACAACTGAGCACACCGTTTCCACGACTTCGTTGTCACATAACGTTCCACAATGAACACCTGCAGTTCCATTGTGAGTACCATCGTCCACTTCGCACTGCTCCACTCACAAAACCACAGTCCTGAACCGGTGTGGATCACGTGATGGGTGTACATGTGGTGTCTGCGTCACGGGGTGTGGTTATATGCATACATTTGTGTCCAAAGGCATCCACTCGTTTGGGTCACTTTAATTTGCCCCACGTCGTAATGAGTTAATACTTCAGCGATCACCGACTCAGTAGACCCTGATAAGCAGAAACACTGCCCACTGCGACGTTGGATGCCGCCTGGTGGTGTTGCAGGCACGAGACGTGGTAACAAAAGTATGTAAGCGGAGCAGACACATACGAGGATCATCCTAGCGAAAATATGGGATGGAAAAGGAGAATTCCAATGAGGTAAGGGACTTTGACAAAAAGGAATTATTATGCAGAACCTGTGAACGAGTATCTCGAAAACGGCGAAGCTGGTCGAATGTTCATTTGCTACGGTCGTGAGCGTCCACGAAACGAGGTAGAAAGACAGTGAAACTCACATTAGGCGCTAAATGGCTGGACGTCAACGACTCTTCACAGAATGTGGGGTTCGAAGGCCTGTCAGTTCTGCAAAATAGGATACATGTTGGTCTGTGACATCTCTGCCGAAAGAGCACAATGCTGGTGCACACACAAGTGTTTCTGAGCACGCCGTTCGTGGTACATTGTTAAACATGGAGCTCTGCAGAAGTCCACCCGTACGTGCTTACATGCTGTCCCAAAGACATGGTCAGTTAAGACTGCAGCTGGCACTGGACCATTGGTATTCGACTATCGATCAATGGAAACATGTCGGCTGTTAGGGTCAATCATAGTTTTGCTTCGCTAGGTCGATGTTCGTCTCAACAAACTCCGTCGTCGAGGTGAACGGTGGCTCGAAACGTTTAGCGCGCCACAGGCGCAGGCTGATGGGAGGAGTGTTACGCTATAGGAGACATTCTCCTGCGCTTGCTTGGGACCTGTGGTATAGCCTGCGTCACATAGAGCGGCGCTTCTGCGCATCGAGGCGGAGCGACAGGTTGGTTGGTTGGTTGGTTGGTTGGTTGTTTTGGGGAAGGAGACCAGACAGCGAGGTCATTGGTCTCATCGGATTAGGGAAGGACGGGGAAGGAAGTCGGCCGTGCCCTTTGAAAGGAACCATCCCGGCATTTGCCTGGAGCGAATTAGGGAAATCACGGAAAACCTAAACAGGATGGCCGGACGCGGGATTGAACCGTCGTCCTCCCGAATGCGAGTCCAGTGTCTAACCACAGCGCCACCTCGCTCGGTGGCGGAGCGACAGGAAGACGTGGAGAGGATGAGGTCTGCGCGTACATGGCGTCAGTGTGTGGGCAAACGAAGTCCGTGCTGCCGAACTATGTTGCTGCAGACAAGTCAGTTTCATTTGCTTTTGGTACATCCGTTCATATCTATGAGGGGAATAATACATTTTAAGACTGATTTTGATCAATCATATACATGAGAGAAATCTTACTTCACGTTCTGGCATTGTCCAATGCTACACAGCAATTGTCTGTCTGAAATGAGTAGGTGAGAACAGCTGACATTTTTCTCAAAATGACTTTTCGAAGGACAATATCATCGAAAATTGCGGCAACAATTACTATTTATTGCGATTTGCACTGTATTATGAGTAAAAATGTCATACACAACGAATTTAACTTGAACTCAAACCGAAATCATTGTTTGCTTCACAACTGCTTCTACACCACATAACATTTTTCATGTATATAATGCATGTGTGTGGTTGTGTTTGACTGTAGTTCAATGAAAATCATTGTGCGTAAAAAGTTATTACTGGTAACAAAGACTACTGCAAAATACTATCATAAAAATTATCATTGTTATATTTTCGGGTGTCAGTAGGCATTATGGATGTAAACCAACTCGTTCGACATTACACTGAGGTCTCCATTCATGATCCATTGAAAAAGCAAACAATTAACCATCTTCTGTGAATAACTCGTCAGTATGCTGACCGGTGACGTCGAAATCCACCAATATCTCGACAGGTAACCCTCCCATTCATTTTAAGACATTTTCCATTTCGTGCCTTGAAAGTGACATGGGTTTACTTGTCCAACCGCATAAAAGAGAATGTAACACGCTGGGGAAAGCATAACTTCTCTTTTGGCGATGTGTTGAACGTTATAGTCGGAATACTTCATAGGCTACAAATTCCTAATCAATAACATCTAGGAAGTTCTCATATACTATGTATGCAATCGATATGTTAAAAAGCACATTTTTTCAGCCGTGAGTCTTTAAAACTAGGCGCTATTATTACTTAACTTTGTTCTAGAGTTTTTATTGTAATATCTTCAGTGCTATCAGAGTCTATGTCCGAACCATCTGAGTCTAAACTGAGGATTACAGATTCAAGGCTTATAGCCATCTTCATTTCCCTATTAAAGTCTTCTTCCTGAAGCTTTTCAGCGTGCCGCACACAGTGTGTCCACGCTGAAGAGCGATTTGTCTGTTGCTTCATGCACAAGCCTTTCAGTGTCTGTTATCTTGAATCTTTTGTTGTTTTCATCCAAATTCTATCGGTTTATATTGACAATGATGTGTGGATAAATGCAAAAGTGTATGACCACATTCATGTGCGGTTAAAAACCACAAGCTGCAGGAGTTCGCCACGAGTCAGGCTTATACCGTGCTGGAAATTGTTGTTTTTCAGCCAGAGCGCAATACCCGCTTTCCTGGTTTTTGTACTTTGTTTTATCTGTAACAGGTGAATGGTAATGGGCATAGCACGTTACAATGACCGACTTCAAACCAGAACAAATTCAAAAGGAGAGACAGCATGCGGAGTAATTACCCAAGAACATTTTCCTAAGGGAACTTTTCCAGCAGGTATTCATGGAATGATTCTGACTCACCCATGTTTCATCAAGGTAACAAGGTACCTCCTCATGCATCGTGCATCTTTAAAAGGGCTGTGGTTCGTGCTGCAACTGTGTCACTTCATTCAGTCAAAACACTCTTCTTAACATATTTGCACTGACAAAGCACTACCTTTGAAGCCAATTTCCTCATGCACAATTGTAACAAGTTTTGGTGATATCTGCTATTGCCTACTTACATACATTTCAAACAAGCGGCGCTTTAAAATGTCGTTGTTTAAACCACTTGTGTTAAAAGTGTCTCGCGATTTCGATGGTTTCCAGGCGACACGAAAACAAAATTTCCTGGGGTTTCTACAGTTCTGACACTCCCGTTTACTATTCTTTGTATAGTCCCCCTACCGACACGTGCTTCTGCAGTTCGTTCTTGAGTCTTCAAACTGTCAAAAAATAGTTTCGCTTTCAGATTCACATTTGAAAAAGTTACAAATGCGGAACATCAACCACCTCAACTGCTTGTGAAGCATATAAACCTACATGATTACTCTGCAAGTCACAATTAAGTGCCTGGCAGAGGGTTCATCAACTACATTCAAGCAATTCCTCTACCGTTGCACACTCGAACAGTATGCGGGAAAAACGAAGACTTACATCTTTCCGTGCGAACTCTGTTTTCACTCATATTATTACGATGTTTATTGCTCATATGTAGGTGGGCGACAAAAAAATATTGACTGATATTTCATGAGCTGAGCCTCCAGCAACGAAATACGTCCTTGTTTTGATGATTGTCACCTCACTTCGCGTATCGTATCCACTACACTCTCCCCTATTTCGCGATGGTACTAAACGAGCTGCCCTTCTTCGAATTTTTTCGATGTCCTCCGTCAATCCTATCTGATGCGGACCCCACAATGGACAGCAATACTCGAGAAGAGGGCGGGTAGGTGTTGTGTAGGCAGTCGCTCTAGTAGACCTGTTGCATTGCATAAGTGTTGTGCCAATAAATCGCTGTCTTTGGTTTGCTTTCCACAACATCTATGTGATCGCTCCAATTATGATACTCGTAATTGTAATCCGTAAGTATTACCTTAAATTTACAACCTTCAGATTTGTGTGTTTTGTCCTGTAATCGAGATTTAGCGTATTTCTTTTAGCACTCCTGCGGATGACTTCACAATTTTCATTGTTTTCGCACCATACAGATATCTTATGTAAATCGCTTTGCCATGTCTTCTGATCATCACATGACTTTATAAGACTGCAAATCACAACAGCATCTGCAAACAATCTAGGAGGGCTGCTCAGATTGTCTCCTAAATCGTTTATGTACATCAGGAACACCAAAGACCCCATAACACTTCCTTTGGGAACGCCAGATATTCTGTTTAAGTCGATGATGTCCCATCGATTACCACGTATTGTGATCTTTCTGACAGGAAATCAAGACTCCGATCGCACAACTGAAACGACACTCCATAGGCAAGCAATTTGGTTAGAAAGTCGGTTGTGAGGAACTTCACGTTTGTTACTTCACCTGAAATATTCATTTGGAAATCGCACTAAAGCTTTTACAGATACACATTGACAACTATACTGCTACAAGAAAGTAACACCGACGACTGAGCGAATAATTCGGTCGCTCTGTGAATGAAACTGCTCTGTCGCGAAGTACAGCAACAGCTCAGCATGCAGGGGAGAGATTCACCCAGTCTAGGTTGTAGCTCGCGGCTAACGGCTCGGAGGCAGAAAGACTCATTGGCTGCTAGCAGCTAGTGGAGAGAATGCGCAGAACGGCCGAAAATCTGGTTGCCTTTTTACATGATGTAAACTATAGTAATCGAAGATGCGCTGACAGCTGTGAACCACCTGCAGACCTTCATGCTTCATGTCTTCTGCGACAGCAATGTCCTCTTACAGCACTAGAATCGTCCGCGTCTCGGAGCTAGAATCGTGCTGCAGTGGTGTGAGGAGCATTAAAGTAAACTCACGTTGCTGTCTCGGCGACCAAATTCGCCTGATGTAAATCCTATGGGCCCATCTGGGTCCCTATGGGGCGCCATTACAGCGTACGCAAATCAGCGACCCGTTAATTACGTGAATTACATGACCTATGCATAGAAATTTAATGCAACACAGTTCCAGAAACTTACAAACTGTTGGATCCCTGAAATGAAGAATCAATGACGTTATTCGTTCCAAAGATGGATAATTTCGAATATTTAACGTAAATGTTCACAGAAGGCAGTGAATGACATGTATCCTCATCGCAGTTGTTTCGATCTCTTGATACCTACACCCTAATCCTGTTACTACAGAGAGCAGACCTAGGAAGGAGAGCCAATTTCCTGAAAGCACAGGATGTGATTGTAGACATGTAGATGATAGTTTACGTTTGGTGCATTGGTTCCATTCGTGAACTCACTCTCCACTAACTTGACTGGTCTGACACTTACGCACTATGGCAAGGGAGGAATGCAGGCATTTATGCGCTGCTACACTTGGTCCATATTTACCCTGTTGTGCAAATGCTCAACATATTCAAAGTACGCTCTTGTTACATATGGATACCAATGGCACAATCTATGACAACTAATAATGCACAATACAGGTGTTAGGTGTAAAAATACTTGAATCTTTTAGATATATGTTCGTATTCCATGAAGTTAATTCTAGTGCTGCCTCATCGTACGTTTCTACGATAGAGACCTTACGAGCAAGCATGTATGTTAGAGTACGAGATCAGTCATACTCATCCGTTATCTTCACTATATATTACACCATACCACTAACATTGTCTGAATTGTACCATAAATATTGACTTTAAGCACTAACATTTTACGCGCTTTTTTCTTCTATTACCACATCAGTCACACTCTGGTGATGGCAAGTAGATTTAAACTGGTTAATGTGGGTCTGTCACGTTATAAGTATTGGTAAAAAGCAGTAGTTTTGTGGATCTTGCCTTAGGCTCGGTAAGCTGTGGTAGTTCCACCTGTGGACGGCATCAGGCCAGGAGGACGTCTGGTGGACAGTAGTTGCTGATGCGGCTGCTGTGGTTCAGATGGGAACTTCTGCTTGCCCTCATGTGTAACAACGACAACAACAACGACAACACGAAGTATTAAGTACAGTGAAACACGAACCTAGTAATACTAAAGTAATAATTGTAATAGTAATAATAATAGTAATAATAATAGTAATAATAGAGATAGATCAATACTTACAAATAGCCTTCTTCTTCCCAGCTGATGGCTGTTGCTGCTGTACTTTGCACTGTATGGATGCACAAATTAGAAAGGACGGCACACATGAAATCTAACTACAAAAATTCAAAAATTGCTATTGCTTGAAGGGTGGGGGCTAAGCTTGCACGCCATTGGTACCCGCGGGGGCGGCGGGGGGCGGCGGCGACATTGGTTGGAGGGGAGAGGAGAAGGGATGTTGTCATAGCATGAGTGCTGGATACTGGCGTCAGCAATTCTGGGAAATGCTGATGCTGCCCTCATCAATTCCCAGAATGCTGCTGCTGATGCCAGCGAATTTCTGGCTTGTTCTCTCCTTGATTCAGTACAGACGGTCTCTAAGATTTTGGAATGGCTTTCCTTCAACCCTACAGTGCATGGTATTGCCAACTGGGCGCATTTATTCCTTCAATCACAGCTAGCACTGAATAGTGCCAAGTCACAACATTATACAACCAGTATGTTTATGTGGCTATCTGCTGTTAGATAGCATGGATATGAATTTCTCTACCATAAGTAGACAAATGCAGATGCTCCACCTATGACAAAATTGTTGGCATTGTATCCTTTACTTCTACTTAACCTGTACAGAAGTTTCTCGCTACAAAAGAAAGTTAAAGCTACACCAATGCGTTACTTGCCCAGATAAATGCGGATTCACAACGTGAATATGGTGACCTAATGGACAGCCTAGTAGGGCAGGGTAAAATAGTTGTGCGAACCACGCGACAATCATTAAGTCTTTCTTACAGGACATGAGTTATGGATTTACTAGTAAGCAAAACGGGTGAGACAATGAAGCTCAAAGAATTCTGAGCTGAAGGTGTTCAGTGTACAACTTAGTGTATAAGACTTCCAGCATGTCCACCTGGTAGTACCATTCCACCACTATTAAACAAATGTTAGAGGCAGTCTTCGTGTGATCTTCCAAAAGATCTGTGTTAAGATAGAACTGACAATTGGCTATCACACGAAACCGGCAACTTACGTAACATACATACTTGTAAAGTATTTTCTAGAATGCAGTACATTATGGTATGTTCCCTGGTTTCAATAAAATCAATAACAAGAGCATTTAATTAGGAATTGCCAGGAATCTTTAACTAGAATAAATGCTGAGTAGGTAATCGTTTATATAGTGTAATAATGGTTATTAAAGCAAACACAGGTACTTAAATTGTTCCAAAGAGCAAACTTCATACCTTAGTATACGATAAAAATAACTTTCCTGCGTCGATTCGTAACTTACGTTATCAAGCGAAGGTGCTTCAGGTCAAGTACCTAATTCAGTTCTTGGCATTAGACTTTTTTTTTTCTCTCCTTCCACAGCAGCAGCCAAATGAAAAGCAGGCCATGTTTCGTCTTTTTTCTGGCGATGAAAATGTTTTTCTCAGTAAAAGGCACTGCTCAAGTTACAAGCGTAATACTATGGTGATGTGTATACACGGGTAAAGTAGAAGCAAATAGGAGCTGGCTACTGCTGTATGTTGTTTCTGATATCTTCTGTACACGTGTTCCGCTTTATAGAGAACCATCGAAACTCAGTGATAAAATAAATGAGTGATGCAAAAGGCTATTGTTGGTAATTATCATTCAGTCATCATTCCGTCCTCCAGGGACGAAATATAAAGGGCAGTCAAATGAAAACCAGACGGATGGAATACAATAAAGTGTTCTTTTTATTACTTCAAAATAAATTGTTATTGTTAATACATTTATCGCACTGTAAAACTAGATGGTCAGTGCCTTCGTTGAAAAACGTTTGTAGTTGACTGCGGAAAAATGATTGCACCAAGGCGGGCACGTCATCGTCCGAAGCAAATCGACGACCACAACTGTCTTTCCCCAGGGCTCCAGAACTATGGAGATCGCATGAGGAGCAGTCAGAAATCTATGGAAGTTGTGCGGTGGCGGCTTCTAGGTATACATTCTGGGTGTTCACAAATTTTTTAAGTTCAGATAAATATGAGTGTACGAAATTAATAGCATCTGCTGTATAACAGTTACGCTTATCAACATATTTATACGACTTCAACCTCTGTCGATGATGATGATGATGATGATGATATGCATAACTTGTCTGAAAAAAGTATTTTTTTCCAAATGTGCAAGGCCCCTAATTGCGATGTACCCGTACAACGTAGGCTTATTATACACTTCCTTGTTAAGTGCTCGCTTGTAGTCAGGCTTATTTGATTTCGTCACTTTCTCAGATAACGGATCTGGTCTGGAAGGCCCTACTTCCTTCGCAGCTAACTTTTCCTGGTAATTTTCTTTTCTGTTAGCGCTTAATACAGGTTCAGCATAGTTCAGTTTGATACGACAGAGGAAAGCTGCAATTCCTTCGCATCAAACAACAAACACCAAACTGCCGTTTGCAGAATTTATTAAATTTAAGGAGTTCTATCTAACATCAAGGTAACTTGATTAGAATACAAACGAGGCGGCCATCCTGATTTAGGTTTTCCGTGATTTCCCTAAATCGCTCCAGGCAAATGCCGGGATGGTTTCTTTGAAAAGGGCACGGCCGACTTCCTTACCCATCCTTCCCTAACCCGATGAGACCGATGACCTCGCTGTCTGGTGTCCTTCCCCAAACAACCCAAACCCAACCCAAATTAGGCGGTGAGAGGCATGGGGGCCAGAAGCAAAACGTCCTCGACGCCTCATGCTTAAGCGAATATCAGAGAAACCAGTGAGAAAGACTGTAAGTAGGCTGTTTAGGTTTTTATGTTGGTAACGCCACGTAGCGCTCTGTATGAAAATCACTGACTGTGATGTGTGCAGTCTGTGGCTGGTTAGAACTGTTAGAATATTCGCTATTGTAGTGTTGGGCAGTTGGATGTGAATAGCGCGTAGCGTTGCGCAGTTGGAGGTGAGCCGCCAGCTGTGGTGGATGTGGGGAGAGAGATGGCAGAATTTTAATAGCGGACGATTTGGACGTGTGTCTGCCAGAAAGAGTAAATTTGTAATACTGGATATCATGAACTGAGATAAATATATATCACTTTTGAACATTAAAATCTTTCTTTTGCTAGCTATGCCTATCAGTAGTTAGTGCCTTCAGTAATTAGAATCTTTTATTTGGCTGGCAGTATTGGCGCTCGCTGTATTGCAGTAGTTCGACTAACGAAGATTTTTGTGAGGTAAGTGATTCATGAAAGGTATAGGTTATTGTTAGTCAGGGCCATTCTTTTGTAGGGATTACTGAAAGTCAGATTGCGTTGCGCTAAAAATATTGTGTGTCAGTTTAGTGATGATCAGAATAAGTAAAGAGAGAAATGTCCGAGTACGTTCAGTTTTACTCAGATGTTTGAAAATCAAATAACGTAAGACGTTTATCAGCACAGTAATTCATAAATTTTTCAAAGGGGATGTTTCATATGTCAACCCTTAGGCGAGGATACCTCACTGGAATCTTCTGATTTTTTTTTCTTGTACTTTGTGTAATTAGCGTAGCTATCGTTTATTGCTAGCGCAGAATTATAGAGAGAATTTCCTTTGTAGTTGTAGATTTTCATTGTTGTACAGTGAATCAGTTGTGGCATGCATGTAGGTTTGCACCAAGTATTTGGCAGCTGCGCTTGCAATTAACGAGATATTATTTTCAGTGTAATGCTAATGTTTTTTCTTGTTTTTGCTCTTCAAATTGTGCTTTTCTTGTTATGTGAAATACGTGACAATTATGGCGTCTGAGAAACGTAACACTAGGCTCCAAAGTAAATTAAGAAATGACAGTGACGACGATTGTAGCTTATCAGCACCACCGTGTAATGAATTAACAGACATTCAACGTAGCAATTTGGCAATTGTGCATAGGGAAATGGAGCGGACGGCAAATAATGCTGTAGACAGTGAAACAATTAGTGAACAGGGAAGCATTATCGATCGATGGGTCGGCAACAGCTCGCCTCAGGAATTCGAAATCACAGGACACAATCTTGCAAATAATGTAGATTCAGGTTTTGGGTCCTCACCGTTTTCTCAAATAAGTCAAGATACATTTTCTGCTTGCCAAAATCTCAATGTTGCCGGTGCAAATGCACTGCCGAAAAGCATAGAGGAACAGATTCCAGACGCTAATAAATTATTATGGCAATTGATGCAACAAATGAAACAAAATCAGAGACAAACACAGCAACAGTTAGACACAATGGAACCAAATCTTCAGAAGTTAGACACAACGCTTGTACAAACACGTGAAGGATTAACTGCTGAGTTACTTAAAATCGAATCAAAGTGTCAAAAAGTCTGTAATGACGTAACAGCCACAAAATAATAATATAGGGTACTTCGGAAATTATGAAAGAAATTGGCAAGGTACACCGAATTTTGAGATGGAACCGCCGAAACGACGTAACAATGACAGACGTGCGACTCGCCGACATGCTGATTTTGACTATATGCTGTTTATTACTACACGTAAATTTAAAACATTTAAGAATTCTGGCAACGACATTCATCCACAAGCTTGGCTTAATCAATTCTCTCATTGTTTTCCTCCCAACTGGTCATTAGAGCACAGATTAGAATTTGTGTGTGGCTGTTTAGAGAATGAACCAGCTATAAGAATGCGATCGGTGATTCACGATTGTCACAGTGAAGGAGAATTTTATCATGCCTTCCTCTCAGCACATTGGTCTCAAGCTACTCAAGACCGAGTAAAACAGTGCACCATAATGATGAAACATTTCGAGCAATCTGAATTTTCCAGTCTTGTGAAATATTTTAAAGACATGTTGCATAAGAATCAGTATCTGTCAAACCCATGCAGCCCCCTCAGAACTCATCCGCATTTGCTTAATCAAATTGCCTGAACATTTACGACATATTATTCGGGCAGGACGTTGCAAAGACCACACAGAAGCTTTTCAGGGTGCGTTACAAGAATTGGAAATTGACACTGACAATCGCGGGACGTGAAAACAGGAACACAACAGTTACAGGTCACATCCATCACAATTCCGCGATGACAGAAATAATAACGGGACACAAGGCTATTCCTACAATGCAAATCGTGACGAAAACAGACACCACCCGTATGACAACCGTTGGCAGAATAATAGTAACAGAGAAAGATCGCATTTCCGTAATAATCAATATGACAGAGATAACCATAGAAACAGACAATATGGAAACCAAAACAATTTTTATCAACGGAGACAGAATAACTTCAGATGCAGCAGTTCAGCGCGCAGTTACGATTCACGGAGAAATTCTCCACCACGTGACCGACAATAAAGAAATTACAGAAACTACCTGCCGGCCGCGGTGGTCTCGCGGTTAAGGCGCTCAGTCCGGAACCGCGCGACTGCTACGGTCGCAGGTTCGAATCCTGCCTCGGGCATGGATGTGTGTGCTGTCCTTAGGTTAGTTAGGTTTAAGTAGTTCTAAGTTCTAGGGGACTGATGACCGTAGATGTTAAGTCCCATAGTACTCAGAGCCATACAGAAACTACCAACATGACGACAGCTGATATAATCTTAACAACAGACCAAAATTTAATCAGAACTGGCGGGATTCAAACAGGGCAGGGCCCTCTCGACAATGTGAATTTGTAGAAGTTAGGTCTTCTAAACCCAATAACGACGCACGCCAACAAAGAGACAGACAATGACTCGCACCTCAGGCAGCCACATGCGCTGGCTGGCTCAGAGAAAAATAACATAGACGCTAACCTTGAGAAAAATTTTAGCATTCCTTACCGACGTATACAACATGATAACTGCTTAGAAGTTGAAACTCTGCATACTAGGAAGGGTAAAGGATTGCACCACATTTCATATGAAAAACCGTTTATTGAGAGATAATTTGCTTTTTAACTTAGTGTTTGATATAAAATTTTTCACTTCACGTTACTAGTACGCTTTGTCACACTTAGAAACTGTTAACATGCAACAATGTTTGGAAGTTAACTATCCAGTCTAGAAACAAGGAACATATTTAAACAGTAATTACGAATGCATTGTTATAGTGAACCGACAACACAGTGTTATTGTGTGTGTACATTCTTGCTTGTTAGTTGCACGATAACGTAATGACTATAAGGCTCACATACTTAGAACATAGACCAGTACTGCTAATGAGATTTTGATGCAACATTTTAGTTTACTTGAAAATACATTCTGGATTTAAAGTGCTTTCTGAGCGATACCAGATGACACAGTGGTTAGTTTATTTGACAGCTACACTATTATATCACGACGCTACTAGTGAATGACACAATTTATATTATTCCTTTTGCGCTGTATCTGTTTTCCATCTGCACGGTTTTTCTGAATTCTTCTGGGATGTAAAACATGTTTTAGTAATAACTTTTGTGGCATAGCTACAATGAGACAGTCTTTTTCGCATCACAACAATACATTACAGTATAGTACTGTCTTGATCACGGTAACGTACGTAATAACTACGATATCTATATGCATAGCATTTCACTTTGTTTATTATGAGGTAAGTACATTGACTTCTACAGAACTTTGCTTATGGACGACGATAATTACGACACTTGGCACATTTTTTACCCTTAAGTAATGACAGAGATTATCTTACAACAAGATGCACAGTTTGGCGCTACAGTACACGTATTTGAGTGATTAATTTTGTACTTAAAACATCTATTTTTAAAGATTTTTGAAATAGAAAGATACAAAGGTTTTCCGTGATACACTTCATTCCATTGCTGTAATCTGTAACACATGAGGGTATAATTACATTAATCCTCAGGGGGTACACGCCTACTTTGTGTACTAAGCGTGGCGAGTGCTAGGAGCCCTAGCTAATATGGTATTTGCTTATACAACTTTACACATTGGTACCATATTTCTGTAACACAGAATTACACAGCTATCTGATCATTTAACTGAGAGAGACAAACATTTTTTTTAATTATGTCAGTGACACATGTTTACGCAATTACACAGCTGGATAACTTCAAACTTCTGAAATTGTTTTTTGTCTGTACTTTGTGAATTGTTCATATTTTTTCGGAACCATTGGATACTATGAGAGCTTTGAATGATGTATTTGGTATGGGATCATGAGTTTTAAAGCATGTTTGAGGTAGAAGACACTATTGCAATGAGCAGAGAATTTTTTGTAGGTTTTGAAATTATTGCAGAAAGGTACGACGTTTTTGAGTTTTGACTGAGGTGTTATGATGTTGTTATTATGATGACGATGAGTATTATGCTGTTGAGGTATGTTTATGATCAATAACCTGATGCTATATGAGGAATCTGATTATGCTCCATACTTATTATGATGAAATATTGAAGAAGTGTCGACGAATATGTATATGTGTAATAAGGTAAGAAATAATGAGTAGTGGTTAGGGACTTTGATTTGTGAAAAAGGATGTTGGAAACCAAGAATTGTACTTTAAGAGTTATGAAATGTGTGTACATGCGTGAATATATCACAACACCGGCGAAAATTTTTTGGACACTTATATTTAAAGGATTTTGTTTCTACACATTTGTAATGCAAATTCTCGACCTGTGAAATTTTTTTATATGAAGCTGTCACTGTAGCGGAAACTGCTCTCGTAAATATTTCGGCAAGAAAGCCAAGTGACCTTGACGTAAAGCGTTGTGGGCACCCAGCTGCGCCAGTCGCCTGAAGAGAAAACCATTAGGTGGAGAAAAAAAGAGGCCATTAACCTCGCTATTGACATTCCTTTGTAGAAAGCATCGCAAATACGAGACGCTCATTACTTGGAAACATATGATTCCTGATTATGACAAGTGTCTTTCCATGAGAGTTGAGAGAATTTCCACTGACTTATGAAATGCCACATGGCTATTGAATGATGTTTTTATGCTTTGCTTTGTACATAGTTGCTTATTTCATTTAATATCTGTATTCCAGCTATGTTGCAGCATTGGTTTTATAAAATAAAATTAAATGCCTTTGCTAAAGTGAACACTTTCTGTCAACAGATCTGTTACATACTAATTTTATGATCCACATTCTTCAAAAAAGGATCACTTGGAAAGGAAAGAACAATAAGAAGGGACTAATTACAGCAACGGCATAATAATTTTCTTTTCAAGTACTTGGTATTTCTTTTGTAGAATAAGTTGTTGTGGTGCACCACTTTAATGACGCAGGCATTAAGATGTGAATAGACGTTTCCCTTATCTGCATTGTTGTCTTTAGTGTAGTATTTTTCTGCTTGTGGGTTTGTCATGTTTAGATATAAGTTATTGCATTTGCTGCTGCTGCTGCTGTTTGCCAGGCATAGTGCTACTGAAGTTCACTTTGTATTACTCTGTTAAGGCAGTTTTACTGCTGATTTATTTTTCTTGTTTGCTGCACATTGGCTTATATTAGTTGTAATATTGCATTTGCTTTGCTAATTTAGATTTACTGCTGCTTGCTTTGCCAATTTGCATTTTTTTGTCATTGCTGTTTGTGTTAATTGCTGCCGGCCAAAGTGGCCATGCAGTTCTAGGCACTGCAGTCTGGAACCGCGAGACCGCTACGGTTGCAGGTTCGAATCCTGCCTTGGGCATGGATGTGTGTGATGTCCTTAGGTTAGTTAGGTTTAACTAGTTCTAAGTTCTAGGGGACTAATGACCTCAGAAGTTGAGTCCCATAGTGCTCAGAACCATTTGAACCATTTTTTTGCTGCATTGCCTCGTCCCTTCGTATATACATCTGAGCTCAGTAGATTTAAGTTAGCTTAAGAGGCGGTAGGCTGTATAAGAGAATGAGTTATGAAGAATAGGAAAAGAATGGATTGAGAAGTTATATGAAAAAGATCTGAGTGAAAATGAGTATTTTACAATGAGAAATAATTATTTTGAAAGAAGATATGAACAAAACGGTAGGCTTTAGGGACAACAGGTTTGGATAGGATTTATTTGTGGGAACAAATGTTGCAATCAGAGGAAAGATGTATGGAATGAAGATTTGGGTTGGACTGCAGCACCAAATGTTATACTAAAAACGAAACCTGTCCTTTCCTTTTGTATTATTCCGCTATGTGTTTGTGTACCCTTGTTTATTTGTGTTTTTCCTGTGATTTATGTTGTAGAATTTTTCTAATACTAAGCTACATTCACTATGATGAGGAATACAGTTATCCTCAAATATAATTTGCATTAATAATATGTTATTTACTTTGTGAAGATGTTTAGACATTATTTTCGAATGCTATTCTGGTCTTTTATGTATTTACTTATGTCATAATTCCTGTAACACTGATGTATATGTTTATTTCTATTCTTTTGTAAAGCCTGTATTACTACAAATGTTATCTGTATTATTATGTTCTTTAATGATGTATTTTGTACCTTTGTAATTGTATTCTTATGCTGTAAATTTATAATTGTATGGATACCAGTCCTTCAAATTAAGTTTCATTTCACTGCACACGTCTCTGTTATTCATAGTATATGTACAATATGTGAGAAGTTGGGACTGTTAATGTTTGCACTTGTGTTAATAATTCAGCAAGGGACTGGTTAACACCATTGCTGGTTCTAAAGACAATTCCAAACCTTTGTGAGTGCACAATTGATAGTTTATGGACTTGCTATATTGTCCACAAGACTCTTCGATAGTGATTGTGCACATGCACAGTCGCAACAGATGGCTGCTGGCCATCTCTACAAGGACTGCAGTGGGTCTGCACCTTTGATGGTCTACCAATACCATACTCTCTACCAGGACTACAGTGGGTCTGCTCGGTGATGTCCTACCTACCAATATTCTTCAAAACTCCGACTGCCTTTGCTGTGGGTTTGCTCTGTTGTGACCCATTACCTTTCTGCATGTCAAGAGTTAGCATTGTCTTTCTGTTGGAAGGACAACACTACTTCGTCAAGACTGCATGGAAATCCACTACTTCCGTGTGCATTTTCTTTTACTGCTCAGCCTTTGAGAAAAAAACTGCAATCACTACTGTGATGAATGATCAGGACTGTATTTATGGACTGTGAGAAAATCTTTGCTTTTGACCAGCAGTGTGTCGGTAAGTGTGTGCATTTGATATCTTTGTTATTGTAATTATGAAAAATTGTATCAAATCATTATTGGCCACTGCCCAAAACAATTTGTAAAAATTTTTGTTGGGAGCATGGGGCCTATGTAAATAGGCTGTTTAGGTTTTTATGCTGGTAACGCCACGTAGCGCTCTGTATGAAAATCACTGACTGTGCTGTGTGAAGTCTGTGGCTGGTTAGCATTGTTGGGCAGTTTGGATGTGAACAGCGTGTAGTGCTGCGCAGTTTGAGGTGAGCCGCCAGCAGTGGTGGATGTGGGGAGAGAGACGGCAGAATTTTAAGAGCGGACGATCTGGACGTGTGTCCGCCAGAAAGAGTAAATTTGTAATACTGGATATCATGAACTGAGGTATATATATATATATAATGACTTTTGAACATTATTAAGGTAAATGCATTGTTTGTTCTCTATCAAAATCTTCCATTTGCTAACTATGCCTATCAGTAGTTAGTGCCTTCAGTAGTTAGAATCTTTTATTTAGCTGGCAGTATTGGCATTCGCTGTATTGCAGTAGTTCGACTAACGAAGATTTTTGTGAGGCAAGTGATTAATGAAAGGTATAGGTTATTGTTAGTCAGGGCTATTCTTTTGTAGGGATTGTTGAAAGATTGCGTTGCGCTAAAAATATTGTGTATCAGTTTAGTGATGTTCAGAACAAGTAACGAGAAAAATGTCTGAGAACGTTCAGTTTTGCTCAGCTGTTTGAAAATCAAATAACATAAGAAGTTTATCAGCACAGTAATTCATTAATTTTTCTAAGGGCACGTTTCAATACTTTCACGAATGCACAATATAGGCCTACAGTACAGATAAACCTGACCCACCATAAGATCAACAAATGTCAGAAGCATGGATAAAGGCCGCAGTCTTAGAACTGTGCTTTGTGGTTCTTCACTGGATTACTGTATGATCAAATACAAAACTGTAAAATAGATTTTACTATCAGTATAAGTAGAACATATACTGATGTATGATCTAATTTTACTATATAGTGAGTGAATTGGCACATCTGGGGAGTGCGCTATTTATGCCAAGCGAACGTGGATAAGACTGCTGCAGTGTGCTGCCACCTGGTGGCATTGATGTAAACTTGTAGTTGTGTGGTAAGGGCTAGCAGTGCACACTGTGAACCGTGCACATTTTTATCAAATCCGAATGTATTTGGCTCGTAAGGCAATTACGTTACGCCAGTTGCGCATGCACAGAAGCGCCTAGAAACGTGCACAAGTGAAAGTGTGGTCGCTACCTTGATGTCACGTTTCACTGAATCTAGAGGAGCACTGTATCTCAGCGCGGTAGATTTAATGGTGTGTGTTTCAGACTACCGCATCTACATAACGTTTAACAGCATTCAAAGCAAAATAACCAATACATCCACAACGTGTCAAAAGTTGGGGTGTTCACGTGATTTTGTACTCTTACACAGCAGATGAACATGTGTAAGGGCTTTCTAGCAAAACTTCTACAGCGCAGTCGAAGCAACCTGCCTGTCGAAATGTTGCCAAAGTTGTTTGGCTGGGAAGTCTTACACATCTCATCCAGTGTGATTTCCACATTTCTGGAGCCCTGAAGAGAGAAGTTAGTGGACATCGACTTACTTTGGACAAAAATTTACACACCTGGGTACAATCACAGTAAGGTAGGCAACCGCCACCATTTTTCTATGATAACGTTGACCATCTTGTCTCTGAGTGAGATAAACGCATTATCAGTTACGGCGATTGCATTTGAAATAATACAGTGTATTTACTTCTTTTTCAGTCTGGCTCGTTTTCATTTGACTGCCCCCCTTGCAATTACTGTAGGGTATTAACATTTATCACAGTAAAACAGATCTCTAATTATATCTACAAATTAGAGTGAATTATTTTTTCACTTTGCTTTCCTTGGTTTCAATAAGTGGGGGAAATACCTGGTTTAAATTTTAAAAAAGTATGATTCACGGAAGGGTTAAATATCACAATAAAATCATAATTTTTTTAATCGATAAAATTAATTTGTTTGTCTTTATGTAACATTTCTGGAAATTATATTTGTTTGTTCTAGTCTTAGAGCTACTTTGCAGTGCTCTTTTTGTTCCCCTACTTAGACTGTTTATAAACAGACCAAGGCTACTATTTAACCTCAGAGGGTAGTATTAGCTCGCACTGCTTTTTAACCTTTACGTTGCCAATATTCCAGAAACAAACAGTTTGTAAGACATTTGTTTATACTAACGAGTAGACCATACCAACAACACACACAATTTTTAGAACTGTGGAAGAAATCCTGTTACCTGTGTTGTCTTTCATGGTAGAATACTTCGTAAAATGGAGGCTGTCCTGCCAAGACAGAGACGACTTGCTTTTAAAAGCAGTGCAGTAGAGCTCTAGAAGTCTGCTTATTATGGGTTGGCATATACACTGTCCAGTCACATTTATGTGACCACGTGTCAAGTCTGAACAACCACGTTTTGCAGCCCGAGATGTGCAGAAAGAGCGTCAACGAGGTTCTGGGAGGTGCCGACAGGGTTGTGGAACCATGAGGACTCAAGTGCTGTGGTCAGCTGTGCTAGGTCCTTCAGTTACGGTTCCATGGCGAGAACAGCTCATTGGAGGTGCTCCCACAGATTCTCGATTGGGTTTAAATCCAGGGAGTTTGGTGGCCAGGGGAGTACAATGGAAATGGAAATGAGCGTTTGGTGTCATTGTCCGGGAGGCCCCTTATGGGGCAGGTCTGGCCGCCTTGATGCAGGTCTTATTACATTCGACGCCACACTGGGCGACCTGCGCGCTGGATGGGGATGAAATGAAGACAACACAACACCCACTCCCTTAGCGGAGAAAATCCCCGACCCAGCCGATAATCGAACCTGGGCCCCTTAGGACGGCAGTCCGTAACGCTGACCATTCAGATATCGGGGCGGACAGGGGAGTACAATAAATTCACACTGGTGCACTTCGAACCAGGAACGTTCACTGTGAGGTGTGTGATACGTTCGCTAGTAGATGCCATCATACCGAGGAAAAACAAATTGCATGTACGACATGGGCCCCAGGGATAGATGCATGACTGAGTTGATGCGCTGGGCCTTTCAGAATGAGGAGATTACCCAAGGAATGCCACAGAAACTTCCCCCAAATCAAAATGCTCCCTTCTGGTTGCAGCGTATGTGCTTTCATGCGTTTCATGAAGTACATGGCTACAGTCATCTATCCGATGGAGCAAAAAACGTGGTTGATGTGAAAAGGCCCATTGTTGACTCTCAGCTGGCCTCCAGTTGCGGTATTAGCGTGCAAATTCCAGCCTTCGTAACCGATGAACATCAGTTGGCATGGTTGCATGAACAAGGTAACTGCTGCGCAGGCCCATACGCAACTACGTTCGCTGAACGGTCGTTGAAGAAACACTGTTGGTAGCCCATTGGTTCATATGGGTGGTCAGTTGCTCAACAGTTGAAAGTCTATTCGCCAGTGCACATTTCTACATCTGTCATTCACCCCTGTCATCTATGAATAACGCCATTTTGCCATGCACAGTATACTTTCAACTACAGTGGCATGCAGAAGGTTTACAGACAGCCATTTCGGAAATACTTCCACTTTTGGCTCAAAATCTTATGATCATGCCCTTTTGGACGTCAGATAAGTCGGTTCATTTCCACATTATGGCAACAACTGCACTGTTTTCCGCGTCGCCTGACTCTTTTTATATTACCTCCACTGCTAGTGCTGTCACCTGTCGTCTGAGAATGGTCATTGCATGTTGATGTCATACATAGGCAGTGGTCACAGTAACGTGACTGAACCGTCTACAAAACACAATGTACACCAGAGATCAGACATGGAGAGAGTAGAACTGTAATGTTGAAGATTGCATAAATCAGATAGCATGGCGCTGCTTTTACAGCAGTGCTAAACTGGCTTCCTTCCCGCTATAGTTCTGCGATTATGAAGTCTGAGAACGGTTGCGCTGGGTTGCTTCCTACTCGGCGACTCGTTCTCTGTTATTAAAAGTTCCTGAAGAGAGGCTAATCGTGACTTAGTACGGAAGCTGAATGCGTTATCTAGTTATTGTTAAGTAACGACAGGACGAAAACGACCAATTGTCGGGATCAGACGTTCTCTAACGAAGATGTGTCTTGTGAGACCATGGAGCGTGTAAGACGAAAATTAATTGATGCAGTGTATACAGCTGCAAATGTGCTCTGTAAGAGGAAGAGTGATGTCCGGAAAAAGTTCGATGCTGTAGTCCACACTTCAGACGAAAGACATACAAATTTCGTCCAATGGAAAAAAAATGAGTAAAAGTATGGACTCCGTTAAACGAAATCCGGGTAATAGAGAGTTGTGTAGTTCATCAATTTGGTCTGTAACTTTTTCGAAGACTGTCGTAAATTTATTTTATTAATTAATCACTATCTGTAGAAAACAATTCGTTCTCAAGTCTCATTGTCTTGCACTGTCGTCACAGACCCGGTAACGACGTCAAGAAGTATGTATGTCCTGAGAGAAATAAATAATGCAGATGGTTCAAATGGCTCTGAACACTATGAGACTTAACAGCTGAGGTCATCAGTCCCCTAGAACTTAGAACTACTTAAACCTAACTAACCTAAGGACATCACACACATCCATACCCTAGGCAGGATTCGAACCTGAGACCGTAGCGGTCGCGCGGTTCCAGACTGAAGCGCCTAGAACCGCTCGGCCACACCGGCCGGCAAATAATGCAGAGAATAAGATTAAAACTATAGGGGATATTGACAAATGGGAACAAGACAGTGAACAAGATACCGTAACAATTAAGCTAAATATTGTGACTGATAATTCACAAGTTACGAGTACTTTCAACAATCAATTTCTAAATATAACAGCTAAAATACAATTGAAAAAGTTCAGTTGAAGCAAGACAATATATTAAAAATGTCGTTGCAAAAACCTTTAAACAACTAGAATTAGCACCAAAATCCTTCAGAATGAAGTTTTCACCCTGCAGAGGAGCATGCCCTGATACGAAACTTAAAACTGTGTGCTGGGCCAACACTCTAACTCGGGACCTTTGCCCTTTTAATCTGCCAGGGAGTTTCGCCAGCATCCTTCACTGAAATTAATAAAATCATAAAAATTCTAAACAACAAAAGCTTGTATGGTGTTCATACTTAACTCTGAAAAATTATTCCAACTTAATAAGTATTGTCCCTATATGCAATGGATCACAGCCACAGGAAATTTTGTTCAGACAGGTTAAAATACATAATTCTTAGACTTCTTTGTAAGGAAGGTGACGAAAAAGACTTCAGTTATCATCGTCCAGTTTCCTTACTGACACCTTTTTCCAAACTGCTCAAAAAAATTGTGTACTCGGGAGTAGTCTCACATTAGGTAGAAACAATATACTCAGCGTGCCACAGTTTGGATTCCAGAAGGGATGCTTGACTGAGAATGCCATTTATACAGTAACTCATTAGATAATGCAAGTCTTAAATAATAAAATATGGCGAGTTCGTATTTTTTGTGAATTTTGCAAGTTATTTCATAGTGTAGATTATGTTACACTTGTAGAAAAACTAAATATTTATGGAGATGGTTTTACATGCAGTTGGTTTGAATCATACATAACAAACAATCGAAAAAGTTGAGCTGAATTATTCAAACAATGTTGGACGTATAGAAAGTGTTAGCGACTGAGAAGTCACAAAGGGAGTCCCACAAGGTTTAATTTTGGGTACACCCCTATTACCTACATATGACCGACTTTCCCTTAACATTCGATAAGCTGAGATGGTACTGGTGTTGTAATAAATCCCATTAGAGAGAAAATAACAGAAGAGATTATTAATGACGGTTAATGACGTTTTTCGAAGAATTATTAAGTGGTTTTCAGAAAACGGGCTGCCACTAAACTTAAAAAAAAACCACAGTATTCAGTTCTGTATAACAATCATACCAACGGTTGATGTAGCACACATGCACAGGAATCAGTAAGTAGGGTAATGGTCCACATTATTTGGGGTACAAATTGGAAGAAGTATATTACTGAGCTTCTGAAACAACTAAGTACAGCTAATTTTGCTCTTCATGTGTTTGCTTGTCTTGGAGAGGAACTAATTACCTCCTGACCTATTCTGCCTATTACCACTCAGTAATGTCTTGTGGAATAATTTTTAGGGGTAATTTACCCACCTTAAAAGAAAGTACTGGGTGCACAAATGCGAGCAGTTAGAATAATGCATGTTCACTCATGGAGGTCAGTCGTTGTGGCCGAGCGGTTCTACTCGCTTCAGTCTGGAACCACGCGAAAGCTACGGTCGAAGGTTCGAATCCTGCCCCGGGCTTGGATGTGTGTCATGTCCTTAGGTTTAAGCAGTTCTAAGTTCTAGGGGACTGATGACCTCAGGCGTTAAGTCCCATAGTGGCCAGAGCCAATTGAGCCATTTGAACCACTTGAACCACTCATGGAGCTCATGTAGGTCTGTACCTGTTCAAGGAACTGCTCATTTTATCTGTACCATCGCAACACATATATTCTACAATTAAATTCGTCATAAATGGTCTATAACTCTATGAGCTTCCCCCATGAACCATGGACCTTGCCGTTGGTGGGGAGGCTTGCGTGCCTCAGCGATACAGATGGCCGTACCGTAGGTGCAACCACAACGGAGGGGTATCTGTTGAGAGGCCAGACAAACATGTGGTTCCTGAAGAGGGGCAGCAGCCTTTTCAGTAGTTGCAAGGGCAACAGTCTGGATGATTGACTGATCTGGCCTTGTAACATTAACCAAAACGGCCTTGCTGTGCTGGTACTGCGAACGGCTGAAAGCAAGGGGAAACTACAGCCGTAATTTTTCCCGAGGACATGCAGCTTTTCTGTGTGATTAAATGATGATGGCGTCCTCTTGGGTAAAATATTCCGGAGGTAAAATAGTCCCCCATTCGGATCTCCGGGCGGGGACTACTCAAGAGGACGTCGTTATCAGGAGAAAGAAAACTGGCATTCTACGGATCGGAGCGTGGAATGTCAGATCCCTTAATCGGGCAGGTCGGTTAGAAAATTTAAAAAGGGAAATGGATAGGTTAAAGTTAGATATAGTGGGAATTAGTGAAGTTCGGTGGCAGGAGGAACAAGACTTTTGGTCAGGTGATTACAGGGTTACCAATACAAAATCAAATAGGGGTAATGCAGGAGTAGGTTTAATAATGAATAAAAAAATAGGAGTGCGGGTTAGCTACTACAAACAGCATAGTGAACGCATTATTGTGGCCAAGATAGACACAAAGCCCATGCCTACTACAGTAGTACAAGTTTATATGCCAACTAGCTCTGCAGATGATGAAGAAATTGATGAAATATATGACGAGATAAAAGAAATTATTCAGGTAGTGAAGGGAGACGAAAATTTAATAGTCATAGGTAACTGGAATTCGTCAGTAGGAGAAGGGAGAGAAGGAAACATAGTAGGTGAATATGGATTGGGCGGAAGAAATGAAAGAGGAAGCCGCCTTGTAGAATTTTGCACAGAGCATAACTTAATCATAGCTAACACTTGGTTCAAGAATCATAAAAGAAGGTTGTATACCTGGAAGAATCCTGGAGATACTAATAGGTATCAGATAGATTATATAATGGTAAGACAGAGATTTAGGAACCAGGTTTTAAATTGTAAGATATTTCCAGGGGCAGATGTGGATTCTGACCACAATCTATTGGTTATGAACTGCAGATTGAAACTGAAGAAACTGCAAAAAGGTGGGAATTTAAGGAGATGGGACCTGGATAAACTGAAAGAACCAGAGGTTGTAGAGAGTTTCAGGGAGAGCATAAGGGAACAATTGACAGGAATGGGGGAAAGAAATACAGTAGAAGAAGAATGGGTAGCTCTGAGGGATGAAGTAGTGAAGGCAGCAGAGGATCAAGTAGGTAAAAAGACGAGGGCTAATAGAAATCCTTGGGTAACAGAAGAAATATTGAATTTAATTAATGAAAGGAGAAAATATAAAAATGCAGTAAATGAAGCAGGCAAAAGGGAATACAAACGTCTCAAAAATGAGATCGACAGAAAGTGCAAAATGGCTAAGCAGGGATGGCTAGAGGACAAATGTAAGGATGTAGAGGCTTGTCTCACTAGGGGTAAGATAGATACTGCCTACAGGAAAATTAAAGAGACCTTTGGAGAGAAGAGAACCACTTGTATGAATATCAAGAGCTCAGATGGCAACCCAGTTCTAAGCAAAGAAGGGAAGGCAGATAGGTGGAAGGAGTATATAGAGGGTTTATACAAGGGCGATGTACTTGAGGACAATATTATGGAAATGGAAGAGGATGTAGATGAAGATGAAATGGGAGATAAGATACTGCGTGAAGAGTTTGACAGAGCACTGAAAGACCTGAGTCGAAACAAGGCCCCGGGAGTAGACAACATTCCATTAGAACTACTAATGGCCTTGGGAGAGCCAGTCATGACAAAACTCTACCATCTGGTGAGCAAGATGTATGAGACAGGCGAAATACCCACAGACTTCAAGAAGAATATAATAATTCCAATACCAAAGAAAGCAGGTGTTGACAGATGTGAAAATTACCGAACTATCAGTTTAATAAGTCACAGCTGCAAAATACTAACGCGAATTCTTTATAGACGAATGGAAAAACTGGTAGAAGCGGACCTCGGGGAAGATCAGTTTGGATTCCGTAGAAATGTTGGAACACGTGAGGCAATACTAACCTTAAGACTTATCTTAGAAGAAAGATTAAGAAAAGGCAAACCTACGTTTCTAGCATTTGTAGACTTAGAGAAAGCTTTTGACAACGTTAACTGGAATACTCTCTTTCAAATTCTGAAGGTGGCAGGGGTAAAATACAGGGAGCGAAAGGCTATTTACAATTTGTACAGAAACCAGATGGCAGTTATAAGAGTCGAGGGGCATGAAAGGGAAGCAGTGGTTGGGAAAGGAGTGAGACAGGGTTGTAGCCTCTCCCCGATGTTATTCAATCTGTATATTGAGCAAGCAGTAAAGGAAACAAAAGAAAAATTCGGAGTAGGTATTAAAATTCATGGAGAAGAAGTAAAAACTTGGAGGTTCGCCGATAACATTGTAATTCTGTTAGAGACAGCAAAGGACTTGGAAGAGCAGTTGAACGGAATGGACAGTGTCCTGAAAGGAGGATATAAGATGAACATCAACAAAAGCAAAACGAGGATAATGGAATGTAGTCAAATTAAATCGGGTGATGCTGAGGGGATTAGATTAGGAAATGAGACACTTAAAGTAGTAAAGGAGTTTTGCTATTTAGGGAGTAAAATAACTGAAGGTGGTCGAAGTAGAGAGGATATAAAATGTAGACTGGCAATGGCAAGGAAATCGTTTCTGAAGAAGAGAAATTTGTTAACATCGAGTATAGATTTAAGTGTCAGGAAGTCGTTTCTGAAAGTATTTGTATGGAGTGTAGCCATGTATGGAAGTGAAACATGGACGATAACCAGTTTGGACAAGAAGAGAATAGAAGCTTTCGAAATGTGGTGCTACAGAAGAATGCTGAAGATAAGGTGGGTAGATCACGTAACTAATGAGGAGGTATTGAATAGGATTGGGGAGAAGAGAAGTTTGTGGCACAACTTGACTAGAAGAAGGGATCGGTTGGTAGGACATGTTTTGAGGCATCAAGGGATCACAAATTTAGCATTGGAGGGCAGCGTGGAGGGTAAAAATCGTAGAGGGAGACCAAGAGATCAATACACTAAGCAGATTCAGAAGGATGTAGGTTGCAGTAGGTACTGGGAGATGATGAAGCTTGCACAGGATAGAGTAGCATGGAGAGCTGCATCAAACCAGTCTCAGGACTGAAGACCACAACAACAAACAACAACTCTATGAGAAGAACGATGTCCATATATTCCACATTAGAGGGGAAAATGACGCTTATTAGCTATTACTAAAGCTAGAAGTGCCTCGGAAAGAAGTTCAATAAGCAGCAACAAAGTTTTTAACTATTTCCCTATTTACATAAAAATTACACAAAGTTATAAACTTAACCTAAAACTTTTGTCCTGGACAACTCCTAATCCATGGATGAATTTCTGTTCAAGAACTGGTAGCCTGTAAAAAACATATTTTAAATATAGTTGCATGACCAGGACAAAAAATGTGTTCAATAACGCTAACACTATTCATCTATACATATCCTATAAAGTGACTTGTTCCACATCACTTCGACAAAAGAATCATTCAGATGATCTGTGGAACATGTAACAAACTGTTGTGTATGTCGACGTCATTGTTAACCATTCTCTCCCCCCCCCCCCTCCCTCCCTCCTCTCTCTCTCTCTCTCTCTCTCTCTCTCTCTCTCTCTCTCTCTCTCTCTCACGAGCGCGCGCGCACACGGTGAATCAGCTAACACTTGCAATGCAAATATTGCGGAAATAGAAAGGCTTTTGCTGTGCGGTTGTCACACAATGGATTGCTAGTCAGGGCTCGTATTCTTAGCGAATCAGCAGATTGTAATGATACTTAGAATGTGTATTTTTTGAGCAAACACACTTTTTTAAATGTAACAATGCCTGTTGTCATTAACAAAGTAAAAGTAGGGTAAAATAGAGTCAGTAGTGGTTGTTGTAGAATTCTAGTGCGAGTCGTTTACGAGATACCGTATTTTTAAAATATACACAATATTTGTGGTAGCACACACTGAACAACACAAGTACATACACTGGTTATGGGGATTGTGACCAGTAACGAGACAATTGACCATCACAGGTTTCTGTTCAAAATGACCGCCTTCAACGGCAATAAACGCTTCCAGTCTGGTATGGAACGACTGTAGCACACGTGCTAGCATTTCTGCGAAGGTGTCCGAGCAGGCTGCAGTAATACATCATTACATATCATTGGCTATAGTTGGTATGTTTTTCAGCTTTCACAACAGGAAAAAGTCTACAGGTGCCAAATCTGGGGAGGGGGCTGGCCGAGGTACAGGTCCTCTGTATCTAATTCAAGGATTTGGAAACAATTCGTGAAGGCATGTAATTCTTCGTACACTATGGGCTGGACAGTCAAATTGGTATGACATGGTCCTCCTAATCTGCAGAGGAATGTCTTATGGCTTCCGTGCAAGATAGCCTGGTCCGTTAGGAGGCTGCGATATTTGTTCAAATGGTTCAAATAGCTCTGAGCACTATGAGACTTAACATCTGAGGTCATCAGTCCCCTAGAACTTAGAACTACTAAAACCTAACTAACCTAAGGACATCACACATCCATGCCCGAGGGAGGATTCGAACCTGTGACCGTAGCAGCAGGCGGTTCCGGACTGATGCGCCTAGAACCGCTCGGCCACACCGGCCGGCTGCGAAATATTTGTGCGCGTTCGGTGTTCCGTCTATTAAAAAACGGGCCTCCGACCTTATGGTTCACTAACTGAAACCACACGCTTACACTTCATGGACGCTGACTTTCCACCAAGTATTGTCAACAGACTAATAATGCATGTATGTGCAGCTTACCTGGCCATGATTGGTAAATCATCACTATACAAGATACATGCTACATCTGGAGTATACTTTCTTAATCCCCACATACAGAAGTTAACACGATTCTCCAAATCGTTTCCATGCAGCTCTTGATGCAGAGAGATGGGATAGGGATGGAACCTATGTCAATGGAGAATAAGGAAGGAAGGAAGATAGTTTAATGTTCAGTTGACATTGTGGCCATTACATACGGACCACAAGCTCGGACTGGGTCAAAGATAGGGAAGGAAATCAGGAACGACCTTTCAAAGGAATCATCTCAGCATTTGCCTGCGATGATTTAGGGAAATTACGGAAAATCGAAACCTGAATGGCCGGAAGCAGGCTTGAGCCATCGTTCTGCCGAATGTGAGTTCAGTGTGCTAACAACTACCCCACCTCGCTCGGTAATATACAGAAGACTTGCGTGACTCATGCCACTTCTTCGTGCGATTACGCAGGAGCTAATGTGCGGATCAACTGCAACAGCAGCAAGAACATTAATTTCCCCCCTCTTCTGTTGTCACCCGTTTCCTTCTGTTACGTTGTGTGGTGTTACACTACTACTTTCGCGCAACTGGTTGGAGAGACTGATAAATAATTGCCGACATGGTTGAGGTCTATTGAGATACCTTGCTCCATACACCGATACACTGTACAAGAACAAACTACATTCTCCCTACACTTTCCATATAGAATGAGCATGTCGGCTTCTTCTGCATTGATAAATCACATCGTCTACTCACGACCAACTGCTTGGACTGTCACACACTACCTAGCAAGTCACGACGCACTCAAGGAACACACAAGCACACTCGCAGTGGTTAGCACACTGGACACGCATTCAGAAGGACGATGGTTCAAACCCGCATCTAGCCGTCCTGATTTAGGTTTTCTCTGATTTCCCTCAATCACTTCAGGCAAAATCCACGATGGTTTCTTTGAAGTGGCACAGTTGATTTCTTTCCCTCATCCGATTGGGCCGATGACCCCGCTGTTTGGTCCCCTCCCCCAAACCAATCAATCAAATCAATCCAATCAATCAACAAGCACACTGTTAACAAACATAACATCGTACGTAGAAATTAGGCAGGATGAAGGCTCAAACAAGCGTTGGTGTGGAAAATTTTCAAAATACGGTGTCTCGTAAACGACTCGCACTAGAATTCTGCAACAAACGCCACTGACAATGTAATTTACTCTACTTTTAGTTCGTAACGTCAGTAGGCATTGCCCCATTTAAAAAAGTGTACGGGTGCAAAAAAAATACACTAATTATTATTGGACTCTTGTTTATTGCCTAAGAATACCGCCTATGACTAGCAGTCCATTAGTCCATTATGCGAAAACCGCACACCAATACCATTTTCTATTTATGCAGTATTTGCGGTTCAAGTTTTAGGTGATTCGCCCTATACAGGGTAGTCCATTGATCTTGACCAGGCCAAATATCCCACGAAATAAGCGATAAACGAGAAAACTACAAAGAACGAAACTTGTCTATCTTGAAGGGGGAAACCAGACGACGCTATGGTTGGCCCGCTAGATGGCGCTGCCATAGGTCAAACGGATATCAACTGCGTTTCTTTAAATAGAAACACCCATTTTTATTACATATTCGTGTAGTACGTAAAGAAATATGAATGTTTTAATAGGACCACTTTTTTCGCTTTGTGATAGTTGGCGCTGTAATAGTCACAAACGTATAAGTACGTGGTATCATGTAACATTCCGTCAGTGCGGACGGTATTTGCTTCGTGATACATTACCCGTGTTAAAATGGACCGTTTACCAATTGCATAAAAGGTCGATATCGTGTTGATGTATGGCTATTGTGATCAAAATGCCCAACGGGCGTGTGCTATGTGTGCTGCTCGGTATCCTGGACGACATCACTCAAGTGACAGGACCGTTCGCCGGATAATTACGTTATTTAAGGAAACAGGAAGTGTTCAGCCACATGTGAAACGTCAACCACGACCTGCAACAAATGATGATGCCCAAGAAGGTGTTTTAGCTGCTGTCGCGGCTAATCCGCACATCAGTAGTAGGCAAAGTGCGAGAGAATCGGGAATCTCAAAAACGTCGATGTTGAGAATGCTACATCAACATCGATTGCACCTGTACCATATTTCTATGCACCATAAATTGCATGGCGACGACTTTCAACGTCGTGTACAGTTCTGCCACTGGGCACAAGAGTAATTACGGGACGAAGACAGATTTGTTGCACGTGTTCTATTTAGCGACGAAGCGTCATTCACCAACATCGGTAACGTAAACCGGCATAATATGCACTATTGGGCAACGAAAAATACGCGATGGCTGCGACAAGTGGAACATCAGCGACCTTGATGGGTTAATTTATGGTGCGGCATTATGGGAGGAAGGATAATTAGCCCCCATTTTATCGATGGCAATCTAAATGGTGTAGTGTGTGCTGATTTCCTACGTAATGTTCTACCAATGTTACTACAAGATGTTTCACTGCGTGACAGAATGGCGATGTACTTCCAACATGATGGATGTTCGGCACATAGCTCGCGTGCGGTTGAAGCGGTATTGAATAGCATATTTCATGTCAGCTGGATTGGTCGCCGAAGCACCATATCATGGCCCGCACGTTCTCCGGATCTGACGTCCCCGGATTTGTTGACGGATATTTGCTATCGTGATCCACCGACAACGCCTGACAACATGCGTCAGCGCATTGTCAATCATGTGCGAACATTACGGAAGGCGAACTACTCGCTGTTGAGAGGAATGTCGTTACACGTATTGCCAAATGCATTGAGGTTGACGGACATCATTTTGAGCATTTAGCGCATTAATGTGGTATTTACAGGTAATCACTCTGTAACAGCATGCGTTCTCAGAAATGGTAACTTCACAGCTATGGATCTCATTCAATGTTTACTTTCCAATCAGCTGCAAGTACATTGCAGCAGAACCACGAAATATTTTAGTTTCGATATTCTGTACTTACTAATTCAGTATTTCTATAATGGCCGCAAAAGCTATGTGTTATCAGTAGCCAGTTGAGTAATTCCCACCTTGCGTTGTTTGAGTTCGCCCCAAAAAGTGTGTATATCATCAATGAATGGATGGATGTTGGTTTGTCGTGAGAAGATCGTGTTGCGACTCTTGCAAGATGGCGAAATGGCGAAACGTCTGCCAACTCATCTCGCATTTCGACAGCGGCAGGTTCGTAGCCTACAGTTCATCTTTCTGCGAAATTACTGCTCGCACTGACGGGATGCCACAGTTGTAATGCGAAGATGAAATTGAAGGGTGCAGGATGGCCACACTCAGCACCATGCAGGAACTCAACGGCCCCACGCTACAGTCACGTCAGGTGCTGGGAGTCAGAAAATTGGCTTTTTTGTGGCAAGGCATTTATCTACATAAAGAACACAACGATACCTGCAAAGCTATTGACGGACAGCACGGCGACCACTGTTGAGGCTTCGCATGACGCGGTAACAGAGAGGCTCGCTGAAAGTATTTCGCCCAGAGATAAGCACTGGGTACAGAGTGGCACTACGTCGACTTTCAGACGAGCCACAGTTCTGTGTACAGCCCAATGATGGACTTATCCGAATTTCGTCTTCAAGGAGAACGAAGCTGCCCTCCCATCATTAACAAATGTTCCATTAAAACCAGAGTCTTCCATGCCGTGTATGTGCTTACAGAATCCATCCTGATTTCGAAACGCAATCTACTTACGATGAAAATACAGCCCATCCAGCGAAGCAATAGAATCAGATATTTGTAACATAGTTACCAAACATCTGTTAGGGCTATTTAAGTAAAAGACGCACTGTGTAAACTCCCTCCCACCATTAACAAATGTGCCATTAAAAATACGTTCTTTCATGCCATGTAGGTGCGTACGACACGCAATTTTCTTAGGAGCTGAAATACGAGACGCATGTAAATTAATCTCCAAGGGTCTGTGAGAGTTATTTAAGCATGTGTGCTACTCCCTCCCATCATGAACAAATGATCCATTAAAACTGGAGACACCCATGCCACGTATATGCTTATATTTTGAAATATAATTTGTCTGTCAAAAAAATGCCCAGTAATCCTGTGGTGTATTGGAACCAGCTGCGTGTAACATAGGTCTCAAATGACTGTCAAAGCTATTTGAGTAAGATATTCTAGACAATAATACTGTTTATGAAGAAATGTCTGGTATCGATAGGTATTACCACCCTCTCTATCTCTCTCTCTATTTATCTAGCTGCTGACAAAGCTTTAAGCATTAATGACAGAATGCTCTGGAAATGCCCGTATTATTGGATGCTGCTGTTGAAAGTTTCGTCAACGGCGAAGTTAAGGAGCTGGGTCTCAGGAAGTACTTTGCTGTAAAAATGATCGACAGAGTCCATTATTTATGAATATAGAGGACCACTGGCAGTATACCACACACACACACACACCCACACACACACACACACACTGGTTTTGTGAAAGTATTCTGATGTTCTAGACTGGCGAAAACTTCTGTTTGCTCTCGTCCACCTATATGCATGAGGCTGAGTGCATATTTGTGCTTGGGTGCTGCAGAATGGCCAACGTCGCTCTTGTGAAATCATAACTGGACTCTGCATGTCGCCTCACCATGCAATTGAAATCATGCTCACTGGCCGTCACCGCATACTCGGACTTGGTGTAGTGCAATCTTTTTTCATTATCTGCAAGTGCGTTTAGAAAGGATTTTCAAGTAAACCCCATCGTCAGATTCATGTGGATTATGTTCCACAGCAATGCATCGTTCCCATAATTTTTTTCGAAAGCGGTGTTGTGAACATGTCTCACATTATACTAAATCCAATGAACGACAGACCATAAAAGATTCCGACGGGTATAGCTAGGGTATAGCTATGTAGGTATCAGCAATTAGGATCATCAAAGAGTAGCTCTGACTAAGTCAATGTTTTTCCTGCATGAGCCTGATTTTACTTAGCTGAGGACCACTTCCAGTCAGTGCCAGCACATCCAGAACGTTTGAAAGCACACCGTTGTTGACCGTTCAGTTCTTCATCTGTGACGAATAGTCAGGTATTTCGCTATTGCTTCAGAGGCGGGCTAGTCTTCCGAGAAATACGTTTAACAGCCCCAGGAAGCGTCCTGTTCTTGAGTCTTTTGCCCATCTGTGACCAGAAGCCTCTTGTTCGACTCTGAGGTATACAGCCATTCTACAGGTTTCCCATCTTTATTTGGTTGACAGAACATCAATTGTGATGTGTTGTTGCCATCGAGATGGTGAAACGCCAGTGGAAGGGTCTATTGCTGGTTCTCTAGACATGAGAAACTCAATATGATTATGAGTATTATAACCTTAGTTGACTTTGTAAAGCACAAAGATGATTTGGAATCTGTTCTATCATTGACATTGGTATTCTTTAAGAAAATACGAGTGGAACTACAATTTTCGTTTATTTTCGAGTTTTCTTGTAAAAGCCTTCACAGGCGAGGTAAGTTCCTAGTTACTCAATGGTTTGCAGCACGTCCCACTCTAAAATTTCGGCTCTCTAAAGATATAATTTCCACTGTTGTCTTCAGAATTATACTGTGCACGCGATCGGTAGCATATTGCTATGTGGTTGATATTGAGAACAGTCGTGTAAATGGTATGATATTCCGGCAAATCACTTGAAAATACACGAAATTTGGGAAATTTTCATATGTTACTCGATGATTTTAGCCTAAAAGTGTCGCAAATATAATTGGCTTTTGGAGTGCAAAGTTGGATATAGCAGCTGATACCCATTTCGGGATCGGTAAATTAATTCACGACTATCGAAGTACTTCTCATCAACAAAGCACAGAAATTAAATAATCTTGTAATCCGCTAATCTAGAGATGGTGTCAACTCGTTGCAGAAACTGCACCAGAAAGCAGGCTCGGCTGGAAACGGTGCTGTTAGATGCCGCCTTCGTGTCTTTATACACCAGTTCGAAGTGTTGCTACTGTCCGCCGAGGGCGGCGAGGGTGCCTGATACCTGAGCACGCAGCAGGCTAACGCATGCAGGAGCAGTTGACTCATGATCACTGGCCATAGTGGGTGACCTACTGACCTCGATGGGGATATATAGCGCCGTGACTATATACGGCGCATGTACTTCTGTTTTTGGGATGTGTGTGTCTTCGTGGTACTTGTAGGAGGGCCTGCAGGTCGATAGCTGTATGCAGAAGTGATGACTTTGTATGATGCAGCATATGAATTTTGTTTACTACAGTGACGTAGCGATATGGCATCGTGGAAGAATCGTTTGCGTTATATATTGTGGCTGTAGATCGGTTTCACGCCGAAAAATTCAAGCTTTACTCGACAGTAGCAGAGCAGAGTAATTGACTAAATATCTTTGGCAATAGTTTCTGTATTATAGGATGTGTAGACTAATTTTGCACGATTTAACTGTCATTGCAATATGATTGCTGTATGTATCTGTAGAAAGTGGCGGACAGTCCTCCCACACCAGCAACAGCAATTTGATGGGTAATTTCAGTAAGAACCAATCAGGCTCCTCCATTCACAGAAAATCAGAGAGTTACGAAACATCCTTAGTGTGGTGGCATATAAGTTTCGACAGACTGGTTCGAACAGCGGCAGAACAGGGCATCCACGGAAAGTTCCATGATGTCAGAGAGTCATGTGACAACATCTTTGCTCGCGTGTTCAGAGACAAAATCAAGCAATCCACCTGCCTCTGGTTCGGACACGTGAGATACTGTCCCCCACTCACCAATGTGATTGTGGCCTTACAGCATCTCCAGAGCAGCAGTTGTAAGGCATCAAAAATTCACCGAAAACTCCAGCCACTTTTCTCGTCTGTAGGACAGTGCTTCTAATTCTAGGAGAATCTTTTAAACATCTCATCTGCTGTGTGTCTGTGGGTTTTTCGTGATCTGTTGTGGGTTTCGATATATATCACGAACATTTAGATTGTAATTGTTCTGATTTTCCTGTTGTGCTTAGAAACGAGTGTGGGTTTCCCATTGTAGAACTGTGCTTCGAAAAGTGAGGAAAATAAAAAATACGTGACTTATCCCTGACTCCAGCAGCAACTATAAACTAGACCCACTCAGTGTTTAAGAAAAGTGATGAACACCACTGTAGCAAGTATATGTGGAGTCCGATTTTTGTTTTTAACATCACTGCAGTTCTTGTTTCTCCATGATTTCTATGAGTGCACCAATTTAGGGGTTGTTTCAGCTACTGTTTTAGACTGAGTCTTTTTCCTGCCAATTCACAAGTAGAGCAGAGAGATTTTTTTGACTCGTACATGAAAGAAGTGTCCTATGTAGAGTTACTGTTTATTTTGAGTTCATCTGCTACTAATTTCGAGTGGAATTGTGAATTTTGCCTGACACAACAGCATCAGTTGTGTGACATCGCCAACTTTTAGTCATATTGCAAATTTAGTCACACGGTGTGCAGCACTGTGCTTATAGATATGTATTTAGTATCCATCTTTACTTCAGTTTCCTACCAAAAATAAATAAACTGACCTAACAATCCTCTCTGGCAGCTGGCCAGAGACTTAACATTTCCTGGGGAGGGGTTGTGGTTGGGGGATGGTTACATCACAGGGGTAGGAGGGGGATGGTGGAGGCCTAGAGCGCCCTCTGGTGAGCATAGTACGAACTATTTCTGTGAGTCCATCCTACACATCGAAGTAAACACACACTTATCTCCGAGATAGGTCACTGGAGGTAGCCCAATAAATAAAGAAAGAAATTAAATACCCTACCTTTCTCTCCATGGCAACGGCCTTGCCACAGTGGATACACCGGTTCCCGTGAGATCACCGAAGTTAAGCGCTGTCGGGCGTGGCTGGCACTTGGATAGGTGACCATCCAGGCTGCCATGTGCTGTTGCCATTTTTCGGGTGCACTCAGCGTCGTGATGCCAAATGAGGAGCTACTCGACCGAATAGTAGCAGCTTCAGTCAAGAATACCGGGAGAGCAGTGTGCTGACACCACGCCCCTCCTATCCACATCCTCCACTGAGGATGACATGGCCGTCGGATGGTCCCGGTAGGCCACTCGTGGCCTGGAAACGGAGTTCTTTTTTTCACCTTTCTCTCCAGCACAGAATTATCGTTTACCACCAAAAATAAATAAAGTACAGTAACATAACCTTCCTCTCCATCAGTTGGGCAGGAACTGACCGTTTTCCACTATTTCTAAGGGTGATACCATAGGAGAGATGGTGGGTGGGCGATGTAATAGGAGTGATGGGTATGAGTGGAGGAGTTAGGTTAGTCGGTAGGGCAGTTGATCTTTCCCCCCAACAATTTCCAGCCATTTCCATCGGATGGAGTGTGTGTGACGTTATATGGGAGTGGAGAAAACTCAGCCTCCATTTTGAATAAATTATCTGTCCCAGAAATGACTTTGTCCCAGTACTCTAGACTATTGTACTAATGAGTCAAAGTCTGATTCAATCAAGTCATTGCCAGTACCAGCATATAACAATCTGAAGTGATGTGAAATGGAACAACTGTAGACTAGTAGTGTAGGTTAAGGATGACCTTGACATTCATTTCAAGATCATTGGTATCAGGATACAGCTGAGCAATTGTTCTTGTTTTCTTTAAAATCATCTTCCTTTACCCTCCCCTCCTTCCCATTCCTCCCTTCCCTGCCCTCTCCCCAAGTTTGCTCTCGTCTAACAGCATTATGCAAAAATGTTGACAAAATCATGCATTGTTGATCTCTGGCAATTGCTGGGGGCTCCCTGCTCTTGCGCAATTTGTTCTCAGCCACTAGGGATCAAACTCCTCCTTCCCCGCTATTTTTATTATAAAAATACAATTGCCTGAGCCACCTCTTGTGAGGTCTGTACATCATAGTTTAAGTATTACCATGAAGTGCCATCAGTATGAACCAGTCATTGCCTCTGACCAAAAAAAAAAAAAAAAAAGGCAGAATGTGACTTTCAGATTTGGAAGTAAGTATATGCCAATTAATTAATAATAATAATAATATTGTGGTTATTTATTAATGTATTCTTTTATATATACATATTGTTATTTATTTTTTCCAGCAGTGCAATGCACCACTGATCCAGCACTAGCTGAAACACTTACCCAAGACATACAGGTGTTCCACTTCCTATAGTCTGCTCCACTATAGCACCAGCAGCAGCTCACAAGCAGTCTTCATGATTTATCAGACCTGCCTACCAACTAATCAGCTCCACCACAGCAGCCACCGCCAGAATTTCCTCAACTCACTGAGTTTCAGTTAAGTACCAGCATAAAACTCTTATTTACCAACACATAATTTAACTGCAAAGGGGACTGTCTGTGCAGTATGATGTACTACATAGAGAAGAATATGACAAAAGAGAATGATCCATTCCACACACACCAGTTGACATCAAGACGTTTTAGGGAGAGGGTTTCAGTTGATGATATATATGTATGGAAGCTGTGCTTGAATTAACTTCAGGGGGTACACGCATCTACATAATATACTTGACTGTTCTTAATTTGTACAGTCGGTACTGTGTGTTAATCATCACTACAGAAAGACTGAGGTGCACATTATGACTTCATGAACTATTTGCTCAAGAATAGTACAAATATGAAGCAATAAGAACAGTGCATAAACCCTTCTATTCACCCAATACCAAAGTGTACAAGTGTAGAACCTAGAGTCATTAAGTCTGCAGAAGCAGAATTAACTTACGATATGCCAATCTATGTTTTGTGTCAATAGATTTGAAAGCTATACAGGCCAAATTCAAGGTTTATTGAAGACATTTGTTCACAATATATTGCAGAACACAAGAGAAGTAAAAGAAAGTTATGATCATGTATATATGTATAAAGAAATAGAACTAAGCATATTATGCCCAAAATTGTTCTTATTTCCCCCATCCCCATCCTAGCAATGAAATCTTCTCTAGCTTGCTGTTGAGTAGCTGGAAGAGCCTACCCATTTGATCTCTACACTGAAGAGATTAGGTTCTTTCGCAAATAATAACATTGATGTAACACAATAACTAACAGTTTATTAACAATATTTTCATGAATCATTTTGAACAGTTTTTCTAGTGTAATTTAAAGATTGACTCATATACATAAATACAATAGTGAAATTACACCTATTTTTGCTAACAGTGGTTTTCAAAGGATTCTCAAAATATTTTTGTACTTAAAGATGACTATATATGTTATATTTTAAATTAATGCCACCAAGTGTAGAGGTACGAATACTAGTAAAGAAAGAATCTATATACACAGCCGGCGGAGTGGCCGAGCGGTTCTAGGCGCTACAGTTTGGAACCGCGCGACCGCTACGGTCGCAGGTTCGAATCCTGCGTCGGGCATGGATGTGTGTGATGTCCTTAGGTTAGTTAGGTTAGTTCTAAGTTCTAGGGGACTGATGACCTCAGATGTTAAGTCCAATAGTGCTCAGAGCCATTTTTTTCTATATACACCACGTTTCCTATTGAATCATTACCATCTGACTGTTTCCTTTATACAGTTCAAATTTCTTTCCATACTGTAATACATTATTTACAGTGCATGGAAAATGGGGACTAGCAGCAGCAGGTGAAGAAAAACACACACACACACACACACACACACACACACACACACACACACATATATATATATATATATATATATATATACAAATTTTCAATACACACACACACACACACACACACACACACACACACACACACATATACACACATGTAGTTAGCAGTCAACTTTGAAATGTATACAGTACATACAATATACACGCACATAGTGTACAATCAATCACATGTGCCCATACCCACATTTATTTTCAAATAAATTATCACCACAAATTCAATCACTCAAGTGAATAGTTTGAGAATGGAGCGTCCCAATCCTGTCCTCACAGATGAACTAGTGGTCATATTGAAGTGACAGGATGAATTCTCGCTACACTGTCGTATGTACCTCATGGCCTCATGACCGAAATCTATTTCGCGCACCATATGCCGAGTGCCGCCAGTGCCTTTGAGACGACACCTCTTGTAATCTTGTGAGCGACTTAAGAGCTGCAAGATGCACACACCTAGCACTGCTTTGGGTGGCACCTGCATGTGCACAGTTTGCATACATTTAAGTCTGAGCAGGATCAACGCCACACTCTGCAAAGCATTCAGTTTGTGTTTCAGCTGGCTGATAACCTTCTTGTTTTGAGGTGTTACGCCATAAGGATTATTGGCCACATATCCTGACATGTTGAATGTGTCAGGACTGTACCTAATTAATTAACATGAATCACAGCCTTTCACCCAGTCGAGGAAACTGTGTGTGTCCATACAAAGTAACTCTGGATGAGCGAAGTTTGGCTCTGCAAACCATAGCGAAATCAGTACATGTGGAGTTTGGATAGGTCCAGAATACACATACCAACACAGGAAAGCTTTGTGAACTGTACTGTACACTTAGCCTTCTACACAACAACTAGTCCTTCATTGAAGATAGTGGGGCATTAAAAACCTGCTCTGGCAATGGAATGTCTTGCACTCCTCCCAGCAGTGGGCGAAATAAATTTTGTGACGGTTTCCAACGTTTTTTGCTGATAGTAAAATTATTCATTAATTTTAAGGAATTCTTTTGAAAATCACACACTGCAAGAGCACTCTTTTTAGTATTTACATTACTAATCGTTCAACCAACGTGACAGCTTTTATGCATCATTAAAATCAGTAGGAATGCCATGATTGCCTCCATGATATATCCTTCACCAGAATCCGCAGCCACATATTGGACCTTTTTCTCCAGTTTGGCGATTACCTTTTCAGATATCCGCAGGAAACCTCCAGTCTGTAGAGATTGTTGTATAGTATGCTCACAGAGGGTTTTTTTTTTTTTGCATCGAAGTGTATGAACTCAAATGGTCACATGGCCTGTGCTCCTCATCATTCATTCGTAACGCATACCTATGCAGTCAATGGCAAAGTGCCCCACAGTTCCCACATTTGAGAAAGAGCAACATCTCAACATCAGTCAACAGTTAGATGCTGACACATGCCCTTTTTAACACTGTTCTCTGAAAGCCCTAGGTCGGTGTAATAGATGATATGATCCAGAATGTTCACTTTGGAATGTCTCAGAAATGTCTGCGATCAGGAGGGTACATCATTGTCAATGTATAATCTATCGTATTTCCAAAAATTAGAGACACTAAACTCCTCCCATAAATTCAGTGCATACCTATACTCTGCATCCATTATTGCAGTGCTTTTGAGTTTACTGGTAGATGTGGCTATGTTGGGCAACGTGGCTTTGTTGATTTTCTCCTTGGAATCCAGGTATTTGTAAGGAAAGGCCTTCTTCTTTAGTAGAATCTGAAACTTTGCGTCATTGGAATATGCAACCCTGGTGTTATGCATATCCTCCTGATGCACTGTGTCAGCAAGTTTCTGAAGAGATTCTTGCATGAAATGTAGTGCTCAACAAGAAAGTGAGCATCATACCCGCTAAAATTATGGAAGAAGATGGATATCTGTTATGGCACTTGATATTTCAAGTTGTATACATTGTGAGCTGCTCTGCGGAACTTCGCCATTTGATGCCAGCATTCTCTTTGTGGACTTTCTGCTTCTCTGTCCAACGGTAACACAGAAAAGTAACAGTAAGCTGCCTGCTCATGTAAGGCATCACTCGCTGATGAGTTGGTCATGGGAATCTTGTTGTGATAAATCTCATCATCATCATTCATTGCAAGTTTTTTGAGGTCAAAGGGAAACCATCTTACAGGATTATCCCTGACATATGAATCGAAATGAATGATGTTAGTCTCATATGAGCAAATAACTTGATATGCTGCTGCACAAGGTATGTACCATTCTGCAAAAGTGGTATGAGAGACAGTGGGGTCGCCTTCACAATGCATCACAGACACTAGTAAGAACTTGGAGTCTGCATATATGACAAAGGGGCAGTGCTCCTGGACATGGGCCTTGTTAAACTTTGACAATTTCTTTGCGCCAGTACGCATTTTCACTAATACTGGTTCTGGGCTAGGACAATCAGTCAGATGCTTTTCCAAATCCTTTCTCTTAGTAAAAGGGTTGAGGTGTCTGTGAGAAAAATGCCTTGTCCAACAATTTTATGCTAATTAGGAAGAAAAAAAGGTGGGACATATGTCTGAGCTATATGTAGTGTTGCTTCTCGTCCTTGGAGAATGGCGACAAATCTATTTGTCTGGGCCACTGACGGGCTACTTTGGAGAAGTGCCTTGAACAAAAATGCATTCCAATATTTTATTATTCAGCTCAGCATCAACATCGATCTCAATGTTAGCGGCTGTGGTGCTGATCCTTTGCAACCTTGCCATATCGCCATCAAGTGCATCTAGAAAACAAGAGCATGCATCATAAGCACTATATGCAGATGCAAAAGTATGTGTAGAAGCAGAAAAACTAACAATATTCATGTACGTGCCCCCAACAACTGATATAATTCCCCATATCCTTTGGGTAGAAAATGACGTCATGGCTTATGATGGCTTGATATTTAAGACTATGGGCCGATTCATTCACCTACAGGTCTATCAATAGCACCTACAGAAACAAGAACAAACCTCATAAATATTGAATTCAAGCGTAAATAATTGTAGGAAGACGAGGATAAGCAATACGAATTATCACTCACATGTCTAATCCTACATAACTGGGCCAAACCCCATGAGCTCTGGGCTGAAAATGGCGACAGTATAACCTTATCATCATTATCAATTACACCTAGGAGAAAGAGCACACTTCGAAAAGATTGTTTGCAAACGTAAATCATTATCATTAACAATTATTTTAGTGTGAATGAACATTCACACATCACATCATGTCAACCACAATTGGACCACTATTCTTTGAGCTTTGGGTAATTGCCTGTGATTGTAAGTCTATGTGACACTCACCCACAACTATTCTTGCATTTTTGTTGAAAAAAAATTGTATGAGGGTGAGAAAGTGTTACCAGTACATCAGGTACATGGTTGTTTATAAATTACTCGATCACACATACAACACACTCACAACAGAGCTCCAGTCTTAGAGCAGAGCACAGCAGTAGCTGCAGCAGCATATCGTTTGTACACAGATTGCATATATCGTTTTGTTTAGTGGTATTCTTACGTACTTCTTACTAAAAGTGAACAGCACTTGATTACTTTTAGTACCGGTAGTACGTCTTGTTTTTATTTAAGAGTTTGCATTTCTCTCTATTGCTTGTGATGAGTGAGTTCACCCCCTTATGTTAGTGTTGCATTACTTCTGGGTTCAGACAGTAACTGATCAAAGATGGATAGGGAGTGTGAAAATTGGTTTACTTCAATATTTTGTAATTATTACTGTTTTGGTGAAAGATTTATGGAAATATGTAAAGCTACACATCTAATAGTATTAATGTTCTGATTGAGAACAAAAAAAAAGAAACTTATTACTCTTCCTATAAGTCATAAAAAATCAAATTCTCTTGTATATGACTGCGATTACAAAAATATTTTCTAACATCTCCTAACAATTAGTACAATAATGGTCCTGCACACAACAGATAACTTACCTTATCTTACCATTGCAACTATGTGAACATTCTGCATCCAGCAATATACTAAAATATTTCAATAGAAATACTGTGATCTATGAAGAGCGTAATGCATGGTCACAACTACTGATACAACTACTGCCATTTTTTTTTATAGAAACTGAATGATCAGAGGGGTTTGGTCATCAAATCTTAAGTGGTGTAAAACAGCAAAAGAAACCAATAAAAACCTTTATTTTACGATAATCTGAAAATTGAGAATTTGAACACTGAAAAACTTTACTTGGAGCTTTCCTTTTCTTCGACAGATTGATTATCAACAACTTCAATTGTTCCACAGTGTCTAGAACCAATGACTACATATTTGGTCCCAACAAAGATCGAGTATCACTCTCAATGTATGCGTACAAAAATCTGACAAAATTCCTCCAGTGCGCAATCTAGATACAACTACATGCAGCAAAAAGGCAAATTACCAAAAATCCTCAATTATTACCAAAATCTCCGCCGGCGCTAGTAGCACAGTCACAGCAGGCTGCGACCGCAACTGTCATGGGGCTTCTCTCGACCGCAGGCTGCATCTGATTACCTTCATCTGAGAATACACAAGTCTGATGTGTAAGCAGACTCAGGAACTAGTTACATACATTATGTTCATTGACTACCTCACTGAAATGTTTTTGTGTGTCACTTCATTTCAGATTCAGATAAAGAGACTGTACAGAATCCATACTGATTGCGTAAGGCACAAATACACTATGCTGAGTACCAAAAAATTCATGATAAGATCGTAACAGCATTGAAGTTGTATCCCTTTGAGAAAACAGGTTCTCCAAATTGACATAGAAGGACAGTAAGTTATATACACATAGATATAAAATCTACACCATGTGAATAGGCACATAAGGTCAGTCTCTGTTAAAGACTCAAAATATGTATGGCGATAGATAATTATATAAGTGTGGAAAGTTTCTTGAACTACAGTTGTAAATATTATGTCCAGGCCAACCACATGGTGGCAGTCTGCTTCCATACAAATTCATTTTCTGATGGTATAGTACATAGCATACCATGAAGTACACGTTCTCATCCAGACCATGCAAAATGTGTGACATGTAACATCACTGAATGACTTACAGATTTGCTTAAAGATATTAATGGTGACATATTTTTAAAAAAAATGTTACAACTAACTGTAAATCCCAGAGTTGATGTATACATAGTAATTACATGTGATTTAAATTATCATGCAATAAAAAATTAGCATTAATAGAAGATGCAGTGACATACACAGTAAAATTACATGTAAACAATCAAAATATGAAGTTCATATAATCCAATTTCTGTGGTACATATTTAAGAAAAAATATATGTATGTATACATGCAATTCCTTCTTATACATTACAAGTGACTCGAGCTGCAGTCAACATAAGTTACTAAAGAATGTCATTTCTTATTACGACATAGTCAGTTCAGTTTTCATAACTTATTATACATTCAGTCATTGAGTACTGGGTCAGTAATTATCACAAGTTCTTCCTTTATATTAGAGTACAAATATTTTCTTTCTCATCAAATAGTACTAATGTTTACACGATGATCATTAAAGAGAAAATAGTAAGTAGCATGGCAAGTTCAATATCGTCAGATGTTAAATATCAACTTGTCTGTACGTGGAGTCAGAATTGTATGGCCATATGTAGTTCATCACAACAGGTAAATAAATACAACATCCAAAAGACATATCTCATAAAGCAACTAAAAATGACATAATGTACTCTAAGATGCAACACAAAAAGGATTAATCCTCGAACTTTTCAGTAGTAGCTGAAAGAAATGGTTTATTAACCGAAAATGAAGGAAATAACTTCTCTTGAGTTTCAGTATTGCTTAATGACAGGAGAAAAAGTCATCATCTTACAATCATTAACTTAACATGCAAGAATCGGCATTGCATCACTGCTGTAGCAGAAGCTACATCTTCTTCCTTGTCATAAAAGAAATTCTGAACTAAATTGTTTAAATGCAAAAATACTAAAGTAGCAGTGCAACTTGCATCGAGGTGTAAAAATACTATAAACTGGAGAGAAAAAGTTGTAAAAATGCGTAACATATTTACATACAAGTCATGGATCAATGTTTTTAACATGACCGGGTAGCTCTAGAATATCTAGTTCTCCGTAACAGACTAGTGCATCAGTTCCAGTGCTAGAATCTAACTCGCTCGCTATGTGCATTACACTCCGATCTGAAAATACGGTTTAGTTCATACAAATGTATACAGTTCTGCGTTTTTGTATTACTTCTGCAATAGAGAAAAATTCAGTTATGATCACATCACATACAAAATATGAAGTACATTAAGTGTAAACAGTAAGAAGTAGAGAAAGAAAATGTTTCACTGAGACACTTTTATTCCACAACTTCCCAAAGCCAGAAAATTCATTTCACACTTACATCACATAATTCAGCACAGAGAAGAAAACCTCAGCAGTGCCGTCCTCTCAGGAATCTTTTCATGACAAAATAAATCTCTCTTGAAAACATCACTGTGACTTTTCCTTTGAATAAAGTGTGCACAAACAGAAGCTTCATGTATATAGTAAAACTGTTGGTTGCTTCGTTTAAGGAGTGTACATTCCTTACCTTGTCTTGTTCCATCAATAGCTGCAAAAAATAAGAAAAAAATGGTTCCTCACTAAATCATACATAATTCCTCATGTGTCTTCCAGAGAACAACATGTTTCGTTAACCTTCAGCATAAGGTCCTATAAATCATAATCTACCTCACATAATATACCATAATTGTACCACAATATACTATTTTTACGCCATAATAAACCACAATAACATCATAAACTTCTCACAGCAGCTCTTGAGCAAAATTACTCATCATATTGTATATCTATAAGGCACAGTATTCCACAGATTCATCATGTGTATGCGTACAGCTCTGAGATTATCACATCAGTCAGAAATGTTCCTAGTTAAACCACTGCCCATCAAAAATACCTTTCTCATTTCAGAACCACTCATACATAGTTTCTTATCAAAAATAAAGCCAGCAGTTGTCTATACGTCTAACATTCATGTCCTGCTTCGCAAAATATGTACCTACAAAACGTGTCATCTCATGCACATTCCTCAAAAATAATACATTATTCTTTCACATAAAGGTAAGGCAAAATGCACATCACAAGTTACCGCAAGTCACAAGAAACATCATAATATGTGCAAACCATCTTTCTGAAGGAAAAGATATGATTATTTTAGAACCTCAAAACCAAATCTACCCTGCTATACCAAGATCTCAAAAAAAGTTCCAAGATCATGACATAAGATAACAGTATTACATTTCAATCAGATATTTCAACAGGAAACTCAGAATAATACCAGCTAGATACAAATTATTCACAGATGGCTTGCCATCCCATATCGTCACAGTGCAAATATAGACGCAAGAAAAGTCTCATTCCACTCTGTTAGACTATGCTTAACACAATTCAAAGTACTTTTCTTCAGACAACACATATCGTAGATAGTCACTTTCTACCAGATACATTGACAGTAAAAAAATATAATAACAGATATACAGTTTAGTTAAAGAGTGTGAAGCAGTGCTGAAAGCTAAAGTAAAACTCTTAGGATACCGCTCTTTGTCCGCTTTGGCGTTCAATACATGATTTACGCCTCATGATCTATGTGTGCGTATGGTTTAGAGTTCAGCAGTGAGATTTACCATACGCGAAAAGTGCTGCCGTACACCAAGAAAAACTTGCTACTTACAGACTTTCCTTTATAAGGTAAACGATGCAATTTAAGAAACATTTATTGTAAACACTTCATGTTCACTCTTGGGTACTGCAGCTTCTTTCTTTCCTCCGCGGCTTTCTTGATGTTTTCCAATGCTAAATTGATTACTTCACGGTGTCCTAAGCATCGTTGTGTAGGGGAGGCTATTACTTGTTTTATACGATCTGGTGGTGGTTTATTCCTTCATACAAGGAGTGGAGAAAAAGTTGTAGAATCATTCGGTAGTTGGTTAATGATATTTTGAAAAGCCGACAAGTGTAAATCCCCGTTTCTGTGATGAAGATAGCAATACAATCTGCAAAGTTTACCTACTTCTTTCATAATGCATTCCGAAGGGTTACAATTCGGCATAAAACGTGATATAAACATAGGCTTAATCTTTTTAAATTTCAAAGTTTTTAGCAATGTATTAGAACGAAACTGTGGGCCATTATCAGAAGCTAAATTTCAACACGCCCTACTTCTTTCAGGAAATTTTTTACGAACGCTGTAGGAACAGATTTTGCAATTACATTCCGTAAAGGTATGAATGACACAAATTTAGAGGCAAATTCAACAGCTACACCAACAAATGACCATGTTTAGATCATATAACTGGACAGAAAATGTCAACAGGTGGTAATATCTTAGTTTTACAGGAATTATCGGAAATAGTGGTGTTCTGTGCGTAGCGCTAGGTCGTTTTGCCTTTTGGCACAGTTTGCATTTTGCCAAGACAGTAAGAATTCGCTTTTGCATATAATTGGAATAACATGTATCCCGTAATTTCTGAAATCATTTCTTAGCACCAAAGTGTGCTGAACTGAGATGTGTGCACCAAATGAGTTTAGATGAGTTCGCGTGGGACGCACAATTCCCAAATAGGACTGTCAGGTTATCTACATCTGAATAAAAAGTTGTCATGTACAAGGTAAAACTGTCTTATTGCTGTATTTGATTTGTTTTGCCACTCCTTTATGCCTTTACAGTTGGCTCTTTCTCCTGTTAGTGAGCAATATCACATAGTGAAGATGAAATAGTTTTCCGGGGCTACTTTTTGCATATGTAACAAACTAAAATTATTTGCTTTGCAATCTTCTTCATTGCTCTGAAGTAAACCAACAGCTGCACGTGAAAGTGCATCAGCCATAACGTTTTCTGAACCCGAAATGTAAATCGCAGAGAAACTGAATTTCTGATGGAGCAAAGCCCAACATCTTAAACAATCATGATTTGGTTTATGTGACATAAGAATTTAAAGTGCCTGATGATCGGTGTATTCCTTAGTGTGCTTACCTTGTAGAGAGTAATGATACTATGGCTACTGGTTTGATCTTAGTGACAGAGTGGTTACATTCGGCTGGCAAAAGCTATACTTTTCTGTGTAGGAATTCCATTTTCAACAACTTCTTGAAACAAGACCATATTTTGAGCTATCCATCGAAAGGTAAAAATCATTAGGTAAATCAGGGTGTGATAATATGGGTGCATTAAGCAATGAAGTTTTCAGATCATCAGTTCGGTCTGGACGACATCATCCCAATTCCAAACTGTATTCTTACCTGTGAGTTGACGTAGCCTAGTTGTAGACAAGCTCTCTAAGCTGATGGAACATCGATAAACATTCAAAAGACCTAAAAATCATCTAAGTTGTCGTTTGTTTGAAGGTACGGGCATTTCTTCAATTGCTTTCAGTTTTTCTGGATCGGGTGAGATATGTTTCATAGAAACAATGTGGCCAAGAAATTTAATTTGCTTTTTACTAGATTGTGGTTCTTCTAAATTGCCTGTGATGCCATGTTCAAGTAATGTCTGTAATAGTTCGCTCAGTACTTGGTTTTGTTCTGTCCACGAATTTTTAATGACCAAAATATCGTCAACATGGGTGTTGATGCTGTCTTTCAATTGCTTTGGTAAGATAGTAGTCAGATCTCAGACAAATTCAGCTGATGGAACATTGAGACCAAATGGTAATTTTCTAAACTGGTGGCAATTTCATAAGCAGAAAAGGCTGTATATTTCCTACAGTCAGGATGTAATTCCATTTCCCAAACGCTCAATCGTAAATCTAGAGAAGAGATTACCTTTACACCATGAAATATCTGTAATAATTCGTCTAGTGTTTGTGGTCGATCTGTTTCTGGTTGTATTATAGTGTTGATCTGCCTGGAATCGAGAACTAGTGTAATAGAATCACCCTTCTTTTTAACAATATGTAATGGGCTGTTGTATGAACTCACAGCATGCTCAGTTATTCCCTGATCTAGCATCGAGTGTATCTCTTGTTTAACTTTCTGTACCAGAATTACATAACGTGGGAGAAAAAAACTATTATGTTCCTTAGCTTTGAATTCATAAAAAAAAAATTCGTATAGTTCCTGTATTTTGAGAAAAAACTTCAGAATGTGATTTTAAAATTTCGAATAATTCATTGGTGTCTGCATCAGAATATACTTCATCTCTGAGTACTTTCTTTTTACATAACTGTTCTGTGCTAATAGATTGTTCAGCTTCACAATGACATGTTTGTTGTCTTTCATGCAATCATCAGGCAAATTCTGTGAGTGTTGTGCCTCGACCAGAAAGAGAAAATGCAAACAGTTCACAGCTTCATCTTCCTTTGTCAACCATCCTTGAAATTTCAGCCTTACTCGTACATGATTTACTTGTAACATTACATCAACAGTGCAAAAATTTTACATCGCTTTATATTCACATAGAAACTCTACACCCAAAATTTGCTTCTGTTGACAAAAGAGGAACTATCAGAAAGTTCGCAGAAGACTTGTGTCTCTAACACATGAAAACTAACGAAGTCTAATTAGGTACATCTTCACTCTTTTCTTGAATCACTCCTTTCAGTTTAGTTCTTAATAGCGGCAAAATTGGGCAAATAGATGATTGAACATATTTACTAAACACTATCTCATTAATCACACTAAGCGGGCTACCAGAATCAAGTAGACCTACAACAGAAAGTGAAAAGTGTACAAGTGCATTTTTACAGTCGTCATTTTCTTGTAAAAATGTGTCTCTAATGTCATCAATACCTACAAAGTTAATATGGTTCCTATGTAGACTGTTAGCAACTGCAAATGGTTCGTTTGCAGACGTGGTTGCTAGTTACTGTATGAAGGTTCGTTTTGCCTGGAGATGTTGGGTGGTTTTGGGCGGTTTAAATCCTTCATTTGCACTACGCTCACGATTTGAGTTTCTACGATCATGCCAATTTTGGTTTGTATCTCATCATAATTATTTCGTCCTACATAAATGTTATTAGTATTATTGTCCCTTGGGCTCGATGTCCTGATTTCTACAAGTTGAGCACGACGTTCGGAATCAATTTTTGTGCGACCACGTCAATTTTGATTTACTCTGTCATTACCATTACGTCTGAAATTGTCTTCATGGCCGTAAAGTCCACGTTCATGCGATCTGCGATCTCTGTTCCTATACTGATAATTACGACGGTCACAGGAATCATTTCTGTAATCTGTCATGTCTCATATTACTCCTGTTTTCGTCGTGTCTCTCATCATATCGTTCATGCGAATTCCACAAATTTCATCTACGTTTTCGGTTATCCGTTGACGGTAGCTTTCCCAATACTGATTGCTATTTTTCTGTGTGTGTAATCATTATTGTCAAATTGAAGTGCTTGCAAAAGAGCTTAGGAAACGTCGAAGTCAGCCTTACAACGTCCTGATAAATTATGGGGAGGAATCTAATAGATAATTTAGTTGAAAAGATACAGATTAATTGCGACGGACTGCACAGTTTAGTTAAATGTCTGTTCATTCACATCATGTTTTTAAAGAACTTCACAGGATTTGGAAATTCGATTGTTCAGAATTCTACATCATAATAATGATACGTTTCAGGTGATCTGGAGTTTTTTCAGACCAGTAAGCGGACAATAACGCGTGATAAAAATCACCGTACGTGTGACACTCATGTGCTATCGGTCGCATTCTTGTCACAGACTCTCCTTCGAGATAGCTGTAAATGAATTCAAGTTTGTGTCCTGTTGACCATGTTGGTAGCAAAGAATAGTCAAATTGTTGTAACGACTCCCTTGGGTGAATTTCATTGCCGGCATTGCGAAAAATTTTAAATTTCCTAACTGTGAGAGAATGTTTGTAATCAAAACGATCATTTTTCTGAACGGATGAGTTTTCCTTCATACCGCAACTCGCACTACAGTCTTTGCGTCCTGCAAACATATCACGTTCACGAGAGAAGTGATCATCATTTCCAAAATTAGTGCAGTCATTGTGATTTCAAAAATGATAATTATTGAACCTACTGGTATCGTTATCGAAACCGATCTCTTCTTCGATAGTGGCAATATGCTCCCGTATCTTTCTCACGTCATGTTTATTTTGCTGATTAATCATCATCTGCCCTTCTTTAAAGCTCCGCAAAGACTGAAATTCTTCGGTATCAGCGAACAGAACCGGCTGTCAATCATCTGACGTTTTATCTGAATCATCATTCATTTGCGTTACTCTTTCGGATAATTCTTCGACTCGTTTTGCAATAGTCATCAACTGATCTTGCGTCTTTTTAACTTCAGTGCTAGTCTGTTAATATAAGGACTCGAACTTTTGTGCTAATTACATTATTTGCAATTCTTGTTGAGACGTTTGTCATCTCAACCCAACAATATCAACAGACTGTACGTAAACAAACCTGGACTCAAGATTGTTAGTACCACACTTGAACTCCTCGTGTGCCTGAGTTTTTAAGCGTTCTGATATTTCCTCGAATTCACAATTTAAACTGTTATTAGTTTCATCACAAAACAATTTCAAATTCTCTTCTTGTAGCTTGAAATTTTGTTCCTGTTTGTTACTAGTTACTTTGATCTCCCCACGAAGTTCGTCACTGGAGGTTTTAATCTCAGCAAGCTGAGCTGGTATTACTTGTGTAACGTTTTAATTGAAAGAGAGGGAGACAAAATTACTTTGCTCTATAGGAGTAGAAGCAATACCTGAATCTCTCATAACAAAATAAGATTGTTTCACGGTATTCTGTCCTAAAATGCCTGTAGTTCCCTGCAGTTCATCACGCATCATTGGAAAGTAGCAGCCAACACCATGATTATTCAACATATTGTTCGATGGTTCCCTGACTTCTTTATCCTGGGGAGAATTTTCTACATTATGTCTCAGATTTTCCGAAACTTCGTTCGCAGCTACTTCTACAGTTTTGTCCATTCCTGCCTGTGCACTAGTTCTGATGGCCGTTGTACCAATAAAGAAAAAAGCAAAACAAATGTCTTAAATTCAAAGTTACAAAATAAGTAAACAGATTCTGAACGAGAAAACTGCTGAAATAAAAATTTTGAATTAATGCGGAGCAGCGCACAAGCAACATAAATACTACACAGCAACTGCTGACCGACTACTACTGCGAAATCATCCAACGAAACGTAATCCTGGCAGACAGGTCGACAGGTGAAAATCAGTTTGCTTTACTATTTTTTTATTATTATTGTTCTGGTGAAGAAGTACGAAAATGTGTATAGCTTCCAAATCCTACTGTACCTGACTGCGATAATAAAAATATTTTCTACCATCTCCTAATGATTAATACAATAATGCTACTGCACGCAACAGACAACTTATCTCTTCTTGCCGCTGCGGTTTCTTGAATATTCTGCATCTAGCAACATGCCAAAGTAATTTAAAAGAAGTACTGCGATCCATATAGAGCGTAATGGGTAGTCACAACTACCAGTACGACTACTGCCTTTTTTTTTATATACAGGGTGTTACAAAAAGGTACGGCCAAACTTTCTGGAAACATTCCTCACACACAAAGAAAGAAAATATGTTATGTGGATATGTGTCCGGAAACGCTTACTTTCCATGTTAGAGCTCATTTTATCACTTCTCTTCAAATCACATTAATCATGGAATGGAAACACACAGCAACAGAACGTACCAGCGTGACTTCAAACACTTTGTTACAGGAAATGTTCAAAATGTCCTCCGTTAGCGACGATACATGCATCCACCCTCCGTCGCATGGAATCCCTGATGCGCTGATGCAGCCGTGGAGAATGGCGTATTGTATCACAGCCGTCCACAATACGAGCACGAAGAGTCTCTACATTTGGTACCGGGGTTACGTAGACAAGAGCTTCCAAATGCCCCCATAAATGAAAGACAAGAGGGTTGAGGTCAGGAGAGCGTGGAGGCCATGGAATTGGTCCGCCTCTACCAATCCATCGGTCACCGAATCTGTTGTTGAGAAGCGTACGAACACTTCGACTGTAATGTGCAGGAGCTCCATCGTGCATGAACCACATGTTGTGTCGTACTTGTAAATGCACATGTTCTAGCAGCACAGGTAGAATATCCCATATGAAATCATGATAACGTGCTCCATTGAGCGTAGGTGGAAGAACAAACTAAAATGAGCACTAACATGGAAATTAAGCGTTTCCGGACACATGTCCATATAACATCATTTCTTTATTTGTGTGTGAGGAATATTTCCTGAAAGTTTGGCCGTACCTTTTTGTAACACCCTGTATAGAAACTGAATCATCTGGGGAGGTTTGGTCAACAAGCCTTAAGCGGTGTAAAAGAAAAAAAAAAAAAAGCTTTTCATTCACTATATTCTGAAAATTGAAACACAGACAAACTTTACTCAGACCTTTCATTTTCTTCGACAGATTGATTACCAACAGCTTTAATTATTCCACAGTGTCCGTAATCAGTAATCACGTACCTGATCACAACGAAGATCGAATATTACTCTCAATGTATGCATAGAAAAATCTGACAAAATAACTCCAGTGAGCAAGCAAGCAATAGTTGCAGCAAAAAGGTAAATCGTCAGAAATTCTCAAATAATACCAAAATCTTCTCCGGCGCTACTAGCACGCTCACGGCAGGCTGCGACATCTTTCGCGCGGCTTCTCTCGACTGCAGGCTGCGTCCGACTTCTCTCAACACCTTTTCGCTCGCTATTACTCGAGAATAATATCTCAGACTCAGAATTTGTGTATGCACACCACAGCAGAATCAATGGCCAACTTTCTTAAGAAATATTGACGTCCAACTTTCAACTGCGCCTTTTGTGTGCAGATGCAGGCAGAATAGACCATTGTATGTAAACAGCTGGAAGCTGTACTGGCCATGGCAGACAGACTTCAGGCTGCTGTCCTGGGTTGCAGGGGCGCTGGAGCATCCGAGACGAATGCTATGGCACCGCTGGAGCCTTTAGCATCGCCTGGGATCCCCAGTGTCACTGCATCTACCGATTCCGACGTCTCGGCCAGTCGACTCTTCACCCGTAGTGACTGACGAACAGTGGCAGGGCCATGAATATCTGGACAGAAGACCAAAGTGGGTACTGGGTGTATGGCTGTACCATTATGTCTTAAAATCAGGTGTGGGGTATTTATTGACTGCTGCGAAAATACATCTGAGCCAGTGCAGGATGCCTTACTTTTTGAGACTGTATTTGATCTTCCTGCGAAGGTCAGGACAAGCATAGAAGGTTGGATTGCTTATCACTGGGAGCTCCAGCGTTAGATGGGTAATGAAGCCCCTCAGGAAACTGCGAGCAGGTCTGAAAAGAAGGCCAGTATCCACTCTGTTACCTGTCGGCAAGAATCGTCCAAGTTGTGAAGGAGGCTGTGGCGATAGTGACTGAACACAATGGGTGTATTTCGCTGCAAATAGTGTCTTATGCAGGGACAAACGATGCCTGCCACCTGGGTCGTTTTGCAGCATCATTCCCAGAACTGATCGTGATCCTCTGGTATGGAGCATAGTAGAAGGTGTAAATAAGAGGCTCAAATGATTCTACCACAGCACTGGATGCAGATTTCCCGATCTCCGCTATCGGGTGGACAAGTGTAGGTTTCCCCTTAATAGGTCAGGCCTGCATTACACGCAGAAAGCGGCTACTAAGGTAGCGGAGCATGTGTGGTGTGCACATGTGGAATTTTAAGAATAGAGAAATCCCACCACAGACCTGATAAGATGTATTCTGATTCCAGACGGGGTAGCATTCGTCACAGCAGTTCGGAGAAAGAAAATGTTGACACAATATTAGTTAACTACAGGAGTTTCTATTGAAAGGTCCTTAACTAGTCTCGTAACACACAGTACTGGCTATAGAAAGCTGGATGCAGCTAGATGTCAATAGCAATGAAATTCTAAATTCCGATTGGACTATATGTCACAAACATAGGTTGAACGATGCTGGTGCAGTTACCATCGCCATAAAAATACTATAATATCTAGTGATTAGTATATATTCCGAATACGAAACAATTTGGGTGAAGGCATATGTTAAATGTGGCTCAGACATGTTCATCGGATTCTTTTACAAACCGCTGCGTCAAGAACAGTAGTGGCGGAACGTTTTGGTGGGGGGGGGGGGGGACACTTGGAGGATATTTCACGTTAATCTCCTAGTCATCTTGTGGTATTATGTGAAGACTTCAACGCACTAGTTATAGACTGGAAGACTCATCCGATTAGAGTGGATGGTAGGGACACGGTATTTTGTGAAGTTTTTTTAAATGCCTTATTCGACATTTACCTTGAGCAGTTAATCAGAGAACCTACTCGTGAAGGCAACATCTTAGATTGACAACTGACAAACAGGCCCGAACTTTTCGACGGAACAGGTGTAGAACAGGGCGTCAGTGATGATAAGGTCGTTACAGCATCACCAAATATGGCTGTAAATAGGAATGCAAAGAAAGGCAGGAAGGCCTTTTTGCTTAGCTAGAGCAACAATAAACAGTTATCAGTATGTAAATTTCGTCTCTAACACTAACAACATTGAGTGTTAATGGACAAAGTTCAAGAGTATTGTGCAATACATTATAAACAGGTATGTTCCGATCAAAGTTATGAGAGATGGAAAAGACGAGAGAAATGTTAGATAACTGCAACGAAAGCAAAGAGTGCTTCACAACAAACTTTAAACGTAGTTAAAGACCCACAGACGAACAAAAATTAAACTAGCCAAAATTAGCGTAAGAAGAGGCATGTGAGAAGCGTTCAAAAAGTTCGAAAATAAAATTTTGTCTACCGACATTACAGAAAATCCTTATGTTAAATCAGTAAACGGTTCGAAGCCATCCGTCCAGACACTCTGTGACCATAGTGGCAGTGAAACGGAAGACGACACAGATAAGGTCGAAATACTAAACGTCTGTTTCCAAAACTGTTCGCGCTGTAGCTCCTCCTTTAGATCGGCGCACGAACGACAGAATAACTGATATCAAAGTAAGTGACCATGGGATAGAAGAGCAACTGAAATCGCTCAACAGAGGGAAGGCCACTGCACTTGACGGTGTACCAATACGCTTCTACATAGAATAAGCGAAATAACTTTCTCGTCTTCTACACTACTGGCCATTAAAATTCCTACACCAAAAAGAAATGACGTGATAAACGGATATTCATTGGACAAATATATTATACTAGAACTGACATGTGATTACGTTTTCACGCAATTTGGGTGCATAGATCCTGAGAAATCAGTAGCCAGAACAACCACCTCTGGCCGTAATAACGGCCTTGATACGCCTGGACATGAAGTCAATGGATGGCGTGTACAGGTACAGCTGCCCATGGAGCTTCAACACGATACCGCAGTTCATCAAGAGTAGTGACTGGCGTATTGTGACGAGCCAGTTGCTCGGCCACCACTGACCAGACGTTTTCAATTGGTGAGAGATCTGGAGAATGTGCTGGCCAGGGCAGCAGTCGAACATTTTCTGTATCCAGAAAGGCCCGTACAGGATCTGCAACGTGCGGTCGTGCATTGTCCTGCTGAAATGTTGGGTTTCTCAGGGATTGAATGAAGGGTAGGGCCACGGGTCGTAACACATCTGAAATGTAACGTCCACTGTTAAATGTGCCGTCAATGCGAACAAGAGGTGACCGAGACGTGTAACCAATGGCACCCCATACCATCACGCAGGGTGATACGCCAGTATGGCGATGACGAATACACACTTCCAATGTGCGTTCACCGCGATGTCGCCAAACACGGATGCGACCATCATGATTCTGTAAACAGAACCTGGATTCATCCGAAAAAATGACGTTTTGCTATTCGTGCACCCAGGTTCGTCGTTGAGTACACCATCGCAGGCACTCCTGTCTGTGATGCAGCGCCAAGGGTAACCGCAGCCGTGGTTTCCGAGCTGATAGCCCATGCTGCTGTAAACGTCGTCGAACTGTTCGTGCAGATGGTTGTTGTCTAGCAAACGTCCCCATCTGTTGACTCAGGGATTGAGACGTGGCTGCACGATCCGTTACAGCCATGCGAATAAGATGCCTGTCATCCCGACTGCTAGTGATACGAGGCTGTTGGGATCCAGCACGGCGTTCCGTATTACCCTCCTGAAGCCACCGGTTCCATATTCTGCTAACAGTCATTGGATCTCGACCAACGCGAGCAGCAATGTCGCGGTACGATAAACCGCAATTGCGATAGGCTACAATCAGACCTTTATCAAAGTCGGAAACGTGATGATACGCATTTCTCCTCCTTACACGAGGCATCACAACAACGTTTCACCAGGCAACGCCGGTCACCTGCTGTTTGTGTATGAGAAATCGGTTGGCAACTTTCCTCATGTCAGCAAATGGTTGAAATGGCTCTAAGCACTATGGGACTTAACATCTGAGGTCATCACTCCCCTAGACTTACAACTACTTAAAGCTAACTAACCTAAGGACATCACACACATCCATGCCCGAGACAGGATTCGAACCTGCGACCGTAGCAGCCGCGCGGCGCCGGACTGAAGCGCCTATAACCGCATATTAATGTTACTCTAGCCCTGGCTTCCACTCACCTGGCATCATGTCATTGATATCAAACTGGTAGGGTAATTAATTAAACTGACATAAGAATCACTTTGCATGGTCAGTAATTTTTTCCCAGCTGTCGGATTACACTCACCAGATAGTTCAAATGGAAATACCTGGAGGGAAGGTCATGTTCTTTTCGAGGAACACTATTGAGAACCGACATTTGAAGCTGACCACAGAAGGATTATACCACCGCCAACATACATTTCGCATAAGAATCACAGCGATAAGATATGAGAAATTAGTTCTCATAAGGAGGCCTATAGGCACTCTTTTTCCCTTGCTGTATTTGTCAGTGGAATAGTAAAGGGTATGACTAGTAGTGGTACAGGATACCCTCCGCCACACACCATATGATGGCTTGCCAAGTAAGCATATAGAAGCAAAGGTAAATTAAGTCTCCTTATTAAAATGCCACTCCATCCATTTATAGGCATACAAAACTCACGAAAAAATGTCTCTTCCTTATCGAGAAAACAAAAGGTGGAACTCTGCTGCTGACTGTCTTTTGGTAAAAATCTTCGTATTAGATCCTAATTTTCTTATTGCAGTCACTTCGCGAGATGTATATGAGAGGTTGTAATATGTTTGCCCATAACACGAAGAAGAAGCAGTATAGAGCTAACCTCTCAACTCTTTCATCAGAGTATCGCTTAACTGCCATATTCTCACGAAGCTTCCAGTCTTCAACATATAGCATTTGAATAAACATGATTTCCGTGAGTAATAGATGCCCTCGCCAAGCCACAGGCCCTGCTAATTCTCTCGAAATCCCCTCACGTTCTGACAACATTGTTCCATTACTTAGAAGGCTATCTAACCCTCCACCCATCACTGACTAGGTAGAGAGCTATCACAGTGAGGAAAATAGCATACTAAGTACAGGAGGAACTGCACAATCATACAGAATAGACACGGACTGCACAAAGAAACTTAAAGACATAACACCTATAATTAATTGATATCAAATGACAATCTACACTCCTGGAAATTGAAATAAGAACACCGTGAATTCATTGTCCCAGGAAGGGGAAACTTTATTGACACATTCCTGGGGTCAGATACATCACATGATCACACTGACAGAACCACAGCCACATAGACACAGGCAACAGAGCATGCACAATGTCGGCACTAGTACAGTGTATATCCACCTTTCGCAGCAATGCAGGCTGCTATTCTCCCATGGAGACGATCGTAGAGATGCTGGATGTAGACCTGTGGAACGGCTTGCCATGCCATTTCCACCTGGCGCCTCAGTTGGACCAGCGTTCGTGCTGGACGTGCAGACCGCGTGAGACGACGCTTCATCCAGTCCCAAACATGCTCAATGGGGGACAGATCCGTGGATCTTGCTGGCCAGGGTAGTTGACTTACACCTTCTAGAGCACGTTGGGTGGTACGGGATACATGCGGACGTGCATTGTCCTGTTGGAACAGCAAGTTCCCTTGCCGGTCTAGGAATGGTAGAACGATGGGTTCGATGACGGTTTGGATGTACCGTGCACTATTCAGTGTCCCCTCGACGATCACCAGTGGTGTACGGCCAGTGTAGGAGATCGCTCCCCACACCATGATGCCGGGTGTTGGCCCTGTGTGCCTCGGTCGTATGCAGTCCTGATTGTGGCGCTCACCTGCACGGCGCCAAACACGCATACGACCATCATTGGCACCAAGGCAGAAGCGACTCTCATCGCTGAAGACGACACGTCTCCATTCGCCCCTCCATTCACGCCTGTCGCGACACCACTGGAGGCGGGCTGCACGATGTTGGGGCGTGAGCGGAAGACGGCCTAACGGTGTGCGGGACCGTAGCCCAGCTTCGTGGAGACGGTTGCGAATGGTCCTCGCCGTTACCCCAGGAGCAACAGTGTCCCTAATTTGCTGGGAAGTGGCGGTGCGGTCTCCTACGGCACTGCGTAGGATCCTACGGTCTTGGCGTGCATCCGTGCGTCGCTGCGGTCCGGTCCCAGGTCGACGGGCACGTGCACCTTCCGCCGACCACTGGCGACAACATCGATGTACTGTGGAGACCTCACGCCCCACGTGTTGAGCAATTCGGCGGTACGTCCACCCGGCCTCCCGCATGCCCACTATACGCCCTCGCTCAAAGTCCGTCAACTGCACATACGGTTCACGTCCACGCTGTCGCGGCATGCTACCAGTGTTAAAGACTGCGATGGAGCTCCGTATGCCACGGTAAACTGGCTGACACTGACGGCGGCGGTGCACAAATGCTGCGCAGCTAGCGCCATTCGACGGCCAACACCGCGGTTCCTGGTGTGTCCGTTGTGCCGTGCGTGTGATCATTGCTTGTACAGCCCTCTCGCAGTGTCCGGTGCAAGTATGGTGGGTCTGACACACCGGTGTCAATGTGTTCTTTTTTCCATTTCCAGGAGTGTATAAATATCATACTTAACGAGTCCTGTGCTCCTTCCTACGATTCCTATGATTACTATGTTAGAAATACAATAGTGTAATAGTATCAGAGACTTTGTCGACACCACAGTATCTCTCTCTCTCTCTGTCTCTCTCTCTCTCTCTCTCTCTCTCCTCATTATTTTTATAACATCCAATGGAGTAAACCAACAAATTATAATAACTTCACCTGGTAGTGACCTCAGTAAGATATTACTGAATCCCTCTCTTTCGATATATCGAAAACAAATACTGTCTATGTACTGACACTGAGCATATTCAATATACATATATTGGCCTACTGGAACAGGTGGCCAGTGATCGAAGTCGCTTGTACAGACCTATGAAAAGTTTTGTCACCTGTATTGTAGAAGGACCATATCCCACAGACAGGTATCCTGTGTTGTTCTTTCCTACGCAGTTTGATAAATTGTTTTTCTGCTGTAACACATAAAAACAGTGTATGACTACACCTTTGTAAACCACAATACATTTTGTTTTTCCACCATGACTTTGAGGTTTCGAACCATCGGCTTTCACAGAAAGCTGGACATAGTATGGTGCAAGTTGTCTCCTATTTAGTTTGGAAATGACCTGAAGTAGGAGCACACTATACCCGCTACATTCGATGTCTCGTTAAGGAACAGGATACAAAAGAAAGAGGTGCCTTTCTTATTGGCAAAAATGCGGAATACGTAGCAATGTAGGGTCTATGGAAATTGGAAGAGTTTGCAGCATTGTGGAGCATCTCCAAACAGCTCTCTGAAGGTGATGACCTCCACATTTAAATTCATGTTCCACAGTGATGTAGTACAGATGTCTCATTGTTCCATTTTTGAAGAGACCAAGAGCATTGACTCCTCGTATTGGCGAGGCATATCGCAGCCAGGTATATGATCATTCTTTCAGTTTCTTGGGTGGCATCATTGTGACCGCCAAACTTTGGACACTGCGTATTTCATTTTTATGGCTTAAAATGCATAACTACATGTGGATCAAGGGGTATTCTGCAGGACTTAAACTAATAGCGTGTGGATAGTACGGATCATCAACTGTCAGTCGCACAGGTGGAGGAATAGAATGACGTTCATACACACAGGCGAGCACGTAAGTACCGTCATTCATCCACATTTTTGTCGTATTTACCGCAGTTTTCCGTATTTTCCATTAATTTTCGTAAGTTTACCACGTTTCCCATCATTTAAACGCATTTTACCCAATTACTCGGGTTCCAAATGACCACTCTCGACGACCTGTCATGTCAGCAAAATGTCTCACCAAGTCGATATCATGGTGCTATCAGCCAATGACATTGCAGCATAGTTCTCAATTTCTGTATAGTAGCGAAACCACCCCTCTCCATTAATTTGAGAGGGCTATAAACACATGAACACAATGCAAACATTGTTAGACTGCATACACCACATAATGAAAATACTGTTTTTTAGTGTAGGAAATAGCAGAGAGGTGGTGCAAAAATTATGTTCCTTAGCCAAAACACTTTATAAATTTGGTGAGATCTTATTACGATTTGCCATCTCTCCCTATGCAGACAGGAGTCACAAAGTGTTCTCGCATTTGTGGATCCTGATCAAAACTGTAGATGGTCTCTCTATGCATCTTGTAACTGTTCCTGTGTCTCTAAACAACCATGGCAGCAGTGGGCAGCTGCGAAGGCTGCACGCTCCTATGAGGCTGTGAATCTGTGGGAAGAAAAGCAGCAGAGTCACAGAGCAAATGACATGCACAAATTTGGTTCTGGTGGCGGCGCTGCAGACCATCAGGACCTGCAATCAAGTACATAAAAGGGCCAATGCATTCCTGGATCATGTCTCTTTCCCAGCGCCCGTGGTGGCCTTAAACCCTGAAAAGAACAAGACTGAGCACCACAAAGTGATACTTGCAGAACAATGTTGGTACTTGATGCTGTGATGGGTGGCCAAATAGAATTTTGGCCAGTGACGGTCCATTTCGTGGGTGGGAGTGATAGGAGGTGAGAAAGAGTTGCAGCGCCTATTCTCATGTGTGGTTGGTGCAAAGCTTGGCCATCTGTTGTTTAAGAGTGCTTTCTGTTTCTCCAGTGGACTGGTGATGAAATGGAGCACTTGCTAGATGATGAATGCCATTTCGTTCACAAAACTGCTGCAAATCATGCAAAGTGAACTGTGGTCCATTACCTGCCACAAGTACTTTGTGAATACCTTATATGCATGTTGGTTAATGCACAAACAGGAAGGAGCAACTTCAGAGAGAGCAGAGGTGGTTTCCCAGGAATTACATATCAAAGGCTTGCTGGCTCCTGAAGCTATTGTTCAGGGGTTAGAGCGACGTCCAGTCTGCACGTCACATGAGTCAGCCCTTTGTGTGGGCCTCTCTCCTGATCTGCACATGTGGGAATACACGAGGGGATTGGCATTGCAAGTCTGCCATGCAGCCGGTGCAAAGATGTGATCAAAAGATTTTTAACAGCATAATTACGTTCAGTGAGTTATGTTATGTCAATTCCATGATGGTATTCCTTATGCAACTGGAAAAATGCGATCTACTTAATTAATTCTTTTTGATGTATTTTACAGGACCTGCATCTTACAAAACAGCAGCACATTATGAGCTTTTCCTCCCTTATAAAAGAAAGATCGAATGTATACAAATTCAAATTTATAAATAAACAATACATTATACCCTTTGCAATGCAGTTTAACTTCCTGTCATGGCATGTTTCTAGTTCAGCGGAAACCGAGAAGTTTTCTCGCCAATTTCCAGGTGAGGGAGGATAGAGGAGCTGGGGAAGGAAGTGGAGAGATGGGGGATTACCCAAGAGAGGAGGGGATAATTAATTCATCAATTTAATTAATTTGTCAATTGATTTGATATCAAAAGTGTGATTGTCTTGCTGAGGGGGAGGGAGGAGGGTTGGGGGAAGGATGAGGGGGAGAGTGTGAGTTTCTCAGAATAATGGATTACCCCAGGGGGTAATAAATGAATTAGCATAACAGTAAGTTAAGGGGGAGGATCATAAATCAATCAAGTTTGACCATGAAGGTATGCTTGCCCCAGATGTAGTAACCCGCACAAACAAAATGCGCCAGAATTCACTTTGTCCCACTACTGATGGTCTGTTAGGAGGCTGTGATATTTGTGCACATTCAGTGTTCTGGCTATTAAAAATTGGCCTATGGGCCGATGCTTCACTATCCCACACCACATGTTTACCCTCCATTGATGCTGACATTCCACCTGACGATCCCAACAGGGATTGTCGAAAGACAAATAGTGCATGTTTCGTTTGCTTGCCTGGCCTTGATTGATAAATGTGAATTCATCACTAAGAAGGATACATGATAAACCTGGAGTATCCTGTCTTAATGCTCATGTACTGAAGTTAATACGATTCTCATTATCGTTTCCATGCAGCACTTGATGGAGAGAGATGTGATAGGGATGGAACCTATGCCAATGGGGAATACCTAGTACACTTGCCTGACTCATGCCACTTCCTTGTGCGATTACAAGGAAGCTAACATGCAAGTCAATTGTAACAGCAAGAATGTTAATTCCCCCTCTTCTGTCATCACTTGTTTCTTTCTGTTACATTGTCTAGGTGTTATTCTAATTTACCCTACTCTTAGATTATAATGTTAATGGGCATTGTTCCATTTAAAAAATATACTTTTTAAGTATTATTGCAGTCTGTTTATTGGCTCACAATACGAGTCCTTCAATACTAATCCATTCTGTGAAAACTGCATCAATAGCACTTCCCATACCCGAAATATTTTCGATGCAAGTTTTACATAATTCACCTTGTATTTGAATGACTGAGTAAATAACGTTGGACTTTCGTGAGGGATTTTTCAGATGAAGTTATTGTATACAGAGAAGACGCAACACTAGCAAATTGTGGTGAAATGCAGTAAGACCTGCAGAGGATCGATGCTTTGTGCAGGCAGTGGCAATTGACCCTTAATATAAACAAATGTAACGTATTGCGTGTACATACACAGAAAGACCCATTATTGTGTAGCTACAAGATTGTAGACAAATCACTGGAAACACTTACTCCTATAAAAAAATCTGGGAGTATGCGTACAGAGTGATTTAAAGTGGAACGAGCACATAAAACAAATTGCAGGAAAGGCAGATACCGGAGTTGGATTCATTAGATGAATGCTCAGGAAATGTAGTCTGTCAACAAAGGATGAAGCTCACAAACCCTCGTTCAACAAATACTTGAATATTTCTTCGCAGCTTGGGATTTGTACCGGATAAGATTGATATAGGAAACAGAAAATATCCAAAGAAGAGCAGCATATTTCATTACAGGCTCATTTAGTAAGCATGAAAGTGTCACAGACATGATCAACCAACTCCTGTGGCAGATGGTGCAAAAGAAGTAACCCACATCATGGAGTGGTTTTACTTTGAAAATTCCTTAGAATGTATATTCATAGAAGAGTCACCAAATATATTGCTTCCTCCTATATCCTATATCCTCCTATATCTCGCAAAAATATCATGAAAATAAAGTTAGAGAGATTCAGGAGCACATAGAACTTACTGGCAGTCATCCTTCCTGCGAACTATAAGCAACCAAAAGAGGAAATGTGAAATGACTGTGGTACACAAATTACCCCCCGCCAAATACCACAAGGTGGATAGCGGAGTTTAGGTGAAGATGTAGATAAATGTGGATGTAAATGTAAATATGTATAGTTAGACTCGCCTCTCTGGCTAGTTAGTGGACTTAGTGGAGTGGATCCAAAACCACCTGGTCCCCTACAACAAATCATTCATAACGAGAGCTGCCTTAAAACAACTGTTTATACCCCTATAATACACTCCTGGAAATGGAAAAAAGAACACATTGACACCGGTGTGTCAGACCCACCATACTTGCTCCGGACACTGCGAGAGGGCTGTACAAGCAATGATCACACGCACGGCACAGCGGACACACCAGGAACCGCAGTGTTGGCCGTCGAATGGCGCTAGCTGCGCAGCATTTGTGCACCGCCGCCGTCAGTGTCAGCCAGTTTGCCGTGGCATACGGAGGTCCATCGCAGTCTTTAACACTGGTAGTATGCCGCGACAGCGTAGACGTGAACCGTATGTGCAGTTGACGGACTTTGAGCGAGGGCGTATAGTGGGCATGCGGGAGGCCGGGTGGACGTACCGCTGAATTGCTCAACACGTGGGGCGTGAGGTCTCCACAGTACATCGATGTTGTCGCCAGTGGTCGGCGGAAGGTGCACGTGCCCGTCGACCTGGGACCGGACCGCAGCGACGCACGGATGCACGCCAAGACCGTAGGATCCTACGCAGTGCCGTAGGGGACCGCACCGCCACATCCCAGCAAATTAGGGACACTGTTGCTCCTGGGGTATCGGCGAGGACCATTCGCAACCGTCTCCATGAAGCTGGGCTACAGTCCCGCACACCGTTAGGCCATCTTCCGCTCACACCCCAACATCGTGCAGCCCGCCTCCAGTGGTGTCGCGACAGGCGTGAATGGAGGGACGAATGGAGACGTGTCGTCTTCAGCGATGAGAGTCGCTTCTGCCTTGGTGCCAATGATGGTCGTATGCGTGTTTGGCGCCGTGCAGGTGAGCGCCACAATCAGGACTGCATACGACCGAGGCACACAGGGCCAACACCCGGCATCATGGTGTGGGGAGCGATCTCCTACACTGGCCGTACACCACTGGTGATCGTCGAGGGGACACTGAATAGTGCACAGTACATCCAAACCGTCATCGAACCCATCGTTCTACCATTCCTAGACCGGCAAGGGAACTTGCTGTCCAACAGGAAAATGCACGTCCGCATGTATCTACATCTACATCTACATCTACATTGATACTCCGCAAGCCACCCAACGGTGTGTGGCGGAGGGCACTTTACGTGCCACTGTCATTACCTCCCTTTCCTGTTCCAGTCGCGTATGGTTCGCGGGAAGAACGACTGTCTGAAAGCCTCCGTGCGCGCTCTAATCTCTCTAATTTTACATTCGTGATCTCCTCGGGAAGTATAAGTAGGGGGAAGCAATATATTCGATACCTCATCCAGAAACGCACCCTCTCGAAACCTGGCGAGCAAGCTACACCGCGATGCAGAGCGCCTCTCTTGCAGAGTCTGCCACTTGAGTTTATTAAACATCTCCGTAACGCTATCACGGTTACCAAATAACCCAGTGACGAAACGCGCCGCTCTTCTTTGGATCTTCTCTATCTCCTCCGTCAACCCGACCTGGTACGGATCCCACACTGATGAGCAATACTCTAGTATAGGTCGAACGAGTGTTTTGTAAGCCACCTCCTTTGTTGATGGACTACATTTTCTAGGCACTCTCCCAATGAATCTCAACCTGGTACCCGCCTTACCAACAATTAAGTTTATATGATCATTCCACTTCAAATCGTTCCGTACGCATACTCCCAGATATTTTACAGAAGCAACTGCTACCAGTGTTTGCTCCGCTATCATATAATCATACAATAAAGGATCCTTCTTTCTATGTATTCGCAATACATTACATTTGTCTATGTTAAGGGTCAGCTGCCACTCCCTGCACCAAGTGCCTATCCGCTGCAGATCTTCCTGTATTTCGCTACAATTTTCTAATGCAGCAACTTCTCTGTATACTACAGCATCATCCGCGAAAAGCCGCATGGAACTTCCGACACTATCTACTAAGTCATTTATATATATTGTGAAAAGCAATGGTCCCATAACACTCCCCTGTGGCACGCCAGAGGTTACTTTAACGTCTCTAGACGTCTCTCCATTGATAACAACATGCTGTGTTCTGTTTGCTAAAAACTCTTCAATCCAGCCACACAGCTGGTCTGATATTCCGTAGGCTCTTACTTTGTTTATCAGGCGACAGTGCGGAACTGTATCGAACGCCTTCCGGAAGTCAAGAAAAATAGCATCTACCTAGGAGCCTGTATCTAATATTTTCTGGGTCTCATGAACAAATAAGGCGAGTTGGGTCTCACACGATCGCTGTTTCCGGAATCCATGTTGATTCCTACATAGTAGATTCTGGGTTTCCAGAAATGACATGATACGCGAGCAAAAAACATGTTCTAAAATTCTACAAGAGATCGACGTAAGAGATATAGGTCTATAGTTTTGCGCATCTGCTCGACGACCCTTCTTGAAGACTGGGACTATCTGTGCTCTTTTCCAATCATTTGGAACCCTCCGCTCCTCTAGAGACTTGCGGTACACGGCTGTTAGAAGGGGGGCAAGTTCTTTCGCGTACTCTGTGTAGAATCGAATTGGTATCCCGTCAGGTCCAGTGGACTTTCCTCTGTTGAGTGATTCCAGTTGCTTTTCTATTCCTTGGACACTTATTTCGATGTCAGCCATTTTTTCGTTTGTGCGAGGATTTAGAGAAGGAACTGCAGTGCGGTCTTCCTCTGTGAAACAGCTTTGGAAAAAGGTGTTTAGTATTTCAGCTTTACGCGTGTCATCCTCTGTTTCAATGCCATCATCATCCCGTAGTGTCTGGATATGCTGTTTCGAGCCACTTACTGATTTAACGTAAGACCAGAACTTCCTAGGATTTTCTGTCAAGTCGGTACATAGAATTTTACTTTCGAATTCAATGAACGCTTCACGCATAGCCCTCCTTACGCTAACTTTGACATCGATTAGCTTCTGTTTGTCTGAGAGGTTTTGGCTGCGTTTAAACTTGGAGTGGAGCTCTCTCTGCTTTCGCAGTAGTTTCCTAACTTTGTTGTTGTACCACGGTGGGTTTTTCCCGTCCCTCACAGTTTTACTCGGCACGTACCTGTCTAAAACGCATTTTACGATTGCCTTGAACTTTTTCCATAAACACTCAACATTGTCAGTGTCGGAACAGAAATTTTCGTTTTGATCTGTTAGGTAGTCTGAAATCTGCCTTCTATTACTCTTGCTAAACAGATAAACCTTCCTCCCTTTTTTTATATTCCTATTAACTTCCATATTCAGGGATGCTGCAACGGCCTTATGATCACTGATTCCCTGTTCTGTACATACAGATTCGAAAAGTTCGGGTCTGTTTGTTATCAGTAGGTCCAATATGTTATCTCCACGAGTCGGTTCTCTGTTTAATTGCTCGAGGTAATTTTCGGATAGTGCACTCAGTATAATGTCACTCGATGCTCTGTCCCTACCACCCGTCCTAAACATCTGAGTGTCCCAGTCTATATCTGGTAAATTGAAGTCTCCACCTAAGACTATAACATGCTGAGAAAATTTATGTGAAATGTATTCCAAATTTTCTCTCAGTTGTTCTGCCACTAACGCTGCTGAGTCGGGAGGTCGGTAAAAGGAGCCAATTATTAACCTAGTTCGGTTGTTTAGTGTAACCTCCACCCATAATAATTCACAGGAACTATCCACTTCTACTTCACTACAGGATAAACTACTACTAACAGCGATGAACACTCCACCACCGGTTGCATGCAGTCTATCCTTTCTAAACACCGTCTGTACCTTTGTAAAAATTTCGGCAGAATTTATCTCTGGCTTAAGCCAGCTTTCTGTACCTATAACGATTTCAGCTTCGGTGCTTTCTATCAGCGCTTGAAGTTCCGGTACTTTACCAACGCAGCTTCGACACTTGACAATTACAATACCGATTGCTGCTTGGTCCCCGCATGTCCTGACTTTGCCCCGCACCCGTTGAGGCTGTTGCCCTTTCTGTACTTGCCCAAGGCCATCTAACCTAAAAAACCGCCCAGGCCACGCCACACAACCCCTGCTACCCGTGTAGCCGCTTGTTGCGTGTAGTGGACTCCTGACCTATCCAGCGGAACCCGAAACCCCACCACCCTATGGCGCAAGTCGAGAAATCTGCAGCCCACACGGTCGCAGAACCGTCTCAGTCTCTGATTCAGACCCTCCACTCGGCTCTGTACCAAAGGTCCGCAGGCAGTCCTGTCGACGATGCTGCAGATGGTGAGCTCTGCTTTCATCCCGCTGGCGAGACTGGCAGTCTTCACCAAATCAGATAGCCGCCGAAAGCCAGAGAGGATTTCCTCCGATCCATAGCGACACACATCATTGGTGCCGACATGAGCGACCACCTGCAGATGGGTGCACCCTGTACCCTTCATGGCATCCGGAAGGACCCTTTCCACATCTGGAATGACTCCCCCCGGTATGCACACGGAGTGCACATTGGTTTTCTTCCCCTTTCTTGCTGCCATTTCCCTAAGGGGCCCCATTACGCGCCTGACGTTGGAGCTCCCAACTACCAGTAAGCCCACCCTCTGCGACTGCCCGGATCTTGCAGACTGAGGGGCAACCTCTGGAACAGGACAAGCAGCCATGTCAGGCCGAAGATCAGTATCAGCCTGAGACAGAGCCTGAAACCGGTTCGTCAGACAAACTGGAGAGGCTTTCCGTTCAGCCCTCCGGAATGTCTTTCGCCCCCTGCCACACCTTGAAACGACCTCCCACTCTACCACAGGTGAGGGATCAGCCTCAATGCGGGCAGTATCCCGGGCAACCACAGTCGTAGTCCGATCAGGGGATGCGTGGGACGAGCTGGCCGTCCCCGACAAACCCCCATCCCGACCCCCACAGTGATGCCCATTGGCAACAGCCTCAAGCTGTGTGACCGAAGCCAACACTGCCTGAAGCTGGGAGCGAAGGGATGCCAACTCAGCCTGCATCCGAACACAGCAGTTGCAGTCCCTATCCATGCTAAAAACTGTTTTGCAAAGAACGTCTGAACGAATCTACAGAGAGCACAAACAAATCGACAAAATTTACACGGTTATTAAAATACAAGATTGCCTAGTAAATGTAGTAATGCTGCTACTTGCGCACTGCTGACACTGCTCGGCGGCGGAAGGAGACTAAGCGAAATTACACTATTCAGGTACTAAAACACGATGCTACACTCTCAAATACTATAATACGCCCGAAATTTATGAATTAAACAATGCAAGTACCAAAAACACGCAAAGAAATTAAGAATTAAACTATGTAACAAATGAGTGAGCTAGGGGTATACGACTTGCTGCTGCAGCTGCTTATCCAACGGCGGCAGGGAGCACACTGACTGCGACCAACCGACACTGGCCGTTCAAAACAAAACAGTAGACAAACGACTACGCGAATTTACACTATTCAGGTACTAAAACGCGATGCTACAACTCTCAAATACTATAATACGCCCGAAATTTATGAATTAAACAATGCAAGTACCAAAAACACGCAAAGAAATTAAGAATTAAACTATGTAACAAATGAGTGAGCTACGGGTATACGACTTGCTGCTGCAACTGCTTATCCAACGGCGGCAGGGAGCACACTGACTGCGACCAACCGACACTGGCCGTTCAAAACAAAACAGTAGACAAACGACTACGCGAATTTACACTATTCAGGTACTAAAACGCGATGCTACAACTCTCAAATACTATAATACGCCCGAAATTTATGAATTAAACAATGCAAGTACCAAAAACACGCAAAGAAATTAAGAATTAAACTATGTAACAAATGAGTGAGCTACCCAACGTTCTCTAGAAGGTGTAAGTCAACTACCCTGGCCAGCAAGATCTCCGGATCTGTCCCCCATTGAGCATGTTTGGGACTGGATGAAGCGTCGTCTCACGCGGTCTGCACGTCCAGCACGAACGCTGGTCCAACTGAGGCGCCAGGTGGAAATGGCATGGCAAGCCGTTCCACAGGACTACATCCAGCATCTCTACGATCGTCTCCATGGGAGAATAGCAGCCTGCATTGCTGCGAAAGGTGGATATACACTGTACTAGTGCCGACATTGTGCATGCTCTGTTGCCTGTGTCTATGTGCCTGTGGTTCTGTCAGTGTGATCATGTGATGTATCTGACCCCAGGAATGTGTCAATAAAGTTTCCCCTTCCTGGGATAATGAATTCACGGTGTTCTTATTTCAATTTCCAGGAGTGTATTTCGTTAATGACCAGTCTCAGCATCATGTAGAAGTTAGCTTCAGAAAATGACCACTGTAACGACAAGAATAGCAAAGTTATAGGAAGTTTCAAGAGTATGGAGTCGGAGGAGAATATAATGAAGTAGCAGAGTGTCATTTACCCACCTGGCTGCTGCTGGTGCCTCCTTGGACGGCCATGCTGCGACACGATTGTAAACTACTAACTGATGCCTATAGAGCCATGAGTTAAATAGTGTGCAAATTTCACGTCGAAAAAGCATTACGCCAGCCCCTGTCAATGGTAAACGTATCACAAAATGTGAGATATTGATGTCATATGGCATTTACAAATAAGTTATCGTAAACTAAATAGGAATTTACAAATAGGTAAACAGTTGCAGATCATCAGAATAGTAGTCTTTTTTATGTTAAAATAAGTGAGTTTACAGCTTAAGAAAAGATGCAGTGCCACCTAGTGGCACTGGTATGAGTTACAAAGACATCTTTCTCATTAGTTTCCAGTCAATAATCAAAATAACAAAGCAAGAATTTTTATTTTTGTGTACAAGCTGGCAAATGTGACATACAACTAACATTTAATCGAATTAAATGATGAAAATACTAAAATATATAGATATCGCAATATAACTGCTAAGCAGTGCCCTCTTGTGTACTCGAAGTGACGCAATTGTGAAGCTAATATGGGCACCAAGATGACAGCTAATAAATCAGAGAAGTATACACAGAGACGCCAGTTGTAGTGATGGTGATGGTATAATTCGATACCTTCACCCCCTGCAGGTCTGGGGGTTAGAATACGCCTGAGGTATTCCTGCCCGTCGTAAGCGGCGACTAAAAGGAGTCTTACATTTTTCGTCAGACTCAGTTATGGGTCCCTTTCATGGTTTGACTTATACCTCTTTCAAAATTATCTGAAGTGCAGGGCATTTGGGGATGGACACATTGTGTGATGCACCATATATACAAGCTCTCGATCAGTAACCAAAGTGGGTGCTGGAAGTCAAAGAAGTATGCTAATATGACGCCGAAAGTTGTCATAGAAACGACATACGTCGATATCTGTAACGAACCACAAGTGAATGACGTGTGAATAAATTTCAGTCATAATGACAGCATATCGTTAGTATCCAATAGATACAGCATAACACCTGCTGATGACTTATTTTAACATAAAAAAAGACTAGTTGTCTGATGATCTGCTAATATTTACGTATTTGAATATACGTATTCAATTTACAATAACTTATTTTTTTAAATTCCATATAACATTAATATCTCACGTTTTCTGAAGCACTTGCCATTGGCTGGGGCTGACGTAATCCGTTTCTGGCGTGAAATTTGCACGCTATTTAACTCGTGGCTCTGCAGCCATCAGTCAGCAGTTTACGATTACGTTGCCTCTTGAGCATCCGCGGAGCCGCCAGCAGCAATCAGATTGGTACACTACATTGCTACTTTATTATGCTTTCCTCTGACGCTTTACTCTTCAGACTTTCTGTAACTCTACTTGTCTTGTTGTAGCAGTGATCGTTTTCTGAATATGACTTCTGCATGAAGTTGAAACGGTCATTAATAAAATGTTATTGTGATCGAAACTGTTTATTTAACCTAGTTGTATCACCATACCGCTGTTACTCTTCTGGCCTATGTTGTCAGAATTTGTGATCATTAGGAAATCCATTGTTTTGTCTGCAAATAGCGGTGACCGTATGCTACATTCTGTAACAAAAAAAGCACCAGATAGTGACTATACAACGAAAAAGTAAACAAAGTGGTTCCGAAACTTATCTGCGGTCTTGTTTTGTAGTCACCACCTGACATACGAGAGTGCATACGCGCCGCATCACCATTAGAAATGTAAAAGTGGCGCTTTCTAATTAACGCTGTGGCCACCAATGATGATAGGACACAAGTGGACAGAAGCTGTTCAGTGCAGATTATTATTGTCAATGGCGGGGGTGCTCAAGCGTACGGATGCATTATCTCAACAGCCAACACGGCTTGTGCAATTTTCAGTCAGTATGCATGTCTCAGTTTGTACATTGTTGATCTAATATCAAAATGTGGTCTGAAAACATAATATTTCGTCACCGCTGCTTGGCTGTGGATGTAAACAGCCTGTTTGGAAGCTGACATAGGGATAAAATAGGACTCCATTGTTCAATAAGCATATGACATTATGCTGACAGGTCTGAGGAAGTTAGAATAATGATGATGCTACTGCCAGCATGCCTTTATGTGGGACCTAGTTGGCATATGACATGAGGAAGTTGCTCGCCTTAGCGCATGCGCACTTCAAGCTTCATCACTTCTGATATCCGACATCCCCTTCAGATGCACATGTGCCTCACACCGCTAGACGCACTGTTTTTGGTAACTGGAGAGATTGGTGCTGTAGAGTCAGGCATCTGGCAGATGTCAGTCAGTGTACATGGAAAAAGAGCTCAGTCAGTAGCATTTAAAGACAAAGAGAAACACGTGAGGCGTACCACTTTCTGTTTCAACATCGAATAGAAGAGGCATATGAAATAATGTCCCCCATCCTTAACGAAATACATAGGCAATCTGTGGTGAATAGTTATCTAAATGAAAGAAGTAAAGTGGTATATGAGGAACTGAATAAATAAATACAAAGCTTTAAAAGAGAATGTCATTTGTTGGTAACACAACTTAAAAGTATTTGTACATTACCTGAAGCACTGTTGTCATCACCTTACATTTGTTTGTCTTGTAAATAAAACGGCCTTTTATTTCTGTAAGCAAAGTCGGTTTTATTTACAAAACAAATATTTGTGAACTTGCTGTGGAGGAAAAGTACGCAAAAACAAACCATTCGTTTGCTTGAGTCTTTGAATTGTTGAACAGTTGCACTCTTCAAGATTTCAGATTGATGGGCTCTTGAAGGTATCATAGAACTCTGATACTTTCATGTAAACTGTGTTGTCTGAATGATTATAGCTTTGGAGCAATGCCAATATATTTTCACAGACATTCCCTCGTCATTCTACCATTTTCCATTGTGAAAGCAAGTTAACTATGCAGTGGTTCTTCGAGTCTTGACGCACTGTACTGTACCAGACGGTTTGGGTGAAGTGATAATTGTGATAAATTTTGTTTATACTGATTCAGCATTGGAGAGCAACAACTGTTACACAACATCAGTACAATGAATCGAAGTTGAACTGATATCTTAATCATTCATATCTGTGTGTATGTGGCGGTTAGAACTCGATGTTCAAATAGCTCCAATGAACAGAAAATTAATGGCAGTTGAGCTACAGAATTAAATACAGAAAAAGTTTCTAACGCCCTTCGTCTGACACTCCACTTTCTACACCAAGTTATCCAACACAGTTTTATTCTCTTCGTCTTGCCGGTCTTTAATGTATGTGTTATTATCTGTTGCACTTCGAACCAGAATCAGTTCATATCTGGCATTCATCATGATGTGCCTGTTATTCTCAAAGAACCCTACAAACATTTTGAGTGAGATACACACATTAAGTGACGACTTAGCCATCTGTCTATGAACCATCCCACATTTTGTAAAGCTTTCCGGTCCATAGTTGATGTGGAGACATATGTTTGGAGGTTTGATGTGATTCTAACATTTCTTGTGTAGCACCATCTCTGTGCTATTTAATTCATATCATATTTCTTGTAACAGAAAGATGAATGCATTATGTCTAAGTTGCAACACTGCTGTTGTAAAGCTTCCATCCTTCTTCATAAACATTCCCTCAAACTACAGATAACTGTTGCCTGGAACTTAAATCATCATGATACTGAATGGGAATTCTTATTTCATCATTATTATTTGATGTCAGCAAAGTAAGAATTTGTAGGAGACATGCTTCTGACAAATAATTTGTTTTCATGTTGAACTGGAGTTGTTATACCAAGTGAAGTCATTGCACATGGTCAATCTGTTTGATTTAAGGTACTCATAACACTCATTTGTCATACACTATGATTCTGCTGCAAATTGGTATTCTGGTGGGTGTGGGTGTGTCGGTTTTATAGTTTATACCCATGTTGCTGCTGTTTGATGTACTACGATTTACTCTCCTCGAAAATCAACTAGATTCCCATCCTTGTCCACAATATTCAACTCAAGACGGTCTGATGCATGAATATTCAGACTGCTCAGAACCTCAATGAGTTTGTATCCTAGCCACACTGTAAGCGGGAATCCATAGATTGTACAAAGTAAAAAAAATTCAAACCCACATATGATGTATATCTCTACAATGTCTCTCAATCTGTCAAATATCTATTCTTAATTTTAATTAGGACAAGAGTTACGTTAATTTGTTTGAAACCATTAAAATTCCCGATTTCGCAAACAGCTTCTAACTTATCACGTCATTACTGAAAAACTATTGGTGTCACAGCAAAATATTTTTTTCCATTCATTACCAAAATAATGCACTCGGAAAAGAATCCTTAAATGTTTTCGTAGTGCATTACGTTTCCTGTATATAAATTTCTGAAAACAGCGTATTTAAGCAACCCTATCAGTACTGAACTCGAAACAAGTATGAGGTTTAAAATCTCTATCTCCTCTAAATATTATCTAAATATTTTGAAATTTACGTACAGTATCGGCCTCAGTGATATCTATAAGCATATCAAATATCTTTTCTTAATTTTAATTAGGGCCGCTGTTACATTAACTATTGAAGTGTGAGAAATTTTCGCATCCGGAAAAGTTTTCTTCTTTAGATTGCAAATCTCGAAAACTATTACACACATTGAATAACATCTTGGTGTATATACAAAATGAAATAGAATTAAAATTCAGTCTAACTTACCGTAAGGAGAGGACGAGAGCTGGCCAAACAGTATTTCTTAGTCTCACAACAAGAATAAGAATTAATCGAAATAAATTCACAAACACAATATTTAACGGCAGTAAGTACTACACACTAATCAGACAATGCGAAAACACCGCTTAATTCAGAGTCAGTGGAACTATACGTGTCGCTGCTCGTATTGACAGATATAATCAAGTCTTCGACACTTTGTAGTAAGATACCTTCATTGTTCCATGTGTCCTCTATCACTCCTTTCACGTGATGCACTACCTTCTGCCAGTCTTCCGATGTCACAATTTCAACTTTCAAAAGGCGTTCCACTTCGATTAATGTGAATTGCTTATGGTCTGTAGCAATATGCCGTTTAACCTGAGCCCAAATCAGCTCTATTGCGTTAAAATGGCAATGGTAAGGAGGCAATCTGACCGCTTTATGCCCGTATTTTTTTGCTACTTCATCTACTACGTAAATCGGGTTCTTTGGCTTGTGTTGCGATACAAGTTCTAATAATTCTGCCCTTGTCAAATTACTGTCGAATTGTACGTTATGTTTCTGTAACCAGCTAACAATGTCGTTTTTCCTCGTTGCCTTTGTGGGTGCTTTATCTTGTATTACTGAGTGATAAGGGGCGTTATCCATAACAATGATAGAATTTTTTGTTAAGTTCTGGAGCACACAGTATTCAAACCATTTCACAAAAGTATTGTGGTTCATCTCTTCGTGGTAGTCGGAGGTCTTATTTGAACTGAATAGCAGTAGACAATTTGGAATGAAACCTTTTGAACTTCTGTCATGTGCTACAATTATCCTTTTTCCTCTGCCGATCGGAGCTGCCATACTACCGCAGATGGTACCGTCTGTCCAGCCTTTTTTTAAACTGTGTCCTGCATTCACCCACGTTTCATCACGCCAAACGACATCTTTAAAATTTGTCCCCACTAATTCTCTAAGAAAGCGGCATCGCCAGGCTGCAATATCTTGACGTTCCATTAGTAACTTTCTGCCAGAGATGAATTTATAGCGGAATCCTAACATTTTCACGACTCGTAACAAAGACGATTTACTACCCTGAAACAGGTCAGCCGCTGTGAGGGTAGCATGTAGTTTTTTGAGTGTTGGATACTATGAAACGTCCCCTTAGAAAAATTTATAAATGACTGTGCTTAAACTGACACACATATTTTTTAGCGCAACGCAATCTGACTTCCAAAAATCCCTACAAAAGAATGGCCCTGACTAACAATAACCTACACTTTTCATGAATCACTTACCTCACAAAAATCTTCGTTACTCAAACTACTGCAATACATCGTGCGCCAATACTGACAGCTGAATAAAAGAGTCTAACTACTGAAGGCACTAACTACTGATAGGCATAGTTAGCAAATGAAAGATTCTGATAGAGAACAAACATTGTATTTACCTTAATAGTGTCCAAAAGTCATAATATATATATCAGTTCATGACATCCAGTCTTACAAATTTACTGTCTTTGATGGACACACGTCCAGATCATCCGCTCTCAAAACTCCGCCATCTCTCTCCCCACATCCACCACTGCTGGCGGCTCACCTTCAACTGCGCAACGCTACGCGCTGTTAACAGCCAACTGCCCAACACTACAATAGCAAATTCCAACAATGCAAACCAGCCACAGGCTGCGCACAGCACAGTCAGTAATTTTCATATAGAGCGCCACGTGACGTTACCAACATAAAAACCTAAACAGGCTACTTACAATACTCCTTCCTCGAATAAACTTCGTATACTTGACGACGAATGGCATCTTCCTGAAAAGAGTCAAGTTTTGTGACCCTCTTCTCTAGTCGCCTCTTTTTCCCAGGTGTCTCCAATTTAGATGATTCACTTGAGCCTTCTTTCGTGAATTTCTCCTTGCATATTCTTATTACTGATCGTTCGCTAACTTGCAGAGCAGCTGCAGTTCGCTCCACCACCTTATCCAAAGGAATGAGATGTCCTCCTGCATCCCTCTCTCTCTCAAAATACTCCCTTAAGGAACACACGTATTCACGCACCTGACTGCGTATAACGACGCCATGTCCGCCACTTTTTGGAGGTTTCCGAGGAGTGTGCAGCCTCGACTCCCTCTCTTGCGACTGCTTTCATCAGACATCGTAAACACGCGAAGCTAAAAGTCACTCAAATCTCTCACCCGCACGTCTACAACGGCTCGCTGAGGACTAGCTGGCACAATACCTTAGTCAGCTCAGCAGAGCGAAGTGGTAACGCAGTGGCAGGCGACAGCGCCGGCTGCTATTGGTTTATTGGTAGGGGGAGCCCTGCAGCCCGTTGCCTGTCAAGTGACAACTAGTTTAAATAATAGTATAATAATGAACTTATTGCACCTTCCTGCTAAAGCCTACCGTCTCTTCCATCATTTTTATCTCTATTTCTAACGTAGTAACATTTGTTCATAACTCAAAACCATTTATAGGTTTTTTTCACATACACATTTAAGTCAAAAATATCCTCTGAGCCAGAAAATATTTCCACAACTGTGCTAATTCCTAGATGCAGCTTATTGTTCGCCTTGTTGATGGAAGAAATGCTTTTGTATATTTCCAGACTGATCAATGCAGTACCCCATTCGCCCTTGCCCAGACTCAGTGGACGAAAGTAATTCTCTTGATACTGACGACCGTTCTTTTAAAGTTAGAGTGAATGGCTTCACATCCAAATCTCAACTGATGCAGTAATCTGTGCCCTGCTTGTTTTTATATAATCATCAGGAGAAACATTTGGCTGAAATGTCCACAGAGATAAGAACCACAGTCTTGGTTCTTGTTGCAAAGGAACGGTCCAATTTTTCTCACAAGCCTAAATCCTTGTATGAATCAAAGTAGAACACATTATTCGGTGTCTTTTAACATGTGCAAGACAGCGAGTTCCAGATTCTACTGCAACATCTAAATTTTCATTTCCATATTCTTTGGATTTTCACATCATCTTTGGCAACGTATTCTGCATAAAAAACCATACGAAATCTCTGGATTTTGAGTGTTCTGACAAATTAAGCAGATCTGTATTTGTAAGCAGTTTGCCTGGTAGTATTACTATTGCCTTTTAGCCTCCCGTAGTTGATCCCCTGTTATTTGCACATTCTTTGCTGTTCAGGCTATGGCAACAACCCCTCCAGATAAAGAACTGATTGCTGATAGCCTCGCGAGCGTTGGAATTAGGAATGGGGATGATTCCGTCAGATGTCTTAGGTATTAGCGGAACCCTTGGCATTTTAACGCAACTACTTCCTCTTACTACTTTCTACCTTAAGCACTTAGCTGCTACCGCTGATTGGATGCAGCTTTTAGATATCCTACATGATTTTTCTTCTGCTTCTTTATTGTAAAACACGCTGCGTTCTTAATTTGTCAAAAATTTATCAAAAATGGTTCAAATGGCTCTGAGCACTATGGAACTTAACTGCTGAGGTCATCAGTCCCCTAGAACTTAGAACTACTTAAACCTAACTAACCTAAGGACATCACACACATCCATGCCCGAGGCAGGATTCGAACCTGCGACCGCAGCGGTCGCGCGGTTCCAGACTGTAGCGCCTAGAACCGCTCGTCCACTCCGGCTGGCTAAAAATTTATCCCATGATCGAATTTCAGTTTCGCACATATTGCTTCATTAACACTGAATGCCGCAGTATGTTGCCATATCTACAAGTCCTTTCATCGACTTTTCTGCTTGGCTTCACCAAATAATGTTTAGTCTGCAATATGATGTTCATCCTAGCCTTAATTTGCACCATACCTTAAATCATGCTCTATGCAGGCTTCATCTAATAGATAAATCCCCGTGTCACCATGAGCCAGACGCTTTTCAGGTTTGTTCCACGTCCACTGAACTTATTTCCAAGGATATGCAATTCAACTGGTAGTTTATGGGCGATACCGCCACCACCTACCTCTCTTTATGTATTTCTTAGCACTCATGTCACACTACGGCACCGTCTGAGGTTTGTGTGCCGTGTTACACACCAAAATTGTGACCGCTCACGATACTGTTGTGGTATGATGGGAAGCTGAGCCACTTTACTAAAGCCTGGTTCCCTTGGCATCTTATGACATGCTTTACGAGACACACATCTGGTTCAGTGCTTTTCTATAATTCCTCTGAGCAGATACTACCAGCAATTTCTTCACCTTCGATTTCCTTTAAGATATAAGTTCTCGTGTTAGTCTGCTTTGGACACTGTAAATACTTCCATTGACCAGTTTGACGTGTAATGCTTTTCAAATGCTGTTTTGTATTTCGAAATACGCACAAAATCACCTCCATTGAATTTCTGCTTGCATGATCCATCATCTTAATACAAGCAAAAACTGTATTTAGAAGCTCATTATCATCAACATCACTTTAACCATATGATGTTTAGTTTGATTATACTCCTCAATAATTTGTAGGAGACTGTCTAGCTATTTGTATGTTCCTTAAAGATTAAATCTTATCCACAAACAGTTTTTTTATCGTTTTGTCCAAGCATTCCACTATACTCACATTGAATTGAGAGTACATAGAGCAGTGCTTTATTCAGTATCAGTGTATTACTGAGGTGAAATGTTTATTGTAAAATTCGCGTCCATGGCGGATTTGAAGGTTGTCAGGACACTGAATCGTACCCAACTCCAGAAATTGTTCAAATATCTGTGGAACTTCGTTTCCTGCCTTTGCCTTCACGGCCGGAGATGAAGTGAATCTGGAATACATATCTATGACCATTAAAATAGCACTTGCCACCTTTAGTCGCTCATGAACAATGATTCATGTCTAGGAGATGAGCCTGCCATAAATCATCCACGTCTTGTATTACAACACACCTGTATGGGAGCGCTTTGCACCCAGATCTGTGGAGGTCACTAACAACTCTCTCCGTAATTACTCAGTGATATATATTTCTTGAAGTTCTGAAATGATGGATATGATTTCATTCATGTGAGCAGCATTCTCTGCATTGGCTGATGAGATGAGCAGTCGTAACATTCTGTTATTTCGTTGGGACCATCACAGTGCGTACTATAAAGACTGATTATTTATTATTTTATGCTAGATGTCAGTACCTTTGTCCATGCCAACTACACTGGCTAAACGAGATTGAGTAATATTCCTGTATTTCTTGCGTTTAGGGCTTTTTATTCGTCTAATTGAGATATTATTTCGCCTATGTACATCAGTCATACGTAATATTTCAGCATACATTTGATGTCTTCTGGAAGACAATTCGCTGGGTTTAAAGTTTTGAAGAGTGTTAGCACAGATAGACATATGGTTCTTTCAGATTTTTTATTACCAACTTGTACAGCATTATTTGTTAAACATATAGGGTGCTTACCAAGCGTACAAGGTTCATCCCTGCTGACCCTGTGAGTTCTGTCTAACTCATAATCACTGTATTGGTTAACGAAATCAGCAAAAATTTATCGTTATTCTTATTATGGTTCTCCAACTCTTCTGCCTCCATCTGCAGTATGTCAGAGACTTTTCAGAATTTCAGTCAACGGTTTAAAAGTTTCTGAGAGAATAATCTTGTTGCTACTGGCCTAATTTTGTCAATCGTAATTTCAGCCAAATAACCTTCTGTGCCTTGCTATATATATTTGGAGACTGCTAGTGGTGATAAGAGTCAACTTTCATAGCTATTGTCTTTATAAACCTAAGTGTATCAGTTAGACTTGTGTTAACTGATTCTGTTTTTTCGATCGAGGTATAGTTCACTTTGTTGGGTTCTGTCATTCAGCTGCGCCAACTGGGATTAATAAATCTCACCTATCCTAGCTACTGCCTTGATAAGATATCCATCACAGAACGCGTGACGTCAGGTACGGAACCCCGGGCCACACGAACTTTCGCCGAACCGCTGGCGCGGACGCGGCGGCAGCTATGAAATACTTATCATCCGATTCCAAGGAAACTGTTAGGTAGAAAAATTTGATTCTTGGGCATGTTACAGCCTGATATCTTCTCTCGCTAAAGGACCGAATTTCTGTTATTCGTCGTGGTTACTTGCTGTATCGCATTTACGTAAACTTTTACACGAAATTTTAATGAGTGTGCAGAGGTAAAAACGCATTGCTTGGACTTTGCGTGCAGTTCATTGTAGGTAATACATTATTGCGTATGAAATTTAGTCAACATAGCGAAACTGTTTTTAAAGCTGAGAGCAGAACGATAGCTATCACCGTCTCGAGATATAGAATGATATGTAGGCGGACGGGCTGTGTGGTGACCGCACCGATACTTCGTCCTGCTCGTCGTAAACCATGTGGTTGTATCAACCGCAAATTTCGTAGACGGTTCAAGAAATCGAAACGTGTTCTTTTGCAAACGATAACTTGTAAAAAGTCATGTATTTCGTCGCATGATAAATATCCAAAATCTGTTGTCTACCGAGATATGAAAGTAACTACAGTTTTTCAGAAGGGATAAATGAATTTTTTTAAACGGCATTTAATACATGTGGAATGAGAAGTTAAACCGAAACTAATTTCCTGGTACGTCATAAGATGTAATTTGCTAAGTATCTACAGCTACTGATTATTTCCTTTGATAAGTAACAAACTTTTTTTCTTTATCCAGTGCACTTTATTGGTTCAAGACGCGTTTCGCCTTTTACTTTAAGGCATCTTCGGTGGAATCTAGAATGATTCAGTTTTGTTTTGATACGTGATACTTGCAGATTATAAAACAGTTCACATATTTTTTTACGTGAATAACTGATTACTTACAGAGAATCGAGTTTTTGGCGGACATCTGCGTTTCCCCTTACCTGGTCACATGCTGGAGGCTGAACTAAAAGTTAGATTATGGAACATAAACACATTTTCATGTTCGATGTTTTTTCTTCTTTCACTAACTGTAGACATTTTACCGAAAACACTGATTTGAAGTCGTAACTACAGTGTGTTCACCTCATGTCCATTCCTGTTTGGTTTGTTTATGTACATGTTGCCAACCTAAATAATTATATGCTGAGACCTAATGTTTGTTTATTTTAGTTCTCCTTATATCTGTATGTGTGTGTGGCTAGCCAGTGATAGTTATAGAAAGTTGAAAGTTAATGCAGTAGTTGTGAGACAGTGGGTGAAAGATTTGGTGTTCAGCTGGTTTCAGTTTTGGTTTAAATGTTTTGTAGAGGAGTGCATGGAAGAGTAAGTTCACTGCTTACATTAATAGAAAAAATAGTAGAATAGCATTTCAACACATGATTATTATCAGAATACTTTCACCCAACCCCTTTCTCCTCACACTTTGACGCCTCATAATATGTCCTATCAACTTACCCCTCTTGTAGTCAAAGTTGTGCCGTAATTTCCTCTTCCTCCTCTATTTAATTCCGTTCCTCTCCTTCAGTTTCACGATCCTCATATCTAATCTTCAGCATTATTATTGATCACCACGTTTTGAAAGCGTCCATTGTCATCTTGACAGAACTGTTCATCGCCCACGTTTCACTTACATACAAGGCTGCACTCCACACAAATACCGCACTCCACACAGATACCTTTGTAAAATAGTACCCAATCATTAGAATTTATATTCGATGTGAAAAAATTTTCTTTTTCAGAACGTTTTTCTTGCTATTCACAGTCTTCATTTTATATCCTCTCTACTTCTTCCTTCTCAATTACTGCTTCCCTTTCAAGTCATTAAAGTCTTAGAAATGCAGTTTGGTTTCTGTACAAGTTGTAGATAATCTTGTGGCGCTGTGTTTTATTGATGACATCTCCAGAGCTTCAAAGAATGTTTTAATTAAGATTGTCAAAACCTTTCTCTAAACATGCAAATGGTATAAACACAGTTTCGCAGTTCTTCAGTGTGTCTACTTAGCCAAGTGGTAGGATCAGTATTGCCTTGCGTGTTCACACATCTCACAGGAATCTAACATTGTGCTAATGTTAGTTTGTACAAGCCCTCCCCCTCTCCTCTCTACATATTCCTTCCACTTTCTAGCCTTCTCTTATTTGCTTAGTTCTGGCTTGCCAAATGAGTTCTTGACAGTTGCTTCTCCTTTGAGCAAAGTTTTCTTTGTTCTTTCTCGTTTTCATTCTCCTATGTTTTCCAAGTGCCAAATCGCGTTGCAGTTTTGGACTTTCTGTCAACATCATGTTTAGACATTTCTATTTCCCATGGCCTACTTCATTTGCTGCATTTTTTTATTTTTCCCTCTTGTCAAATTTAATATAACACGTTTTATCTAACGATTTCTACTGTACCTTCTTCCCGTTCACATACTTTGCTACATTCACCACTTCTTCTCTCAAAGATATCCATTCGTATTCTAGCGGATTTCTTCCTCTGTTTCAGTCAGTCGTTGCATTACGGTAACTTTAAGATTATCGAAACACTGTGGGTCTTGACTAATTCTAGTTCCATTTCCTTAATTTGCTACCGTTTGCTGTCTCTTTAGTTGTAAACTGCAGCTCGTAACCAATAAATTATTGTAGGTTTGCGTCTGCACGGGAAATGTCTTATAATTTAAAATCTGGTTTCGAAAACTTTGTTCCAAATATGTATTATTCTTTCATGATTATTAAGCAAGGTGCTGGCGATGATTACATAACGTTCTGTGCGAAATTCTATCAGGTGGCTTCCACTTCCATCCCTTCCCCCAAGCCTTTGTGTTCTTATTGTTTTCCTGTACCTGCTACCGTATCACATTTTAAATTTTTGTCTCGCTTAACGATCTCAATAATCTCTTTTGTCGTACATTGTTTCAGTGTGTTAGGAGATAGTAAACAATCATAAACGGTAGTCATGAAATCTGTTTATGGTAAAATGAGAGAACATGAATAATGAAGTATGTAAAAGAGTACATGGGAAAGAAAATGAAAAATTGGTATGTCTTCAAAAAATGGCTCTGAGCACTATGGGACTTAACTTCTGAGGTCATCAGTCCCCTAGAACTTTTAACTACTTAAACCTAACTAACCTAAGGACATCACACACATTCATGACCGAGGCAGAATTCGAACCTGCGACCGTAGCGGTCACGCGGTTCCAGACTGCAGTGTCTAGAACCGCTCGGCCACACCGGCCGGCGGTATGTCTTCCCCCAACTTCGGCTTTCCTTCATGTAGGTGTAAGATATAGTTAATCAAACGCACCGGGCATTTCAGTGGGTCCCGCCCCGTACCTCAGTGGCTGTCCGTCATTGGCTACCGCTAGCGTCTGCCGCTTCCAGATGCGAATGCCAATTCCGCGAGCCGCTGCGTTAAAGCGGAAAACGCTTGCCGCTGCCGTTGCCGCAAGAGGCGCTGCCGCGCTCTAGTGGGAACCGGCCTTTATCCGCATGGCAGTAACGAATCGTGCAGCCACGTCTCGATCCCTGAGTCAACAAACAAGACAACAACCACCTGCACGAACACTTACACGACGTTTGCAGCAGCATGGACTATCAGCTCGGAGACCATGGCTGCGGTTACCCTTGACGCTGTATCACAGACAAGAGCGCCTGCGATGGTGTACACAACAGCGAACCTGGGTGCACAAATGGCAAAACGTCATTTTTTCGGATGAATCCAGGTTCCGTTTACAGCATCATGATGGTTGCATCCGTGTTTGGCTACGTCGCGGTGAACGCACATTGAAAGTGTGTATTCGTCATCGCCATGCTGGCGTATCACCCTGCGTGATGGTATGGGGTTCCATTGGTTACACGTCTCGGTCATCTCTTGTTTGCATTGATGGCACTTTGAACAGTGGACGTTACATTTCAGATGTGTTACGACCTGTGGCTCTACCCTTCATTCGATCCCTGAGAAACCTAACATTTCAGCAGGACAATGCAAGATCGCAAGTTGCAGATCCTGTACGGGCCTTTCTGGATACAGAAAATGTTCGACTGCTGCCCTGGCCAGCACATTCTCCAGATGTATCACCAATTGGATACGTCCGGTCAATGGTGACCAAGCAACTGGCTTGTCACAATACGCCAATCACTACTCTTGATGAACTGCGGTATCGTGTTGAAGCTGCATGGGCAGCTGTACCTGTACACGCAATCCAAGCTCTGTTTGACTCAATGCCCAGGCGTATCAAGGCCGTTATTACGGCTACAGGTGGTTGTTCTGGGTACTAATTTCTCAGGATCTATGCACCCAAATTGCGTGAAAATGTAATCACATGTCTGTTCTAGTATAATATATTTGTCCAATGAATACCCGTTTATCATCTGCATTTCTTCTTGGTGTAGCAACTTTAATGGCCAGTAGCGTATATTTTTTTCTGAGTTCATTCTTATTTATCATCATCAGTGCTAATATTTATATGCTGGCTGTCTTGCAATGGGGCGTATTCCTATACCCTTTGTGATTTCTCACACAGGGTAAAAGATTTATTGGTAGCTGTTAACAAATATTTTGTTCTTGTAGCAGTGTATGCAACTTCAAACGAGTAAGAAAGTATATAATCTCTGGTTTCTGTATAAAAGAATAAATACTCTGAGCTCTACACTCAGTACTTCACTATCTCTCCTGCAAAAATCAACAAGGTTATTATGTTTGACAGAATACCTGCTAAGTGCAGAGCAACAGTTCTCACTGTAAACTTGTGTGAGGGCAGTGAATGTATATTGTAATTTATGACCACTGATGCATGTTCTAATACTCGGAACATATCGACTCCATAACATTAGTCTATTCCAGCACTCTGGTTAGTCAAGATGTTCTGGATCTTGTGGAACTAGTCATCCCCTAACATGTCATGATGATTAAGCTGGGTAACTAAATTTTTGATGAGAAAGAAAAAGAGGATTATGTTAATGCCTATCACCCGAAATAGTGACTAAAATCTAGAAAAATATATAACATTCTTTTAGATATTTGTAGAAAACTTACTCAGAGACATTGTAGTTTGAATGCTAGAAACTATTGTTTGTTTCCTACATAATGTATACCACTCTTATGTGACACTTCATACAGATTTCACTGGCTACCTCAATTGGTTAAGAGTGAGTTCACAATGCCAAATTGATTAACAACTATACTGTGAGGGGGTGTAAAAGGAACACATAAAATAATATTGTACTTCACATGTTTTCTTCCTACAGAAATGTTCATTCAATGTAGTTGAACCAGTCGGTCGATAATATTAATGTGGCTATTCTACTTCAGACATGTATAAGCCTATGTTTATGAATCACCTACCTTATTCACTTAGCTACTATAATCACAAATCTTTATAAACTCTTACCTCAGATTAAACAACATGATGGGATGGCAATGAAGCTACTCTGTTTATGAGTCACAGCACCCTGGCTGGCTGATTACAGTGTGTTAGCACAAGTACATCAGTATACTCATTATTTACTAGTTTACACATGGCATCCAATCTGACCAGTACACAGATGTCCTATTAATGTCTGGATACTTTTGATCATATATGGTTTATGCACTCTGCATTTTCTTTTCTAGTCACACTGATGCAGAGTGTGAGGGAGATCACTATAGCCACCAATGGACTTATTGAGACAGGGCTAATCTTATCTGTCTGGTCGGGAGATGGGTGGTGGGGGTTCTGCCACTGAGACAGATGATGACGGCTCACTTGTGCATGACAGCTCAGAATTGAGGCAGCCTTTAGTGAGGACACATTGCATGGTATGTGTAACTGGTATGCAAAATTTTAGACATAGCACAAAGGGGAGGAAAGGACAGGGAAGGGAAAGACAGGAGAGGGAAGGGGGACTACACCATTTTTATATAAGACAATTAGTGTATTGCACCAACTTGCCATTTTTATGGCCTATCTTACCAGTCTGCCAATTTTACAGTTTATCATACTTCATTTTTATGTAAGGTAATTGGCCCATCCTACCAACTTGACATTTTTGTGGCCCATACGGTTACTTTGCCAATTCTGTGGCCTATCCTACCATTTCCCAGATCTGAAGCCATACAACTGGCCAAATTAATTATGGTTCTCTCACTACAGAGCACAGACCTTGAGTGATTCCTACTGTAGAGAGCAAATTGGCCAAGAGCAACAGCACATGATGACATCAGTTTTTATGTAACGTAATTGGCCGAGAGCAAAGTTGGGGAAGGGGACATGGGGAGAGGAGGGTAGTGGAGGAGATGACAGAGGAAGGATGCGAGGGGAGGGGAGGGGTGACTGTGAAGATAACAAGGTGACCTTGAAGTCAAGGTTAAGACCATCCAGAACATACACTGCTATCATATTAATGATCATGTAGCCTCAGTTATAGGTAAAGCAGAATGCAGACTGCATTTCATTGGCAGAATTCTAGGGAAAAGCAATCACTCTACAAATAAGACTGCATACCAAACACACATGCAACACGTCTTAGGATACTGCTCAAGTATGTGGCGCCTATACCAAACGGGACCAACACGGGATATTGAAGAGATACAAAGAAAGGCAGCAGGAATGATCTCACTTTTGTTCAATCCAGAGATGCTAAAACAACTGAACTGGCAGACGCTTAGATAGACGTAAAATATTCCATGAAAACCTAAATAAAAAATTTTCAGAACCTATTTAAAAATTTGAATCTAGGAATATATTACAACCCTCTATGCATTGCTCATATAAGAACCAGTAAAACAAGATTAGATTAATTACAGCACGTACAGAGCCATTTAAGCAATCATTCTTCCCACAATCCACACATTAATGGAATGGGAGGAAGACCTAGTGGTACATTGGCACGTAACCCTTGCCGCTCACTCCACAGTAACTTGCAGAGTAGAGATGTAGTTATAGATGTATGACCTGAGAGAAGACTGCCCCAAATTATAGTTCAAAATTTGTTGAGGTATCTATGCACGTGCAATAGTGTTATTCAAGTACTTATAAGACTGCTAAGTATTTGTGGCCGATTCATAGTTTCTTTCTCCAACGAACGTTAAATTATTTAAATTCTTCAATAACTTAAATATGCTGAGGTTTTATTTCTGCCAGTATGTAAATTTCCACCATCTGCTATAAAATTTCTCGAAAGAAAATTGGCGAAGACTCGTACGTTTACTGCTGATTTCATGTGATCTACAAATCTCCTTATATAAAACAAAAATAAGACAACTTTATACAAGTTATGGCACTGTACGTATTCAACTAAATATCAGAGAGTCGTAGATGAATATGACAATACTAAGGGACCATTGTAAATTACTTTTCACATCATATACATAGTTCTTGAACTATGCAGAAACATTATAATTGTTACATCCATCACTCGTAAATTGGAGCGATGAAACAGTTTTTGCCAATAATTACTGAATTTGGCCTCACAGTTCAACTGTAAACGTGGCCATTAGAGTAACTCCCTCATACATTGAAACAAAGAGAGGAGCTGGTACAGAAGTCACCAAGCATAAAATGAAAGGAGTTTCCACTACTTCTATCGTTGATGGTCCTTGTGGATTTGTAGGCTGTAATTTTAATTTTAGTATTGTTAATGATAAAAGTTTTAGTCATGGTAGCGGTTGGTGCTGTGCCTGCTGTTCCTATTAAATGTACGAGAAATACCGTAGTGATGTTCATATTTCTAAACACAGTTCCGATGAAGCTTGCAAAGATAGTAGACTTTCTACAGTATTCACAGATGGTAGCCTAATGCGGCGAAGCGCGGGAATAGAAACGCAAGGAAGTAATCGTAGCGCACCATAGTGCAAGATAGGCAAGAAGTGTTATTAGGTTAATGTGAAATCAATTCCTATCAGTTCAGGCAACAAATCAGTGAGCCTATCAATTAAGAATTGGAGGTAAGACGCCACTACACGGTTCTAGTTATCTGGCTTTTATTTCAGTTTGTTACCTTCTATCTTTTATGCCCTCTTTTGCTTCACTACTTTAGTAACTATTTAACGTAAGAAAAAATTTGCAAGCACCTTATTGATGCACAGTAAATTGACTAGGTAGTTTGTTGTGTATTTTCCACACAATGTTTGCGTAAGCTGCTGGTGCTTTTCTTGGGCTAATTTGAAGTAACTCGCATCCTATCTACCTAACATCAAACCAGGGCTACACTCTTGCCATTTTACTAGGATCTCCATAGTATTAGTTTCCTTTTGTGACTCACAAAAATTGTATATCTTTCAGGGGGTACTGTACTTCATTTTTTTATACTTTTCTCACTTTCGATTATCTTACTGGGTGGTATCTATGAGAGTACATGTTTCGTTCACTACAAACTGACGTACAAAGTCTGCCCTAGTATATTTAATGCAGGTCGCATGTGAAGCGTTTTTGCCACCATTAGTTTTTGGCTGACGTATTCTGTGTAACACAGCATACTAGAGACACATTTTTAATGTGTTACAATGACAATGTGTCAAGTCTGTGTTTGGTGCAATGTATCAGGGAATCCAGCGACTGCAGAAAGCCAGGTACTGGTAACAGTGTTTCCGTGCGAAAGAGGTGTGCAAATAAATTTATATAATGACATACAATAGCTATATTACTATATTCTTGTACAACTATTGTAACATTTGGAATAAATTTGGTGAAGTAACGTTAACCCCTCTCCCTCTATTCCTCACCACTTCCTATTGTCTCCACTCTGTAGCTATTCATTCCTACATGTGTTGCGCTTCCCGTTTATGGAGGAACTTCGAGAAAAAGTCCGTGTGTTTCTTGGAATGGTGTTAGTTGTATGTCTTATTTTTTAGGCATATGTGATATAACCTACCTGCACCTATGTCTGTGCTTTGAAACCAACTTTATATTGTATGCCAGGTGGTACATATTATTCCAGTGGCCTAGTTTCAGTTTTAAGAGACAAGTAATCCCATACCGAGTGAGGTGGTGCAGTGGTCAGCACACTAGACTCACATTCGGGAGCATGATGGTTCAAACTCACGTCTGGCCATCTAGATTTAGGTTTTCCATGATTTCACTAAATTTTGCAAGGAAAATGCTTGGATGGTTCCTTTGAAAGGTCATGACGCCCTTCTCCATCCTTACAATCCAGGCTTGTGCTCCGTTTCTAATGTCCTCAAGGCTGACAGGATGTTAAAACCCAATCTTCCTTTTCCTTTCTTCAGTAATCCCATGTATGGTGTCCTGTCTATCGTTATTCTGTATGAGTCACGTGTATAAAAAGATAGCGGGCTATCTGTTGTAAACTATTTTAATTACTCTAACATATATGTCTGTTGTAACTGATACGTCGTATTGTTTTAGAAGGGTTCATGTTGACTAGCTTGTAAAGCATCCAAACTCTGATGTTTTCTATGTATCTTGTGTCCTAGAGGCTGCTGCAAATAAGTGATACTCCCCATAAGTGAATCATTAGATTGCGCATCATTGGTACCTGTCTGCCTGTTTTCATATTAGAGATAACGATAACTCAGAAATTGGTGCGGTAAATGAAGTGAAGTTTATGTGGAGTAGATTAAATAACATGGTATAAAGAGGAGATGAAAACTCAATAAATGACAACAATTTGTGTTCAAAATCAAAATATGTATGAAATGTACACATTAAGTTTTCCACCTTAATGTAACCCAAGTTGTATCGTTGCAGAGTGTAATTACTCTGAATAGGAATCCTGCACATAGAAGAAGTGACACAAAAGTAATGAATATTCTATTCCTGCAGTTGGAGGGGTGGTGTTGAGATGTTCTCCCATTAGGTTCCGCAACATCAGTGGACCGCTTGTATTTGTTGGGATGCATTACCTACATTAATGTACTAGTTCTTGTAAATTCTGTCTAGTGATGTTTGCTCCACCTCTTCAGTGCCCCAAAAATGCTTCCTTTTCTAGGGAAAATGAAAACGCCCCATATATAACTTCAAGGGTGTGGGGTAAATTTGGAACAGTTGTTATTTTGTTTTTGGAATGTTATAAATCCAACGATAAGTGCTGCATAGAGATCCGAATGTTATTTGATACTGAATTATTTCTTCAAAGTATATTGTTTATATGTAAAATTGTATCCTGTCAGTAAAACCTAACACTCAAGATTTGCTAGTGACCCAGACAAGTTGAAACTGAAGTCAAGGCCCATTGAACTATATTGCTCTTCACCATCTTGTCCTGATTGTTTCAGAATTTTCTGTCGATTCCCTGCTAATCTCCATTTGTCCCTGAGCCGTTTTCCCATCTTTCTTGATTAACATGTATATTTGTGCGCTACAGCTCAACTTTCTCTTCTTGTGAAGCTCTACATCAATAACCAATTTACACTCATCATTTCTTCCCATTTAGATATTTAATAACGTTATTGCAGCCCTCTGTGACATGTGGAGACTGTGTATCATATAAGTAAGATGACAACCATATATATGATATGTAGCGAGCTCCTAATCCTCAAGTACAATGTTCGCCAGGTTTGTTCACTCTCCACTCACATGCTTTGTTTAGGAATGTATATCTTGACAGATATTTCCTTTAGTGAAATGATTTAGTAGACTCCTCGAGATGCTAATTGTTTCAATTGTACAATTGCCAAAAATTTGGGGAAAAAGTTACAGGCAGAAACCCCTAGAAATGAGTGATATGATGATGTGTCACATAAAGTGATATGATGTATGCTTGTTTTTAGGTATGTTTCTGGGAAATTCAGGGCAACAAGGCACGGTGTACATACCTACACAAATAATGATTGTAATTTCACACTCTCATATCTAAAGAGATATACAATGTGAGTGATATTATGTGTATTTGCAACACCAACCACGAATTTGTCTCTTTCATTACACACTTGTTTGCTTGTATTTACAACTACCATAAAATGTGAATCCAGCATATTGAAATGTATGAATATGATTAGCTCATATTTTAAAACGAAGTCAGTTGAGATTAAATATATAAAGAGTACTCTTCCTTGAGACTACCATGTGCTTACCAATCTCTGATGATGAGTATATTACTTGTGTAGGCAGAATGTAGTAGCTTTAATACTATAGTAGGAGGGGGACATTTCAAACACAGAAATTTGTTAATGAGGATATGGGGTTGGAGTGTCTTTTGAGGATATGGAATTTAAGTTTCTCTTTATAACAGAGATAAGTGAGATGTGATCTTAAGCTTTCCGGACAAATCAAGTGTTTGTATTGTTCTTGGGTGTTCAGCCAAGTGCAGTTGTTTAGGGAACATGATATTTTCATACTGTACCTTAATGTCATTTAGGATAATACCTTTAGAATGAGCATCTTTGCTATGTTGTGCCTCCTTTAGACTCATCACTCCACACTCTTCCTTCACTACACTGCCACAGGCCTCATAAGATGGAGTTGTAAGGGAAGGCGCTGTCATCAAATTCTGGTTCATTCATCAGTAAAACATCAAATTAGGCAAGATTTCAACAATTTAAATGAAGAATACACATTTAAGAGTTGCTGCATGGAGCTTAAGGACTATAACAAGCTGATATTCAGCATACATCGTACACTGGTTACTCAATCTCCTGCAGTTTTCCAGTCAAACCTGAAAATTTACTTCACAAATTCAAAACTTTAAAGTTATGTAAAAATATTGTTTTTAAGCTGATTTTACTATAGATGTGAAAAAATTACAAATTTGCCTTTAAGCTGAAGAAGCTCATGTGCAGACATGGTTTTATTCCAAATTTTCTAGAAATGATAAGGACAACTGCTTCATCTGCATCCTGCATATATAACATTGCTAGTAGCTTAATTTACGGAGTAACAGAAAAATATGTAGTAAACTTAGGGATCTCAGGTGACTGCACTCTGTTAGTGCCACTGCCTTGTGTTAGCCCAAATTACATGAATAGGAAAGTCAGAAGTTTTAGACAAGAAAATATAGAAATATTTGTCTATGAAATCAGCCTCTCATGGCCATTTACTGCAAAGTCCTCAGTAAATAAAAATTTCAATAACCCTCTGGAGGCCTTTTTGGCAGTGTCCAATGAATACTTTCCCTTTATAACTTTCAAAACTAACACGTCTAAGAAGGGATCATAGATAACAAGGGGTATTCTGATTTCAAGTATGAGGAACAGAGAACTTCATATGGAGGCAAAAGCATATTCAGACCTAGAATTCTTAAATTATGTAAGGCAATATAAAAATCTTTAATAAAGTAGTCACACAAGCCAAAAAATTGGCGAATAATAATTACATTTCAAATGCTAAAAATAAGTATAAGGCAATATGGTCCGTTTTAAAGAATGAAATAAGTATCAAAAAAGGCAGACAACCAAAACTTGAACTAGTGGTTGCAGGTGAGACTGTTTTGGGCCCTACACAGATCTGTGAAACATTTAACAGCCACTTAACAAATCCATGTAAAACTGATCAACTTTCACATATATATATCATGCAGTGGGTAATTATTGATCAATCTCATTGTTATCAATGTTTTCACAAATATTTGAAAGAGTGGCATGTAACCAGCTAATTAACTATAATAATCTGCAAGATATTATCCAGAACAATCAGCATGGCTTCCAAAGAGGGCTAGGCCATCAATGCACTTATTAAAAAAATTAGTAGTAGTTTAGATAATAAAATGAATGTATCGGGGATTTTTGTGCCCTTTGACACATTAGACCACAAACTACTTATTCATAAGCTGAGACCATATGTTTTTAGTGAAAATTCACTGAGTTGGATGTCATCTTAGCTAATAAAAAGGAAACAAAGAGTATTAGCAGACGAAAATACTTTTTCTCTTAGTGATGAATACCTCAAAATATGGTGCCATATGAAAGTGTTGAATGAAATTGGGCATAGTAGGCTAATTTACTGGCCTGTTTATCACCAAAACTTGCAATAACACTAGTAGCGTCAGTAGCTGAACCTTAACATTTTAGCAGATTGTCAGTGTGTTTCTTCCAATTCAGATTCAGCTCAGTCGTTTCCAGACTATGAAGCCTTACCTCAAACTGATACATTTACTCCTGTCTGTGATCCCTGAAAGTTTGTAATATCAGCACAGAATCACTCCCTACATAATTCCATGCAACAAGAGAGAACTGAATTGTGCAAAATAATGGGAGCCTTTTTCCATGTTGGTCAACGGAATGAGAATTATTTCTAAGAACAAATCATGTGATAGGGAACTTCATGAATAGCACGTCAGTACACCAACTCAGTTTCAGTTTCCTATCAATATGGGCTTCAGTGCAGTCATGAAATGACTGAATGGCATTGATGACCAGGAGTTCCCACCTGGGAAAGCTCAGCCGCTGAGTTGTAAGTCTTTTCAGTTGATGCCACATTGAGTGACTTGTGTGTTGATGATGAGGACCACACAACACCCAGCCCCTGAGTGGAGAAGATCTTCAACCCGACTTGGAATCAAATCCAGAAGTGCTGGCCAACTCAGCTAAGGGGACAGACAGGCTTCAGTGAATTTGACAGATGATGTGTCACTTGTACATTGTTCATTAATGTTTGTTTGTGTTAAAAAGTAAAATTAAAGCTGTCATCAATCCAAATATTTGTTTGAACACCACAGTGCTTTACTAGGCAAGATCCTGTTGCAGGAGAAACCAACATTTCAGTCATGGTTACAGTTGCTTTCTTTTGGATCTACCAAGCAAACCCAGGAGAAGGCTGAAGCATTGGTTTCCCCAGTATCTTTTTTATATTATGATGCACTACAACATTCAGAAAATTTTTATGTCAGCTGTCTCTGGACACATAAGCATATGCAATTATAAAACTGACACTGGTAGCTGTTGACCTGTTATATGTCCATTCAACAATTATTTAGCAGTAAATGAAAACAGGATGCAACAAACTGATAGGAAGGGGGTCTCAGAGAGATGAAAAACGAAATCAGACAGGAAAATGAAAGGTTTGCTGCTAGGTAGCACCAGGGGAGTGCTATAGGCCAACAGTCACAGTAAAAGTTAAGAACACGCAACAGTCACAGTAAAAGTTAAGAACAAGGTTCCAGGCTACAGTTATTGTGAAACCAAGTGTGAGCCTTCGCCATGTTATGGAGGACATTGAGGTTTTATTTCGAGATTTGAATGAGAAGGATGAGGTACAGATACTTGGCAGAGATATTAGCAGTCTGGTGACAAATGTGAAGTGCAGCATCAAAAGTAACCTGGAAGCACTAGAAGCAGAAACTATGCACACAGATGTCACTCTTGTTAAGGTTATTCACTGGCAACTTTGACTTAATAAATTTGTGCTCAGAGTTTATTGATAACAGATTTTTTCAAGCTCAAAGACAGCTTTGGAGGATTCCTATTTTATGCTCCATGTACTAAGTACCTATATTTTAATACCACTGTTCAGTGTATCTGTGTCACTTTGCCTTCAAGGCAGCATTAGTGTTATAACACTTTACTTTCACAAAGCAACCAAAATTTTATTGCCTATTTTAGAAAATAACTACAAAAAAGATGATATAAATTATCAACTTTTTTCTTATCTCTGACATAACTTCATTTTTGCAGTCATATCTGTTTTTTTCTCTAAATCTGCTCCAGAATTTGCCAGTATACTGCTGTATGTTAGGGTCCCACAAAAACTTTGAAGAGACTGGATGTAATGAACTAGTTCTGTAAATGGCAACTGTTAACTTCAATTAATTTTGATAGATAACTTCCACAACTGCAACTTAAGTACTTTGAGGCACTATGACTTACTCCACCAGACACATGATTATAGCCAGAACAGGTAACATTGTGCCTTTGATAAGCTATTTCGTGGTTGCTTTTATGAAACTAATTTACTGACTGCATATATGGTGCCTATCGAATAAGTCTAATACATGCACCTTGGACTTTTCGGTATTAGTCTTTACACCTTCTGTCACAGTTCAGAAGTAATGGCCTAAAGTAGTGAGTAGTGATTAGAATGATTACTCACTTCTTCCACGGCTGATATCTAAAAACTAGGCCTTGTGTTTGTCACAATTATGTGTTTCTTAAATAATAATGTTCCCTCTTGTTTCAATTTTTTTTAGTTCGGTGATTTAATGTTTGTGGAAATTGCATGATTTCTAAAAACATGGTGCTATATTTTTAAAAATCTGTTGATAGTTTAATTTCACTTCCTGAGTACCACATTTTTCTGAAATTCCTAACACAATATACACTATGTGATTCAAATTATCTGGACACAGTGGACAATAATACGAGGTGTGACCACTTTCCTCCTTTATGACAGCTTTAACTCTGCCGGGGACACTTTCAATAAGCTGTCTGAATGTGTGTGGAGGTATGGCAGCCCATTCTGTTACAACCAGAGAAGGTAGCTAAGTGTGCTGGGGTCTTTAGTGAAATCAACAGTCTAATTCATGAGAAAAGGAGTTGCATTGAGTTTGTATTGGGGCTCTGGGCAGGCCAGTCCATTTAAGGAATGTTTTTGTTTATAAACCATTCCCACACAGATGCTGCTTTGACAGAGTGCACTGTCATGCTGATACAGTCATTGTCTCCAAACTGATTCCCTATTTTACAAAATACAGAGTACTGTAAAATGTGATCATATCCTTCTGCATTTAGCATTTTTGGAAGTGCATCAAGACAGCCACACCCCATCCATGAAAACCTCACTCATACCATAACACTACCTCCTTCATATTTCACAGTTGGCTCTACAGATGAAGATAAGTAATATCCTCAAGGCATTTTCCAAACTCCAATCCTTCAGTTGGATTGCCTTAGAATGTAGCATGATTTGTCACTCCAAATCAATCATTTCCAGTCATCCACTGTTCAGTGCCATTGCTCCTTATGCCATTGGCTACAGAAATGTGTGACTTATGAGGAGTAGCTCGAACATTGTGCCTCATTTTTTAACTCCATATCCACAGTCATTGTGGTAGATAGACTGATGGTAGTACTTTGGAACTCAGCAGTGATTCCTTCCATTGGTTTCACACAGTTTTGTACAACCACCATCGCCAGTGCTTAATGGACCCTGTTCATTATACATGAGGTCTAGCTAGTTGTGTGTGTTCCTTCACATTTGCACTTCATGATCACGTCACCAGCAGTCAACTTCTTCAAATTGAAAAGGGTGTAAATGGCTCTAATGGATTTGTTACTAAGGTGACATCCACTGCCCAGTCCACACTTATTTTTTATTTAATCGTGTCCAAGCCATAGACAACCCACATATTACATATACACACAAATGCAAATACAATACACATATGTATAAGTAAAACAAACCCAAAATGGGGAGTCACATTACAATATAAAGACAAACATAGTATATGTATCATATCACATCCCGCCAAAATTCAGCACATTTAACTGCCACTGCCGTAGCGTTTGCCAGATCTTCTTTCCTGCACACTTCCCCCATGTTGCTGCATTCCAGGAGGTGGTGTTAGGAAGTCCGCAGTCAAAGTCAATGAGCTGTCCCAATCAACCCATTCTAATGTTATTGCTTCTCTATTGAAAACCAAATACTGTCCACCTAATTTTATACTGGTGGGTCCACCTCTCATGTCATTGCGGTCAATTCAGCATTAAATATTCATCGGATAGTGTACCTTAATCTCTGATTTATCACCTATTTGTCACTCACGTGTATCATATACAAAAATTTTGTTACTAATATAATTTATGAACAATTCAGAGTTTCATCTATTGTGTCATTTACTGAAGTGTCTTTCCCATTGATATTCTTCTGATTCTGTCTCAATATTCTGATTTTTTTATCATTAGTTTTGTATTAAACATTGCTTTTATTGAGTAGAACTAACTAACAAATGCCTTTCTACACTACATGTTGGGATGTATATAGTGGAAACCAGTTCAAAGCAAGACATTAACACTTTTGGTCTCCTTGATCAGCACAATCTGAAAGAATATATAAATTTTATGACTACACAAATACAAAATTACCAATTAATTCTGCTTAGCCAGATGTATCCTTTTTCTAACTGCTTAATGAAACTGAAAATATTTTCTATATAACTCCTACACACTGGCAGTGCTACTACTTTCCATGTTTAAGTGTTTGCAATTATTATGGGTGAAAATCAAAATAACTGTTTGACCAAATACCCACTAATTTATCGGTTTTTTATTAATATTTTATTGATTATTCAGAAATTTAATGTAATTTTAGCTTATAACTTTGAAGTTGTAGCTGTGATTTTCAAGTGATGTTATGGTAAGCATAACATATCTGCAAGTTTCTGTTATACTTTAATTCTTCTTTGTTGATATTGTTGGTACATCTAATTATTTGAGAGTGTCTACATTTTAATAAACTTTATTAAATTATTGGTCTTTCATGCCCATAGTTATGTATAAGTTGGAGGCTGTACATGAATGGACTGTGATTAGGAATTAGGTGCAATGTCGGGATCTGAGAATGTCAGGAAATTTGTCAGAAAGACAGCACCAGGAGTATCTGATTCAATCACTGGAGTTTATTTCCCCATCTCTTATTAGTAAGGGATATGGGAGATATAAATGGCATGTCAAGAGGCTGCTACATCCAGACTAATGGGCATATTGCCTGGAGAAAGGAGCAGGAGAACATGTCTAGTCAGGATGAGAACTGTCAGGAAAGAGAGTTACCCTATGGTACTGGTGCTCTCTAGCCAGCCCACTCCATATTCCCCATATGATTGTTCCCAGTCCTACGATTGACTGGCAGGAGGTACTTCAGACATGTCCATCCATCAGCAATACTTTGCAATAGTGGCCCTGTCAGCAGTACTCACTGTGGGGATGCTGTTCATGTGGACCAAGTGTGGGTAGGTGTGGTCTCTAGAAATATCTTGTTTTACTTCAGCCCTGGTCCAGCCACAGCTCAACTGTAAATCATAGTTGACTGCACCAAAAATCTAAGGAAAAATTTAAAAAAAATAAATTTTAATTCTGCCAAACCTTTCCAATCTATCTGCTCACCATGTACACTGTGACAGATCTGTATTGAATGGTGTATGTTAAAAAGCCTAGTGAGAACATTGTAAATGACATAGACTGGACACACACTTCTGTTATCAGACTAAATGAAACTAAAAGTTAGCGATGCAGGTTACCTCTTACTGGGAGCATTCAGTTGTATAAGCTGTTACCAAGCAAGGTATCGTACAAACAGGCACATCCAAGTATAAATTCCTCCCAGTTCTAAGACGTTCTCCAAATCCAGCATTAACACAGGCTCACAGAATGCTTCCTTTGCGGCTCGTCATACAGTTCTTAGAATGACATCATCTTCACCAAGTGCGAGGAGTATTCCAAGCGAGAGCCTAATGTTATTGTTAAATGTGTTATTGAAAACATCTTATTCTAAATAAAGTTGTCTTCTTTTCCAATGTTTTTCTTCCATGAGACTGATGCACGTTTAAAGTCATTGTATTCTGTATTCAGATTATGTTTTACATGATATTCATCATACAATGAATTATACATCATTTCTGAAATTCATTTCCCACACTCAGTAGATCATCAAAAGAGGTAGTATATCTGATATTCACTTCCCATGGTTAGTGACTCCCATCATCAAAATACTACCATGTCACAATGTGTCTAGCCTTGATAACGTCCTCACTTCATCAAGGAAGAGACTCCACAAGTTTCTTCAGATAGACCAAATTCAACTGAAGGCACTCGTAGATGATTAGAAATCATAGAGCTACCGAACTGCGGGGATATTGACTACTATGTTTCTACCACTGTTCCAGAAAGTCCAACATTTTCTGTGGTGTTAAGACCAGTTGATATAGCAATGTATGAGTGTCTGTCAAACCAGTAACATATGGATGTGAATGTGGCTGTTGTTATCTTGGAAGATGGGAATATACACAGGGTACTCATCATAAAGATGCAAAATCAAGTATAACAATTAGCTACTATCAGTATTGATATAAACATCCTGGTTTATGTTCACAATGACTTGAATGAGTAGGCCAAAGTCATGGTACAAAAAACAACAGAAAACCTCCCCTGGCCTGAAAAACACAACACTACGGCTTAAACACCTCATTGTGTGGACAGTGCACTCTACAGATTCCATCATTTACAAGAAGCAAAACTGAGACTCATCGGACCACTCTAATCACCACCAGTCAGCTACTGTCCTGTTACTATGTTATTTTTCCCACTGAAAATATGTGGCTTTAGGTGCCACTGTAAGCAATGAGATATTATAATTTACCCACAGCCTGCAGTTCTTCATGAAGTTTGCTCCAAAAATGGTTGAGATAGATCTGCATTCACTTTCATGTATTATATCATGATAATGATATTTTGCTGACTATATTGAAAAAATTGATAATGATAAATGTGTATAAAGAAAGATGGGAAAACACAATGTCTTGATGCGTAGGGGTGTGAAGGAGATTTACGTGTATGCTTTTTTTACATTTCAGCTATTGGAACAGTAGGTATCTGATAGTGCAACCATGAATCATGTGGAGAGTGCATAAATGTTCACTGAGCCCATTTTGAAAGGTGTGGACAGTTACTGGAAGCAAGATGGAGCTGTTGTAGATGCTCCTCATGCTAGTGTGGTGACTGGTCTTTGTTTTTGTGGCATACAGCAAACCATAAATAAAGCATTTGTCCAACATGATTAGACAGAGCTTCAACAGTTACTCAGTCAGAGTTTGGTATGTGTGTGGTAATTAGTCTCTGTGTTATAACATGTTAAACAGGTAAAGTTTAATTATAACCACACCATAGATCATGGCATGTGTGCCACTCGTGAGAAGCAACATATCAGGCATGCCGAAATATCATGGCCCCACTGGGCCATGATATTTCGGCATGCCTGATATGTTGCTTCTCACGAGTGGCACACATGCCATGATCTATGGTGTGGTTATAATTAAACTTTACCTGTTTAACATGTTATAACACAGAGACTAATTACCACACACATACCAAACTCAGTAGCATTATTGTCAAAGACAAAGGAAAGGGAAATAATGCAGAATCAATTCAATTGGAACACTTCTAATGTGCTGCTATGGTACATCATACTATTACATACTGGAACCATTATTGTTGCAAAAGGGGCTCAATATGGTGCCCATCAGTGTCCAGAAGAGTCTGAAAGTGCAGGATTGAATTTTGCACAGCAGAACAAAGCATGTCTGTAGATATGCTGTCTACCTCTCTTGATATGCTGCACTTCAGATCAGCATGTGTGAATGTTGCCCTGGTAAACCCTGCCCCACAACCACAGATCACAGGGAGTGAGATCAGGTGATCATGCCAGCGAAGCATCTGGAAAAGATTGGCTGTCCAAAAATCTTCAGCTTTATCAGTTTCTATGAATGTAGTAACTGGAGACTACTACTAACCCAACCAAAACGTCTAGAGCAGCAGAAAAGTGAATCCCTACTGTACTTCATTAAAGGTGGCCACTGCACACTTGCTAATTAATACTTATTTGAGAGAGTGGCACTATAAAAAAGAAGTGTGGCAGCAGAGTAAGAAATAATAAACAATATTTATTAAGAGGACATTACTAAATGATACTTGGACACAATTTGATGCATGGAACTTGGTTTCCTAAACTTAATATCGTGATATGTAAATAATCTTGCTGTCTCTTGGCAGTCTATGCTGTTGTTGCTATAACTGATACTAGTAATTACATATACCCTTGATAATCCAGTTTCTCCATAAAAAGCAACTGCTAAGGCAGGAAGTAGTACATAGTATTCAGAGCACTGTACTGACTGACTGGAGGCACTGAACTGAATTGTCTAATGGCTGAATAATAACTGTCTGAATGTCTACAGTGTGCTGTGTTTTGGTGCCTATTGGCAGGAGAATCTACAAGTCCACCAGTACAAGGCACAAGCAGTGTAGTCAGCAGTTAACAGCTCTGCCTGTGGCTGTTGTCCACATTATCAATAGGCATATACAATGTGCTGAAGGCAGTAACATGGAAGAAGGAAGAGGCCTGCGTTTGTGAACATCATCTGGAACTGAGAAGTTCTGGGCTAGTGGTTATACCAGTGAGGTGGTGGCCTCATGCAGTATTTGTTGTATACCTCTTGTGTGCATCAGCACAAATGTTAAACACCAAAATATATTTGGACATTTTCATCAAACCAAAAGAAATTTATTGAATAATATGATACAGGACAGTCCTGAATGGACTGCAAGTAATGTTTATCTTTATTCCTTCCATTAATTGTACACCTGTTACATTATAAAGATAAGATTCTAATCTCCCTACCAGACAATTTAAAAATTAAAAATTGTTTCTGTACATGTGTTATCAGTTTTGTGACTGCAGTGTTTCTGTAACAGAAATGGAATAGAGATGATACAGTAGCAGTCCTGACAGTCGACAGACCCAAAACAGAAAATATCATAGGATCCATCAGGGAGTTGGATAAAGTGCTAATGGGATGTAGTAAAAATACCTGGCAAGTGATTGTTTACGATGGTTTCAATAATGATTTCATCTTGGACAGTATTGATTGAGGACACTAAAAATTACTTACGTCTTTCTTTGATTTGTTCCTCACAACTAACAGTGCCAAAAATAGGTGGTACAGCAATTTATAAATCCAACGGTCTTTTGTGAAAGAGACTTGAGTTCTACAATAAATGGTTTATCTGAACCATAAAGCACAAATGGCAAGAATAAAGCATCTCCATCCATCGTGTTTGGCTAAGAAGGGAAACATGGAGTTTCGTAAAATTATAAGTGCAGACTCAATCACACAGTTCAGAGAGAAATTACAGGATGAACCCTAGTACAAAATTTACCAAGGCGAAACTGCAGATGAGAAATGCAATTCTTTTCCCAAATACTCTTACAGCACTAAGAATTTTTATTTCCCTTCCAACTGGTCATGAATAATTGCAGTGGAAGTTGAGACAAATGGTGGCTAACACAAGGGTTCAAAATATCTTGTGCCAGGATTATTTAACGTAGAGGACTAGCTCTAATAAAGACATTAAGGTGCACTTCAAAAAATACTGCAAAATCCTTCAGTGTGTCATAAAACACAATGTTCTATGAAGGAAAAATACACAATCCCAAGAACAAAAGGTCGCAAGTTGAGTTATTGTTAAGCATGAATCGCCTAAAAAGGCAACTTATCAAAGTTTTAAACCTGACTAGGAGCACATTGAAGAGACAGAAGAGTTTTACTACCTGAGAAGTAATAAAAGTAAAAGACTGTAGCTGGAAGAAATACATAGTGTCAAGAATTGCACAACACAAAAGTGTTTTCTATAAAGAGAACAACCAGTAACATTCAAAAATGACAATAATTCATGAAAAAAAAACTATGTTTGATGTACAGCCGTGTATAAGTATGAATCTTGAAGAATGGGGTAGACAGAAATTAAGAAATCAGAAGCCTTTGAAATTCATTATTTCAAGAGATTGTTGATTACCAAATGAATTTAGTGAGGAAGGAATGAATGAAATCTGCAGTCAGTCAAAGAAAATACAAACTGCATTAAGAACATAATATATTAAATATCTGGAATAGATACAATTGGTTGTGCACCTATAATGAAATGAGCTATTGTTGGAAACTACAGTTGAAGGGATGGTCCAAGAAAAGAGTAGCACTGGCAGACCTAGATATTAGTACATTCATGTAAGATGCAGCAGTTATGCTGAAATTAAGGGGGTACTTTGCAGGCAACAAGACTTGAAAGGGCATCATGCGAACTCTTTGTTGATGGTCAAACCAACAATAATGCAAGTGATATTCAGCTCCCTGTTGACTATAGATGTGACATATAATGTGTTACATTCATATTATTAGCCATTAAATTCAGTCAGGAATTCTTCCTAACAGTAGGGCAAAATGTATTGATAAACTATGTACCAGAAAAATCAGAAAATGAAATATTCGCCCTCTCCCCTCCTGAAATGGTTTCAGATATCATAATCAGGAAACAGAGGTTCATATTAACAAAAGATATCATTATAATGAAACCCCATGTGCAGTGAGAAAATATAAAATATTATCATCTATAAGGTTTGATACTTATTATCACAACATAAATTATTTACAAAAGAACTCTTCACAAACAGTGATTATTGTTGATGGTACAAGGATTTTGATAAAATGCCTAAACACATCAGTACTCACAGAATCAAACATGTAGGGAACCAGGGCTTCAACTAGCTCACACCAAACAGCTTAACTTGTTATCTTTCAAAACTCTGCACTATGCAATTGTGAACAAATGAAAAAATCTTACTGGTACCATAAGTAGAAGTGAATGGGCACAAACTTAATAAAACTTTATTTATGAAATTCACAGACATTCTGACTGATTAGAAACAAATGTGGCATCCTATGGATGTAATCAACATTTTGCTAGCTTTTCATGTAGTAATCTCTGTGACTGTCTTGCCTTGCATATAGACTTGCTAGTGTATACTGCATTATTTTACTCAGTACTGTCCTATTGCATAATCTTATGAAGCAATGTGGTTCAGGTTAAAAAGTTTTGCCGCTGTTGTGGTGTTCAGTATGAATATTTCATGAAGTCGCAGGTTGCTGGTCACTGACCAAGTGGATATCAGAAATTGGTGATGCTGTTCTTTATAGAGAGGTCATACCACTAGAAACTGTAATGAAGTGCAAGAAGGTGTGCAGGGAATGAATGCTTGTTATGGACATTGTTAATAGATTCTAAAAATAAATAAATGCAACACATAAAAGTTAGAATGACCCTTAATGTTTGATTAAACAAGTGTCATATGTGTCATGGTGTGGTTTACTCTTACAATGCCGAGAGAATAAGTTGCTAAAAGAATCAAGCGACATATTGTTTCCTCCTACATATACCTCGCAAGAAGGCCATGAAGGTCAAATATAGAGGGGTTCTAGTCCACATTGAGGCTTACCAATAGTTGTTATTCCCATGAGTGGCAGAGGAGAGGTGGACAAGAAGTGGTCATAAATTACCATATGCCATGCACCATAAGGTGGTGTCTGATGTATAGAAGTAGAAAGAAATGGTAATTTCGTAATTTTTTTCCAAATTCATCAGTTTTGATCTACAGTTCATAACCAATTAATTGCTGTCAGAGTCGACATCTGGCCCTGGAAATGTCGCACACTTGATTCCTAAATCTATGTGTAACTATTATAGAATAAATCAAAATCTTCTGGTATCTTTAGGTCTCTTCTACCTTCTTTTATGATTCTGAAAGAAAGTGTTAGCGATGATTAAATTAGGTTAAAAATGGTTCAAATGGCTCTAAGCACTATGGGACTTAACATCTGAGGTCAACAGTCCCCTAAACTTAGAACTACTTAAACCTAAATAACCTAAGGACATCACACACATCCATGCCCAAGGCAGGATTCGAACCTGCGACCCTAGCAGCAGCTACTGAAGCTCCTAGAAGCTCTCGGCCACAGAGGCCGATTAAATTAGGCTCTTTGCAAAATTCTACCAGGTGGATTCCTCTTTCATCCCTTTCCCCAGTCTATCTTCACTTAAAATTTTTCCTTCTCTTCCTATTCCTACTTTCAAATTCCACTCCCCCATCACAATTAAATTTTCGCCTCGTTTGACACTCTGAATAATTTCTTTTATGTCACTATACATTTCCTCAATCTTTTCATTTTCTGCTGAGTTAGTTGAGATGTAAACTTGAACTACTGTGATAGGCATGGTCTTCGTGTCTATCTTGGCTATGATAATGTACTCACTATGCTGTTCATAGTAGCTTACCCACATTCTTATTTCCTTTTTCACTATTAAATTCATTCCTGCATTACCCCTGTTTGAATTCATATTTATAAGCCAGTATTCAACTGACCAGAAGTCCTGTTCCTCCCACCACTGAACTTCACTGAATCCCACTACATCTAACTTCTGCACATCTATTTCCCTTTTTAAATTTTCTAATCTATCTGCCCAATTAAGAGATCGAACATTCCATGCTCTAATCCATAGAATGCAAGCTTTTTTTCTCCTGATGATGCCATCCTCCTGAGTTTTCTCCGCTTGAAGATCCAAATGATGGACTATTTTACCTAAGGAATATTTTATGCAAGTAGACACAATCATCATTTAACCATACAGTAGAGTTGCATGTCCTCAGGTAAAATTATGGCTGTATTTTCCCCTTGCTTTCAGCTTGTACCAACACAGAAAGGTCATTTTGGTTGATGTTACAAGACCACATCAGTCAAGCATCCAGACTGTTGCTTCTGCAAATACTGAAAATGCTGCTGCCTTTCTTTAGTAACCACTCATGTGTGTAGTCTCTCAACAGCCAACCCTCCATTGTGGTTGTACCTATGGTACAGCTATCTTTATCACTGAGGCGCACAAGCCACCCCACTAATGGCAAGGCCCAGGGTTGGTGGGAAGCAGTCCATCAGTTATAGCACGTATGTTATCAGGGAGTAGCAATCTATTCTTCCTCTTCTCCCAGTTTCCAGTAACCGTGCAGGACTAACATTTTATTATAACGCTGTTGTGACCAAGGTGTTTCATCCACTTAGTCTTGGTGATGACTTTGCATTTCTATTAGGATACTGGGAACTTCGAAGGGAAATGAAAAAACACAAATATGTAGCTCTTACTTTTTCTGTCTCTTTGTAAACTCTTACTTATAGCAGGGTATATGAGACACTCATTAATGTAAAAATACATTTCTTCATACATTGATGCACAGCAGGAATTGCAAAGTTAAGTAACAGTTACTTCTAATGGGTGACGTTTTTAGCATACATGCAGTCTCCAACAGATTGCTTCACATTCCCTCATAGAAGCGACTGAAATGTTGTTGCAGCTCATTCGACAGTCTAGACTAGAGCATGCTGTACTGCAAACTGGTAAACAACAGATTATTAAAAGTGTGCTCCTGTAGATGATTGCTCTTTCTCTCTCCGCAGCGACTATATGATCACCCAGTATCACTGAGCAAGAGTGAGGATTTCCGTGGAATAAATTAGATATCAGCATTGAAGCACCACATAGACAAACCCACTCATTGAAGGATACTGTTACTTTGACATCACCACATCTAAGATCTTCAAATACCAACACCGACATAATTCCCATGTTACACGTTTACAGGTGCTGTTGTTTAAACTGGTACAGATATTTAACAGGATTATTTGCACGTCAAGTAGCTGTGTTGTAACGAGTTCACCACATCTGTTAGGAAAAAGAAAAAAATGCTTATTAGTTAAGAACACTACTGGCCATTAAAATTGCTACACCACGAAGATGACGTGCTAAAGAAGCGAAATGTAACCAGCAGGAAGAAGATGCTGTGATATGCAAATGATTAGCTTTTCAGAGCATTCACACAAGGTGGGCGCCGGTGGCGCCACCTACAACGTGCTGACATGAGGAAAGTTTCCAAACGATTTCTCATACACAAACAGCAGTTGACTGGCGTTGCCTGGTGAAACGTTGTTGTGATGCCTCGTGTAAGGAGAAGAAATCCGTACCATCACGTTTCCGACTTTGATATAGGTCGGATTATAGCCTATCGAGATTGCGGTTTATCGTATCGCGACATTGCTGCTCGCGTTGGTTGAGATCCAATGACTGTTAACAGAAATATGGAATCGGTGGGTTCAGTAGGGTAATAAGGAACGCCGTGCTGGATCCCAACGGCCTCGTATCACTAGCAGTCGAAATGACAGGCATCTTATCCGCATGGCTGTAACGGATCATGCAGCAACGTCTCGATCCCTGAGTCAACAGATGGGGACGTTGGCAAGACAACAACCATCTGCACGAACAGTTCGACGATGTTTGCAGCAGCATGGACTATCAGCTCGGAGACCATGGCTGCGGTTACCCTTGACGCTGCATCACAGACAGGAGCGCCTGTGATGGTGTACTCAACGACGAACCTGGGTGCACGAATGGCAAAACGTCATTTTTTCGGATGAATCCAGGTTCTGTTTACAGCATCATGATGGTCGCATCCGTGCTTGGCGACATCGCGGTCAACGCGCATTGGAAATGTGTATTCGTCATCGCCATGTTGACGTATCACCCGGCGTGATGGTATAGTGTGCCATTGGTTACACGTATCGGTCACCTCTTGTTCGCATTGACGGCACTTTGCAACTGAGGACGCACCATTTCAGATGTGTTACGACCCGTGGCTCTATCCTTCATTCGACCCCTGCGAAACCCTACATTTCATCAGGATAATGCACGACCGAATGTTGCAGGTCCTGTATGGGCCCTTCTGGATAAAGAAAATGTTAGACTGCTGCCCTGGCCAGCACATTCTCCAGGTGTCTCACCAATTGAAAACGTCTGGTCAATGGTGGCCGAGCAACTGGCTCGTCACAATATGCCAGGCACTACTCTTGATGAACTGTGGTATCGTGTTGAAGCTGCATGGGCAGCTGAACCTGCACACGCAATCCAAGCTCTGTTTGACTCAATGCACAGGCGTATCAAGGCCGTTATTACGGCCAGAGGTGGTTGTTCTGGGTACTAATTTCTCAGGATCTATGCACCCAAATTGCGTGAAAATGTAATCACATGTCTGTTCTAGTATAATATATTTGTTCAATGAATACCCGTTTATCACGTGCATTTCTTCTTGGTGTAGCAATTTTAATGGCCAGTAGCGTATATTTTTTCTGAGTTCATTCTTATTTATCATCATCAGTGCTAATATTTATTTTCTGACTGTCTTGCAATGGGGGGTATTCCTAAACACTTCAACATGTGTACCCTTTGTGATTTCTCACATGGCGGTAAAAGATTTATGGGTAGCTGTTAACAAATATTTTTTTCCTGCAGCAGTTTATGCAACTTCAAAAGAGTAAAAAAGTTTATAATATCAGGTTTCAGTATAAAAGAATAAATACTCTGAGGTCTACACTCAGTACTTCACTATCTCTCCAGCAAAAATCAACAAGGTTATTATGTTTGACAGAATACCTGGTAAGTGCAGAGCAACAGTTCTCATTGTAAACTTGTGTGAGGGCAGTGAATGTATATTGTAATTTATGACCACTGTTGCATGTACTAGTACTCTGAACATATCTATTAACTCGTTCTTAAAGGAGAATGCTGACTCCATGAAATTAGTGTATTCAAGCACTCTGCTTAGTCCAGATGTTCTGGATCTTGTGAAACTAGTTATCTCCTAATATGTCATGATGATTAAGCTGGATAACTAAATTTTTGATGAGAAAGAAGAAGAGGATTATGTTAATCCATATCACCCGAGATAGTGACTAAAATCTAGAAAAATGTAGAACATTCTTTTAGATATTTGTAGAAAACTTACTCAGAGACATTGTAGTTTGAATGCTAGATACTATTGTTTGTTTCCTACATAATGTATACCACTCTTATGTGACACTTCATACAGATTTCACTGGCTACCTCAATTGGTTAAGAGTGAGTTCACAATGCCAAATTGATTACCAACTATACTGTGAGGGGTGTAAAAGGAACAAATAAAATAATTTTGTACTACACATGTTTTCTTCCTACAGAAATGTTTATTCAATGTAGTTGAACCAGTCGGTTGATAATGTTAATGTGGCTATTCTACTTCAGACATGTATAAGCCTATGTTTATGAATCACCTACCTTATTCACTTAGCTACTACGATCACAAATCTTTATAAACTCTTACTTCAGATTAAACAACATGATGGGATGGCAATGAAGCTACTCTGTTTATGAGTCACAGCACCCTGGCTGGCTGATTACAGTGTGTTAGCACAAGGACATCAGTATACTCATTATTTACTAGTTTACACATGGCATCCAATCTGACCAGTACACAGATGTCCTATTAATGTCTGGATACTTTTGATCATATATGGTTTATGCACTCTGCATTTCCTTTTCTAGTCACACTGATGCAGAGTGTGAAGGAGATCACTATAGCCACCAATGGACTTATTGAGACAGGGCTAATCTTATCTGTCTGGTCGGGAGGTGGGTGGCGGGGGTTCTGCCACTGAGACAGATGATGACAGCACACTTGTGCATGACAGCTCAGAATTGAGGCAGCCTTTAGTGAGGACACATTGCATGGTATGTGTAACTGGTATGCAAAATTTTAGACAGAGCACAAAGGGGAGGAAAGGACAGGGAAGGGAAAGACAGGAGAGGGAAGGGGGATTACACCATTTTTATGTAAGTCAATTAGTGTATTGTACCAACTTGCAATTTTTATGGGCTATCTTACCAGTCTGCCAATTTTACAGCCTAGCATACGTCATTTTTATGTAAGGTAATTAGCCCATCCTACCAACTTGCCATTTTTGTGGCCCATATGATCAGTTTGCCAATTCTGTGGCCTATCCTACCAGTTCCCAGATCTGAAGCCATACAACTGGCCAAATTAATTATGGTTCTCTCACTACAGAGCACAGACCTTGAGAGATTCCTACTGTAGAGAGCAAATTGGCCAAGAGCAACAGCACATGATGACATCAGTTTTTATGTAACGTAATTGGCCGAGAGCAAAGTTGGGGAAGGGGACATGGGGAAGGGAGGGTAGTGGAGGAGATGACAGAGGAAGGATGCGAGAGGAGGGGAGGAGTGACTATGAAGATAACAAGGTGACCTGGAAGTCAAGGTTAAGACCATCCAGAACATACACTGCTATCCTATTAATGATCATGTAGCCTCAGTTATAGGTAAAGCAGAATGCAGACTGGATTTCATTGGCAGAATTCTAGGGAAAAGCAATCACTCTACAAATAAGACTGCATACCAAACACTCATGCAACACGTCTTAGGATATTGCTCAAGTATGTGGCGCCTATACCAAACGGGACCAACACGGGATATTGAAGAGATACAAAGAAAGGCAGCAGGAACGATCTCACTTTTGTTCAATCCAGAAATGCTAAAACAACTGAACTGGCAGACGCTTAGATTGGCCTAAAATATTCCATGAAAACCTAAATAGAAATTTTTCAGAACCTATTTCAAATGATGAATCTAGGAAAATATTACAACCCTCTATGCATTGCTCATATAAGAACCAGTAAAACAAGATTAGATTAATTACAGCACGTACAGAGCCATTTAAGCAATCATTCTTCCCACAATCCACACATTAATGGAATGGGAGGAACCTCTAACGGTACAGTGGTACATAATCCCTGCCGCGCAATTCACAGTAATTTACAGAGTAGAGATGAAATTATAGATGTATGACCTGAGAGAAGACTGCCCCAAATTATAGTTCAAAATTTGTTGAGATACCTATGCAGGTGCAATACTGTTATTCAAGTACTTATAGGACCGCTAAGTATTTGTAGACGATGCAGAGTTTCTTTCCCCAACGAACGTTAAATTATTTAAATTCTTCAATAACTTAAATGTGCTGTGCTTTTATTTCTGCCAGTATGTAAGTTTCCACCGTCTGCTATAAAACTTCTCAAAAGAAAATTGGCGAAGACTCGTAAGTTTACTGTTGATTTCATGTCATCTACAATTCTCCTTATATAAAACAAAAATAAGACAACTTTATACAAGTTATGGCACTGTACGTATTCAACTAAATATCAGAGAGTGTAGATGGATATGACAATACTAAGGGACCATTGTAAATTACTTTTCACATCATGTACAGAGTTCTTGAACTATCCAGAAACGTTATATCTGTTACATCCATCACTCGTAAATTGGAGCGATGAAACAGTTTTTGCCAATAATTACTGAATTTGGCCTCACAGTTCAACTGAAAAGTGGCCATTAGAGTAACTCCCTCATACATTGAAACAAAGAGAAGAACTGGTACAGAAGTCACCAAGTATAAAATGAAACGAGTTGCCACTTCTTCTATCGTTGATGGTCCTTGTGTATTTGTAGGCTGCAATTTTAGTTTTAGTATTGTTAATAATAAACGTTTTAGTCATGGTAGCTGTTGGTGCTGTGCCTGCTGTTCCTATTAAATGTACGAGAAATACCGTAGTGATGTTCATGTTTCTAAACACAGTTCCGATGAAGCTTGCAAAGATAGTAGACTTTCTACAGTATTCACAGATGGTAGCCTAATGCGGCGAAGCGCGGGAATAGAAACGCAAGGAAGTAATCGTAGCGCACCATAGTGCAAGATAGGCAAGAAGTGTTATTAGGTTAATGTGAAATCAATTCCTATCAGTTCAGGCAACAAATCAGTGAGCCTATCAATTAAGAATTGGAGGTAAGACGCCACTATACGGTTCTAGTTATCTGGCTTTTATTTCAGTTTGTTACCTTCTATCTTTTATGCCCTCTTTTGCTTCACTACTTTAGTAACTATTTAACGTAAGAAAAAATTTGCAAGCACCTTATTGATGCACAGTAAATTGACTAGGTAGTTTGTTGTGTATTTTCCACACAATGTTTGCGTAAGCTGCTGGTGCTTTTCTTGGGCTAATTGTAAGTAACTCGCATCCTATCTACCTAATATCAAACCAGGGCTACACTCTTGCCATTTTACTAGGATCTCCATAGTATTAGTTTCCTTTTGTGACTCACAAAAATTGTATATCTTTCAGGGGGTACTGTACTTCATTTTTTTATACTTTTCTCACTTTCGATTATCTTACTGGGTGGTATCTATGAGAGTACATATTTCGTTCACTACAAACTGACGTACAAAGTCTGCGCTAGTATGTTTAATGCAGGTCGCATGTGAAGCGTTTTTGCCACCATTAGTTTTTGGCTGACGTATTCTGTGTAACACAGTATACTAGAGACACTTTTTTAATGTGTTGCAATGACAATGTGTCAAGTCTGTGTTTGGTGCAATGTATCAGAGAATCCAGCGACTGCAGAAAGCCAGGTACTGGTAACAGTGTTTCCGTGCCAAAGAGGTGTGCAAATAAATTTATATAATGGTACAAAATAGCTGTATTACTATATTTTTCTACAACTACTGTAACATTTGGAATAAACTTGGTGAAGTAACGTTAACCCCTCTCCCTCTATTCTTCACCTCCTCCTATTGCCTTCACTCTGTAGCTATTCATTCCTACATGTGTTGCGCTTCCCGTTTATGGAGGAAATTCGAGAAAAAGTCCGTGTGTTTCTTGGAATGGTGTTAGTTGTATGTCTTATTTTTTAGGCACATGTGATATAACCTACCTGCACCTATGTCTGTGCTTTGAAACCAACTTTATATTGTATGCCAGGTGGTACATATTATTCCAGTGGCCTAGTTTCAGTTTTAAGAGACAAGTAATCCCATACCGAGTGAGGTGGTGCAGTGGTCAGCACACTAGACTCACATTCGGGAGCATGATGGTTCAAACTCACGTCTGGCCATCTAGATTTAGGTTTTCCATGATTTCACTAAATTTTGCAAGGAAAATGCTTGGATGGTTCCTTTGAAAGGTCATGACGCCCTTCTCCATCCTTACAATCCAGGCTTGTGCTCCGTTTCTAATGTCCTCAAGGCTGACAGGATGTTAAAACCCAATCTTCCTTTTCCTTTCTTCACTAATCCCATGTATGGTGTCCTGTCTATCGTTATTCTGTATGAGTCACGTGCATAAAGAAGATACCGGGCTATCTGTTGTAAACTATTTTAATTACTCTAAGATATGAGTCTGTTGTAACTGATACATCGTACTGTTTTGGAAGGGTCCATGTTGACTAACTCGTAAAGCATCCAAACTCTGATGTTTTCTATGTATCTTGTGTCCTAGAGGCTCCTGCAAATAAATGATACTCCCCATAAGTGAATCATTAGATTGCGCATCATTGGTACCTGTCTGCCTGTTTTCATATTAGAGATAAGTTTTTTACACAATTAATTTTTAAATTACACCAGAAAGAAGAACCACAAAAATTACAATAACTCAGAAATTGGTGCGGTAAATGAAGTGAAGTTTAAGTGGAGTAGATTAAATAACAGGGTATAAATTTGTCAATAAATGACAAATAATTTATGTTCAATATCAAAATATGTATGAAATGTACACATTAAGTGTTCCACCTTAATGTAGCCCAAGTTGTATCGTTGCAGAGTGTAATTACTCTGAATAGGAATCCTGCACATAGAAGAAGTGACACAAAAGTAATGAATATTCTATTCCTGCAGTTGGAGGGGTGGTGTTGAGATGTTCTCCCATTAGGTTCCGCAACATCAGTGGACCGCTTGTAATTGTTGGGATGTATTAGCTATATTAGTGTGCTAGTTCTTGTAAATTCTGTCTAGTGAAGTTTGCTCCACCTCTTTAGTGCCCCAAAAATGCTTCCTTTTCTAGGGAAAATGAAAACGCCCCATATATAACTTCAAGGGTGTGGGGTAAATTTGTTTCTCATCTTTCTTGATTAACATGTATATTTGTGAGCTACAGCTCAACTTTCTCTTCTTGTGAAGCTTTACATCAATAACCAATTTACACTCATCATTTCTTCTCATTTAGATATTTAATAATGTTACCTCAGCACTCTGTGACATGTGGAGACTGTGTATCATATAAGTAAGATGACAACCATATATAAGATATGTAGTGAGCTCCTACTCCTCAAGTACAATGTTCGCCAGGTTTTTTCACTCTCCACTCACATGCTTGGTTTAGGAATGTATACCTTGATAGATATTTCCTTTAGTGAAATGATTTAGTGGACTCCTCGAGATCCTAGTTGTTTCAATTGTACAGCTGTCAAAAATTTGGGAAAAAAGTTACAGGCTGAAACACCTAGAAATGAATGATATGATGATGTGTCACATAAACTGATATGATGAATACTTGTTTTTAGGTATGTTTCTAGGAAATTCAGGGCAACAAGGCTCGGTATATGTACCTACACAAATAATGATTGTAATTTCACACTCTCATATCTAAAGAGATATACAATGTGAGTGATATTATGTGTATTTGCAACGCCAACCACGAATTTGTCTCTTTCATTGCACACTTGTTTGCTTGTATTTACAACTACCATAAAATGTGAATCCAGCATATTGAAATGTTAGAATATGATTAGTTCATGTTTTAAAACAAAGTCAGTTGAGATTAAATATATAAAGAGTACTCTTCCTTGAGACTACCATGTGCTTACCAATCTCCGATGATGAGTATATTACTTGTGTAGGCAGATTGTAGTAGCTTTAATACTAGTGTAGGAGGGGGACATTTCAAACACAGAAATTTGTTAATGAGGATATGGGGTTGGAGTGTCTTTTGAGGATATGGAATTTAAGTTTCTCTTTATAACAGAGATAAGTGAGATGTGATCTTAAGCTTTCCGGACAAATCAAGTGTTTGTATTGTTCTTGGGTGTTCAGCCAAGTGCAGTTGTTTAGGGAACATGATATTTTCACACTGTACCTTAATGTCATTTAGGATAATACCTATAGAATGAGTGTCTTTGCTATGTTGTGCCTCCTTTAGACTCATCACTCCACACTCTTCCTTCACTACACTGCCACAGGCCTCATAAGATGGAATTGTAAGGGAAGGCGCTGTCATCAAATTCTGGTTCATTCATCAGTAAAACATCAAATTAGGCAAGATTTCAACAATTTAAATGAAGAATACACTTTTGAGAGTTGCTGCATGGAACTTGAGGACTATAATAAGCTGATATTCAGCATACATTGCACCCTGGTTACTCAATCTCCTGCAGTTTTCTAGTCAAACCTGAAAATTTACTTCATAAATTCAAAACTTTAAAGTTACGTAAAAATATTGTTTTTAAGCTGATTTTACTATAGATGTGAAAAAATTACAAATTTGCCTTTAAGCTGAAGTAGCTCATGTGCAGACATGGTTTTATTTGTAGAAATGATAAGGACAACTGCTTCATCTGCATCCTGCATATATAGCATTGCTAGTAGCTTAATTTACGGAGTAACAGAAAAATGTGTAGTAAACTTAGGGATCTCAGGTGACTGCACTCTGTTAGTGCCATTACCTTGTGTTAGCCCAAAGTACACGAATAGGAAAGTCAGAAGTTTTAGACAAGAAAATATAGAAATATTTGTCTATGAAATCAGCCTCTCATGGCCATTTGCTGCAAAGTCCTCAGTAAATAAAAATTTTAATAACCCTCTGGAGGCCTTCTTGGCAGTGTCCAATGAATAAGTTCCTTTTATAACTTTCAAAACTAACACATCTAAGAAGGGATCATAGATAACAAGGGGTATTCTGATTTCAAGTATGAGGAACAGAGAACTTCATATGGAGGCAAAAGCATATTCAGACCTAGAATTCTTAAATTATGTAAGGCAATATAAAAATCTTTAATGAAGTAGTCACACAAGCCAAAAAATTGGCGAATAATAATTACATTTCAAATGCTAAAAATAAGTATAAGGCAATATGGTCCATTTTAAAGAATGAAATAGGTATCAAAAAAGGCAGACAACCAAAACTTAAACTAGTAGTTGCAGGTGAGACTGTTTTGGGCCCTACACAGATCTGTGAAACTTTTAACAGCCACTTAACAAATCCGTGTAAAACTGATCAACTTTCACCTCCAAACTTGTATCCTGTTTCCACTTTATTTTAGTCCATTGCATTCAAATTCACCTATATGTCCTGTTTTGAAGTAACAGCTGATATCATAAAGTCCTTTAAGAACTTAAATTCTGTAGGCTCTGATGAAATTCCTACAAAAATTATAATGGCAGTCATCCCAAGTATTGCAATTATCTGTCATTTATAATCAGTCAATCTTTCAAGGCAGGATGTTTTCCCGACAGACTGAAATATGGTCAAATATGATGCATTTATATATATATATATATATATATATATATATATATATATATATATATATATATATCACACAGTCGGTAATTATTGATCAATCTAATTGTTATCAATATTTTCCCAAATATTTGAAAGAGTGGCATGTAACCAGATAATTAACTATAATAATCTGCAAGATATTATCCAGAACAATCAGCATGGTTTCCAAAGAGGGCTAGGCCATCAATGAACTTATTAAAAAAATTAGTAGTGGTTTAGATAATAAAATGAATGTATCGAGGATTTTTGTGCCCTTTGACACATTAGACCACAAACTACTTGTTCATAAGCTGTGACCATATGTTTTTAGTGAAAATTCACTGAGTTGGATGTCATCTTAGCTAATAAACAGGAAACAAAGAGTATTAGCAGACGAAAATACTTTTTCTCTTAGTGTGGTGGTGGTGGTGGTTAGTGTTTAACGTCCCGTCGACAACGAGGTCATTAGAGACGGAGCGCAATCACAGGTTAGTGAAGGATTGGGATGGAAATCGGCCGTGCCCTTTCAAAGGAACCATCCCGGCATTTGCCTGAAACGATTTACGGAAATCACGGAAAACCTAAATCAGGATGGCTGGAGATGGGATTGACCCGTCGTCCTCCTGAATGCGAGTCTAGTGTGCTAACCACTGCGCCACCTCACTCGGTTTTTTTCTCTTAGTGATGAATACCACAAAATATGGTGCCATATGAAAGCGGTGAATGAAAATGGGCGTAGTAGGCTAATTTACTGGCCTATTTATCACCAAAACTTGCAATAACCCTAGTAGCATAAGTAGCAGAACCTTAACATTTTAGCAGATTGTCAGTGTGTTTCTTCCAATTCAGATTCAACTCAGTCGTTTCCAGACTAGGATGCCTTACCTCAAACTGATACATTTACTCCTTTCTGTGATCCCTGAAAGTTTGTAATATCAGCACAGAACCACTCCCTACATAATTCCATGCAACAAGAGAGAACTGAATTGTGCAAAATAATGGGAGCCTTCTTCCATGTTGGTCAACGGAATGAGAATTATTTCTAAGAACAAATCATGTGATAGGGAACTTCATGAATAGCACGTCAGTGCACCAACTCAGTTTCAGTTTCCTATCAATATGGGCTTTGGTAGCTCAGATGGTAGAGTACTTGCCTGCGAAAGGCAAAGGTCCCGAGTTCGAGTCTCGGTCGGGCACACAGTTTTAATCTGCCAGGAAGTTTCATATCAGTGCACACTCTGCTGCAGAGTGAAAATCTCATTCTGGAAACATCCCCCAGGCTGTGGCTAAGCCATATCTCCGCAGTATCCTTTCTTTCAGGAGTGCTACTTCTGCAAGGTTCGCAGGAGAACTTCTGTAAAGTTTGGAAGGTAGGAGACGAGATACTGGCAGAAGTAAAGCTGTTAGTACCGTGCGTGAGTCGTGCTTCGGTAGCTCAGATGGTAGAGCACTTGCCCGCGAAAGGCAAAGGTCCCGAGTTCGAGTCTCGGTCGGGCACACAGTTTTAATCTGCCAGGAAGTTTCTAATACATGCACCTTGGACTTTTCGGTATTAGTCTGTACACATTCTGTCACAGTTCAGAAGTAATTCCCTAAAGTAGTGAGTAGTGATTAGAATGCTTACTCACTTCTTGCACAGCTGATATCTAAAAACTAGGCCTTGTGTTTGTCACAATTATGGGTTTCTTAAATAATAATGTTACCTCCTGTTCCAATTTTTTTATTTCGGTGATTTAATGTTTGTGGAAATTGCATGATTTCTAAAAACATGGTGATTACCACATTTTTCTGAAATTCCTAACGCAATATACACTATATGATTCAAATTATCTAGACACAGTGGACGTTAATACGAGGTGTTACCACTTTCCTCCTTATTGACAGCTTTAACTCTGCCAGGGACACTTTCAATGAGCTGTCTGAATGTGTGTGGAGGTATGGCAGCCCATTAAGTTACAACCAGAGAAGGTAGCTATGTGCGCTGGAGTCGTTAGTGAAGTCAACATTCTAACTCATGAGAAAAGGAGTTGCATTGAGTTTGTATTGGGGCTCTGGGCAGGCCAGTCCATTTAAGGAATGTTTTTGTTTACAAACCATTCCCACACAGATGCTGCTTTGTGACAGAGTGCATTGTCATGCTGATACAGTCATTGTCTCCAAACTGATCCCCTACTTTACAAAATACAGAGTACTGTAAAATGTGATCTTGTCCTTCTGCATTTAGCATTTTTGGAAGTGCATCAAGACTGCCACACCCCATCCATGAAAACCTCACTCATACCATAACACTACCTCCTTCATATTTCACTGTTGGCTCTACAGATGAAGATAAGTAATATCCTCAAGGCATTTTCCAAACTCCAACCCTTCAGTTGGATTGCCTTAGAATGTAGCATGATTTGTCACTCCAAATCAATCATTTCCAGTCATCCACTGTTCAGTGCCATTGCTCCTTATGCCATCTCAAGTGTATTTTACCATTGGCTACAGAAATGTGTGGCTTATGAGGAGTAGCTCGAACATTGTGCCTCATTTTTAACTCCATATCCACAGTCATTGTGGTAGATAGACTGATGGTAGTACTTTGGAACTCAGCAGTGATTCCTTTTATTGGTTTCACACAGTTTTGCACAACCACCATCGCCAGTGCTTAATGGACCCTGTTCATTATACATGAGGTCTAGCTAGTTGTGTGAGTTCCTTCACATTTGCACTTCATGATCACATCACCAGCAGTCAACTTCTTCAAATTGAAAGGGTGTAAATGACTCTGATGGATTTGTTACTCAGGTGACATCCAATGCCCAGTCCACAGTCAAAGTCAGTGAGCTGTCCCAATCAACCCATTCTGATGTTATTGCTTCTTTATTGAAAACAAAATACTCTCCACCTCCTTTTATACTGGTGCGTCCACCTCTCATGTCATTGCGGTCAATTCAGCATTAAATATTAGTATCCAGGAAGTTTTTCATCGGATAGTGTACCTTAATCTCTGATTTATCACCTATTTGTCACTCACATGTATCATATACAAAAATTTTGTTACTAATATAATTTATGAATAATTCAGAATTTCATCTATTGTGTCATTTACTGAAGTGTCTTTCCCATTGATATTCTTCTGACTCTGTCTCAATATTCTGAGCTTTTTATCATTAGTTTTATATTACACATTGTTTTATTCAGTAGACCTAACTAACAAATGCCTTTCTACACTACATGTTGGGATGTATATATAATACGAACCAGTTCAAAGCAAGACATTAACACTTTTGGTCTCCTTGATCAGCATGGTCTGAAAGAATGTCTAACTTTTAAGACTACACAAATACAAAATTACCAATTAATTCTGCTTAGCCAGATGTATTCTATTTTCTAACTGCTTAATGAAACAGAAAATATTTTCTATATGACTCCTACACTCTGGCAGTACTACTAGTTTCCATATTTGAGTGTTTGCAATTATTATGGGTGAAAATCAAAATACCTGTTTGACCAAATACCCATTAATTTATCAGTTTTTTTATGAATGTTGTACTGATTATTTGTAGCTGTGATTTTCAAGTGATGTTATGGTAAGTGTATCATATCTGACAGTTGCTGTTATACTTTAATTCTTCTTTGTTGATATTTGTGGTACATCTAATTATTTGAAAGTGTCTACATTTTAATAAACTATATTAAATTATTGGTCTTTCATGCCCATAGCTATGTATAAGTTGGAGGCTGTACATGAATGGACTGTGATCAGGAATTAGGTGGGATGTCGGGATGTCAGGAAATTTGTCAAAAAGACAGCACCAGTCCTATGATTGACTGGCAGGGGTTACTTCGGACATGTCCGTCCATCAGCAATACTTTGCAATAGTGGCCTTGTCAGCAGTACTCAGTGTGGGAATGCTGTTCATGTGGACTAAGTGTGGGTAGGTGTGGTATCTAGAAATATCTGGTTTTGCTTCAGCCCTGGTCCAGCCACAGCTCAACTGTAAATCATAGCTAACCACACCAAAAATCTAAGGAAAAATTTAAAAAATAATAAATTTTAATTCTACCAAACCTTTCCAATCTATCTGCTCACCATGTACACTGTGACAGATCTGTACTGAATGGTGTATGTTAAAAAGCCTAGTGAGAACATTGTAAATGACATAGACTGGACACACACTTCTGTTATCAGACTAAATGAAACTGAAAGTTAGCCGTGCAGATTACCTCTTACTGGGAGCATTCAGTTGTATAAGCTGTGACCAAGCAATGTATTGTGCAAATAGGCACATCCAAGTATAAATTCCTCCCAGTTCTAAGAAGCTCTCCAAATCCTCCAAATCCAGCATTAACACAGGCTCACAGAATGCTTCCTCTGTGGCTTGTCATACAGTTCTAAGAACGACATCATCTTCACCAAGTGCGAGGAGTATTCCAAGTGAGAGCCTAATGTTACTGTTAAATGTGTTATTGAAAACAGCTTATTCTAAATAAAGTTGTCTTCTTTTCCAATGTTTTTCTTCCATGAGACTGATGCACATTTAAAGTCATTGTATTCTGTATTCATATTATGTTTTACATGATATTCATCATACAGTGAATTATACATCATTTCTGCAATTCATTTCCCATACTCAGGAGATCATCAAAAGAGGTAGTATTTCTGATATTCACTTCCCATGGTTAGTGACTCCCATCATCAAAATACTACCATGTGACAATGTCTCTAGCCTTGATAACGGCCTCACTTCATCAAGGAAGAGACTCCACAAGTTTCTTCAGATAGGCCAAATTCAACTGAAGCCACTCGTAGATGATTAGATACCATAGAGCTACCGAACTGCAGAGATTTTGACTACTATGTTTCTACCACTGTTCCAGAAAGTCCAACATTTTCTGTGGTGTTAAGACCAGTTGATATAGCAATGTATTTGAGGTCTCAAAAGATGCCTGAGTGTCTGTCAAACCAATAACAAATGGATGTGAATGTGGCTGTTGTTATTTTGGAAGATGGGAGTATACACAGGGTACTCATCATAAAGATGCAGAATCAAGTACAACACTTAGTTACTATCAGTATTGATATAAACATCCTGGTTTACGTTCACAATGACTTGAATGAGTAGGCCAAAGTCATGGTACAAAAAACAACAGAGAACCTCCCCTGGTCTGAACAACACAACACTACAGCTTAAACACCTCATTCTGTGGACAGTGCACTTGACAGCTTCCATCATTTACAAGAAGCAAAACTGAGACTCATCGGACCACTCTAATCACCACCAGTCAGCTACTGTCCTGTTACTATGTTATTTTTCCCACTGAAAATATGTGGCTTTAGGTGCCACTGTAAGCAATGAGATATTATAATTTACCCACAGCCTGCAGTTCTTCATGAAGTTTGCTCCAAAAATGGTTGAGATAGATCTGCATTCACTTTCATGTATTATATCATGATAATGATATTTTGCTGACTATATTGAAAAAATTGATAATGATAAATGTGTATAAAGAAAGATGGGAAAACACAATGTCTTGATGCATAGGGGTGTGAAGGAGATTTACGTGTATGCTTTTTTTACATTTCAGCTATTGGAACAGTAGGTATCTGATAGTGCAACCATGAATCATGTGGAGAGTGCATAAATGTTCACTGAGCCCATTTTGAAAGGTGTGGACAGTTACTGAAAGCAAGATGGAGCTGTTGTAGATGCTCCTCATGCTAGTGTGGTGACTGGTCTTTGTTTTTGTGGCATACAGCAAACCATAAATAAAGCATTTGTCCAACATGATTAGACAGAGCTTCAACAGTTACTCAGTACAGTGGGGCCATGATATTTCGGCATGCCTGATACGTTGCTTCTCACGAGTGGCACACATGCCATGATCCATGGTGTGGTTATAATTAAACTTTACCTGTTTAACATGTTATAACACAGAGACTAATTACCACACACATACCAAACTCAGTAGCATTATTGTCAAAGACAAAGGAAAGGGAAATAATGCAGAATCAATTCAATTGGAACACTTCTAATGTGCTGCTATGGTACATCATACTATTACATACTGGAACCATTATTGTTGCAAAAGGGGCTCAATATGGTGCCCATCAGTGTCCAGAAGAGTCTGAAAGTGCAGGATTGAATTTTGCACAGCAGAACAAAGCATGTCTGTAGATATGCTGTCTACCTCTCTTGATATGCTGCACTTCAGATCAGCATGTGTGAATGTTGCCCTGGTAAACCCTGCCCCACAACCACAGATCACAGGGAGTGAGATCAGGTGATCATGCCAGCGAAGCATCTGGAAAAGATTGGCTGTCCAAAAATCTTCAGCTTTATCAGTTTCTATGAATGTAGTAACTGGAGACTACTACTAACCCAACCAAAACGTCTAGAGCAGCAGAAAAGTGAATCCCTACTGTACTTCATTAAAGGTGGCCACTGCACACTTGCTAATTAATACTTATTTGAGAGAGTGGCACTATAAAAAAGAAGTGTGGCAGCAGAGTAAGAAATAATAAACAATATTTATTAAGAGGACATTACTAAATGATACTTGGACACAATTTGATGCATGGAACTTGGTTTCCTAAACTTAATATCGTGATATGTAAATAATCTTGCTGTCTCTTGGCAGTCTATGCTGTTGTTGCTATAACTGATACTAGTAATTACATATACCCTTGATAATCCAGTTTCTCCATAAAAAGCAACTGCTAAGGCAGGAAGTAGTACATAGTATTCAGAGCACTGTACTGACTGACTGGAGGCACTGAACTGAATTGTCTAATGGCTGAATAATAACTGTCTGAATGTCTACAGTGTGCTGTGTTTTGGTGCCTATTGGCAGGAGAATCTACAAGTCCACCAGTACAAGGCACAAGCAGTGTAGTCAGCAGTTAACAGCTCTGCCTGTGGCTGTTGTCCACATTATCAATAGGCATATACAATGTGCTGAAGGCAGTAACATGGAAGAAGGAAGAGGCCTGCGTTTGTGAACATCATCTGGAACTGAGAAGTTCTGGGCTAGTGGTTATACCAGTGAGGTGGTGGCCTCATGCAGTATTTGTTGTATACCTCTTGTGTGCATCAGCACAAATGTTAAACACCAAAATATATTTGGACATTTTCATCAAACCAAAAGAAATTTATTGAATAATATGATACAGGACAGTCCTGAATGGACTGCAAGTAATGTTTATCTTTATTCCTTCCATTAATTGTACACCTGTTACATTATAAAGATAAGATTCTAATCTCCCTACCAGACAATTTAAAAATTAAAAATTGTTTCTGTACATGTGTTATCAGTTTTGTGACTGCAGTGTTTCTGTAACAGAAATGGAATAGAGATGATACAGTAGCAGTCCTGACAGTCGACAGACCCAAAACAGAAAATATCATAGGATCCATCAGGGAGTTGGATAAAGTGCTAATGGGATGTAGTAAAAATACCTGGCAAGTGATTGTTTACGATGGTTTCAATAATGATTTCATCTTGGACAGTATTGATTGAGGACACTAAAAATTACTTACGTCTTTCTTTGATTTGTTCCTCACAACTAACAGTGCCAAAAATAGGTGGTACAGCAATTTATAAATCCAACGGTCTTTTGTGAAAGAGACTTGAGTTCTACAATAAATGGTTTATCTGAACCATAAAGCACAAATGGCAAGAATAAAGCATCTCCATCCATCGTGTTTGGCTAAGAAGGGAAACATGGAGTTTCGTAAAATTATAAGTGCAGACTCAATCACACAGTTCAGAGAGAAATTACAGGATGAACCCTAGTACAAAATTTACCAAGGCGAAACTGCAGATGAGAAATGCAATTCTTTTCCCAAATACTCTTACAGCACTAAGAATTTTTATTTCCCTTCCAACTGGTCATGAATAATTGCAGTGGAAGTTGAGACAAATGGTGGCTAACACAAGGGTTCAAAATATCTTGTGCCAGGATTATTTAACGTAGAGGACTAGCTCTAATAAAGACATTAAGGTGCACTTCAAAAAATACTGCAAAATCCTTCAGTGTGTCATAAAACACAATGTTCTATGAAGGAAAAATACACAATCCCAAGAACAAAAGGTCGCAAGTTGAGTTATTGTTAAGCATGAATCGCCTAAAAAGGCAACTTATCAAAGTTTTAAACCTGACTAGGAGCACATTGAAGAGACAGAAGAGTTTTACTACCTGAGAAGTAATAAAAGTAAAAGACTGTAGCTGGAAGAAATACATAGTGTCAAGAATTGCACAACACAAAAGTGTTTTCTATAAAGAGAACAACCAGTAACATTCAAAAATGACAATAATTCATGAAAAAAAAACTATGTTTGATGTACAGCCGTGTATAAGTATGAATCTTGAAGAATGGGGTAGACAGAAATTAAGAAATCAGAAGCCTTTGAAATTCATTATTTCAAGAGATTGTTGATTACCAAATGAATTTAGTGAGGAAGGAATGAATGAAATCTGCAGTCAGTCAAAGAAAATACAAACTGCATTAAGAACATAATATATTAAATATCTGGAATAGATACAATTGGTTGTGCACCTATAATGAAATGAGCTATTGTTGGAAACTACAGTTGAAGGGATGGTCCAAGAAAAGAGTAGCACTGGCAGACCTAGATATTAGTACATTCATGTAAGATGCAGCAGTTATGCTGAAATTAAGGGGGTACTTTGCAGGCAACAAGACTTGAAAGGGCATCATGTGAACTCTTTGTTGATGGTCAAACCAACAATAATGCAAGTGATATTCAGCTCCCTGTTGACTATAGATGTGACATATAATGTGTTACATTCATATTATTAGCCATTAAATTCAGTCAGGAATTCTTCCTAACAGTAGGGCAAAATGTATTGATAAACTATGTACCAGAAAAATCAGAAAATGAAATATTCGCCCTCTCCCCTCCTGAAATGGTTTCAGATATCATAATCAGGAAACAGAGGTTCATATTAACAAAAGATATCATTATAATGAAACCCCATGTGCAGTGAGAAAATATAAAATATTATCATCTATAAGGTTTGATACTTATTATCACAACATAAATTATTTACAAAAGAACTCTTCACAAACAGTGATTATTGTTGATGGTACAAGGATTTTGATAAAATGCCTAAACACATCAGTACTCACAGAATCAAACATGTAGGGAACCAGGGCTTCAACTAGCTCACACCAAACAGCTTAACTTGTTATCTTTCAAAACTCTGCACTATGCAATTGTGAACAAATGAAAAAATCTTACTGGTACCATAAGTAGAAGTGAATGGGCACAAACTTAATAAAACTTTATTTATGAAATTCACAGACATTCTGACTGATTAGAAACAAATGTGGCATCCTATGGATGTAATCAACATTTTGCTAGCTTTTCATGTAGTAATCTCTGTGACTGTCTTGCCTTGCATATAGACTTGCTAGTGTATACTGCATTATTTTACTCAGTACTGTCCTATTGCATAATCTTATGAAGCAATGTGGTTCAGGTTAAAAAGTTTTGCCGCTGTTGTGGTGTTCAGTATGAATATTTCATGAAGTCGCAGGTTGCTGGTCACTGACCAAGTGGATATCAGAAATTGGTGATGCTGTTCTTTATAGAGAGGTCATACCACTAGAAACTGTAATGAAGTGCAAGAAGGTGTGCAGGGAATGAATGCTTGTTATGGACATTGTTAATAGATTCTAAAAATAAATAAATGCAACACATAAAAGTTAGAATGACCCTTAATGTTTGATTAAACAAGTGTCATATGTGTCATGGTGTGGTTTACTCTTACAATGCCGAGAGAATAAGTTGCTAAAAGAATCAAGCGACATATTGTTTCCTCCTACATATACCTCGCAAGAAGGCCATGAAGGTCAAATATAGAGGGGTTCTAGTCCACATTGAGGCTTACCAATAGTTGTTATTCCCATGAGTGGCAGAGGAGAGGTGGACAAGAAGTGGTCATAAATTACCATATGCCATGCACCATAAGGTGGTGTCTGATGTATAGAAGTAGAAAGAAATGGTAATTTCGTAATTTTTTTCCAAATTCATCAGTTTTGATCTACAGTTCATAACCAATTAATTGCTGTCAGAGTCGACATCTGGCCCTGGAAATGTCGCACACTTGATTCCTAAATCTATGTGTAACTATTATAGAATAAATCAAAATCTTCTGGTATCTTTAGGTCTCTTCTACCTTCTTTTATGATTCTGAAAGAAAGTGTTAGCGATGATTAAATTAGGTTAAAAATGGTTCAAATGGCTCTAAGCACTATGGGACTTAACATCTGAGGTCAACAGTCCCCTAAACTTAGAACTACTTAAACCTAAATAACCTAAGGACATCACACACATCCATGCCCAAGGCAGGATTCGAACCTGCGACCCTAGCAGCAGCTACTGAAGCTCCTAGAAGCTCTCGGCCACAGAGGCCGATTAAATTAGGCTCTTTGCAAAATTCTACCAGGTGGATTCCTCTTTCATCCCTTTCCCCAGTCTATCTTCACTTAAAATTTTTCCTTCTCTTCCTATTCCTACTTTCAAATTCCACTCCCCCATCACAATTAAATTTTCGCCTCGTTTGACACTCTGAATAATTTCTTTTATGTCACTATACATTTCCTCAATCTTTTCATTTTCTGCTGAGTTAGTTGAGATGTAAACTTGAACTACTGTGATAGGCATGGTCTTCGTGTCTATCTTGGCTATGATAATGTACTCACTATGCTGTTCATAGTAGCTTACCCACATTCTTATTTCCTTTTTCACTATTAAATTCATTCCTGCATTACCCCTGTTTGAATTCATATTTATAAGCCAGTATTCAACTGACCAGAAGTCCTGTTCCTCCCACCACTGAACTTCACTGAATCCCACTACATCTAACTTCTGCACATCTATTTCCCTTTTTAAATTTTCTAATCTATCTGCCCAATTAAGAGATCGAACATTCCATGCTCTAATCCATAGAATGCAAGCTTTTTTTCTCCTGATGATGCCATCCTCCTGAGTTTTCTCCGCTTGAAGATCCAAATGATGGACTATTTTACCTAAGGAATATTTTATGCAAGTAGACACAATCATCATTTAACCATACAGTAGAGTTGCATGTCCTCAGGTAAAATTATGGCTGTATTTTCCCCTTGCTTTCAGCTTGTACCAACACAGAAAGGTCATTTTGGTTGATGTTACAAGACCACATCAGTCAAGCATCCAGACTGTTGCTTCTGCAAATACTGAAAATGCTGCTGCCTTTCTTTAGTAACCACTCATGTGTGTAGTCTCTCAACAGCCAACCCTCCATTGTGGTTGTACCTATGGTACAGCTATCTTTATCACTGAGGCGCACAAGCCACCCCACTAATGGCAAGGCCCAGGGTTGGTGGGAAGCAGTCCATCAGTTATAGCACGTATGTTATCAGGGAGTAGCAATCTATTCTTCCTCTTCTCCCAGTTTCCAGTAACCGTGCAGGACTAACATTTTATTATAACGCTGTTGTGACCAAGGTGTTTCATCCACTTAGTCTTGGTGATGACTTTGCATTTCTATTAGGATACTGGGAACTTCGAAGGGAAATGAAAAAACACAAATATGTAGCTCTTACTTTTTCTGTCTCTTTGTAAACTCTTACTTATAGCAGGGTATATGAGACACTCATTAATGTAAAAATACATTTCTTCATACATTGATGCACAGCAGGAATTGCAAAGTTAAGTAACAGTTACTTCTAATGGGTGACGTTTTTAGCATGCAGTCTCCAACAGATTGCTTCACATTCCCTCATAGAAGCGACTGAAATGTTGTTGCAGCTCATTCGACAGTCTAGACTAGAGCATGCTGTACTGCAAACTGGTAAACAACAGATTATTAAAAGTGTGCTCCTGTAGATGATTGCTCTTTCTCTCTCCGCAGCGACTATATGATCACCCAGTATCACTGAGCAAGAGTGAGGATTTCCGTGGAATAAATTAGATATCAGCATTGAAGCACCACATAGACAAACCCACTCATTGAAGGATACTGTTACTTTGACATCACCACATCTAAGATCTTCAAATACCAACACCGACATAATTCCCATGTTACACGTTTACAGGTGCTGTTGTTTAAACTGGTACAGATATTTAACAGGATTATTTGCACGTCAAGTAGCTGTGTTGTAACGAGTTCACCACATCTGTTAGGAAAAAGAAAAAAATGCTTATTAGTTAAGAACACTACTGGCCATTAAAATTGCTACACCACGAAGATGACGTGCTAAAGAAGCGAAATGTAACCAGCAGGAAGAAGATGCTGTGATATGCAAATGATTAGCTTTTCAGAGCATTCACACAAGGTGGGCGCCGGTGGCGCCACCTACAACGTGCTGACATGAGGAAAGTTTCCAAACGATTTCTCATACACAAACAGCAGTTGACTGGCGTTGCCTGGTGAAACGTTGTTGTGATGCCTCGTGTAAGGAGAAGAAATCCGTACCATCACGTTTCCGACTTTGATATAGGTCGGATTATAGCCTATCGAGATTGCGGTTTATCGTATCGCGACATTGCTGCTCGCGTTGGTTGAGATCCAATGACTGTTAACAGAAATATGGAATCGGTGGGTTCAGTAGGGTAATAAGGAACGCCGTGCTGGATCCCAACGGCCTCGTATCACTAGCAGTCGAAATGACAGGCATCTTATCCGCATGGCTGTAACGGATCATGCAGCAACGTCTCGATCCCTGAGTCAACAGATGGGGACGTTGGCAAGACAACAACCATCTGCACGAACAGTTCGACGATGTTTGCAGCAGCATGGACTATCAGCTCGGAGACCATGGCTGCGGTTACCCTTGACGCTGCATCACAGACAGGAGCGCCTGTGATGGTGTACTCAACGACGAACCTGGGTGCACGAATGGCAAAACGTCATTTTTTCGGATGAATCCAGGTTCTGTTTACAGCATCATGATGGTCGCATCCGTGCTTGGCGACATCGCGGTCAACGCGCATTGGAAATGTGTATTCGTCATCGCCATGTTGACGTATCACCCGGCGTGATGGTATAGTGTGCCATTGGTTACACGTATCGGTCACCTCTTGTTCGCATTGACGGCACTTTGCAACTGAGGACGCACCATTTCAGATGTGTTACGACCCGTGGCTCTATCCTTCATTCGACCCCTGCGAAACCCTACATTTCATCAGGATAATGCACGACCGAATGTTGCAGGTCCTGTATGGGCCCTTCTGGATAAAGAAAATGTTAGACTGCTGCCCTGGCCAGCACATTCTCCAGGTGTCTCACCAATTGAAAACGGCTGGTCAATGGTGGCCGAGCAACTGGCTCGTCACAATACGCCAGGCACTACTCTTGATGAACTGTGGTATCGTGTTGAAGCTGCATGGGCAGCTGAACCTGCACACGCAATCCAAGCTCTGTTTGACTCAATGCACAGGCGTATCAAGGCCGTTATTACGGCCAGAGGTGGTTGTTCTGGGTACTAATTTCTCAGGATCTATGCACCCAAATTGCGTGAAAATGTAATCACATGTCTGTTCTAGTATAATATATTTGTTCAATGAATACCCGTTTATCACGTGCATTTCTTCTTGGTGTAGCAATTTTAATGACCAGTAGCGTATATTTTTTCTGAGTTCATTCTTATTTATCATCATCAGTGCTAATATTTATTTTCTGACTGTCTTGCAATGGGGGGTATTCCTAAACACTTCAACATGTGTACCCTTTGTGATTTCTCACATGGCGGTAAAAGATTTATGGGTAGCTGTTAACAAATATTTTTTTCCTGCAGCAGTTTATGCAACTTCAAAAGAGTAAAAAAGTTTATAATATCAGGTTTCAGTATAAAAGAATAAATACTCTGAGGTCTACACTCAGTACTTCACTATCTCTCCAGCAAAAATCAACAAGGTTATTATGTTTGACAGAATACCTGGTAAGTGCAGAGCAACAGTTCTCATTGTAAACTTGTGTGAGGGCAGTGAATGTATATTGTAATTTATGACCACTGTTGCATGTACTAGTACTCTGAACATATCTATTAACTCGTTCTTAAAGGAGAATGCTGACTCCATGAAATTAGTGTATTCAAGCACTCTGCTTAGTCCAGATGTTCTGGATCTTGTGAAACTAGTTATCTCCTAATATGTCATGACGATTAAGCTGGATAACTAAATTTTTGATGAGAAAGAAGAAGAGGATTATGTTAATCCATATCACCCGAGATAGTGACTAAAATCTAGAAAAATGTAGAACATTCTTTTAGATATTTGTAGAAAACTTACTCAGAGACATTGTAGTTTGAATGCTAGATACTATTGTTTGTTTCCTACATAATGTATACCACTCTTATGTGACACTTCATACAGATTTCACTGGCTACCTCAATTGGTTAAGAGTGAGTTCACAATGCCAAATTGATTACCAACTATACTGTGAGGGGTGTAAAAGGAACAAATAAAATAATTTTGTACTACACATGTTTTCTTCCTACAGAAATGTTTATTCAATGTAGTTGAACCAGTCGGTTGATAATGTTAATGTGGCTATTCTACTTCAGACATGTATAAGCCTATGTTTATGAATCACCTACCTTATTCACTTAGCTACTACGATCACAAATCTTTATAAACTCTTACTTCAGATTAAACAACATGATGGGATGGCAATGAAGCTACTCTGTTTATGAGTCACAGCACCCTGGCTGGCTGATTACAGTGTGTTAGCACAAGGACATCAGTATACTCATTATTTACTAGTTTACACATGGCATCCAATCTGACCAGTACACAGATGTCCTATTAATGTCTGGATACTTTTGATCATATATGGTTTATGCACTCTGCATTTCCTTTTCTAGTCACACTGATGCAGAGTGTGAAGGAGATCACTATAGCCACCAATGGACTTATTGAGACAGGGCTAATCTTATCTGTCTGGTCGGGAGGTGGGTGGCGGGGGTTCTGCCACTGAGACAGATGATGACAGCACACTTGTGCATGACAGCTCAGAATTGAGGCAGCCTTTAGTGAGGACACATTGCATGGTATGTGTAACTGGTATGCAAAATTTTAGACAGAGCACAAAGGGGAGGAAAGGACAGGGAAGAGAAAGACAGGAGAGGGAAGGGGGATTACACCATTTTTATGTAAGTCAATTAGTGTATTGTACCAACTTGCAATTTTTATGGGCTATCTTACCAGTCTGCCAATTTTACAGCCTAGCATACGTCATTTTTATGTAAGGTAATTAGCCCATCCTACCAACTTGCCATTTTTGTGGCCCATATGATCAGTTTGCCAATTCTGTGGCCTATCCTACCAGTTCCCAGATCTGAAGCCATACAACTGGCCAAATTAATTATGGTTCTCTCACTACAGAGCACAGACCTTGAGAGATTCCTACTGTAGAGAGCAAATTGGCCAAGAGCAACAGCACATGATGACATCAGTTTTTATGTAACGTAATTGGCCGAGAGCAAAGTTGGGGAAGGGGACATGGGGAAGGGAGGGTAGTGGAGGAGATGACAGAGGAAGGATGCGAGAGGAGGGGAGGAGTGACTATGAAGATAACAAGGTGACCTGGAAGTCAAGGTTAAGACCATCCAGAACATACACTGCTATCCTATTAATGATCATGTAGCCTCAGTTATAGGTAAAGCAGAATGCAGACTGGATTTCATTGGCAGAATTCTAGGGAAAAGCAATCACTCTACAAATAAGACTGCATACCAAACACTCATGCAACACGTCTTAGGATATTGCTCAAGTATGTGGCGCCTATACCAAACGGGACCAACACGGGATATTGAAGAGATACAAAGAAAGGCAGCAGGAACGATCTCACTTTTGTTCAATCCAGAAATGCTAAAACAACTGAACTGGCAGACGCTTAGATTGGCCTAAAATATTCCATGAAAACCTAAATAGAAATTTTTCAGAACCTATTTCAAATGATGAATCTAGGAAAATATTACAACCCTCTATGCATTGCTCATATAAGAACCAGTAAAACAAGATTAGATTAATTACAGCACGTACAGAGCCATTTAAGCAATCATTCTTCCCACAATCCACACATTAATGGAATGGGAGGAACCTCTAACGGTACAGTGGTACATAATCCCTGCCGCGCAATTCACAGTAATTTACAGAGTAGAGATGAAATTATAGATGTATGACCTGAGAGAAGACTGCCCCAAATTATAGTTCAAAATTTGTTGAGATACCTATGCAGGTGCAATACTGTTATTCAAGTACTTATAGGACCGCTAAGTATTTGTAGACGATGCAGAGTTTCTTTCCCCAACGAACGTTAAATTATTTAAATTCTTCAATAACTTAAATGTGCTGTGCTTTTATTTCTGCCAGTATGTAAGTTTCCACCGTCTGCTATAAAACTTCTCAAAAGAAAATTGGCGAAGACTCGTAAGTTTACTGTTGATTTCATGTCATCTACAATTCTCCTTATATAAAACAAAAATAAGACAACTTTATACAAGTTATGGCACTGTACGTATTCAACTAAATATCAGAGAGTGTAGATGGATATGACAATACTAAGGGACCATTGTAAATTACTTTTCACATCATGTACAGAGTTCTTGAACTATCCAGAAACGTTATATCTGTTACATCCATCACTCGTAAATTGGAGCGATGAAACAGTTTTTGCCAATAATTACTGAATTTGGCCTCACAGTTCAACTGAAAAGTGGCCATTAGAGTAACTCCCTCATACATTGAAACAAAGAGAAGAACTGGTACAGAAGTCACCAAGTATAAAATGAAACGAGTTGCCACTTCTTCTATCGTTGATGGTCCTTGTGTATTTGTAGGCTGCAATTTTAGTTTTAGTATTGTTAATAATAAACGTTTTAGTCATGGTAGCTGTTGGTGCTGTGCCTGCTGTTCCTATTAAATGTACGAGAAATACCGTAGTGATGTTCATGTTTCTAAACACAGTTCCGATGAAGCTTGCAAAGATAGTAGACTTTCTACAGTATTCACAGATGGTAGCCTAATGCGGCGAAGCGCGGGAATAGAAACGCAAGGAAGTAATCGTAGCGCACCATAGTGCAAGATAGGCAAGAAGTGTTATTAGGTTAATGTGAAATCAATTCCTATCAGTTCAGGCAACAAATCAGTGAGCCTATCAATTAAGAATTGGAGGTAAGACGCCACTATACGGTTCTAGTTATCTGGCTTTTATTTCAGTTTGTTACCTTCTATCTTTTATGCCCTCTTTTGCTTCACTACTTTAGTAACTATTTAACGTAAGAAAAAATTTGCAAGCACCTTATTGATGCACAGTAAATTGACTAGGTAGTTTGTTGTGTATTTTCCACACAATGTTTGCGTAAGCTGCTGGTGCTTTTCTTGGGCTAATTGTAAGTAACTCGCATCCTATCTACCTAATATCAAACCAGGGCTACACTCTTGCCATTTTACTAGGATCTCCATAGTATTAGTTTCCTTTTGTGACTCACAAAAATTGTATATCTTTCAGGGGGTACTGTACTTCATTTTTTTATACTTTTCTCACTTTCGATTATCTTACTGGGTGGTATCTATGAGAGTACATATTTCGTTCACTACAAACTGACGTACAAAGTCTGCGCTAGTATGTTTAATGCAGGTCGCATGTGAAGCGTTTTTGCCACCATTAGTTTTTGGCTGACGTATTCTGTGTAACACAGTATACTAGAGACACTTTTTTAATGTGTTGCAATGACAATGTGTCAAGTCTGTGTTTGGTGCAATGTATCAGAGAATCCAGCGACTGCAGAAAGCCAGGTACTGGTAACAGTGTTTCCGTGCCAAAGAGGTGTGCAAATAAATTTATATAATGGTACAAAATAGCTGTATTACTATATTTTTCTACAACTACTGTAACATTTGGAATAAACTTGGTGAAGTAACGTTAACCCCTCTCCCTCTATTCTTCACCTCCTCCTATTGCCTTCACTCTGTAGCTATTCATTCCTACATGTGTTGCGCTTCCCGTTTATGGAGGAAATTCGAGAAAAAGTCCGTGTGTTTCTTGGAATGGTGTTAGTTGTATGTCTTATTTTTTAGGCACATGTGATATAACCTACCTGCACCTATGTCTGTGCTTTGAAACCAACTTTATATTGTATGCCAGGTGGTACATATTATTCCAGTGGCCTAGTTTCAGTTTTAAGAGACAAGTAATCCCATACCGAGTGAGGTGGTGCAGTGGTCAGCACACTAGACTCACATTCGGGAGCATGATGGTTCAAACTCACGTCTGGCCATCTAGATTTAGGTTTTCCATGATTTCACTAAATTTTGCAAGGAAAATGCTTGGATGGTTCCTTTGAAAGGTCATGACGCCCTTCTCCATCCTTACAATCCAGGCTTGTGCTCCGTTTCTAATGTCCTCAAGGCTGACAGGATGTTAAAACCCAATCTTCCTTTTCCTTTCTTCACTAATCCCATGTATGGTGTCCTGTCTATCGTTATTCTGTATGAGTCACGTGTATAAAGAAGATACCGGGCTATCTGTTGTAAACTATTTTAATTACTCTAAGATATGAGTCTGTTGTAACTGATACATCGTACTGTTTTGGAAGGGTCCATGTTGACTAACTCGTAAAGCATCCAAACTCTGATGTTTTCTATGTATCTTGTGTCCTAGAGGCTCCTGCAAATAAATGATACTCCCCATAAGTGAATCATTAGATTGCGCATCATTGGTACCTGTCTGCCTGTTTTCATATTAGAGATAAGTTTTTTACACAATTAATTTTTAAATTACACCAGAAAGAAGAACCACAAAAATTACAATAACTCAGAAATTGGTGCGGTAAATGAAGTGAAGTTTAAGTGGAGTAGATTAAATAACAGGGTATAAATTTGTCAATAAATGACAAATAATTTATGTTCAATATCAAAATATGTATGAAATGTACACATTAAGTGTTCCACCTTAATGTAGCCCAAGTTGTATCGTTGCAGAGTGTAATTACTCTGAATAGGAATCCTGCACATAGAAGAAGTGACACAAAAGTAATGAATATTCTATTCCTGCAGTTGGAGGGGTGGTGTTGAGATGTTCTCCCATTAGGTTCCGCAACATCAGTGGACCGCTTGTAATTGTTGGGATGTATTAGCTATATTAGTGTGCTAGTTCTTGTAAATTCTGTCTAGTGAAGTTTGCTCCACCTCTTTAGTGCCCCAAAAATGCTTCCTTTTCTAGGGAAAATGAAAACGCCCCATATATAACTTCAAGGGTGTGGGGTAAATTTGTTTCTCATCTTTCTTGATTAACATGTATATTTGTGAGCTACAGCTCAACTTTCTCTTCTTGTGAAGCTTTACATCAATAACCAATTTACACTCATCATTTCTTCTCATTTAGATATTTAATAATGTTACCTCAGCACTCTATGACATGTGGAGACTGTGTATCATATAAGTAAGATGACAACCATATATAAGATATGTAGTGAGCTCCTACTCCTCAAGTACAATGTTCGCTAGGTTTTTTCACTCTCCACTCACATGCTTGGTTTAGGAATGTATACCTTGATAGATATTTCCTTTAGTGAAATGATTTAGTGGACTCCTCGAGATCCTAGTTGTTTCAATTGTACAGCTGTCAAAAATTTGGGAAAAAAGTTACAGGCTGAAACACCTAGAAATGAATGATATGATGATGTGTCACATAAACTGATATGATGAATACTTGTTTTTAGGTATGTTTCTAGGAAATTCAGGGCAACAAGGCTCGGTATATGTACCTACACAAATAATGATTGTAATTTCACACTCTCATATCTAAAGAGATATACAATGTGAGTGATATTATGTGTATTTGCAACGCCAACCACGAATTTGTCTCTTTCATTGCACACTTGTTTGCTTGTATTTACAACTACCATAAAATGTGAATCCAGCATATTGAAATGTTAGAATATGATTAGTTCATGTTTTAAAACAAAGTCAGTTGAGATTAAATATATAAAGAGTACTCTTCCTTGAGACTACCATGTGCTTACCAATCTCCGATGATGAGTATATTACTTGTGTAGGCAGATTGTAGTAGCTTTAATACTAGTGTAGGAGGGGGACATTTCAAACACAGAAATTTGTTAATGAGGATATGGGGTTGGAGTGTCTTTTGAGGATATGGAATTTAAGTTTCTCTTTATAACAGAGATAAGTGAGATGTGATCTTAAGCTTTCCGGACAAATCAAGTGTTTGTATTGTTCTTGGGTGTTCAGCCAAGTGCAGTTGTTTAGGGAACATGATATTTTCACACTGTACCTTAATGTCATTTAGGATAATACCTATAGAATGAGTGTCTTTGCTATGTTGTGCCTCCTTTAGACTCATCACTCCACACTCTTCCTTCACTACACTGCCACAGGCCTCATAAGATGGAATTGTAAGGGAAGGCGCTGTCATCAAATTCTGGTTCATTCATCAGTAAAACATCAAATTAGGCAAGATTTCAACAATTTAAATGAAGAATACACTTTTGAGAGTTGCTGCATGGAACTTGAGGACTATAATAAGCTGATATTCAGCATACATTGCACCCTGGTTACTCAATCTCCTGCAGTTTTCTAGTCAAACCTGAAAATTTACTTCATAAATTCAAAACTTTAAAGTTACGTAAAAATATTGTTTTTAAGCTGATTTTACTATAGATGTGAAAAAATTACAAATTTGCCTTTAAGCTGAAGTAGCTCATGTGCAGACATGGTTTTATTTGTAGAAATGATAAGGACAACTGCTTCATCTGCATCCTGCATATATAGCATTGCTAGTAGCTTAATTTACGGAGTAACAGAAAAATGTGTAGTAAACTTAGGGATCTCAGGTGACTGCACTCTGTTAGTGCCATTACCTTGTGTTAGCCCAAAGTACACGAATAGGAAAGTCAGAAGTTTTAGACAAGAAAATATAGAAATATTTGTCTATGAAATCAGCCTCTCATGGCCATTTGCTGCAAAGTCCTCAGTAAATAAAAATTTTAATAACCCTCTGGAGGCCTTCTTGGCAGTGTCCAATGAATAAGTTCCTTTTATAACTTTCAAAACTAACACATCTAAGAAGGGATCATAGATAACAAGGGGTATTCTGATTTCAAGTATGAGGAACAGAGAACTTCATATGGAGGCAAAAGCATATTCAGACCTAGAATTCTTAAATTATGTAAGGCAATATAAAAATCTTTAATGAAGTAGTCACACAAGCCAAAAAATTGGCGAATAATAATTACATTTCAAATGCTAAAAATAAGTATAAGGCAATATGGTCCATTTTAAAGAATGAAATAGGTATCAAAAAAGGCAGACAACCAAAACTTAAACTAGTAGTTGCAGGTGAGACTGTTTTGGGCCCTACACAGATCTGTGAAACTTTTAACAGCCACTTAACAAATCCGTGTAAAACTGATCAACTTTCACCTCCAAACTTGTATCCTGTTTCCACTTTATTTTAGTCCATTGCATTCAAATTCACCTATATGTCCTGTTTTGAAGTAACAGCTGATATCATAAAGTCCTTTAAGAACTTAAATTCTGTAGGCTCTGATGAAATTCCTACAAAAATTATAATGGCAGTCATCCCAAGTATTGCAATTATCTGTCATTTATAATCAGTCAATCTTTCAAGGCAGGATGTTTTCCCGACAGACTGAAATATGGTCAAATATGATGCATTTATATATATATATATATATATATATATATATATATATATATATATATATATATATCACACAGTCGGTAATTATTGATCAATCTAATTGTTATCAATATTTTCCCAAATATTTGAAAGAGTGGCATGTAACCAGATAATTAACTATAATAATCTGCAAGATATTATCCAGAACAATCAGCATGGTTTCCAAAGAGGGCTAGGCCATCAATGAACTTATTAAAAAAATTAGTAGTGGTTTAGATAATAAAATGAATGTATCGAGGATTTTTGTGCCCTTTGACACATTAGACCACAAACTACTTGTTCATAAGCTGTGACCATATGTTTTTAGTGAAAATTCACTGAGTTGGATGTCATCTTAGCTAATAAACAGGAAACAAAGAGTATTAGCAGACGAAAATACTTTTTCTCTTAGTGTGGTGGTGGTGGTGGTTAGTGTTTAACGTCCCGTCGACAACGAGGTCATTAGAGACGGAGCGCAATCACGGGTTAGTGAAGGATTGGGATGGAAATCGGCCGTGCCCTTTCAAAGGAACCATCCCGGCATTTGCCTGAAACGATTTACGGAAATCACGGAAAACCTAAATCAGGATGGCTGGAGATGGGATTGACCCGTCGTCCTCCTGAATGCGAGTCTAGTGTGCTAACCACTGCGCCACCTCACTCGGTTTTTTTCTCTTAGTGATGAATACCACAAAATATGGTGCCATATGAAAGCGGTGAATGAAAATGGGCGTAGTAGGCTAATTTACTGGCCTATTTATCACCAAAACTTGCAATAACCCTAGTAGCATAAGTAGCAGAACCTTAACATTTTAGCAGATTGTCAGTGTGTTTCTTCCAATTCAGATTCAACTCAGTCGTTTCCAGACTAGGATGCCTTACCTCAAACTGATACATTTACTCCTTTCTGTGATCCCTGAAAGTTTGTAATATCAGCACAGAACCACTCCCTACATAATTCCATGCAACAAGAGAGAACTGAATTGTGCAAAATAATGGGAGCCTTCTTCCATGTTGGTCAACGGAATGAGAATTATTTCTAAGAACAAATCATGTGATAGGGAACTTCATGAATAGCACGTCAGTGCACCAACTCAGTTTCAGTTTCCTATCAATATGGGCTTTGGTAGCTCAGATGGTAGAGTACTTGCCTGCGAAAGGCAAAGGTCCCGAGTTCGAGTCTCGGTCGGGCACACAGTTTTAATCTGCCAGGAAGTTTCATATCAGTGCACACTCTGCTGCAGAGTGAAAATCTCATTCTGGAAACATCCCCCAGGCTGTGGCTAAGCCATATCTCCGCAGTATCCTTTCTTTCAGGAGTGCTACTTCTGCAAGGTTCGCAGGAGAACTTCTGTAAAGTTTGGAAGGTAGGAGACGAGATACTGGCAGAAGTAAAGCTGTTAGTACCGTGCGTGAGTCGTGCTTCGGTAGCTCAGATGGTAGAGCACTTGCCCGCGAAAGGCAAAGGTCCCGAGTTCGAGTCTCGGTCGGGCACACAGTTTTAATCTGCCAGGAAGTTTCTAATACATGCACCTTGGACTTTTCGGTATTAGTCTGTACACATTCTGTCACAGTTCAGAAGTAATTCCCTAAAGTAGTGAGTAGTGATTAGAATGCTTACTCACTTCTTGCACAGCTGATATCTAAAAACTAGGCCTTGTGTTTGTCACAATTATGGGTTTCTTAAATAATAATGTTACCTCCTGTTCCAATTTTTTTATTTCGGTGATTTAATGTTTGTGGAAATTGCATGATTTCTAAAAACATGGTGATTACCACATTTTTCTGAAATTCCTAACGCAATATACACTATATGATTCAAATTATCTAGACACAGTGGACGTTAATACGAGGTGTTACCACTTTCCTCCTTATTGACAGCTTTAACTCTGCCAGGGACACTTTCAATGAGCTGTCTGAATGTGTGTGGAGGTATGGCAGCCCATTAAGTTACAACCAGAGAAGGTAGCTATGTGCGCTGGAGTCGTTAGTGAAGTCAACATTCTAACTCATGAGAAAAGGAGTTGCATTGAGTTTGTATTGGGGCTCTGGGCAGGCCAGTCCATTTAAGGAATGTTTTTGTTTACAAACCATTCCCACACAGATGCTGCTTTGTGACAGAGTGCATTGTCATGCTGATACAGTCATTGTCTCCAAACTGATCCCCTACTTTACAAAATACAGAGTACTGTAAAATGTGATCTTGTCCTTCTGCATTTAGCATTTTTGGAAGTGCATCAAGACTGCCACACCCCATCCATGAAAACCTCACTCATACCATAACACTACCTCCTTCATATTTCACTGTTGGCTCTACAGATGAAGATAAGTAATATCCTCAAGGCATTTTCCAAACTCCAACCCTTCAGTTGGATTGCCTTAGAATGTAGCATGATTTGTCACTCCAAATCAATCATTTCCAGTCATCCACTGTTCAGTGCCATTGCTCCTTATGCCATCTCAAGTGTATTTTACCATTGGCTACAGAAATGTGTGGCTTATGAGGAGTAGCTCGAACATTGTGCCTCATTTTTAACTCCATATCCACAGTCATTGTGGTAGATAGACTGATGGTAGTACTTTGGAACTCAGCAGTGATTCCTTTTATTGGTTTCACACAGTTTTGCACAACCACCATCGCCAGTGCTTAATGGACCCTGTTCATTATACATGAGGTCTAGCTAGTTGTGTGAGTTCCTTCACATTTGCACTTCATGATCACATCACCAGCAGTCAACTTCTTCAAATTGAAAGGGTGTAAATGACTCTGATGGATTTGTTACTCAGGTGACATCCAATGCCCAGTCCACAGTCAAAGTCAGTGAGCTGTCCCAATCAACCCATTCTGATGTTATTGCTTCTTTATTGAAAACAAAATACTCTCCACCTCCTTTTATACTGGTGCGTCCACCTCTCATGTCATTGCGGTCAATTCAGCATTAAATATTAGTATCCAGGAAGTTTTTCATCGGATAGTGTACCTTAATCTCTGATTTATCACCTATTTGTCACTCACATGTATCATATACAAAAATTTTGTTACTAATATAATTTATGAATAATTCAGAATTTCATCTATTGTGTCATTTACTGAAGTGTCTTTCCCATTGATATTCTTCTGACTCTGTCTCAATATTCTGAGCTTTTTATCATTAGTTTTATATTACACATTGTTTTATTCAGTAGACCTAACTAACAAATGCCTTTCTACACTACATGTTGGGATGTATATATAATACGAACCAGTTCAAAGCAAGACATTAACACTTTTGGTCTCCTTGATCAGCATGGTCTGAAAGAATGTCTAACTTTTAAGACTACACAAATACAAAATTACCAATTAATTCTGCTTAGCCAGATGTATTCTATTTTCTAACTGCTTAATGAAACAGAAAATATTTTCTATATGACTCCTACACTCTGGCAGTACTACTAGTTTCCATATTTGAGTGTTTGCAATTATTATGGGTGAAAATCAAAATACCTGTTTGACCAAATACCCATTAATTTATCAGTTTTTTTATGAATGTTGTACTGATTATTTGTAGCTGTGATTTTCAAGTGATGTTATGGTAAGTGTATCATATCTGACAGTTGCTGTTATACTTTAATTCTTCTTTGTTGATATTTGTGGTACATCTAATTATTTGAAAGTGTCTACATTTTAATAAACTATATTAAATTATTGGTCTTTCATGCCCATAGCTATGTATAAGTTGGAGGCTGTACATGAATGGACTGTGATCAGGAATTAGGTGGGATGTCGGGATGTCAGGAAATTTGTCAAAAAGACAGCACCAGTCCTATGATTGACTGGCAGGGGTTACTTCGGACATGTCCGTCCATCAGCAATACTTTGCAATAGTGGCCTTGTCAGCAGTACTCAGTGTGGGAATGCTGTTCATGTGGACTAAGTGTGGGTAGGTGTGGTATCTAGAAATATCTGGTTTTGCTTCAGCCCTGGTCCAGCCACAGCTCAACTGTAAATCATAGCTAACCACACCAAAAATCTAAGGAAAAATTTAAAAAATAATAAATTTTAATTCTACCAAACCTTTCCAATCTATCTGCTCACCATGTACACTGTGACAGATCTGTACTGAATGGTGTATGTTAAAAAGCCTAGTGAGAACATTGTAAATGACATAGACTGGACACACACTTCTGTTATCAGACTAAATGAAACTGAAAGTTAGCCGTGCAGATTACCTCTTACTGGGAGCATTCAGTTGTATAAGCTGTGACCAAGCAATGTATTGTGCAAATAGGCACATCCAAGTATAAATTCCTCCCAGTTCTAAGAAGCTCTCCAAATCCTCCAAATCCAGCATTAACACAGGCTCACAGAATGCTTCCTCTGTGGCTTGTCATACAGTTCTAAGAACGACATCATCTTCACCAAGTGCGAGGAGTATTCCAAGTGAGAGCCTAATGTTACTGTTAAATGTGTTATTGAAAACAACTTATTCTAAATAAAGTTGTCTTCTTTTCCAATGTTTTTCTTCCATGAGACTGATGCACATTTAAAGTCATTGTATTCTGTATTCATATTATGTTTTACATGATATTCATCATACAGTGAATTATACATCATTTCTGCAATTCATTTCCCATACTCAGGAGATCATCAAAAGAGGTAGTATTTCTGATATTCACTTCCCATGGTTAGTGACTCCCATCATCAAAATACTACCATGTGACAATGTCTCTAGCCTTGATAACGGCCTCACTTCATCAAGGAAGAGACTCCACAAGTTTCTTCAGATAGGCCAAATTCAACTGAAGCCACTCGTAGATGATTAGATACCATAGAGCTACCGAACTGCAGAGATTTTGACTACTATGTTTCTACCACTGTTCCAGAAAGTCCAACATTTTCTGTGGTGTTAAGACCAGTTGATATAGCAATGTATTTGAGGTCTCAAAAGATGCCTGAGTGTCTGTCAAACCAATAACAAATGGATGTGAATGTGGCTGTTGTTATTTTGGAAGATGGGAATATACACAGGGTACTCATCATAAAGATGCAAAATCAAGTATAACAATTAGCTACTATCAGTATTGATATAAACATCCTGGTTTATGTTCACAATGACTTGAATGAGTAGGCCAAAGTCATGGTACAAAAAACAACAGAGAACCTCCCCTGGTCTGAACAACACAACACTACAGCTTAAACACCTCATTGTGTGGACAGTGCACTTGACAGCTTCCATCATTTACAAGAAGCAAAACTGAGACTCATCGGACCACTCTAATCACCACCAGTCAGCTACTGTCCTGTTACTATGTTATTTTTCCCACTGAAAATATGTGGCTTTAGGTGCCACTGTAAGCAATGAGGTATTGTAATTTATCCACAGCAATCAGTTCCCTTCATGAAGTTTGCTCCAAAAATGGTTGAGATGGATCTTCATTCACGTTCATGGGTTTCAAGCCAATTGCCATTGAGAAGGCATGACTACGTGTCTGGTCTGTTGGTCAGGATCTTTTTATGACCACTGTTCAGATGCCACATTACATAGCTGTGTGTGGTACAACATTCCTTGCAGATACACTGCACAGTCTGCACTTAGAGGCAAATAAACGGGACAATTTAATTCATATTGTGGTTCTGGGCATGTCCCAACATAATAGCTCCTGTCTGCCATTCTTTCCTGCTTCTACATCAAGCCATCTTACTTTGCTGATTACATACAACCAGCTTGCATGTACACACCACTTCATTGCCATGACTTACGTTAGCTTTGGAGGGCCACATGATCACACTGTAGCAGTTCTACAGCATATACAGCACTCCAAAGCCACCAGAATGCTCTTTAAAGGATGGCTAATATTCTATGTTGTGAGCTTTGCTGGTTAGCTCATTATTTCTATTTTATATACTGTGAGGTGACTAAATCACTTTGGATAGTTATGTATGTTATAGTGAGTCTGTGACAGAGTTTCTTATAGGAAATGTAGTAATTAAATTAATGCTTAGCATGGATAAGTATGTTTTGTATTATATCATGATAATGATATTTTGCCGACTATATTGAAAAATTTGATAATGATAAATGTATATAAAGAAAGATGGGAAAACACAATGTCTTGATGCGTAGGGGTGTGAAGGAGGTTTACATATATGTTTTTTTACATTTCAGCTATTGTAACAGTAGGTATCCGATAGAGCAACCACGAATCATGTGGATAGTGCATAAATGGTCACTGAGCCCATTTTGAAAGGTGTGGACAGTTACTGAAAGCAAGAATGTAGCTGTTGTAGATGCTCCTCATACTAGTGTGGTGACTGGTCTTTGTTTTTGTGGCATACAGCAAACCATAAATAAAGCATTTGTCCAACATGATTAGACAGAGCTTCAACAGTTACTCAGTACAGTGGGGCCATGATATTTCGGCATGCCTGATACGTTGCTTCTCACGAGTGGCACACATGCCATGATCCATGGTGTGGTTATAATTAAACCTTACCTGTTTAACATGTTATAACACAGACACTAATTACCACACAAGTACCAAATTCAGTAGCATTATTGTCAAAGACATGGGAAAGGGAAATAATGCAGAATCAATTCAATTGAAACACTTTTAATATGCTGCTATGGTACATCATACCATTACATACTGAAACCACATTATTGCTGCAAAAGGGGCTCAATAAGGTGCCCATCAGTGTCCAGAAGAGTCTGAAAGTGCAGGACTGAATTTTGCACAGCAGAACAAAGCATGTCTGTAGATATGCTGTCTACCTCTCTCGATATGCTGCACTTCAGATCAGCAAGTGTGAATGTTCCCTTGGTAAACCCTGCCCCACAACCACAGATCACAGGGAGTGAGATCAGGTGATCATGCCAGCGAAGCATCTTGAAAAGATTGGCTGATAATTTGATCATTTCCAAACGAGTTAAGAGAAGTAGGTCAACTTCACAACTAATGTGTGGTGGGGCCGCATCTTGCAAGAAAATTGTTGAGATCAGTATATCTCTCTCCTGTAGGGTGGGTATGACATGCTGGCAAAGCATATAGCAGTAATGCTGGCCAGTTACCCTGTATGTCTTTGGTCCTTGAGTGCCAACCTGTTCAAAAAAGAATGGGCCAATCATGAATGCAGCCATGAAGCCACACCATATGCTGACCCAATCACCATACAGAGGTACTTCACGTCCAGTGACTGGAGGTGAAGATCGATGTGGATCTTATACGGACACCATTTGAGAATGGTTCGAAGCATCTTGTGCACAGTGGACCATGGGATGATACAGTACGCACTCTACCTGACAATTGGGAATTGTGTGCAGCGTTGTCTGCCATAGCAACAGTGATTTCATCAACCACCTGTTGTCAACCAGTTATTGATTTCTTCCCAGAGCAATATCTGGTTTTCCAGTTGATTTGAACTTCTTCATCGTGCACCACACAGCAAGTGGGGAAGTAGGATCCTTCCATAATCCTTTCAGCTAGCAATATTCTTGAAGTGCAGCTGCAGCATTACAGTTGTTTTGATAATACAGCTTAGCCAAAAATGCCCTGCTCCTTTTGTCCGAGCTCATGTTGACACCTCAACAAGTTCATTGTGACTGGTCAGGTGTATGAGACTATGAATCACGATGACTGATCATGGCATCTGGTGGCCATAGTTGGAAATGGACAGTGGCACTGTCGTACATGGAAATAATGCACCCCATACTCTGGATATTAATGCTGCCAAGTTTCGTACTCATGCGGTAATTAGTTTCCATGTTATAACATGTTAAACAGGGAAAGTTTAATTATAATTACCTGGTTTGTCCAAAAACCTTCAGCATCATCAGTTTCTATGAATGTAGTAACTGGAGACTACTACTAACCCAACCAAAATGTCTATAGCGGCAGAAAAGTGAATCCCTACTGTACTTCATTAAAGGTGGCCACTGTACTCTTGCTAATTAATACTTATTTGAGAGAGTGGCACTATAAAAAGAAGTGCGGCAGCAGAGTAAGAAATAATAAACAATATTTATTAAGAGTACATTACTAAATGGTACTTTGACACATTTTGACGCATGGAACTTGGTTTCCTAAACCTAATATGGTGATATGTTAATAATCTTGCTGTCTCTTGGCAGTCTATGGTGTTGCTGCTATAACTGATACTAGTAACTACAGACATCCCTGATAATCCAGTTACTCCATAAACAGCAACTGCTAGGGCAGGAAGTAGTGCATAGCATTCAGAGCACTGTACTCAGCTGACTGGAGGCACTCAACTGAATTTTCTATTGGCTGAATAATAACTGTCTGAATGTCTGCAGGGTGCCGTGTTTTGGTGCCTATTGTGTGCACCAGCACGAATGTTAAACACCAAAACACATTTGGACATTTTCATCAAACCAAAAGAAATTTATTGAATAATATGATACAGGACAGTCTTGAATGGAATGTAAGTAATGTTTATCTTTATTCCTTCCATTAATTGTATGCCTGTTACATTATAAAGGTAAGATTCTAATCTCCCTACCAGAAAATATAAAAAACAAAAATTGTTTCTATACAAGTGTTATCAGTTTTGTGACTGCAGTGTTTCTGTAACAGAAATGGAATAGAGATGATGCAGTAGCAGTCCTGACGACCGACAGACCCAAAACAGAAAATATCATAAGATCCATCAGAGAGTTAGATAAAGTGCCAATGGGATGTGGTAAAAATACCTGGCAAGTGATTGTTTATGATGGTTTCAATAATGATTTCATCTTGGACAGTACTGATTGAGGACACCAAAAATTACTTATGTCTATCTTTGATTTGTTCCTCACAACTAACAGTGCCAAAAATAGGTTGTACATCAATTTATAAATCCAACGGTCTTTTGTGAAAGAGACTTGAGTTCTACAATAAATGGTTTGTCTGAACCATGAAGGGCAAATGGCAAGAATAAAGCATCTCCATCCATTGTGTTTGGCTAAGAAGGGAAACATGGAGTTTCGTAAAATTATAAGCGCACATTCAATCACACAGTTCAGAGAGAAATTACAGGATGAATCCTAGGACAAAATTGACCAAGGGGAAACTGCAGATGAGAAATGCAATTCTTTTCCCAAATACTCTTTTTATTTCCCTTCCAACCAGTCATGAATAATTGCACTGGAAGTTGAGACAAATTGTGGCTAACACAAAGGTTCAAAATATCTTGTGTCAGGATTATTTAATGTAGAGGACTAGCTCTAATAAAGACATTAAGGTGCACTACAAAAAATACTGCAAAATCCTTCAGTGTGTCATAAAACATGATGTTCTATGAAGGAAAAATACACAATCCCAAGAACAAAATGATCACAAGTTGAGTCATTATTAAGGATGAAATGCCTAAAAAGGCAACTTATCAAAGTTTTAAACCTGACTAGGAGCACATTGAAGAGACAGAAGAGTTTTACTACCTCAGAAGTAATAAAAGTAAAATACTGTAGCTGGAAGAAATACATAGTGGCAAAGGTTGCACAACACAAAAGTGTTTTCTATAAAGAGAACAATCAGTAACATTAAAAAAATGACAATAATTCATGAAAAAAACTGTGTTTGATGTACAGCTGTGTATAAGTATGAATCTTGAAGAGTTGGGTAGACAGAAATTAAGAAATCAGAAGCCTTTGAAATTCATTATTTCAAGAGATTGTTGATTACCAAATGAATTTAGTGAGGAAGGAATAAATGAGATCTGCAGTCAGTCAAAGAAAATACAAACTGCATTAAGAACATAATATATTAAAGAGCTGGAATAGATACAATTGGTTGTGCACCTATAATGAAATGAGCTATTGTTGGAAACTACAGTTGAAGGGATGGTCCAAGAAAAGAGTAGCACTGGCAGGCCTAGATATTAGTACATAAGGCAGATTTTCATGTAAGATGCAGCAGTTATGCTGAAATTAAGGGGGTACTTTGCAAGCAACAAGACTTGAGAAGGGCATCATGCCAACTCTTTGTTGATGGTCAAACCAACAATAATGCAAGTGATATTCAGCTCCCTGTTGACTATAGATGTGACATATAATGTGTTAGATTCATATTATTAGCCATTAAAATACAGTCAGGAATTCTTCCTAACAGTAGGGCAAAATGTATTGATAAACTATGTACCAGAAAAATCAGAAACTGAAATATCCCCCTCCCCCCCCCTGAAATGGTCTCAGATATCATAATCAGGAAACAGAGGTTCATATTAACAAAAGATATCATTATAATGAAACCCCATGTGCAGTGAGAAAATATAAAATATTATCATCTGTAAGGTTTGATACCTATTATCACAACATAAATGATTTACAAAAGGACTCTTCACAAACAGTGATTATTGTTGATGGTACAAGGATTTTGATAAAATGCCTAAACACATCAGTACTCACAGAACCAAACATGTAGAGAACCATGGATTCAACTAGCTCACAGCAAACAGCTTAATTTGTTAATTTGTTATCTTTCAAAACTCTGTACTACACAATTGTGAACAAATGAAAAAATATTACTGGTGCCATAAGTAGAGGTCATTGGGCACAAATTTAATAAAACTTTATTTATGAAATTCACAGACATTCTGACTGATATGAAACAAATGTGGTACGCTATCGATGTAATCAACATTTTGCTAGCTTTTCACATAGTAATCTCTGTGACTGTCTTGCCTTGCATATAGATTTGCAGCATACACTGCATTATTTTACTCAGTACTGTCCTATTGCATAATCTTATGAAGCAATGTGGTTCAGGTTAAAAAGTTTTGCCGCTGTTGTGGTGTTCAGTATGAATATTTCATGAAGTCGCAGGTTGCTGGTCACTGACCAAGTGGATATCAGAAATTGGTGATGCTGTTCTTTATAGAGAGGTCATACCACTAGAAACTGTAATGAAGTGCAAGAAGGTGTGCAGGGAATGAATGCTTGTTATGGACATTGTTAATAGATTCTAAAAATAAATAAATGCAACACATAAAAGTTAGAATGACCCTTAATGTTTGATTAAACAAGTGTCATATGTGTCATGGTGTGGTTTACTCTTACAATGCCGAGAGAATAAGTTGCTAAAAGAATCAAGCAACATATTGTTTCCTCCTATATATACCTTGCAAGAAGACCATGAAGGTCAAATATAGAGGGGTTCTAGTTCACATTGAGGCTTACCAATAGTTGTTGTACCCATGAGTGGCAGAGGAAAGGTGGACAAGAAGTGGTCATAAAGTACCATATGCCATGCACCATGAGGTGGCTTCTGATGTATAGACGTAGAAAGAAATGGTCCCTATTAATTACTATAAAATTTTCCCATGCATATTTCAGTAGGATATACCAGCAGGGTTTCAAGTTACAGCACAACAATGCACATTTCTCCAGTAGGCAAAGATAGACCTAAGAGCCTTCATGATGATGAAAGACCATTCCTAAAAGGAGGAGGGTATCATGCTGCTTAATTATTTTACTTTTACATAATATTTCAACAGCATCATTGCTTCTTTATGGAGGCTATGTAAGTCAGTTAGTGTCACAATTTAATCACAAATCTGAATAAATACAATGAAATTTGATCGTCATACTGTCACTCTTTGTTATATAAGAGTTCAGAGGAAAGGCTAGTTGATTCCATTCAGCACATTTCACACTCTCTGAGTTCAGTGGACTAATGCTCTTTGGACTCATTAGTTAACAAGAATGTGGGATGATATTATGACTTCTGACCTGGCTGTTATGTTTCTGTTTATTAAGTTTTGTTTAAGGGCTCTATAATGTTGGCAGTAGTGCATGTTTCATCACAATGCTTATTGAATTTCTTTGCTGCTTGTAGTTTGTTGGTAGCTTTGACAGTTTGCGTAGCTGATCTGCTTAATACTGAAGTGGACGTAATCATTGCCTTAAAATTGCATTTGCAGGTGCGCGCATTTGTGCCCAAGACTTTGGACCGCACGTTTGGTCATGTCGACTCAGGGTACAGGAGCAGCAAAATCTCTGGGCAAGGGAGAGCTGAATCCGTCATTCACCAGGTCTCGCGGGAAGGTAAAAAAATAGCGTAATCACGAATTTTTCTTTCAATAACTTGTATTGTCTTTTTCAGAGTGTGAGTACCATGATCTAATAAGTTATTGCGAGGGTAAAGTTTGTAGCAGGGTCAGAGCTGGTAGGCTACTTTTTTATAGCTATTTACAAGTCGCCATTTGTCTTCCAAAGTATTAAAAATACTCCATACCGGTACCTCACTGTCCACAAACTACCATATGATAGCCCTTGACTGATAATGAATGATTTGTGCAAATAGTTCGCCACATAGGCCTAATAAGACACTCACAATATCACTTTTATATCATTCAACTTTTCTTCCTTTTGAAAAACTGCAGTTTCAGCTCCATGATGCGTGATTATCGAATCAATTGGAGCAGGATTCAGAAAGGGCACATGTATTCCTACGTCATAGGCTGCGTTGCCACTCTTGGAATGACCATTACACTTTTACATGCAATTATGGTATGGGTCTCTCATTGGAAAGGGATTTGGTTTGTATGGCCCAATACTTTCATGTCTTTTGACGAATTTCGAGAACAGTACATAATCATATAAGTAGCATGGTTTTCGAGCTCTCCATTCATTCGCTTTGCAATTCTTTCTGACAGTTATCATCACTTTATTCGACTATTCTTTCTACAATTCCTTCACGTTAAAATTCATAGTGTCGCGACAAGGGTCCAAACCATTTCTTGTGCCGAGGATGCTGTGACTCGTGACGAAGTACCAAACCTTTACTTGTGTCGAGGGTATCGTGCCAATCAACAACAACTGAATATTCCACTTACTTTTTGTACTTAATAAGCCGTTGAACTTGTGATGACAGATGACTAGCCAAGTAGAAAGCTATAAATGTTCAGTAAACTAGATAAATAATCAGTAGTGTCATATCTCAGTGAGGAACTTGAAACTTTCAGGATAGGCAAGAGCATGTAGAGGAACTCTGGCTCAAGTTTAAAAGAATAGTTGACCATGCACTGCATAGATATGTACCCAGCAGAATGGTTCATAATCGTGGGGAACCTCCATGGTATACAGTCACTGTAAAGAAACTTCTAAAGAAACAGAGATTACTGCATAATAAGTGTAAGACAAAGCGTAGGGCTACATATAGATAGAGAGATGCCGAATGAAACGTTTGGCTGTCAAGAGAGCAATGCATGATGCCTTCAATGACTACCATAGAAGAATATTGTCGAGTGATTTTTCACAAAACCCAAAGAAATTTTGGCCGTATGTAAAGGCTGTTGGAGGCACCAACGTTAGTATCCAGTCCCTAGCGAATGAGTCAGGAAATGAAATTGAGGGTAGCAAAGCAACAGCTGAAATTTTTAACTCCAATTTCAAATGATCCCTTACAAAAGAAAACCCAGGAGAGTTGCCCTGTACCACTGAAAAGAAGACTGAAATAAGAATTAGTGTTAATGGTGTTGAGAAATAGACGAAATCGTTAAAACTGAACGGAGATCGTGGCCACGATGGAACCCCTGTCAGATTCTATAGTGAATTTGTAGCTGAGTTAGCCTCTCTTCTAACTATAATCTATCGTAGATCCCTCGAACGAAACACTATTCCCAGTTCTTAGAGAAAGGCACAAGAAGGGTAGCAGAAGTGATCCATAAAACAACCGTCTGATATCCTTGACATTGGTTTCTAGTAGAATCTTAGAACATATTCTGAGCTCTAACATAATGAGGCATCTCGAAAATAACGATCTTCTCAATGCCAACAAGAACAGATTTCGGAAACATCGATCATGTGAGCCCGCAGCTCGTGGTCGTGCGGTAGCGTTCTCGCTTCCCGCGCACAGGTTCCCGTGTTCGATTCCCGGCGGGGTCAGGGATTTTCTCTGCCTCGTGATGGCTGGGTGTTGTGTAATGTCCTTAGGTTAGTTAGGTTTAAGTAGTTCTAAGTTCTAGGGGACTGATGACCATAGATGTTAAGTCCCATAGTGCTCAGAGCCATCGATCATGTGAAACCCAACTCAACTTTTCTCGTATCACATACTGAAAGCTTTGGATCAAGGCAACGAGGTAGATGCAGTATTTCTTGTTTCCCGAAAAGTGTTTGACTCAGTACGGTACCTCACCAACGCTTATTGTCAAAAGTACGATCATATGGCGTATCGAGTGAAATTTGTGACTTGACTGAGGACTTTTTGGTAGGGAGGACACAACATGTTATCTTGGATAGAGAGTCATCGTGAGATGTAGAAGTAACTTTGGGTATCCCCAAGGGAAGTGTGTTGTGACCCTTGCTGTTTATGTAGTATATTTATGACCTTGCAGACAATATTAATAGTAAAGTTAGACTTTTTGCAGGTGTTGCAGTTGGGTATAATGAAGCACTATCTGAAAGAAGCTGCGTGTAAATATTTAGTCAGATCTTGATTAGATTTCAACATTGTGCAGAGACTGGCAACTTGCTCTGAATGTTCAGAAATGTAAAACTGTGCACTTCACAAAACAAAGAAAGGTAGTATCCTATGACTATAATGTCAACAAGTGACAGTTGGAATCGACCAACTCATACAAATACCTGCGTGTAACACCTTGTAGGGATATGAAATGAAATGATCAGATAGGTTCAGTTGTGGGTTTGTTGGTAGAATACTGGGAAAGTGCAATCAATCTACAAAAGAGATTGCTTACAAATCACTCGTGCCACGAGTTCTGGAATATCGCAGAAGTGTGTGGGGACGTATCAGTTAGGACTGACAGGGGATAGTGAACATATACACAGAAAGGCAGCACGAATGGTCATAGGTTTGTTTAATTCCTGGGAGAGTGTTGCAGAGATACTGAAGAAACTGAACTAGAAGACTCTTGAAGATATAGATGTAAACTATCCCGAGAAAATGTATTAACAGAGTTTGAAGAACGGGCTTTAGGTGATTATTCTTAGAATATAATACAACCCCTTATGTATTGCTCACACAGGGATCAAGAGGATAAGATTTGAATAATTACTGCACACACAGAGACATTCAAAAGATCATTCTTCCCCCGCTCCATACGTGAATGTAACAGGATGAAACTGCAATAACTAGTACAGTGGGACGTACCCTCTGCCATGAACCTCACGGTGTTTTGCAGAATATAGATGTAGATGTAGAAGTGTTTGGGTGCAGGAGATCTAGGTCTTAAGTAGCCATATAGACGTGTGATGAGACAAATGTGACTGAAATAACTGAAAGTGTTAAAAAAAAACTAGAATCAAATAAGTGAAGGGAAAATCTTAAAATGCGTTACTGCAGATGACATAGGTCGTTGGTTGATCTCTGAGCTGAAAACGGAAACACTAGTGACTCTGCAACACGCTAGAACCGACAGTATGATAGTTCTTGCTAGAGTCTTGGCAAGGAGTTTACACAAAATGTACTATTACCCGTAATCGTGCTTGAAGGCGAGGCTGTTTCCCAAATTTGTCAATTAATAAGTTCTAAAATTAAGTTTGTCATTCTTTTCTGTGAACACTTACCATGTACAACTCACGTAACGTGTTTTAACTCATTTTAGAACAGAGCAATAGTTGTACTCTACGAAGAGTACTGAAAGATAGCCCAGTTATGCAAGCAAACAAGATTCATGGAGGTAAAAGAACTCCATGTTTATCAGTAATACCAGAGATTCATAGATTTATGGATATTTTTGCTCTCATTGACTAAAATTCGTACCACAGTGTCGCTTCAGATAAGCGTTTATCAATATTATATTATTTTTCAGCCGCATTGGCCCAAGTATGACTTAGATTCGACAATCTGTAAATTATAAAGTGCACACGTGAGTTATTTTGATAGAAATACTGACAGCAATTCAGAGCACGTCCTGATGTCAAAGGTTTTTAGAAATTTGGGGAGTGAAAAAAAATGGTTCAAATGGCTCTGAGCACTATGAGACTTAACTTCTGAGGTCATCAGTCCCCTAGAACTTAGAACAACTTAAACCTAACTAACCTAAGGACATCATACACATCCATACCCGAGGCAGGATTCGAACCTGCAACCGTAGCGGTCGCGCGGTTCCAGACTGTAGCGCCTGGAACAACTCGGCCACCCGGCCGGCTTGGGGAGTGAATCTGATCAGTATCCTGATTTGAGAAAACCTATGAAATATACACCTGAAGCCAAGAAGGTAGGACTACTGGAGAAGCCACTAGGGTGTGTACAGCTGACTGCTCTGCCATCTTCCGATGCTAGAGGTATACGTCCTCCTTCCAAAAGTCCGAATTACTTAGAAATGGGGTCAGCTGACAAGTTGGGATGAACCGTTCACTATTTTAAACATCAGTTGCTGACTCCCGCCGTGCCACGCCAACCCCGAAAAATTCGAATTATCGTTGCTTCCGGCGTTAGGCTACTGAAATTTTGGAAATTTATGGTAAGATGTTATGGGATCAAACTGCTGAGGTCATCAGTCCCTAAGCTTCCACACTACTTAATCTAACTTAAACTAACTTACGCTAAGGACAACACACACACCCATGCCCGAGGGAAGACTCGGACCTCCCACGGGGGAAGCCATGCGAACCGTGTCAGGGCTAATGAAACCCACACGATTAGTCTTATTTCGAGTGTGAATGTCTGGACCTGATAAAAGCGTTCTCGTGTCGGTAAAATAAACATAATACACTGAACTAGTTCACCAAGCTTCCTTCCGCAGGCTACACTTCCTTCCAACGTACTTTTCGATGTCTTCTCTTGATGAAGACGACAAAGATATTGTGAATTCGATCTTTAATGCTTAGCGCAGTGTGTACGTGGCGTTCTGTGAAATCAAACAACGCTCCAGAAAGCTCTGCGTTTAGCTATTGTTGATTGCGTTATGAAGGCTGCGACAGGAAATTTAATTCAGCTAGAATTATAGTACGCCTTATTGACAGCTTGACGCAAAATTTCGAAGAACTCAATAAAGGAAGCAAAGACAGACATACGACAGTGTGGAAGGGGGGAGGTTTTGAGAGAGGGGGGGGGGGTGTAGACCTGGGGTATGGAGTATGTCTAATATTATGGAAGACGAAAGGTGGCTTGTAAGTAGTCATAAAAAGGTTTCAGTTCTGACGCTGCTAAAATTCTCCGTAATACAGACTTTTTAATCATTTTCTTGAAAGTGAAACACCTGACTACCCTTTTTTTTTCTTTTCCCTGAAAGATGTGGGGGGGCGGGGGTGCTGGGCCCCGCTTGCCCCAGGCTATGGGTGTACTTGGCAGGAAGTAGAGACGACTCACAAGAGGGCTTTTGATCCGCTGTACAACAACGTGCTCATTATTATGGAAGGGAGAACGACTCACATACGAATGAAGCACGAAGTTCCGCGATCGCCGTAGTGGCAAATAACAATTAAGCTGTGATTTAATACACGTGTAATATTTTAAATCTTCGGTGGCAACGCGCTTCAGTGAGTGAAAAAAATCCTGGAACTTGCCAGAACGCCGTTCCAGGGCGTTCCAGCCGAAATTAACCCCTGGGTGCTTTGTTACCCAATAGGATACATTGCCTCCTGCGGATTTTGTTGTACTCGTTGTGTGCGTACTAAGGCATTCTTCTAAGCTTTGTGCATCTAATGGCGGTGTTCCATTGTACAAATGTCTGTGTGTACGTGACGTTTGGTGAGTTTATATATGGGGCGTCAGTTTCTGTATCCGTCAGTAAGGCGTTGGCTCTTGGCCCCTGGATGTCTTTCCACCGTTGAGTCGGCTGGTGTATCACTGTGGTCTGTCTACCATGAAGTCCCTAATGCGGGTGTGATGAAGGGTAAAATCTAGTATTTTTTGTGCCATCTGGCAGCAGCCAGTCACAACTTTATGGCCACATATGGTATGACATAGTATGGTGACGGTAGTCTGGCAAAGTGCAGTGTTGAGCAACATAGCACACAAGGTAAGCGATGGCACAAGAGATAACTACGAGTCAAGACGTGTGTTTAGTGAATCTACTGCATCAAGATGATTTACAGCCACAAATGACCACCTCCTTCGATGTACGTTAAATGACATACTTCAGCAGGACGTCGCTCAGCCACATATTTAGAGGAGGACGTCGTAATCAGGAGAAAGAAAACTGGCGTTCTACGGATGGGAGCGTGGAATGTCAGATCTCTTAATCGGGCAGTTCGGAGGCAGGAGGAACAAGACTTCTGGTCAGGTGAATACAGGGTTATAAACACCAAGTCAAATAGGGGTAATGCAGGGGTAGGTTTAATAATGAATAAAAAAATAGTAGTGCGAGTAAGCTACTACGAACAGCGTAGTGAACGCATTATTGTGGCCAAGATAGACACGAAGCCCACCCCTACCACGGTAGTATAAGTTTATATGCCAAATAGCTCCGCAGATGACGAAGAAATTGAAGAAATACATAATGAGATAAAAGAAATTATTCAGATAGTGAAGGGAGACGAAAATTTAATAGTCATGGGTGACTGGAATTCGATAGTTGGAAAAGGAAGAGAAGGAAACGTAGTAGGTGAATATGGATTTGGGGTAAGAAATGAAAGAGGAAGCCGCCTGGTAGAATTTTGCACAGAGCACAACTTAATCATAGCTAACACTCGGTTCAAGAATCATGAAAGAAGGTTGTATACATGGAACAGGCCTGGAGATACCGAAAGGTTTCAGATAGATTACGTAATGGTAAGACAGAGATTTAGGAACAGGGTTTGAAATTGTAAGACATTTCCAGGGGCAGATGTGGATTCTGGCCACAATCTATTGGTTGTGAGCTGTATGTTAAAACTGAAGAAACTGCAAAAAGGTGGGAATTTAAGGAGATGGGACCTGGATAAACTGGCAGGACCAGAGGTTGTAGAGAGTTGCAGAGAGAGCATTAGGGAACGATTGACAGGAATGGGGGAAAGAAATACAGTAGAAGAAGAATGGCTGGCTTTGAGGGATGAAATAGTGGAGGCAGCAGAGGATGAAGTAGTTAAAAAGACGAGGGCTACTAGAAATCCTTGGGTAACAGGAGATATGTTGAATTTAGTTGATGAAAGGAGAAAATATAAAAATGCAGCAAATAAAGCGTGCAAAAAGGAATAAAAACGTCTCAAAAATGAGATCGACAGGAAGTGCAAAATGGCTGAGCAGGGATGGCTAGTGGACAAATGTAAGGATGTAGAGGCATATATCACTAGGGGTAAGGTAAGTACTGTCTACAGGAAAATTAAAGAGACCTTTGGAGAAAAGAGAACCACTTGTATGAATATCAAGAGCTCAGATGGAAACCCAGTTCTAAGCAAAGAAGGGAAAGCAGAAAGGTGGAAGGAGTATATTGAGGGTCTATACAAGGGCGATGTACTTGAGGACAATATTATGGAAATGGAACAGGATGTAGATCAAGATGAAATGGGAGATATGATGCTGTGTGAAGAGTTTGACAGAGCACTAAAAGACGTAATTCGAAACAAGGCCCTGGGAGTAGACATTAATCCATTAGAACAACTGACAGCCTTGAGAGGGCCAGTCCTGTCAAAACTCTACCATCTGGTGAACTAGATGTATTAGACAGGCGAAATACCCTCAGACTTCAAGAAGAATATAATAATTCCAATCCCAAAGAAAGCAGGTGTTGACAGATGCGATAATTACCAAACTATCAGTTTAATAAATCACGGCTGAAAAATACTAATTCGAAATCTTTACAGACTAATGGAAAAACTGGTAGAAGCCGACCTCGGGGAAGATCAGTTTGGATTCCGTAGAAATGTTGGAACACGTGAGGCAATACTCAACCACGACGAATTATCTTAGAATAAAGACTGAGGAAAGGCAAACCTACGTTTATAGCATTTGTAGATTTAGAGAAAGCTTTTGACAATGGTGACTAGAATACTGTATTTCAAATTCTGAAGGTGGCAGGGGTAAAATACAGGGACCAAAAGGCTATTTATAATTTGTACAGAAACCAGATGGCAGTTATAAGAATCGAGGGGCATGAAAGGGAAGCAGTGGTTGGGAAGGGAGTGAGACGGGATTGTAGCCTATCCCCGGTGTTTTTCATATATTGAGCAGGCAGTAAAGGAAACAAAAGAAAAATTCAGAGTACGAATTTAAATCCATGGAGAAGAAATAGAAACTTAAAGGTTCGCGGATGACATTGTAATTCTGTCAGAGACCTGGAAGAGCAGTTGAACGGAATGGACAGTGTCTTGAAAGGAGGATATAAGATGAACATCAACAAAAGCAAAACAAGGATAATGGAATGTAGTCGAATTAAATCGGGTGATGCTGAGAGAATTAGATTAGGAAATGAGACACTTGAAGTCGTAGATGAGTTTTGCTATTTGGGTAGCAAAATAACTGATGATGGTCGAAGTAGAGACGATATAAAATGTAGACTGGAAATGGCAAGGAAATCGTTGCTGAAGAAGAGAAATTTGTTAACATCGAGTACAGATTTAAGTGTCAGGAAGTCGTATCTGAAAATATTTGTATGGAGTGTAGGCATGTATGGAAGTGAAACATGGACGATAAATAGCCTGGACAAGTCGAGAAGCTTTCGAAATGTGGTGCTACAGAAGAATGCTGAGGATTAGATGGGTAGATCACATAAGTAATGAGGAGCTATTGAACAGAATTGGGGAGAAGAGAAATTGTGGCTCAACTTGAGTAGAAGAAAGGATCGGTTGGTAGGACAAGTTCTGAGGCATCAAGGGATCACCAATATAGTACTGGAGGGCAGCGTGGAGGGTAAAAATCGTAGACGGAGACCAAGAGATGAACACGCTAAGCAGATTCAGAAGGATGTATGTTGCAGTAGGTACTGGGAGATGAAGACGCTCGCACAGGAAAGAGTAGCATGGAGAGCTGCATCAAACCAGTCTCTGGACGGAAGACCACCACGACGACAACAACTGCGTTGAACAACGGTTACCACTGTTTCCCCAGCCTGAACGTTCTCGTGACACGCCCCATCAGACGTGTCTGGGATATGGTTAGTTGGCAACTTATCTGCCCGAATTGTTATAATTAAAGTACAGCTACTCATATAGGTCCTTATTGGCTGTAGTTGTCGTATGGCAGCAAACATTGTCTACGCGTTAATGTGGAACCGATTTACGCTGGAAAAAAATTAGTTCCAAATTTCAGCATCTTGTCGACGTCTTTGGTGTTCATACTGAATAAATTGTGTAAGTGACTGTTAAGAATATCAATATTATGCGTTTCTTATTTGTCTTACCCTTGCTGACCACATACCGTTCCTAATCCATTGCATATCGAAACATTTCTATGTCTTGTGATGCAGAGGATGCGTTATGTCATCAATATGCAACATTAAGATTGTCTTAATGGGGTTAATCAATTTTTGTATGCTGAAATATGTCAGATACACAACAATTTGCAGTTGAAATTTTAAAATGTTACTTATGTGCCCATTAAGATAGTTAATATGTTAATACAGAAACCAGGAACTTTAAAGATAAAATCTTAATATCCCTTTTCTAGGTATAATAAAAGTTGATCATCTGAGCCTTTCAGTTCTCAACTCACTCGCTCTTTCTCTCTCTGCCTCTACCTACCCCTCTCTCCTCTAGCTCTCCACTCACTCAATCTCCTTTCCTTCCCACAGCAGCTTGTGAACATAAACTAGTGTTTTTGATGCGTACTAAAATTTGTGTAATATCAATAGTTAGTGTCTCTATTATGGTCTAACTATTTCTCGACTGTCATCTTTACAAATCATTACTTTGAATGTATTAACCGTAAATGTTTAAAAACGAAGCAAACACATTAGAAATCAATAAACTATGCAGTGTCTCAATGGTGTCGTTTGTGGCAGTACAGAAAATGTTTTCAAGATACGGCATATCACTGCACTAAAGTGGTACTTGAATAGGTACAGAGCATCAAGAAAGGCGTTTTCACTCTACAGTGGAGTATGCTCTGTTCGAACCCCCCTCCAGGTTAACATTGTGTGCCTGATCGGATCCTTGCCGTGTCATTGCCTGCACTAAGAAAGGATCCGGCACTGGCTACCGCCTGATACACAGCTTTAATGTGCTGGGAAGTTACAGTTTCTGACCTAATTTTAAACATCGTTAACAGAACTGAACATAACTGATTGAGATGTAGAATCTTTGTCTTTGTACTAGAGTTCATTATTCTTGGTGCAAACAGGACTATCTTTGTAGCATGAAAGAGTCATTGAGAGAAATATGATGACTGGATACAACCAATCGCATACTCCTATTAATATTAGAATGTTAAAGGGTGAGTTGATGATTGTCAAAATACATGCAGGAGCAGTGCTAGACTTGAAATCTGAACATGTGGTCATACACATCAAACATTAAAACTATGGTATGTTTAAACAACTTGTACAATGCTTTCCTGATTACAACAGACGCACTGAGCTGCTGACGTCCTTACGTTAGAGATGCATATTGCAACTTTGTTAACTATTTTCGTGTGCACAGTGTGAACATAAACCAGTTAGAATAGAGTATACATGGCTCTGTTCATCAAATACCAAAATATGCAACTGAAAATCCTATATGCCTAAAATCAGTTTTGGCTGAATTCACTGAAGGGATGTTAGTGTATGAAATTGCACCAGAGTCCTGGATACAATTCGGGCAGAATTCAGGGTATATAGAAAGGATTGTTTGGGCAATACTGTAAAGCTGAATGATAGTGTGCTTTAATATAAAATATGTGTGTGTGTGTGTGTGTGTGTGTGTCTGTGGAGGGCGATATCTGAGACAGGGAAAGAGTCACCGCAACATCTCGCAAAATGTGTTCAGTTCATGCTGGAGCTAGTGTCCCTAATTGTGTTAAAGCCAGCCAACAATTACTCAAAAGGAGATTTGCTATCTTGCGGTTAGGCAGCTAATTCTGCTAATTTTTTACACTAACGGTTCTAGTTATTAAACCACTTTTTATGGCTGCTCCACGGTCGACAAAGATTACATGTGAATTTGCTAATATTGTATTCTTCACTGCACCTGGAGTGCAGTGGTCCTATATCTCCTTCCTCATATATGTAAGGTAAATACTGTAGTTATAAATCGAAGCTTCCACATGAAGTAGATAAACTACATGCTGCAAGACGTGATACAAAGTCTCGATTTCCTTTTTAAATAATTAAAACTATAAACAGGTAAAAGTTTCCGTTTGATACACTTCTTCTTAACACCTGCAATTCGATTCGACTAGAATAGTGGAGAGAATGTCTTGGGAAGCTGGGGCTTCTAAAAGTACTGGGTGGGGCAAATAAAAGTGGCCCTGAGAACAGAGCTCCAGGGTACAAAGAAACATAGCAGAGGAAAGGAGATACAGTATTAACTTGGTCATAGTAGATGTTGAAAGTGACCACCATTGATCTCTTGGCACTTCGGGGTCCTGGTCAGCAAGTTGCTGAAGGTGTATCAAAGCTGGAGCGCTGGAATTGCTGCAATCCCATCGGAAATATTCTGCTGCAGTTCTTGAAGACCATGAGGGTTGTTGCGATACACCTTACATCTGAGGGTTCCCCACAAAATGTAATCGCACACTAACATATCAGGCGGCCGCGACCAGACTATTCGTCCGCATGATAGATGTTACATGCTGGTCTCTTGTAACAGGCGTCGGATTGATTTGGTAGGATTCTGAAGCATTTTCTGGTGCTCTGCAGCCACATTTTCTTGTGTGTGGGCACGACTCGGAATTTCTTTGACTTGTTCAAAACAGATCATGTCTGACGCCATTTTTGGAGTAAACGTTTCATGGCCCTCTTTGTTGGCACTTTGACAACATTAAATTTCCCAGCAGACAACTGAGCACACCGTTTCCAATACTTTGTTGTCACATAACTTTCCACAACGAACACCTGCAGCTCTCATGTGAGTACCATCGTCCACTTTGCACTACTCCACTTATACTGACAGAACTCTGAACCAGTGTGATTCACGTGGCAGGTGTACATATGGTGGCCACGTCATGGGGTGTGGTTATATGCATACATTCACGTCTAATCGCATCCACTCGTCTCGGCCACTTTTATTTGCCCCAGCCCACAATTAGTTAATACTTTCAGCAATCACCGACTCAGTAGACACTGATAAGCCGAAACACTGCCCACTGTGAAGTTGACTGCCGCCTGGTGGCGTTGCAGGTGCACCACAGACACAAGCTGATGGGAACAGTGTTGTGCTATGGGAGACATTCACCTGCACTTGCTTGGGACCTGTGGTATAGTCTGCATCACACTGAACGGCTCTTCTACGCATAGAGGTGGAGCTATAGGGAAGCATGGGGGCGATGAGCTCTGCGCATGCATGGCGGCAGAGAGAGGCAAACAAAAGCCATGTTGCTAAACTGTGTTACGGCAGACAAGAGTGAGGTACATTTGCTTTTGGTACATCGTATTATCCGTTCAAATCGATGAGAGGAATAATACATTTTAAAACTGATTTCGATCAATCATGTACTTGAGAGAAATCTTACTTCACGCTTTGACATTGTCCAATGTTCCACATCAGTTGTCTGTCTGACGTCGGAAGGTGAGAACAGCTGACACAGCTTTCTGAAGACGTCAAACAAAATGTTACTCAAAATTACTTTTGTAGAAGGAAAAGTTCATCGAAAATTGTTGCAATAATTACCATTTATTGCGATTTGGACTGTATTATAAGTAAAAATATATTACACAACAAAATTACTTTCAAACTCAAACCGAAATCATTATGTTTGCTTGACAAATGCTTCTACTCCACATAACTTATTTAACGTATATAAAGTGTGTATGTGAGTGTGTTTAACTGTAGCTCAATGTAAATCATTGTGCATAAAAAAGAATTACTGGTAACAAAGACTATTGCAAAAGACTATCATAAAAATTATCAGTATATTATATTTTCCGGTGTCAACAGGCATTATGGATGTAAATTAACTCCTTCAACATTACAGTGAGAGATCCATTTATGATCCATTGAACAAGCAAACATTTAACCATCTTCAGTAAATAACTCTTTGGAATGTTGACCGGTAACATCAGAATCCACTAATATCTCGACAGGTAACTCTCTATTTATTTTAAGCCATTTTCTATTTCGAGTCTTGAAAATGACAGGGGTTTACTTGTCCAGATATTGAAGTTTTGATGGGTTTATCCAAACACATAGAAGAAAATTTAACACTTAGGGAAAAGCATAACTCGTCTTTTGGCAATGTGTTGAACGTTATAGTCTGAATACTTCATAGGCTACAAATTTCTAATCAATAACATCTAGGAAGTTCTCATATACTATGTATGCAATCAATATGTTGACAAGCACCTTTTTTTAAACCGCAAGTTTTCAAATCTTAGAAATATTAAAGAGAAACAGGTTTAAGTCACAGTTTATGGCATGGTGCCTTCGCCAATAACGAAAGTGTTCGTTCCTCTTGATATTATTTCATATGGGCTCGAATATGGAGGAGTAAGAGGTGAATGTACAGTGTCATCATGCAGCCAAACATATAATTAGGTTTTCAGTCTTTGAATGTAAAAGGACGACATTTTCCATTGTGTTGCGGTTTTTGTGGCCAACGATCTTGTGTGAACAACTCAAGTTTCTCTAGTCAACTTGTGTGGTCACATGACAGCTGAGCTGTAGGGAGTGTTGGCATGATAAAGTCACCAGGGACACACAGTTGTTCACCAAATGCAAATTGTACTGGGGTTCAAGAGAAATCATCCTTTACAGTCATCCATATGCCAAGTAAAGTACATGACAATGAATCGATCGAAGCATCTTTGTGGCATATGAAAATAGATTACATGAAGTGATGCACATGCTCCACCATGCTGTTACAGGAAGGGTGATAATTTTTCGTATGAATGTGATGACTGCCAAAAAAGGCTAAGTAGCTTGTTGAACAGAGAACCCACAAACTGATGACCACAGTCTACGGTGATTGTGAGAGGAATTCCATGGTGTCTGGAAACAGATTCAGCCATGGTATTAGCAGATGGTATGGCCTCTGGCCAACTGGATAGCAATCAGTTATAATAAGGAAGTAACAGTGACCACCAATACAGAATAATGGACCAATGAGATCCAGATGGATGTGTGCAAAACATGCCATCGGGAGAGGAAAATCCAAAATTGTTCTGTGTACATGTCATGAAACTTGGTTTTTCTAGCTCAAGATGCAGGAGCATGCCTACAGGCAACAGTCTTTTTTAACACCAAGCCAGACCACCTTGCTTGACACAAGTTCCACAACAGCTTTAATATGAGGGTGAGACAAGTTATGAAGGGCATCAAAAACTTCATGGCAATGTTTTTGTGTGATTAAAGGTCTTAGAGACCTCCTGCTGTAGTCACAACACATATCTTTTCCAGATCTGACCACTGGCACATGACTCGAATGAAATAATGAAGATGTGCCATTATGGACTAATTGTTGTATGAATGCATCCATTAGCTGAGCGTCTGCAATTTTAGCCCAAGCCAATTTTGTTACACTGGCATTATTCCTGGAAAAGCAATCTGCCACAGTGTTGTTCCCACCCTTGATGTGGTGCACGTCTGTAGTAAACTGAGCCACAAATTAAGCGTGGTGGCATTGAGATGGTGAGGCAAGTTCAGCTGGCTGCTGTAAAATGCAAGTAAGTGGTCTGTGGCCTGTGCTTTGGAAAAACAACAAATTGTAGGCCCTTCAAAATGGAACAGAAATTTTGGCAGCCTGGTGCATAGCAAGCAGTTCCCTTTCTATACCATTCCATTTAGTTTGTGTCACTGTAAGATGCCTAAAAAAATATGCCAGCGGCTGCCAAGATCCATGTATATTTTGCTATAAGGCCATGCCAATTGCTACCTGGCTGGTTTCGGCGAAAAGTCCATTAGGGGTGCCGTGTTTTGGATGTGTTAGCAATGTTGTATTTGCCAGTGCTATCTTCATGTCTTGTAATGCTTTATATGATTCCACAGACCATAATTTTTCTGTTGCTGGAAGTGTTTTTACTGGAAAGAAGCAGATCAAGAGGCTGCGGCACAACTGCGATGAGTGGTAAATGCTGGTGGAAAAAGTGTAACGTTACAATAAAATGGTTAATGCCATTTTATGTGGTGAGGTGCAGCATAATCTGAATGGCTAAAATCTTGCCAAGTAGTCGTGTCAATCCAGCTTAGGAGACCTTGTTTCCCAGTAAAGAAATCTCTGTTTTTCTCTGCATTAATGAGGAGTTCAAACTTTTCAAGGCATCGGAGGAGTTTGCACAAATGTTATAAATATTCTTGTAAGGATTCAGAAAAGACCAGTATATCATAAAGATAGCAAAAAGCAAGTTAGAGATCACATGACACACTATGTACAAATCTCTGTCACACTGTTAATCATCGCGTAAACCATATGGTATCAAACTGTAATGCAAGAGTCTGAATGGCTTCTTAATTGTCATTTCCTTTATGTCCTCCATTGTCACCAGAATGTGTGAGGATGCTTTAGCACAGTCAGTGACATTGAAAACAAATGTCCCACTGACAGCATAGTTAAAGTCAGCTAAGTTAGGCGCCAGATAGCGATCCAGTATTGTGCAAGCATTCGATGCTTTGTATTTTCTGCATAACCTCTACGTACCGTCTTTCTTTTTCACCATATGTAGTGGAGAGGTCCAATCACTGTTTGAGACAGACATGATGCCTTCAGGTAACATTTTGTTCATTGTACTCTTTGATGCAACAAATTTCTCTGGTGGTAGGCAATATGCACGACAGAAAACAAGCTGTCGAGGCAATTTTGATATTATACTGCATGGTGTGGTAGCATCATTGTTTTGCCCTGAGTGGGTCATCAGCTTAGAGAATTCATTCAAAACCTGTATGCAAATAGTATCACTGGAAATGGCATATGGTTCACCTGTCATGCATGGTGTAATGAAAGAATTGGGTAGCTTGGTTCAAATGGTTCAAATGGCTCTGAGCACTATGGGACTTAACATCTGTGGTCATCAGTCCCCTAGAACTCAGAACTACTTAAACCTAACTAACCTAAGGATATCACACACATCCATGCCCGAGGCAGGAATCGAACCTGCGACTGTAGCAGTTGCGCGGTTCCGGACTGAGCGCCTAGAACCGCTAGACCACCGCGGCCGGCGAATTGGGTAGCTTCTCACATGCCACACATAGGTGTAGTTTTACATTAGTCAAAATATGAGTTTCATGGATCCAAAGTACGTACCACAGAAATCTTTGTGTGGGCCATGATGGGCCTCATGCACTCACTGTGAACCAGCATGGGTGATGTGATAGGTAAAATGTTGTCAATTTCATTAACAACCAAACAGTTGTTCACTATGTCTGGCATCACTTTGAAAAATTTCAGAAAATGAGCTTCTAAGATAGGACCATTGACATTAGCAATGACAAACCTCATAATAGGCAAAAAATTAGGACAGAAGTGTAGTGAAATTTCCCTTTCACAGTATGAATTGATGTGGGTATGCTTGCTGCTGTCATGCCATGATAAGAAGCTGGCATATCAGAACACAGATGCCATGGAAAAACACTAATTTTAGGACACAAACTGACCACAAAATTGCATTCTGTATTGTTATCTATAATAAACAATGTGTTGATATGTCTGAGTGCCACTAATGTAGCATTAGAGCATTGCACACAATGAATGTTTGTGTTCATATTAAGGTTTAAACTAGGAAAATTGCACAGCACGGCAAATTATCCTACTTTGTGTCCAAAGTTTTTGCAGAACCAACACATAGTCTTCTTTTATGCAGCATTTGCATCCCATTAGAGATGAATTCTTTATACATACGGGCAGGTACAGACCTGCATGAGAAGCTATATGAACTAGCATTGGCAGCACTGACTGAGGTTGGCATGTGTGTTTAAGGGCTGGTAGCATTAGCACATAATATGCATGTTCTGGGGCTGCACCTGGAAAATTAAGAATCTTCATGACAAAAATCATCTTCTGTGTAGCTAGCCATAATGTCAGCCTTCTTTGAAATGTCTGCCAAAGGCAAATTAGTATCTGCTGTCATTACAGGATATGATTTGGTTGGGAGTGCTTCAAACCATATAAGACATAATTTAATTTCCATTAGGAGATCTTTATATGCAAATGAGGCCAGTTTCCTTGAAACTTCTGAAGGTCTCAGTTGCACAGGGGTTTGAGGTGAAAGCAAATTTTTTAAATGTTCGTGCTGAGGCAACAAACAATGTTCGATCAATGCAACTTTCACATGGCGTATGACTGTTTATGTAGCATATCTTCAGTGTTTTTATGTGAGCATTGTCCAACTATTCCAAAACTAACACATATATGTCGAAATCACTATACACTTGGTGTTTGTGAGAAACTGCATCCACTTAAAGAAACCACAATTCACAGCTTTTGGCCAGAATGGTTGGAGTTTCACATTACCAATGATTGGTGAAGAAGAAACATTTTGCTGATCTGAATTTGAGAACTTGATAGCATCTTTGTGGTTGGAGTTGCAATAACCGGAATATAGAATGAAGGAGTTTCGGTGGAGTAGAAGGTGTCTTCAGAGGGGTATCCATTGACTATGAAGACAAAAATACTGACTCTATTTGTAAATACTCTGCATGAAATAGTCAGAATGTCATCAATGTAGCTTTCCTTTTAATGGGTCTTACCCTAACAGTGAATGATGAAAGAGTATATGATAACATATAACCACAATTTATTCAGAAAGTACACTTTGAAAGAGACATCAGTACTGCAAGCACATTACAAACACAAAAACAAAAGACACCAGAAAGGTAAACATTTCATGTTGCCCTATAATGCACTTAGATCAGTCAGTCTCATGGTATCCACAATATAATATAATAGATGCCTAGATCCAAAGAAAATTACAATTTGTCATACTGGTAAATGGGTTATGAAAACTTCACTGTGTATGAGGATATAAGTGGTAAGATTGGCTAAAATGACAGATTTGTGGAAGGGTTGCACTTCTGTTTGTTGAACAATTCTCATCAGTCATTGTTGGTCCCATTCTTGCAGGCTCTTTTTACGGTTGCAGTGATGTTGGAGATTTGATGTTTTACCGGATTCCTGATATTCACGGTACACTCGTGAAATGGTCGTACTGGAAAATCCCCACTTCATCATGACCTCAGAGATGCTGTGCGCCTTTTCTCGCATGCTGATCTTCAAACTCACTTAAAACGTGATAGTATACAGGCATTACCGACTGCCTGTTTACATATCTCTGTATTTGAATTTGCATGCCTATACCAGTTTCTTTATTGCCTCAGTGCAAGAAACTTATGTTTACTGACTGTATATATGGTGCCTATCAGATAACTGTGATTTCTGCTCCTTTGACTTTTCAGTATTAGTCTCTACACCTTATTCCACAGTTCAGAAGTAATTACTGAAATTGGTGACTAGTGATAGGAATGCTTCTTGATTTCTTCCACAGCTCATATCTAGAAACTGAGCCTTGTGCCTGTCACAATTTCATGTATTTCAAACAATAATGTTCCATGTTGTTTCAGTTTTATTCTTTGAATGATTTAGTATTTGTGTAAACTGCATGGTTTCTAAAAACTTGGTGATATATTGTACAAGTTTGCTGATAATTTAGTTTCACTTCCTGATGATCACATTATTCTGAAATTCCTAACATATTATACATTATCTCCTCCAAAGTATCTGGACACAGTGAACATTAATATGTGTGAGCACCCTTCACATTTATGGCAGCCTTAACACTACTGGAAATACTTTCAATGAGGATTCTAAATACCTTTTGAGGCATGGTAGCCCATTCTGTGCCAACCAGAGCAGATAGTGATGCATGCTGAAGTCTGTAGTGGAATTGACATTCTAATTCATTGCAAACCAGTTCGATTGGGTTCATATTGGGCTTCTGGGCAACCCAGTCCATTTCAGGAATGTTACTGTCTACAAACCATTCACTCACAAATGCTGTTTTTTGACAGGGGTGCACTGTTATGCTGATACAATCATAATCTCCAGACTGATCCTCTACTTTGCATAGTATATGATGTCACAAAATTTGTTCATATCTTTCTGCACTTAGCATTTTCTTAAGAGCATCAAGCAGACCACACTCTAACTACGAAAACCACTCTCATACTTCATTTGATGGCAAGTACTGTTATCCAGGCATTTTCCAGACGCAAACCTTTCCATCAGTTTGCAGCAGAATGTAGCATGATTCATCACACCAAATCAATCATTTCCAGTCATCCACTGTCAAACATCATTGCTATTTACACCAACTAAAGTGCCATTAAGCATTGGCTACAGAAATGTACAGCTTATGAATAGCTCTTGAGCACTGCACCCCATTCTTTGAACTCCATATGCACAGACATTGTGCTAGCTGGACTGCTGGTAGCACTTAGGAACTCACAGGTAATTCCATATATTGATTTCATATAATTCTGTACAATCATCCACTTCAATGCATCATGATCTCTGTCTGCCTGGCCTTGGTTGAGCTGTGGTTGGTTCCTCACATTTCCACTTCACAATCACATCAGCAAGAGTCATCATGATCACATCACCAACAGTTGACTTGTGCTACTCTGAAAGCATTTAAATGTGCCAGTTGGAAATTTTACTCAGGTGAGATCCAAGGCCTAGTCCATGTTAAAAGTCACTGAGCTCTCCCTGCGAACACATTAGGCTGTTACTGCTTCTCTATTGAAAACACAATACTCTCCATCTCCTTTTGTACTGGTGGGTCCTAGTCAGCATTAAAAGTTGGTGTCTGGTAACTTTCAGTCAGGTAGCGTACCTTAATCTCTGATTTGTCCATTGCTCATTGGTTACTCACATGTATTATATATAGGAATTGTATTAAAAATATGCTTTATGAAGAATTCACAGTTTCATCTAATGTGTTATTTACTTAACTGTCTTTCCCATTGATCTTCTTCAGATCCTTTCTCAGTGTTCCAACTTAGAGTTGAATCATGAGCCTTATATTACACATTGTTTTTATTCAATAGACCCAACTAACAAATGGCAGTCTACTCTACATTTTGGGATTTATGTAGTTGAAAAGAGTTCAAAGTAAGACACTGACACTTTTGGCCTCCTTCATCAGCTCTCTCTGACAGAATATCTAAATTTGAAGCCTCCACAAATAATAAACGACTAATTAATTCTGCTTATCCTGATGTATGCTTTTTTCAACTGCCTAATGCAACTGAAGATGTTTTCTATTGAAGACCTACACACTCCCAGTACCTCTAGTTTGCATGTTTGAGTGTTTGCAGTTGTTATAACATTTTGACAAAACATTCATTTATGTATCACTTTTTACAATTGTTTTACTGTTTACAGAAATTCCATGAACTTTAATGCATAACTTTCAAGTTTTAGCTGTGATTTTCAAGTGATGTTATTACAAGTATAACATGTCTGTTGATATCAATTATACTTTACTTTTTCTGTACTGCAAGTAGCGGTACATCTCATTATTTAAGGATCTGTCTCCATTTCGATGAAATATGTTAAATTAGAGGTCTTTTATTCCCATAACTGAGTATAAATCTCAATGTTTTTCTATTGTACATGGATGGCTTTAGGTGAGATGTAGGCATCTGTGAACATCTGGAAATTTGTCAAAGAGCTAACATCAGGAGTGTTTGATTCACCAACTGGAGTTTATTTCCCCATCTCCTATGACTAATGGATACAGGAAGACGTAAACTGGGGTGTGGCAGAAAACTACTGCAGACAGACTGAAGGACATATTGCCTAGAAAGACGTAAAGGAGAATGTGTCTAGTTGAGACAGGAGCTGGCGGAAAAGAGAGCGACCCCATGGTACCAATGCACTTTTCCCAGCCCACTCTGTGTCCTCCATATGACTGTTATTAGTTGTCCGATTGGCCTGCAGAAGGTACTTTGAATGCATCACACCATTGGTAATGATTTGCAGTAGTGTCTCCTGTCAGTGGTGCTCGAATGCTGTTCAAATGGACCGAGTGTGGGTAGGTGTAGTTTCTAGAAACATCCTGGGCCACACCACCCCTGGTGCAGTAACAGACCAACTGTAAAATGTAGTAGAGCATATCAGAAATCCAAAGGAAAAATAAAAAAAAATTAGCTGTGCTAAGACTTTCCTCTTAGTCTGTCTGCTCACAATGGACACTGTGATAGTGATATAAGGAATCATTTGTGCTAAAAAGTGTAGCAAGAACATTGTAAAAGACATAGACTGGGCACATATCTCTGTTATCAAAATGAGTGAAACTGCCAGTTAGCAATAAAGATTACCTCTTACCCAAACCATCCAATTGCAGGGAGTGCCATGTAACCTTTGACCAAGTCTGGAATGGTACCAGTAAGCATTTCCATGTATGACTGCCTTCCAGTTCTAAGAAAGTCTCCAATTTCAGCATTAACACAGTTCACAGGACACTTCCTCTGTTGTTTGTCATACTGGTCTAAGAATGAAATCATCTTCATAGTAGTGTGAGGAGTATTACAAGCAGACGCCTAATGTCATTGGTAACTGTGTTATTGAAAATAATTTGTTCTGAATAAAGTTGCCTTCTGTTCCAACATTTTTCTCTAGTGAGACTGATGCACAGGTAAGGTCACTGTATTCTGCATTTAAAAATATGTGTTACATGATATTAATTATCCAATAAATTATATATCATTTCTGTCATTCACTTTCCATCCCAAATACATCATTTAAAGAGCTACCTTTTCTAATATTCACTTTCCACAGTCGTACCTGACAATAAGACTTCTTAGGCCTTATTAACCTTTTTTTGCCTAGCCTTAGCATACATCATGTTTTGTCATACTGTTTTTGATGAGCAAACCAGACAAAAAATTTGTGAATCCCATATCACACTACTACCATGTAACACTGCCTCTAGCATTGATAAATGCCTCACCTCATCAAGGAAGAGACTCCACAAATTTCTTCAGACAGGCTAAGTTCATCTGAAGCTACTTATAGATGATTGGATCCCATAGAGTTACCAAAGTGCAGAGATATTGACTACTATTTTTCATCCACTGTTTTAAAAGGTCTCAGACATTTTCTGTGTAGATAATACCAGTTGATATAGCAAGGTCCTTGAGGTCTGATAGGATGCTTGAGTGTCTATCTAACCAGGAACATATGTGTGTATCAGTGTGAATATGGCTGTTGTTATCTTGGAAAAAGAGGGTGTTCACAGCATACTCATCATAAAGATGCAGAAGAAAGTGCAACACTTAGTCACCAACAGCATTAATATAAACATCATGATTTATATTCACAGTGACTTGAATGAGTGGACCAAAATCATGTTATAAAAACATCCCCAAAACAACAGAAAACCTACATACACTATAGCTTAAACACCTCATTGTGGTATCAGTGCACTTATTATCCTCCATAATTTGCAAAGAAGCAAAGCTGAGACTCACCAGACCACACTACGCACTGCCAGTCAGTTACTGCCCAGTTCCTGTGTTATAGGGTTGGAGTATAAATTCACAGATTTTATTTATTTTTATTATTTTTATTTTTTTATTTTTTATTTTTATTTTTTTTTGCATGTTGGTGTTCTGGTTGCTATGGGTTTATTTATCGATTGTCATTTTTTAGTTCTTCTCATAGTTCACTGTTGTTATTTGAGTTAACATATTGTCATTTTGAGACAGTGAGTGCAGCTGTAGATGGTAGAAGATGCAGTGCCAAGTTGAGAGATCAGAACATTTCCCATATATTCTTCTTTTTGCATTCAGTAGAGGGGTGACAGCAGTGGAGATAGCCAGAAACATTTGTGTCATGTTGGACAGAGCACAGAAATATAATGCTTATCTTATTGTAAGGAGGACTATTTAATCATTAGTGGCTCTCGCCACTCAGGAGACCTTCGGGGTTTGATAAAGATCACAAAAATGGGGGGAGGGGGATATATGTGCATCTCTGCTTGTTTGCCACCAATTGGCTCATGAACTCTGAGAATTCCTATCATGTATCGTAAACTAGTGATGAGAAATGATGTCTTTATTTTAATATAAGGGAAAGCATGGAATGGCGGAGCCCGAACAAAGCCCCAACACCACATAGAAAGACCTGAACACATCTGCAAAAGGTGATAATATACATCTGGTGGAACAGCAATGGTGTTGTGTACTACAAATAACTTCTCCAAGGCTGACACTTATCGTCAACAACTGAGACATTTGCAGACACAATCTGAGAACAATGACCAGGAAGACTGCATAAAATGATGCTACTCTATGAAAATGTCTGCCTGCACTCTGATAGACTGACAAAAACACTATACAGGAGTTGGGTTTGGGATTTATTCTGCACCCACCTTATTCACCTGATTTTGCACCCTGAGATAAACCTTTTCTGTTCTCTATCTAACAACCTTCAAAGGACTCCCTTCTCAGATGAAAATGAACCCCAAACATGGCTTGATGAGATCTTCACCTCGAGACTGTGTGATTTCTACAGTTGCGGAATTGAAAAGCTACCCCAGCATTGGAAGACTGTTGTAAATACAGAAGGAGAATACATTATTGATGACTTAAGTCTGTTATGTGTATCTGTTGTGTTCATTAAACTTATGAAAAAATGCTGCAAACATATAACCAATGGAATATTTAGTCCACTGAAGATGTAAGAATAGGGCAGATAATATTCAGCTCCCTGTTGACTGTATTTATCAGACAGATAATGTTAGATTCATATTATCAGTCATTAAATTCATATTATGATTACTTCATAACAGTAGAGCAAAACACATGGATAAACTGTGTGCCAGAAAAATCAGAAACTAAAGTATTATCCCCCCCCCCCCAAAAAAAAATGAATGGTTTGAAAAGTCAACAACAGGAAACAGAGGGTCATATTAACAATTGATACTATTCAAATAAATCAAATTATGGAGTGAGAAATAGCAAATATTTTATTCTGTAAGGTTTTCTGCTTGTTACCAGTATATAAATAATTTACAAAAGCCACTGGAGGACTGTTTAGAAATTGTGATTATTGCTGATAATACAAGTATTGTCATAAAGGGCCTAAAGACATCAGTACTAGAAAGAATTCACCACCTAGAGGAAGAAGCCTTCAGCTACTTCACAGCAAACAGCTAAACTCATAAATTTTCAAAAGTTCTTGCTGTGCATCTGCGAACAAATGAAAAAATCTACAGGTACCAAAAGTATTGATCAATGGGCACATATTTAGTAAAACTTTATGTACAAAATTGACAGGGATTCTGACTGATAAGAAATGAAGGGAGCATCATGTAAATGTAACCAATATGCAACCAGATTTTCACTTACAGGGGAAACCCCCATCACACCTCCTCAGATTTAGAGATAAGATGGCCCAGCAGACAGCCCATCAAAAGCTGAACACAGATGAAGCAGGAAAACAGGAATGAAGTATACTGAACTGTGAAAACGAAGCAAAATAGAAGCAGTAAATGGTCCAATTTCAAGATATGCAACGCCGAATGAGTGGCTTTGTGGTCATGATGTTGGACTGCAAAGTGGCAGATCGGTGTCCAAATCTCCCTTGTGCCCCCCCCCCCCCCCCCCCCCCGTTTTTTTTAGTACAATAGTACAAAATTCTGAACTGTCCAACTGGTTATTGACATATCTGTTCTCCTTCTGTAGTCTTGGCAATTGTCAAACTATACATTTATTACAAAATATGAGTCATGTGGTAAGAATATATTACTACTGCAAGTAAATGTGATGAACAATGGGAGCAGACGGGATGCCACATAGACCTCTCACAGATATGAAAACAACAAATTAACAGGTATGAACTATGTTGCAACAAAGAAAATCAAGAGTTAAAACTTCCAAAATTGAATGTAAGAGTCACAGCATGTGACATGTGGTACTTGCATGGAAAAAATAGGAGATACATATGTCTGGATGTCCCATCCTTATACCTTACTGTTGCAAATGGACGTTACATCATGACACAGAAACAAATTTGACTACAGCAAAAAGAACCTCAATGACCAGATGGACAGTTCATTATTTTCTGAGAAAAAAAACCGGTACTAGGGAGATTCAAACACAGAGCTCTTCTTTGGCAATCCAAGACTGTGGCCACATAACCAAGACATGATAGCTCTTCAAATTTGCTCAAGGTTGCATATCTTAAGCTTGGATCACTCACTGTTTCTATTTTTATTCTTTTTTCACAGTTCAGTATACCTTCTTCCTGTTGTCATGCTTCATCTGCATTCAGTTTTTGACAGACTATCCGCTGGGTGGCCAACTTGCCCCTAAATCTGAGGGGGTGCGATAAGGAGTTTTCCTTGTTAGAAATCTCTATGACTATTTTGATCTGCATGTTATGTTTCTGTTTATTCATTTAAAGTTTTTATTTCAGTGGCTCTATAAGGATGGCAGTAATGAATGGTTCAGCCTGATAATTATTGAATTTGTTTGCTTCTTGCAGCTTGTCGGTAGCTTTGGGGTTTTGTATACCTGATTTTTTTGCTGTTGGAGTGGAAGTAGCCCTAATCATTGCCTTGCAATTGTACTTGCAGGAGTGTGTATTTCTGCACAAGCTGTTGGTCCACATTTAAGTAGCTGTGTCAGCTCTGGTGACAGGGTGCTTACCTACTGAAGTGAAGGATGTGTCAATAGTGATTGATTTTTGTGTAACTAGTTCACCTCATAGGCCTAGTAAGGTACTCACGAGATGAGAGTCTTAACAATTTTATATGACCATTCCTTCTACAGTTCCTTCACATTGATATTCACAATGCACAATGTTGCAACAAGGGAATAAACGTTTACTTGTGTTAAGTGACTTAATCTTTACTTATATTAAGGATGTTGTTCCTGTTAATAACAACTGAATATTCCAGTTACTTTTTGCACTTAATATGCAATTGAGCTTGTGATGTTAGATGTGTTTGATTACAGGGTATTGAGGTCTTAAGCACTCATATCAAAGTCTGATGGGACAAATCCGAATTAAAAATGGAAACATCAATCACACACTAAAATCACCAATCTGATAGTTTCTGCTGGAGTCTTGCCAGTTCACATTAAAAAGAAAAAGAGTACCACATATGTCTTGCCATCATCTGGATTGGAACTATCGCTAGAATATAATACAGAAAAAGAAAAGAGCCACATTCTGACCTAGACAGACCAATTGAGACTGACCAGTCGATGTGTCATCCTCTTCCACATGGTGTCATATGATACGGGGGGGAATGGGGTCGGCACACTGTTCTCCCAGCCGTTGTTGCTTTTCCTGGTCCTGGATCCACTGTTTCTCACTCAGTTAGCTCCTCAGTTGGCATCACAAGCCTGAGTGCATCCTGTTCCAGTCCTCCTACCAAGGAAAAATCCATGGCACTACTGCTAAATGAATCTGTGTTCTCCACATAGCAGCCAGGTACGCTGAACTACACAATGTAATGCACACTCTACTAAAATGTGCATTGAGATGCATACTCTAGAAACTCCACAAACTGGTAGATCCTATTGGCAAATGGGTTAGAAGACAGTGACCTACACAGTGATTGGCAAGTGTCACTTCATCCTACCTTAGTGACTGGCAGGAAGATCACCTTTTCCTGCCAGTTGGTTTCACTGACTGCAGCCTATTTAACGACATCCCTAGTATCTCTCCCTCCCATTGGCATATGGTTTTTGGACTCAGCAATGAGGTAACGGCTTGCAAGAGGACAGAACAGCTTTCTTCAGTGTGTCCTTGACAATGTTCCTTGGCTGCAAACTCACTTCACTCATTGCTCTTGATTCTGACGTGTCCTGGCACTCAAAAGAATACTACATTTTTTTCCTGCTCATATAGATGAATAATGGGGTCTTGGAGCCTCTGAACCATTTTTTATACTGGGTATATCTCTAAAATCCCTTGGAGGCCATTGAGAAAATAAGAAAGATGAAAAAATTCTCCTCTCTTTCATACCTTATCTGCCACAGTGTTTTCAGGATTGCATACAATTATGCAATTTAGAGTGTAAATTTCTGTGGCAGGCAAATTCTAAAGATTGGTCACGGATAATGACAGTACTGTGCAGACAGTCCCCTGCTTAGACTCATCTGTATAGCGGCACTGGAGTGATGTTGTGGTGCTTAAATAAAATAGTGAGAAAAGTAAATTTAAAAACAGTACTTGGTATATTATCTTTTATTAAAGTTTTCACATTTAATTTAACTTTGGGTCTCATAAGACACCGAAATAATAATATCACCAGACCTTGGCAAAAAGCATTAATATTTGTTACATCAAACTCTGTGCACTTTTGTAACCGAATGGTCATTGAGGGTGACTGGCATGAGGGTACGCAGGTTCTGTACCCGGTACTTCCAGGGATTTTCCTTGGTGGGAGGACTAGACTGGGGTCCACTCAGCCTTGTGCTGACAGTTGAGGGTCTACTTGAATGAAAAGCAGCAGCTCCCAGATCTGCAAAACTGACAGCGGTCTGGGGAGCAGTGTTCCATGCTTCTCCATACCACATCTAGATTAGGCTACTGGCTGAAGGCTTGTCAGTCAGTCAGTCCCGATTACCTCTTATGGGGCCTAACAGAAAAGCTTTGAGATGTTTTTGACAGCAATTTCTGGAAAACAACTCTTTGTATGAAGCATAAAAGGGCCAAATTCTTGCTCATAGTTATTAAAAAGTTTGATGAAATGGTGTTCCAGTATGGAGGAGACCTGTACACTGTAAAACCAGCAGATATTATACAAAGGCTGTATACAATTAGAATGGATGTATTCTATGTGCTCCCCACGTCCAGTGGTTTGTAAGTTTTAAAATATTGAGCACTCTTTATCATGTCTGGCTGTAGCAGTTATGCAAGAGAAATGTTCTGCCATAGTCTAAAAATGTTTCATTTGTTGCTCTGGAGACTACTATTCTTCATTACAGCAATAATTGCGAACCTTGCACTTTTGCCTGGAAACCTCATGATGGTCTTGCACACAGTCGGCGATTAGTAAAGCAATTTATGTAGTTTAGGAATGCATGCCATCACCTCTTCTCACTCTCTTTCAAAATTCCAAGGCATTTTGCTTTCGCGATCAGAAAGACATGATTTCACCAAAAACCTTCACAGTCCCATGCCTCTGTCTCTCATTGTGGAGCAGCATTCTCCGCTGCACCAGGAGACAAGCTATGCTCTCAGATGTCCTGAAGCTCTAGGCATAGATGCAGAAGTGGTAAGGAGAATCATTCTTGTGATGTAATACATTTATTCCTGGATACGGTATCTATGTTCAAGGACAGCCAGCTGGATGTATACAGCGTCCAGTTTGTCTTGCAGAGCACTCAATTTAGTGGCTGTCTATCAGTGACTGCTCTTCCTGGTAGATGAATTCAGGTTGGAATGTGGTCACTGGAATGTAGATCATCAACTATGTCACAAAGAGCAGTGTGTGCAAGAGACAGAAAGCATAATGAAATATCGATGGGGGCTCTTAAACCTTGCGCTAACAAGACTCGATCCTGGGGTCAGGTGATATAAGAGCCCTATACCTCGCAGTATACAATAAAATTCTTACAGAGGAGAAAATACTGGGGGAGTTCTTTGATAAGGTTAGTGCAAATCTCTAGGCCAATCAGTTCATGAAGAGGCAGATAGATGGAACACACAATAACTCTTAGCTGCATATTGCTATGATGTAATAGGAACTGCTGGTAGTGTTAATAGGGACAGACGAGGAGTGGTATCCATCATCTACAAAGATGGCTACTCCTCCTTTAGCACTATCACCACTTAGGTCATCCTTTTCATGGAAGCTATGATCCCTTAGCCCAGGGGTGTATATAATTTAAAACGTGTGTTTTGTAAACACAAACATGAAGGTCTGCACTGTGCTATAGGTGCGATTACTCCTCATGTGTTCTGAATCCATTTGTGTTCCACTGTAAAATCGTAGCTATCTTGAATCCATCAGACACATGTCAATAACTATATCGTCTGTAGTTTCTTCTTCATCAGCTTCACAACACAAGATGAGTGAAGCATGGTCTTGTGGCTTTGGGTTGGGTTGGGTTGGGTTGTTTAGGGAAGGAGACCAGACAGCAAGGTCATCAGATTAGGGAAGGACGGAGAAGGAAGTTGGCACTACCCTTTCACAGGAACCATCCCGGCATTTGCCTGGAGCGATTTAGGGAAATCACGGAAAACCTAAATCAGGATGGCCGGACGCGGGATTGAACCATCGTCCTCCCGAATGCTTGGCTTTGGGCTGTTTCATTTTGAGTATCGTTATTACTGAAAAGTACATTAACAATAATAGATCAAACGATATAAACTTCATACACTGTAGTTACGGTTGCCAGAAAAGCATACAAACTTTGCTCTGTCACTCAAGTACACCAATACTAAATGAGCATTTAGGAATATCTCGCGCGTATGTGTCTGTGTGTGTTGATGGCTTTTGCTGTTGATTGCTGACGAGCATTTCATGTCTGTCTGTAGAATTTCTTAAAATGTAATCTCATGACACTGAAAAACATTGTCACGTGAGGGGTATATCAGAAATGCAAAATCTGTTTTTTCCAGAGAGGATTCCATATTCTGCAGTCCTGAATATTTTCAGTTGGCCCTTGGGTCTTAGTCATCAATTTCTTCCCCAGCATCTCTTCATTCTTTCTGAGATAATAGGTTTTAGTGACACTTCGCTGTTGTGGTTATTGGAGATTGACCAATAGCGCATTTCGGTAGAGGTCTGAAAGAGGAAGCAGTGGCGGCTTTCCTGAATCATATGGAGTGATGATACACTGTGTAGAGTCTTCCTGGTACATTACAACAGTGTGCTGAACTTGGACTCAAACATGGAACCTTATGATTCACTAGCAGTGCTCTTACTGACTAAGCTATTTCTAATTTTACTTTGTTTATGTATTTATTTTTTGTTATCATGTGTCAAACTGGGTCCCGAACATGGGACCTTTTCCCTTCACAGAAAAGTTTTCTACTGACTCAGTTATCTTCTTTTTTCTTTTTATTCTCGTTTAGGGTCTCCATCCTCCCTTTACAGCACCTCTTCCACTCGCTAAAATCGCATTCATCGGCGACGGCGTCTTTTTCCACTCTAGACTTTTTATTGTTGATCCATATAAGTCGTTGACAGGTACATCTGTCATCTGTAAGAATGTCTTTCCTCCAGTGTTGGTGGGTGCCCTTCACATTGTGGTTTTAGGGCAATGAAACTGAAGGAATCTTCTGTTAAAATTAAGCAAAATAACATTTATATAACTCAATAATATGAAGTACTGTACATGCATCGCACTCCTTTTGTTGGTTGAGTCACTGACATCGTTCACTGACCAAAAATATAATGTGACAGAACTAATTGTAACCCAAAATGTTTAATTCTCTCATTCACTTCTTTAGTTTGAAGAAAAGGGACGACAATCAGGTGTAGGGAAAGGAGCAGAGCGCTGGAGGCACCATACTGCGACAGAGCAACAGGAGTAAGTGAAAGGCACGGTATAGGGTGCAGTTCTACCTCCTTAGGCTCCCCTGCCACACCGTTTTCCCTGCACTAACCACCTAGTGAGTGAAGATGTGAGGCTTGGGGTCATACTGGGATGTGGGAGGTGCAGGCTAAGGGCAAGAGGCATGGTTGGTGGGTCAGATGTGACAGTGTGGCAGGGAGCTGATGACGACTGTGGTCACAGTCAGAGCTGGTTGTGTTGTTGTGTCAGTTGGATGTGCCTGTTTGGGTTTCAATGCCAAACATTGACGCCCACTGTGGCTGATGCCAACCCCTTTGGTTCACCCAAAACGCCTGGTCCAGGCTCCCTGCTCATAGGCAGCCCCATCGACAGGCATGGAATTCTGCCTGGAATGCAGCGGTCTAACAGGGTGTGATGCAGCGCCCACACAGTATTGTGGCTGGATTGATCCTGTTGATGGGTTCGACCGTTACTTGTGAGGAAGTTTTGCGGGGCTTCCTTGGTTGACAGTGTCTGAAATCCCTTTCACCTCACTGTTTTGGACTTATGGACCATCCTCTCAGCCTCCATAGTGGAGGCAGGGTCTAAGGAGGGTGGTAGTCATTTATTCAGTGTCATTATATGAGTAGCAACAGAAGGCGTCAGTGCAATTTGAGGCCCATTATACAACACCAAGGTGCATGCCAATCTTCTGACTGTGAATATCATCAGGATGGAATGAGTGGTACCAAGGGTGATAGTGGACCACAATCGTGCCACATAAGGGAAATTCCGTGGCGTATCCACCAGCAGCAGCCGCATAGCTCCCTTAAATAGCACATAAAAATAAACGTGGTACCTTTCACATGGGTGGTCAGAGCAGGGTCATGGCGGGAAACATTGTGCAGAGGTGGACTGATTGGTGGAGTAGGCACAGCAGGAGTGCAAATGCAATCAGTGTTGAGATCGATGCCATGCTAGTGGATATGCATCCAGACGAACTCCCTCACGCACATCGTTGTCCAGTGTAAGGCATGAAGGAGCTGGGGGATGTGGGGATGGATCAGGGGTGAAATAACAACCCAGCAGTCGGAATCCTCTGTGACGATTGTTAACATACATTTTATGGCCTTCAGCCAATAATGCAACGAAAAATAATTGTGAAAGCCTTGGTTAGCCTGGCTCAAAACATTCTCTGGTCACTCCTTCTGTACTACAGATTACACTTTCTGCAGTATTGGGTTGCTGGATGATGCTGTGGTCAGTGGAAATTTGTCTAGGGTTTATTGTAGATGTTCATCCAGCGCAAACAAACTGTTTCCTATGTGGGGCAAAAGTGGATTTCATAGTGGTGCCTGTTTAAAAACAATGCCCAGCGATGCATGCGTGAGCCATATTTGCTGGTAGCTTAGAATAGTGTCCTAACACTGAAATCAAGGCTTTGTCATCAGTCAACCAGTAGAATCTGCTGTTATACAAATACACATGAAGATTCTTGACCCCTCAAATGTTAGCTTAAGATTCCTTTTCAATTTGTAAATAAGTAAGGTGCACTGCAGTCAACGTTTTGGTTGTGATGGTAATTGGCCAAACATTATCATCTGACAACTTATGGGACAAGTCCGCTGCAGTTTCGTACAGGGATGAATCGATTGCGAGTGTCAATGGCAGGCCTAGTGCATGTGGCAGCAGACACAGTGCTACCTTGAGACATTCTTCGCGGCACTGAAAAGCCTGTTGACAGATGCCCAATCGCAAAAGGTTGACACCTTTCTTGCGCAGGTTATTAATGGGCTGTGGGATTTACGCCACTAGAGGAATAAACTTCGCACATTACATGATTTTACCCTAGAATGACAGTAGCTGTATAAGTATCAATGGGGTCAGTATATTGGTGATCATGTCAGTGGGATTACCTGTGGGCATGATGCCCTTGTGACTTAGGTACCTGACACTTCGGGCTGAATAAACTGCTTTTCCAACTGACGGTGTAAGCCATTTTCATAGAGCGACTTGAAAAGGAAATCAAGGCTATTACACAGCTCCACAATCATCAATGCTGTAGCAATGATATCATCGAAATAATTAACATAGTGCGGAATACTGTGAAGAAATTGTTTTAAATATTTTTGAAAAATGTTGGGTGCACAAACAACCGCCAGTGGTACACAGTCGTACATGTATAAGTTGAACAGCGCACTTGAGAGCAGTTGATGCGATCGATGCATGATCGAGTAGCTGTGGTGTACAGACGGCTTACAAACAGTCTGAAATACTTGTAGGAGTGTTGCAGTGGTGGCTGTGCTGAGAAATAATTGTTAAGGAAACAATTCGATACGTTGCGCCGTTTCTGAGTTAATTAGCATTGAAGTTAACCAGTCAGACTTTTGCGCCTGTAACCCAGCAGATAAAACTGGTGTTGGTTGAGTTTTAGGAAACCAAATGAAGAACACGTTTGGCGACATCATCTCTGGGTGGGTGGTTGAATTTGCTTGTGCAATGGCCTGACTGACTAACTTCAATGCTCATTAACTCGGAAATGATGTACGCATGAAATTTTGTTCTTAAGAATTATTTCTCAGCCAACCTACCCTGCAGCACCCTTACAAGCTTTCCAGACTGTTTATGACCACCTTGTATAGGTACTATTTGGATATGTCTGAAAGATATTGGCCCTGACCGGATTTAGTTAACAAATCCTCTGGACGAAGGATAGGATAGAGATCAATGTTGGACTGTAAATGTATAGTGGACTTAAAATCACCACAAATGCTTAAGTACCCGTCATGTTTTTAAGGACAACCATAGCTGTTGCCCAATGACTGGCTGAAAGGGAAGAAATGACACCTTGGTCCTGAAGTCCATTGTGTTAACAACACCACCTCACACAGTGAGCTCTTTGTGAACAGCAGAGGCACATGATAGGACAGTGGTTTCCTGTATCTTTCGCCAGTATTATCCCTATCTGTGTCCCCATTTCATCTCCTGTAACTATCAGCTACTCGAGAATATCTCCTCCCCTGCCTCAAAAGTGCTTTATAATTAAATTGGACACATTTCCTCCTGTGGATTTCGTGCTACTCGTTCTGAGCTATCTGTGTCTAGTAGGCCCTATACTAGCATCTGCTACGAATTATCAGACATGCATTATTCCAGGCTTTGAATATCAAATACTGGTGGTACTCTGCAGAAATGTTTTGGTGTGTGCATGGCATCCAGTGAGTTAATGTGTGGAAAATTAGGTTCTATACCACAGAGAAAGGTGTTGGCTCTGCATGGCATAGTATGCCAGTAGTATAATAACAAGTGTTATGGCACAGTCTGCATTGTTGCCAGATTTCCCTCCCTTCCCCCTATGACATTATGGATGATGAAATACATAGTTGACAGATTTCTCCTAATTGGCCAATTGCCCCATGTATAAAATGCTGACACCAGCTGCCCTATGTATAAAATGCAGACAACTTTTAAAAAATTGGGAGAAGTTTGGAAAATGGAGATTAGTTCAAAAATAGCCAAGTTGTGTTACAAGATTTTCTCCGCTCTTATGAAATGATTGTGGAAGTGTGGCTGTAGTATATATATATATATATATATATATATATATATATATATATATATATAAATTCCTGGAAAATTCAAAAATCTTTCATTGTGCTGTTGAAATCCAACATGGTGATCAGAGAGGACAAACATTTGAATACAATCAGGATCCAAGACAACTGACTGGGGATACTGGCACAGTCTGCATTGCTGTCAGATTTCCTGATTTTCCTCAGTCCTCATGCGAGTCAGCCTGCATGGGCTGCTGTGTGCAGCTGGGACGAAATGTGTTTGTTTTCCCTGCAACTCCATGCCTGCCTGCTAGACAAAATATGCTTTTAATGTGCGAGTCTGAGCCTGTTGGCTATTTACGGGATATATAAACATGTTTTTGCCAGTGTGAACTTATCTGATGACCTACATTCAGCGACATGAACACCCACTTAACATATTTTTCCAGAGCTGTTATTCACTCACACCTGTGTGGCCATTTATCAGCAGTCAGGTCACTTATAGAATTCAATATAACCACTGGGTTTCCCCTACCCTTCCTACTCCCATCCCCGTCCCCTGCACACTGCAACCTAAGTTTAGATCTGTCCACTTTTATTATGCTGGGAAAAGACAGAGGTGTTTGTGTCTTTACTTAAAACAAACACCATGCTGGGGAGGGCCTTTTCCTCAACCTACAGACACAGTGTCTGCTAGCAGCTGCGTTGGAGAAAGGCTGTGTGCAGGGATGAGACCACATGCAGAGTTGCGAATGTACACAGGAGTGGGACCATAGGCAGGATGGGGTAACAGCTGCCATGCCACTAACTCCTGGAGAGTCTGCGTGTCTTAAGACTGCAGCAGACATATGAGACCAGCACAACACCAGCCAGTTAACCGGGAGTCAGGTTACTGTCCTCTGGATAGACACACTGCACGCATATATCCATTCCGACTGTCTAATGGGTATGGCAGGTGGATGTATGGTTTTCCATTACTGGTATGCTGTTATGATGTAAATACATCCACTGATACGTGCCTCTAAGATCACAATCCAAGTGACGCTAGTTAACATGGTGGGAAACATGAAAAATACAAGAAGCACATTTGTACTTTTTACAAAATTGGAAAATGGTGGAAAGTTCATTATCAACAACAACCCACATATTCATTATACAGGGAAATACAAAAATTAGTAAATGCTCTCTGGTTCTCCTGGATGGGAGAACATATGTAGTGGCTCAAAAGCTGAAAAAAGAGCTGCTTATAAATTCATCATGAAAAACTAATGTGTGGGAAGTGTGAGAGCTATTAAACTAGCTGTAAGCTGCCTGTTTTGAAGCCAAACATCCCAGTTCCTCTCAGTTTCATTGAAGTTATATATGTGCACATACCATGTGTTAACAACATTAGAAGATGAAACATGGCTATATTTATTTATAAGTCTAATCTCGACTATCAAAAAATGTGACAAATAAATCTGTCTAAGAAAAGGACATTTTACAGGAATTTTGATCTCAGTCCACAATAGCATGTGCACATAAGCAGATTCGAAAGACAACAGAACAAATCAATTGGTAGCCAGCCCACTCCCCATCAACAACTGATAGCCAGGGTGTCCATGCAGCAAAACTATGTGCTGGCATGGTCCACGTGGTTGTGTACATCCCTTAAGACACCCTGAGATGCTATTATTTTTTATAATTACCTAGGAGCAAATAGTAGATATAACCATGCTGAAATTCGACAATATAAAAAATAACTACCTGTCGAATGTTCACAGGTTTTGGAAACAATGAAGCAACACCAACGCCTCCAGCGTGTTACCAGGACACAGCACCAGCACCATGACTGGTGGCTGCCAGCGCGAAAAAAGGCCCATCACTTCCAGCAACAACAGCAGCACCAACCATGCCGTGATGAAGAGCAGCCCCAGTGCCTTCAGCCAAAACACCAGCAGGTAAATATTACCTAGCTCCAGTCATCTCACAACCCCTCTTCCAAAGACAACCTAAACCTATCACAAAATCCAACAAAAAGTCCAGTACAAGTGGGCATCCAGGCGAATCCAAATGATCCAGTAACCCCAAGACATTCCTGACTGACATTCAATGATATATATGAACACTGAAAATTCAGCAACTCATCCCTAGGAGACACTCTATAATCATTAAAACCAATGATCTACGTTGCCATTCATTCCTACTCCGAATTATCCTCTATTTTGGAGGAAATGCAACGATAACAACCCTCACTAATCCTCCGCCAAAACATTCACAGCGCTCACGACCTTCAACGATCACAGGAATAATTGATAAGCTTGGTTTAGAATACAAGGACGAATAAATTGAAAGTAAACTGAACCCGAAACCAGGAATCAATGCGCCCCATGCACTATGCATTCAGAATTACATTTATACCTCTCTTCTCAGCACAAGTATTCGCCAAGCCACCCAAAACCACAAACGAATTTGTAGTACATGGGGCCTTGATTTATCACAGGAAGCGTCCTGTGGAAGCATCTAAATCCACTGTACAAGCGTACTGATGTTAGCAATGGCTCCAATATAATGACAACCTGACTGAGCATTGCAAGGACCCAACTACCTGTCCTCACTGCAAGTGAAACCACCTTCATAAACAACATCCCACCTACCTGCAACACCTGTGACCAATCTCACCTCACCCACTCTCACAAATGCAAATTCTAACCTGCTCCCAAAAAACATGAATCACCATACCCATACACACAGTTGATAAACCACTTCACACAAATAACTCCCTTTGCCCTCGACCTACCGTTGGTGATACAATCCATTTCATAACTTTATTCCTACAACACATACACCCTTTTGGAGGAGCCTACATCGTACAGCAAATGTCCCTCACCACCTACTACATGGTCCATCTCAATACATACTACCCCATTTCATTTTTGATAGCCTACAAATACTAGTCTAAATCTACTGCTCAAACACGTCCTTGTTTTACTGAAAATTTCACAGCAGACATGTAACATCTGTTCCCTCTGCTCCAATAAGCATCTTCTTACCCATACCATCCAGAATGGATCAAATGACTAAGGTCATCAGTCCCGTAGAACTTAGAACTACTTAAACCTAACTAACCTAAGGACACCACACACATCCATGCCAGAGACAGGATTCGAACCTGCGACCGTAGCAGTCTCGCAGTTCCAGACTGTAACGTCTAGAACCGTTCGGCCACGCCGGCCGGCATACCATCCAACAGCATGAAATCCAAACCCTCCTCAACACAACTTCCTCGTTCTCCACCATTCCAACCACAGGTCTCCTTACATCCTACATCACAATCCTACTTCACACTGATAACCCAAATCCTATTGCCTGTGGTGGAGTAGTTGTCATCCATCTGCAAACTATTCCTTCTACTCTCCAGCTGCTCCTAAATTATTTAACTAAATACTTCATCATCTAACTCACATTAAGCCTTGCCGCAATCAACATCCACCCTAACCATACCATCAATTATGATTTCATAACCCACATAGACCAAACCTTTACTACATACATAATCAGAACTTAATTTAACCTTCATTCCCACACAGCTGGGTCAGTCTATCAACATGCTCAGTGGCCACTAAATGCACATACGTGTCCACTCCCATTCTGACACAGATACTACCCACTACACCATCACTGTATCCTCTAACTTATTGAGGCACACCACAGTATAAGTCTGAGATCCCACTGGGAGTGATCACCTACCTGTCCTTCTCATGATGTCATACCACATACCAAACCCAGTCTGGTCCATTCCTAATCATCCACCCTGACAAGTCCCCCGATACAGTGCCCAAATCCACACCCTAATCGATAGCTATGATTCCAACCTTCAAAATCCTGACAACATTCCACATGAGGCTTACTTCCTACAACACATCGTCTCAGGTTAAACTACCAATCATATCTCACTATGAACTCACTACTATGACTATTCTACTCTCTCTCCATGAGCTCTTGCTCTGCTTCAAGACTCCTGTTGTGTATAGACAGTATTTTCATACTTATGACCAGGACATGCTCAAATGCCACCGACCGTTCCAGCGACATGTCACAGTTACTTACAAGTTAAACAATGTTTGAACTGGCACATCACATGCACTAGACCAAATAGAGCACTTATAAACTCTACGAAATATTGGAAAGCATTCCATAGACTCTCTGGGAACAAGCCCACTCCCACTTACCACACAACAGATCACTTCCTGGCAGCCTCACCAAAGCCAGTCACTTTGTATCCTACTTGGAAGTTATATTCACCATCCCACATGATCCCAGCTTTGATTACTTGATGGACCCCTATGTGTATGAAAATACCCACAATGCCTCTCGCACCAAACTTCCAGCTCTCCACGAATAGGACTAAACACGCCAATAACAGCCAAAGACATTACTCAAACAGTCACTAAAATGAGAAACACTGCACTTGGGCATGTCACAATTACCCATTGCCACCTTAAGGAACTCCCGAGCCTATCATGAAATCCTTGCCATTCTTTACAATACCATCCTCTACGAAGGTTATTACCTAGAGTGGTAGAAAATGTCCAAAGTCCTCCTCTTCCTGAAATCTGATAAACAACGTCACAGACCTCATCTTAATGACCGTTGAGCCTCACATCAGTTTTCAGTCAAATCTTTGAACCTATTATAACCCAACTAATCCATCAGCATGCTGCAATCTAATTTTCTCAACACCAAGTGTTTTCAGTAAAATCTTAGAAACCATTCTTGCCGAACAAAGCCAACACAACCTTGCAACCTAAAAACCCATTCCCAGCATCCAATGTTGCCTTCATCCCAACTATTCCATCAGTGACCAACTTCTTTATGTCATCCACCTTATCTCCCATCCACTAATTAACCAGAAATATCCCTTGACTGGGTATGGCATTCTGGACTCCTTTTCAGACTACAAATCTATACACTCCCAGTTAACTATTTCCACCTTATAGCATCCTTCCTGCCCAACCCTTCTACATGTCACAATCTGCATCAATGCTGTGTCCTTTCAAAACCTACCATGTGCAATATGCTAACAACACTGCCTACCTAGTCACTCAGTTCCCCCATGCCTCCCTCCAACGACAGTTGAATCTCCAGGTTGAGTAGTGTAATTCATGGGAAGTTCAAGTAAGTCTGCAGGAAAGTCAAGCCACCATTGTTGGTTGTGTCACTTGGCATTTCCGTCATCCAGATATCCATCTCTCGATCTTCAACCAACTCATCCCTTTCAGTAATATAGTAAAGTACTTATGACTAACCCTCGAGAGAAAATTAAGATGGAATGCTCATTTCCTTACCATACAACACAAAGCACAAAATTGACTAAAACTACTGACAGGCCACACCTGTGGTGTACATCCTTCTATCGTTATCCTCACCCACAAATTTCTTATTCCCCCCGGTCACCCCGCCACACCAAATCCTCACATATGTCAACGTTACCTGGATCTCCATCTCCCCTAAATTCTACGATCATGTCCTGGAAAAACATGCACTCCAGTTCACCTTCCTCATCCATCTACCTTCCCAACTTGCATTCTGTACCAACTCATCCACTTCCCACACCTTCATCTCTCTATAGAGCGCATTCAGATCCGGTACATTATTCGAAAAACGATGTCCCATCACCCAGTCCCCCCCCCCCCTCCAAATTAATCACCACTCCAGGTATTGTGCTATACCACTACATACATATTCCACCTTCCACCTCCCTTCGTACTTCATCAATCCTCTCCCACAGGAATTTCAAGCAACTCCCACTCCACAGCAATGAAATCCGTCCTGAGAATCTCTCTTTCCAGCCCTAGTAACAACGCTCCACCTCACACCATACTTCCATTTTCTCCTTCTCGTTTTTTACAGCTTGCTGACTTATAATTGCTACCTGTAGTTCCACAGAGCCCCATAGTCAAGACGTCGAAGACACGAGAAATCAGGACTCATAAGGAGCATACAGTCGTTTTCCCCTCGCTAAAATATCGTTACTTGATGGCCTGATATGTTCTACATAATGTCTGACGACAACCGCTCAGTTGGTCGACGTCGACATTATACACCTATTGTTGCATGCGTCATTCCGATGACAGTTCTTGAAAATACTACTTAATAGCGTGTTGTTCCAACTTTTTCGCATCCCTGATAACGTCGTGATTCTGTGGTACATGGATTTGACAAATACTTGATAAGTTGAAAGGGACAAAAAGGTGTATCTTTGATCTGGTAGGCTAATTTTCATCTTTCTTGAGTAAAATATATTCATATGAATCCAACGTATGTACGCAAGGAGAGAGTGCAAAACTCACAATGGGAACCTGTTGATGATTTAGCGCCATCCAACAGTCCATAGGTCCATATCTTAAAGCAAAATCAACGGAGCAGTACCGCACTGGTCTGCAGGACATACACCCTTAATTGTTGTATAACCACCAGACATTTTCCGCGCAGCATAAAGGGAGCAATGTGGCAGGGAACAAGGAATGTAACTCCATATAAGAATTCTGACACAGAGCTGCATAAGAGTTCTGGACATCCTGGCTATAACAATTTATTGCCAATGTCAAGTCCGCTTCGTGTTAAGCAATGCATAGTTCCTTCTAGATACCGCTGTGAAGCATCATTCCAGTTAACAAAAGAGCAGCCTGAGTTTTAAGCGATCTTACATTGTCCATAGGACATCTAACATCCCCATGGTACTGTTTTCTAAGGCTGAACGTCAGTTAGAACTGTGAGCCACAGAGTTGAATATCATTGTAAGGATGATGGACATACGTGTTTTACTGATAGGCCTTGCAAGAGTAGATCTGTGGTATGTAGCATTGACCTGCAGGATGTGCACCTATAAGTGTGGTATACACATCTGATGTTTCCATAGGATTCCTAAATCCTTTCAGAGTGGTAGGGAACATGCATAGTAACTCTTTATAAGAAAATTCATTTTCAGCAGCTTAAAGGTTCTGGATATTCTGGCTGCAATAATTTGTCAGCAGTATCAAGTTTGCTTCATGTTAAAAAATGCACAGTTCGTTATAGATACCACTGTGAAGTGACATTTCATTCAGCAAGAAGATTTGTGTGGTAAGTCTTTTGCTGACCAATACTCATGATAGTGAAAGTTTACAGTTACAACTTACACTAAACTCCACACCCAGGCTGACAACTGCTGGCATATCAAGCATGCTGATGGATCACCCACCCGGCTAGCTGCACAGTCTAATGCGCTGCTTCCCGAGCGGCAAGGCCTGCCGGTCGCTGGTACGAATCCGCCCAGTGGATTAGTGTTGAGGTCCGGTGTGCCGGCCGCTTTGTAGATGGTTTTTAGGCGGTTTTCCATCTGCCTCGGCGAATGCGGGCTGGTTCCCCTATTCTGCCTCAGTTACACTATGTAGGCGATTACTGGGCTAACACTGTCTCCACGTATGCGTACACCATAATTACTCTACCACGCAAACATTTGGGGTTACACTCGTCTGGTATGAGACGTTCACTGAGGGCCACAGTGGGATGAAGCCTGTCCATCGTTTCTAGGTCCCTGGTTTAATACACAATACAAAATGCTGATGGATCAATTTTGCACTGATTTTAAAGTGAAATCATCCAAGCACTGCCGCACTATCTGCAGGACACATGTGTTTACGCCCTGTACAAGCACCTGATGTTTCCTCGCAACATAGATAGAGCTAAGTGGCAGGGAACTCGCAATGCAACTCCATATAAGAATGCTTGCACATAACAGTATAAAGGTTCTGCATGTTATGGCTACAAAACTCTACCACCAAAGCTCAGTTTACTTCATGTTATTTCCAGATACCATTGTGGAGTGTCATTGTAACAGTGATTACTTTTAGGGGCTACATTCATAGTCAATAAAAAAATATCTATTTGTATGGAAAAAAGCCAACTCATTGCCTTAATCTACTGCTGTTTTGACTTACAGTACATTCTTCATAGATGTTTAGGATATTCAATGGAGAAAATACGCTACAATAGATTCTCCAGTGTTTGCAGAAGTATGGGACATTATGTGTATGCACATTTCTCGTAGATTGAGGATGCAAAGCTCACATCGAATAGCGTCCCAGATGTATTTAGGTCATACAAATTTGATGGATAAGACATCGAAATGAGTGCTTCTAAAACCACAGTCTAGTACATACAAATTATGTACAGGAAAATACGTATAATACTTCATAAAGATGTGTCATCGATGTGGCACAGCTAGTAAAGTACTAGTAGTGCAGTCATTTCGTAGATTCAAACTGTAGTTCTCATGGAGAATTCAGTAAGGTAGTAGCATTAGGTTCACACTACAGAGTCAAATTGGTTCCCAACTAGCTGTGTTATTATTATTATTATTATTATTTGTTATAGTAGTAATAGTAGTAGTAGTAGTAGCAATAGTAGATTCATACAACTCCAACTACTTTTACCACAATAATTAAACAGTTTTTTGATGGATGAGAAAAGTGTATGCATAGAGTTGCTGGAATCTCACTAATTCCTGTCACTGACTGACAATCGCTACAGCTATGAAGGTAAACAACTTGGTATGTGTCTAAGCTGCTGAGAAGATTCTTTTATGAGTTTGATACAGATTTCACAGTTGTGTATTCCTAACAATTCATTTACATAGAACTGCAGCATCCTACATCCATTAGCACACAGTTAATGCAGTAGGTAAGATGAACGTATGATGCCATGTATTACACTATCATACAGTGAACCACACACACCTTCAAACCGTTCGCCCCTGGTAGCTAAGTGGTCAGTGCGACAGAATGTCAATCCTAAGGGCCCGGGTTTGATTCCCGGCTGGGTCAGAGATTTTCTCCACTCAGGAACTGGGTGTTGTGTTGTCCTAATCATCATTATTTCATCCCCATCGACACTCAAGTTGCCAAAGTGGCGTCAAATCGAGAGACTTGCACCCGGCAAACGGTCTATCTGATGGGAGGCACTAGTCACACGACATTTACATTTATTTACCTTCAAACCAATGTTGCATATTTCAAATCTTCTACCACATACAGACATCCAGTTGGAAGTACAATTCATACATATAGACAATTTGATTATTGCCTCTATGCCATCGCAATGGTATAGTACAGCTTGATGTAGACAACTGTCAAAAACAGATGCAAACCCCAGTGTTACAACGAATCATTCTGTATTCCAGAAAAAATGTAACAAAATGATCTATGTCTTAGTGAAACTTTAACAAATAGCTCCCAAACTGTAAAAAATTACCCCTCCAAGCTGCGACAAATCGCCCCAAGACAGTAACAAAATGCCCAAGAAATGAAGCCAAGTAACTAAAAACTGCAGCAAAACAGACAAAAACTGTAGCAAATTACGCCAAAACTACAACAAATTGACCAAAAACTGTGAGCAAGCTTAACTGACCACAGCACAGTCTGCATGATGAACAATCCAAGATGGCGATCACGAGGGGCTCAGTGCAGTAGGCATGGCATTCCAGGATATCATTGATGATCCTGGAATTCAGTTTGGCAATTCAAGACAGTTGGCCGTGGGATATGGGTGCACCCTACAATGTTGTCAGTCCAAAATTGGTGTTCCAATACCCATGACGCTGTAGTCATTTACCTCCCACTGTTCATGCGCAGCATCCAGTCTTATGAACAATCAAGTGGAGCCACCACTTGCCCTCTGTACACAGTACTGAATGGTCGATCATCATCATGAGGTGTCATCAGAGCTCTACCACCTCCCAACAGAAAAAACTAACTCACGCATTCCCCTCTCTCTGTGTTTATTATTATTATTCATTATGTATGTATGTATGTGTATATGTTTTTTCATGGTCTTGTTTTATTTCTGCCTCAGTTCAACAGATTCCTGACATAGATGACACAGTGCCCAACACATTTGAGCACCAGCAGCAGAAACCAAGTCAGCATGCAGATATACAAAAAACATGTCCCTGACTCAGCTCCTGACACCTTGGAGTGGAAATGGAATAATCTTGCACAACTGTTTCCAGACTTTGAATTTCCACTACATCAATCACCAACACCACTAAATCAGCAAGCAGACGAAGTTTCTGATGCAGCACCCAGTATATAAGAGCAGGGCACAGTACTAGCTGAGCCTCAGCTAAATCCTTTTAGAATGCTGTTGTTCAACATTACACATCAGCTGACCACCAATGGATCAAAGTGTGTTAATGCCAGTTTAGCAACTGACATAGGCTTTGAAGTTATATGATAAACAGAGAAAGCCTGGTGGGGTGCAAAGGTGCAGTTCCATTTCACTGATATGGAGTAGGATCCACTGTGCAGCAAGCTGAAATACTTCGAGCATTGCATGACAAACAAGTACAATCCATTCCCTGGAGACATCGATATCTTCGGCAGCAACTGCATATTAACCATTAACAAATCTGGGGGTGATATGATACAGTGTGTATATTTCAAGTGTCCAAGAGTCACAAACATGTGTGGCCTGCACACAGAGAGACTTATGCTGTGGCGAAGGTACATTAAACTATTCTTTGATGATATTGTGAAGTATCTATTGGAACATAAAATTCACACTAAAGAGCAGGAGTCACATCTGTGTAGAGGTATGTTTACATGTTCTGCATCTAAGTCTGCTAGTGTTACTCCTATAAATAAAAATACCATAAAACAGATTTACAGATGGTGCTCATAAGTTTATTGCCACTCCAACTGGTTTGTGTCAAATACATGCTGCATTTAAAGCATATAAAAATTGGTACCTGGCAAAGAATGCAGGGCGATGAGTAGGGTTGATGTATAGGAAAAGGTTGGCACTCTTTTAATCATAGTGATTTATTTTCCACAGTTCATAACATACAAGAATGTATATTAACAATGTATAAGTGTTGTATTAATATACACTGTTACAAAAACAATGCACCACCCTCAAGGAGAAGGTCATTTTATTGACAAGTTAGGTGGCACGTAGGCCATCAGTGTAGAAGTGTATGACACATATTCAGACCAAATGAAAAATGGATACCACAGTAAAGGGTGCCCAGATTGTCACATCAACACACATGTGCCCTCCTTTGGGTAAGCATGTATCCTCACATAAAAACTATCATAAAGGTGCAATATGGCACACTGTGATATATTTTTCCAAGCATCTTGGACTTTTTATTTCAATTTGATAATGGTCTTTACAGGACCTGGAGAATGAATAAATTCCTGCTTCATCATGTCTCCTAATTGTAGAATTGGTGAGATTTCTAGTGCTCTTACTGGCCAGGGCTGTTTGTTGTACACCACAAAGACTGTTGCGTAGCAGCTAATGTATGTGGAAGTGCTCTGGCCTGCTGAAAAAGTACAACAGTTTCCTGTTGAAAAGTACAACAGCTTCCTGCATGACAATATCGCAGGGTTAACAGTTTGTGCAGTGTAGTGGGCACTGGTTATTTTACCCTTCAGAAACATCAAATGTTATTATTTTTTGTAATTGGTGTCCACCTGCACCATGGATCCTGGTGTAGGGGCCAGGGGACCATTGTTGCGAGTGAATGCAATTTGAAATGGGTAGATCACCACATCTATGCCATACATGCATATGTACATCAGAGCGCCATTCCACTGTCCAATCAACTCTTTCATGACACCCGATTGCCAGTGACTGGCCATGTTATGGTGTCAGCGGTAGTTTGGCCACAGGCACACGCTATCATAATGTATCTTAATGCTTTAGTAAAGAGACGTTTCCCCAGTTGCCCTGATGACCAAAAAGGTGCAACATGTGCCATAATTTTCTCTCAGGATGATGTTTAGTTGGTCACCACAGCTCACACAAAACTTCTGACATGCATCTATACTACGGAACATGTCCAGAACCTGATCTACAAGTGTGAGAACACTCCACAGACAACCACTGAAAGCAGCAACACACCACTGATACTTTGTGCCCAACATGTGCAGCATTGTGTCGATGTGACCATCCAGCTTTCTGCAGGCCCACAATGCAAGCCCATTGAAATGGCTGAAGCTGTTCAGCAGGAATATGTGATCACCTGTGGGACGTGAATGTATTTTAGAATGAAGGATGTAAGCCGGCGGGAGTGGCCATGCGGTTCTAGGCGCAATAGCCTGGAACCGAGCGACCGCTACGGTCGCAGGTTCAAATCCTGCCAAAGGCATGGATGTGTGTGATGTCCTTAGGTTAGTTAGGTTTAATTAGTTCTAAGTTCTAGGCGACTGATGATCTCAGAAGTTAAGTCACATAGTGCTCAGAACCATTTTAAGGATGTAAACCCTGCTCACCTCTAAACTCAGCACTGTCACTCCCTGCAGAGTGGAAGCAGAAGGTCCACAGAAGGCCTCCTGAGCACCATCTAATCGCTGATGACCATGACAAATGAATCAATGAATCACAAACACTGTAACCCCTCAGTAAGCACATATTATACCACAATGTCACTGTGTGTGTGTGTGTGTGTGTGTGTGTGTGTGTGTGTGTGTGTGTGTGTGTGTGTGTGCGTGTGTGTGTGTCTATAAGTTGTAAAATATTTTATTCTATCATACGTGTATCGCATGAAACTTAACAGCTCACAGCCCTGTTGGTGCTTTGTCAAAGTGAATTACCATATTTCACATGAGAAGAAACTTCACAGTTCAGCTGCTGCATGTCAGAAAGAGAGAGAGTTAACATTTCATAAATCACTTGTCGATATGTTCAAGAGACTATTTTATTATAACATAGGACATTTTATTACAATATGCTGTAACATAGACCATTTCGTTTAAATTTTATTGTAGCAGGAAGCATTGTGTTACAAGTTTTGTTATAACATGACAATGTGTGGGTCAGTGTGTGAAATTTTAGGTTGAGCTAACCCTGTGTAAGTAATGGTGTCTTGGACATCATTTGGTCAACTACACAACTGTGTTGGTTCAGGCCATGAATGCAGACGTATTTCCACTCTGCACAGGCCATAAGTATTACACAAAAATAGTTTGAGATGTAACAATTGACTCAGCATAGGCAGATGGAAGTCTTCTCTTCAGACCATGGGTTTTTCTTCCCCACACATTACACCCGGTGTATAATACACTCCTGGAAATGGAAAAAAGAACACTGTGAATTCATTGTCCCAGGAAGGGGAAACTTTATTGACACATTCCTGGGGTCAGATACATCACATGATCACACTGACAGAACCACAGGCACATAGACACAGGCAACAGAGCATGCACAATGTCGGCACTAGTACAGTGTATATCCACCTTTCGCAGCAATGCAGGCTGCTATTCTCCCATGGAGACAATCGTAGAGATGCTGGATGTAGTCCTGTGGAACGGCTTGCCATGCCATTTCCACCTGGCGCCTCAGTTGGACCAGCGTTCGTGCTCGACGTGCAGACCGCGTGAGACGACGCTTCATCCAGTCCCAAACATGCTCAATGGGGGACAGATCCGGAGATCTTGCTGGCCAGGGTAGTTGACTTACACCTTCTAGAGCACGTTGGGTGGCACTGGATACATGCAGACGTGCATTTTCCTGTTGGAACAGCAAGTTCCCTTGCCGGTCTAGGAATGATAGAACGATGGGTTCGATGACGGTTTGGATGTACCGTGCACTATTCAGTGTCCCCTCGACGATCACCAGTGGTGTACGGCCAGTGTAGGAGATCACTCCCCACACCATGATGCCGGGTGTTGGCCCTGTGTGCCTCGGTCGTATGCAGTCCTGATTGTGGCGCTCACCTGCACGGCATCAAACACGCATACGACCATCATTGGCACCAAGGCAGAAGCGACTCTCATCGCTGAAGACGACACGTCTCCATTCGTCCCTCCATTCACGCCTGTCGCGACACCACTGGAGGCGGGCTGCACGATGTTGGGGCGTGAGCAGAAGACGGCCTAACGGTGTGCGGGACCGTAGCCCAGCTTCATGGAGATGGTTGCGAATGGTCCTCGCCGATACCCCAGGAGCAACAGTGTCCCTAATTTGCTGGGAAGTGGCGGTGCGATCCCCTACGGCACTGCGTAGGGTCCTACGGTCTTGGCGTGCATCCGTGCATCGCTGCGGTCCGGTCCCAGGTCGACGGGCACGTGCACCTTCCGCCGACCACTGGCGACAACATCGATGTACTGTGGAGACCTCATGCCCCACGTGTTGAGCAATTCGGCGGTACGTCAACCCGGCCTCCCGCATGCCCACTATACGCCCTCGCTCAAAGTCCGTCAACTGCACATACGGTTCACGTCCACGCTGTCGCGGCATGCTACCAGTGTTAAAGACTGTGATGGAGCTCCGTATGCCACGGCAAACTGGCTGACACTGACGGCGGCGGTGCACAAATGCTGCGCAGCTAGCGCCATTCGACGGCCAACACCGCGGTTCCTGGTGTGTCCGCTGTGCCGTGCGTGTGATCATTGCTTGTACAGCCCTCTCGCAGTGTCCGGAGCAAGTATGGTGGGTCTGACACACCGGTGTCAATGTGTTCTTTTTTCCATTTCCAGGAGTGTATGTGTAAAAGCATAATATTGCACATAGTGAGAAAGACTTCATAGTATTAGGTTGGTGCATAAGTTCTTAATGTTTTATAATGTGTGTAATAATCACAACACCTACACATAACAGGAACTTCAGTCATCAATAATATACCCTCTCCTTCACTATTTACAACAATCTGCCAATGCCGGGGTAATTTTTTGATTCAATGGCTTTAGAAATCACTGGGTTTTGAGGCAAACAACTCATCAAGCAATGTTAGGAGTGTATTTTCATCTGTAAAAGAAGTTCCTTGAAGGTTGTTAGATAGAGAGGGAAAAACGTGAAAATCTGATCATGCAAGACCAGACGAATAAGGTGGGCGCAGGATGACTTCTAAATCCAACACCTCTGTAGTATTTTTTGTCGGTCTAGCTGAATGTTGGCCTTCATTATCGTGGAGCAGCATCACTACTAGCAATCTTCCTGGCCATTGCTGTTGGATTGCATCTGCAAGTCATTTAAGTTGTTGACAATAAATGTCACCATTGATGGTTACACCTTGAGAAAGCAATTCATAGTACATCACATTATTACTCTCCCATCAGGTGAGTAACATTATCTTTCGTGGATGCACATAGTTCTTTGTAAGCATGCAGAACCCAGACACCTGATTTCTGAACCTTCTCCATTGCATGCAAATGTCACAGGATGATGGAATGATGACAGTTCATCACATTGGTCAGTTCTTGGGCATAGTGATGTGGATCATTGTGGATTAATGCATTTATATGCTTTAATTAAACCCTGAAGGCCTTCCTGATTTGGAGAATCACTAATATCGAAACGATCTTCCTTAAAATGAGAAAACCATTTTCTTACTGTGCTCTGTCCACTGGCCTTATCTGCATAAAGAGTGCAAATGTTTCTGTCTGTCTCCACTGCTGTCATCCCTCTACTGAAATCAAACAGAAGAACATGTCCGAAATGTTCCGAATCATCCACTTTCACTCAGTTTCTAGCATCCATGGCTCCCCTTACTATTTCCAAAAGCAAAATGACAAAATGTAAAATGAAATAGTCACAGTGACCTACAAATAAAAAATGAGAATAGATAAATAATTCCACAACAACAGGAATATCAACATGAAAAACGGAAACACTGCAAACTTATGCACCTGTATAATACAAGTTGTTGATATATCAAAGAGACCTAGAACAGTTTACATGAGATAAGACTTAACAGTTCAGCTGTTGCAGTGTGACAGAGGCATGTAACAGTTTACACATTTTCAGTTTTGCCACTATGTTAGAGGGAAACTTTCATGCATTTTCAGCTGTTGTTGGATTTAACAGTTCAGTATTAGAAGAGGTAAAATGTGGTTGCTCAATAAGTGAAGCATGTACAGGTGAAGTGTGCGCTGACTTGATTTCTGCTTCTGCTGATGCTGCTGCTCAAATGTATGAGGCACATCATTGTCCACATCAGAGAGCTCTTGAAAAGAGGAAGGAATAAAATAATACCATGAAAACACTTATACACATTCATACATTATGAATAACATTAATAAACAATGAGAGAGAGAGAGAGAGAGAGAGAGAGGAATAGATTGGTCTCTACATCTAAATTTACAGGTCAGTTTTTCATGTTGGGGCTGGTAAATCTCCAATGGTGTTTAATGATGATAATCAACCTTTCTCTGTGGTGTACAGAACACAATTGGTGGATTCATTTGATGACTAGTAAGCCTGAATGCTGAGAATGAGTAGTAGGGGTAGGGGCAACACTGTCATGGAAATTGGAACAATTATTTTGAACTGGTAACATTGCAGGCTGCAAGTGAATTCTAAATCCCACCATCTTGGATCAACTTCTGGGATTCTAATGTCATCGATGATATCATGGATTGCCATCTCAAATTCTCAAGTTGGAACCATGCAAACGGCACAAGTCCCTTCAGGGCTGTCATCTTGGCTTGCTCAACATCCAGACTGCTCTAAGGTCAGTTTTCTTGTTTGCAGTTTTAGGGCAATATGTTCAATTTTTAAGGTACTTTACTATAGTTTTGGGGTGTTGTAGTTCAGAGGGGTAATTTACAGCAGGTTTGGGGCAATTTGTTAGTTTCACTGTCATGTAAAGGCATTTTGTTATAATTTTTCTGTAATATAAGTTGTTTAGATGTAACATTAGGGTTTAAATCTGTTGTTTGGAATTGTCTATTAGAAGCTATTCTATACAATTTCAGTGACATAGGGGCAATAATAAAATCTACTGTATATATGCATTATACTTACATCAAGGTGTGTGCCTCTGATTCAAGACTTCCAGCAACTGAAGTAAATGCTTTGTAGACTCACATACAAGCAGTGTTTAAATAGGTTACCCAGTACCATGCATAAGTCATTTTCGATTCCATATCTCAATGTTTAGACATTCCAATTGCATCACACAATCATTAAGGCTACCCTCACAAAACTGATTTCCTAGTCTCTTACTATATATACACAGATAATTTCACACAGATATAGGATTTGTCATCATAATTCAGTGAAAATGGACAGTTAAAATACATCTAGATGGAATAAATAAAGATGATTTTTTACAAAGATAGCACAGGTAGTCATCCATTGCCTTACAGAAAGAACAATCCCAGAATTTACCTGAAATACATTCAGAAACCTGTGGAAACCTGAGACAGGGTGACTGGATGGAGTTTACTCCAGTATTGTCTGAACAACTGCACTGCTTCATCCATTTGGTCTTTAATGCACAGTGTTGTTCTGATTATACACAATTTGCTGAAGACAGCTTATAAGACGAGAAAAACAGCTGTACAATGCTTCTTTACTTCTATCCATACTGTCCTTGCACACATTATGAACACATGCTGATGAGCCCAGGACCAAGAACATACTGGTATGCCCCTTACACTCCCTACAGTTGGTCCAAAATACATCAAGGACATATGTTATTTTAGTAATTTGTTGAGTTACATGTAACTTACCTATAATGCATATACTGAATTTTTTGCTACTGTCATTCTTCTTGGAACCCTAGTTATAAGAAACAGTAGTGTAACTAGATAAAAACATAATGTCGAGTTTTCTGTTGTGTGGCAGACTACATACTGCTGCACTAGCTGCAGCACTGAACAAGCTGCATGCTGCCCAGACAGCCCAAAGCTACTGAGATCTGGCTGCTGGCAGTATCAGCTATTGCCACCCTCCGACCAGTCGCCAAACTCAATCCGGGCAAAACTGACATGGTGCTTGTCAGAAGGTGGCGTTTGCTCTGACAAGAATGACATTTTTCTAAAAGAGGAGAAATGTGGAGACACAGGTGAGGCATTAAGTGAGTGAGATGGGACATCAACACAGAAATTGGCTATAGGAATTTAAATTTTCACACTGATGTTTTTAGTAAATATTAGGCAAAGGTTTACAGCTTTAAACTTTTTTATATATTTATAATGTTGATCATGAGATAAATTAACTCTAAATGTTTGTATAAACATCACCTTTTTATTGTTTTTACTTATTCCCTCCTATGTGCTTAAAAAGTTGAATTTTTGAATGAAAAATATTCATTAGCAAGACTATAAATTTGATATGGCTAAGAATAATATGTGAATTGCTTATAAAACATAGAACAGCCTTACTATGATCACAAAACTAATTTAAGGTCCCTTTAGCAAAATTCAACTTTACAAAAAGATTTTTTAAGCATTTCTAGATTACTGTGTTCAGTTTTTAAACTACATTTGCATAATTGTATATGTTTGTTATATAAGTGAATATTCTAAGAAAACATTAAAATCCAAGCTTTAAAATTACTTTGTCAATTGTCCGTAACTCTTCTCTGATGGTCTATGTTAAATAATATAAATGAAATTACTAGTTTATTTGAGTATTAACAATAATATATCAGAGAAGAAGATCCCTACTCATACTGTCGAGTTTAGTCCTTTCTATACTGTATTCACTGTCTTTTTACTTGGTATTGTGTCATTTTCATATTTGTCAACCACAGTCTGGATGAAATTACCAACTTAGTTCATTCCTGTAAGTCTCTTTCTGTCCATGTCCAACACACATCTGGTAATATTTCATCATTGCATTTGGTGGGAGGACTGGCATACTTGTGTATATAAAAGTTCTCTTCAGCTTTTTAGCATTTGGAGTGAATTCACATTATATTAATTGTTATACAGTTTTATTGAAACAATGAAAATTTTTGATGTAAGTGGCCACATTGTTTTTTAAACATGGCTTGACTATAATACATTTTTTAAAATAAAATTATTTTCTCTTTTGTATACAAGCGTTGGTAGCAGTTAGGACTAAAATTTCACTAACTGTCACACCTTTTCAAAAACTGTAAAAAATTTATTCCAATTCAATTGTAGTTCATATTTCTATTCCAGGTTAATTCCAGCTCATCTAACAACCAACCAGTGACAGACAAAATATTAACTACATAGTAAAATCATCTGAACCTGCAAGAGTGTTTTGTCATAAAAAATATGCACATCAGTCTTCAAAAATATTAATACACAAATAGCTACATGCAAAACTATAGTAATGTCTCAAGATCAGAAACTTCATGTTTCAACTTTATGCTAATTTTTTTTGTAGTACAGAGACAAATTAAAACATACATCATGTTTCAAATATCCCACAGAAGTCTGAAGTTAAAAATCTGTCCTCATCCCTAAGACTTCATAAACTGAATATGTCTTTCACAGTATTTCTGAAAAATGCACAAAATAATCTAATTTATGTAATAAAGTATATTTAAATAATGTCACTGTATTTTTTCTGATTTTATTTCAAAACGAATTTAATTAGCAAATAAATTTGATCAGTAAAAGTTCTTAATATTTTTCCATCAGTAGTCATTCTCTATTTACTTTTATCACCTCCTTCATTTCAGACAATTCCCCCCTCCCCCGCCCCATTCCCCATTCCCATACATAATCAGTTATTTATTGAATGTGTCATACAGATTAAAAAATTGTAATAAGATTGTATTTGTAGTCAGTTACAACACTATGCTCCACATTTCATACAGATCATTACTATAGTCTTCTCTTCTCAGTTATGTCATAATTATAAACTTATGTACATAAATTCATGTACCTACTTCAGACATGTCAGACTCATAGCAAACTTGTCCCAACAACCATTGGCATCATAGACCAAAATTTTACTTCAATGGGAGTAAAAAATTAACGTATTTTTTCTTGAGAAAACACGCTACTCAGCCACAATGGCCTTGTAAAACTACAATACAGAACACAAGAAATCCCTGCTCATCATCATGGTAAAATCATCATAGTTTCCATATTTCCTTACAAACATCCTCAACATCACAGAATTCAGCACCAAAACTTCACCAGAACTTTGTCACAGTAGCCTCTACAAAACTCCATAAGCATCAACATAATAGCATAAATATCACAAATTACATTTCCATAGCATTCCAATAGCTCCATGAAGATCATCATAAGACTACAAATATAAAATTGTTCTGAATATAATTTCCATACTTCATCCAAGACATCACAATACACACTTGAAAATAAAAAAAAACCTCTCACATACCAACTCATTCTTCAAACATTTCATATAGGTCTTTCTCTATTATATGTCCTTACACAACTACGCAAGGATAGACATCAAGTCGACACAATTTACAAAAAATTTAACATGGCCATTTCCATTAAATTCTCTCACTAATACTTTATTTTTACAGTATCCATGTTTTTCAGCTGACAATACTCACAGTAAATAGCAAAATTTCCAGTCCGACTTCTCAGCTTGTAAAAACAAATTTCTTAGAAAATAGGAAATTGTTCTGCCAAAAGCATACAGAGCAAAAATTTAGGAAATGTTTTTTTCATACCCAAAAAATTTTCATCATAAACGGTTATACATATCATTTCTTTCAAGATATCAGAAAACGTCTTACACTGCAGTCACAAGTACACAGGACGCAGTGGGCATAAGTGCAGACGTTTCTATTGGTGGCTGATAGCAGTGTACTGAACGACATTACATCAGTATTTACATATTTTACAGACCAATAATTATAGCTTTTACAAGTCCTTTTTTAGGTTGGTCAGTACCTCCAAGTATGTACTTTCTGCTGAGCAAGAGGTTAGGCATTAAAATGTGCACATGTGACGGCGAAATGGTTAGTCTATACTGACAGATGTAGTCTACATAATGGCGCAATTGTTACATTCCTCAAAAAGAACACGAAGGAACAATCTGACTTCTCAAGAACGTTCTTTACGCCTGAAATTTCTGCTGCTCTTAAAAATCTAAAACCTGGAAAGGCACCGGGAAGTGACGGAATCCACCCAGAATTTCTTTTGCATAGTGGTAACTACGCAAAAAGGTGGCTGGCGGATTTCTACTGTGACATTACAATATCTTGTTCAGTCCCACAAAAAAATGAAGCAGTCAAAGTCATAGCAATAGTCAATCACAGCAAGGCAAGAGACCAGCCTAAGAACTACCACCCAGTCGCACTGTTGAGCACTATTTATAAGTTCCTTGAAAGAATTCTATACCATTAGATTAGTCCAGTAATCTTTCAGAACCTTCCCTTGAGTAAGCTGGATTCCGTCCAGGATGGGGCTGTGCTGATCAAGTCTTATCTTCAACAACATTTATTGAAGCAGGATACCAAATGAAGCAGGAAATGTCAGTTGCTTTCATCGATCTAAGTGCACCACCATATGACACAGTTTAGAGGCATGGACTGCTTTCTAAATTACTGCAACTTTTCCCATACAAACGGACAACAAAACTAACTTGCAACATATTAACTGGAAGGACATTTACTGTGACTACAGAAAAAGACACCAGCGGCCCAAAAGTATTGAATAATGGCTTGCCGCAGGGATCTGTCCTTGCTGATCTCTTGTTATATATATATATATATATATATATATATATATATATATATATATATATGATGATGATGTCCCTCCAACACAGTCCAGAAAGTTTGGCTATGCATACGACTGAGCAAGAGCTACCAAAGACAAGAGTTTGAAAAAACTGAAGAAATCCCAAATTCTGATCTACGTATCTTAAGCCACTATTTCTACAAATGGAGGTTATAACCAAACTCAAATAAAACAGAAGTTCCATGTTTTCATCTGTCCAGTAGATTGGCCCGCAGAGCTCTCGATATTTATTTTGAAGGAGACAAACTTCATCATCCACCCAAAATACCTTAGGAGCACCTGACACAAACAACTGCTAAGCTCAAAACCAGAAACAAAATTTGTTCTTAAATTCTGCGTCTCTTATTGGGGATCGTTAGCAGAGACTCTCCAGGTATCAGTATTCGGTTTGGTATACTCAGCAGCAGAGTACTGTGGTGCTGTCTGGCTTAATCGTCCACAAGTAAAAAAGGTAGACATAGAACTTAACGAGGCCATGCGCATTGTAAGGGGATCAATAGAATCTACACATGCTGGCTACCTATCTTGAGCCACATGCCACCTCTTGATATCAGATGGATAGCGCGATGCTGCGTGAATACCAGAAGATTGTTAATAACACCTACCTTCCAATAACAGACGACGTATTCCCTGGAGAGCGAAAAAGTCTAGGATGAAGACATCCCAGTCTCATCACAGCCAGGACTCTCATGGAAACTGAATTCAATCCCACTGATGAATGGGAACGCTGCTGGCAAGAAAATTGTTCCCCACAGTGCCTGAAGCTACCTTGCATCCAGAAGAAACCCCCTGGATTCAACCAGCCTTGGGCAATTTGGACTATCTTGAACCGCATCTGAACGGGCCATGGCCGATGTGCAAACACTCTCTACAAGTGGGGCAAATCTTCATCACCATCCTGTAACCATTGTGTGGAATGACAGACTTATCCTGCTCGTGCCCACAACGGCCCTTTCGAAGATTTCCTCACAGCGACGAGTGGTGTTACAAAATATAAAAAGACCGTGATATCCATCTATAGCTATTGTTATTTGTGTTATTTTATGCTGGAGAGATATGCTTAAATGTTGACATGCTGTAGTTTCGTAATCTTTGTATACGTTTTGCCATACGATAAATAAATAAATACTATGCAGAAAACATGAGGTTCAAATGGTTCAAATGGCTCTGAGCACTATGGGACTTAACATCTGAGGTCACCAGTCCCCTAGAACTTAGAACTACTTAAACCTAACTAGCCTAAGGACATCACACACATCCATGCCCGAGGCAGGATTCGAACCTGCGACAGCAACGGTCACGCGGTTCCAGACTGAAGCGCCTAGAACCGCTCGGCCACACCGGCCGGCAAACATGAGGTCATAAACTTTGTGATGTGTTTGTGAGATGACTCCTTGACTCAGAGAAAAAGCAAACAAAATACTCCAGTGTATGTACATATTAAGGTAACACATATAAAAATATCTGCACTTATATATGTTACATCCTATATAGGCACTTTCCCATATACTGTGAGATGATTAACACATCAAATCTACCGCCTTTACTGAATAATTTCTTACTGACTAAAGATAGAACAGATTGTTAGTGGAAGATAATCCGGAAGTTTAAACAGTTTAGGTGGAAAAAGCAAGCAACGTGGAAAAAGGAATATTCAGCTATAATCCCACAGAGTTTGGACGTCCTGGGTTCACCATTTGCTAATCATAAATAGAACTCGTGATCCTCCAGGGAATATCTTTATTAATGTTCCTCATCAGTACTTTCCTGAACCCCATCCGTTTAAAACACTGTCATCGCTTTAATAGCAAACCCAAGTTTCAACACTTCCCTGGTCGGTACCTTCATTACGTATTTCCAAGAAAAACACTCAGTCTTTCTTTTAACTGATCCTACTGAGAATCTGGATCAAAGCACTTCATTAGCAAAACTATCTTTGGACATATCTTTCCACATTGTAGTTTTCAAAGTTGCCAAAGTATTAATAAAACCAAAATTCTCAGAAAAACCTATCACAGGCATAGTCATGTTGTGACTCTGATTCACCATAAAAACACTGTCATCACTTGTCCTACAAATGGTGTCAATATACAGTTAGTTATCTTATATTTCACTCTTATTTCGAAAAATACATTCCATTTTTAAATTCTGTAATACGATCAGTGTTAATTTGAATTTTATCTTAAATTGTTTTGAGGAGTTATTCACTTATTTTGGATTATAATTGTTCACTATTGGATTTCATTTCTAACTACAGTTCTGATGTTAACAGGGTCTAACTTCAGTATTGGTTTCTACTGTTCACCTATCGGAAAATAAAGTGCTCTAAAAACTGTCCACTATCAAATTTTTACATTTTCTATTTTCTTCTATTCAAATTTGCAAAAACTTCCGAAAATAAAAAAAATTAAATGTTCTACACTTATCAAATTTGTTCTTACACCACTGATAGTGGACAACTTAAATAAAACTGAATGTTTAGGTGTTTATAAAAGTAAATTTTTTTAAACAATTATGAAATTTAACTTCTGAAATTATGAAACATGCCACATGTAAAAGACAGTAAATATTTACCTTTTTCTACCATATGAACGCGTTCCTGAAAAGTAAAGGGTGTTTCTAAAACACTATTGTAGTTTTCTATGTAGAGACTAAATTTCGTATACCATTATGTAAATTATATTTGGTAAGTATTTGAAATTCGTGGTGTTGTTTGTAACTCTCATTAAGTGGAATCTATAGAGTAACTAATTTTCAAAGCACAATATTATCTCACATTAACTTGCAGAGATACACTACTGGCCATTAAAATTGCTACACCACGACCAAGATAAGTTTAACCAGATAAATGCTCAGCCTGTTGAGAATGGTCTTTCTGATCATGGTGCACAGCTAGTTACAATATATGACATAGCTCCAGTCAGCAATACTAAACAGTCCTCCAAAGTAGTACGTTCAGTCAACGATTTAACAATTGCAAATTTCAGGGAAAGTCTACAGCAGTTAGACTGGGATGGGGTGTACCGTGAACCTGATGCCAATTTAAAATATAATTTATTTCATGACATTTTTGTAAATGCATTTGAAAACTGCTTCCCCAAGAAAATAGTTAAATATACTCGTAAGAAACCTTGTAACAAACCATGGCTTACTAAGGGTATAAAAATATGTTGTAACCGGAAAAGGGAAATGTATCTGACAGCAAGAAAGAGTAGTGACCCAGAAACTATCAAAAATTATAAAAACTACTGTGTTATATTAAGAAAAGTTATTAAAAAATCCAGGAGTATGTGTATCATGTCTGAAATCAGCAACTCTGATAATAAAATTAAAACAATTTGGAATATTATTAAAAGAGAAACAGGTCAACCAAGAGCAGAGGAAGACAGTATTACCATCAAATTGAATGAAAACTTTACGAACAAAAAGTCAGAAGTTGAAAATATTTTTAATAATCATTTTCTAAATGTTGTGGATATAGTAGGATCCAGGTGTTCATTAGAAGATGCTAGGCTGTTAATGGAAGAGGCCATACCTATGCAATTTGATACAATTGAAATCTCACCCACTTCTCCCTCTGAAATTAGGAAAATAATAAACTTGCTTAAAAGCAAAAACTCACATGGAATTGATGGCATTTCCAGCAAAATACTAAAAGCTTGTTCTCAACAGATAAGTAAGATTCTCAGCCACCTGTGTAATAGCTCTCTGGAACAGGGCATTTTCCCTGATAGACTGAAATATGCTATTGTTATACCTTTGCATAAAAAGGGGGATAGATCTGATGTCAACAATTACCGTCCAATCTCCCTTCTAACAGATTTACCCAAAATTTTTGAGAAAGTAATGTATTCAAGAGTAGCTTCACATATCTGTAAAAATGAAGTACTAACAAAATGTCAGTTTGGTTTCCAGAAAGGTTTTTCAACAGAAAATGCCATATATGCTTTCACCAGTCAACTTTTGAATGATCTGAATAACCGAACACCACCCATTGGGATTTTTTGTGATCTCTCAAAGGCTTTTGATTGTGTAAATCATGAAATTCTGCTAGACAAGCTCAAGTATTGTGGCATGAGTGGGACAGTGCACAAATGGTTTAATTCATACCTAACTGGAAGAGTGCAGAAAGTTGAAATAAGTAGTTCTCGTAACATGCAAAGATCATCACATTCCTCAAACTGGGGAACTATCAAGAATGGGGTTCCACAAGGGTCAGTCTTGGGTCCTTTGTTGTTCTTATTATATATTAATGACTTGCCATTCTATATTCATGAAGAGGCAAAGTTAGTTCTCTTTGCTGATGATGCAAGTATAGTAATCACACCTGAGAAAGAAGAATTAACTGATGAAATTGTCAATACTGTCTTTCAGAAAATTACTAAGTGGTTCCTTGTAAACGGACTCTCACTGAATTTTGATAAGACACAGTACATACAGTTCTCTACAGTGAATGGTATGACGCCATTAATAGATATAGACCTTAATCAGAAGCATATAGCTAAGGTAGAATATTCCAAATTTTTAGGTATGTCCATTGATGAGAGAATAAATTGGAAGAAACACATTGATGATCTGCTGAAACGTTTGAATTCAGCTACTTATGCAATAAGGGTCATTGCAAATTTTGGTGATAAACATCTTAGTAAATTAGCTTACTACGCCTATTTTCACTCATTGCTTTCATATGGCATCATATTTTGGGGTAATTCATCACTGAGGAATAAAGTATTTATTGCACAAAAGCGTGTAATCAGAATAATAGCTGGAGTCCACCCAAGATCATCCTGCAGACATTTATTTAAGGATCTAGGGATATTCACAGTAGCTTCTCAGTATATATACTCTCTTATGAAATTTGTTATTAACAACCAAACCCAATTCAAAGGTAATAGCAGTGTGCATAACTACAATACTAGGAGAAAGGACGATCTTCACTATTCAAGATTAAATCTAACTTTGGCACAGAAAGGGGTGAATTATACTGCCACTAAAGTCTTTGGTCACTTACCAAATAGTATCAAAAGTCTGACAGATAACCAACAAGTATTTAAGAAGAAATTAAAAGAATTTCTGAATGACAACTCCTTCTACTCCATAGAGGAATTTTTAGATATAAATTAAGAAAAAAATATAAAAAAAATAAAAAATAAAGAAAAACAAAAAACAAAAAAATAAAGTTGTTATATTAACTTAAGTATGTTGTTAAATTAACCTAATTATGTCATGTATTGGAAAATTCGACTCGTTCCACATCATTACGAAATATCGTATTCATGATCCATGGAACTAGTATTAATCTAATCTAATCTAATCTGACCTGCTACAGATGCGAAAATTAACCGACAGAAAGAAGATGCTGTGACATGCAAATGATTAGCTTTTCAGAGCACTCACACAAGGTTGGCGCCAGTGGCGACACCTACAACGTGCTGACATGAGGAAAGTTTCCAACCGATTTCTCATACACAAACAGCAGTTGACCAGCGTTGACTGGTGAAACGTTGTTGTGATTCCTCGTGTAAGGAGGAGAAATGCGTACCATCACGTTTCCGACTTTGATAAAGGTCGGATTGTAGCCTATCGCGATTATGGTTTATCGTATCGCGACATTGCTGCTCGCGTTGGTCGAGATCCAATGACTGTTAGCAGAATATGAAATCAGTGGGTTCAGGAGGGTAATACGGAACGCCGTGCACGATCCCAACGGCATCTTTCCGCATGGCTGTAACGGATCGTGCAGCCACGTCTCGATCCCTGAGTCAACAGATGGGGACGTTTCCAAGGCAACAATCATCTGCACGAACAGTTCGACGACGTTTGCAGCAGCATGGACTATCAGCTCGGAGACCATGGCTGCGGTTACCCTTGACGCTGCATCACAGGCAGGAGCGCCTGTGATGGTGTACTCAACGAAGAACCTGGGTGCACGAATGGCAAAACGTCATTTTTTCGGATGAATGCAGGTTCTGTTTACAGCATCATCATGGTCGCATCCTTGTTTGGCGACATTGCGGTGAACACACATTGGAAGCGTGTATTCGCCATCGCCATACTGGCGTATCACCCGGCGTGATGGTATGGGGTGCCATTGGTTACACGTCTCAGTCACCTCTTGTTCGCATTGACGGGACTTTGAACAGTGGACGTTACATTTCAGATGTGTTACGACCCGTGGCTCTACCCTTCATTTGATCCCTGCGAAACCCTTCATTTCAGCAGGATAATGCACGACCGAATGTTGCAGGTCCTGTATGGGCCTTTCTGTAACAGAAAAGGTTCGACTGCTGCCCTGGCCAGCACATTCTCCAGTTCTCTCACCAATTGAAAACGTCTGGTGAATGGTGGCCGAGCAACTGGCTCGTCACAATACCCCAGTCACTACTTTGGATGAACTGTGGTATCGTGTTGAAGCTGCATGGGCAGCTGTACACGCCATCCAAGCTCTGTTTGACTTAATGTCCAGGCGTATCAAGGCCGTTATTTTGGCCAGAGTTGGATGTTCTGGGTACTGATTTCTCAAGATCTATGGACCTAAATTGCGTGAAAATGTAATCACATGTATGTTCTAGTATAACATATTTGTCCAATGAATACCCATTTATCATCTACATTTCTTCTAGGTGTAGCAATTTTAATGGCCAGTAGTGTATTATTACAGTAAGGGCGGGTTTGGAAAGATAGACGATTTCACAGATGCATCAATGTATATCGTAACTATCTGGGTAACCCTCGTATCATATGGTACTTTGTAGCCGAAAATCAAAATAAACATTACTGTAGAGGAAGTGGTACCGCAAACTTCGGTTAACCTGGTGTGTTGCTGTAAATATTACTTTGTTTTAAAGTTGAATAACAGCTTTAAAGTCAGCACATTAGAAGCAATTAGCCCCGTCAATATGCCGTTATACACGTTTTTCTACTTATATGCACTAAGGAATTTGCTTGCGGCAGGTTAGCATATACTAAATAGTTGGTATATGGTCCACAAACTTTTATGGATATCATTCGACGGTTATGTTCCATCAGCGGAAAGTAAGTTGCAGCAGAATCACTGAAATATTTATTTTACTTTTGACATTCTGCACTCGCTAATCTGTCATTGCTCGAAAATCTGTGCTTCATGGTATCGGTATCCAATCAACAGTTTTTTCCACCTTGCTTTCCTTGACTCTGCCACAAGAGCTGTGTATCTTCATCCATGCTACACCTCTTGTAGACCAGTTAGGTGCAGTGGACTACTTCTGTCTGTCGTTGAACTTGATGGTATATGGAATATATTACTCATATAATAACACTCACAGTTACAGTATGTAAAATTTATTGATATGTTCTGTAGTTAAGTTCTGTAATATCACAGTCCAATGGTTCACTATTACATTTGTAGGAAAACTAAATAGCAGCATGTGTTCAAAATCCACAGAGGTTCAGTAAATTCAGTTGTAGGTCTCTCTTATATTAACATCAAATAATTAATTAGTACTGTTCAGTCAGAACCATACATTAAATGTGCCATTCAGTCTCCTTGAAACTTCTATTGGAAATGTTAATACTCTCTTTTTTCCCTGCAAGTGATGCCATGGATTACCGCAGAACATCCCTTAGAACTGTTACATGATACCATTCAAGGGAATGACTACAGTGCTGGCCATTAAAACTGCAACACCATGGAAGCCACTTGGATCAAACATCATATAGCACGAAGTGTACTACGTAACTACATATGAAAAAGACCAGAACTTTGGTAAAAAGCACAAAGCAGGTAGGAGCAACAAATTCGACATTCTGTGCATATGGAAAGATTACTAAATGGTTTCTCTCTCAGTAATTGCAAATGAATGAATGTTGCTCTGTTATGAGAAAATCATGTTATGTCTCATGTAAGAAGGTGAAATGTCTACCAGCTTATCTCCAGTTCGACAGTGGAAGGTTCATAGTCTACCGAGAGTACAGTTTATCTTTCCATCAAACTGCTGCTAGTGCTGGTCGGAATCCCATGATTGTAATGCGGAGATGGAACTGACGGGTTCAGGATGGCCTCACTAATCACCATGTAAGATCTCAATGGCCCTGCGTAAAAGCCACATTAAGCACTGTATGTCGTAAAATGGGCTTGTTTGTGAACTGCAATTACCCACACAAAGAGTGCTACGACACCTGCAATGCCATAGACTGATGGCATGGCGATAATTTTTAAACCTTTTCTTGACACAGCAACAGAGACGCATGCTGACAACATTATACCAAGTGACAGTACTGGACAAGAATGGCATCACGATGTCTTTACAGATGAGTCTTGGTCCTGCGTACAGCATCATGATAGACATATCCAAATTACGTATCTGAGTTTGAAGGCTTTGAGGAGATTAAACGTTGCCTTATTGCAATCATCATCATCATCATCATCATCATCATCATCATTAGGGCACAGCATCTTTTGTAACGTTATGGGGTTCCATTGGATACACAACACAATCACCTCTGGTTCCATAGCCTACAATTTAGACAGCAATCGTTACTCTTCTAATATTTAAATCTGGTGACTGTGGTCTATCTTCGAGATCTGCATGACATTATCTTGGAACAAGATAACGATAGATTACACGCAGCCATTGCTGTCTTCATGTACTTCAATGAGGAAAGTGTTCTGACTGTTACCCTGGGGAGCAAGCTCTCCAGATCTCTCACCCAATGAAAGCAACAAACAGGCTTGCCACCACTCGCCAACCACTAGAATAGATGAACTCTGGCATAGATTTGAAACAGCATGTAATGATATACCCATGTATGTCATCTAAGCTCAGTTGAATTCGAAGCTCGACCGAGTTAACAGCTAACCTTGCTGTCAGAGGTGACAGCTCTGTGCAGTAAATTTCGCAGCCTCTACACCCTGAAATCACCAACAAAATTGATTACTTCTACTATACCATAAACATAAAGTAATGGAATTTTCATTATCTTATATCATTCCTGGTTTTTTAAATTTATTATCCAGGCTTGTACTTCATGGTTCATGGTGGACGCTACAATGTATTACTTAGTTTCAAAGCACAACCACTTATTCAGATCACTACACTAGATACTGCACACCAGTCTGTTAGGTTTTCTTTGCATAGTACCGCTTTTTGAAGCTATCCTTGAAATTCACTAGAGATGAAACTGGTTAGAATTACTTTAAACAACAAATTGAAGGCATCCTCAACATGTGATTTCAAAAAGAATTTTTATAAATTAATGAATTTTAAATTTCACCGAAAACAATGGAAAATATTAGGAAATGCCATGAGGTTTATTTAGTATATCAGTGCGATTGTCACTACAGTGCAAGAGATTTCATCACTAGTCCAACTTTCATGTGAGTCAACATCTTCAATCAAGGAGTAGTAACTGCGGAGATGGCTAAGGTTTCAGTGAAATTCACAAAGCCTGTCTATTGGTGTGTGTATTTGGGACCCACCCAACTCCACATGTACTACTTTCACTGTGAGTTTGTGAAGCCAATCCCAAATTACCTTATGGCTACAGACAGTTTTATCTCGCAGAAGTGCCGCAACACGATGTGGCATGGACTCGACTAATGACTGAAATAGTGCTGGAGGGAATTGAGATCATGAATCCTGCAGGTCTATCCATAAATCCGTAAGAGTACAGGGGGTGGAGATATCTTTTGAACAACATGTTGCAAGGAATCCCATATATGCTCAATAATGTTCATGTCTGGGGTGTTGGGTGGCCAGCGGAAATGTTTAAACTCAGAAGAGTGTTCCTGGAGCCACTCTGTATCAATTGTGGACGTTCAGGGTGTCTCAAAGTCCTGCTGGAATTGCACAAGTCCGTCGGAATGCACAATGAACATGAATGGATGCAGGTGATCAGGCAGGATGCTTACGTACACGCCACATGTCAGTTATATCTAAACATGTCAGGGGTCCCATATCACTCCAACTGCACATGCCCCACACCATTATAAAGCCTCCACCAGCTTCAACATTCCCCTGCTGACATGTAAGGTCCATGGATTCATGAGGTTGTCTTCATATCCGTACACGTCCATTAGCCCTATACAATTTGAAACGAGACTCGTCCGACCAGGCAACATGTTTCCAGTCATCAACAGGCCAAAGTCGGTTTTGACGGGCCCAGGCGAGGCGTAAAGCTTTTTGTCGTGCCGTCATCAAGGGTATATGAGTGGGCCTTCGGCTTCGAAAGCCCATATCGATGATGTTTCGATGAATGGTTCGCACGCTGACACTTGCTGATGGCCCAGCACTGAAATCTGCAGTAATCTGCGGAAGGGTTGCACTTCTATCACGTTGAACGATTCTCTTCAGTCGTCGTTGGTCCCTTTCATGCAGGATCTTTCTCCTGCCGTAGCGATGTCGGAGATTTGATATTTTATCGGATTCCTGATATTCGCGGTACACTCGTGAAATGGTCGTACCGGAAAATCCCCACTTCATCGCTGCCTCGGAGATGCTGTGTCCATCGCTCGTGCGCCGACTATAACACCACGTTCAAACTCACTTAAATCTTGGTAACCAGCCATTGTAGCAGCAGTAACCGATCTAACAACTGCACCAAACGCTTGTATTACAGGGTGTTACAAAAAGGTACGGCAAAGCTTTCATTAAACGTTCCTCACACACAAATAAAGAAAAGATGTTATGTGGACATGTGTCCGGAAATACTTAATTTCCATGTTAGAGCTCATTTTAGTTTCGTCAGTATATACTGTACTTCCTCGATTCACCGCCAGTTGGCCCAATTGAAGGAAGGTAATGGTGAACATGTGCCTTTACAAGTACGACACAACATGTGGTTCATGCACGATGGAGCTCCTGCACATTTCAGTCGAAGTGTTCGTGCGCTTCTCAACAACAGATTCAGTGACCGATGGATTGGTAGGGGCGGACCAATTCCATGGCCTCCACGCTCTCCTGACCACAACCCTCTTGACTTTCATTTATGGGGGCATTTGAAAGCTCTTGTCTACGCAACCCCGGTACCAAATGTAGAGACTCTTTGTGCTCGTATTGTGGACGCCTGTGATACAATACGCCTTTCTCCAGGGCTGCATCAGCGCATGAGGGATTCCATGCGACGGAGGACATTTTGAACATTTACTGTAACAAAGTGTCTGAAGTCACGCTGGTACGTTCTGTTGCTGTGTGTTTCCATTCCATGATTAATGTGATTTGAAGAGAAGTAATAAAATGAGCTCTAACATGGAAAGTGAGCGTTTCCGGACACATGTCCACGTAACATATTTTCTTTCTTTGTGTGTGAGGAATGTTTCCAGAAAGTTTGGCCGTACCCTTTTGTAACACCCTGTATATAGGCGTTACCGACCGCAGCGCCGTATTCTGCCTGTTTACGTATCTCTGTATTTGTATATGCATGCCTATACCAATTTCTTTGGCACCTCAGTGTAAAACAATCGTTACTGACATTCTAATCTTTATTCTTCAGGTCTTCAAATTTATTTCTCAACATAGTCACCCTGGCGACAAACTCATTTCTCCCAACAGGAGACCAGGTCGTTGATACCGTCGCAGTAGAATGTTTGACTTCGTTGTTGGAACCACAACCTAGCCTCAAGCACGTGAGGGCGACTGCTTTGTATCAGAATAATAAATAAACTACATGAAATCCATCCCTATATAAATTGTTCCAACCTCCCACTGAAAATAAATAAAGAACACTCCTGCCTCTACCCAACTGCTGGACACAAACCGAGTCCTTTTCCCGCCATTTTCCCCCAGACCGCCATGCGATGACAGTGCACTGTGGTGGCGGTACTGTGTTCTAATCGGTTAGAATCCGGACCTCATGGTGAGCACACTGGATGGAGCTGTTGGCTGTAACACCTCAAATTGTTTAAATAAACACTGCATGCCAAATAATGACTTATGTCCATCCTATTCAGCCTCCCAGAAAAGGCTGAGTCCTTTTCCAGCTAATTCTAAGGAAGAGGCGGTTGTCCGATCTTACATTAATGGAAGTAGCCCAAGTGACCTTTCTCCCTGACAAAATTTTCCTGCCATTTTTTCAGGTAAGTAGAAGTAGCCCAATTGACCCTTTTTCTACCAAAGTTTTACTTTCCCACCATTTTGTTCAATATGTGGGGGAGGGGGAGAGGAGGGGGAGGGGTGGGGAGTGGTTTAGGTTAGTGGCAGTAGCCCAATTGACCTATTTTCCTCCAAAATTTGAACTTCCCACCATGACATCATTGCAGCGTTGCCACATCCTTCACCGCCATCTTGGATCCGCCATCTTTAATAAATTTGTCAACAATGCAGAGTGGAAAAGAACATAGTTTGCCCTACTGCTGCTGTCAATGGATCATAATTGACATCGTTCTTCTAGTGCACGTCTTGACATGCTTACCCTCTGACATTTCTAGCACTAGTGGGTGACCTGTTATAGTTTGCTGTGAATATATTTTTGTGATCTCAACTACCATTATTATCGTATGGGTGTATATGATTGTATTGATAGGACATGTAGGTGGCGTGGCTGATAAGCGCCTTAGAGAGAGAGATAGTGCGCCCACTGCTTTTATTACCGGTACACACTTGTTTTGGTAATATTTATCTAATTGCCAACAAAATTTTCATTGCAATTTCGAGAATACCACTGCAACAGTAGCAAGTTGCTTCAACATTTTCGTCATCAGTGCTTGAATCATGTACTGCTGAGGCCAAAAAGTAATTCAGTATAAAAGACTGAATGCTTTTTTATTAATACTTTCAGTCGACGTCTTCATCACTCGGTTTCATTGCCGAGACGCAAATGCAGCGAGAGATCGCTGTGCATGGTTATTTTTTTAAAAAACTACATCCTGTTACTGGTGTAATATTGACAAAATACAATGGAAATTATAGGTGTATGAATACTTACACGCTTCTTGCGTTTATAGGTATTTTAAACAATTACAACATATGCAGCTATTTATACATATTAGTTATAGTATGGTGCCGTGTTCGGGACTATAGTCACGTCGGTTATACTCTCTATCGGGGCTGAGGTGAGCTCTCTGACTTAAGTGAGGCCATAGGAATAACTTAAATTGGAATGATCACACATAATGTTGTGGAGATAGCAAACAAACGCTCCGATTTGTCGGCAGAACTCTCAGAAAATATGACAGGCTTAATAAAGAGACTGCTTAAACTACGTGTGTCCGCCCTCTTCTGTAGTATTGTTGTGCGGCGCCGGATCCGCATCAGATTGCATTGACAGAGGACATCGAAGAAGTTAAAAAGGGCAGTCCGTTTTGTATTATCGCGAGATGGAGGAACGAGTGCCACGGATATGTTACACGAATTTGGGTGGGAGTCATTAAAAGATAGGCGTTTTTCGCTGTTGCTGGATCTTCTCATGAAATTTCAATCACGAACTTTCTCCCAAGATCTCGATGTATGCACTGTCAACGCAGACAACTTGTTGAGTAGGCTCTAGACGCAAGGCGCCGTGCTCTATCTCACTGGATGCCGTCACTGTGTATGTTGGTCAAGGCCGTACTGAGCTCTGAACTTTGTGAACGACTACGACGGGGACAAATGGTCTACCTTAACGGTATTGGAGACTCACCGTTTTCAGGTACTATGCAATGATCATTGTGTCTCAGGTGATGGCGATTTCCTGTCAAGTACTATAACTGTTCGTAAAGTGATTGGTAGATTTGGTGCCCACGTGAGACTTTGCTGTACACTTGCATTACAGACACGTTCCTTTACTTGTTGCGCGGCAGTAATAGACACCTCCATCGTTAGTTGCTTATATGAGTAAAGTCGATGTACGCTGCGTTAACTACTATTTGCGCCTGTGTCATTAGGCTCACCTTCATTACTATGGTATTGTCTTTTTTCCTATTTATTCAGTGGTAGGTAATGCCGGTAATGCATTAAAAACATGTACACTGTACCTGCTTGATTCTGCTAACTTAAAATAAGCTTGCGCTGGGCGCATACATTACTGAAATATCGTAGTGCGCTGTCTAATACTGCGTTGTTTCAGGTGTACTCGGCACATGGAAATTGAACGAGCATTGCAGAATGAAAGTGATCCTGATAATTCTGGTTGATAATAACAATTGTTAACGCTGGTCTGGCTGCCATATAAATTAGGCGGAATTCGTTCAGTATACGATTATGCTCATTATTGCTTGGCGTTTTGAATACAACCGCTGTAATATCCTGACGCGTTAAAATCTGTTTGGTGGTACCATTACTCACATAAAATTAGCAGCTGTAGAATTACGTTACCCAAAGATTGGGGCTTATGAATATTCTGATGTCTGTAGTGTTATTTCAATTCAGTTAACATACTTGATACTCTTGTGAATGACCGTTTATTGCACTCAATTGACTTTAATTCGGTCGTAATATACTGACGTGTTAAAATCCATTTGGTGGTACTATTACTCACATAGAATTAGCAGCTGTAGAATTATGTTACCCAAAGATTGAGGCTTATGGATATTCTGATGTTTGTAGTGCAATTTCAATTCAGTCAACATACTTGATACTCTTGTGAATTACTGTTTATTGCACTCGATTGACTTTAAGTCGGTCAAGTTCTTTGCTGTTGTAGTAAAAATAGTTTTAAGTGCAGTTTAATAATCTTGAGCCACTGCTGGTTTGAATAATTATTAAGTTTCAGAATGACAATTTGTTCTTACAAGATATTTGATGGTAACGGAAATTGTTCTGTAGAACACACAATTGTAATTTGCTGAACGGCGAAATTTTTTATTAACTCTGTTTGATGCTATGTATCTGTCACTCAGTCAGTCGTTTACACCATTTCCTAATCTATGGATCCCAATGCTTCAGCACATTATCATGACGTCACTGGCACGGAAACGCAGGGGCATCAGCGTGCACATGGTGTTGCGCTGTGTCGGGGGGGGGGGGGGGGGGCAAGGCAGGGGATGCTTCATGCATATTGCAGGAGTGCGAGACGTGGGGGGGCCGGGGGTCCCAGCACTATGGGACTTAACATCTGAGGTCATCAGTCCCCTAGAACTTAGAACTACTTAAACCTAACTAACCTAAGGACAACACACACATCCATGCCCGAGGCAGGATTCGAGCCTCCGACTGTAGCGGTCTCGGGGTTCGGGACTCTAGCACCTAGAACTGCTCGGCCACATCAGCCAGCAGCGCCAATGGTGATGAACAGGAAAAAATGCAGATTAGCTTAACTAACAATGCGTGTTTTCCTTGGGGGCGAGGCGATTTCGTTGCACCAGCGCTGCCTGACACTGTTTAACCGAACCTAATGTTTGTACACCAGTGGGTGTAGGCATGTCAGTGACAGTATGATACTGGATAGGGAGTTCTACGTGATGGAAGTATTTGAAAACCCTCGATTTAGTGACGTTGAAGTAATGTTATCCTTGGATGAATGGCGTCAACTGTGCAATGATAGTAAGGCAAAGCAGGTTCGGCACCATATTGTTGTGCAGGTTGCATACATTAAGGGGCAAGCATACATTCAAGGGCAAATTAGTTCAAAAACAAAAGTTCAAATGTGTGTGAAATCTTATGGGACTTAACCGCTAAGGTCATCAGTCCCTAAGCCGGCCGGAGTGGCCGTGCGGTTCTAGGCACCACAGTTTGGAACCGAACGACTGCGACGAATGTGCAACGTTAAGGAATACGTGTAGTCCAATTCTGGAAATGGAAACATTAGTATTGCTCGGCTTCCAATGCATGCACGAACTCCTTTCGATGCAACTGCGCCGGCCGGAGTGGCCGAGCGGGTCTAGGCACTACAGTCTGGACCTGTGCGACTGCTACGGTCGCAGGTTCGAATCCTGCCTCGGGCATGGATGTGTGTGATGTCCTTAGATTAGTTAGGTTTAAGTAGTTCTAAGTTCTAGGGACTGCTGACCTCAGAAGTTAAGTCCCATAGTGCTCAGAGCCATTTGAACCATTTGATGCAACTACCATGACTAAGCATCTGTAGAGGCTCCTACGCCCGACCACAAAAACGTTGTTGCTGGTGTGGGAGTACTTTCCGCCACTTTCTACAGATGGAGAAATAACGAGAATTTCAGCGGAAAACAATTTTTGTTCAGATCGAAAAAAAAATACAGCAGCCATCTTCCACAGAGAGTTAAACCCTGCACAAGCGGTCTACAGATCATGAATCATGGAAAATATTGGCAAAGACACTTAGTCAATTACACTGCTCTGCTGCAGTCAAAGAATGCTCGAATTTTTAAGCGTGAAACCGATCTACAACCAGGCTATATCATCACAAACGATTTTACCACCATGTCATCCGCTACATCTCTGTAGTAAGCACAGTTCATATCCTGCAACACACGAAATCATCAATTCTGCATACAGCTACCGATCGACAGACATTCCTACATATCCATGAAGACACACAGATCCAAAAAACAAAGGCAAACATGCTATATTTAGTCATGGTGCTAGTCATCTACCACGGCCAATGGGCATGAGGCACCTGTCCCCTCACGTGCTGCTCTGATGTGTGATCAGGGCACCCTCTGTGGACGGCGACCACTCTCCGAAATTGTGTACAAACATTGGACTGGTTCCTCTGGCATGAAGTCGCTCACTAACAGTACTGTTTCCAGCTGGGCCTGCTTGCTGCCGTGGTTTCTGCACCGAGTTGTGACCATCTCCAGAATCTGGGATTACAATAATATTTACTTACTGAGCTCTGTTGATGAGAAATGCTTCGTCAGTGGCAAATTAGTTTACTGATCTCGAAACCGATATTAGCTGCAATATCCGATTTTACACGCTAATGAACGGTGATATTTTTCCTCCCCTGCTGCACCTTGCTCTCCCCTCCTTCTCCATCCTCTGAGGCCTCTCCCTCGGTAGGTCCAACTTGGCAGTTTTATTCTTCATCGTGTGTACTCCGAGTACGTTTAAAGTGTGTTGTTCAGGAGTGTTATTAATACTGTAACCAACTTTTAACTTGTGCGTGGTACTTCAGTGTCTGCGTTTTTTAACTTTATGTGGACTCTTTTAATTATCCCTCCATGAAAGTCTCCGTGTCAGTGTATTTTTACCTCCATTATCTCCCCTTACTCTGTTTTATGTCCCCCTTGTATTAGTTGTCATGTCACTCGGCTGAAGAGCGGCGGATTGTGCCGCTGACAGCCCTCCCCTGCCCATATGGCAAGGGGAATGAAATCACAGTAAAGAAAAAAAGGTGATATTTGCGACACTTTTATGCTGAAATAACCGAGTAGCATATGAAAATTACTATAATTTCATGTATTTTCACGTGGTTTGCCGGAATTTCATATCATTTACGCGACTTCTCTCGAAATAAACTGCAAAGCAGTGTTGCTACCGAACGTCTGCACAGTATAGTTCTGAAGATAAAGAGCGGAAATTATATCTTTAGAATGAAGAAACTTTAGGGGGAGACTTGTTGCAAACCACTGAGTAACTAGAAACCTATCTCGTATGCGAAGATTTTTACGTGAAAACCAAAAAACCGTGAAAACAAGTTTCACTCGCAATTTTTTTTACTAAATACCAATGTCAATAATATAACAAAGTCCAGATTATCCTTGTACTTTACAAAGTTAGCAAAGGTTTTAACACGCGTAATCATATGTGTTTCTCATGTCTAGCTTTCAGCATTAAAGTCAGAAAGCTCTGGAAATAGCCATAATTACAGAAGGATGCTGTTGAAAATTTTGACAACAGAGAGGTTAGAAAGGTGTCTCACTTCGTCGGTGATAATGAGCGACAGAGACCATTCTTTACGGATGGTGAGAATCGCTAGCTGCATACCACACACACAGGTGTTGCGAGGGTATGCTACTGTTCTAGACCTGCAACTTCTGTTTGTTGTTGTCCACCTATAAACGTGAGTCCGAGCGCATATTTGTGTTTGGATCCTGCAGAATGGAACACGTCACTCTTGTGAAGTCACAACAGGACTCCGCCTGCCATTTCACCCAGCCGGCCATGGACTCGGGCCTGGCACAGTACAGTCATTGCGCACGAACTGTATGCGTGTTTAGCAAGAATTTTTAAGTGACGTCCATGGTCAAATTCATGTTGACTAGGTTATACAGCGATGCAGTATTCCCGTCAGTTTTTTGAAAGTGGTAATGTGAACATCTCTCACGTGATACTAAATCCAGTAAACGACAGACCATAAGAGTTTCCAGCGGCTAGGTATCAGCAGTGAGAAGCGTCAATGACAAGCTTTGGTAAGTCTAACACACTAGCTGAAGGGCTGCAGAGAAATTGGTCTGGAAAACCTTAACACGAAATAACACTCATTTATGTATAATATTAAACTTTACGAATGGGAATACACAGAGGAGACCAAATTATAGTGCTGAGAGTTTCCATGTGGTGTAAGCAGTGAGAAGCACCAACGACTAGGTTTGACCAGCCTAATGTTTTTTGTACATGATCCTGATTCTACTTAGCCTAGGACAACCTTCAGACAGTGCCGGCTCATCCAGAGCATTTGGAAGCACAGCGCTGTTGACCGTTCAGTTCTTCATCCGTGATGCATAGCCAGGTATTTCGTTATTGCTCAAGGAGGAGGGGGGCGGGGAGTATTTCCGAGAAATACGGTTAACGGCTTGCCGGAAGCATCCTGTTCTTGAGTCTTTTGTCTATCTGTGACCGACTTCTACAGAATGGACAAAGGAGCCTCTTGTTGGACTGTGATGCAGTGTGATCAGTGACGTCACACTTCTTTGAAAGGGCTGTAGTGAGACAAGTTGTTACAAGTCTCTCTCTCTCTCTGTCCAGCAGGTCTGAGAGTTCAGGAAGTAACTTGTTCGACTGTGAGATGTGCAGGCTTCTCTACATATTTCCCGTCTTTATTTAGTTGAGAGAGCATTGATTGTGTGTGTAGTGCCCTCATAACGCAAAGAAGAAGGGCCAGTCACAACAAAACGTGAGTAATGACAAATATATACGCAAAGCATTTTGACATGCAAAAATCACATTTTTTTTACATCAAGGGATGTGTTAAATCGCCGATGAAATTCACATTTACATCGTTTGATTTGCAGAAGACAACTTCTCAGTGCAGACACTATACAGATAATCCTGCAAAACCATATAACGTAAAATCATCGTAAGAAGCACAATGAACAAAAACTTAATATGCCACATTTTACACGAGATAGAATTCATTTCAGCTGCTACTGCAATTGACGGAGATACCACTTTTTCTAGCGGGCCCTTATCATTCGGGCAAAGCATGCTATTTCTGACATACATCCACCCCTATACCGCTACCCCTGAAAGGTCTAAGTGTTGTACATTCTAGAATGGCTTCTTACAGTTTCTTTCAACATATGACCCTTATCAATGATATTCCTATCGCATTCTTACAGAACTGGGAAGGGTCTGCAACAGTTGCTGCCAGGAGGGCGGATTTCTGATGAGATGCTGAATAGATGTTATAAATTCTACATCTACACCTATATCTACATGGATACTGTGCAAATCACATTTAAGTGCTCGGCAGAGGGTTCATCGAACCACCTTCACAATTCTCTATTATTCCAATCTCGTATAGCACGGAAATAATGAACACCTATATCTATCTTTCCGTACGAGCTCTGATTTCCCTTATTTTATCTTGGTGATCGTTCCTCCCTATGTAGGTCGGTGTCAACAAAATATTTTCGCATTCGGAGGAGAAAGATTGGAATTTCGAGAGAAGATTCCGTCGCAACGACAAATGCCTTTCTTTTAATGATGTTCAGCCCAAATCCCGTATCATTTCTGTGACACTCTCTCCCATATTTCGCAATAATCCAAAACGTGCTCCCTTTCTTTGAACTTTTTCGATGTACTCCGTCAGTCCTATCTGGAAAGGACCCCACACCACACAGCAGTATTCCAAAAGAGGACGGACCAACGTAGTGTAAGCAGTCTCCTTAGTAAGTCTGTTACATTTTCTAAGTGTTCCGCCAATAAAACGCAGTCTTTGGTTAGCCTTCCCCACAACATTTTCTCTGTGTTCCTTCCAATTTAATTTGTTCGTTATTGTAATACCTAGGTATTTAGTTGAATTTACGGCTTTTAGATTAGACTGAACCTAAGTTTAACGAATTCCTTTTAGCACTCATGTGGATGACCTCACACTTTTAGTTATTTAGGTTCAACTGCCACTTTTCGCACCATTTAGATATCTTTTCTAAATCGTTTTGCAGTTGTTTTCTTTGTCGTCTGATGACTTTATTAGTCAATAAACGACACCGTCATCTGCAAACAACAGAAGACAGCTGCTCAGATTGTTTCAAAAATCATTTATGTAGGTAAGAAACAGCAAAGGGCCTATAACACTACCTTGGGGAACATCAGAAACCACCTTTGTTTTACTTGATGATTTTCCGTCAGTTACTACGAACTGTGACCTCTCTTACAGGTACTGCTACAGTCGGAGGTTCGAATCCTGCCTCGGGCATGGATATTTGTGATGTCCTTAGGTTAGTTAGGTTTAAGTAGTTCTAAGTTCTAGGGGACTGATGACCTCAGAAGTTAAGTCCCATAGTGCTCAGAGCAATTTGAAATTTCTCTCTTACAGGAAATCACAAATCCAGTCACATAAATGAGACGATATTCCATAAGCACGCAATTTCACTACGAGCCGCTTGTGTGGTACAGTGTCAAAAGCCTTCCGGAAATCCAGAAATACGGAATCGATCTGAAATCCTTTGTCAGCAGCACTCAGCACTTCTTGTGAATAAAGAGCTAGTTGTGTTTCACAGGAACGATGTTTTCTAAATCCATGTTGACTGTGTGTCAACAGACCGTTTTCTTCGAGGTAATTCATAATGTTCTTACACAATATACGTTCTAAAATCCTGCTGCATATCGACGTTAACGATATGGGCCTGTAATTTAGAGGATTACTCCTACTACCTTTCTTGAATATTGGTGTGACCTGTGGAACTTTCCAGTCTTTGGGTACGGATTTTTCGTCGAGTGCACGGTTGTATATGATTGTTAGGTATGGAGCTAATGCATCAGCATACTCCGAAAGGAACCTAATTGGTATACAGTCTGGACCAGAAGACTTGCTTTTATTAACTGTTTTAAGTTGCTTCACTACTCCGAGGATATTTACTTCTACGTTACTCATGTTGGCAACTGTTCTCGATTCGAATTCTGGAATATTTACTTCGTCTTCTTTTGTGAAGCCATTTCGGAAGGCTGCGTTTAGTTACTCTGCTTTGGCAGCACTGTCTTCGATAGTATCTCCATTGCTATCGTGTAGAGAAGGCATTGATTGTTTCTTGCCGCTAACATACTTCACATACGATCAGAATCTCTTTGGATTTTCTGCCAGGTTTAGGGACAAAGTTTCGTTGTGGAAACTGTTATAGGCATCTCGCATTGAAGTCCGCGCTAGATTTAGAGCTTCTGTAAAAGATTGCCAATCTTGGGGAATTTGCGTCTGTTTAAATTTGACATGTTAGTTTCGTTGTTTCTGCAACAGTGTTCTAACCCGTTTTGTGTACCAAGGAGGATCAGCTCCGTCATTTGTTGATTTATTTGGTATAAATCTCTCAATTGCAGCCGATACTATTTCTTTGAATCGAAGCCACCTCTTGTCTACACTTATATTATTAATTTGGAATGAGTGGAGATTGTCTCTCAGGAAGGCGTCAAGTGACTTTTTATCTGCTTTTTTGAATAGGTATATTTTTCGCTTATTTTTCGAGGATTTGGGGGTTGCAGTATTCAATCTCGCTACGACAACTCTGTGATCACTAATCCCTGAATCGGTTTTGATGCTCGTTATTAACTAAGGATTATTTGTTGCTAAGAGGTCAAGTGTGTTTTCACAACCGTTTACCATTCGTGTGGGCTCATGAACTAACTACTCGAAATAATTTTCAGAGAATTCGTTTAGCACAATCCCGGAATTAAACATGTACTTCCGCAAACATATCGAGGGTAAATTAAAGGCACCACCAACTATTATCATATGAGTCGGGTACGTGTTTGAAATCAGACTCAAGTTTTCTTTGAACCTTTCAGCAACTCTATCATCTGAATTGGGAGGTCGGTAAAAGGATCCAATTATTATTTTATTCCAGTTGCCAACAATGACCTCTACCCATACTAACTCACAGGAAGTATCTACTTCAATTTCGCGACAAGTTAAACTACTCCTGATAGCAACAAACATGCCACCACCAACCGTATTTACACCCAACCACTCTTTGGCGCAAGTTGAGGAATCTGCAGCCTACATGGTCGCAGAACCACCTGAGCCTCTGATTCAGACTCTCCACTCGGCTCTGTACCAGAGGTCCACAATCGGTCCTGTCGACTATGCTGCAAATGGTCAGCTCTGCTTTCATCTTGCAAGCAAGACTGGCAGCCTTTACCACTTCTGTTAGTCTCTCGAAAGCAGAAAGAATCTCTTCTGATCCAAAGTGACACACTTCATTGGTACTGACGTGAGCCACCACCTGCAGTTGGCTGTACCCTGTGCTCTTCATGGCATCTGGGAGGATCCTTTCCACATCTGGAATGACTCCACTCGGTATGCACACGGAGTGCACATTGGATTTCTTACCCTCCTTGTCAGCCAAGCCCCTAAGGGGTCCCATAACGCGCCTAACGTTGGAGCTCCAAACTACCAATTATCCCACCCTCTGCAATTTCCCGGATCTTGCAGGCTGAGTGGTTTCCTTTGAAACAGGACAGGCAGCAGCAACTGGCTCAGCGACAGTGTCAGCCACAGACAGCACCTGGAACCTGTTTGTCAGACAAACCGGGGAGGCCTTACGTTCGGCCACCTGGGAAGTCTTTTGCCGCCTGCTTCGCCCCGGGGCGACCTTCCACTCGACCACAGGTGAGGGTTCAGCCTCACTGCCAGCAGTAACTGGGTTGGCCACCGGTGAGGATCGATCGGACGACTCTGATGTGCTGGAAGTCTGTTGGATCCCCATGGCCGGCCCACAACATTTGTGCCCATCCACTGCAGCCTCAAGCTGTGTAACCAAAGCCATCACAGCCTGAAGCTGAGAGCGAAGTGTCACCAACTCGGATCGCATCCGCACACAACAATTGCAGTTCCTGTCCATACTAAAAGCCGTGGAAAACTAAACTATGCAGATAAACGGACTATCGTAATGTGCTGTGCAACCCTACTGTAGACCCTGACGAAAACGCACGAACTTTGTCTTGTACGCAGGTAATCGAAAACCTATCTACCCAAGCACTCAGGTGAAACTCAATAATTTGCCCCTGATTAGGAACTTTTAATGTCACAAAATCGGTTTACTTTCCGACGCAAACGAAAGCGCGACAACTGATTATTAGATATTAAATTTACACGCAGAAACACAAGGAACTGAATTATTAAAGCACACAGATGATATAATAAAATTCGCTCCTGGTTACGAACTCGTAAATGATAAATGCAATTACTTCCCTGTTGCTGCATCTGTCTCGGTCGGCTACTACTGCCTAACATTTCTGAGAAAATAAGCATACGCTATAGCAAAAAGAATTGTAGGAACTGGCAGCTACTGCAGTATTCCAGACAGCTGCTCCATCAGAACAGCAATTTAACGTTGGCCATTTCCAAGTTACATGGTTTGATCATGGGTCTTTAGGCAACGACGAACCTGGTTGCACGAATGGCAAAACGTCATTTTTTCGGATGAATGCAGGTTCTGTTTACAGCATCATCATGGTCGCATCCGTGTTTGGCGACATCGCGCTGAACGACCATTGGAAGCGTGTATTCGTCATCGCCGTACTGGAGTTATCACCCGGCGTGATGGTACGGGGTGCCATTGGTTACACGTCTCGGTCACCTCTTGTTCGCACTGACAGCACTTTGAACAGTGGACGTTACATTTCCGATGTGTTACGACCCGTGGCTCTACCCTTCATTCGATCCCTGCAAACCCTACATTTCAGCACGATAATGCACGACCGTATGTTGCAGGTCCTGTACGGGCCTTTCTGGATACAGAAAATGTTCGACTGCTGCCCTGGCCAGCACATTCTCCAGATCTCTCACCAACTGGAAACGTCTGATCAATGGTGGCCGAGCAACTGACTCATCACAATACGCCAGTCACTACTCTTGAACTGTGGTATTGTGTTGAAGCTGCATGGGCTGCTGTACCTGTACATGCCATCCAAGCTCTGTTTGACTCAATACCCAGGTGTATCGAGGCCGTTATTACGGCCAGAGGTGGTTGTTCTGGGTACTGATTTCTCAAGATCTATGCACCCAAATTGCGTGAAAATGTTATCACATGTCAGTTCTAGTATAATATATTTATCCAATGAATACCCGTTTATCATCTGCATTTCTTCTTGATGTAGCAATTTTAATGGCCAGTAGTGTATTTTGTACAGATTGCCACTGACAGTTAAACCCCGCAAAAGCGGTCTACAGATTGACAAATACATCCTGCGTACTCACTGTGCCACTGTGCAGCATCCACGGAGGAAACTGCCACCGTAAATAATGCTGCGGAAGAGCGTGTCAGCCGGAGAGAGACCAGCTGGTCGTGGACGACCCAGGAGGACCTGAGTGGTAGGAGTTTGAATGCTATCAATAGTCCCAGCGGAAACACTTGTCGTATTGAATCTTCTCAAATGTCTGCAGAGTATACACGCAACACATGCGGTTTCTATGGCGACTCAACGCAAACTTGGTATTAGTTCGCTATTCACCCATCCAGGGGGAGCCGCAGGCCAAATCATCATACGCCAAACACTTTCTCAGACTCTTCAAACCGGTGTACAAAGGATAGGCTAGCCTCAGCTCGGAATAAAGGCGTCCACTGAGATGCTGTGCCTGGCCCCGACCTGCTTGCTTGCTGCTGTGGTTTCTACGGCCATCTTCAGACTCACAATAATATTGTGAACCAGGCACATATTTATCAGTGTAACTACAATTGTTCAAATGTGTGTGAAATCTTATGGGGCTTAACTGCTAAGGTCATCAGTCCCTAAGCTTACGCACTACTTAACCTAAATTATCCTAGAGACAAACACACACACCCATGCCCGAGGGAGGACTCGAACCTCCGCTGGGACCAGCCGCACAGTCCATGACTGCAGCGCCCTAAACCGCTCGGCTAATCCCGCGTGGCTAACTACAATTAAATATTAGGATTGCTGTCTCAGTCTGACACCGAGCAATGTACTGGAAGTGTCTCCTCTTGACAGCCGTAGTTCTGGGACGAATCCCAATATCAATAGCGCACATAATTTTCCATGTAAACAATTTATTTCATTCCCCTTATGGCTATCGATGTGCTGAATCTATACCTCTCTCAAGGCAGCACATAGTAGCGGCCACGAGACAGTCGTACATATACCATGCAGACCGTTGTACAAAGGCTGGGTCTGTTCCCCTTGGCATAAAGGAGTCACTGTTTCTGGCCCCTACCTGCTAGCTTGCTTTCTACACCCGTCTCATGACTCTGGGATTACAAGAACACATGAATTTTCACATGGTTTGTCAAAATATTATACCATTTACGCGATACTTCTCGCAATGAAGCACATAGCAATATCGCTTGCATAACATTATTGCTTGCATCGTTTAATTCCGAAGATTTAGACTGGAAATTATTCTTCTAGAAACCCGAAACTTTATCAAGGTGCAGTGTGCTGTGAAGCACTGAGTAACTAGACAGTTATCCTGTCTGCGAAGATCTTTACGTGAAAACTCGAAAAAAATAGAGGAAACCGATATTTCCGCTCGTGAATACCAATGTGGCGATATACCAGATTCCAAATAATCAATCATCCTTATAATTTGCAAAGTCAACTAAGGTATTCCTCATTTCTAGATAACCAGCAAACGGGTTGTAAAGCTTCAGTTGCTGGTATATGACTTTCTGTGGTTCTGTTGATAACTGTGAATTTCAACCTAGTCCAGTTTCAAATGCTGATTGTATATTCACGTAAGAACTTGTGTGCTATAGTTTCTACAAGCTGACATTTGTCGTAGTATTGAGATGGTCTCAATTATATTTTGTATAATCGTTCCGGTGTGGATATGGCTTCGTTTGCGTCACACCATATGGCACTGACTCTAGCCGGTAGAGTTTTATTCTTGATATTTTTCCAAATGTTCAACCAGTTTTTCGCAGAATATTTTAATTCAATTGGGTAGTGAAGATTATTTCTGGTAATATAATCATAGGCGGTTCCGGTGTGTTATTTTGTGCTGGAGGAAGTCTTATACAGCTCCAATCGACATAATACTTTTGGACGTAATCTAGGCTGGCATCTATATGTGTTACATTAATGGGAGCGTTCCTATCCACAGGATTTAACGAGAGGAATAGATGTTTCGCAACGCCTGCCTTAGTGGGCAGTATTAGTTTAAAAGCACGAGTTACGAACAGTGTGACATCTAGATTTAACATCTTTAACTCCGAGTCCCTCGTTATGCCTCAGCAAAGTCGTCGTGTGGAAGGGTAGTTTGAAGATACTTTGTTTCCACCCATATCAACACGCTGAAGGCAGTATTTTTTGTGCGATGACGAGCGGTATCAGTAAGACTGCTGCGATATGATATATTTTGCTAAGTACACTCCTGGAAATTGAAATAAGAACACCGTGAATTCATTGTCCCAGGAAGGGGAAACTTTATTGACACATTCCTGGGGTCAGATACATCACATGATCACACTGACAGAACCACAGGCACATAGACACAGGCAACAGAGCATGCACAATGTCGGCACTAGTACAGTGTATATCCACCTTTCGCAGCAATGTAGGCTGCTATTCTCCCATGGAGACGATCGTAGAGATGCTGGATGTAGTCCTGTGGAACGGCTTGCCATGCCATTTCCACCTGGCGCCTCAGTTGGACCAGCGTTCGTGCTGGACGTGCAGACCGCGTGAGACGACGCTTCATCCAGTCCCAAACATGCTCAATGGGGGACAGATCCGGAGATCTTGCTGGCCAGGGTAGTTGACTTACACCTTCTAGAGCACGTTGGGTGGCACGGGATACATGCGGACGTGCATTGTCCTGTTGGAACAGCAAGTTCCCTTGCCGGTCTAGGAATGGTAGAACGATGGGTTCGATGACGGTTTGGATGTACCGTGCACTATTCAGTGTCCCCTCGACGATCACCAGTGGTGTACGGCCAGTGTAGGAGATCGCTCCCCACACCATGATGCCGGGTGTTGGCCCTGTGTGCCTCGGTCGTATGCAGTCCTGATTGTGGCGCTCACCTGCACGGCACCAAACACTCATACGACCATCATTGGCACCAAGGCAGAAGCGACTCTCATCGCTGAAGACGACACGTCTCCATTCGTCCCTCCATTCACGCCTGTCGCGACACCACTGGAGGCGGGCTGCACGATGTTGGGGCGTGAGCGGAAGACGGCCTAACGGTGTGCGGGACCGTAGCCCAGCTTCATGGAGACGGTTGCGAATGGTCCTCGCCGATACCCCAGGAGCAACAGTGTCCCTAATTTGCTGGGAAGTGGCGGTGAGGTCCCCTACGGCACTGCGTAGGATCCTACGGTCTTGGCGTGCATCCGTGCGTCGCTGCGGTCCGGTCCCAGGTCGACGGGCACGTGCACCTTCCGCCGACCACTGGCGACTACATCGATGTACTGTGGAGACCTCACGCCCCACGTGTTGAGCAATTCGGCGGTACGTCCACCCGGCCTCCCGCATGCCCACTATACGCCCTCGCTCAAAGTCCGTCAGCTGCACATACGGTTCACGTCCACGCTGTCGCGGCATGCTACCAGTGTTAAAGACTGCGATGGAGCTCCGTATGCCACGGCAAACTGGCTGACACTGACGGCGGCGGTGCACAAATGCTGCGCAGCTAGCGCCATTCGACGGCCAACACCGCGGTTCCTGGTGTGTCCGCTGTGCCGTGCGTGTGATCATTGCTTGTACAGCCCTCTCGCAGTGTCCGGAGCAAGTATGGTGGGTCTGACACACCGGTGTCAATGTGTTCTTTTTTCCATTTCCAGGAGTGTATATATGCAATTATAATCTGAGCTTTCTGTAAACGGTCTAAGGATCGCACGGTTTGTTCCTTCAGTAAGGTTCTGAACATTAATTTTCCGCTCCCAGCTGTTGGTAGCCATGAGCTTGGGATTCGTGTTTAAACACAATCCGAGTTGGGGTCTCTTCAGTTATATCTAACCAATGCACACCTTTTGCGCTATTGTAAGAACCGAGATGCATTATTTTGGATTTTTGAAGTTTCAGCGCCAGAAGATTGTAAGTACTGGTGTACCACAAGTCGCACTTCATCGACCTTACTATTCCAACTTACAATAATGCTTCTGTCGTTAGCGTAAGTCACAGGCTATCTTTGTGTTGAAGACTTGTAGTTCTCTCAATTTCTGGACCAGTGTCGAAAGCAAAGGTTCCACCGCGATCGCATATAGTGTCATACACAGGGGGCATCCTTGACGTACTGATTGTTGAACTGGAAATGTTTCAGTCAGTTGTCTGTTGATTTTAATCCTGGAGAAACACCACTGATACGTTTACGTATGACAGGTATAAAGTAGTCGTTGACACCCATTTTCTGAATGCTGCTGGGTAAGAAGCCAGGACTGATTCTATAAAAGACTTTATCAAAATCTAAAAACAATACGGGAAGACTACTGTCATTTTTCCAGGTGAGGTTTATGACGTCCATGTACTCGCATAAGGTATCTAGTATTGATCTTCCCTGTATTACACTCGTTTGGTAAGGGCCTATGGCACTTTTCAGAAGAGGCTTCATCATCCTTCTGTTCAGTATACGAGTGAGAATTTTAAAATCAGCGTTGAGTCAGTGTTCTTAAATCATGAATCATCTTCCTGCTTGTTTTTTTTTTGGGGGGGGGGGGGGGGAATGAGTACAATTATTCCCTCCATAAATACAGGAGGCAACGCCTGGTTCGTTAATAACTTCCTTGTACATATCTGCGAGTTCATTTCCTATTATGTCCCACATGCATACATAAAATTCGACCGGGAGTCCATGGGGAACAGCTGACTTGTTCCTCGGAGCGTCGTTAATTATGGTTTTTATTTCGTCCTGAGTTATATGTTCGATTAGACTGGCATTGTTCTCCTCACGTATTCCCGTCTTAACGTTTGCTAAAAGTTCTTCACCGTCCAATCTATCTATTCCCGTTCTACCGTAGAGATCCCTATAAAATTTCGCCACAAATTTTATGGCGGCCTGATTAGTGTGCTCTCCTCCTCCATTGTCCTCCAGCGCTGTTATTATTCTATGTTTCCCTCTGCGTGTCTCCCTTATTACGTGGTATAAAGACGTACGTTCCTGCGTAAGATCCTCCTTGCCTTGGGCTCGCGTACGCACCCCGTCGAGACGCTGCCGGGCTAGGGCAGTTATTTTCAACTTAAAGCGTTTCGGTTTGATTATGTTAGCCGAAAGGCCATCTAGTTGTTGGTAAAGGTTTCATAAACAGGAAGAGTGATATTCCTCCGTTTGTTTACGCCAATATGCCTGGGCCTTTGCATACTGCATAATGCTTTTACGAAGTAAGGGTTTTGCATGTTCGGTCCACCAAATTTTCGCTCCCGATACTTAGTTTGGGAGCGTAACCATTTGTGCCGAGTCTGTCTAATCTGTTGCTTCATTTCAGCTTCCTGCAAAAGTGGGACGTTAAGCTGCCATATTCCACGGCCACGAAAAGCTATTGTCGGATACACCCGAATGAAATTTGGTATGCACAATAGTCGGAGAAGTTTATAGGCAGTATCTCATAATCATCGATATTGCGCATGAATTCTTTAGTAACACACATTCTAACCTGCTTGCTGACGTTCTACTGACATAAGTACAACCGTTAAGGTGGGGATTCAAGTAAGTCCAAGTGTCTTGCAGTTCTAATACAGTCACCAATGTTTGTAGATCTTGACAAGAGACAAAATTAGGCGTCTGGTCTTTATGCCGCAACACAGAGTTAAAATCTTCGGCAAGGACATATGAACACGGTTGTGTTCACGTGATTGCGTAAGTCCATACGAACGTCCTCATCCCGAATGGGAGCCCTTACCCTCATAGCATCAGCCTCTGCCGTTTCCCTTGTCTGAGATTTCCAAAGAATTTTTCTGGTGCGTGTTCTTTTTCCTTTCTAATTCCTGTGTCTCTTCCTGATTTTGTATTCTATGGGGCCGTTTAGTAGAAGTTCAACTGTCCCATTCCGCTAAGAGTTACTTCCATGTCGTCTTTCATTAGTCCCAGACGGAGCAGATACATTAATTCAAATGAGACCATGAAGATGGACATGTATACCACGACTCGTCTCAAAAATAGGTTGAGCTCGGCAAGCGATAACGTCTTTAAATAAAACTGTTGTTCCTCCCTAATTTACAATGTTGATGATGGCGTCATAACCTATTATGTCCACTACTTTAGTTGTTACAACCTCTTGAAATATGGCAACATCTGTATCAGCGGCATAAGGATAATCTTTCAATTATCTTTATCGTCGAACGTATCCGAGAGACACAGACTGCTGCCAGCTTGTCAGTCTGCATATAAATGTTTATTACTGCTCAGTATCTTCCGATCAAAGCATGTTCGGATCCGGAAGAGACGGGGAAGATGGTTCAAATGGCTCTGAGCACTACAGGACTTAACATCTGAGGTCATCAGTCTCCTAGAACTTAGAACTACTTAAACCTAACTAACCTAAGGACATCACACACATCCATGCCCGAGGCAGGATTCGAACCTGCGACCGTAGCGGTCGTGTGGTTCCAGACTGAAACGCCCGCTCGGCCACACCGGCCGGCACGGGGCGATGCTAGCACGGTTGGGTTCACGTGATTATGTAAGTCCACATGAACATCCTCATCCCGAATGGGGGCCCTTACCCTCATAGCATCAGCCACTGACGTTTCCCCTGTCTGAGATTTCCTTAAGGATTTCTGTTGCGCATGTCCTTTTCCTTTCTAATTCCTGTGTCTCTTTCTGATTTTGTATTCCGCGGGGCCATTTCGTTCCTTTAGACGACTTTTTTGAATTATGCTTACTTGCTATTGGATGATCAGGTCGGTCGTACAACGATGGGTTGTCTTAGCTTTTGTCCTCGTCAACTAGAATGTCACTGCCTAATGGTAACAATAGAACATCATCTGGATTGCAGCCTAGTGGTACCTCGGGATGTTTATCAACCATAGTAATTTCCTTTTTAGGTGTCTTGCTGACGTGTATGGTCTGGGGGTTAGTCTGTTCTGGAGAGGCATTTTGGCTAGGTAACTGTTGAACTTTGTTTCTTCGTCAACACGGTACGTGCAGTAAAATCCTGATTTTCTGCATTTACTCCTCGACGTGATGATATGTCAGGGCCCTGCCAATTCCCGGTTTCGTGTAATGGGGACGACAAAGTCTGCGCATTCGTCAGTTTTTGTTGATATCGCACATCGCTAGCGGAGATGAATGCCTGGTTTTCCTCCATAAAAATTTTACACGGGGAGAGGTTGCCTTAAGATGATCCGTAGATCCGCATAGTACGCAGGTCCTTAGTTGGCCATTATAAATAACTAAGGCTTAGAGGCCTAGAACCATAATATACGATGGGATATACTTATGAAGATCAGTTCTCGCATTTCGCACACCGTTATCAACATTACAATGTTTGTTACCCGTCCGTTTCTACCAGTGACCTGCAAAACCACCCGATAAGGCGTTAACGCTTGTTTGATGAAATCGAACTTCAGTTTGAAAGGAAGGATGAATATGCGCCCAAATCGTAACCCTAAATCAGCATAGATGATCGAAACTGAATTGTATTCGCCACTGGAATGAAGAAAGTTCGCGAAACCGCCTATTTTTGTTATAATCCGGATAAACGTTTCAACGTCTTTCACTTTATCATACACTGCATTACCAAGGAAATCATATGCCAAACCGTGAGCGCCATCATCTTGTAAATCTACAACCAATCGTTGAGTGCAAAAACTTTCGGCCTGTCATATCCAAGCGGGAACGGAAATTTTAAATAGACTCCCTAATCTGAGCTTCGATAGCAGGGTGGCTGTGTTGTACTCACTAGCCACAGCGACACAAGGCCGACGTCGTGCCCCACTCGCGGCGAGTTCCGCACACGACGGTGGCTAGTCTAGCACTGCACCACAGACATCTCGTGGGAGGTATCACTAATTGTTTGCCTTTAGTCAGTCATTCTTCTGCACTTATTCGCTAGTGAAAGTTCTTGGTCACACAAAAAAACTCGTATTTAATTTATTGATGAGATAGTCGAATATTTCTCTGCTCATCTCCATATATTCGAATAATTTGCCTGGTGTCCTTCGTGGCTGATGGTATAAATAGTTATGAAGTTCTCCATGAAGATTCCTCCCTTTCTAAATTTCATGCAGAGCTCTCCTTTATCGCCTTACTTTCATAAGGCTAATTTCATATATACTAAGATGGTATCTGTTCTTTCGGACATGTCCGAAAGAACAGAGCTTATTATATATATAGTTAAGGCTCACCGGCCACTTGACCATCTTCTTCTTCTGTGCGAATGCACAAACAGTGCCCGAACTCGTACGGGAATCGGCAACGCGCCGCGAGTAATGAATATAATGGGCGGGGGCACTACGAGTGTAGTGCGGGACAATACGTTGAGAATGTGGGATCAAAAAATGGCTCTGAGCACTATGGGACTTAACTGCTATGGTCATCAGTCCCCTAGAACTTACAACTACTTAAACCCAACTAACCTAAGGACATCACACACATCCATGCCAGAGGCAGGATTCGAACTGCGACCGTAGCAGCAGCACGGTTCCGGACTCAAGCGCCTAGAACCTCTCGGCCACAGCAGACGGCTATCGCATACGAATTCAAACAGAATCTCAATATAACTTTATAAAAGTTCCATGATAACAAGATCACAATTGGGGCGATTGAAGTTTGTACCGTCACTAGACAGTCAGTGCAAAGGACTTTGCAGCTAGTTTCGAGAAAACAGTTTAAAAAATTCAGAACTTCCCTACGATATACAGTACACATTTTGATGTAAACCCTGGCTGGCGACCGGCTGCCGCAGAGTCTAGGCCCGCGCCGAACGTGATGTGGGACAATAAACTGGCTGCACCGATAACTCTTCATAATGGCTCAAATGGCTCTAAGCACTAGGGGACTTAACATCTGAGGTCATCAGTCCTCTAGACTTAGAAGTACTTAAACCTAACTAACCTAAGGACATCACACACAGCCGGCCGCTGTGACCGAGCGGTTGTAGGCACTTCAGTCTGAAACCACGCGACCGCTACGGTCGCAGGTTCGAATCCTGCCTCGGGCATGGATGTGTGTGATGTCCTTAGGTTAGTTAGGTTTAAGTAGTTCAAAGTTCTAGGGGAATGATGACCTCAGATGTTAAGTCCCGTAGTGCTCAGAGCCGTTTGAACCATTTGAACATCACACACATCTATGCCCGAGGTCGGACTCGAACCTGCTACCGTAGCAGCAGCACGGTTCCGGACTGAAGAGCCTAGAACCGCTCGGCCATTGCAGCCGGCAATAACTCTCTAAGCCCGGCTATCAGCACAACCTACCAACACTGTAGGTCGAGTCGGTCGCGTTGTCTACGCCACGTGATTAGACGCGTGCCATCGAGCTGAACGTCATAGGGTAGAAACCCATTCCCTTCTTCTGAATGTTGATGACATGAGTGTAATGATGGCGTAGCTACAATGTATTTCACTTTCTGACACACCGGTAATAACACTTCCACCCAAAAATATTCTTGCGACAGAGTTCTTGGCAGATGGTCTGCCTTTGAACATCACAGCTATCCGGGGCCCATGTACTGTCTCCCGGCACCCATTCCAGCTTCGGAGCTGCGCTCCCTCGCCCTTGGCGATAGCGGCCGCTAACCGCTCATAAAATGCTTTAATGTTGTTGAGTAATGCTTCACAAAAAAGTCTACTATTTACATTTCACACTTGACAGCAAAGGAGGCAGACGACATATTTCAATATGATGACTTTCCTACTGCACTAATATGAAAGACATGTGTATGGTACAAATGGATTTTATAGTTTGTGATTCAATTAAAATATATCAATACGTTGTTTAATGTTATTTTTAATGCTTTATACCTCTCTTTTCCTCTTAGAAGCGGTTCTTCAAGCAGTTGTTTATACAGGAATTCGTGTGTATCCGTCAAACCACAGTTAGTAACGGTGGCGCAATGCGTTTTATTGTCGTCGATTGATTCTTTAAGCTAAAAGTATGCGATAAAAACAGTGTTAATACCTTGCAGTGCATGATATATTGCAACGCAGGCACACTGCACATTTTGAGGACTACATATGGGCTCATGGAGAACGTAACGCTAATTGAAAGTGATACTTAAGGTATCCATTTAGATTTCAACCAACAAGACTGCTGATTAATAAGCTACCATGAGCGGAAGGAAATTTCAAACGTCGATGTGAGCAAACGTCTACAGTGAGTGGCAATAGACATTACAGAAATTTATCACAGAGGAAGCATATTAATCGTTATGTTCACTTCATAACTATTCCCCTGTTATAAGGCTGTTGCATAACGAACGAAACTCAAATTCGTATCGTTGACCGTCGATTTGGATCTCTTCAGAGACGTTTGTGTAGTGATGCAGCTTGATATTCGCAGAACGGACATTTATAGCCATTAAAACTGCTTAGTGAATTGAGAGTGTGAGAAGACTTAATGTGTAACGCTTTTCTTCAGATTTCGTTAAAGACTTTGTTCTAACAACTTTTATTTCCTTTAAACGAAACGGGGAAAAAAGAACTTTGAGTGCCGTGGTACTCACCATGATTGGAACCAACAACACACGCTGTCGTCGGATGTCAACGTCCAACAGAACCACTTTTTTTCGTTTTTTCCGCTATTGTGTTCGTTGTCTGTTCTGGGCAGATGTCAAGTGACACCCCTTTCAGTTGATAGTTGAATTACCTCACCTCCTTTTATTACATAGGGTAACCAGCCCTCTGACCGAACACGCAGAGCTTCCGTGCCAGCAGCACTAAACTGACGAAACGCAATTACCAACAAGTCTCTCATACCGTATGATTGATCACTGAGCCTCATAACGCACCTTTAAACGTAAGTACAATTGTTACTTATGTAAAGTACGGAATACCTACAGTTCAAAAAAGAAATTTGCCTTCACATTTTCTCTTCTTACAGTAAGATTACACGGCACAAGTCATCGAGGTGGAAAGTGAATGGCAAGTGAATTTAGCGGGTCTATTTAGGGCCATACGCGGAAGTATATCCATTCTCACATGATGAGAAATTTTTACGACGCTGTTGCCAATTCTTTAGCTGTTCCAGAAGCAGCAATGTAGCGAAGTACTTGATGTGCTCGTCTCGCCCTCAGAGGGAGACGCGCGCGCCTTGCAGTTTATGCAGCGTTGTCTCCTGATACTTTCTAACGTCACCTTTTAGACTATCTATATTTCAGTCTGTCAACTACATTTAATCCAGAATTCCTCATTTTCTAATATTTCCGACGTGGAAGGGAACTGTTAAACCCAGTGTTATTTATTGTCAATGTATGGATATCAAAGCTAGTGATAGAGTTTCGTTCATGCAGGATCTGGGAAACGAACTATTGAGGTATATAATTTTCTATCACGATTACAATTGCCCCAGAATACAGAGGAATAAAACACTAACACTGATACTTTACAACGAAGTTTATTTCAATGGAATAAAAAGTATCTGGATATTACCTCTGTCGCTGTGCAAAATAAACAGTTAAGCCATTATGTTTCATGTTTTTCTGTGTACTTTTATAAGCAGAAGCCATACTAGGGAGCCATATAAAGTATTCAGAATCTTTTGAGTTGTATGTGCCTTTCCTGATCCATTCCAGAATTTCTAAAAGCAAGCTGCAGGTCAGGTATCAACGTTTCCTCACATGTCACGAATAAGATACGAAATACTTTGCAGCTCGAAATCGACTGTCTATGTGCACTCTTATGTATGTTGGTGAGGATGAAAGCAAGAAGAAACGCAGTTAAATAATTATTCGATTCCCTGGAGTAATCAGTTCATTTGAGGACTTAGAAGGGTGGAAACTGAAAAATATGTTCATTAACACGGAAACCAAACTGCAAATGTAGGCAATAATCTTTATTAATTATTCCCACATAGTTTGATCCGTGAATGAGAAAAGGAATCCAAATCCAAATCACTGATGGTTCCTTCGAATCGTTGTAGCGACGTTTTCTTCTGTGTTGTTGCTTGGTGTTCGGGAAGTAGAACACCATATCTGCCCCCACGGTATTGGGTCAAGATGGCTAGAAGACCTACTAACTGCATTCGAAATCTAATGTTACAAGTGAAACAATCACATGGTTATCTGTAATTTAAATAATACTTTACGTAGTTTGGTAAATAAGAACCAGAAGGAACTCTAATCAGTCCACTGCCAGAACTCATTCGAATAGTTGCAAAAATAAATAAATAAATAAATAAATACATAAATAAATAAATATCAAACACAGTTTTCCCTTCATAGCTACAACCAGTAGCTGAGCCAGGGGTAAACCATGGTCATGGTCACAAATTGTCATGTATCTATGGCAGTCGCAGACATGCGATTCTTGAGTAATACACTGCGACGGGAATTTATCTGCTATTACGGTGTGAAACGAATAGAAACCGTTGCAGAGTTCTGCCTGTGTCATGCATTGTCATTTATTCTCATTGGGATTTCCCTATTGCCCTGAACACAAGTTGCCGAGCTAAATGTGTATATTCTGCATGGCGAAACATCCAACATTCCATTCTTCCAGAATCGCTGCATCGGCACAAAATAGGGATACGAAATCTCCTGCGGCTGAAGGACTAACAAATAATAATGCAAACAACAACAAACCAATAATGAATGAAGTTTATTACATTTGAGAAAAAGGTTGATGAATAAGAATAAAGGCGCTACAGTCTGGAACCGCACGACCGCTACGGTCGCAGGTTCGAATCCTGCCTCGGGCATGGATGTGTGTGATGTCCTTAGGTTAGATAGGTTTAAGTAGTTCTAAGTTCTAGGGGACTTATGACCACAGCAGTTGAGTCCCAAAGTGCTCAGAGCCATTTGAACCAATAAGAATAAAAATAGGCTGAGGGTTTAGTTGGCGCAAAGCAGGGGTATCCTTCTGATTTTGTTACTATATTCCATTCTTGATATTTGCAAACATAAAAGAAAAACGGGCGCGATACATATCGCTAGTGCAACAAGATCTGAACTAGCCACTGCTCTTGTGTTAGATCACAAGACGAGCACGGTGCCATGCAGCTAACATGACGCTGACGCTTTCTGCTTGTGTAAGTGCTATGTTGGTAGTTAATGCAGACAAGTCATAACGCTATATAAAGATTCACTTGCAATTTAAGCATGCAATAACCATCATAGAGAGATTTAAAACATTTCTCATTTTTGAAGAACAAGCCACTGAGACTGAAGAATATATGCCACTTGTTTTAAATATCAACACAGTTACTCTTTTCCCCACGATGATTGTAAAGGCAATAGTTCCGAGGTGGCAACGCCCAAATCAATCGCCACTTTGTATTTTTGAATAATTAATTAAGGCAGTAATGATAAGTAACAGCGTGGATGTGAACAGATTTGCAGTTCATCGTGCTATGCTAACAGAGGTGGCTAATGGATGAGCAAGAGAATGTACTGCATTGCGTTACGTGCAAAGAATTTTGGTAGGCAGAGTTTCGTGCAGTATTTGACTCAGGGAGCCAGTGGCGTAGAAGTGGCAAAAAATAACGTAACTGATAGGAATAGCCGATTATTGAGAAGTGGCAGTTACTGTGATAACCACTCATCTGATACTAGCAGTTATTTCAATAACTGCCAACAGTGCCTCGTGCTTTCTGTTTACCGAAGGTCGGACTACGCATTCGCGTCAACTCATCTGAACTCAGTTGAGTGCGCGATGCCGATGAGTGCGGACAACGGAGCGAGCGCGTCCGAGCCAGCCAACTCCATGGCGCCGGGGCCGGCCGCTGGGGCCTGTCCCACTGGACGGATACAATGGCGACGACCCCTGCAACGACAACGGATTCTGAAAGGCAAGATAATGAGGACAGGACCACGACGAGCGCTATGCGAACGTAGAGCGTAGGAAAACATACGTCAAACCCCTATGAAGAGAGACGTCAGATAACACAGGAAGATAATCAACAACGGGAACTAAGACTTGACATACAACACATGATTCTGCAGAGTCAGGAAGCATACGACAACCGCACTAGTACAGTTCCTACTTCACAGCCTGAAGAACAAGAATACGACCTGGAACAAATTTCTCCACCAGAAGAAGACGACGAAGTGGAGGGAGTCTCCTCTGAAGAAGTTTGGACTACGCAGCCCACCGACGAAGAGGGCGATTTTACACTAGTTCGCCGAAGAAAACGACTCAACGCTTCTCCTAATCAGAACAACTCTCGGAAGCGACAACGACCAGAAGAACTGAAAACTTCCAACCGTTATGCGGCTATTGCGACAGAAGATACTACGGCTGCTCCAGAACGTATGGACCAGACGACTGACGTCAATCTAGGAGCAGATAAAGGGGGGAGAGATGGCTGTGGTGTCACCGCCAGACACCACACTTGCTAGGTGGTAGCTTTAAATCGGCCGTGGTCCATTAGTACATGTCGGACCCGCGTGTCGCCACTGTCAGTGATCGCAGACCGAGCGCCACCACACGGCAGGTCTCGAGAGACTTACTAGCACTCGCCCCAGTTGTACAGCCGACGTTGTTAGCGACTACACGAACGAAGCCTTTCTCTCATTTGCCGAGAGATAGTTAGAATAGCCTTCAGCTAAGTCCATGGCTACGACCTAGCAAGGTGCCATTAGCATTATATTGCATTTATCTAGAGGGTCTCACTTGTATCATCAAGAACGCTGTATACAAATGATGGATTAAAGTTAAGTATTCCAGCAGCTACGTACTTTTCTTTATAGCATTCATTACGTATCCTGTTTTAGACCTAACGCCCGCCTGCGTAAGTTAGCGCGTGCATCTTGGCCTCCTCTTTCAATTAGTGTGCGTAGTGTTGGTAAGTCTGCCGACACTACATATATAGGCGACGAGGCTTAAAAGAGGATTTCGCGTTCGTATTGCTCTACTTTGCTTGTGTCATGGCTTCGCCACAATCTCCAGATGTACTGTCCGAATTTTATCGCTTGCAGAATCAGCAGACGCAGGCGTTATTGGATGCCTTTGGACAGCTCGTTCAGGGTCAACGTGCACTGCAAAACGATGCGGCAGCCGCCGCTTCACTGCTACCGCAGCCCCAACATGCTGTTGCACCCCCATTTCGACCGTATGATGCGGCGATGGAAACCTGGACGGAGTGGTCACGCGAATTTTGATTTCATCTCGCCGCCTACAGAATTCGAGGTAACGAGCGGCAGCCTCACTTATTATCATGTGTAGGGGTGCAAACGTACCGTGTGATAGTGAAATTATTTCCCCAACGTGACGTAGGAACTCTGTCCTACGAAGAAATTTTGTCTGCTTTAGATGCCTATTTCAAGGAAACAGTTAATGTAGTTGCACAAAGGTATACGTTTTTTCGTACAAAACGTTCGGCCGGTCAAACTAATCGGGAGTGGGTTGCAACATTGCAAGGCCTTACTCGGGATTGTGCTTTTGAGTGTGAATGTGGACTCCCTTATTCAGATACTATGGTACGTGATGCAATAGCACAGAACGTTTCTGATGTTCGTATACGGGAACAGATTTTGAAACTAGTCAATCCCTCCCTTGAACAAGTGATAGACATATTGGATAGGCAAGACACACTTGACTTTGCTCAGGTATCATTTGCAACTTCGCCAGCCGCGTGTCACATTAGCTGACCCGCCAGGAGCGCTGCACGAAACGGTAAACAGCCCTCGTGCACGTCCGCGCCGCTGCCGCTACGCTCTTAACCAGGTGTGCCGCGCAAGCACGCCAATGCAGTGAAATCATGTCCGCGGTGTGCAACTAGACATTCGCGTGACAATTGCCCATCACGCCAAGCTATTTGCTTTTTCTGTAATAAGAAAGGACATGTTCAAAGTGTTTTGCCAGAAAAAGTTCAGATCAGACACTCACAACCATTCCAGGCCCTTTGCTTCGCGCCAGATTCGAACTAAGAATACTCGGGCTCGTGAACCTTCACCCATGGACATTCATGTAGTTAATTCCACTCCGCCCAGTGCCACTTTCTCTAACAGTGACTGTGTTCGTCCCACAACTAGAGTGCGTCGACGTCACCGGAAATCCCGTCAAGTCGCGAGTGCTTCTGTACCAGTATCAGTTCCAATTGCACGAGACAGTCGCTCTTGTCGTCAGCAGGACAATAAACTTTTTGTAGATTTGGACATTCATGGCCACGTGATACCATTCCAGCTCGATACTGGCGCTGGCGCTGCAGCCTTCTTGCAACATACAGGGGACAAACAAAACTTGTGTCATTTTACGTTCTTCGTTCTTCTTCTGCAGTGAACTTGTTTGGTTTAGATTTATTTCAGTTGTTTAACTTGTCTATCGTAAATCAGGTCCTATCAGTGAATCAGACTGTGCCTTCCGCCAGTGTTTCTCGTCTATGTGAAGAATTTGCAGACATTTTTGCACTGGGCCTTGGTTGCGCTAAGAACTATAAAACACATTTGGAACTGAAAGTAAACGTGCAACCGAAATTTTTCAGAGCGAGCAATATTCCCCACGCATTGCGTGATGAGGTCACAAGAACATTACACGATTTAGAATCACAAGGTGTGATTGAACGTGTGCAAGCTTCTCTCTGGGCATCACCCTTAGTGATTTTGCCAAAACCTTCCGGAAAACTGCGACTTTGTGTGGACTTCAAGGCCACAGTGAATCCACAACTAGTGATTGCCACTTTTCCTTTACCCCGCCCGGAAGATCTTTTTGACAAACTGTGCCCGGGTAGATATTTTTCTAAGTTGGACCTAGCAGATGCGTACTTGCAAATACCGGTGGACGAAGAATCCCAGCGTGTTTTGGTGGTTAACACGCATCTTGGGTTGTATCGCTTCAAAAGACTGCCTTTCGGGTGCGCATCCGCCCCTGCATTGTTTCAGCAGTATCTTCAATCTGTTTGTGCGTCGGTCCCTACTGCAGCAAACTATCTGGACGATATTGTGATCTCCGGAAAGACAGAAGAAGAACATTTAGCAAACCTCCGGACATTATTTCAGGTCTTGCGACAAAATGGTCTTCGCTTGCGGAAGGACAAATGTGTGTTTTTTGCTTGTGACTTACCATATTTGGGACATGTCATCAATGCCCAAGGCATACATCCGAGTCCAGAGCACCTCCGTGCTATACAAGACTTGCCTTTGCCGCAGAATTTGCAGCAGCTGCAGAGTGTGCTGGGTAAAATAAATTACTATCATCGCTTTCCGCGCAATGCCTCTTCCATTTCAGCTCCGCTTCATCGCTTACGCCGTAAAGGTGTTCCGTTCGTCTGGACGACGGATTCGAACGCGCCTTTCGCCAGTTGAAATCGGCGTTGCTTTCTAATACTTGCCTTACGCCATTCGATCCCCAGAAACCACTTTTGTTGCTGGTAGATGCATCGGATTTCGGGATCGGTGATGTGCTTGCGCACAAAGATGGCTCGCATGATCGCCCTATTGCCTTTGCGTCCAAATTGCTCTCGTCTGCGCAAAGAAATTATTCCCAGATAGAGAAAGAAGCTTTGGCTCTCGTGTTTGGTGTTACAAAGTTTCATGATTTCTTGTATGGTCGTCACTTTACCATCATCACAGACCACAAACCTTTGACATCGCTTTTTCATCCGAACAAGCCTGTCCCTTCACGTACAGGGCAGAAATTCATTCGCTGGTCTATTTTCCTCTCGCAGTACCGCTACGATATCTTGTATCGGTCCACTCCTAAGCACGGAAACGCTGATGCGTTGTCCCGTTTGCCTGTTGCTGAGGATAAAGCATTCGATTCCTCCGAACTGGCTTGCATGTTCATTGATTCGGAAACCGATGACGTGGTCGAATCGTTTCCGATTGATTTTCGTCGTGTAGCTACAGCCACAGCTGCTGACCCTGTCCTTGCTACAGTTTTGCGTTTTGTTGCTACGCAATGGCCATTGTCAAAGTCACGGATAGAGGATCCGTTGGTTCGCCGATTTTTTGCTCACAAGGCGAGAATTTTTGTTCGACGTGGTGTTTTGATGTTGCGTTCTGATAATGATCACTCCAGAGTCGTGGTCCCACGTTCGTTACAGTCCTCTGTCTTAAAGCTTCTTCACCAAGGACATTGGGGTATTGTGCGAACGAAACAACTTGCTCGTCAGCATTGTACTTGGTTCGGAATCGATGCTGCGATTACGAATATGTGCTCTTCTTGCATGGCGTGTGCCGAACAACAATCCGCACCACGGCGGAAATTCTTTGCATGGCCGAAAGCCACTTCCCCTTGGCAACGCTTACACATCGATTTTGCTGGTCCATTCAGGAATGCTCGATGGTTGGTTGTGGTCGATTCTTTCAGTAATTTTCCTTTTGTTGTCCGGTTGTATTCCACGACGTCATCTGCCACCATCCAAGCGTTATCTGCTATCTTTTGCATTGAAGGTCTTCCGCAGACTATTGTTTCCGACAATGGCCCACAATTCATGTCCGCAGAATTTCAGTCATTCTGCAAGGCCAATGGTATTCAACATCTGACATCCGCGCCGTTTTTGCCTCAGTCAAACGGTGCCGCTGAACGATTGGTCCGGACTTTCAAGTCACAGATGTTGAAGTTGAAAGAGTCGCATTCTCGGGAGGACGCGTTGTTGCTCTTTTTGTCATCGTATCGCTCTCAGCCCCGAGATGGTCGCTCGCCGGCTGAGTTGTTGCACGGTCGTCCTCATCGAACCTTGATGTCTTTGCTGCATCCGCCGCATCAGGTTCCTGTGCAGCGGCAGACTCCTGCTTTTGCTCCAGGCGACGTTGTATTCTATCGCAACTATCGAGGTTCACGGCGTTGGCTCGCAGGGCGCATTCTTCGCTGCCTCGGCCGCGCGATATACTTGGTTTTGGGGGCCTCTGGTGAGGTGCGTCGGCATCTCAATCAGCTGCGCCTCTGTCGTCGCACGGGTTCTGCCGCTCCCCGTCTGCTTTCAACGACGGTGCCGTCCGGTCAGCGCCCTGGGGACCCATCTACTGGCTCGCCTCATCCCCAGGTGTTACCGACGCTGCCTTCCATTTTGCCCCATGGCGACGCGCCGCCGCCGCCTGTTCTCCCGCCGGCGCCGCCCGCAGTGGACGCGTCGCTGCAACCGCCTGGCGCCTCCCTGGGTCACGCGCCGCCGATCGCTTCCCGTGACCAGATATCCTCCGCCATGGAACTCTTGCCCGCTCCGGACCACATGGCGTCTTCGCGCGTCGGGTACCCCGACGCGATGGAGGTCGACCCTTCGGCCCCTCCTGTCTCTTTACGGGCGCATACACCGCATGTTGGCGTGCACCCTGGACTAGGTTTTCAGGCGTTTCCTAGCTCCCCTCGGACCGAATGGCAGGGTGCGGGTGGCACAGCCTCGCCTGTTGTTAGGCTTCCCACCTCATCGCATACGTCAACATGGGGTCCTCCCCACGGCGCGCGGAAGCCTTATAACACAACCGTTCGCCGATTTGCGGGGGAGGAATGTGGTGTCACCGCCAGACACCACACTTGCTAGGTGGTAGCTTTAAATCGGCCGCGGTCCATTAGCACATGTCGGACCCGCGTGTCGCCACTGTCAGTGATCGCAGACCGAGCGCCACCACACGGCAGGTCTCGAGAGACTTACTAGCACTCGCCCCAGTTGTACAGCCGACGTTGCTAGCGACTACACGAACGAAGCCTTTCTCTCATTTGCCGAGAGATAGTTAGAATAGCCTTCAGCTAAGTCCATGGCTACGACCTAGCAAGGCGCCATTAGCATTATATTGCATTTATCTAGAGGGTCTCACTTGTATCATCAAGAACGCTGTATACAAATGATGGATTAAAGTTAAGTATTCCAGCAGCTACGTACTTTTCTTTATAGCATTCATTACGTATACTGTTTTAGACCTAACGCCCGCCTGCGTAAGTTAGCGCGTGCATCTTGGCCTCCTCTTTCAATTAGTGTGCGTAGTGTTGGCAAGTCTGCCGGCACTACAATGGCTCTGGCCGGAACTCACTACGCAAAGTCCCCCCCCCCCCCCCCGTTACTATTTACCATACCAAGAAGTACATGGAACTCAACAAGGCGCTAAAGGCGAGTACTGACAGCAGTCTTAATGCCATCTACCAACGCGACAGGATCAAATATCACTTTGACTCCTATAAAGATCAACGACGGGCCATCAGTTTCTTTGTGTCGAATGATGTCCACTTCTTTACACATCAGGCTGCAGAGGACAAGGACCTCAAAGTGGTTGTAAACCGTCTACCTGCCGAAGTTCCGGAGGAAGAACTGAAAAATGCACTGATAGAGAAGGGTTTCCCGGCCATCAACGTCCACCAGTTTAAAAATCGAGACGACAACACCAAGAAATTACGACCTCAAGCTGCTTACTGTGTCACGTTACCAGCCCAAAAGGAAAACTACAAGATTTACGACATCAAATACCTTCCATATACTAAAGTCGTTATTGAAACCTACAACAGGCAAGAAGGACCTGTTCAATGTTGCCACAGCCAGCGATTCGAACATACAGCTAATTATAGCTGCTTGCCTGCTCACTGCGTTCGATGTGGTGGGCAACACAGATCGTCAGCATGTACTCATACCAGAGGGGCTCCACCGAAATGTGCGAACTGTGAAAAGGACCATCCTGCAACATGGCGTGGCTGCCAGAAGTACCAGGAACTTCTCAGGAAATATAGACCACGATATTCGCCTCAGCCCTCTCAACGGAGGACCTATGTAATACGAAACTCCAACTTGACGACACATCCGCCGCCACACCGTCAGCAAACATCACAAGAACAGCCGGTGACGACACGGCAGCCAGTACCACAGCCTCCTCCTGAAGCACGCCCACCACGACAGCACCGCCAGCATTATTCATACGCCCACGCAGCATCACCACGACGACCAGAGCCGAAAACCTACGTCTCACCAGCACATTTGACGTCGCCAAACTTCTCACCGCCGTGCAGCAACAACTAGTGGGCACACTTTCTTTAATCGAAAGTGTACTGAAGGCCTTTGGAACACCTTAAGATGGATCGCCCTAGGACCACGAGAGACCTGAAAATCTGTATATGGAACGCCAACGGACTGAAACACAAGAAAACAGAATTCAGTGAATTTTTACAACGTCACAAAATCGACATCGCACTTGTATCGGAGACGCACCTTCGTCCAACAACTGAGCTCAGATTTCGTAACATGTACGTCTGTAGAACGGACAGACAAGGCCAACGATGTGGACGGACAGCAGTTCTGCTTAAAAGGGGACTTGGGCACCATCATGAAACACTACCACACCTCCAACATCTGGAGGCAACAGCAGTAGAGGTTCGATCGGTGGCAGGCATCATCCCTCTCATCGCGGCGTACAACAGTCCCGGTCATCAACTGGTGCCAGACGACCTACGGAGTATCTTCACCAAAAAAATTGTTCAAATGGCTCTAAGCACTACTGGACTTAATTGCTGAGGTCATCAGTCTCCTAGAACTTAGAACTACTTAAACCTAACTAACCTAAGGACATCACACACATCCATGCCCAAGGCAGGATTCGAACCTGCGACCGTAGCGCTCGTGCGGTTCCAGACTGTAGCGCCTAGAACCGCTCGGCCACACCGGCCGGCTATCTTCAACAATTTTGACAAAATCTTTCCTGGAGGTGACCTTAATAGCAAGCACGTCGCGTGGAATTCCCGGCGTACGAAGCCTCGTGGACGAACTTTGATTGTCCTGGAAGAAAAACTGGGCATCACAGTCCATGGAGCACGAGAGCCCACACGGATTCCTTATTTCGATCGGCAAGAAGCAGACGTCCTAGATATTGCTCTCATCAAAAACATTGAGATGTGCCGCCAGCTCCGCACCGTCGACGATCTCTTGTGGGTCCACCGACCAATTCTCAGCATAGTGGAAAACGCAACGGCCAACGTTTCACCCCCCCCCCCCCCCCTCAGTTCACAAACTCTGAACTGAGGTCAATTTCGGACATATCTTGACAACAATATCCGCCCGACGCAGTACGTTTCAACACCGGAAGCCATCGACATCGCCGTACAAACTTTGACGGAGAAGACAAAGGTATCCAAACGGAGGGCAACTACTCACACGGTCTACCCTGTAGTAGCTTTCGACGAGTTCCCGCCTCTACTCCAAGAACTGAAGGTACAGAGAAACAGGAGCAGGCGACGTTGATTCGCTTTAGAAACCCGATCGATAGACGAGAAACACACGTATTAACACGAGAACTGCACAGGAGAGTGGCCGAGTGGAGACAGCAGGTCTGGGAGTATAAGATGGATGATTTCTTACTTCGAACCAAGAACGAATGGCAGGTAGTCAAGAACAGACGAAATTCAACACACCAGCAGAGATCCGTAAAATTATCCGGAAGACTCGGAATAACGCGCTAAGCAACGACTTCATAAGCAACACCGATGTGAAACAGTTGCCCAGGAAGTCAACTGTGCTCCTTACTCAAATTTTCAACAGCTGTCTCCTGTAGGGGTATTTTCCTGGTTTTAGGGGGTTTTACACTTACCGAAATATTTGAGTATTGTAGGTGATCTAAAAATGGAAAATCGTTGAGTAGCTTCTCAAAGTATACCATATCCCTTATTCTTAGTGGCATCATTATGATGGAAAATGCCCGTGCTGTATCAAATCAATCTGATTAAAGTTTATCTTATCAACTTGAGTACAAGAAACTCGTGCAGTTCTGTGAAACCTAGCTTTGTGGCTTTACTATGAGAAACATGAGTTTTCTCAACTTGTACACATTCATTGCAAATGGGCTTCTTTTACTTCATTAGATTTTGGCCATTCACTTTCAAACTTTTTCTACGTAGTATTGAACACGTCAGTTTTATACAGGAAAATTGTACAATGGAATATTTACACTTCAGACACATGTATGGCAAATTAACCATTTGGTGGAGGCATAATCTGGAATGGAGACTGGTATGCTTATAACAATAATCAGGTCAGATACTTTGTCAGTGGTATTTAAATAAAAGAATAGATTTACTTGTATTAGGGACTTCTAGTACTTACGCACACTACGTGAACGTTATTGAATAATGTATGCCTTTTTTTTTTTTCAAAGAGCTCAAGTCAGTTCATTTTCTATTACGATAAGCAACACTAATAAACTTGGTCAGATGTACTCATTGCTATGTTGAGGTTCTGTTAAATGCAACACTTAGCCCTTCATTTTGAGTGCTTACCTGTCTCGTTTATGAATTAGTCTCTCTCATATCCAGACAGGTAACTGTCACAATATTAAATTTTGAAAAGAAAAAATGTCAAAGCAGGCAGGTGGCATTGACAGATGAAGAGTTTATTATTGCCTCATATGTGTGACAGAAGGGGAAAAAGCAAGGTAAAGTATTCCTCAGAACAGGAAATTTTTTTATTGAGAAATTTCTGAGAACTTAATTCATATTCGTATTCCCAACATCAATATTATTAATTCAGACTCACGCGATCTAGGTACCCAAAGAAGAATTAGTTCAACAGAGGAAAAATGGCATCGTAGTGACGTCTGAGGCGTTTAAATCTGTTACCATTACGAGGTCAACACAACCAATCATCCACTGGAATTCTGCGTACAGTAATGCCAAACGTAAGAGATACGCAACAAATTGACGGCCTGGAGAAATGTAATTTAGACATTTTCTCACCAAAAAATTAACAGCCTCATGGTAGCTGAAGGAACAGAGCAGTTATCTAAATCTCACACAAAACTTAATTAGCATACACTCACTTTCCTCTCTTTACTTTCGTACAAGAGTAAACGAATCCATCACGTTAAGTATATTTTCGTGTTGTATTACAACTCCGTACAGTTATTCTATTAAGTGCACAGCACAAGTAATTAAGCTTCGAATTTTACCTACAGGCTTCAGCTTTCGTGTTAGTTCATACTCAAAAAAACGCATTTTTGACATTACACTTAAGCAGTCCTGTGGCGATGTTCCACGTACTTTCTATTGCAGCTGCGAGGATAATATTACTAATAGCGACCGATAACCAGCGTACATAAAATATGAAACATCAATAACCGTCCAAACATCAATTGTAATGTATCGGACAGAGTTAGCTAAGGCTATGGCGCGATTCTTACGACATTCCTACCACTTTGCACTATTCGCAGTTATAATTCACTGATGACTAAACTGATGGATTCCACCTATTTCGTTATTTAACTGTAGCCCCGTCTGGAATATTCGGTAGAGAAAAATAACTGACAGTCAATTATAGCCATTGAAAATAACCATTATAAAATAATAACTGTAACCGTGATAACGGTTACTCCAAAATAACCGTTTGGCCCAACTCTACACTGGTGTGAAGCCAGCAGCGCATTAGCGAGAAGGTCGAATTTTACAACCTCCAGCACCCCAGCAGGTGCTGGCCTCTCCACGGTGGTCTCCAGCGGCAGGGCTTTGATGCTGCCCGACAGGAAGGCGACATTTCCGGCAGAACACTGCGACGCAAGCAGAATGCCTCCCTAAAGCGAATCTCCGCACAGCCGTGTCGCCCTGGGCTCACAAAGGCGCCGCGGGCGGGCGGCTTTGCCAACAAGGAATGTACCTCCGCGAATTCCCCGCTCCATAATTTTTGAACGTGGGACAGAGGGGCGGAATTTGTCCGTTTAGACGCTGGCGCCAAGGAAGCGTCTGGAAAGTTTTTTCAGACGAGCGGCGACTCCCACAGACGACCGCGATTGATCAGATCGACGTACGATAAGCAGTTTTTCCCGCACACTCACAATCGAGTGGGAGTAGCGCTCATTGGTGAAAAATTTGTTAAAATGTTGCGACTGGACAGCCTCAGCAGCGGAGATTACTTCATCACTGTTGTTGTTGTGGTCTTCAGTCCTGAGACTGGTTTGATGCAGCTCTCCATGCTACTCTATCCTGTGCAAGCTTTTTCATCTCCCAGTACCTACTGCAACCTACATCCTTCTGAATCTGCTTAGTGTATTCATCTCTTGGTCTCCCTCTACGATTTTTACCCTCCACGCTGCCCTCCAAGACTAAATTGGTGATCCCTTGATGCCTCAGAACATGTCCTACCAACCGATCCCTTCTTCTGGTCAAGTTGTGCCACAAACTTCTCTTCTCCCCAATCCTATTCAATACTTCCTCATTAGTTATGTGATCTACCCATCTAATCTTCAGCATTCTTCTGTAGCACCACATTTCGAAAGCTTCTATTCTCTTCTTGTCCAAACTATTTATCGTCCATGTTTCACTTCCATACATGGCTACACTCCATACGAATACTTTCAGAAGTGACTTCCTGACACTTAAATCAATACTGGATGTTAACAAATTTCTCTTCTTCAGAAACGCTTTCCTTGCCATTGCCAGCCTACATTTTATATCCTCTCTACTTCGACCATCATCAGTTATTTTGCTCCCCAAATAGCAAAACTCCTTTACTACTTTAAGTGCCTCATTTCCTAATCTAATTCCCTCAGCATCACCCGATTTAATTTGACTACATTCCATTATCCTTGTTTTGCTTTTGTTGATGTTCATCTTATATCCTCCTTTCAAGACACTGTCCATTCCATTCAACTGCTCTTCCAAGTCCTTTGCAGTCTCTGACAGAATTACAATGTCATCAGCGAACCTCAAAGTTTTTATTTCTTCTCCATGAATTTTAATACCTACTCCGAATTTTTCTTTTGTTTCCTTTACTGCTTGCTCAATATACAGATTGAACAACATCGGGGAGAGGCTACAACCCTGTCTTACTCCCTTCCCAACCACTGCTTCCCTTTCATGTCCTTCGACTCTTATAACTGCCATCTGGTTTCTGTACAAATTGTAAATTGCCTTTCGCTCCCTGTATTTTACCCCTGCCACCTTTAGAATTTGAAAGAGAGTATTCCAGTCAACATTGTCAAAAGCTTTCTCTAAGTCTACAAATGCTAGAAACGTAGGTTTGCCTTTCCTTAATCTTTCTTCTAAGATAAGTCGTAAGGTCAGTATTGCCTCACGTGTTCCAGTGTTTCTACAGAATCCAAACTGATCTTCCCCGAGGTTGGCTTCTACTAGTTTTTCCATTCGTCTGTAAAGAATTCGTGTTAGTATTTTGCAGCTGTGACTTATTAAGCTGATAGTTCGGTAATTTTCACATCTGTCAACACCTGCTTTCTTTGGGATTGGAATTATTATATTCTTCTTGAAGTCTGAGGGTATTTCGCCTGTTTCATACATCTTGCTCACCAGATGGTAGAGTTTTGTCAGGACTGGCTCTCCCAAGGCCGTCAGTAGTTCCAATGGAATATTGTCTACTCCGGGGGCCTTGTTTCCACTCAGGTCTTTCAGTGCTCTGTCAAACTCTTCACGCAGTATCGTATCTCCCATTTCATCTTCATCTACATCCTCTTCCATTTCCATAATATTGTCCTCAAGTACATCGCCCTTGTATAGACCCTCTATATACTCCTTCCATCTTTCTGCTTTCCCTTCTTTGCTTAGAACTGGGTTTCCATCTGAGCTCTTGATATTCATAAAAGTCGTTCTCTTATCTCCAAAGGTCTCTTTAATTTTCATGTAGGCGGTATGTATCTTACCCCTAGTGAGATAGGCCTCTACATCCTTACATTTGTCCTCTAGCCATCCCTGCTTAGCCATTTTGCACTTCCTGTCGATCTCATTTTTGAGACGTTTGTATTCCTTTTTGCCTGTTTCACTTACTGCATTTTTATATTTTCTCCTTTCATCAATTAAATTCAATATTTCTTCTGTTACCCAAGGATTTCTACTAGCCCTCGTCTTTTTACCTACTTGATCCTCTGCTGCCTTCACTACTTATCCCTCAAAGCTACCCATTCTTCTTCCCCCATTCCTGTCAATTGCTCCCTTATGCTCTCCCTGAATCTCTGTACAACCTCTGGTTCTTTTAGTTTATCCAGGTCCCATCTCCTTAAATTCCCACCTTTTTGCAGTTTCTTCAGTTTTAATCTACAGGTCATAACCAATAGATTGTGGTCAGAGTCCACATCTGCCCCTGGAAATGTCTTACAATTTAAAACCTGGTTCATAAATCTCTGTCTTACCATTATATAATCTATCTGATACCTTTTAGTATCTCCAGGGTTCTTCCATGTATACAACCTTCTTTCATGATTCTTAAACCAAGTGTTAGTTATGATTATGTTGTGCTCTGTGCAAAATTCTACCAGGCGGCTTCCTCTTTCATTTCTGTCCCCCAATCCATATTCACCTACTATGTTTCCTTCTCTCCCTTTTCCTACACTCGAATTCCAGTCACCCATGACTATTAAATTTTCGTCTCCCTTCACAATCTGAATAATTTCTTTTATTTCATCATACATTTCTTCAATTTCTTCGTCATCTGCAGAGCTAGTTGGCATATAAACTTGTACTACTGTAGTAGGTGTGGGCTTCGTATCTATCTTGGCCACAATAATGCGTTCACTATGCTGTTTGTAGTAGCTTACCCGCATTCCTATTTTCCTATTCATTATTAAACCTACTCCTGCATTACCCCTATTTGATTTTGTGTTTATAACCCTGTAGTCACCTGACCAGAAGTCTTGTTCCTCCTGCCACCGAACTTCACTATTTCCCACTATATCTAACTTCAACCTATCCATTTCCCTTTTTAAATTTTCTAACCTACCTGCCCGATTAAGGGATCTGACATTCCACGCTCCGATCCGTAGAACGCCAGTTTTCTTTCTCCTGATAACGACATCCTCTTGAGTAGGCCCCGCCCGGAGATCCGAATGGGGGACTATTTTACCTCCGGAATATTTTACCCAAGAGGACGCCATCATCATGTAATCATACAGTAAAGCTGCATGCCCTCGGGAAAAATTACGGCTGTAGTTTCCCCTTGCTTTCAGCCGTTCGCAGTACCAGCACAGCAAGGCCGTTTTGGTTATTGTTACAAGGCCAGATCAGTCAATCATCCAGACTGTTGCCCTTGCAACTACTGAAAAGGCTGCTGCCCCTCTTCAGGAACCACACGTTTGTCTGGCCTCTCAACAGATACCCCTCCGTTATGGTTGCACCTACGGTACGGCTATCTGTATCGCTGAGGCACGCAAGCCTCCCCACCAACGGCAAGGTCCATGGTTCATGGGGAGAGGACTTCATCACTATGGAAAGGATATTACGAGAATTTAGCAGGATCGCTCAGCAACAATTCTGGCCATGTGAAGAACATCATGGACAGCCAGCAATGGCCTGACTGCTTTCCGCAGCCTGCTTCAGACAGCCCTCAGGAGACCTATGCTACCACATGCTGATCTAAGGTTCGCTGCTGCAGATGGTGGGAATAGTTCAGTTCCCAACCGGTGGTGGAATTCAGACTGGACAGTCATTCCTTCATAATGAAAGTCCAAGAAAGCTAGAGGATCTGATGTATGGATGTCCGGGCGCCTTTGCTTACTGAGCTGATCTAAGAGAAGGCTGCAAAGTGACAGCAGATGACACCGTTGAAAAATACAAATGGATTGCGCACTAATGCTGTTCGGTTTGCGGCGAAAGCTTATTTTAACAAAGCTAAAATTTTGTGCAAGGCCACCTTTTCCAATCTGTCAATAAAACGTAAGATACCTCGCTGTATTGTCCGCAAATGGACTGTATTTTGTCCGGCCATGTATCATAAATAACTATTATTTCAGAAATATCACTAAAATGTGGGGATATTGCCGGTAACAGACTAATATAGTAGTATGACGGAATAATAAATCAAATTGAGGATTCACGAGAAAAAATGAGTGTATCGCTTCTGAAGGAAAAAAGAGAAGCAGACGTTGGTTGATAACGCATACTAACGAGATTGTTCTGTGCTTGCGTAATTTGTCCCATTTCGTTTGATAATGAGATGAACGAAGCATAGATTCCGGAAATATGACGTCATAAACACTGCGATGCGTAAAAAGCATTACGTTCTGTTTTACTACTTCTTCGCTACTAAAGCTTGCGAGGTGCCGGGGCTTTAACACTAAAATCTTCTCGAATCTTCATATGGAAATGATGCTATAAGCCCCCCCCCCCCCCCCCCCATTTTCTAACTCTGACTTTAGCTGTTGCACATGGATTAAGAAGAAACCCGAGCTGACTGTAATCGACCCTACAAGTGGAGTAGAAAAGAGTTTGGAACCTGAAATAATTTAATTGGATAGAAATTAATAAGGTAAAGGAAAGTTTCATTAACGTACAGAAAAATGAAAGGGTTGCTCTACCGATTAAAAGAATGAAAGTTCTATCCAAAATAACAACTTGATTTATTATGACTAAACTCAAAATAATAAACAAAACACATGAAACTTTTACAATACATCAAACTGGATACTCAAATAAATGCTGTGAAGGTGAGGTTGTCCATAAACTAGATTGTGACATTTATGACCAAGTGGTATGTGGAGCCAATTCCTTGCAACACAAATCTTAAGAGAAACACCCAGCCAACCCAACATTAATTGCTGCTACAGTAGTGAGAACTCAGGCAATGAACATCGAAGACAGAAACACGTAAGAAAAGACGGGAACAGGCGCACTCTCCTGAGCTCTGATTATCACAGAGCAAATTCCCTAATCTGCCGGTGCTGCCGACATACATTACCAAGCTGTCTTCTTAACAGCAAGGACACGATCTGGCGTACCGCAAGCGATGGCTGGTTGCTTCGGCATCCTGTCGTGGTGATGATAATGTCGTAAGTATAGCGCTAAACAAATTATCCTGATCTGGTTGTTCCAGACGAAAGACTTCCTATCAATACAAATGCGCCTCTGAGGGAGACGAAGAAGGCTCGCCACACAATCACTGATGGTACAGTGATTGATTTCAACAAGCGAAGTCACACAGTAACTCCGATACAGTCAACTTTAGCCAAAACTGCTCAAGAGGGACAACATAGGCCGCTTGTACACAGAACGCTCAACTGTCAACTGTACTCGGAAAGTTAGGTTGAAATCGAAACTTCAGCAACTTCCTCAAACAGTTACAATTAAATAAAGGTATATTAGACAGCCAACGGAAGGCGGGCTGTCCAGAGCAGCGAGAGCTCAGTCTTGTAACCTACCCCGACCGAAAAGCGAGAGCCGACCTCTCTCAAGAGCACCCGTGCAAGCCGAACACAGAACATTCTCGCTCCCACGACAGTGGTCGTGGTTAAACGTTCCAATCAGCAACTCGAAAACCGGCGGAAAATTCCCCTCTATTGCCGACACAGTACTATTCCACCGATGGAGATACTTGGCACCCATTTCTGCGCCGATTTTGCTACGTCACAGAGCTATTCCCTGAGCAAGCTAATTACAGTTATGATTTTGCAGAAAAAGCGGGAATTTGCCCTCCAAGACTGCGTGGGAACACAAGTCATTCCCACGCCTCGCTGTTAGCCCGCCAGAATCTGTTTACACTAAGTTTCTGCAAAGTAACGGAATCTCTAGCCCAGCCGCTCCATCAGGCCTCTGTGGGTGTGTCGCCGCCGCTCTTATGACAATGTCGACGTCTGGAAAGCATCCACTTGATTTCCTGACACCCATCAGCTTAACCCTTCAAGATCAGCAGTACCTGCCCGTGACCGGACCACCCGGGTGATGAGAGACGCTGCGTGGGAAGTCCACGTGTGAAGGAATAGCGACTTTTCACTGCATGCAAGTAGAGAGGAAAATCGAATTACTCAGAGTAAGATAGAAATATGAGAGGGCGCTCTGCCACCTCTCATAGCCCCTACGCCATTTTAGATTGTAATTGGTGAGCGATTGGCTCACTTAGGAGCAAGGTAGTGAGTCAATCGCCCAAGAACAATCTACAAACTGACTCCACATGCCTCACTCTATAAAAAAATCACAGCAACAGAAAATGCAGCTCATAGAGGGAGTATTACTTATGATGAAGCCATCTTCACCTTCTTAATATGGAAATCTAACACCCACATCACACATCCATACCCAGGGAGCCCCTTCCAAACACCGATTCACACAAACATTCACGCTCTAAATATGGCCCGGGCATATGAGTCAAAGATGGAGCAGTTTATTCTTTACAATCAGAGTTGGAGTGCTCCGCAATTAAATGTCCAAGATGTTACAACAATTTCAATCATTAAACTAACCTGAACTAAATCGCACATGATACTATTTAAGTTAACAATCTCTTTGTGAGCTTTCAGAATCTAATTACAACCCCCATTTCATTCTGTCTCCCTGCAGGCAGAATATCCTTTACTAAATGTTCCCTGAACTGATGATCCATTCACAATGACAGTGGTGGTATCTGCTTCAGATTATGGGGACTTCAGGCACACTGTTTGCATACACACAACAAGAAATACAGAATACAAAAAAAAAAACCATGGTGTGGAGAACAATACAGTAATTTGTGCGCTCTACTCTATCACTTACAAAAGAATTACAGCGCAAAACACAAACACATACAAGGTCTAACATACATTACAAAAACAACACTAGAGAAATAAATTTAAGATACAAAAACAAGGTTAATGGGGTGTCAAGTTGTGCTTGCACATTGCACGATGTTTACGACTGTGCTGAGAATGAGGCACTAAATCCAGAGAGCTAGCTGGCTGTTGCGTCCTGGTCGCGTGTCAGTGTCAACGGCCAGCCTCACTTTCGCTTGTGGCCAGGCGAGGGTTGTCCCCCGCCTAATCCCTCAGGTATACGGCCCGCTGACTGTCAGCTTTTAGGACTGGATGCTCCCGCGCCCTTCTCGTCAGGTGGCGCGCTGACGCTCCCCTTCTTGCAGATAGCCGATGACCTCTTGTTTTTGCTCCGGCTAGCCTCTGCATTGCCACGATTCCCGTCATATGCACAATTCTGACAAAAATCTTATGCCTAACTTTTTCCCATGACCTTCTATGTTATAATAAATTTACATAACGATACATTGATGGTCTGTCATTTCAGACACTCTTATTTTAATTTTATAGTTGTCAATCTATGGCTATCATTATAACAAAATCTTGGTGTATCTAATCTAGACATGGAAATAATTTATCTTCATATTTGTGTAGAGACCGATCTCATTACTGTACATGGTGTGTGATGCTATACTGGATGAATAACTAAATGTGCGGGCCTGCACTAATATTACTATTACTTATATAGATCGACAGTAGACGTGCTCAAGAATTTACTACCATTTGCCAACGACCTACATTCTATGTCTTTTGAATAAATTATGTTATTATGCAGGTTGAAGTTTTACTGAGCTATAAAGAACATGCAACTATTCTACTTTCGCTCGCCCGTCGTCCCTCCATCTCGGGCCTGTGGTTTGATGACCTGAAAAATAGCATCCAAACAGGCGCGCACCAAACATTCCTACTTGTAGTCGAAAACCCCCACAATATTAAGGATCTAGTTATTGCTAAATCCTAAAGTTTAACTTATTATAGTATATGGAACAATTTTTTTTGTTGCCTTATACAATACTCTTACATAATTCCTGTTACGCTGAGGTGTCTCGTTACTCGCCTCTGTTGACTACGATAGTGATGTGCGCGCCGTACGACACGGGGACGAGTTCTCACTACGTTTCACTGAAACTCCAGAGACTGGGTTAGCCATGGCTATACAAGACAATAAATTTATAGTTGCAACTTCTTTTTCTATGTGATGCTGTTTTAGCGATCAAAGTGCACCTTTCCAGAGGCAATGTAATATGACCGAGCCAGGACTGGTTCCTGTTGAGGATTCAATCGCTCACCACACGCCAGCTACACAGTATGTCACGAATCTCCAAGTATAATTCCTTGGTTATTCATATGTGGCAGTCACGAGCAGCACGCTAAATCCCCAACCAGCACATTGGCATGGTAGTCTTTATGCCCGCATTTCTACCGTCTAGGGTACCATTGGAGTCAAACGCTCACAGGTTCACACCGACTTGCAAGACAACGATGCTGGCGCATCACTGTAAAAACTATACTGCCCATATTCATCCTCGAAATCACGCAGTATACCACAATCTTGCAGTGCACTGACGCGTGCCTGCAAGCATTGGTATGAACGTCTCACGAACTGATTGTGGCCGCTATGGAGCGTATCACGACTTCTCAGAACGCTTCTAAGAGCACGTTCTTGTATGCGCCCGTTTGTGCGACATTTCCTCACTCATCATTATCCCTCAACATGGTCACCAGACAAGAAAGGACAAAAACATTACTCATGGAATGGTAGTGCCTCCTACTCCATCGAAATTGTAAGTTGCGAACATAAACCAAAACGGATAGCAGCAGTAAATACTTATGCGAGAAAACGCAGCGTGTTAATACTTTAACAATCTTAATCAATTAATGCAATGATTACTGTTCCCCGAAGAAAGGTTCATATATTTGCCTATTCTACTATGTACACCACTTAAACTACTATTATTCCACGAACTTCTTTGTGTGAGAGATGTGGTGGAGTCCTATGGACTAGCGCCAATCCCTTGTCAGACTCCCCCTCCTCTGACGTGCCTTAGGATTTGCAGGTCTAATTTCAATCTCCTGGTTCTCCTGTGGGCCTTGATTTCGCTCTCTCCAGTTACGGTCGCTTCGCCGTTCGTTATTCCTCCTGTCCCAGATTCCTTGTCTAGATTGACCCTGTTCCCTGACGTTTTGGTTTCCGTGTCTCTGGTTTCCATTATCTTGAATTGCGTAACCTTGATTTCCGTAACCCTGGTTTCCTAAATGAGCAGCGCGATTATGCCATCTGTTGTCGTCCTCCCTTGCTGGTCGTTGGTATTTGTTACTCTTACCCCTTCTTCCTGTCCTTTGCGTCTTGTTTGTCAAAGACAACTTCGAGTCCACGCAATACACTCTTGAATGCTTCTATGTCAGATCCACACTTCCTGACAAGTGTCTGTTGGTACCTAACTGGCAATTTGGAAAAACAAAATTTGATGATTTCTCCCTTGCTATATGGACTATCTAAAAATTGATTCTTCTTGAGTAAATCATCAAAACATTTGGTTGCGCTCCTTTGCCCGGACACTTCCAGTTCAGGACAAAATATTATTTCCTCTTTAATCCTGTCTTGCGTTTCCTTTGATCAGTAGATCCACAGGAACGCATCAACAAATTCCTGATAAGTCTGACACGTCGCTGCCACACCCCGCATCTTGTCCGCGGCTTGGCCTTCGATGTGTCCACATATGAATTCTAATTTTGCCAGGGTTGGTCATGATGACGGTTATGAATTTGTAAACTGCATCACCCAGCTCTTGGGATGCATCGACCCTTCATTATCTCTGAACTTTTGGAATTTTAGTATCGACAGGAAGTGATTGTGATCAAAATCCTGCTCGGTACTCGCACTGGTGTTGTCACTCGTTTCCGATACTTGCACGTCTGCTGAGTGTCCTGATCTATCTTGCTGATAACTGTGATGTGCTCCTCTGTATCACAGTAGTAGTGGCTGGCATTCAGCATTCACTCTTCTAAGTGGGCTGCAATTAATGGAGCTGTGTACTCCATTATTGGTATCTGAACGCGCAGTGCTAGTGTGCCCGTTTCGCTCTAGTTTTGCTATCCGACTCTCTACTTCTTTCATTCGTTTCGTGATGTTCGTAACCGCGATATTACCTTGAGTTTTTAAGAACACTAGGGATTTTGAGTGGGCTTGTGTCGCACGTCGCAAGCGCCCTGCTAGTTGAGAAGTTACTTTTGCGATTTGCATTGCCCCTGTTGCTGCCGTTTTGGCTAGGCCTGCTACTTTTTGTGCTACCATTGATATTTGTTTTGCTTCTCCACATTCTTTCTTTATCGTTAGTAATTCCCCACGAATTTCCCCTATATGCGAAATTATTGCCTGAGTGTGCTTCTTACGCTGTTCGTCAGCTTCTTCCTTCTCCTTCTTACGCTGTTTCTCATCTTCTTCCTTCTCCTTCTTCCGTTGTTCATCAGCTTCTTTTTTCATTCATAGTAGGAAGCTCAGTATTGGGTTAATGTCATCTTTTTGATCCTCGTTGCTCATGGGCGATGAAACTCTGGACATCTGGGCGCTAGAGCTCTGACGTGACGGAGCTGGCCTCTGTCTGCTCTCGTTCGTTTGGCTATAGACTTCTGCTACTGTCTCGACCTGTGTGCCTGTCTCTGTTTCATCCTCTACCTCACTATCATAATCACGGCCGCGACGTTGCTCTAAGATCGCGTCCAAATCACCTTCCTCATCAATGAGCCTATCGTCCTGTCCTGCTAAAAATGTGCCCATCTCATCTCCGAACCTATCCCCGTCAGCAACCTGCCCCTTATCCATTATGCTATCCTCTTTTGTTTAAGCTTCCCACCGCTAATAGTCGTGCCTTACTTCTCGTGATCATTCATAAAAAACAAATGTATCTAAAATGCACGATAAAAATAATCTACTCCCTATATTTTTACACATAGACATAAAATTTCAACAACGCCGTTCCAACGCCGTAATTACATGCACGATTTGTTGTGGTACAAAAACCGCACACAAACCTGACAAAGTGTGATGTGGTATGGACACCACATCAAAGAAACACAAAGAACAAAGAACGAACAAAAAAAAATATATACACTGAAAAGAAAACCGGAACCATGCGCCGCTACTTAAAAACAAATTGCAGAACTTCAAGAAAAAGAACTTGGGTATTAATCATTAAAAAAGTAGAGAAAAAAATTTGAATGTTACTACTTAGAATACTGTTGCTTATCAGTGGTTCACAGGAAAGATCCTGGCTTTAAAAGGATGGAAATTAATTAGATAGAGGAAAGTTTCAATAACGTAGTGAAAAATGAGAGGGTTGCTCTACCGATTAACAGAATGAAAGTTCTGTCCAAAATAACAATTTGATTTATTATGACTAAACTCAAAATAATAAACAAAACACTTGAAACATTTACAATACATCAAACTGGATACTCAAATAAATGCTGTGAAGGTGAGGTTGTCCATAAACTAGATTGTGACATTTATGACCAAGTGGTATGTGGAGCCAATTCCTTGCAACACAAATCTTAAGAGAAACACCCAGCCAACCCAACATTAATTGCTGCTACAGTAGTGAGAACTCAGGCAATGAACATCGAAGACAGAAACACGTAAGAAAAGACGGGAACAGGCGCACTCTCCTGAGCTCTGATTATCACAGAGCAAATTCCCTAATCTGCCGGTGCTGCCGACATACATTACCAAACTGTCTTCTTAACAGCAAGGACACGATCTGGCGTACCGCAAGCGATGGCTGGTTGCTACGACATCCTGTCGTGGTGATGATAATGTCGTGAGTATAGCCCTAAACAAATTATCCTGATCTGGTTGCTCCAGACGAAAGACTTCCTATCAATACAAATGCGCCTCTGAGGGAGACGAAGAAGGCTCGCCACACAATCACTGATGGTACAGTGATTGATTTCAACAAGCGAAGTCACACAGTAACTCCGATACAGTCAACTTTAGCCAAAACTGCTCAAGAGGGACAACATAGGCCACTTGTATGCAAAACGCTCAATTGCCAACTGTACTCGGAAAGTTACATTTAAGTCGAAATTTCAGCAACTTCGTCAAACAGTTACAATTAAATGAAAGTATATTAGACAGCCAACGGAAGGCGGGCTGTCCAGAGCAGCGAGAGCTCAGTCTTGTAACCTACCCCGACCGAAAAGCGAGAGCTGACCTCTCTCAAGAACACCCGTACAAGCCGAACAAAGAACATTCTCGCCCCCACGACAGTGGTCGTGGTTAAGCGTTCCAATCAGCAACTCGAAAACCGGCGGAAAATTCCCCTCTATTGCCGATGCAGTACTATTCCACCGATGGAGATACTTGGCGCCAATTTCTGCGCCGATTTTGCTACGTCACGGAGCTATTCCCTGAGCAAGCCAATCACAGTTATGATTTTGCAGAAAACGTGGGAATTTGCCCTCCAAGACTACCTGGGAACACAAGTCATTCCCACGCCTCACTGGTAGCCCCCCAGAAACTGTTTTCACCAAGTTTCTGGAAAGTAACGGATTCTCTAGCCCAGCCGCTCCGTCAGTCCCCTGTGGGCGTGTCGCCGCCGCTCTTATGACAATGTCAGCGTCTGGAAAGCATCCACTCGACTCCCTCAAACGCGTCGGCTTAACCTTTTCAAGATCAGCAGTACCCGCCTGTCACCAGACCACCCGGGTGACGAGAGATGCTGTGTGGGAAGTCCGCGTGTGAGGGAATAGCGACTTTTCACAGCATGCAATTAGAGAGGAAAATCGAATTACTCAGAGTAAGATAGAAATATGAGAGGGGGCTCATTCCACCTCTCAAGCTAATCGCAAACCCTTTTTGCAAATTTATCAAAAAGTATCTTAAACCACAGGTGTGTTCCAGTGCGACATTGTGTCAAAATTTAAAATCAATCAGTCAAGAACTTTCGAGATTTGCTACTGTGAAAATGTTCGGCTCTGGCTCCTTCCTCGCAGACCTGCTAAAACAACAGTTGTCCTCTACAGAATTTCTGTAAGGTACTATTCGACTCCTGATTCTGACAATTTGGGGAAATGTTTAACTAGACTAGTCTGAATGTTACCTGTCGTCAATTATTACTGCAAGGTACTGGTAGGCTCAGCTTCACGAAACATCTCTTTTCTGCTTTAATACATCATAAAAATGACTATGCAAGTACAGCTTACGTTCGTTTGCCTCGAACAAGCACAAAACACAAAATTTCTGATTATTTGTCAAATTTGCTTAAATATTAATTCTGCAGTTGCAGAAAAGGTCTCATCGATGGATCGAGTCAGGCTCCAGCTCTCAGGTGATATACGACTATACAGCGGCAAGTTAAGTGTTTATCTTTTTCTGTGTTTTCGTCGTGGTATATGTATTAAACTTCGTGCGTGTTTTTCTGTTTAAGAGGCAAAACGTCGCGTTTTTGTAAGTGTAAATTCATTTAGTCTGTAACGCAGTAGCTGCTCACTGAAGAGGCAGCTACAAAGTTCATTAAGGCATCAGCATCAATTGGTGACACACCAGGAGAGTAGCAAGTCACATAACTAGAATTCTGTCTGCTTTTATAGTTTGCTTCTTCAGTCTCGCTAGGACGGCTAGGATGTGTGCATGCTGTGTGCGGAAGCAGGAGGAGCTGGCCGCAGTTTGCATACAGCTGAATGCGCTTTTGGCTAGGTCAGTCACCTTCAGACTACTGCCTCGGTGTGTGCGGTGGCGGAGAATGTGGTACGTCGCATAGGACACCAGAGCCCACAGGCTCTACTTCCGAGGCGCCTCCTAGTGCACCCGACACGGTTGATCTGCCCTCAAAAATGGGTGAGTGGTGGGTGGGAAGGCGCTCGCGTTGCTCAAGGCGGAGAGCCAATTTCGAGACTGACCGCCTGGTCTCACCCATTCACCCCGTGAGTGGACCACTGGCCACTCCTTCAGAAGGGCCCGAGCAGGCACACGGGGAAAGAGGTTTACTAGTTATTTGGTGCTCTAATGTTAGGTGCGTTATTGAGCCCCTTAGGTAGATAGCGTTCAGAGATGGAAAGAAAGGCAGTGTGCCCTCATTATGTCTGCCGCATCCGAGATGTGGTGGCGGCCTTGCCTGTGGCTATCGAGCGTGCATGATGCAGTCGTCTGCAAGTTGTGACTGACGTCGGCACTAACGACGCATCTCACGTGGGTTCTGGGGCGATCCTCAGTTCGTACAGGCGGCTGGCCGAGGTGGTTAAGATTGCTGGTCTCTCGCGTGGGGTGCAAGCAGAGCTCGCAATTTGCAGCACTGTTCCCAGAGTTGCTCAGGGTCCTTTGGTCTGCAGCCGAGTGGAGGCTCATGGACTATGTGACGGACTTCTAGACCTGTGTTATCGTGTGGGGACTTGAAAGACCCCCCTCGATAGGTCAGGGGTGCACTACACAAAGAAAGCAACTACTCGGACTGCAGAATATTTATGGGAGTGCCCATTGGGGTTTCTTAGGCTCGGCAGTAGTTTGAGGTGCTCTGATGAACACTCGCCAGTCAATATGCAACAAGGGAAGTCAGTGTTCAGAATAAAGATACTGCGACTGTCATAATTTTATTAGTAAACTGTTGAAGTATTCATAACAAAGTTCCCGGATTTACAGCCCTCCAGCAAGGGTCTCGTCCTCACATTATTCTTGGGACTGAGAGCTGGCTGAAACCCGAAGTGCAAAGCTCTGAGATATTTAGCTAGTCGTGGAACGTATATTGGAAAGACAGATTACAAACCATAGGAGGGGGAGTGTTTATTGCAGTTGACAAAATTTTGTCTCTAGTGAGGTCTTAGTTGAGTCACAGGTGTAGGTGAAACCAGGTTAATTGTTAGATATTTTTAGCGATCACCCGATTCTGCTGTGACAGTTCTAGAGTCATTCAAAGAAAGTCTAGGGTCATTAGCGCGTAAATACCTATATCATACAGTACGACACTATTGACCATTAAAATTGCTACACCACGAAGATGACGTGCTACATACGCGAAATTTAACCGACAGGAAGAAGATGCTGAGATATACAAATGGTTAGCTTTTCAGAGCATTCACACAAGGTTGGCGCCGGTGGCAACACCTACTATGTGCTGACATGAGGAAAGTTTCCAACCGATTTCTCATACACAAACAGCAGTTGACTGGCGTTGCCTGGTGAAACGTTGTTGTGATGCCTCGTGTATGGAGGAGAAATGCGTACCATCACGTTTCCTACTTTGATAAAGGTCGGATTGTAGCCTATCGCAATTGCGGTTAATCGTATCGCGACATTGCTGCTCGCGTTGGTCGAGATCCAATGACTGTTAGCAGAATATGGAATCGGTGGGTTCAGGATGGTAGTACGGATCGCCGTGCTCGATCCCAACGGCCTCGTTTCACTAGCAGTCGAGATGACAGGCATCTTATCCGCATGGCTGTAACGGATCGTGCAGCCACATCTCGATCCTTGAGTCAACATATGGGGACGGTTGCAAGACAACAACCATCTGCACGAACACTTAGACGACATTTGCAGCAGCATGGACTATCTGCTCGGAGACCATGGCTGCGGTTACCCTTGACACTGCATCACAGACAGGAGCGCCCGCGATGGTGTACTCAACGACGAACCTGGGTGCACGAATGGCAAAACGTCATTTTTTCGGATACATCCAGGATCTGCTTACAGCATCAAAATGGTCGCATCCGTGTTTGGCGACATCGCGGTGAACGCACATTGGAAGCGTGTATTCGTCATCGCCACACTGAGTGACGGTATGAGGGGGCCGTTGGTTACACGTCTTGGTCACCCCTTGTTCGCACTGACGGCACTTTGAACAGTGGACGTTACATTTCAGATGTGTTACGACCCGTGGCTCTACCCTTCATTCGATCCCTGCGAAACCCTACATTTCAGCAGGATAATGCATGACTGCATGTTGCAGGTCCTGTACGGGCCTTTCTGGATACAGAAAATGTTCGACTGCTGCCCTGGCCAGCACATTCTCCAGATGTCTCACCAATTGAAAACGTCTGGTCAATGGTGGCCGAGCAACTGGCTCGTCGCAATACGCCAGTCACTACTCGTGATGAACTGTGGTATTGTGCTGAAGCTGCGTGGGCAGCTGTGCCTGTGCACGCCATCCAAGCTCTGTTTGACTCAATGCCCAGGCGTATCAATGCCGTTATTACGGCCAGAGGTGGTTGTTCAGGGTACTGATTTCGCAGGATCTATGCACCCAAATAGCGTGAAAATATAATCACATGTCAGTTCTAGTATAATATATTTGTCCAATGAATACCGTTTATCATCTGCATTTCTTCTTGGTGTAGCAATTTTAATGGCCAGTAGCATAGTTGAAGGCGACTTTAGTGTACCGAGTGTAGACGTGCCTGGGGGGGGGGGGGGGGCACTGGCAGAAAGTCATGCAAAATACTTTTGAACGTGTTTTCTGAGAACTGTTTTGAGCAGCTAGCTCAGCAACCCACACGCAATGGAAATGTCTTAGACTTTGTGACTTCAAATAGGCCACACCTTATCACAATGTCAGTATAGAAACGGCGATTAGGGATCATGATGTCATTATAGCAACTACGTGCGCCCTACTTAGCCAGCTGGCACGGTAGCTCAGCGTGTTCGGTCAGAGGGTTAGCTGCCCTCTGTAATAAAAAAAACTGAGTTAATCGATCACGAACGAACATAAACGGATGTCTTACGACGTCCACCCTGAGCAAATTCAACGAACAAAAGCGAACAAAATGACACTAGGAAAAAAAAAAAAGCTGAGTGGTACCGTGCTTGCCTCCCATGCAAGCTGGCCCGGGTTCGATTCCCGGCCGAGTTGGAGAATTTATCCGCTTGTGGACTGGGTGTTGGGTTGTCCTCATATGTATTATGAGATTAGGAAATGAGACACTCAAAGTAGTAGATGAGTTTTGCTATTTGCGGAGCAAAATAACTGATGATAATCGAAGGAGAGAGGGTATAAAATGTAGACTGGCAATGGCAAGAAAACCGTTTCTGAAGAAGAGAAATTTGTTTACATCGAATATAGATTTAAGTGTCAGGAAGTCTTTTCCAAAAGTATTTGTATGGAGTGTAGCCATGTACGGATGTGAAACATGGACGATAAACAGTTTAGACAAGGAGAGAATAAAAGCTTTCGAAATATAGTGCTACAGAAGAATGCTGAAGATTAGATGGGTAGATCACGTCACTAATGAAGAGGTGCTGAATATAATTGGGGAGAAGAGGAATTTGTGGCATAACTTGACCAGAAGAAGGGATCGGTTGGCAGGACATGTTCTGAGGCATCAGGCGATCACCAATTTAGTATTGGAGGGCAGAGTGGAGCGTAAAAATCGTAGAGGGAGACCAAGAGATAAACACACCAAAGAGATTCAGAAGGATGTAGGGTGGAATAGTTACTCGGAGATGAAGAAGGTTCCACAGGATAGAGTAGCATGGAGAGCTGCATCAAATGAGTCTCTGGACTGAAAATCACAACAACAACATGTAATAAAAATCATTAAATATCAAGATTTGGTCACGTGATCGAAAAAGCTCTGATATTGGCTCAACCTCTGGTGACGTGACGGACTAGGAGTAAGACGAAGCAATAGGTGTGTCACAGAAGTGTTTGCCGAAGTTACAAGGCTTTACGTACTTCTTTCACAAACAATTTAGCCATTTATGATGGGAAACACAATTACAACTTCTAAGTAACAATAGAAATGAATTTTGTGAACCCTGATAGGGAAAACTTTGCGAAACTTCATGCGTTTATGCTCCTTATTTAGAGCTGCTGTATGTGCAACGAAGGACCTTGCGTGGATGAAGTTAGAGAAGCTTTTATAGTTAGTAATTTTTCTCTGTTGGATGGTGTGGAATAACAAAGATAGCATTTTGGGTTGATAGTCGTGAATGGGTTCTGAGGGATGCGGATCTGTTTCGGACAGCTGTACTTGTTTGTAGTTTGGGGATGCACCACAATGCAGTAGCAAAATCTTCGTCCTTCCCGCAGTTCCTGTACTGTCATTTATACTACCTTGTGCTGCAGGAGCAGACTTTGTATGGCGTCGAACTTACACTTCCTACAGCCGGCCGCAGTGGCTGAGCGGTTCTAGGAGCTACAGTTTGAACCGCGCAACCGCTACGGTCGCAGCTTCGAATCCTGCCTCGGGCATGAATGTGTGTGATGTCCTTAGGTTAGTTAGGTTTAAGTAGTTCTAAGTTCTAGGGGACTGATGACCTCAGCAGTTAAGTCCCATAGTGCTCAGAGCCATTTGAACCATTTTTTTTTACACTTCGTACACTGTTGGCGGAGCTATGACAACATGTTTCAATTTCAACCGAATGGCCAAAACATTGTCCCGTCGCACTAACTCAGGTCACTCTGTTTCAACACGGGTTGCAGAAGGTGGTAGATATATCTCTCTCCGACTTCTGCTCAGTTCCGACTTAAATTGGATCGATTACATCCTCAAAGCTGCAGAAATGGCAGCAGTTGCAAGAGGCATAGCGACTATCTAAAATTTTACTGTAGTTGATAGGTTCGAAAAAGGTGACTCGTTTTAGAATATGAGAGTTCCAGTAACATGATTCACTAGTGGCTGTAATCATTAAAGGACTTCTCCATACTATCCAATACAGGTATGTGGTTGAATGGAAAGACTTGATTCTTAATACCAGACAGCATTTCTACCAGAGAGTGTAACACTAGAGAGCCCGCATCTCGTGGTCGTGCGGTAGCGTTCTCGCTTCCCACGCCCGGGTTCCCGGGTTCGATTCCCGGCGGGGTCAGGGATTTTCTCTGCCTCGTGATGGCTGGGTGTTGTGTGCTGTCCTTAGGTTAGTTAGGTTTAATTAGTTCTAAGTTCTAGGGGACTGATGACCATAGATGTTAAGTCCCATAGTGCTCAGAGCCATTTGAACCATTTGTAACATTAGAGATGTGAAAGGCTAGTGTACATTTCTTACGACCTCAATCAGCACACAATCTACTGTTTGTGACCCTTCTCAGTCAACCTTCGCCTATAGCCCATTGGATATATCACAGAACCTCTGACAGCATTGGGACAAAGTGTGTTACAAATACTGGAGAAATATCTAGCGGCAGCATGAGGGAGTTGCAAATACCGATTTCATACCATCTTCCTTAGCCGAATTACTTACAAAATTCAGTGATTTTATCACGAGGTTGCATCGTGGGCTACGTGTAATAGCACTGCTGGTCTGATAATATACAATTCTGCAATCGCCATCTGTATTCAGTGTCGCGGTATTTGTCTGGAAAAACCAGTTCGTTTGGAGGTAATGTTATACGACGATTTATAAAGCCAGTATAGCTTTTGTCATGAATATTTGTGTGCACCTGTAAAACCAAGACTGCCTGTGATAGGAATATGGTCGTGTTTTTTTTTGCCTGTGATAGCTATATGGTCTTTTTTTTTTTTTTTTTTTTTTTTTTACGTTTTGCAGTTTGTAAGACGATTATTGTGATAGCAATATGCTCGTGTTTTTTTTTTTTACGTCTTGCAGTTTGTAAGACGATTATGTCTCTCTTTCTAAGACACAGTGATATCTCTCTCCTGAAAAACGTATGAGACATGTTCACCCATCGTTGATTTTCGGTGAGCATTATTTCGTATCGCTGGCAATCAGTTATTGTCCAAGTATTATACTTAGTAGTAGGGGAAGCGTGATAGGTTCGCCTTGAGTATCAGGCTTATAAAGTATGCGTACGTCTGTGTTCCAACATGCGCAGAGAAAATGAATATGTCCTGCTATAATGAAGTTCTGGATTTGACGTGGAATACTGTAACAGCAAAGGGAAGATTATGTCAAGTCATAAGAATGGTAGAGATATTTTTATTTCCAGAGCCACAGCCGTCAGCAGGTTGTATTTCCGATACTTCGCTCATTGTCTAATGTCGTTCAATTTAGACCACAGTCGCAATATTTACTTGTAAAGACAGTGATAAAATATATATGTGGCGGGTTTACTAGGATGATTCTGCCTATGGGTGCTTGGCGTGCAGTGACGGTGACCAGTGGCCGGAATGATTCACGTTTCCGGCTAACGGTAGGACCTGTCCAAACGGAGAGGCCCGTTGGGGTGCAAGAATGTAGCTGACTTAAACGTGTTGTCCTCTAGACGGCCGAATAGCATACTAATACTTAGTATGTGTTGGACAGCTTTCGTGATCGCGTGGGAATTTATGGAGATTCAATATGGAAGTGTGTTTATGCTGGACCATTATTCTCTCCCATGTAAATTGTCCAGTTGACTGCTTCTACACATTTCACGCTTTTATTTAGTTGAGGGGACATCGATAGTGGTGTATGCTTCTAGCAGGTGCAAGACAACTGGAAGACACGTTTGCTGGTTCTCTAGACATGAGAAACATCTTGGTTGACTTTGTAAATTATAAGAATGATTTGAAATCTGTTACATCACCGACATCGTTATTCGAGAGTGGAAATATCAGTTTCCTCTACTTTTATTCGAGTTCTCACGTCAAGGTCTTCGCAGACAGCATAAGTTTCTTGTTACTCAGTGGTTTAATGCGCGCTACACCTTGCTAAAGTTTCGGGTTTCTAGAGAAATAATTTCCAGTCTATATCTTCGCAATTATACTGTGCGAGCAATACAACTACTATGCAACCTATATTGCTGTGTGCTTGAAATCGAGAAGTATCACGTGAATGTATGATATTCTGGCAAACCATGTGAAATTACATATGTTCCTATAATCCCAGAGTCTGGAGATGAGAAAGCAAGCAAGCATGCAAGCGAGTCAGGGCCACAAACACTAACGTCTTTGTGTCCAGGGGGGAAGCAAGCCTGTCTTTGTACAAAATTCTTCGCGGTATATGTATGTGTGTCTGGTGGTCGCTAATGTGTGTCCTATCGTGAAAGAGGTATAGATTCAGCACATCGATAGCTGTAAGGGGGATGAAAGATTTTCTTAATCTGGAAAATTATGTGTGCTATAGATACTGAGATTCTTTCCAGAACCACGTCCATCAAGAGGAGACATTTCCAGTTCATTGCTCAGTGTCAGACTATGGCAGCAATCCTAATATTTAATTGTAGTTACACTGGCAAATGAGTGGCTGGTTCGCAATATTCTTGTAAGCCTGGAGATTGCCCTAGAAGGCACAGCAGCGAGTAAGCAGGTTGGGGGCCAGAAACAGTAATGCCTTCGTGTCAAGGGGAACCGATCCAGCCTTTGTACAACAGTTCTGAGGGTGACTTTGGTCCACTGAGGGCGCTCACGTCATGTGTCGGGAGTGGATGACTGCTCGCCTTCACAGGAAATACCTAGTGCAGCGAGGAGTATACCTACGGTGCATGTGCTTATGCTGTCAGTCTTCTCGGTATATGTACGAGTGTCTGGTGATCGATAGCTATATGCATGATGCTAAAGGGGCCAATTTGTATGGCGCAGGATACTAATTCTATGTTTACCACTTCGACACGGTATGCGGTGATATATTGCCAGATTGGAGATCGGTTTCACGCTCTAATATTCAAGTCTCCATTCTCAGTGGTAGAGCAGTGTAATTGAGTAAGAGTCTTTCCATATTTGACGATCTGTAGGTGACTTTGCAGGGTTTAATTGTCGGTGCAATATGGCGATGTATACAAAATAGTTTTTCGTCGCTGAAAGTATCGTCTGCAGAAAGAAAAAAAGGTGGACAGTGCTTCCACACCAGCGGCATCAGTAATTTGGCGGACAAATTCAGTAAGAGCCAATGATAATGCTCAATTCATTCACAAGACATCTATTGTGCCAGGACATAGGGCCCTCTACATAGCAGTCAGAACATTTACATTTCAGAAATGTTTGTTGAAAGCATGACTTAACAATTTCCAGGAAGGGTAACATGTGATGGACAAGGTGCTATGTTAGGATCATCAGGAAGAATGCATTCGGTGATATTCGGGCTATTTTCGTAAACTGGTCCTGTTAGGACAAGAATTTCCATGCAGGCAAGCTGAGACATCACAAAAGCTCCTACAAAAGCGACGGTTAACTAGTTCTGCAGAACTTAATCAATTCTGGGAAGAGGCTGGATCCACAACTCTGCATTATCTCGTCAGCAGCCGTGCCTAGGTGAACACGTATTTTGACAAGTATCTCTCAAGTGTCATGTATGAAAGGGATGCCACCGCCTCATCTTTGCAGGACCTGAAGTGACACCTGTGTGTGGTTCAGCACCTGATGGTCGCATCGTCACTTTGTGTGGCCGCTGGTGCATCGTGAGTCATGGCCGCATGCGTGGTTCAGTGCACAGGGGATGGTGGGTGGTGCGTGGTTTGCGATCGATTTTGAACTGCGTAATTACGTGTGTTGTGTGTTGCATGATGGTATTCCTTGCGCGATCAATTTAATTACTTCTTACAAGACCTGCATTTTCCCAAACAGCATAGAATGATGAGCAACTGGGGTCCAACCCCTGCAGACTGATTTTTTTATATTTCAAAAAACAATATACCCTTGAAATTCCTTCATGAGATCCTTCCTCTCCACCACAGAGCCACCAATTTCCTGGTAGGGGAGGGGGCAAGGGGGATGGTAATGGGGTGGTGGGGGTGGTGATCGATTTCCTGCAAAATTCTTAAAATAAAGAAATAAACTGTATTCCATATGCTGCCTTGAATTCTCAAAATTCTTTAAACAAACAATATTGTCTTAATTGTTTAAACAATATTCCATACACAGTAATCGATTTCTGGACAAAATCTTTAACTAAATAAATAAACTATATTCCATACGCTGCCATAAATAACTAAACAATATTCTATATAGTGTCTAAATTGTTTAAACAATGTTCTACACACTAAAATCTAATTCCCTCCAAATGACCGATCAACTGAGTCTTTTTCCCTGCAATATCTGAGATGGAGGGTGGGAAGGGAGGGGGTTCACCAGAGGGGTAGAGGTTAATTAATTGACCAATTTAATTAAGTAGTCAATCAAATTGATAAGAGTTAGAGAGGCTATCCAATTACTCAGACCTGAAAGTGTACCTGTAGCAGCGAGTGGTGAGGTTTCCTGAGGGGGGAGGGGAGTGGGATGGGGTGCGGTAAAAATAGGTCAAGTGCCTGTCATCCAAAAGGAATAATCCTTTTAGCAGAACAATAGGCTAAGGACCTATAAATCAAAGGAGACAATAGGTTAATGACCTCTCAATGAAGGAGAACAATAGGTTTACCCCTGAGCCCATACCTGCCTCTTATATAGGCAACCCGTAGTAACAAAATGTGCTTGTTATCTCTTTGGTCCACTGCTAATGATAATCAAAATGTTCCTCTGTCGATAGACTGAGCTAACTGCAGTCCAAACTGAATTTCAGTCAGGTTAGTTATTCATCATCTACTGTGTTAGGTTACATTAGGTTCAGAACTTTTTACCAGCTCCATGTCTTCTCACAAAGCAAAAGCTGAATATATTTTGATATAAATTCTTCTTCTTCTTTTTCTTGTGCACTTGTCCTGCATCAGCACAGGGTCTGTTTGGTTATTAACGGATTTGGGATGGTTAATTTTAAGGGGTAGCCAGATATCCAGCGTGACGCCTCCTCGTTACACATCGGGACGAAATACGTTTATCTCAACTCTCTGCATGTTGTGTTACTCATGTGTATCTGAGCGAAAGTTTTCTAAATATTTGAGAGTTGTGTAACTGTGACGGAACTTGTATACCAGCCCGATATTCACGTAATGGGACGTTGGAAACCAACTAGATACCACATGCAGGCTGGCCGATACGCCGACCCTCATTTTTAATCTGCCGGGTGGATTCGATCCCGGGCCGGTGCACGTCCCCGTCCCAGAAGTGGCGCTTTAATAAGCATGGATATTTGGGCTGATATACACAGTCCAGTCACTTTAATGTAACTTTCTGTCATAAGCCTAAATAACCACCTTTTGCAGTGCATGCGTGCAGGAAGGGAGTCAGTGAGTTTCTCGAAAGAACCGACATGTTTATGGAGCCATGCCAACCGCATTCCCGTGGTCAACTGACATAGGTTTCTCGGTGATCGAGGTGGTCCCATAGATTCTAGACTGGATTTTAATCCAGGGAGTACAGTACACTCATTCTGGTGCACTCCCAACCGCACATTTAGACTGCGAGCTGAGTGACAAGTTGCGTTGCCCTGCTGGTAGATACCATCGTGCCAAGGAAAAAACAAACTGCATGTAGGGGTGGACATGGTCCCCAATGATAGATGCTTACTTGTGTTGATCCACTGTGCCTTCCCGAAAGATGAGATTAGCCAGGGAACGCCACGAAAACTTTCCTCAGACCGTAAGGCTCTCTCCTCCAGCCTGGACCCTTCCGACGATTATTGTAGGGCCGTACACGCCGACGGCCATCTGTCTGATGGGACATAAAACGTGATTCATCTGAAATCCCAACTGTTTCCACTTAGTGGACTTCCAGCTGCCGTACTGGCGTAGAAATTGCAGCCTTCGTCGTCGATGAATAGCAATCAGTATGGATGCATGAACCATGTGCCTGCTGTGGAGGCCCATGCGCAGCAACATTTGCTAAACAGTTGTTGAGGAGACACTGATGGTAGTCCTTTAGTTCTTCTCGGTGGCCAGTTGTATTCGTCCGTACACATTCACCCATGTCATTTATGACCCATGGTGCACCACAGCTGCTTCGGCGCCGGTTTTGGATAGCGCCGTTTTACCCTGCATGGTATACCTTAACCACAGCGGCACGCGAACAGTTTACGAACTTATCCGTTTCGGAAATGCTTCCACCCTTGTCCCAAAGGGCAATGTTCATGCCATATAAGCAATACTCATGGCAACACATGAAAGCATGTTCCAGCTTCTTGTCACAGAGCCAGCACCCAGATAAATCGCTCCGTTTCCGCATTAGGACGACGACTGCACTGTTTTTCCCGTCCCTCCGACAGGCTTTATATAGCCTCCACTGTTACTGCTCCCACCTTCTGTCTGTGAGTGGTTATCATACGCTGACGTCGAACATAGGCGGTCGTCAAAATAATGTGACTGGACCGTGTATTTTGATGTACATTAATTCAATAAATAATTGTTTTTATTTCTCATGTGTTGCCGCAGGTACTCTGTTTTAGGTATAGTGCCCTGTCACACGACGGTGGTATGCGTACGTGTATGTCACTTTCCTATAGTCACGTAACTCTGAGCTGGGAGTCAGCCACCTTTATGTTTGTAACCTTGACCTAAGTTGTAGGTCATTACAACACAACTTAAGCACGTTTTTTGGATACCTTTGTGGAAAATTTCTGCATCAACGTTAACGAGCGTTTTATCACTGCACTCGTGTTTTCAAAAGTTGCTAATGCCGTTAAAGATGTATGTCCTACCTTTTAACAAATTTACTTACCTGAATATCTCGGTTGATGCAAGGAAAACAAACTTAATTGCTCTTCCGCATACTATCGTTATCCAAAGACCTCGTTTCGATATCTTGAACCGTTCACGAAATTAAAAGATTACAAGTTCTAGGTGACACCTTTGTATAGCCGCTAGAAATGACATACTTGTCATAGGGCAAATATGTTCTCATTTTATCGTTATTATGATTAAGGTCTCTTTTTCCTTGGAGGGAAAGGGAATCAAACGCTGACCAGACGTAGAAGAAGAGGAGGTATGACTATATGCTGTAAATTCACACTATTGATCGGAATTTTACCCTCCGAAAATGCTATTGGGGCGTCCTAGGAGAGCTCCATAAGTATTTTTAGGAAATAGATCCATATTACAAAAAATGATGCTGAATGTAATTTACAGTGCCGCCATTTCTACTTATCACCCACCATTACAGGAAACACTCTATCCTTACTATTAATCTACCTGTATGAAAAGCCATTCGAAATTCCAACAACTGCGAACCTAGCCTAAATAAATACCTCTACTAACCCAAATCTATTGAACTCACTTAACCAGCTAAATTCTACGCAACACTGTTAGATAAGCATGAGATACCTAATGCACACGTCTAGCAGTTGCGAGAAACCAATCAACAGTGCATGCTTGTGGCAGTGACTCCCTGACCCGCTGTTGTCACCGTAATCCTCGTTGCTTAGATAATCTTTTACTCCCACTGACGTAAGGTATTCAGTCTATCCCACGCCAGCCACTCATTCTACCAGCCTAATACAGAAAGGGCAGCCAGCTGCTACCATCACTCATAGCACATCAACTACAAAATCTGGCGATAGTTAGGAACATTCCCTACAAAGATGCATGGTGTGAGTGAATCTTCGGCGAGGAGGACGTAGCGAGCAGAGAGTTTACGATTGCCTCTTCACTATAGACTACAAATTCGTTGTGCTTACTTATAAGTGAAATCCTTCATATATTTTACAAATCTACTCCTGCCCATTTAAAGTTGGTTATATCTACCACTTATTTTCTTTTGTGATAATTCCATTACCATTCCTTCTGGGGTAATAAACAAGCATATCAAGCTTATCTGTTGCGGATGTTTAAGAACAAGTGAATGTTTATACAATATGAACAGAGAACTCTGCCAATTTTTATTTTATTTTTGGGCGTTCGTATAGAAAGTTGCAAATTGCTGCAAACTTTATTTATTTTATTTTTGGGCACTTATGTTAAACCCAGTTTTCATTAAATATTTGTGCCCATACATAGATTGTATTATATGTTGATATAAGAAAGGAAATAAGACAGCAGCTCATTTGCAGTTTTGTTTTTAAATGTAAAGTTCATGTACACATAAAAAGCTGCAGTTTTGCGCAAATATTATAGCTTCATTTTATTTTTTCTTCTGGGTACATTTTAACGACAGTTTGGATTAAAGTAATTGCCAATACGTCGGGTGCGATTCATGCAAACAAAAACAAGTAATGCCTCTGAGCAAAGTATGTTATATCTTTGAATGAAGCTTTTTGTAAGAAACGACAGCTGTACGGCACTTCCTGGATGCTTGCAAAGTTTCGTAACTATCGGTATACATGTAGTACTGGATGCAACAGCCACCACAGAACTGCGTCGGTAGACCAGACTCAGCGTAATCTCGTCACCCACGGTCCCGCACCCAGCCCTGTCAGTTCTCAACGCGGAAAGCGCTGACGCGAAACATTTTCGTCACGACGGTGAAGGCAGACGCCGCCAGATAGGTTATCAGCGGTCGCTCACTCAAATGCTGAGTGTAAGAACTGCAGGCTGCGGCCGCCCACGACTACCACGACTGCCGTCGACCTTCCCAAAAGCATAAGACGTTGGTCCCCAACCAATTTTGTAGCGTCCATTGAAGTATTGAGCCCTTTGGACGTTTTGTTATCTAAGGTTCCACCACTATTAAACTGTATTACAACGAACCTCATGAACCATGGACCTTGCCGTTGGTGGGGAGGCTCGCGTGCCTCAGTGATACAGATAGCCGTACCGTAGGTGCAACCACAACGGAGGGGTATCTGTTGAGAGGCCAGACAAACGTGTAGTTCCTGAAGAGGGACAGCAGCCTTTTCAGTAGACGCAGGGGCAACAGTCTGGATGATTGACTGACCTGGCCTTGAAACACTAACCAAAACGGCCTTGCTGTGCTAGTACTGCGAACAGCTGAAAGCAAGGGGAAACATCAGCCGTAATTTTTCCCGAGGGCATGCAGATTTACTGTATGGTTAAATGATGATGACGTCATCTTGGGTAAAATATTCCGGAGGTAAAATAGTCCCCCATTCGGATCTCCGGGTGGCGACTACTCAGGAGGACACTGTTATCAAGAGAAAGAAAACTGGCGTTCTACGGATCGGAGCGTGGAGTGTCAGATCCCTTAATCGGGCAGGTAGGTTAGAAAATCTAAAAAGGGAAATGTATAGGTTAAAGTTAGATATAGTGGGAATTAGTGCAGTACAGTGGCAGGAGGAACAAGATTTCTGGTCAGGTGAACACAGGGTTATCAATACAAAATCAAATAGGGGTAATGCAGGAGTAGGTTTAATAATGAATAGGAATATAGGGATGCGGGTAAGCTACTACAAACAGCGTAGTGAACGCATTATTGTGGCCAAGATAGATACGAAGCCCACGCCTACCACACTAGTACAAGTTTATATGTCAATTAGCTCCGCAGATGACGAAGAGATTCATAGAATGTATGATGAGATAAAAGAAATTATTCAGATAGTGAAGGGAGACGAAAATTTAATAGTCATGGGTGACTGGAACTCGATAGTAGGAAAAGGAAGAGAAGGAAACGTAGTGGGTGGAATGACAGGAAGGAATGAAAGAGGAAGCCGCCTGGTAGAATTTTGCACAGAGCATAACTTAATCATAGATAACACTTGGTTCAAGAATCATAAAAGAAGGTTGTATACATGAAATAAGCCTGGAGATACTGACAGGTTTCAGATAGATTATATAATGGTAAGGCAGAGATTTAGGAACCAGGTTTTAAATTGTAAGACATTTCCAGGGGCAGATGTGGACTCTGACCACAATCTATTGGTTATGAACTGTAGATTAAAACTGAAGAAATTGCAAAAAGGTGGGAATTTGAGGAGATGGGACCTGGATAAACTGAAAGAACGAGAGGTTGTAGAGAGCTTCAGGGACATCATTAGGGAACGATTGACAAGAATGGGTGAAAGAAATACAGTAGAAGAAGAATGGTTAGCTTTGAGAGATGAAATAGTGAAGGTAGCAGAGGATCAAGTAGGTAAAACAGTGAGGGCTACTAGAAATCCTTGGGTAACAGAAGAGATATTGAATTTAATTGACGACAGGAGAAAATATAAAAATGCAGTAAATGAAGCAGGCAAAAAGGAATAGAAACGTCTCAAAAATGAGATCGACAGGAAGTGCAAAATGGCTAAGCAGGGATAGCTAGAGGACAAATGTAAGGATTTAGAGGTGCATATCACTAGAGGTAAGATAGATACTGCCCACAGGAAAACCAAAGAGACCTTTAAAGGAAAGAGAATCACTTGCATGAATATCAAGAGCTCAGATGGAAACCCAGTTCTAAGCAAAGAAGGGAAAGCAGAAAGGTGGAGGGAGTATATAGAGGGTCTATAGAAGGGCAATATTCTTGAGGACAATATTATAGAAATGGAAGAGAAAGTGGATGAAGATGAAATAGGAGATAAGATACTGCGTGAAAAGTTTGACAGAGCACTGAAAGACCTGAGTCGAAATAAGGCCCCGGGAGTAGACAACATTTCATTAGAACTACTGACAGCCTTGGAAGAGCCAGGCCTAACAAAACTCTACCATCTGTTGAGCAAGATGTATGAGACAGGCGAAAACCCTCAGACTTCAAGAACAATATAATAATTTAAATCCCAAAGAAAGCAGGCGTTTACAGATGTGAAAATTACTGAACTATCAGTTTAATAAGCCTCGGCTGCAAAATACTTACACGAATTCTTTACAGACGAATGGAAAAACTGGTAGAAGCCGACCTTGGGGAAGATCAGTTTGGATTCCGTAGAAATGTTGGAACACATGAAGCAATACTGACCCTACGGCTTATCTTAGAAAATAGATTAAAGACAGGAAAACCTACCGTTCTAGCATTTCTAGACTTAGGGAAAGCTTTTGACAATGTTGACTGGAATACTCTCTTTCAAATTCTGAAGGTGGCAGGGGTCAAATACAGGGGGCGAAAGGCTATTTACAGTTTGTGCAGAAACCAGATGGCAGTTGTAAGAGTCGAGGGGCATGAAAGGGAAGCAGTGGTTGGGAAGGGAGTGAGACAGGGTTGTAGCCTATCCCCGATGTTATTCAATCTGTATACTGAGCAGGCAGTGAAGGAAACAAAAGAAAAATTCGAAGTAGGGATTAAAATCCATGGAGAAGAAATAAAAACTTCGCGGTTTGCCGATGACATTGTAATTCTGTCAGAGACAGCGAAGGACTTGGAAGAACAGTTGAACGGAATTAACAGTGTCTTGAAAGGAGGATATAAGATGAACATCAACAAAAGCAAAACGAGGATAATGGAATGTAGTCGAATTAAGTCAGGTGATGCTGAGGGAATTAGATTAGGAAACGAGACACTTAAAGTAGTAAAGGAGTATTGCTATTTGGGGAGCAAAATAACTGATGATGGTCGAAGTAGAGACGATATAAAATGTAGACTGGAAATGGCAAGGAAAGCGTTACTGAAGAAGAGAAATTTGTTAACATCGAGTACAGATTTAAGTGTCAGGAAGTCGTATCTGAAAATATTTGTATGGAGTGTAGGCATGTATGGAAGTGAAACATGGACGATAACTAGTTTGGACAAGAAGAGAATAGAAGCTTTCGAAATGTGGTGCTACAGAAGAATGCTGAAGATTAGATGTGCAGATCACATAACTAATGAGGAGGTACTGAATAGGATTGGAGAGAAGAGAAATTTGTGGCGCAACTTGACTAGAAGAAGGGATCGGTTGGTAGGGCATATTCTGAGGCATCAAGGGATCACCAATTTAGTATTGGAGGGCAGCGTGGAGGGTAAAAATCGTAGAGGGACACCAAGATATGAATACACTGAACAGATTCTGAAGGATGTAGGTTGCTATAAGTACTGGGAGATGAAGAAGCTTGCGCAGGATAGAGTAGCATGGAGAGCTGCATCAAACCAGTCTCTGGACTGAAGACCACAACAACAATATACAACGATTGTCATTATAGATGTATTGAAGCTATTATCACCTTTGATTATTTACCGAAGTCAGTCCTCGAAACTGAGAACCCAGTCAGCGTAGCCGCAGCTGCAGACAGCGTCACCGTAAGACACTACAGACGCGGGCAATGCTTTGCGCAGGAACTACCAGTGTAAAGACGGTGCACCCTCCACATGTCATGTTGCTAGGCGGGCCATCCTGGCAACCATCCACTGTTCTACTCCGTGACAGAAAGGATGAACAGAGAGGAAAAGCTTGAAGACAATGCTATGGAAAGTAGGGACAAAATACCGCTGCGGAACTATTCCAACTGGCATGCGAGTTATTTGAGACATGCAAAGTACGCTCTGACTTCAATTAGAATGTAACAATTCCTGTACCGAAGAAGGCACTCACTGGCAGATGTGAATGACATTGAACCATAAGTTAAATAAGCTGTGGTCCCACAATACTGACGTAAATTATTTGCGGCAGAATGGATATCAAATAATAGGTGATCTCTAGGAAAACTAGTTAGGGCTCAGGAGAAATGTGGACAAAACTCAATGCAATTTATACTTACGTTAGAATGTAGACTGAATAAACGCAAACCAACCTTTATAACATTTGTAGGTTTAAAGAAAACTATTGCCATGTTTACAGGAATACATTTTCAGAAATTGTAGAGCTATCAGGAATAAAAACAAGCAGTGAAATGTTATCTACAGCTTGTAAAGAAGCTAGATAGCTGGTATAAAAATCGAAGGCTATGGGAGGTAAGCAGTAATTGAGATGTCAGTGAAACGAGACTGTAGCCTATCCTGATGTTACTGTATATCTGTGTTGACAGGTAGTAAACCAAGGAGAAATCAGAGAAGGGGATTAATAGTCAAGGGATCAACTGATGACACTGATGACATTGTAATTCTTTCAAAGCAGCCAGATGACTTGAAAGATCATTTCAATGAAGTATATAGTGTCCTGAAAAGAATAGTTAAAAATGAATTCAGCAAAGGTAAAACAAGTGTAATGGAATATAGTCAAATTAAATCAGGCGTTGCTGAGGGAATTAGAGTAGAAAGTGAGACGCTAAAAGTAGTAGACAGGTTGTGTTATTTAGGCACCAAAATTACTGACGATGGCTGAAGTGGATCGGACATAAAATGCAAATTGGCAATTGTGAGAAAAAAATTTCTGATAAAGAATAATTTATTTACATCGAATATAAATTTAAATGTTAGGAAGTCTTTACTGAAGGTATCTGACTGGATTGCAGCCCTGTACGGAAGTGAAACATGGTCGATGAACACTTCAGACGAGAAGAAAACAGAAAAATTTTAAATATCTCAAAGGAGATTGTTTAAAGTTAGATGGGTGGTGCAGATGACAAACGAAGAGGTTCTGCATCCAACTGTGGAAGCAAGAAATGCATGGCAATACTTTACTAAAAGAAGAAATCGTTTGATAAGACACGCCCTGAGGCATCAAGGTACCATCAGTCTGGTAACAGATGTAAATGTGTGTGTGTGTTGGGGGGAGGTTCAAAAATGATTCAAATCGCTCTGAGCACTATGGGTTTTAACAGCTATGGTCATCAGTCCCCTAGAACTTAGAACTACTTAAACCTAACTAACCTAAGGACAGCACACAACACCCAGTCATCACGTGTTGGGGGGAGGGGGTGGAATTGTACATGGAGAGAAACCTGCGTTCAGAGATTGTTTTTATTCAGGATTCCAATACACCATATTCCCCACTCTTTTGTCTACAAAAGCCTACTTTTCAACATAATCTCCGTTTAATGCGACGGCCTTACGTCACCTTGCTGGGAAGGCCTGTATGCGTGCGTGGTACCACTCTACTAGTCGGCGTCGAAGCCAACGTCTTGTTGCATCAGTAACCTCCACATCCTCCACGTACTGCTTCCCGCGGAATGCACCCTTCATTGGGCCAAATAGATGGAAGTCGGCAGGTACGAGATCCGGGCTGTAGGGGGGATCGGACACGTTTGCGCTACCTTGCTGAGTTGACGACATATTCCTCGCTTAGCAATTCATTGTGCTTTCGTTCACTGCCAGGTCTCCGTAGACATTCTATAAGCGCCTATGAATATTTGCGATGCTCTGGTTTTCCACCAAAAGAAACTCAATGACAGCTCTCTGCTTGGAACGCCCTGTGTTGCAGCCGCCATTTTGAAGGTTACGTATAGCACCACCACCTATCGGAACTTCATGAAACTATAGGCGCTGAAGCGGGAATATTCCACAATGTCCTACAAAAAATTCTGCTTTTTTCAATCGAAACTGTTTCATTACTTATTGAACGCCACACGTGTAATACATGTAGGAGGTTTCAAGTGCATCCGAAAATCAAAGGATCAGACACCTAATTAAAAAAGGAAAATAATAAAATGAAGTAGAACATGCACTTCGAGTATTTAATTTAAAGGACACTTTGGAACTGAATCATTGTATATAGCCTGGTTTCACCTATAACAAATCAATTAGCTGGCAGGCTGAAGAGAATATACGATCCGAATTGCCTAACACACCGAATCTTATAAATTGATATCTCGTCTATAATCTTTTTCAATCATGCCTTGTATATAGACAGAACATACATGAAACAACAGGAGGCGAACCGTGCGAAAGGAGATGCTGGAGGCTTTCTTGAGGACCTTGACAGAATAGGAAACAAGTTTACGACTTATAAATGAAAAACAATATGACGGCTAAAATGTACATGACTAAAAATATGGAACATCCCATAATCTACGCGAGAGGATAAAAATTTTTGATGCAAGGAACAAGCTCCGTTTATGTCCAGGCCTACATCCATACATCGCAAACAATCTTGTGGTATGTCGTGGAGAATACTTTATGTACTACTGTCACTTCACCCCTTCACTGTTCCAGTCGCGAATGGTGCGCTGGAAGGACGATTATTGGTAAGAATGCCCGTCGGCTCGTATCTTTACAATTTTACCTCCACGTGGCGGACGGAACTGCAGTAACCAGACATAAAAGTAACAGAAATCTAAACGAATATTAAAAGTTATGGCCAAAGTAATTGTAGCATACTGGAAGGACGCAAAATGAGAGCAAAAGCTCAAAAGTAATATGAGGAGAAGAAACATCAATGCAACAAGGCGATGCTCCACCTACTGGCAGTGAGACGTCAATCGCTACCGACCCTCCGCCAAGTAATCCTCCGCCAACGACATTATTCAGGTGCGGTATGGAGAGGTGCTGGGTCATTGCATCACTCTTCCATTCCAAGCCAGTTTCTCAGTCCTTAGAGGGACCATTTCTCACCCATGTAGCTCCTTAGTAGACATCATGAGGCTGAGTACATCCCATTGCAGTCCTCCTACCAAGAAAATATCCACGGCGGTATCAGGAACCGAACCCAGATCCTCCACATAGCATCCAGACACGCTAACCACTTACCCACGGACAGCAATGTATCAACGGCAATGTATCATTTGATATGTGAGAATGAAAAAGGTGCCAGAAAAAGGTAGATACAGGTCGAAGCAGACGATGAGAAAACAATAAACAATAGCAAAAAAAAAAAAAAAAAAAAAAAAAAGGAACCTATATATAGCTCTATCACTACTACACTAACCAGTCAACGTTGCGATGGAAACGCCTAACAAGGAATTACAGGGAACCTATAAGGAAGACTAAAGCCAAGAAAGTTTAATGACAGAAATAGATGGAGAGGTAGAAGATGCGATTGTACAAAGCCTCAAAGAAAAATTTTCCTCAGTTGGTGGAATCCCTGTAGAGCTTTACCATATTTTCTTACCACAAATGAAAAGTAAAGATTTATCTGTGTACAATGACTTAACGGATATGAATAATAAAATAAAAACGCTTTTTTTAGACGGAATAACAGTGTTAATTTCCAGAAGTTCTGGAAATACACTGACGGAAAAAATCACAACACTAAGAAGAAGTTGTGCGATATAAACAAAAGTTGGTAGGTGTGTTTTCATATCTGACAGATGATGTCTATTCAAATTTCGCGCCAGTCGGATAAGAATGGCGCTAGTAGCACCACTATGGGCATGAAAATTAGGTTTACTTGAAATACACACTGTAACGGTCATAAGCGTTACTTATATTTGAGATTGGTAGTGGTGAGTTCATGTTAGTCAAGAATGTTTTTAAGGCAACAAAGATGCCATTATCAATACCTCACTGAGTTTGAACAAGGTAGTGTAATAGGGCTACGAGAAGCTGGATGTTCCTTCTGTGATAGTGCAAAAACACTTGGCAGGAATGTAGACACTGTGGATGATTGCTGGCAGCGGCGGTCACGAGAATGTACGGTCTCAAGAAAACCGAGCTTCAGATCGCTACGTGGCACTACCGAGAGGGAAGACCATGGTGTTCGGCGTATGGCTCTGGCGCATTGTATTGCACCTGCAGCAGCAATCTGAGCAGCGGTTGGCATCACAGTGACACAACGAACAGTTATAGGTCGGTTACTACAAGGACAGCTCCGAGTCAGACGCCCTGTTGCGTGCATTCCGCTGCCACCAAACAACCATCATTTGCGACTTCAGTGGTGTAAAGCGAGAGTTCATTGAATGGCAGGGTGGAGGTTTGTTGTGTTTTCTGACGGAAGCTGGTTGTGGCTCGGTCCCAGTAATGACCGTGTGTTGGTTAGAAGGAGACCAATTGAAGGCCTGCAACCAGTCTGTGTGCGTGCTAGATACACTGAATTTACACCTGGAGCTATGGTTTGGTGTGCGATTTCGTATGACAGCATGAGCACTTTCGTAGTTATCCCATGCTCCCTGAGTGCAAATTTATACGTTAATCTGGTGATTCGACCTGTTTTGTCGCCAATTGTGAATAGCATCCCAGGGATTGTTTTCCAGCAGAATGACGCTCGCCTGCATACCGCTGTTGTAAACCAACATCCCCCTCCTAGTGTTAACACATTGCGTTGCCCTGCTCGATCACCAGACCTGTCTTAAGTCGAGCACATACGGGGTATCATTGGACGACAACTCCAGCGTCATCCACAAATAGCATTAACCAACCGTCCCTGCATTGACCGACCAAGTGGAGCAGACGTGGAACTCCATCGCACAAACTGACATCTGCCACATGTACAACACAATACATGCATGTGTGCTTGCTTGCATTCAACATTCTGGAACTCATAGCGGTTATTAATGTACGAGCATTTCGCATCTGCAATGGCTGATCGCGCAGATGCATTAACCTGTCATCGTGCAATGTTAATCATTTAAATGTGATCCAGAAATTTCATTACGCCACATTAGTTATGTTTGTTGTTGCGATTTGTCTTCTGTGAGTAGAAAACAACTGCGAAGCTAAGACCAACTGCATTATTGAACAAAAGGAATAAAATATGGAGAATACCGTTACACAACTAAAAGCGTTAATTAATACATTAGCAGGTCCATATAATCGGCAAAAGTAGGAAATTACTGCAGTAATTTATCCATAGGGCTTCTAGTACCATATGCTGTTGGCGAATACACGCAGGGCATGTGGTAATATTGAAAGAGGTGGAGGAATACCATTGTTCGTATTTGTAGAAACCATACGGTTTGATCAGAACACACACACACACACACATACATTTTGCTTTCTCAGTTCCAGCCCAGTAATTTGCCAGCCATTAAAAACAAAACAGCCCACCACTATGTACCCTCCCTAGGGCCATCCACTTTGTTCACTTAATCCCTACTTGGCACCCAAACGCGACTGTAGTACTACATTTGCAGCTACTTTGGTGCAAGACTCAGTGGATCCTTAAATTAAATGCCGCAATGTTATTTTCACATCTAAATTGTCTATATTATTGTCCTGTAACAGTACAAGAAACTGGTGGCTCACTTGATCGACAGTACTGATGTAACTTACAGGTTAAGATACATTTCATGAGAACTGTTGTTCGATCTCTGCACCCTACTTGCTGCAAGGCTCAATGGACCCTCAAATGAAATGTCACAATGTTTTTTCCATTCCTAAATTTCCTGTGCTATTGTCCTATAACAGTACAAAATACATATGGCTCACTTTATTGGCTCTACTGGTATAACTTAGAAGTTAAGGTTCACTGGACACCTAAAACACGACTGTGGAACCTCAGATTAACTGTCACATTATTATTTACAGCTCTAAATTGGCTATCACCTTGTTATACAAAAATCCAAAAATATGCGACTCAGTTTATTAACACTACCGATGTAACTTAGGTTATGGTATACTTGACGACGACTGTGATTCGATCTTTGTACCCCATATAGGCCGAACAGAGAACTTCTAAGCGCACAAACACATATGTATTTTACTGACCATTAAAAGGAAACAGAAAATCAGCGTGCACTGTAGGGCCAGCCATCTTTTTCTCTGTATATCTCCCTCCCTCCCCACCCCCCCTGCCCGCACTTTGTGCCCAAACATAATTGTAGTTCGATCTTAGCACCCAGTTTGGTGGAAGACAAAATACATCATCAAATTAAGTGGCAAGGTATTACCCCCACGTCTCACACTGCCACTCAAAAACTCCAAGATAGATAATCATTTGTTCTATGCCAGTAAAAACATATGTGGCTCGCTTTATTCACACTACTGGTGTCACTATCCTAGGTAGACTTGGTACCTGGACAAAGATGGGGTTTCCTCAAATTAAGTGTCACAGAATTATTTCAACGTTCGTACAGTCACTGATAATCTCCAAGACTGGAGAGATCTTTAATATGGTGCATCCGGTAAATTGCTTATTTTCTTTACACGCAATAATAACTATGCAAACAGTAATGCGTCAACTCAGTAAGTGGGATGAAAGTAATGCGTCATGTTCTGGCTAAAAAAATGTAACTGTCTCCATATACCGGCTAGTATAGCTTGTTGTTACTTTCGATCTTACACCTTCATTCGATCTTAGACCTTCTGAGGCTGAGACATTTACCAATCGAAACTATGGTTTAAGGGGTGTCTGAAGAGATTACAGACTGTATCTCCTTTACCTATCATAATGAACTACTAAATAATATCAAGAGTTTAGGCCACGTCTGGGAGTCCAAGATAAGATCTATTACACTTTTAGCCGCTGACGTCACATTTACCAACGTTTAAGCACAACACAGCGTAGCAAAAATGACGTGTTTTCGAGAGATCTTTAATGTAGTGCATCACGTGAACTACGAAAAGCACCAAATATGACTTGTTCGGTTCTTAAACATAGTATATAAGGCTGCTCGGTTTGTTACTGTCAACCAGTTGCAGAACAGAAAACATCTCTGTTTCGTTACACGAACTCACAAACTCTATAGGGCTCTTCCTTATCATATCCTAGCGAAACTAACATATAGAATATTAGTTTACTATATCTGTAAACGAATGTCTGTTGAATGTAATCATTTAACCTGTTATAAAGTCTGTAAATGGTTCCCCTGTTGCTGCCCTACACTGTTGAGACCACCACATTTATATACAATATAACTATTCTTTTCACGCAAAGCTAAATCAGAATGGAGTTTTATAAACAGATTTTTTCGAATATCCTGTAATGTAGTAAACGTCGTTGGAGCCATCATTCTCTATTAGCTGGTCAACAAAGTTATTTATGTTTTCCACTGTAGAACGTGATACATTATCTTCTTTGCCCATAAACTGGTGCTTGTTGAGGTGGAGCATTACTTTTTTCGTAGTTGTAGTTTACATGTTACACTGCAGTAAATACGTCTCCACGTCTTTGAGGTTCTGAGTGACAGTCTCTTTGAGTGTGTGTGAGAGAGACATGGAAATGATATTGTGACACTTAATTTGAGGGTGCAGCGTCGTGTCTTAGGCGTCAAGTTACCATACTAGGGGTACAAGGCCGGCATCAGGGCAGGCGGTTAGTGCGGGTTGCCTACATTCAGGGCAAGCGTACATTAAGGGATAAGGCTATTGTTCTCTTTTGAATGACAAGTTCTTAACCTATTGATCTACTAAGATGATTATGACCCCCTGGGTATAATTCATCCATAATATATTGTTCGGTTAAGTGCTTTTCCATGTCACCCCTACCTCCTCCCCACCATTTCGAAAACCCAGCATCACTTCTGATATCAAATTAATTGACTAATTAATTAAATTGATTGAAAAAATTGGCAAGAAATAGCTCAGTTGTGCCTCACTCGGTATTCATGAGCTGCTTCAGGTTATTTGAAGACCTCTCCTACCACTGTTTCAAATTGAGTGACTAATTAATTAATTAAATCGATATCCTTCAGTTTTCCTAGGAAATGATAGCTGGAATTTCCCATTTCGACAAGAATTGATGCCATGATGGTTATGGTGTTCATACAGGTTGGTGTACTGTAATCAACATCGCAGTCGATATTACAACAAGGAAAACTTGACGATATGCTTAGGTGAGCCGATGATGGGACGTTCTGTATATCATTTTTGTTACAGCCGTATGCACATCCTGTTTGTACACTATAGCAAATCCAGTTGAACCCTCGCATTGCTATATTGTGCAGCCGTTTATGAAATAAATCAATCACCCCTTATATTCGGATATACTCCTCAATGCGTCGAAATCACAATTCACCACGTCAAATCTATCCTTCCTTTACGACTAGACATACGTAATTTGGTTTTACATGAATAGTAGTCTGATCGCTTTCCACAAACGTCTGGTGATATGTCGGAACATAAGCCAAAGTAATTTTATATTCAAGCACAACATAACATTTCTATCATTTATAAGTGTACAACAAAAAAATTGTGATAAATCCACACCTGCACCAGCTGGGTATTGTTTTCGCACTACCCAGTAGCAATAAAACCTCCCTACATCACATATTTGCCGACAAATAAAGGATTTAATTACAGTTTGAAAAGCCCTACCGTCTCTTTTTATTTTATCCATTTCACCACTTCCACGAAACCTTTTCGGGTCTTTGATACTTCTAAATCCAGTAAAGACACAGTGGCATCTTCTACACGCATCAAAAAAGTTTTGTATCACCCAGAACTCCTGAAGGTAGACGTTGACTGTGGACATTGTATCACATACACAGTCCCGTTGACTGTTCATAGACGTCACTAAACCCACCCAAAGATATAAACAACCATGCATGAGCAGCGTCTACTAGACGGAGGAGTCCGACAGCTGATTAGTTTCAGCTATTCCACCAGGAAGTAGATACACGGCTCGCGTTGTCTGTAGTTCAACCATGCCTAGACGGTCAAGACCGCGGTTCTATCGAGTTCGCATTGTTAGCTTGTGTCAGGAAGGGCTCTCAACAAGGAAAGTGTCCAGTCGTCTCAGGGTGAACCAAAGCGATGTTGTCCTGTCACGGAGGAGATACGGAGAGAAGGGAACTGTCGATGACATGCCTCGCTCAGGCCGCCCAAAGGCTACTACTGCAGTGGAAGACCGCTATCTACGCATTATGGCTCGGAGGAACCCTGATAGCAACGCCACCATGTTGAATAATGCTTTTCGTGCATCCATAGGACATCGTGGTATGACTCAAACTATGCGCAAAGGGCTGCATGATGTGCAATTTCACTAACAACGTACATGGCGAGGACCATCTTTGCAACGACGACACCATGCAGCGCGGTACAGATGGGCCCAACAACATGCCGAATGGACAGCTCAGGATTGGCATCAAGTTCTCTTCACTGATGAGTATCGCATATGCCTTCAACCAGTCGTCGGAGACGTGTTTGGAAGCAATCTGGTCACGCTGAACGCCTTAAACACACTGTCCAGCGAGTGCAGCAAGGTGGAGGTTACCTGCTGTTTTGAGGTGGCATTATGTGGGGCTGACGTACGCCGCTGGTCGTCTCGGAAGGTGCCGTAACGGCTGTACGATACGTGAATGCGATTCTCCGACCTACAGTGCAACCATATTGGCAGCGTACTGGCGGGGCATTCGTCTTCATGGACGACAATTTGCACCCCCATCGTGCACATCTTGGGAATGACTTCCTTCAGAATAACGACATCGCTCGAGACTAGAGTGGCCAGCATGTTCTTCAGACATGAAACCTATCGATCATGCCTGAGATAGATTGAAAAGGGCTCTTTATGGAAGACGTGACCCACCAACCTCTCTGAGGAATCTACACCGAATCGCCATTGAGGAGTGGGACAATCTGGGCCAACAGTGCCTTGATGAACTTTTGGATATTATGCCACGACGAATACAGGCTTGCATCAAATCAAAAGGACGTGCTGCTGGGTATTAGAGGTACCGGTGTGTACTGCAACCTGGACCACCACCTCTGAAGGTCTCGCTGTATGGTGGTACAACATGCAATGTGTGGTTTTCATGAGCAATAAAAAGGGCAGAAATGATGTTTATGTAGATCTCTGTTCCAATTTTCTGTACAGGTTCCGGAACTCTCGGAATCGAGGTGATGCAAACCATTTTTTGATGTGTGTATATATATTCAGACTGCCAAGTCGGGGTTTGTGTCAGTGCATTCCATGCATAGCTACTGTACACCTACCTGTCACCACCCAGATCATACAAATTTCCCCTGACTAAGAAATCATTGCGATTGCAGTATATACTGGAGAACGTACATTCGGAGTTAATTTTCTTGAGCCAAACAGATGGGTGGAGAAACCGCAAAACTGTTCTGTATCGAGTATAAGCACATTTTAGTTCCTGTTGCTAAGCGCCATACGTGTTCAACGCTTTTGAACAAGAGGAAGAGCACCGCGAGACGGATCTGTTGTTGCAGCTGGCAAAACTGAATTTGTTACGAAAAAACAAAAGAGCCTGTAGGAGCGTCATACAAAGATTTCGTTTGTTACATGTGCGAGAAACGGCGACTTAATGATACATCCTTGTTTAGACCCTATAGCATGTGTGTGCGGGAGTTGACTTTTCAAAAAGAAATAACATGTTATGTAGAAACTTCCTATACCCTCGAATGCAAAGAATGCTTTATTCCAAGCGTACAATACACTTCCGTTTGTCCCTTTCAGCGTACGTGCTGTATCTAACTGAATAATCACTATGAATCCAATGTCATTCAGTTATTCAACTACAAGTGATTGCAGGATGTCTGTGAATAAGGTCATGCCGTAATTCTAATAGTGGATCTGAGGAGCGGTAGTGAGTGTATTGTGCAAAGTATAGTCATGCTTTAGTTATCGCTATTAAATGCGATAGTGACTGCACAACTCTGCTTATTCAAGAACAGAGCTGTAGCCACACATTAGAAAAAATATTCTAGAGCTCTTACTTCCTCAGGCTGTTAAAAGAATTTGCCTTGAGGAATACGGATTCGCTGGGAAAAGAGAATGTTACTGCTTAAAACGCGTTTGACCGGCTGAAATCAAGAAATGTGTGTAATGTGCTCTGGGATATTTACATGAAACTGATTAAGGGTCGCCGCCACGTGAACGCTTTTGATTACTACATGTTCCTTACACAATTTGCACCATTACTATGTGATATACATCGCACAGATTTTATTTGCTACCTGAATTGTTTAAAAGGGATGAACTCCTTTCAAAGTATGAATCTTGCTTTAAGCACTATGACTCGAATGCGTTATTTCACATTGATGAGCCACTATCAGTTACGAGGTGTTGTATTGGATGTATAGCTGAAAAGAAGATAAATAATAATAATAATATTAATAATTTCTGTTCCGTAGCCAAGTAAGTTGCTACTACTTTTTAATGACACATTTCTTTTCTTCGTGGTTTCTGTAATGATAAACGTAGAACGTTCATTTTTAAAGATATGGCATGCACAGAAGATATGGGAATAATAGACATTCTCAGCAAGCATTGCATCACTGAGGTGTCTCAAGGATGTGAAGTGTGCTAAAAGACGGAAGAGAGCGAAGTGGTTAACATGTTTCTACCACGGACATCACTGGGATGATCCTGGTCTACCCTACAAGGATATGGCGACGTCGCTTCGATTATTCGGCCATCATCTACTTGATGGGAAAGGAGAAGATCTCATGGATGCTTCGAATCTTCAGGTTTGCTGCTGTTCAAGACCTGGAATTCTACAGGTACCCTGCTCCCCATCAACTCAGGAAGAAGATGTGCGAAAATGGTACTGCAGTCCCCATGTATACGTCTGTCTTAGTAATGGCATGACGTGTAATTCCACATGCCAAACACTGCTGCGTTTATCTGTTTCATTGAGAGAGGCATTCTCCGTTACTAATGATCATTTTATAGGACTGATGCGAACGTAGTATAATTTCTGAACCGTGCTCGGATGTGAACAGTGGACGCTATACACCTCTACAAAGCTATATTGTGCATGTATCACAAAGAATCGATGTTTTAAGCAGTTAGATTTTTTCATTTTACAGTTTCTCACCATAGTTTATCGTAGAGAAGCCTGCAAGGAGAATGTATGTCATGTGCTGGAAATGTATTTCTTACACAGGAATGTTAACAGCATGGCATGTCACATGACTAGTAGATGGGAAACCGCATCACTCTAATATTGTTGCGTGTTTTAAGTGCAGAACCGTGTAGCCTTAGCAGTGCATGTGTTCATGCTCTCTCTTACCAGTACCTTCTTGGTACTGATCCCAGACACTAGAACAATACTTTAGAAATGATAGCACAGCTGATTTACGTAACCGCTTCAAACAATGTCCGTCTGGAGCTCCATCGTGCATGAAAACCACCCGTTTCTTGTTCTTCTTAACCATCTGCTATTACATCACAACGCTTTCATATCTACCACTATACACCGATAAGGGATGATAACCTCCTCGACATGCGCGCATCTGGAGAAATCTTGTGCACTTGGATGGGTACCGTGAGCACGATTGATATGGAAAAGCAGTTACAGTCTCAGCTCACTCTATTCCTTCACGAGACGTGGAATGTAGCAGTCTACTTCTGATTAGCTGCAGATTAAATCGGTGACAATGCTGCAGGGAGAGTTGGGCAAAGACGATGTGAGGAGATCTTTCAATCTTCAACTTTATCCTAAGAACGCGAGAATTCTCTGTGACCTCTATTCACCTAGGGAAAGATCGTAAATCACACGCTGAGAACTATGTAGACTTTTGTCTGGTATACTTTGGTGTGTATGTTAGAGTACTAACAATATACTGCACAGTCATCTATCTACCTTTACAACCAAGTGGTGGAGGGCTGATTTAGTGATGATACAGATACAGAAATTCGGAAGCATGCTAACATGTCAATGGTTGGTATTGTAAAAACTGGTAAAATAGCAAAAATTGATCGCACCATCAACTGTACACTACATCGACGGTGTTTTTTCCATCCCATCCATCCGCTGGTACGCTGTTGATCACCACATGATGATTGACTGGCATTGCTTGTTTGAAATGGAGAAAAAGTCTTGGTGGAGGGACAAGAGCTTTTGGGGATGGCTAGCACCAAAACAGGGATCGTGTACCTGACTGCAATATGAGAAATCAATCGAAATGGAGCAACGAGCCATCAACTATCCCATCACTGCAAAAAATGAGTTTAAATGTAAAGGCCGTCTATCACCTTCGCACAGCTATTTGGAAAAGCTCCACAGTGTTCCAAAACTCTTCCAGTTCCCTTTTTTTGTGACTGTTTTTATTTCTATTATACAGTGTGTGTGTTGTGGGAGCAACAGCAATAACATAAATTACATCATGCGATATCCAGTTTTCTGAGAGAGCCAATGGCTCTAAACATGTTAATGTCAGTTGAGAACCTGACACAGAGCCAGATGTCGCGGTGGAAAAAACAAAATGTATGGCGGCGTACAAGGCTGTGTCATAGCCTGCTTGGACGTGTTACAGCAGAAAAAAACGATGCTTCAAACGATGACACAGGGACCTTCTCTTACGACTGCCTGCTACAGTACAGGTCTGTGTGGGTGACTGAGTGTATCAATACCTGTATATTTAAAAGGGGTCGGCGCATATGCTCAATGCTAGCACATAGACTGTATTTGTTTTTGACACACACACATACACACACACACACACATACATATATATATATATATATATATATATATATATATATAGTTCCCTGTCTGACAAAATTAAAGGAGCTTTTATAGTTTGTAATTCTTTTTATTCTCTGTTGGGTGGTACGTGATAGAATGTTTGGGTGACAGATGTGGATGCACCCTGAGAGACGCAGATCTCCTTCGGACTGCAGTACCTGTATACCTGTATGTAGGTTGGAGATGCACCACAATGCAGTAGCAAAATCCTCTTCCTTCTCCTAGTTCCCGTAACTGCTTGTACTGTCTTTTATACTACCTTGTGTTGCATGAGAAGGCTTTATTTGGGGCTGACCTCACACGTCGTACACAGTTGGCAGAGTTGCAACAACTAGTTCCCATTTCCATCGAGTGGTCAAAACATGGTCCTGTTGCATTGACTCAGCTCGTCATAATCATACAGTGTAGGCTTTCACGGCCGGTGTTTCTTCAATTAAAACTTCCGGTCTGAGAGGCCGTGGTCGATGTATAAAATTTTCACCTAACGTTTCGTCTACATCTGCGGGAGACAACTTCTGAGGTCGTCCGGCTACTGCCAGGAGGCTGCAGATACTCTCGCATTTATAGAGCGCATAGAGAGCACCACCATTCGTCACGTGATGCCGACGGTATGCCTATCTTTGGAAGGCGTCATCATTCTCGATTAAGAGTAATCGACTGTCATTCTGCTGGCGCAACGTCGACATCCATATTTTGTCCAACTTTAAAACTTCCTCTTTTCTATTAAAATTGTTATGGTATTTGTGAATATCCATTGCTTCTTTATACATGCGTGCATGATAATGGGATTTTCGTGCTAGAACGCTTGTCTCTTTAAATTTAATTTCGTGGTTCCCATCTCGAAAAACATGCTCAGCTACGGCCGATTTTTCGATGTGTCCTAAGGGACAGTTTCTTTTATGTTCGGCTAAGCGGGTGTTTACACTTCTTTTCGTTGTTCAAATATATACTTGTCCACAACTGCATGGAATCTTGTATACAATGAGTGTTGCTAGGGGGTGTCGGGCGTCTTTTGTAGTTCTTAAATATTCGTTAATCTTCTTGGTGGGTCTGAAGATTGTTTGACCAGTCAGTTCATGGTAGCAAGCAGATGCGTAGTTTAATGAGCCTGAAAACGTAGATCGGGCAGCGAAGCCTGTTCCTGTGGCGAAGCCATGGTTTACACAGATGAAAGTCTTATACTGAGGCTACCACGAAAAGAAAGCAGTACCGAGCAAAAAAAGGAAATGGTAGGAGATGAAAAAAAAGTAGCCTCGTCGCCAAACTTTTGTATCGCGCCTGGAAGGCGGCGCGTGGGTAGGAGCAGGAAAAGGTGAAAATCTATCGGTACTGTAGTGTGAATTAAAATCACCTTTACTTTAGCAACAAGAGTAATACATAACTTTGCCCTGAGGTGCGAAGCTGAAGCGAAGTGTCCCAGCCGTCTGCTGTTGATCAAATGGGGCAGAATCTGTAGCGGAGCTCGAAGACCTCTGCAGCACCGGCTAGAGGGCGCTGTCGTCGGTGTCTGTCGTGGTGCCAACTTCTGAACTTGAACCTACGCCGTGGCATCGTTGCTATCGATACCACATGAAACTAATTTGTGTCAGCATTTTGCAACCATTACTTACTAAACTGATATTTCGATAATTTTCGCACCTGTCAGCAGCAGCTTCCTTTGGAAATGGAATTATTACATTTTTCTTGAAGTCTGAGTGTTTTCGCCTCTCTCATATATCTTACACACAAGGTGTTTGTTGTGGCTGGCTCACCCGTGAATCTCAATAATTCCGAAGGAATGTTATCTACCTTAGGGACCTTGTTTTGGTTATAGGCTGGTTCACACCAGACCAGTAATTTAGTCAGGTGGAGAGTGATTTAAAGTTTCTGAACGACATTGTTCGTATGGGGGGTGGGGGGGGGAGAGGGAAGGGACTATACTTGGGTGTATGGTGTATTTTTAATATTTTGGAAGACGAATGGTGATCTGTAAGTAGCCACAAAAATTTTTCAGATCCGACCATGTTAAAAACCTGTGTAATACTGACTTTTAAACCGTTTTCTTGGAAGAAAAACACGTGAATACACTATATTTTTTCCTTTTCGTGAGAACTATAGGGAGGCCGTGGTTCCACTGGCCCATAGGTAAGGGAACCCTTGTCCCAATCAACTAAGCTGAAATGTAGTCAGTTAAGTAGCTTTTCCCGTCCCAGCTCACTTACCAATGGTGCGCCACTAGACATGTGTGAACACCGTCTATTTAGTAGCGCACATCATTGCCTACCTTCGTTCCGCTCTCTCTTTTTTTAGTCATATGTTTCTTGTGGATCAGCAACATGGCTCATTGGATTGACAGTATAACGGTTAAGTTAGTTTCTCCTTTTGTGGAACAGGAGTGCTTGTGGAACGTGAAATGTCCATGGGACAAAAATAAAGCAGCCAAGGCAGCCGCAATCACAGAGCTGGAAAAAACGATGGGACTACTGAGATTTCAGGTGAAAGAGATTAAACAGAAAATTAAAGGAATTAGGTCAGTATTTATTGTTTATTTTTAGATTTTGAACATTGTACTACAATGAGCAGATCGGAACTACACTGTAACGTTATCAGTACAGTATTAAAATCATTGCACTCTATGTTCTTAGAAGATCTACCTACTGCCAAGGAATGAAAAAAGTTAAGGAATCAAAATCGTCAGGGATAGGTGCTGACGCATGTATGTGCCAAATATTAAATGGTTTAAATTATTGGACGAATGTCTCAGAAACTTGAATAGGGAAATGGTGCAAAGTGAAAGCAAATTGGTAAGCCAAGACTAAACACGCCTGTTTATCGTTTCTACTTTAAAATGAGGGTATAAGGACTTTGAAACCTACTTCAGTATTCGCTGTAATTGCCTACACGTTGTCTTCTGGAAAATCATACGTGACTGCCAAGGAACAGATCCTTCCCCTACAAAGTAATCAACTTTCTGATCCCAGATAGCATGGAAGTTGTGTGATCCATGATGGGCTGAAGATCCTGGTACTAACTGAGCTCCACAGGGCTGTGGCTGGTACCTCCAACTGCCATTAACGACTGTTTTCGTTTGAATATTTTCTGTGCCCACAGCAAAATCCATAAGTCTTTCCTGCAATGTAGTGCTTCTGCCAACTAAGCAGAGAATAACAGTCTTTGACAATTCTGATTACTTTCTCAGATACATAGGATATCATCTCCTCTAGTAGTCTAAATCTAGTTACCAAGGTGCCAAAAGCATTTTCTACAGTCCCTCTAGCCCTTGATAATCTATAACTGAATATCTTTTCCTGGTGGTCTGTTGACTTCATAGAAATGGTTTAACTAGGTAAAATTTTATGGTAAATGCATTGTCACCAACTACAAAATAATCTGATGGAAAGAAACCATTTTCGAGTGCACGACACAGACTGTAGTTTTTAAATACACTGGCATCACTAACCGTCCCATTGTATCCTATGTCTACGTAACTAAAGCTGTACTTATGATCTACAACCGCCATTAGAACGATGTTGCAGGATTGCTTATAGCTGAAGTACAAGCTTCCTGAATCAGGAAGGTACTTAATGACAACATTTTTTCCAACTGTCTGCCCCCATTAGCTGAGTGGTCAGCGTGGCGGAATGCCAAGGGGCCCGGGTTCGATTCCTGGCTGAGGCAGGAGATATTCTCTGTTGTGGTTGGCACGAGAGCCAACACCGTCTTACTAGAGGAAGCCGAAAGGCACGCGTTTTAGCTCACGTAGGCTTGCGTGAGGTCTGGAACAGGACAAGGAAATTAGACTTTAGAAAAACGGACGTAGCTGGTGGAATACTTAACTTAAATCCATTAATGGTGAACGTCGCTCTTGACTGTACATGATTCAGTATCAATAGTAACTGGTAATGGTGCCTTGCTAGGTCGTAGCAAATGACGTAGCTGAAGGCTGTGCTAACTATTGTCTCGGCAAATGAGAGCGTATTTTGTCAGTGAACCATCGCTAACAAAGTCGGTTGCACAACTGGGGCGAATGCTAGGAAGTCTCTCTCTAGACCTGCCGTGTGGTGGCGCTCGGTCTGCAATCACTGATAGTGGCGACACGCGGGTCCGACGTATACTAACGGACCGCGGCCGATTTAAATGCTACCACCTAGCAAGTGTGGTGTCTGGCGGTGACACCACATCCCTCCCCCGCAAATCGGGGTACGGTTGTGGCATAAGGCTTCCGCCCGCCGTGGGGAGGACCCCATGTTGACGTATGCGACGAGGTGGGGAGCCTAACAACAGGCGAGGCTGTGCCACCCGCACTCTGCAATTCGGACCGCAGGGAGCTAGGAAACGCCTGAAAACCTGCTCCAGGGTGCACGCCAACATGCGATGTATGCGCCCGCAGAGAGACAGGAGGGGCCGAAGGGTCGACCTCCATCGGTCCACGGCACCCGACGGGCTAAGACGACATATGGTCCGGAGCGGGCAAGAGTTCCATGTCGGAGGACAATTGGTCATGGGAAGCGATCGGCGGCGCGTGACCCAGGGAGGCGCCCGGCGGTTGCAGCGACGCGTCCACTGCGGGCGTCGCCGGCGGGAGAACAGGCGGCGGCGGCGGCGGCGGCGGCGGCGGCGGCGGCGGTGGCGGCGGCGCGTCGCCATGGGGCAAAATGGAAGGCAGCGTTGGTAACACCTGGGGCCGAGGCGAGCCAATAGATGGGTCCCCAGGGCGCTGACCGGACGGCACCGTCGCTGAAAGCAGACGGGGAGCGGCAGATCCCGTGCGACGACAGAAGCGCAGCTGATTGAGATGCCGACGCACCTCACCAGAGGCCCCCAAAACCAGATACATAGCGCGGCCGAGGCAGCGAAGAATGCGCCCTTCGAGCCAACGCCGTGAACCTCGGTAGTGGCGGTAGTAGACAACGTCGTCTGGGGCAAAAGCAGGTGTCTGCCGCTGCACAGGAACCTGATGCGGCGGATGTAGCAAAGACATCAAGGTTCGATGAGGGCGACCGTGGAGCAACTCAGCCAGTGAGCGACCATCTCGGGGCTGAGAGCGATACGAGGACAAAAAGAGCAATAACGCGTCCTCCCGAAAATGCAACTCTTTCAACTTCAACATCTGTGACTTGAAAGTCCTGACCAATCGTTCAGCGGCACCGTTTGACTGTGGCGAAAACGGCGCGGACGTCAGATGCTGAATACCATTGGCCTTGCAGAATGACTGAAATTCTGCGGACATGAATTGTGGGCCATTGTCGGAAATAATAGTCTGTGGAAGACCTTCAATGCAAAAGATAGCAGATAACGCTTGGATGGTGGCAGATGATGTCGTGGAAGACATCCGGACAACAAAAGGAAAATTACTGAATGAATCTACCTTAACCAACCATCGAGCATTTCAGAATGGACCAGCAAAATCGATGTGTAAGCGTTGCCAAGGGGAAGTGGCTTTTGGCCATGCAAAGAATGTCCACGGTGGTGCTGATCGTTGTTCGGCACACACCATGCAAGAAGAGCACATATTCGTAATCGCGGCATCGATTCCGAACCAAGTACAGTGCTGACGAGCAAGTTGTTTCGTTCTCACTATACCCCAATGTCCTTGGTGGAGAAGCTGTAAGACAGAGGACTGTAACGAACATGGGACCACGACCCTGAACTGATCAGTATCAGAACGCAACACCAAAACACCACATCATACAAAAAGTCTCTCCTGGTGAGCAAAAAATCGGCGAACCAACGGATCCCCGATCCGTGTCTTAGACAAGGGCCATTGCATACCAACAAAACGCAGAACGGTAGCAAGGACAGGGTCGGCACCTGTGGCTGTAGCTACACGACGAAAATCAATCGGAAACGATTCGACCACGTCATCGGTTTCCGAATCAATGAACATGCAAGCAAGTTCGGAGAAATCAAATGCTCTATCTTCAGCAACAGGCAAAAGGGACAACGCATCGGCGTTTCCGTGCTTAGCAGTGGACCGATACAAGATATCGTAACGGTACTGCGAGAGGAAAATAGACCAGCGAATGAATTTCTGCGCTGTACGTGGAGGTACAGGCTTGTTCGGATGAAAAAGTGATGTCAAAGGTTTGTGGTCTGCGATGATGGTAAAGTGACGACCATACCAGAAATCATGAAACTTTGTAACGCCAAATGCGAGAGCCACTGCTTCTTTCTCGATCTGTGAATAATTTCTTTGCTCAGACGAGAGCAATTTGGACGCAAAGGCAATAGGGCGATCGTGCGATCCATCTTTGTGCACAAGCGCAGCACCGACCCCGAAATCCGATGCATCCACCATCAACAAAAGGGGCTTCTGGGGATCAAATGGCGTAAGGCAAGTATTGGAAAGCAACGCCGATTTCAACTGGCGAAAGGTGCGTTCGCATTCCGTCGTCCAGACGAACGGAACACCTTTACGGCGTAAGCGATGAAGCGGAGCTGAAATGGAAGAGGCATGCGGAACATATTTGTGATAATAGTTAATTTTTCCCAGGACACTCTGTAGCTGCTTCAAATTCTGCGGCGAAGGCAAGTCTTGTATGGCACGGAGGTGCTCGGGACTGGGATGTATGCCTTGGGCATTGAGTACATGTCCCAGGTAGGGTAAGTCACGAGCAAAAAACACACATTTGTCCTTCCGCAAGCGAAGACCATTTTGTCGCAAGACCTGAAATTATGTTCTGAGATTGGCTAAATGTTCTTCTTCCGTCTGTCCGGAGATCACAATATCGTCCAGATAGTTTGCTGCAGTAGGGACCGACGCACAAACAGTTTGTAGATATTGCTGAAACAATGTAGCGGTGGATGCACACCCGAATGGCGTCGTTTGAATCGATACAAACCAAGATGCGTGTTAACCACCAAAACGCGCTGGGATTCTTCGTCCACCGGTATTTGCAAGTACACATCTGCTAGGTCCATCTCTTAAAAAATTTTACCCGGGCACAGTTTGTCAAAAAGATTTTCCGGGCGAGGTAAAGGAAAAGTTGAAGTCACTAGTTGTGGATTCACTGTTGCCTTGAAGTCCACACAAAGTCTCAATTTTCCCGAAGGTTTTGACAAAATTACTAAGGGTGATGCACAGAGAGAAGCCTGCACACGTTCAATTACACCTTGTGATTCCAAATCGTGTAATGTTTTTGCGACCTCATCACGCAATGCGTGGGGAACATTGCGCGCTCTGAAAAATTTCGGTTGCGCGTTGACTTTCAGTTCCAAATGTGCTTTATAGTTCTTAGCGCAACCAAGGTCCAGTGCAAAAATGTCTGCAAATTCTTCACATAGACGAGAAACACTGTCTGAAGGCACAGTCTGGTTCACTGATAGGACCTGATTTACTATAGACAAGTTAAACAACTGAAATAAATCGAAACCACACAATTTCACTGCAGAAGAAGAACGAAGGACGTAAAATAACACAAGTTTTATTTGTCCTTTGTATGTTGCAAGACGGCTGCATTGTTCTAACACAGGGATCTCGTGAGCTGAATAGCTAGTTAACTTAACAGTTGCGGCACGCAACAGAGGAGTGCCCAGCAGTTTGTAAGTGTCTTGATTGATCAGTGAAACTGCAGCCCCGGTATCGAGCTGGAATGGTATCACTTTGCCGTTAATGTCCAAGTCCACAAAAAGTTTATTGCCCTGCTGACGACAAGAGCGACTGTCTCGTGCAATGTGAACCGACATTGTACAAAATCACTTGCGACTTGACGGGAGTTCCGGCGATGTCGACGCACACTATTTGTGGGACGAACACAGTAACTATTAGAGAGAGTGGCACTGGGCGGTGTGGCATGGACTATATGAATTTCCATGGGCAAAGTGTCGCAAGCCTGAGTATCCTTGGTTCGATTCTGACTCTGGCACGAAGCAAAGGGCCTGGAATCATTTTGAGTTTCCAATCTGAGCTTTTTCTGGCAAACACTTTGAACATGTCCTTTTTTATTACAGTAAAAGCAAATAGCTTGGCGTGACGGGCAATTCTCACACGAATGTCTAGTAGCACACCACGGGCATGATTTTAGCACTGCATTTGCTTGCCAGCGCGGTACACATGGCTGAGAGCCTGGCGGCAGCGGCGCGGCCGGGCGCGAGGGCTGTTTACTGTTCCGTGCAGCTCGCCCGGCGGGCCGGTTAACCTGACACACGGGTAGCGAAGTTTCAAATGATTCCTGAGCAAAGTCAAGTGTGTCCTGCCGATCCAATATGTCCATCACTTGTTGAAGGGAGGGATTGACTAGTTTCAAAATCTGTTCCCTTATACGAACATCAGAAACGTTCTGTGCAATTGCATCATGTACCATAGTATCTGAATAAGGGAGTCCACATTGGCACTCAATAGCACAATCCCTAGTAAGGTTGCAACCCACTCCCGATTAGTCTGACCTGCCGTACGTTTTGTACGAAAGAAGGTATACCGTTTGGCAACTACGTTGACTGAGTCTTTGAAATATGCATCTAATGCAGACAAAATTTCGTCGTAGGACAGAGTTGCTACATCGCGTCGGGGAAATAATTTGACTATCACACGGTATGTTTGTACGCCGACGGAAGACAACAAAAATGGCGGCTGCTCGTTACCTTCAATTCTGTAGGCGGCGAGATGGAATCCAAATTGGGGTGACCACTCCGTCCAGCTTTCCAGTGCAGCATCAAAAGGACGGAAAGTTAGTGCAAGTGCATGTTGTGGCTGCGTTAGCGGTGGAGCGGCGGCTGCCGCATCATTTTGCATTCGACGTTGACCCTGGACGAGCTGTCCAAGGGCATCCAGTAAGGCCTGCGTCTGCTGATTCTGTAAGCGATAAAATTCGGACAGTACATCTGGAGATGGTGGCGAAGCTATTGCACAAGTAAATCAGGGCAGTATAGTTACGAACGCGGTGTGGCCTCGTCGCCAATGTTGTGGGTTGGCAGGAGAGCCAACACCGTATTATTAGAGGAAGCCGAAAGGTACGCGTTTAGCTTGCGTGAGGTCTGGAACAGGACAAGGAAATTAGACTTTAGAAAAACGGACGTAGCTGGTGGAATACTTAACTTTAATCCATAAATGGTGAACGTCGCTCTTGACGGTACATTATTCATAATCTCAATAGTAACTGGTAATGGTGCCTTGCTAGGTCGTAGCAAATGACGTAGCTGAAGGCTATGCTAACTATCGTCTCGGAAAATGAGAGCGTATTTTGTCAGTGAAACATCGCTAGCAAAGTCGGTTGTACAACTGGGGCGAGTGCTAGGAAGTCTCTCTCTAGACCTGCCGTGTGGCGGCGCTCGGTCTGCAATCACTGATAGTGGCGACACGCGGGTCCGACGTATACTAACGGACCGCGGCCGATTTAAATGCTACCACCTAGCAAGTGTGGTGTCTGGCGGTGACACCACATTCTCCGCTCAGGGATTAGGTGTTGTGTTGTTGGCATCGTCATTTCATCCCTATCTCCGACGCGCAAGTCACCAAATGTGGCTTCAAATGAAATAAATACTTGCCCTCGGCGGCCGAACTTCCCCGAATGGGGGACTCCCGGCCCACAATGCCATACGCTTATTTCCATTTTTCCATCAACAGCTGCCCAGCATGCTGGGAAACATGTAATGTACCCCTTTCCTTAATTAAAATCTTTTCTTCTATATTTGTGTCGCTATCTGACTATAAGACTCAAGTATGGAAGCGTTACATGGGGAACATGCTTCGTTACAAAATAAACCTGATTGTGTGCCTAATTCGAATATGTGTCTCTTTTACTTTTCAGATATTAACGTTACTCGATTAAAAAATGGGAAATTTCACTTTCAAATAATAACACTGCAAGTCAAATCTGTATATTTTATTGTCCCTTTAGCACGTATCACACTTCCCTAGCAAAGTCTACGTTCATCCAGTCTCGTATTAACAGGTACACATGTTTCCCATTCACGCGGAAGTAACCATTGCTACATTGCGTTTCCATATTAATTAAACAGGTAATCACTGATCTCGGAAGCCTTTTCATTTACGTTCCGTTTTCATTATGTTTCTATACGACAATTAACTACTTCTTAAACACTACACCGCTTCAACCACAAATCTCATAATAAATCTCGCGCTCCTTTCTAAAAATAACTGAATTACTAGACCTCCTTTCTTTTACATTGCTACACGACAGTTTCATTTCTTAATAATCTTTCTACCAATTCTTGATTCTGCACGTCATATCTCCGGACGGGGGGCCAACACCGACACTCTTTCACGCACTGGCGCGTAATCAATAGCGCTGGGTCATTGTTGTAATTATACAGCGAGATAATGCTCCCTCAGAGAAAAGGCGGGCTCAGCTGCTAAAGTTCCAGAAGCCAGCGATAAGTAAGGAGTACAATATCGATATGTGTGACATCAAAGTTAGCAGTACTCCTTACGAGTTCCTGTGTTTTTGAAAACCATCTTTAATAGCTGTCCACTCAGTAGCATCAGGAACTTGAAAGCATATTACCTCAATATCTCGATTTGTTTGGCCAGTAATTCACTCAGCAATATACACTACTGACCATTAAAATTGCTACACCACGAAGACGACGTGCTGCAGACGCCAAATTTAACCGACAGGAAGAAGATGCTGTGATATGCAAATGAATAGCTTTTCAGAGCATTCACACGAGGTTGGCGCCGGTGGCGACACATACAACGTGCTGACGTGAGGAAAGTTTCCAACCGATTTCTCATACACAAACAGCAGTTGACCGGCGTTGCCTGGTGAAACAATGTTGTGATGCCTCGTGTAAGGAGGAGAAATGCGTACCATCACGTTTCCGATTTTGATAAAGGTCGGATTATATCCTATCGAGATTGCGGTTTATCGTATCGCGACATTACTGCTCGCGTTGGTTGAAATCCAATGACTGTTAGCAGAATATGGAATCGGTGGGTTTAGGAGGGTAATACGTAACGCCGTGCTGGATCCCAAAGGCCTCGTATCACTAGCAATCGACATGGCAGGCATCTTATCCGCATGGCTGTAACGGATCGTGCAGCCACGTATCGATCCCGGAGTTAACCGATGGGGACGCTTGTAAGACAACAATCATCTCCACGAACAATTCGACGACGTTTGCAGCAGCATGGACCACCAGCTCGGAGACCATGGCTGCGGTTATCTTTGACGCTGCATCAGAGACAGTAGCACCTGCGATGGTGTACTCAACGACGAACCTGGGTGCACGAATGGCAAAACGTAATTTTTTCGGATGAATCCAGGTTCCGTTTACAGCATCATGATGGTCGCACCCATGTTTGGCGACATCGCGGTGAACACACATTGGAAGCGTGTATTCGTCATCACCGTACTGGCGTATCACCCGGCGTGATGGTATGGGGTGTCATTGCTTACACGTCTTGGTCACCTCTTGTTCGCATTGGCGGCACTTTGAACAGTAAACGTTACATTTCAGATGTGTTACGACCAGTGCCTCCACCCTTCATTCGATCCCTGCGAAACCCTGCATTTCGGCAGGATAATGCATGACCGCAAGTTGCAGGTCCTGTACAGGCCTTTCTGGACACAGAAAATGTTCGACTGCTGCCCTGAGCAGCACATTCTCCTGATCTCTCACCAATAGGAGACGTCTGGTCAATGGTTGCCGAGCAAACTGGCTCGTCACAGTACGCCAGTCACTACTCTTGATGAACTGTTTTATCGTGTTGAAGCTGCATGGGCAGCTGTACCTGTACACGCCATCCAAGCTCTGTTTGACTCAATGCCCAAGAGTATCAAGGCCGTTATTACGGCCACAGGTGGTTGTTCTGGGTACTGTTTTCTCAGGATCTATGCACCCAAATTGCGTGAAAATGTAATCACATGTCAGTTCTATTATAATTTTTTGTGTCCAATGAATACCCGTTTATCATCTGCATTTCTTCTTGGTGTAGCAATTTTAATGGTCAGTAGTGTATCAGTGTATGAATCTAATACTCAGTGATACGATGTCTGTTACAGTGTTATTGTAATATGTAACATTATCAACTTAATCGGGAGAAATGAATATTTCGATACCCTTCGGAAACGCCACCCTCTGATTTGCTTTCCATATACCTGCAGTTTATTCTTTACAGAATTCATCGACCAATATGTAATAATTTGAATAGCATTGATAAAATACTACAATTTTTTTTCACTTGTTTCCAATTCAAGACGAACAAATCGAGGCTTGTACACTCCTGGAAATGGAAAAAAGAACACATCGACACCGGTGTGTCAGACCCGCCATACTTGCTCCGGACACTGCGAGAGGGCTGTACAAGCAATGATCACACGCACGGCACTGCGGACACACCAGGAACCGCGGTGTTGGCCGTCGAATGGCGCTAGCTGCGCAGCATTTGTGCACCGCCGCCGTCAGTGTCAGCCAGTTTGCCGTGGCATACGGAGCTCCATCGCAGTCTTTAACACTGGTAGCATGCCGCGACAGCGTGGACGTGAACCGTATGTGCAGTTGACGGACTTTGAGCGAGGGCGTATAGTGGACGTGCGGGAGGCCGGGTGGACGTACCGCCGAATTGCTCAACACGTGGGGCGTGAGGTCTCCACAGTACATCGATGTTGTCGCCAGTGGTCGGCGGAAGGTGCACGTGCCCGTCGACCTGGGACCGGACCGCAGCGACGCACGGATGCGCGCCAAGACCGTAGGATCCTACGCAGTGCCGTAGGGGACCGCACCGCCACTTCCCAGCAAATTAGGGACACTGTTGCTCCTGGGGTATCGGCGAGGACCATTCGCAACCGTCTCCATGAAGCTGGGCTACGGTCCCGCACACCGTTAGGCCGTCTTCCGCTCACGCCCCAACATCGTGCAGCCCGCCTCCAGTGGTGTCGCGACAGGCGTGAATGGAGGGACGAATGGAGATGTGTCGTCTTCAGCGATGAGAGTCGCTTCTGCCTTGGTGCCAATGACGGTCGTATGCGTGTTTGGCGCCGTGCAGGTGAGCGCCACAATCAGGACTGCATACGACCGAGGCACACAGGGCCAACACCCGGCATCATGGTGTGGGGAGCGATCTCCTACACTGGCCGTACACCATTGGTGATCGTCGAGGGGACACTGAATAGTGCACGGTACATCCAAACCGTCATCGAACCCATCGTTCTACCATTCCTATACCGGCAAGGGAACTTGCTGTTCCAACAGGACAATGCACGTCCGCATGTATCCCGTGCCACCCAACGTGCTCTAGAAGGTGTAAGTCAACTACCCTGGCCAGCAAGATCTCCGGGTCTGTCCCCCATTGAACATGTTTGGGACTGGATGAAGCGTCGTCTCACGCGGTCTGCACGTCCAGCACGAACGCTGGTCCAACTGAGGCACCAGGTGGAAATGGCATGGCAAGCCGTTCCACAGGACTACATCCAGCATCTCTACGATCGTCTCCATGGGAGAATAGCAGCCTGCATTGCTGCGAAAGGTGGATATACACTGTACTAGTGCCGACATTGTGCATGCTCTGTTGCCTGTGTCTATGTGCCCGTGGTTCTGTCAGTGTGATCATGTGATGTATCTGACCCCAGGAATGTGTCAATAAAGTTTCCCCTTCCTGGGACAATGAATTCACGGTGTTCTTATTTCAATTTCCAGGAGTGTATTATTCCTACGGCAACAAACGCAGAAAGTAGTTCGCCTACTATCAACTTTCACCAACAGAAACAAGTCAATAGGAGTAAGCTGCAAAAAATTTCTTATCTTAAAGAAATGGTTTCCGAATTAAAAGATATAAACGAGAGTGTAGATGTTTTGTCTGAAGAAACCGAGTTTGATGTGTTAGTAAAATATGTTGCACCCCAGCTCAAATCATTCCCATTGCTAATGGTTCTGGTCCCGCAAGAGCACACGCAACTGTATCTAAATGGGTTCGTCGACAGCATATATTACAAAACTCCATTGAACCAAACCGAATGGAGATCATTATCGTCACTTCGATGCGTTTGCTGTCACCTGGCCTCCAAGTCAAGAAAGCAACAGCTTCATCAAAAGTACGTCTAGTATGGGAGAGACACTCCCCTTATCCGCGTAGAGAAGCATCACAGGTTATTACGAGGTTAGTTTGAAAAGTTCTCGGAATCACCACGAGAGGTCAGCGCTACCGCAACGAGTTGTTCACGTGATATTCATTGGACTGTTGCCTCTAAACACGTGCCACGTCAGTGCTCTTCGAAGAGAGCTGTGGCAGTAACTTGGCTCTGTTGATCCGGCGTAGTGATTTGCGAAGATGGAAAAAATCGAGATTGGCTGGCTCTGAGCACTATGGGACTTAACTTCTGAGGTCATCAGTCCCCTAGAACTACTTAAACCTAACTAACCTAAGGACATCACACACATCCATGCCAGAGACAGGATTCAAACCTGCGACCGTAGCGGTCGCGCGGTTCCAGACTGTAACGCCTAGAACCGCTCGGCCACTCCGGCCGGCAAAATCGAGATTCGAGCAGTGATTAAGTACTTCGTAAAGAAAGGTATGAAAGCAAAGGACATTCATGCGGCTTTCCAGAACACACTGGGGGACTCTGCTCCTTCATATTCAACTGTTTCGAAGGGGACAAACGAATTTAAATTTGGTCGGCAGAGCTTAGATGATGTTCCGCACAGTGGTCGGCCAAGATGTGTCACGACTCCAGAAATCATTGCAAAATGGTCATGGAGGATCACCTGTTGAAAGTGCGTGAAATTGCTCACGCGTTCCAGATGTCATCTGAAAGGATATATAACATTTTAACTGAAGAATTAGAAATGAAAAATTATCTGCAAAATGGGTGGCATGACAAGACAATGAGCGCCCCCACACATGTGCCGTCGCCATGGCAAAATTACACAAACTAAGGTATAAATTGTTGCCACACCTGCCTTATTCGCCTGATATTGCTCCGTCAGACTTCCATCTCTTTCCAAAACTGAAAATTTTTCTTGCTTGATGAAGATTCACTTCAAACGAAGAATTGATAGGCGGAGTTGACAACAATTTTGCTGGCCTGGAGGAAACTCATTTTCGAGATGGGATCGAGGCACTGGAACATCGTTGGACCAAGTGCGTTAATCTACAAGGAGACTACATTGAAAAATAAAAAAAAGTTTCAGTGATGTAAGTAAGTTTTTCTATTCCGTTTCGAGGACTTTGCAAACCACCCTCGTCGAATACACCAAACTTAGAACAAGAAATGTCATGATGTAATGAAACACGACCACATGGTTCTCATTCACCACTCAACTCGATACATTCTGCAGTAGACATTGTCACCTCAGGAATGACAGCTGATAATCTCGATTTGATCTGATGTTGTGTAGTTTAAAAATACATCGTATTAATCTAAATGAAATAACACATATATAAAACCGTATGAGACTCTTTTTAAGTCCTTAATTTGATGATCTACTTCAGCACTTCATAAATAACAGCACCAACTTCTCGAAGAAATAAGGAAACAGTTGACTTCCCTAATGGAAAGAGGTGTGTCACTGAAACTTCCTGGCAGATTAAAACTGTGTGCCGGACCAAGACTCAAACTCGTGACCTTTGTCTTTCGCGGGAAAGTGCTCTACCATCTGAGCTACCCAAGCACGACTCACGCCCCGTCCTCACAGCTTTACTTCTATCAGTACCTCGTCTTGTACCTTCCAAACTTTACAGAAGCTCTCCTACGAACCTTGCAGAACTAGCACTCCTGAAAGAAAGGATATTGCGGAGACATGGCTTAGCCACAGCCTTGGGGATGTTTCCAGAATGGGATTTTCACTCTGCAGCGGAGTGTGCACTGATATGAAACTTCCTGGCAGATTAAAACTGTGTGCTGGATCGAGACTCGAACTCGGGACCTTTGCCTTTTGCACGCAAGTGTTCTACCATCTGAGCTACCTGAGCACGACTCACGTCCTGTCATCACAGCTTTACTTCTGCCAGTACCTCGTGAGTCGTGCTTGGGTAGCTCAGTTGGTAGAGCACTTGGCCGCAAAAGGCAAAGGTTCCGAGTTCGAGTCTCAGTCTGGCACACAGTTTTAATCTGCCATGAAGTTTCATATCAGCGCACACTCCGCTGCAGAGTGAAAATCCCATTCTGGAAACATCCCCAAGGCTGTGGCTAAGCCATGTCTCCGCAATATCCTTTCTTTTAGGAGTTCTAGTTCTGCAAGGTTCGCAGGAGAGCTTCTGTAAAGTTTGGAAGGTAGGAGACGAGATACTGGCAGAAGTAAAGCTGTGAGGACGGGGCATGAGTCGTGCTTGGGTAGCTCAGATGATTGGGCACTTGCCCGCGAAACGCAAAGGTCCCGAGTTTGAGTCTCAGTCCGGCACACAGTTTTAATCTGCCAGGAAGTTACATATCAGAGCATACTCCGCTGCAGAGTGAAAATCCCATTCTGGAGGTGTGTCACTGCCTTTAAACTACACCCAGTAGCAAGAAGGTACAACACTGCCTGCAGTTTACTTTCTACAGGTATGGCTTTTCTAAGATGATTTCACTGTGTATCTTTTCTAATAGAAAATTGAAGTAATTTTCCGACATTCTCAGTGCTGAACAGTATTTTTTTTTGGGTTTTACATTGCGACTTTTTTCAGAAGAACGGTGGCTGCTCCACTCAAATCTCTCCAACCAATTTATTGTCATACTCTCTTTCTCTTCCTTACAGTTGCAATCTCTTCTTCCACCTCTTCCAGTAGAACCATTGTTGCAAGATGTGAGCTTGGTTACCCTTGCTCTCCAGACCAAATTTCGGCGCACACTCAACAACATCCAACACTTGGCTGGCAACTAAGCCTTGTGCAGAAGCGCACTTGCCTAGCCTACTTGCGGTTTAGCAGTCAAGTAGAGCTACTAAACCACTAAATTATTGACCTAGTGTGAACCACCCTTTAGATCTTTCAGTGCTCTGTCTAATTCTTCACACAGTATCATTTCTTCCATCTCATCCTCATCTACTCCGTCTTCCCTCTCTATGATAATGTCTTCAAACTCATTTCCTTTTTGGGGACCTTCTATATATTCCTTCCATCTCTCACCCTTCTCTCCTGTGATTATTACCGGCTTTCCATCTGAGCTCTTAATATTCATACAAGTGCTATGGTTTGGTCCAATGGTCTCTTTAATTTTGTTATAGGCACCATCAATGTTTCCCATACTTACAGTGAGATGACAAAAGTCATACAAAACCTCCTAATATCGTGTCGGTCCTCCTTTCTCCCAGTGCAATGCAGAAACTAGACACGGCATGGACTCACCAAGCCGCTGAAAGTTCCCCACAGAAATATTGAACCGTCCTGCCTCAATAGCTGTCTATAATTGTGAAAGTGTTGCCAGTGCAGGCCTTTGTGTACGAACTGACCTCTCGATGATATCCCATAAATGTTTGATCAGATTCATGTTGGACAATCTGGGTGGGCAAACCATCCCCTCGAAATGTCCAGAACGTTCTTCAAACCAGTAGTGAACAATTGTAGCCCCATAACGTGGTGCATTGTGCATTGTCATCCATAAAAATTCCAGATGTTTGCAAGTAGCCAAACATCTAGAGCACCCAGTCCATTTCATGTATACGCAACCCACACAATTTTTGAGGGCCCACCTGTCCGCCCCGGTAGCTGAGTGGTCAGCGCGACAGACCGTCCATCCTAAGGGCCCAGGTTCGATTCCCGGCTGGGTCGGAGATTTTCTCCGCTCAGGGTCTGGGTGTTGTGTTGTCCTAATCATCATCATTTCATCCCCATCGACGCGCAAGTCGCCGAAGTGGCGTCAAATCGAAAGACTTGCACCAGGCGAGCGGTCTACCCAACGGGAGGCCCTCGTCACACGCCATTATTATTATTATTGAGGCCCCACCAGCTTACACAGTGCCTTGTTCACACCTCTTACTAAGTGAAATCGTGACTAAGCTGAACGGGCTACAGTTTTCCAGTTTTCCAGTTTCAACCGATATGGTCACGAGCCCAGGAGAGGTGCTGCAGGCGATGGTGTGCTGTTAGCAAATGCATGTGAGTCAGTTGTCTGCTTCCATAGCCCATTAACGCCAGATTAGGCGAAATGTCATAACGGATACATTCGTCGTACGCCCCACATTGATTTCTGCGGTTATATCACGTAGTGTTGCTTGTCTGTTAGCACTGACAACTCTACATAAATGGCGCAACTCTCGGTCGTTAAGTGGAGGCTGTCGGGCATTACGTTGTCCGTAGTGAGAGGTAATGAATGAAATGTGGTATTCTAGCCACACTGTTGACACTGTGGATCTTGGAATATTGAATTCACTAATGATTTCAATAATGGAGAGTCCCATGTGCCTACCTCCAACTTCCACGTTCAAAGTCTGTTAATTCCCGTCGTGCGGCATTAACCAAGTCGGAAATATTTTCACATGAGTCATCTGTGTACAAATGACAGCTCCACCATTGCACTGCCCTTTTATACCTTGTGTATGCGTTACTACTGCCATCTCTACCTGTACATAACGCTATCCCATGACGTTTGTCACCTCCGTGTATGTGTGCCTTTACAGCTTTGCATCTCTCCTCAACCCATTTCTGTTTCGCCATTTAGCGTTTTCTATATATATCATTTTTAAGATTTCTGTATTCCTCTTTGTCTGTTTCATTTATTGCATTTTTATACAAGGTGTTTGAAAAAGAACTCCCTAGTTTTAATTATAAATGCAATGGGGAAATTAATGAAATATTAAATCAATGAGTACATATAAAATAGATTTCCTTCAAGCTTTGTTTAATGTTAGTAGACTTAAACGTGGGATCCATTTGTTGCCCTGCACTCGTCGAGACGATATTCCACTTCTCGCCACGTATTCACCAACATTTCAGATGTAACTGTCCCAACTGCTGCGCATAAATGATTGATGTCTCTGATCTTTTCACTGTACACAACATGTTTTATGTGGCCCCAAAAGAAAAAGTCCAGTGGGGTTAAGTCTGAGCTTCGTGGTGGCCCAGGTATTGCGCCACGCACGCCTATCCACCTTCCTGGAAAGCAAATGTCAAGACCCGCATGCACATGCTTACTGTAATGAGGTAGAGCGCCATCTTGTTGGAAAAACACAAGCCCCTTTTTCGCCTCAATATCCTCCATTTGGGGAATGACATACTCTGTCAACATGTCACAGGAAATGTCCCCGTTTATTGTTTTTTCTACAAAAATGAGAGGACTAATCACATGATCTTGTATCAAACCACACCAGACATTAACTTTGGGAGAATCACGTTGACGATGAATAGCCTCATGTAGATGCTCTACCCCCAAATTCTACAGTTATGACGATTAACTGTTCCACTGACATGAAATGTAGCCTTGTCAGAAAAGAGAACCTTTTTTGAAAAAATTACATCATCAATTCTGTGTAGAAAGTCAACAGCAAACTCATACCTTTCGATTTTATCAGTAGGTTTTATTTCATCTAACAGTTGCCATTTGTAGGTGAGCAACTTAAATCTTTTACGCAAAACATCATACACAGTACATTTAGGCACTCCTAATTGTCGACTATGCCTGGCCAATGACTTCTTTGGGCTCCATACATACGAAACACGGATCTGTTCAACAACATCTTCAGAAGTTCTTGGTCTATCTGGTGATTTTGCTTTTAAAACACTGCCGATTTCCATGAAAGACTTCAGCCAATGACGGACAGTTTTTGCTGTAGGTGGTTCACCACCGTACTGACGTCTAAAATTACGTTGCGCTGTTATAGCTGACTCAATTTTCACAAGCCAAGTAACACACTTCACTTTCTGTTGCGGAGTAAACATTGATGCTGAGTTGCTGTGCACTACACTTCATGCACGCCTGGACTGAACTGAAGGACAGAGGAAGAAAATAGCACTGGTGCCGTCTCAAAGTCAAGCAGACATGCCAACTGCAGGGGAGCCAAACTTGGAGATTTGATGCATCAAACACCACATACTAGAATAGTATATGTCACTTTTTACAGATTCTAGGACACATTAAAACTAGGGAGTTCTTTTTCAAACATACTGTATTTTCTCGTGTCGTCAATTAAATTCAAGATCTCTTGTGTTAGCCAAGGATTTTTATGGGACATTTCTTGTTGCCTATTTCACCTTCTGGTGCCTTCACTACTTTATCTCTCAAAGCTACACAATCGTTTTCTATTGTAGTCCTGTCTCTTGTTGTAGTCATTTTCTAATACCTCTTCTGAAAATTTCAACAATGTCTACTTTTTTCAATTTATTAAAGTTTCATCTCTTTAATTTCTTACCTTTCTGCAATTATTTTTAGTTCAATCTGCAGTACATAATCAGTATATTACGGTCAGATCCTGCCCCTGTACGTATTTTCAGTTTAAAATCTTGTTATGAAATCTCTCTTTTACCACTGTGTACTCTGTCTGGACTTTCCCGACATGTGTAGGTGTCTTCCATATACACACTATTGATCAAAAGTATCCAGACATCCCTACATAATCCGGATTTGACCACTAGGTGCCACGAAAGGCGTACCAATCACTATAAATTGAGACTGGGAATATTCTGTTGTCAGTAGAGACGCACTAACAGCAGAATGGGTCAGCAAGGAGACCTCAGTGGCTTTCATTGTAGATGTCACCTGAGTAAAAAATCCATCTGGGACGTTTCAACCCTTCTAAAGCTGCCCAAGTTTACTATTGATCTGACTGACGTGGAAACGCAAAGGAACGACCACGCCTAAATCAAGAACTGATAGACAGGGACAGGGACAGGGACATCGAGCATTGCCATGAATGGCTGTAAAATATAGCAAGAAATCATTGAAAAATAAAGAGCTATGAGCACTCTAGAACTCTAACTAGCACAACGCTTGTGCGTAGGCAGCTGTAGAGAATGGGGTATAGTGGTCAAGCAGCTCCCAAGTCAGTGGTAAGCAGCGCCTGAGGTAGTATAAAGAGCACCGCCACTGGACAGTGGATGACGGGAAACTATAGCTCAATTCTTTCATCTTGGCGGCTCGCGCATGCCCGCCCAGATGCGGGAGATTGCTGCGTTGCCAGTTGCACACGACGCACGCGCCAATAGAAGCAGCGCCATAGTATAGCATAGTTCGCAAGCTTACGTGTAGGGGGGAGTGCGCAGTTCATGAAGTAAAGCCACCACGGCTGCATTAACCCTTTCGCTGCTACAAAGACGTGCTCCCTGCATTCCGCGCTGTGCGCGATTTTGTCACTGCACTGCTCGCCTGTGCAGACACATCGTGTTCCGACTGCTTTGACACTCTTATCAATCGATTCCACAAAAACTATTTGGCCCAAAAATTTGATTTTTACACATCTTCTTGACAGATACCTTCCCCCCATAAATGACTTAATTTTGTTTCGATGTTCAACGCAGTTATTATGCAGCATTAAATATAGTAAACCATTGCATGAAATTTTGAAGAGTTTGCAGAGGTAAAAGTCCATAGAGTATACTTTCTGTATGGCCGATTTTAGTTGCCACAATGTTGAGAATGAAATGTAGACAAGATACCTAAATTTCATATAAAATTTACTGTATAACAATAGCTCATTTAAGTACCACATAGGTGTCGTATGTAATATTGAGAAATATTCCGTCTTTTGCGACTGTAACAAAAGTGTTATTTACACTGAGCACGTTTGGCTTTATTTTAAAGCACTTCAATCAATCAAAAGGAAGTAGACATAATACATTAAACAAAACTGTGGACTTACCAAAACATTAGGACTTGAATATACCGTCTATCAGTGAAGTGCTCTGAGCTATGTCAAATATAATTTTTGTGTGTGGCACACACATACATCATTTATTTGCTAAAACACTGATCTGCCAACACAAACGTTGAATATTGTGTTACCGCAGCACAAAACTACGAAAGGTGACTTGGCAATGGAGGAGACAAAATGCTGTCCACTGAAGATGCTTCAAAAGAGAGAAACGGGTCTGGTCTAAATAAGTCCCTTATTACAGTTGCAGAAGAGGAATATATTTCAGTACCATTGGTAAAACTGCGACTGTGGAACAAAAACAAGAAAGAGAACATGAGTACCATTGTGTATGTGCCATACCTTTCCTTGATTGAAGTGCTTTAAAATAAAGCCAAACGCGTCCGGTGTAAATAATACTTTTATAACAGTCGCGAAAGACGGAATATTTCTCAATATTACATACGACACCTATGTCGTACTTAAATTAAATGAGATATTGTTATACAGTAAATTTTATATGAAATTTAGGTATCTTGTCCACATTTTACTCTCAACATTGTGGCAAGTAAAATCGACCATACGGAAAGTATACGCTATGGACTTCTACCTCTGCAAACTCTTCAAAATTTCGTGCAATGGTTTACTACATTTAATGCTGCATAATAACTGCGTTGAACATCGAAACAAAATTAAGTCATTTATGGGGGGAAGGTATCAGTCAAGAAGACGTGAAAAAATCAAATTTTTGGGCCAAATAGTTTTTGTGAAATCGAATGATAAGTGTGTCAAAGCAGTGGGAACACCATTTGTCTGCACAGGCGAGCAGTGCAGTGATGACAAAATCGCGCCCAGCGCAGAATGCGGGGAGCACGTGTCTGCAGCAGCGAAAGGGTTAATGAAGAGACAAAGCACTAGAAATTTCAAAAAATTGCATTCAAACGAATATAATTCTTGAAGTAAGGAACTTCGATATTGTTTTTAAATAATGAAAATATGAAGCACCGCACAGGGTTTGCACTCATAACCTATTGCGTAGCAGCCCAACACCTTAACCGTTACGCTAACGCACCTTGTCTGACTATATAACGCCACGAGGAGTATAAGACGTCACGCAAAATACTGGCAAACACAGTTGGTATGACTATGAATTACTCACGCTTCGTCGAAGTACAATAGGAAATAAACAATTACCGCTGTTCTTTATTGCGAAAAAGCGGTTCGTGAGAGTGATACAAACACCTTTCCTTGCTATCGCCTGAATTAGGAGTCTTACTGCTTGTTTGGTTTAATTAATTAATAGAATATGAAGCAACTGGTATAAAGAATGCTTTTTCCAAACTTTCTATAAAAGAATGTCTGCTATCAAGACATTGCTTTTGTTCTATTACTTTATTTATGACTGAACGTTTCTAAAACTGAAGACACTCGTCCATGCTCTGCACTGCAGTCGAGATGTGGCAACGTCATTCTCTGTTCATTGGCTGACTGTGTTTTGTGACGTCAGATGCGCAGAACGAACCTAAACTCGGCCGCCAACATAAATGACGCGCACTTTAGTGATCTTGAGTGATGGATCACACTATGACCCATGGCAATCCCATGGAAGGGTTTGGATTTGCCAAATACCTGGACAACGTTTCTTCCCATCATGTGTAGCGCAAACAATATAATATGGAGGAGGTGACGTTACTCTATAGGAATGTTTTTGATGGTTAGGATGTGGTCACTTTATTCCTCTTAAGAAAACGCTAAATGTGGAAGGATAGAAATACATTTTACTGTGTACAGTATAAGAACAGTCCTGAGAAAATAGTTGTTTTCAGCATGACAATTCACCCTCTCATAAAGTGTCATCTGTAAGCCAATGGTATGTGGACAATAACTTTCCTGAAAAGGACTGGCCTGCTCAGAGTCCCAATTCGGACCCAGTGGCACACATTTGGTATTAGTGAGAACGTCGACATCGCGCCAGACCCCAGCCTCCAACATCATTACGTTCTATAGTTTCGGCTCTTGAGGAAGAACGAGCTGCCATTCGTCCACAGACATTCAGACACATCATTGAAGGTGCCCCCAGCGGAGTTCAAGACGTCATAAAAGCAAGGGTAAATGCACTGTCCGAACAGGCCTTGGAGGGCCCAATGGTACCGACCGGCTGCCGTGTCATCCTCAACCCACAGGCGTCACTGGAGGCGAATATGGAGGGACATGTGGTCAGCACACCGCTCTCCCGGCCGTATGTCAGTTTACAAGACCATAACCGTCACTTCTCAATCAAGTAGCTCCTCAGTTTGCCTCACAAAGGCTGAGTGCACCCCGTGTACCTACAGCGCTCGGCAGACCGAATGGTCAACCCTCCATGTGCTAGCCCAGCCTGACAGCGCGTAACTTTGATGATCTGACGGGAACCGGTGTTATCACTGCGACAAGGCCGTTGGCTAAGGGTAGATACACACCATATTAATGTCCACTAATACGTGCCCAGATTGCGTTGATTAGATAACGCGAAAACTTCTTTCATAGTTTTTCAACCAAGTGTTAGCAATCGATAAATTGTGCTCTGTGCATAGTTTCAGCTAGTAGCTTCCCATTTTATTGCTTTCTCTCACTCCACCTTCTCCTACTAATCCGACTACTATTCCTTCTCTTCCATTTCCTACTATGGAATAACCATTCTCCATCACAATGAAATTTTCGCCTTCCTTCATAATGTCTTATATTTGATGATACATTGTTTCAATCTGTTCATCATCTGCGGAGCTAGCTGCCATATGAACTTGTGCTACTGAGGTGGATGTTAGCTTTGTATCTGTCTTCAATACAATGAGTATGCCGTTCGTGGTAGATTATCAAAATTCCTCTTTTTTTATTCATTTTTAGACCTACTCCTGCATTCCACCTATTTGATTTTCTGTTGATAATCCATCACCCTCCTGGTCATAAGTCTTTTTTCTTCCTGATACTGTTCTTCACTAATTCCCACTGTTACTAAATTCAAATTAAATAGTTGTCTGCTTAAATTCTATAACCTTCCTACCTGAATCTAATAATCTGCTCTCTAATATTCTATAACCTTCCTACCTGAATCTAGTATTCTGCTCCCTGCCCACAGGACGCAACTTTCGTTTTGCTTGATGACATCTTCTCGAGTAGTCACCACCAGTAGATCTGGATTGAGGACTTTTTATCTGCGGAATGTTAGTTCCAAGAAGATGCCGTCATCGTTAAATCGTGCAATAGACCTGCATGTCCTCGGGTAAAAACAACTGTAGTTTCCTGTTACTTTCCGCCGTTCATAATACCAACATAGTAAGACCATGATGGCAGATGTTACAAGGCCAAATCAGTTAATCATCTAGACTGTCGCCTCTCTCTTGCAACTGAAAAGCTGCTGTCCCGCTCAGGGAACACATGTTAGTGTGGCCTTTCCGCAGATAGCACCCCAATCCGGTTGCACCTACGGTACGGCCATGTGTACCGTCGACTCACAGGAGTCACCACGTCTTGGCAGAGTGCATGGTTCGTGGGGGGAGTGTAACCTTATCTTTAAATAAACTATAATTTAACCTGGATTGACTTGAAGGATTACCAGCTTTTTATTTTGTAGCTGTGGCTTTTTCCATACACTTTACTTTTCCCCTTAAAATAACCATTTCAATTTGCGAAAATATTCTGAAGAGTGTAGCAAAAGGCAACTATCAACTGATATTTGCTTCGTAGCAGATGTATTAAAAATGTTATATTTCTGTAGCGAACAGGAGGGCAAGTAATTCTATCTGGCTCTCAAAGTAAATCAAACCAAACACCATTAATTAGTTGTCCAGTTCCTCAAAATGTAGAATGACTAAAACTTAAACCACCTGTTATATCACATGCTTAGCTTAGGGCTATAGCATACCAGTAGCAGATTTTTGTTTTTCAAGCTTTTCACTTTCTGCAAAGTGGTAAAGTTGAGCTGTTTGAGGTGCAGCCTAATGTAGAGCTCGTTTTCTTCGTCCAGACTGGGACAGAGTGCTTCCCAGTTGAATGGTGGTGCTGGTGGTGAGTGTATGTATGTGGGGGGAGGGGGGGGGGGATGGTGGATTGTTCTCAGTTCTTTACTTCCTTATGAAGCCTTTCTTCAGCTATAAGTCAGAGCTTGGCTTACAACTTAGGAACACCTCCTAAAACCATAGATCGAAACCAAGGGATTAATGCTGTCTTTAATTTTTTTCTCTCGCACGTGTCCCACACAAGAACAGTTAACTTTTCTTTTGTGTACGTGTATCTGTGAGTGTTAATGGAGGTTCAAACTCTCATGTTTCTGCGCTTACTGATCTGTACAGACAGTGTTTGTACTGACAAATCACTGTGTGTCAATGAATCGCAGAGTGAAATATTTGTCTGTGTTGTGGTCTGTGTTCGATTTGTGCGATTTTTGGCAGCGCTTGAATTGCCACCGATCGTGTTCGGATAAATCCGTACAAATCTGAACACGTAAATGCTACGCCGGCCACGTTGTAGAGATAATGCCCAGTCTCTGGATTTGTTTGAACCTGTTCAGCATTGTTTTACGCTACGGTTTTCTGTTAAGGTCTAGCTATGAGTAACTCTCCGCAATCTTTACGTACTTATGCACTTTAATCGGTGATTGAATCCATAGAACTGAAAACATCATAGCCAAGTGTCTGGAAAATTAAGAGCAAAGATCACAATGACAGCAATAAAAAATGGACTACGAGAAATTTGTTTACAGACTTAAAGAAATCGAACCCAGTGTGGATACTGAAATAGCTGTAAAGAAAATTAACAACTTCCGGATCGCGTACAGAAAGGAACTGAAGAAAGATCGGCAGTATAAGCGCTCAGATTCTGCAAGAATTTACGTGTACAGTCCAGCGTTGTGGTATTATGATTTTCTATCCTTCCTATGAGATCGAGAACTGCCATGGCCACCATTGTCAAACATGGATGAAGTATCACAATATGAAGTAAATGACCTAGTTTACCTGGTTATAACATACTTGTTTCAATTAACATACTGTAGTTAAGTACAAATACACTACAAATGACGTTGTACAAAAGAAAGCAGATGTTATAATGAATGCTGTCTTATATCAAACCCATACAGTTGTGCGATATGTAGAAGACATTCCATTTCACGACATACTCAGAAGAGAGTTTAAATCACTTAGTCGTATATAAAGGTGTGGAATATGAAACAAAAATTTCTCGATCGAACATACGTTCTGAAGAACGATTTCTACTTTACCTATTCGCAAAAATGCTATTGGATTTTCCTCGGTAACAGGAGCGTCCAGGTCTGTGACGGTAATGTAAGAAGAAGCGCAAGAAATTTTACGGTATTATCTATGTCTTCTGGTTTCAAGGCAATAGGTGTATGGAAAGGTATGAATGTGGCATATAAAACTACAAACGTGTTTTCCACAACTCGTCGAGGCCTTGGCAACAAGTAATTGTTGCGTTAGCTGTACCCAATGAAACTAAATTGTGGAAACGTTTATAGTTAAAATAGTTTGATTTACTACCCATTAGTAAGGATTGTGCGAAAGCTGTATTGTGGTTGGGAAGGTGTAAACAAGGAATCAATACTACAGTCCAGACGTGGAGACGGTGGTTGCGGAAATGGTCAGCTTAAACGAACGTGAGCGTATAAGGGTCCCTAAATAGAGCAAAGTCGATGACTTGTCCAACATCTGTTGTGACAAACATCTCGTGTCTCAAACTTATATCTACACTGATAGAAAAAAATCGCAAAACCAAGGTGAAGTTGTGCGACGTAAACGAAAGCTGGTAGCTGTGTTTCTACATATGAAAGATGATGTCTGTTCAAATTTCGCGTCAGTCGTATAAGAGCGACGCTAGTGGCACCACTATGATGATGCAAACTAAGTTTGCTATATATACACGCTGTAACGGTCGTGAGCGTTAGTTAAATTTCAGACTGGACATGGTGAGTTGATGTTAGTGAAGAATATCTGCAGCGCGCCAAAAGTTGCATTATCAACAGCTCACTGAGAGCGAATGAGGTCCGGTGGATTTTCCTTCTTCGATACCGCAGAATGACTTGATAGGAATGTAACCATTGAACACGACTGCTGGCAGCGGTGCTCGCGACTATGTACGGTCGCAAGAAGACGGGGTTCATGGCGGCGACGTGGCACTACCATATTGACCATATTGATGGCGATCTCAGTGCGGACGCCAGATCAACACAGGATGCTGCGAAACAGTACTCCCATCCTCAGACTATCCACTACACCCGGCCTCCAGGTCGCTGGATTACAGGAGCACGCCACCACTCCCAGCTGTGGCACTACCGACGGGAAGACTATCGTGTTTAGCGTGTGGCTCTGGCGCATCGTTATTACATCTGGAGCAACAATGTGAGCAGCAGTTGCCACCACAGTGACATAAGGAACTGTTACAAATCGGTTACTTTAAGGACAGCTCCGACCCAGAAGCTGTCTAGCGTACATCTACTGACCCCAGACCATCACCATTTACGACTTTAGTGGTGTCGAGCGAGAGATCCTTGGAGGGCAGGATGGAGGTCTGTTGTGTTTTGCGATTAAAGCTCGTTCTGCCTCGGTGCCAGTGGTGGTCTGTGTCTGTGTTTGTTAGAAAGAGAGAGACCATCTGAGGGCCTGGAACAACCTGTCTGTGTGCTAGACACACTGAACCTACACCTCGAGTTATGGTCTGGGATGCAATTTCGTATGACAGCAGGAGCTCTCTCGTGATTATCCCACAGACACTGATTGGAAATTTGTACGTCAGTACAATGATTCGACCTGTGGTGCAGCCATTCATGAGCAGCATTGCAGACAGTGTTTTTCAACAGGATAACGCTCGCCCACATGCCGCTGTTGTAACCCAACAGGCTCTACGAAGTGTCGACATGTTGCCTTGGCCTACTCGATCACCAGATCTGTCTTCAATCGTGCACTTATTGGCCATCATCGAATGACAACTCTCGCACCCTTCACAATCAGCATTAATCATCCTTTTATTGACCGACCAAGTGCAACCAGCATGTAATTCCATCAGAAAATCTGACCTCCGGCACCTTCATAACACAATGCATGCACGCCTGCATGCTTGCATTTAACATTCTAGCTGTTACACTGGTTATTAATGCACCAGCATTTCACATTTGCAGTGGCTTATCTCGTATTTACATTAACCTCTGATGTTCCAATGTTAACAACCACTTACACGTTACCTAGGCAAACTTATTCCCGGAATTTCATTACTGTACATCAATTATTTTTTAGTGTTTCAATTTTTTTCCGTCAGTGTAGCAAATATGCTGAGTTATTTGTAGATTATAACTATACAGCGTTTTACCATTTTCAGAAGAAATAATAAAAGCAGATTTTCTAATGAAACAATATGTTATTCGAAAATTTCTTGTTTATTGCCTCTCGAGTCCTCTAACAGATTTTTCGAATCCTGAAGAATTCGTGTCGGAACCTGAGAACCCGTATGTTTCTAAATAAAATTTTGTTTTTCCCAAAGCTAGATCTAATCCACCAGTAAATGGTAGGACAATAGTGTGGCTTGTTTAATGGTGTCAGCATCGGCCGACTAATGCTTGATAACATTTATTCTCTTAAAAAAGGCGCTCGGTGGTATTGGAATCATTGGTGTTTCTCAAAAAAGATTTCGGTTTGTCGCTTACTTATATTGATGTCCCACTGATCACGTTCGCAACCATACTATGATGCGGACAGGAAAACTGTTTTAGTTTCTCAGTGATGGTATTGGAATCATTGGTGTTTCTCAAAAAAGGTTTCGGTTTGTCGGTTACTTATATTGATGTCCCACTGATCACGTTCGCCACCATACTATAATGCGGACAAGAAAACTGTTTTAGTTTCTCAGTGATGGTTTAGTTTTGTTCTACATCTGTTATACACTTATTGCATGTTTCCATGTTTAATACGATTATTTGACACACACACACACACACACACACAGAGAGAGAGAGAGAGAGAGAGAGAGAGGGGGGGGGGGGAGGGAGAGAGGTTATCAGTACAGAAACTCTGCTATGGAGAAACTAGGGTTGTTCTCATTGTCTACAAGCAGTCAACATTTTATAATTTGTTCCACTTTTTACCTAAGTCAGGTTAAATCATGGATACTGAAGGTTAATTTTACTCCTAATCAGGGCCGGCGCAAGGCACGTGCGAAACGTGCGGCCGCACGGGGCGGCAGTTTCCGAGGGGCGGCAAATCTGCGCCTCCCCCCCCCCCCCCCCCCCCGCCCCCCAACTCTTTTCTTATGACGAACTCTACATTCATGCCCAAGCGAGGATTCGAAACCAAACCTCGGAGGGAGCGGCTTCGGGAACTGTGGTATGGCGCCTCGGCTACCTGCCGGCCACCCTGTTGAACACAGGGAGGGAGGAGGAGTAATTTCATCCTCGCTACTGTGGCACGCCGGAGGAACAGAGGGGGGCAAGCAGTCTGGCGTACACGCCTGTATTCTTATGAGTGGAGCGCTGCCAGCCTGTTTTTACGCGCCGTGCGTTTACTCACTACTAATTTTGCAGAAGACGAAATCTAATTTGGAAATTGGAATGCAGTGTTCGATACTGCGGTTACATGTTAAGCCTGAAGCAATTTTGCTAAGGCCTTCAATGGCAGTTTCCAGGTGTTTTATTCTTCCCACATTATGGAAAAAAATGGTTGAACGTTACTACAGTCAAACATGTCCAACACCTACAATGGCAAGAAGTATTCTGAATGGGTAAATACGCTGCGAGTAATTACAAGGGATAAAGACATTGCTAATAAGTCTGGCATAAGTTGGGTTTCAACTTACTTTTGAAAATTTTTGCTATCCGTTTCTGAGTGATATTCGGACGTTTTGGTTTTTGAGCCATGAAACACCTGTCTCCGCCTGCATGAACAACAATTAAACTCTGACCGGCACTTTTGTTTGACAATACTACTCGCATACTATAACTTTGCTAACATTTATTTACTGTATGATGCGTGTGAATCCATGTTTCATCTTAGTAGAGTACTGGTCGCTTTGATTCTGATGAAAGCCTGAGAAAGAATGGTCTTTTAGCAACAATGTCCTCTCGTCCACACAAAACAAAACGTTAATTTTGATCCCTTCTAAAAACAAAATCCATAGACCGACATTGCTTCTAAGGGTTTCCTTGCTAGCTTTGAAGCTCATTTCTGTTTGACAAAAGTTGTGCAGTTTTCGCAAAGTTCGTATTTCTTTCTACTGTTCGTAATGCCATAGAAATTGCTGCCTGATAATACATTTCTCCATATCATCGGTCACATACTTATTGTGAGCTTCTTGCTTCTTCTTCTTGGGCGCTAGTTTAACCGTAGCCTCGCTGTACCTCGTCACGTGACCTAGTTCCTGGCACTGCCGCGTCACCACTTCGCCTTTCCAAACAACAGGTATTGTTACGTTCTCTACATCTAAAACTACAGAATTCGTTTCGGTAGTTGGCCAAGGGAGTCAAGATTGGTTTCGTAAGAAGATTGCGTTTCGTAAGAAAAATTGCGATTGATTGCTGACATTTCCTACAGATTTTTTAAAATAAAATTCCACAAACGTTTTGTAAAAATAAAAAACTAAAAAAGGGGGGGGGGGGCGGCAATTTAGCAGCTCGCACGGGGCGGCACTTGGGCTTGCGCCGGCCCTGCTCCTAGTGGCACGTTAATGAACACTATTGCTAGTTTCAATCTCTGCTCTGTTATTAACGGCATATTAGGCCTACAAAAATAAATAAAGAATTTTTTAACTTGGCAGGCACTCAAGATGTCATTCAAGCACGAAGCGCAAATAATCCATACTCCGACCTAGAAGTATAGGTTGTGATGTTACGTTGAACTTTTTCTGTGATACTAATGCAGAACCCATGTATAAATTATCTGAGTAGATATAGCTTCAGTAGTTTATTTGCACACTGGCGACGAAATGCAAGACTTGATGCAAATATTCAAAACGTAAGTTTCTTTATGCAAGTACAGTGTTTCCTGTAAAGCTACCATGTGACCTGAGAGAGGGTTGCCCCCAGTTACTGGATATAAATTTTTATTTTTATTAGAATTCGTTGAGAAATCTAGGTAGGTGCAAATAATTTCATTAATGCTATTAAATTACCTCTATGACAGTTAAGTATTTGTAGCCGATACAACGTTTCTTTCTCCAACGAACGTCAAATCATTTAAATATTTCAACAACTGAAATGCGCTGTGCTCTTATTGCCGCCCGTATGCAATTTCCACCGCCCGCTTTAAGATTCCTCGAAGGAAACTAGCGAATACATTGTGAGTTTGTTATCATTTCATGTAATTCACAAATCTCTTCAGAAAAGAAAACAGAAAAAACAAAATGACATAACATAATGCAAAGTGTGACATCGTACGTAGGCAACTAAATGTCATAGAGCGTAGATGAATGTAATGTGACAATGTCAAGGGAGCATTGTAAATTACTTTCCACATCAGCCATATAGACTTTGAACTATCGAAAAACTTGATAAATGTTACATTAATTACTTGCAAATTGGAGGAATGAAATAGTCTCTGCCTATAACTGCTGACTTTGACAGCGTATTTCAATTGTTACAGTGGCAATTTGTGTAATTCCCTCACTATATAGCCTACATAAATGACTTTACAATGGACACCATTATTTGACTGTACTGTCTGCATTTCCTATTTAACATACGAGAAATGACTCTCGCATATTCCAAAACACAGCTCCGACGCCGCTTGCGAAATATCGTAGACCTCCTTTACGTAAATAGTATTCACAGATACTACCCTAATGCGGCCGAACGCGAGAATAAAAACGCGCTGTATTTCACCGAAAAGAAAAGGTAATGATGACACAGGCTAAGGAATAAATAAATAAAAAATAGATAAATAATTAAAAAACATGTTGTCTGGTTAATGTGAAATACACTTCTCTCAGTACAAGCAAAATGTAATATTCGCTTGTTTTTCTGCAACGTCTGCGCTTCTTCGCCGAGCGAGACAACAGAGAGTGCGCACAGTCAGGAGCGTGTTCGTCGCGAGTTCAAACACGAGCGCGCATATTAGTATAGAATGGAGGTAAAGCGCTGAAGTACTGCAGAAACTATCCGGCTGCTTCCTGGTTTTTATGCTGTCTTGAGCTTCACTAGCTTTTTAGGCCCTGCTACTCTTTTTAAAAAAGAACTGCAAGGACATTATTATAGTGTAGATAGTGTGCAGTATGTAGTGCGCTTCATTAAGTTCTATACATAGCTGCTGTTGTTTTTCTTCACGCAATTGTGCTAAAATCTTACCCTATCTGTCTAACACAATACAGAGGCTATACTCTCACAGAGAATATTTGTCTTTCAGGGGGTAGTGTTCTTATTTTTTACATTTAACTCACATGATATTACTGTAATGGGAAGTAACTTTTGAAAGTGAATACTTCTGCACATTTCAAACACACCTACAAAGCGGGCCCCGGTATATTCGATGCAGGTCACGTGTGAGCGTCTTTTGTGTCTATTTTGTACTGAACCAGGCAGTATAACATTCTCTGCAAGTTCCAAATACTCATTTAATGTGTTACGACGACAGTATATGAAGTTGGAGTTTGGTTCAGTACGTCAGGGAATCGAGGATCTCCAGAAACCAATGTACCCAAGCTTCTGTATCAGAAAGGTGGGCAAATAAATTTGTATAATGGAACAGAATAGCTTTATTAACATACACTTTTGTAGCTACTGCCACATGTTGCAAAAATTTGGAGTACCCAATCATTCCTGACATTCACTGATGTTTTGTGATTCCTGTTTGTGGATGAAACTGGAAAAAAGTTAGTGTGTTTTTGTGTGTAGGTGCTAGCTGTATGTTTTATGTTGTGGGTACAGGTGATAAAGCCTCCCAGTACCTACATACGTGCTCCAAAATTTACTGTATAACATGTCAAGTGGTACATAGTAATCCATTGCCTCAATTTGATTGGTAAAAGTCCATTCACCCATGTATGGTATTCTGTCCCTTTTATTTTGAACATATCACATGTTCCAAGAAAGCTAAGGGCTGTCTGTTGTAAACTATTTTCGTTATTGAAACATATTTGTTCATTGTACTTGGTGTGTGTGTGTGTGTGTGTGTGTGTGTGTGTGTGTGTGTGTGTGTGTGTGTGCGTGTGTGATATTGTTTTAGAGGGGTTAATGTTGACTAGTTTGTAATGCATTCCATTCCTGCAGGTGGAGGGGTGGTGTTCCCCCATTGTGCTCCTTTACTACATACTGCTTTGAATCAGTTGACCTTATGTAACTGGTGAGAATGCATCAGATATGTCAGAGGGCTAGTTCTTGTATTTAACTTTTGCACTGCTTCTTCAGTGCCACAAAAATGCTTCCTTCTCTGTGGAAAATAAAAAAGTCACAGTGTTTCACATCAAATGTGTAGGGTAAGTTCACAACTCTTGTCATTTTGTTTTTACTCAAAAACAGTCAGATACTCTATCGTACAAGATCAGAGCCATTGTTGTGGTAGAGGAACCAATCCTTTGACAGCCACAGTGTCTCTCACAATCCTTTTAGTACTTGTAAGTAGTAAGTGGTAATGATGTTTAACTGTAGAACATAAACAATTAAATTCATAGTGTGATATCCTTCTATGTTTAAAAGAAAGCCAATGTTGTTGTCAAGCTGTTTCACATCTGATTTGATTTCTCGAGTCTTGATGATGAAACTGCCTTTTACATTGACTGGCTTGCTGGTTCCTCCTTTTATCCTACCAAAGCACAGTAACAGTTTCTGGTGCTGCTTCACCTGATGAAACATTACTCGATGTGAGTACAATGTTCTGTCATGCTCACAACTGTAAAAGTACCAAGCACATCAATCAACTTTTAAATAAGAATTAGTGTGATCTAACTGACACATCTCTGTGGATTCACAACAATGCATAACAGAGGCTACTTAGTAGGAGAACTTATCACTACTGCCCCTTCACCTGTAGAAAGGAATTCTTGTAATTTTTGCCCCCCTCATGCTGTTAAATGTTGCTGTGAACTGTGATGTTAATAAGAAGAGTGAATTCCGTTATTCTTGCAGATATGTTCTCCACATTATTATAGTCCAGAGAGGACTGTAAGCAGCTATAAGCTCTTCTGTATGCCAAACTGTCGTCACCATATTTAAGCAACACAAGCTCAAACATTTAACAATGTGGTCCTCTCTGTCTGTGATCTGTCTTCAGTCTCTCAGATACTCTATATTACAGCTGATGGAGTAAAGGATGCATCAATGCTAATCAGATAAGTTGAATCTTGTGGATTCGATCTCTTACTCTCACAGCAGCAAGTACTGTTCTAATATCAGATGGATTTTCTTCTACAGACAGGTAGATGATTCAGAGAGATTACAGTGCGTCTGTTTTCCTAGTAGATCATTTGCAAGCAACCCAGAAATCATAAACTTAACTGACACCTCAGTTGTTTTTATTTTATTGAAATATTGTTGTTTTTGTGATTTTTTATGTAATTTTTGGGAAGTAATGTGTCACTGAACATACAGAGAACATACAGAGAAGATCATTGAGTTTTGACCTGTATCCCATACAGTTCAGGATCCATGCTATCACAGAAGTTTCTAGATAGTAAGAAATGTTGAGCATAAATCTGCAGTTAGTGTAAAGCCCATCTGGAAGAGAAAGCTAAACTATAAGATAAAGAATAAATATAGTAATTAAGAAAAATGAGAGAAACAGTGACAGTAAAATGAGGATTACGAGCTAATTGAGGGAACATTTGTGAAATAAGTGGCTAAGGATAGTGAACTGTGGTGCAATGCGAGAGGTGTTGAGGTAAATTATGATTTGTGTGGCCCTCTATCAACTGAGTGAAGTGAGACAGATGTTAATAGACTGGGCAGTGGTGCAAATTGTAGTCCAGTCACCTAGCCTTAGGTTTTCCATGGTTTCCCAAAATTGCATGAAGAAAATAGTCAACTGTTTCTGTGATAAAGGACTTAGTCATTTTTCCTGTCCCTTACCAATCTGAGCTTCTACCCAGTCAGTAATGACCTCTTTGCTCATGATACATTGAAGTCTAATCTTCCTTTTTTATTATTATTAAGTCTTGGATGTTTACTGATAGTTGTTAAGACCTGATTTTACTAGTAGGTCGAAACAAGTGAATCTCAACTGCTTTCCTTGCCAAATCCCATCAGTAAGAGTAAAATAGTACCGTATTCCATTTAATCAGAGACATGAGCAAATAGACTAATCATCGGTGGTAAAATGCAACAAAATGTCTCATATAATTTTTCATAATAACTACTGCTTTTATCTAAGTACTGACTACCTACAAAAATACATTTTGGAACAAGGAAGGTACTCATTGATAGTTGCTTTTGCAGAGCCATAGCAGTCACAATGTTGACATTATAATATTTATTTTATTTTATGGTTGATGACTGTAGAGCTCAAAATTTTTGTGGATATGTATGCTAGGGCTGTACCCTAAATCGTAACACACATGTTGTCATATAAGTACTTTTTTTTTTCAAAATGTCTGTCACTGACGAAGCATGAGGGTAACTGTCCTGCCAAAATCTGCATTAATTAGTCTATTTATTTGCACTTTGACTCCATTATTATAAAGAATTCACATGTACATTGTTCAAGGCAAGTAATATATAATACGAGAGAAATTATCATTTTTGGATGTGGTTTGCCACTAAAAGTAAAGAATGTGTACTGAGCACAGTTTTATCTGAGGTGAGAGGAAGAAATTCTTTGGACATTAATACTCTAACAAGTATGTCAGGAAAACCAGAGTCTCCACAAATTGAGGTAACCAGGCTTCTGTGCCATGGAGTTGCACAAATAAATTTTTATAATAGAACAGAATAGCTCTATTAATATACACTTTTGTAGCTACTACCACATGTTACAGAAATTTGATGAATTAACATACTTGCCCCTCTCTACACTCCACAAATTTTCCTGTTGCCTTTACTCTGCAACCAGCCATTCCTGTTGTTCACTATTAGGTTGTGCTTCCTAGAGACAGAACCAAATTTAATTTGGTACTTAATTCTACCCTCAAAGAAGATTACTGAAACACAAAATTGTTTGAAGCTTGTCAGTAAAATCCAAGGAAACCCAAGTCTGGACAGCTGTTGTCATTCCGTTCCGAACATTCCTTTGCATAAAATGTTCTCAGTTTACCTGCCACAACTTGTCAAGGTGGAACTGAACTCAAGGCCTTTTGGATTATGTACTTATTCACTGCTCTCTCTTACTTGTTTCACAAATGTTCTCTTGAGTCCCTCCTAATCTCCATTTGACTCTGAGAAGCTTTTCTTGTTTGTCAAACAATGGAAAATGGGAACTTTGCCAGTTCATAGCAGTCAGTTTTATCCCATGACAATGATTATGGAGGCAATAACAGAAAGCTTGGAATTTTATGTGGCAGGTAAACTGAGAACTTTTTATGCAATGGAATGTTCAGAATGGAACGACAACAGCTTTATGAAAATAGTAGATTGATACTCATCATACAGAGAAGACAGTAAGTAGCAGACAGGTACAACAAAAAGACTGATATACATTCACACAAGCACAACTAAGAGACACATGACCTCTGTCTACGGGCACCAACCAGCAACAGACAGTGGTCACATGTTTCTGAGCTATGTTTGTGTGCATGTGTGTGTGTTTTCTACTTCAGTAGAATGGCTTTTGACTGAAAGCTTAGATGTATAGCAATCTTTTTGTTGTGACTGTCTGTGACTCAGCCTCTCTTCCACATGGTGAGCAGCAGTTGATCCTTTTCATAACACTGTTCCCTTATTATTCTTCATTATCATGTCTGTGTGTGAGATACAGCTCAAGCTACCCATCTCGTGAAGCTCTTTACCTCATTTCTTGTCACGTAGAAATTCAATAATGTGATTGTAGCATTCTATGACAAGTGGAGCTTGTGAATCATAGTCTGGTGGTAAATACCTTTCAGACATGTAAAGAGCTCTTATTCATCATCCACAGTGTTTGCAATTTGTTCACACTGCACTCACACACTTAATTTAGAAGTGTATACCAGAAGAGAGATTTGCTTTGACATGTCATTAGTGGATTCATTTAGTAGACTTCTTCAGATGTTAATTATTTTTAACAGCACTACTGTCTAAAGACTGGGCATAAAGTTGCAGGGTACAATATTGAGAATTTAATCATGTGATGATGTGTCACATGAGTGAATGCATATTTTAGATAGGTTTCTGTGAAATTCACAATAACATGCTTCAGAGTACCTACCTACACCAATACTGATTACAATGTCACACTTTCATATCTCAAAAGGCAAGTATACAAATGCAAGCAGTATGAGTGGCACTCGGAATATATGCAGCAGAAATGAAGAATTTGTCTCTTTCATTGAAGAATTAATTGGAAAGTGAGTCCCGCAAACTGAAATTTTCAAATATGCTTGATTCATACTTCAAAACAAAGTCATCTCAGGTAGAACCTATAAACAGTAATTTTCCTTGAGAATGTCATTTGCCTACTTAACTCTGATGATAAATTTGTTACTTGCATTGGCAGACTATGCTCCATTTTATACCATGTTGATATGGAACATTTCAGAGGCAGGAGTTTTCTTATTGTGCATGTGAGGTTCAAGTTTCTCTTTATAACAGAGATAATTGATTAGTGATCTTAAGCTTTCCCAGTAAATAAACTGTTTATACACCAAGGTGAAAAAAGACATGGGATAGTGATATGCATCTTTACAGATGGTAGAAGTATCACATATACAAAGTATAAAAGGGCAGTGCATTGGCAGAGCTGTCATTTGTACTCTGTGATTCATGTGGAAAGGTTTCTAATGTCAGTAGGGACACATGATGGGAATTAATGGACTCTGAATGCGAAGTGGTAATTGGAGCTAGACGCAGGGGACATTTCATTCTCGAAATCATTGGGGAATTCAATATTTGAAGATTCACAGCATTGCGAGCGTGCCAAGAGTACAAGATTTCCAGCACTGCACCACACCTCAGACACCGCAATGGCCGACAGCCTTTGCTTAACAACCAAGAGCAGAGAAGCTTGTGTAGAGTTGTCAGTGCTAACAGACAAGCAACACTGCATGAAATAACCACATAAATCAGTGTGGTACATACAACGAATGTATCCTTTTGGACAGTTTGTCGAAATTTTGTGTTAAAAGGCTATGGCAGCAGTCATCCAACATGAGTGTCTTTGCTAACAGTATGACATCACCTTCAACACCTCTCCTGGTCTCATGACCATATAGGTTAGACTCTAGATGACTGGAAAACTGTGGCTTGGTCAGGTGAGTCCCAACTTCAGTTGATGAGAGTTAATGGTAGAAATCAAATGTGTCCCAGATCATCCAAGCTGTCAACAAAGGGCTGCGCTAGCTGGTGGTGGCTCCATAATTGTGTGGGCTGTGTTTCATCCTCTTTATGTTTGGCTACTGGAAGACCATTTGCAGCCATTCATGGACAACGTGTTCCCAAACAATGATGGAATTTTTATGGGTGACAATGTGACATGTCACCAGGCCACAGTTGTTCGTGATTGATTAAAAGAACATTCTGCGCCATCCATTCAAATGATTTAACCACACAGATTGCCTGACATAAATTCCAACAGAAATTTATGGAACATCATCAAGAGATCAGTCTGTGCTCAAAGTCATGCACCGGAATCACCTTTGCAATTGTGGATGGCTATAGAGGCAGCATTTCTGCATGGGACTTCCAGTGGCTTGTTGAGTCCATGCTATGTCAAGTTGCTCTCACGTCGAGCAAAAGGAGATCCAACATAGTATTTGAAGGTATCCCATGACTTTTGTCATCTCAGTGTATTGTTCTTGAGTGTCCAGCTGGGTGAAGCTGTTTATGAAACATGATATTTCAATGGTGTACCTTGCCATCATCTTCAGATGATAGTCTATAGATTGAATATCTTTGCTATATCATTCCTCTTTGTACTCTTATATCACTCCTTATCCCTTCCTGTACCATCCCATCACATGCTGCCCCAGTTGGAATGGTGATAGGAGGAAGCTATCACTCAATGATGAGTGCAAACTCCAGTCACTCAGTGCTTCTGCTGCTCCTGTTAGGCATCACAGTCAATCTCAGCCAACATTGTGATTTCAGTCAGCAGATTGCTGGGTCCCACGGTTTACTGAAAGTGATGCCACTGTCCCTATGGATCAAGCTATCAGTGTTCTGGAACTACAGAATTTGTTATTTACTTGAGTTTTGTGTCTCCTGTACACCTGGCACCTGTCTTGGCTGTCTGCACAGTCCACCAATGTATGCCTTACCACATCTGCATGCAATATGGTAGATACCCAGATTACAGCTCCGAGTCATCTTTATCTATACCTACTAGCACATACATTTTTGAAGGTGGATGGAGAATGTATTTAATGTAACTTTGAGCCAAGATTATGCCAATTTTGTTTGATACTTTGCTAGTGTATGTCAGATACACCATTGTCTTATTTTCTTCACTGTGAAATACTCACATCAAAAAAATTTTTGCATCACCCCGGTTCCCAGAACTCCTGAAGATAGACATTTGACTGTGGATATTGTATCACAGACATTGTGTATTTGACTATTCAGAGATGTCACTAAACCCGCCCAAAGATGTAAACAACAATGCATGAATGGCGCCTATTAGATGGAGGGGCTCTGACAGCTGATCAGTTCCAGTCATTCCACCAGGAAGGAGGTACATGGCTTGTACTGTCTGTAGTTCAACCATGCCTAGATGGTCAATACCATGGCTCAATTGCGTCCACATTGTTACTTTGTACCAAGAAGGGCTCTCAACAAGGGAAGTGTCCAGGCATCTTGGAGTGAACCAAAGCGATGTTGTTTGGTCATGGAGGAGATACAGAGAGACAGGAACTGTCGATGAAATGCCTCACTCAGACCGCCCAAGTGCTACTATTGCAGTGGATGACTGCTACCTACAGATTATGGCTCGGAAGAACCCTGACAGCAATGCCACCATGTTAAATAATGCTTTTCGTGCAGCCACAGGACATCATGTTATGACAAAAACTGTGCGCAATAGGCTACATGATACACAGCCTCACTCCTGATGTCCAGGGGGAGGTCCATCTTAACGGCCATAACACCATGTGGCATGGTACAGATGGACCCAAGAACAAGCTGAATTGTCCATTCAGCATTGGCATCATGTTCTCTTCACCGATGAGTCTCGCATATGCCTTCAACCAGACAATTATTGGAGACGAGTCTGGAGACAACCCGGTCAGACTGAATGCCTTAGATGCACTGTCCAGCGAGTGCAGCAAGGTGGAGGTTCCCCACTGTTTTGGGGTGGCATTATGTGGGGCCAATCTACGCCACTGGTGGTCATGGAAGGCGCCATAATGGCTGTACGATACGTGAATGCCATCCTCCAACTGACTGTGCAACCATATCAGCAGCATATTGGTGAGGCTTCGTCTTCATGGATGACAGTTCATACACCCATTGTGCACATCTTGTGAATGACTTTCTTCAGGATAACAACATCCCTCAACTAGAGTGGTCAGCATGTTTTCAGACATGAACCCTATTGAACATCCCTGGGATAGACTGAAAAGGGCTCTTTATGGAAAACATGACCCACGAACCACTTTGAGGGATTTACGCCAAATCACCATTGGGGGGTGGGACAATCAGGACCAACAGTGCCTTGATGAACTTGTGGATAGTATGCCACAATGAATACAGGCATGCATCAATGCACGAGGACATGTTACTGTTTATTACAGGTACCAGTGCATACATCAGTCTGGATCAACAACTCTGAAGTTCTCTCTGTATAGTGGTACAACATGCAATGTCTTGTTTTCATGAGCAATGAAAAAGGCAGAAATGATGTTTATTTTGATCTCTATTCCAATTTTCTGTACAGGTTCTGGAACTCTCAGAACCGAGGTGATGCAAAACCTTTTTTGATATGTGTATTTGCTGGCCCTGTACCTTATGCCTGAAAACTCCTCAGATTTCCCTCCTGCCAGACTGTTTCTTCTTGAATACATTCTTAAGGAGGTTGACCCCCTGTGGTAGACTTTATTCATCTGATATTACTCTGTCCTTGTGAACCAGTGTACATTGCACAACATCATCGTGTAAAAGATTATGCCGGCTGGAGGTGTGTAGATAGAAATCAGTTTGGGTGGCTTGTCTGCACACACTGTGTACTCTTTTATTTTACTATTTATTTGTTTGTTGTTCCGGTATCCATGTCGTGACAGTATCACAGGATATGTAATGTGTCAATTTTGGGACATAAATAAATATTACAAAATAATAAGTGTTACAGACAATAAATATTGCAAAATATGTGTTTACAATAAAGAATAGTCAGGATTACAAATGTAGATTTGGGCACATTTTTGCGTTTAACAATAAAAGAAATGCTGAACACTGTAGTTCAGGAACTCTTCTATCGTTTAAAATGATCCCTGTAATGGGAACTGCCCTGAAGTTTTTTTAAACAAGAGCTCATCTTCTACCAAACACTTAATTCTTGAATGCAGAAATGATGTTTATTTTGATCTCTATCCCAATTTTCTGTACAGGTTCTGGAACTCTCAGAACCGAGCTGATGCAAAACCTTTTTTGATATGTGTATTTGCTGGCCATGTACCTTATACCTGAAATACCTTAAGTATTTTTAACACAAAAATCTTACAGCCATTGAAATGGACTCCCTTCTGAACCATACATAGATTTGCCTGTTCATAGTAGTTTTCTTCTCATCTCATTTTATTTTGCTGGCCCTGTACCTTATGCCTGAAAACTCCTCAGATTTCCCTCCTGCCAGACTGTTTCTTCTTGAATACATTCTTAAGGAGGTTGACCCCCTGTGGTAGACTTTATTCATCTGATATTACTCTGTCCTTGTGAACCAGTGTACATTGCACAACATCATCGTGTAAAAGATTATGCCGGCTGGAGGTGTGTAGATAGAAATCAGTTTGGGTGGCTTGTCTGCACACACTGTGTACTCTTTTATTTTACTATTTATTTGTTTGTTGTTCCGGTATCCATGTCGTGACAGTATCACAGGATATGTAATGTGTCAATTTTGGGACATAAATAAATATTACAAAATAATAAGTGTTACAGACAATAAATATTGCAAAATATGTGTTTACAATAAAGAATAGTCAGGATTACAAATGTAGATTTGGGCACATTTTTGCGTTTAACAATAAAAGAAATGCTGAACACTGTAGTTCAGGAACTCTTCTATCGTTTAAAATGATCCCTGTAATGGGAACTGCCCTGAAGTTTTTTTAAACAAGAGCTCATCTTCTACCAAACACTTAATTCTTGAACGCAGAAATGATGTTTATTTTGATCTCTATCCCAATTTTCTGTACAGGTTCTGGAACTCTCAGAACCGAGCTGATGCAAAACCTTTTTTGATATGTGTATTTGCTGGCCATGTACCTTATACCTGAAATACCTTAAGTATTTTTAACACAAAAATCTTACAGCCATTGAAATGGACTCCCTTCTGAACCATACATAGATTTGCCTGTTCATAGTAGTTTTCTTCTCATCTCATTTTATTTTATTTATTTATTTATTTATTGTATTTTTTTGCATGGAGACACCAACTGACTATGATACTCACTATTCAGTTTAAAAATGGATTTTTCTTTCCTTATGAAGTGCAGTGAATGTAAGGATGCCAAGTTTCTTAAAAAGATTCCTGCATGTGACTCTAGGAGGGACACCACACATTATCCTTATGGCTCTTTTTTGTGCACACAGTACTTTTTTGGCCAGTGATTGATTACCCCAAAATATAATTCCATATGCTATAATGGCATGAAAATAACGATAATAAGCTCACTTCATGGTTTCCATACTGCTATAAGAAGAAACAACGTGTAATGAGTAAGTTGCTGAACTCAATCTTTGGCATAGATCCAGGATGTTGTTTGACCAGTTCAGCTTGCTGTCAATATGCAAGCCTAGGTATTTTGAAATATCCACCCTGGTTATCACCTGCTAACCACTCTACTACTATTTCTTCATCTTTGAATGCTGTGTGGAACTAAATGTAGTTTGTTTTAGTGTAATTTAAAGAAAGGCCAGTAATGTTAAACAAGTTCACTGTTTCACTTAAAGCCTTATTTGCTGTTTCATCAAGTTTATCTACTGAATTATCAATAAGTGGTGTAGCATCATCTGCAAAAATGGTGAATCTACAATATTCCGTACAGAGAGGTAAATAATTTATAAAGATAATAAAAAGTAGTGGGCCCTGAACTGGGCCTTGGGGCACTCCACATGCAAATGTACCACATTCTGAAGATATTGGGACTCCATTTTGACTATCCACTACAACTTCCTGTTTCCTGTTTGACATGTATGAGTCAGGCCATTTCCCTGATGAACCACTTATACCGAGATGTGCAGCTTGTTGTAAAAGAATCTCGTGACTGACACAGCCAAATGCTTTTGCTAGGTCACAAAAAATCCCAACCACCTTCAGTTTTTTGTTGATAGATACCAAGACTTAGTCAGGAAGTGCAAATATTGCATCTTCTGTTGACAAACCTTTCTGAAATCCAAACTGACTTTCACTGAGGACATTTTGATCTGTAAGATGTGTAACTATCATGGGATGCATTAGTTTCTCTAAAACCTTTGAAAAACTTGTCAGTAGTGATATTGGGTGATAGTTAGTAGCATTGGTCTCATCTCCCTCCTTATACAGTGGTTTCACAACTGCATACTTAAGCCTCTCAGGAACTATTCCTTGCTTAAGTAACACATCAAAAATGCGGCAAAGGACTTTACTTACATGGCTGCAGCAGTATTTTAATAATTTGTTAGAAATAATGTCAATCCCATTAGAGTTTTTACTTTTCAGAGATTTAATAACTATGTCAATTTTTTGAACAGTGACTGTTGTTACCTTCATGTGGTGTGCTGATCTATGTACTCTGGCTTTCAAAAGATTGATGGCTTGGTTCATGGAGCCTTGAAAACCTATTTTTTTCTGTTACTGTTAAAAATGTTTGTTTAATGTGTCTCCAACTACTTTTGGATTGCTAACAAGTTGACCCTCACTTTTTATTTGGATATTTTCACTAAAAATGCATTTTTTCTTGTTTTCTTCTTTATGAAATTCCAAATAGTTTTTACTTTATTGCTCGAGTAATCAATTTCTGTCTTCAAGCACATGTTCTTTGCTGCTTTTATGGTCTTATTCAGAACTTTATTTATAGTGCATCCTCCTACTGGGATCATTGGCTGCTGCATATAGTTCTCTTCTTGTTTTACAAGAAATTTTGTTGCCTTTAGTAATCCGAGGCTTATTTCCAGATTTTAACAGGGTTTCTCTCACTGACTTTTTTTGAAAGGTTTCTTCAGAAAGACTTGTAGCTTCATTGATAAATATATTAAATTTTGAGTTGACATCAATTTCAGCATACACAGGAGACCACTAGCTGTAAATGCTGATTGAAGCTTTCAATGGTGTGTTCATTTATAATCCTGAAGTTTTTCCAAATGAAATTTTCTTTTATTTGTACATTTGTTTGGTTTACAGTGAGGAATTTCCCTTCATGATCAGAGAGGCCAATTATAATATTTTTCACAGTTAAATTATTGTAAATATCCTTATCTACAAATAAATTATCTATTAAAGTGTTAGAAACAGCTGTTACGCTAGTTGGAGGGTCCACCACTGGTACTAAGTTGTAACAGTACATCGGGTGTTCAAAGTCCATTTTGTTTCTATTTTCTTTTAAGAAGTTCACATTGAAGTTACCCATAACAATGTTTGACTTAGTTTTCCTACATAGGTGGGATAGACATGGTTCTATTTATCTTAGAAATTCATTCAGATTTCCAGCAGGTGCCCTGTAAATAGCCAGTACAATAACTGTTGCACTCTTTACTGTTAACTCAATGCCACACACCTCAAAATGTTGTTCATCACAATATCTGCTTAAATCTAGAGATTTATACACTACATTGTTTTTTACAAATATTGCAACTCCACCTTTTTCATAATAGACCTACAGTAATATGTAACTAAATTAAAGTTCTGAATTTGTAACATGTGGATTCCACTCATAACATGATGTTCTGAAAAACACAGGCTCACTTTCACACTCATCTTTTAAATATATTAGCAACTGGTGTATTTTATTCTTGAGACTACATATATTTTGGTGGAAAAAACACAAAGTTTGATTTTTTCTCACCCCTGCATTTTTATGATGTTTGTTAGGAGTGGCCTTTTCCAGTACACTGGTTGATAGTATTCCCTGAGGTGTGGAAGACTCATACTGAACACATGGGAGAGATGTTTCACACAACAAATCCGTTTCTCTCATATTACTCACCATAGAAAACACTGGGTTCATTTTCTGTTGCTTGTAGTTTCTGCTGCATGTGTTGATGTTTCAGCTGTAGGTCCTCCCACTGATGATTCTGCTGCTTTTGATGATGCTGGTTGTTCTGCTGCTGAGACTGGTCCAATACCGGTACATGGAATTTTGCTGTTAGCTCTCTCCCTGTTCGCAATGATTTCATTTATCATTTTACACACAAAGTATCTTCCTTCGTAATTTAGATGCATACCGTGTTTGGTATGCTGACATCTGTCCAATTTGCCTACATCAAGGATGCCACATTTTCCAAATGAAGAACACATTTGTTTTATTTTAATGTTAGTTAGACTGTAGTGCTGTCCACTTTGCACTTGACTAGAACATCCAAAAAGAGGAATTTGCCATTGTCCATAGTGAATTTGATGCTGGATTGCTAAGCATTCAGATGTGGGAGAAACTCTTGACATGTTCACTCCAATGTGGGCACACAACACGTCATCAACATATCTGAAAAAGCACATGGGCTTTAGTGACACTTTTTTTAAATAACTACTTTCTTCAAATTCAGCATCAATCTACCTCCTTTCTCTTAAAGGGAACTATTACAAACAAACAGATGGTGTTGCTGTGGGGTACAATCTATCACTGATTGTGGAAAACATATTCATGGACGGTTTTGAAGAGAACTCTCTGGGAACATGACAGATTGTGTGCCATGTCAGCATTGACAAAGTTCATCACTATCATCCTAGCTCCAAAACTATAATTTTGGGTTTTGGACAAAGACTTGTGAGTATATGTGGCTGTAGGATTGTCAGTCTAGTTTGAAGTTGAAACTCAGTGCATTTCAGTATTTCCTTCACCTCTGACTGAAGTGTTTCTCTCCTCACGTGGTTCAAAATCTTGCTTTTTCATCACTAACAATTCATTTTGATGCAATAATGAAGACTTCTTTGGCGTATTTTAATTTGGAATAGTATTAATTGGAGGCAGCTTATTTTGAAAACTAAGTATCCAGTCATATACATTATTGATAGCTCACAGGCACATTCTATGACAAACATGATCTCCACAAGAAATGAATTTATTTCATCATTAGAAAGTGATCTAATACATTCAATGCCCACATTTAATAACTTCTGTGTGCTATTTCTGTTGAGAACATTTATATTTTCTTCAAAACAGTATGCCACATATTGTCTGGGAAAAAGTTCCCTCTTTTCCTTCAACAACAACTGCAAATAAAAATACTTTCCCTTTCTTGAATTCATGAAAGCATTTGTTGGGTTAATTGTTGCAGTGTTAAACTTTGAGTGTTCCTTCAAAGAAACAATTGCAATTTATTCGTTGATTCATTTATTAGTCCTGGGTATCAATCGAAATGGCACCATAAAAATGTTGGCATGTTGCCACTGACACTTGTCTCACATCTCTGGTAGTTACAGTCTTTCTGCCACAAATATTCTTATGCTGTATTTCATGACAGTGAGTGGTACAGCATTTATTTTAAGATTGCTGGGCAGTCCACACTGGTATGCCATCAAATCAGGCAATTTCATCTGTGGAGTGGTCATGGGCATGTTCAAGCATAATAGTGCTTTTCTGCTATTTTGTCACTGTGGCCATCTCAATGCTTTCAGTCCATACAAACAACTGGAAAAGATAGAGGACTTTACTGCCATGATGTAGGTCAGCAGTATAGGGTTACATGACCACCTGGTTCTGTGCCATTTACAGAAATCCTAAGCAATCAATGTGCTCTTTTAAAAAGGTGACTAATATGTTGCCTACTGAGGACATGTCTTGTAACATATAAGTGTTCTTTATAATGTTGATTTACAGTCACATAATATTACACAAGGGCAATAACCTGTAAATTCAGGTATATCTATGTAGAGACTGCAGAAAATAAGTTACACATAAGACAATTATGCAAAAAAGTGGTCATTTGTCATTCTCTGAGTGTTCTGCACACACAATTCTGCTGCATCACAGTGTGTGAGTGAAATAGTATGTCAACTGGAAACATATCCCAAAATCGATGTACGCGATGTCAATATGATTCTCATGGGCAAAACATTTAATTACACACAGATTCATCATCAAATTCTGGAGATGTATGGACAAAATGCCATGTTGTATTCTGATCTAATCTATTTTAATAAATACAATACTGGATTTAAAATAATGTTTGTCAAACCACACTTTTACAAGGATTGGTTAGCTTTTCAATACCTTGAGAAGCAAAACTGAGATCAGTATTAATTTTTTTGTTCTATAAATTAAGTCTGATTATTTATTCTTTTCTTTCTTACTCTGTTCCACCACATTGATGAAATTTAATGAAATTCCATGTTTATTTCATATGTTTATGCATCCTAAAACAATAATAAGTAAATATAATAAACATACGAGGTTACCCAGAAAGTAAAATATCACATTCATTTTTCTCAGCCAAAAACAATGCTACATATGTGAAACGTTATGTATGTATTATTTGAAGTCTTCTGAGTGAGCATGCCAAGTTTCTGTCACTGCTGACAGAAAGCATAGCTGCAGGATAGTTTCAAAATGGCATCTGTAGGTGATGTATGTTACAAGCAATGTGCCGTCTTTGAATTTCTCACTGCAGAGAAAGAAACTGTGGGGAATATTCACAAATGCTTGTGGAAAGTCTATGGAGTATCTGTTGTTGACAGAAATTCAGTTAGTTGTTGGACACGGAGGGGTAGGTCATCAGAAAGCGGTTCGATGGAGCTCCACAATTTTCAGTGGTCGGAGAGACACATAACATGTTGCAGCAAGCTTATGTTGTCATTCATAAGGACAGACACATTGATGGAAGACATTTTGAGGATGATGATGAGGTCATTCACACAGTGAAGTACTGGCTCCACCACCAGGACAAGGATTGGCACCAACAGGGCATACATGCCCATGTTTCGCACTGGAGGAAGGCCATAGAACAGGAAGGAAATTATGTGGAAACATAGGGTGTGTAGATAAAACACCATTATTTTGTGTGTGTAATTCTCATTGCGTGCAATAAAGAATTATTGCAGAAAAAATGCGGTGCATTACTTTCTGGGCAACCCTTATATTCTACCAATCAAAGTGGGAAGAAGTGCTAAGAGAAAACTGTGCTTCAAAAATATGTACATAATTGGTTACATGGATTACAATGGTAGAGTGCCAACATTGTGGAAGTACTGTGACACAACTGCAAATGACAGGTGCTCCATCAAAATAACAATGACCACCAACAATCCATCTTAAGCTATACAGAGGCTCAAGGTTTTGTCCCTACCTGTCTCAGGTTTATCAGAATTTCCACAAGTGGATTTCACATGTAATTCATGCTATGACTGCAGGGTTAATCTGAAACAGGCAAGGAGTTTGGGGTTTAGGGACACTAGGAAGCTACCTCTGGATGACATATAAACATACTGGCCTAGGAGGGTGACATGCCGGTTCACATGGCTGTGCTGCAAATGTATGCACTTTCACATCAAAGGAGAAGTAGTTTTGTGTGAGGTTGTAATTAGTTGGATGTATAAGGAATGAGGTAGTGGATCTGGAGCTATAAGGATATAGGGAGAGTGTCTGATAGCAACAAAACCATGGGCACAGGGAGGTTGGTTTATAGGAAGGTTCCACACACCCACCTTTCCTGTGATCCTCCTGGCCCTAATCACTACTAACTCACTGCCCACACACCGCCAACCCAGCTGTCTCTCCTTCCTCAGTCCTGTGCTCACTTCCAAGCCACTCCTTCATGTTATCATCGTTCAGCACTGCACAAATTCACCATCTTTGGTACTTGTGTTTCGAATTCCTATTCCACATACCTGCTGCCTCCCTCTGAGTCATCAGATACTCTATCCCAACCTTTTCGAAAAGATAACAACTTTCCACATATATATAAGGGACAGATAGATTGCCACAAGCTATAAAGATGACACAGTTGTCATTTGACTATGTCCATACAATGCATATTGTTAATGAGGGAATAAATAAACTGGACTGACACGGTAAGACTACTTTATCAAAAGTTGCTATTAAACAAAATATTGTAATAGGTTACACTGTCCGACCAGATGTAGTATACAGAATGAGATTTTCACTCTGCAGCAGAGTGTGTGCTGATATGAAACTTCCTGGCAGATTAAAACTGTGTGCCGGGCTGCCTGGGTGTAGTACACATAGCAAAAGAATGTGAGACCTTTTAGTATATTATGAGTAGTGAACAATATAATTGTTCACTTTGTTGCTCCACATTTTTGTTAACTTAATTTTTACTAAAGTTATGAGCTGATGACAATATTTTGTATCATTTATTTAATTTTTCTAGAGCATCATATCTTTGTGTTTTAACATAATCTAGTTTTATTGTTTATTCAGGTTATTAATTATCAGGTACCATTTTGAGATCTATTGCGAAGGTTAATCATTACTTCATACATGGCATCCAGCATCCAAAAGTAATTGATTGCTTGAATATCTAATGTATAATAACAAATTACTTACATACATAAGGAATAAAACTCATTCATTCAGAAAATGTTGTATAACTCCTTGTCCAATGTTTTCATACTGGGGTATAAAATTTTCTTCTGTTTCTGATTATTGTGTATTATCACTTTTTCCTGTGCACTGTTTACAAGATAGTGCCCTAAGGTGTTTGGAGAAATCACAGAAGTGAATTATACCATTGTAATTTTCATATCTGTACAATTAAATCTCCTCAGTTCTTGAAATAAGTCAGATCATATTATTTTTACCAAGAGCTATTAACCATACACCAGTCATCCTAGAATTTTCACAAACATTGGTACCAACTATATAGGCCCCCAATTTTCTAATCTTTGCCATTGTTCTAGAAACACAAGCCCAGTGCTGGGTTCAGCAAAATCACATCTGATTTAAACTCTCTATTATGGGAATATAATGTATGTTTTTATTTTATTTTGGGGGGGGGGGGGGGGGGGGGCTGGGGGGGAACAGTTGGGGGGCAGGACTGGTAACAGCTTGAATTCCAGTCTCCCACTAATATGAAGAGCATGTCACTCTGTGAAAACATTTTGATTATCAAGTAAATCACTAAACATGATGGGGAAATCATTCATGAGAGTGGCTGATTTGTCACCACTGACTTACTTGCACTGCACGATTCAGTCTATATCACTGTGTAACTGGTTATAGGTTATTAACATGAGCAATTTCTGGAATCATTCTGTGTAGTACAGCAGTATATGTCCAGTCTCTGTGATATATTATGTTTTCATTAACCCTTTATCATAAAAAATATTTATGAAAGATAGAACTGTCAGATAAAAATAGACACAGTGGAAGCATAGCAGAAAAACAAAGAAACTGTAGTTTTCACAGCACAACAGGCAATAGTTAATCTACATTTAGACATTATCATCAAAACATAACAACCTCTTAAATAAGAGGGATGAGCTTCACATATGACTGCGTAAACTGAAAAATCAAAAGGTATTTCTTTAGCTGTGTTATGCATTGAAGAACATAATTCGATCATCACAGAAATGGAGCAGATGCCCCTAGAGAAATAGATGTTAATATCACATTTTTCTTGGCTTGGAATAATGGAATAAAATAAGGGAGAGTAGTTATATGCACTAAAAGTAGAATAAAGTAGGACATAGACCTAAACAAATACTGCATTAAACAACTATTTCATTGCTATACTTCAATAACTGGCCTGTAAACATAAAAGGTACTGTACTAACAATTTTGACAATCTACAAATTTAATCAAACTGTATTTTGTGAAACACACATGGGCCAGATAATTAACTTTTTATTTGATAATAATAAAACATCCATATCAGACAGATTTTGCCTTAGAAGGAAACATATTGTTTTACAAGGTCATATTTATTTATTTAGTGTATGGCTAATACAGACATATCATGAAATATACAAGATCATAGATATTTATTTAATCAAACAATTCAGAAAGAATTTATAGGATGAAGACTGGAAGGAAATTAACATAGGACACACAGCATATGATAAATTTAGTATATCCTAAAATCAGTCTTACAACACTATGGATTTAGTTTGCTTTTATAACAGGTCAGGGATAAGTACAGTAGAAGCTGAGAGACACTAAAAGCAAACTGTATTAAACTATTTGATGCAATAGCTGGGTGACAGATGATGTTAGTGTCAAATAATTGGATCTTAAATTGTACCCATTCTAACTGACCCTACTGAAAAACACTCTGATGTACTTAGTGCTATCAAAAACAAACACATTACTTTTACTCAGAGAGACCTCACCACTGTGCATTTTTTGGTCAACAGAACTGTTAATGCAATCACAGAAAATGTTAGATCACTGAAAAAGCAGTGATCCTTCTGAATGTGAAAAAAAAGCAAAGTACAGAAACTGTACTGACTTCGTGCCTCCCACCCCACTGAGCTATCATTGTAATACATTAATATGTCAAAGTATATATTCTGAAAGACTGAAATATGCTGTAATAATACACATTTACAAAAGTGCAAACATACAAGTGTGTTTTGATTATCTACCCAGCCCCCTTTTCACCACGTCATCAAAATAGTAGAGATGGATGATTATAATAGAATATTAAACAACTCATATGGCAATAACTGTTCACCAACTGTTTGGTTTGATTTCTGCAAAAGCTTTTCTACAGGAGGACCAGTATATGATCTTACACACACTATTGTTGTAGAACTAAACCAGGAAAATTAACCCGTTAGATTGTTGTGCCCTTTCAAAGGCTGTTGATTGTGTAAACATCACTAAACTGTAATCAGGAAACCAAAATATTATGTTATTAATGGCTTAATGGCATTTCCCTGAATGAATGAGCCATAAACTGAGGTGACAAAAGTCATGGGATAGTGATATGCACATATACAGGGTGTTACAAAAAGGTACGGCCAAACTTTCAGGAAACGTTCCTCACACACAAAGAAAGAAAATATGTTATGTGGACATGTGTCCGGAAATGCTTACTTTCCATGTTAGAGCTCATTTTATTACTTCTCTTCAAATCGCATTAATCATGGAATGGAAACACACAGCAACAGAACGTACCAGCGTCACTTCAAACACTTTGTTACAGGAAATGTTCAAAACGTCCCCCGGCAGCGAGGATACATGCATCCACCCTCCATTGCATGGAATCCCTGATGCGCCCTGGAGAATGGCGTATTGTATCACAGCCATCCACAACACGAGCATGAAGAGTCTCTAAATTTGGTACCGGGGTTGTGTAGACAAGAGCTTTCAAATGCCCCCATAAATGAAAGTCAAGAGGGTTGAGGTCAGAAGAGCGTGGAGACCACAGAATTGGTCCACTTCTACCAATCCATCGGTCACTGAATCTGTTGTTGAGAAGCGTACAAACACTTCGACTGAAATGTGCAGGAGCTCCATAGTGCATGAACCACATGTTGTGTCGTACTTGTAAAGGCACATGTTCTAGCAGCAGAGGTAGAGTATCCGGTATGAAATCATGATAATGTGCTCCATTGAGTGTAGATGGAAGAACTAAAATGAACTCCAACATGGAAATTAAGAGTTTCTGGACACATGTCCACATAACATCTTTTCTTTATTTGTGTGTGAGGAATGTTTCCTGAAAGTTTGGCCGTACCTTTTTGTAACACCCTGAATAGATGGTGGTAGTATCATGTGCACAAGGAATAAAAGACCAGTGCATTGGCAGAGCTGTTATTTGTACTCAGGTGATTCATGTTCAAAAGGTTTCTGATGTGAGTATAGTTACAGGATGGGAATTAACAGACTTTGAACAGGGAATGATAGTTGTGGCTAGATGGGTGGGACAAACCATTTCAAAAATCATCAAGTAATTCATTATTCTGAGCTCCACAGTGTCAAAAGGGTGCCATGAATACCAAATTTCAGGCATCAACTCTCACCATGGACAATGCAGTGGTTGATATCCTTGACTTAATGACAGAGAGTAGTTGCATATGTTTAGATTTGTCATTGCTAACAGACAAGCAACACTGCGTGAAATAATCATAGAAATCAAGTGAGATGTGTAACAGACATATCCGTTAGGACAGTGAGGCAAAAATTGGCATCAGTGGGCTATGGTAGTAGATGACTGATGTGAGTGCCTTTGCTAACTGCATGATGTCACTTGTAGCACCTGTCCTGGGCTTGCATTCATATCACTTGGACCCTAGATGCCTGGTCAGATGAGTCCTGATTTCAGTTGGTAAGAGCTGATGGTGGAGTTCAAGTGTGGCATAGGCTCCATGCCACGTTGGCAATAAGGCACTGTGCAAGCTGTTGGTGGCTCAATACTGGTGTGGTCTGTGTTTACACAGATCAGACTGGGTCCTCTGGTCCATTTGAACCAATCATTGGCTGGGAATGGTTATGTTCAAGTACCTGAAGAATATTTGCAGCCATTTGTGGCCTTCGTGTTCCCAAACAATCATGGAATTTTTAAGGAGAACAATGTGCCAAGTCACTGGGCCACAATCATTGAAGATTAGTTTGAAGAATATTCCAGCCAATTTGCCTGATATGAATACCATAGAAAATTTATCGGACATAATTCAGAGCTCAGTTTGTGCAAAAAATCCTGCTCCAGGAATAGTTTCACAGTTGTATGACTGTAGGGGCAGCATGGCTCAATAGTTCTGCAGGGGATTTCTAATGACTTGATGAGTCCATACCATGTTGTGTTGCTGTGCAGGCTGCGCTACACTGGACAAAGGGGGTGCCGACACAATATTTTGTGGTATCCCATGACTTTTGTCACCTCAGTGTATCTTAACAATAGGGAACAGGATCATATTAATAAATGATACCATGGAAATAAAAGTACGCTTTTGGCTGTAAAATTTGTGACACTGTGAAGGTAGCATGAAGTGTGAAATTGACATGCTTGAATATGCAAATTATTAGCATTTCAACATAAAACACACAAAATGGGCAGAAGTAATTTTATCTACATTTATGGATAAGGAAAGACAATGCAATGGGTTTCCCATTCATAAATAATTTTTGTATATTTCTTGTTTGTGAGAAACTCATGTTATGCTTAATTGAAGAAGGAGAAATGTCTACCAACATGTTTCCGAATTTGACAGTAACAGGACCATGGCCCACTGAAATTGTGCTTTATCATACCCTAATATTCCTTCTCATGTTGGTCAGGATCCCATGATCGTTTTGTGATTTTGGACTAATTGCTGTCATATGGGCCAAGCACCTGGTGTGATGGTATGGGGTGCCATTGGGTACAAAACACAGTTGCCTCAGATTTGCATATTTGCTTATTTGGGCTGCAGTTATATCTTCAGGGTTTCTGTGACATTTACTTTCAACAAGATAATGCAAGACCACATTTTATCCATGCTGTCTTGGCTAATGGGATACTGACAGTGTTCAACTGTTGCCTTGACCAACACATTCTTCACTTCTCTCTAGCATTAAAAACATGTGGAAATGGATTGCCAAGGTGCTAGCATATCACAACTTACTATTCGCTATGATTGATGAACTGTGGCACACAGATGAAGCAGCAGGATATTAAATTTGTATCTGCCATCTAAGCTAAATTTTGCGTGCTGTATACTCACAAATTATCTACAAATTTGCTCATGTATTGTTTCTACTCTATGAATAATACATTAAATTTTGTTATTTGCTTTCTTTCCAAGTGATAAGATTTTAATGACCACTAACGTAAATTCTGAGAGGTGGAACATTACATATGTTGCTCATCTTCATGTTTTCTCAGAGCGGTATCTCATACATTAAATCTTATAAGTGTAGTCACATAAACTCTGTTTCTACTTATTGTCATATTTTGGCTGTATACCTGCCGGCCATCTTCAGAGTGAGCCGACAGACTGAAGCTTCAGTACTTGTTCCACAGTATCACAGTCCAGTGTCGAAACTTACACAGTTATGGAAATCTCTCTCCTCCCTGAAAAGGTACCTGATGGGTGTTTCCAAGTTTTTGTGGCACAAAGACTGAGCCATTAAATTTCAGGAGTGTAGCTGCATAAACTCTGTTACTTCTTCTTCAGTGGTTCAGCAGTACATCTTTTGACTATCTTCAGTGTGAGCAGACAGAAGCTACAGTACTTATTCCATAATCTCCTGCTTAAGTGTCATAACCTATCTAATCATCAAAAACTTAACAGCATTTACTCCCTGAGTTGGTACTTGAAGTGCTTCTTCATCTTTTTGTGGCACAGTAACTGATCCATTAATTTTCAAGAGCACAGGGGATTGTTTTAAGATTTCCACAGCTGGTTATGTTAAGACATGTGAGGATAAGGAGCCAGAATGAGTACCGTAGCTTCAGTATATTGGCTGAAGATGGCCAAAAGCTATATGCTCAAAATAATAGAAGAAGAGAGTTCATGAGGATGCACTCCCAAAATTAAATATATCAATTATGTTGTCCAATTAGTTAGGTTATTGGCCCACTGCTGTTCTTTACTTACATAAATGGTTTACTGAAGCTTTGCCAATACATTCATACTGATAGAGGACCCAAACACATTCATACCAGACATCACTAAGATAGCAGTGAAGCAGGCTTTCAACTGGTCCACAACAAAGATCTTATGTCTAAGTTTTATAAAAAATAACTTCTGAAACTGAAATTATAAATGGCTTAAAAATATAAGGAACAAGGTGTAACAGAAAGCCATGAAATGAAACACCTTATGCAAAATCCATGGACACCCAAGTGCATAAGAAACCAAGGTGGCATCCACATTTTCCTTTGTCAGTAGTCTTCTGATGGGTTTCCTGTGGTTAATCACAAATCACAAATTCCTTTCCTGCGTGTCTGTCTCTCCATCTAAGAGAAGCACATGCACCCAATACCCTCGATTATTTGATGTATATATTCCAATCTCTGTCTTCCCCTACAGTTTTTATGTGATAAATATCTTTCAAGTAACATGGCAGTTATTCCTTGATGTCTTGACATGTTTCCTGCCATCCTGCCCCTTCTTCTTGTCAATAATTTCCACATGTTGCTCTCCTGGCTGATTCTGTGAGGAACTTTTTCATGTCTTACTTTATCAGTCCACAAAATTTTCAACACCAACTATAGCACCGCATCTCAAATGCTTTGATTCTCTTCTATTCCAGTTTTCCCACAGTCAATGATTCACTCACATACAATGCTGTGCTCCAAATATACATTTTCAGAAACTTGGTCCTCAAGTGAAGGCCAAAGTTTGATACTAGGAGGTTTCTTTTGGCTGTGAATATTCTCTTAGCCTGTGCTACTCTGCTTTTTATGCCCTCCTTGCTTCCTCTGTCATGTGTTATTATGCTTCCAGGATAGCATAATTTCTTCACTTCAACTTTGTCCCCAACTTTCATGTTGAATTTATCATTAAACTCATTACTTTCGTCTCTCTTTGTATTACTCTTGAATTCTGCTTGTGCCCCTTAGACTGTTTATTACGTCCAACAGGTTCTGCAATTCTTCCTCACTTTCACTGAGGATGGAAAATACATCACTGAATCGTATTGTTGATATCCTTTCACTCTGAATTTCACTCCTACTCCTCTAAATTTCTTTTATTTATGTAATTATGTAGACTGAATAGTAGGGGGGATAGAATTCATTTCCACCTTATGTCCATTTTAATCTGAGCACTTCAATCTTGGGCCCCCATTTTTATTATTGCCGCTTGGTTCTTGTACTAATTGCATATCACCCATTTTTCCCTATAGCTTACACTTACTCTTGTGAGAATTTTTGATAAGAGTGTGTCTTATTTTCTTAAGTGTTGCTTGACCAAGCACAATGTCAGGTCCACCTCTCTGGTGCCCTTACCTTTGCTACACCCATACTGATTATCATATAACAGATCCTCAATATTTGTTTCCCTTCTTATGCATATTACACTTTTCAGCAACCTGAATGCATGAGGTGCAAAGTTGATGGTGTGACAGTTCTCACACTTATCTACCCTTTCTATCTTTGGACTGGTGTGTATGGTATTTTTCCAAAAATCTGATCATTCATCTCCAAACTCAGACGTTTTAGAAACCAGCTTGAACAGTTGTTTGGTCATCACTTCCCCAATGTTTCCAGAAATTCTGTAGGAGTATTATGTATGCTTTCTGTCTGACTTGATTGCAAATATTCCAAAGCTCTGCTTAACCCTCCATCTAATACTTGGTCATCTATGTCCTCCAAATCAACTTTCATTTTTCCTTCTACCACATAATCAGCTACTTCCTGTTCCTCATAGAGGTCTAAAGTATAATTTTTCCACCTATTTCCTCTGTGTTTAACAGTGTAGCTCCTCTTGCAATATTACTGATGCCTCAACATAAACTTCTCCTAAGGATGTTTTCACTTTTCTGTTTGCTGAATTGTCCTTCAGATGACCATTTCTTTTTTGATTTCTTAACATTTCTCCTGCAGCTTTTCACCTTGGCTTCCCTGCGGTTCCTATTTATTTCATTCCTAAGTGACCAATATTGCTGTATTCCTGTGTATTCCTACACATTTTTATACTTTCTTCTCTCATCAGTCAGTTGATGTGTTCTTTTCTGTTACCCAAGGTTTCTTCCCAGCTACCTTCCTTGTACCAACATTTGTCTGTCCAACTTCTGTGATTACTGTTTTGAGAAATTTACATTCATTTTCAACTGTACTACCTATTGTCATAATCATTACTGCAGTATCTGTGGCCTTGGAGAACTACATATTCACTTCAACATTCCTGAGTACTTCAGTATCCCACTTCTTTCCATGTTGATTCGTCCAGGTGAGAGTCAATTCTTCATCAACATATAGATAAAATAATCAGAACACTCAGTTCTTTCTGCTTTATGGTTAAAATCCTATATTTCTGCTTTAGCTGCAGATGGGATTGCTAGCACAGTTTGCCTTCTGTTACTTGAAGCTGCTCTGTGCATAATTGCCTGAGACAATACAGTTAAGGTAAAAATGCATTTGTTTAATTGAAGTGTGCTGTAAGAATATTATGTAAAGTAGGTATGAGAACACCTTACAGCAATCTTTTAAAGAATATGGTTATTCTTAGACAGCTATGTAACAATACATTTTGTATCCTAAAGGCTTTTGTGGTTAATATTATGAGGGAATTTGGGAATATTGCTACCAAAATATCAGATGTAAAAATAATGTATGTATGAACAGTATGCCATTTCCAGGATTCAACTGAAGCTTTAAATTCTGGTGTTGTAATATTTTGCCAGAAAACATCTGGTGAGAAACTCGAAATTCACAGGTATTCCAAAATTAAGTAAAAGAGTTGGGCCTCTCACATTATGCACTACTTCTACCATTTATAAGAATATTTAAACTCTGGGCAGCAAATTTGGATTTATACTAATGTTCACATTAAACAGATTTTAGCTTTTATAGTAAATAGACACATGATACTATACCTTGGAATCAATAAAATTATATAATTGAGTTTTATGAAGTAGTGATTAAAATAGCAGATGAGGAATCCAAGTGAAGGAGCCATGGATTTTTGCAAAGTAGTTCCTTTTTTGCTGATGCACACAATATTCTGATTCCTAACACATTGAAAAATAAGTCTAGAAGTAGTTCCTGCAATTAATCATGTGAGTAGCTTAACACTAGTAGTAACTATTGATAGTATACATTAGAGCATTTGTGTGCTGTATATACCTCTGTCTGTTAATGTATAGGCCTAACTTTAATCATTCCACATCCCCAAAGGTTGCCCTTTATAATGGGATTTATAAAACACAATGTGTGAATGAATCACATAAATTTTGTTGTTATCACTTAACAGCAAAGGAAGGACATCATATTATGAGCTGTAAAAATAACAAATGTGAGAGCTTTTAAAGTATGCATTTTCTCCCAATAAAATCAGGATTGGGGCAAATAAAAATTACACTTATATTTCAGATGCTTTATTGTAGATTTCAGTGACTTACATTAATCAAGGAAATCATACATACAAGGCTTGTTTGATACAGCAGCTGCTTATCCACAGTTGACAGTTACATGACAAAATGTGAAAGATGAAAATCAAAGTTACTCTCAAAGATTTTCTATCATATCACATCAATTTATATGCACAAAATGTATTTGTTTGCTTGGTGTAGCAGTATGTACTGTGAATACACCAAGCATCAATAGAGCAATTAAACAGTCCTCAACAACACTGACCCATACATTAACAAAAAACTGCACTTGATGAGTGCTAGTTATTGTGGCATGTGGGTTATCCTCACTCCAAACATGCGAATTGTGCATGTTGAAGACTCGATCAAGCCCGAACATTGCCTCATCGGTAAACAACACAGAGGATGGAAATGTAGGATGCATTTCACACTGTTCCATGTACCACTGCGAAATCTGTGCTCTGGGTGGATAATCAACTGGTTCCAGGTTGTGGATACACTGTAAGTGAAATGGACGTAACAATTGCTCTCGAAGGACTGTTCTTACATTTGTCTGATTCCGTCCCCATGTTACGTGCAATTGCACGAGTGCTGATTGAAGGATCCCGCTCCACATGCTGCATGACAGCTTCCTCAAATTGCAGCATTCTTACCATGCGATGGTGTCCCTGTCCAGGTAACCTGCTAAATGACCCGGTCTCACGCAGACGTTGGTACACAGTATGATGTGGGGTACAGTGATTAGGATATTGTTGTTGATAAACTGGCTGTGCAGCTCATCCATTGTGGTGTGCTCTGTATTATGTACCAATCATATCAGTGTACTCACTCCAGGTGTATCGCTCCATTAGTAAACAGAAACAATGCACTACTAAACTGGTGGACAGCAGTTGCCTACAACTGATGAGCGTAATACGCCCTCTAACAACTGAAGATCTTAATATGGCTTCTAACAACTGAAGAGCATAATACGGCTTCCACCAGTTTAAATAATCCTCATAGGAAAAAATATTTGTTTTTATGTCCCCTACAACCTCCCAGAGTTTGTCGGTTTAAATACTTTTCACCCTGTGCATACTGTATATTACCTATCTCTCTCTCTCTCTCTCTCTCTCTCTCTCTCTCTCTCTCTCTATTGCTTACCCCTATCTTTCTCAGAATTTTGAACATCTTGCACCATTTTACATTGTCAAATGTTTTTTCAAGGCTAACAAATCCTATGAATGTGTCTTGATTTTTCTGTAGTCTTGCCTCCGTTATCAACTGCAAAGTCAGAATTGCTTCTATGGTGCCTTACCATTCCTAAAGTTAAACTGATCATCACCTAACACAATCTCAATATTCTTTTCCATTTCTCTGTATATTATTCTTGTATGCAACTTGGATGCATGACCTGTTAAGCTGATTGTACCTTAATTCTCACACTTGTCAGCTTTTGCCATCTTCAGAATAATGTGGATGATATTTTCCTGAAAGTGAGATGGTATGTCTCCAGATTCATATTCTACACACCAACATGAAAGTCATTTTGTTGCCACTACCCCCCATGATTTTAGAAATTCTGATGGAATTTTTTTTCTATCCCTTCTGCCTTATTTGATGTTAGGTCCTCCAAAGCTCTCTTAAATTCCAATTCTAATACTGACTCCCCTATCTCTTCTAAATCAACTCCTGTTCCTTTTTCTATCTTATCAGACAAAACTTGCCCCTCATAGAGGCCTTCGTGTACTCTTTCCTCTTATTCACTCTCTCCTCTGCATTTAGCTGTGAAATTCCTGTTGTACCCTTAATATTACCACATTTGCTTTTAATTTCACCGAATGTTGTTTCAACTTTCATAAATGCTGAGTCAGTACTTCTGACAATAATTTATTTTTCCATTTATTCACATTTTTCATGCAGCCGTTTCATCTTAGCTTCCCTGCACTTCCTATTTATTTCATTCCTAGGCAACTTGTGTTTCTGTGTACCTGAAGTTCTTTGAACATTTTTGTACTTCCTTCTTTGTCAAGCAACTGAAGTATTTCTTCTGTTACCAATAGTTTCTTTGCAGTTACCTTCTTTGCATCTGTGTTTTTCTTTCCAGCTTCTGTGATTGCTCTCTTTAGAGATGTCCATTCTTCCTCAATTGTACTGCCTACTGAGCTATTCTTTATTGCTGTACGTATAGCCATAGAGAACTTCAAGCGTATCTCATCATTCTTTAGTACTTCCGTATGCCATTTCTTTGTGTATTGATTCTTCCTGACCAATCTTTTAAATTTCAGCCCATTCTTCATCACCACTACATTGTGATCTGAGTCTATATTTGCTCTTGAGTATGTCTTACAATCCACTGTCTCATTTCAGAATCTCTGTCTGACCATGATGTAATCTAACTGAAATCTTCCCATATCACCCGGCCTTTTCCAAGTATACCTCCTCCTCTTCTGATTCTTGAACATAGTATTCGCTATTACTAGCTAAAATTTATTACAGAAGTCAATTAGTCTTTCTCCTGTCTCATTCCTTGTCTCAAGCCCATATTCTCCTGTAACCGTTTCTTCTACTCTTTCTCCTACAAATGCATTCCTGTCCCCCATGACTATTAGATTTTCATTTCTCTTTAAGTACTGTATTACCCTGTCAATATCCTCATATATTTCCTCTATCTCTTCGTCTTCAGCTTGCAAAGTCAGCATATATACCTGAACTATTGTTGACAGTGCTAGTTTGCTCTCAATTCTGATAATAACAATCCTATCACTGAACTGTTCACAGTAACACATTCTCTGCCCTATCTTCCTATTCATAAAAAATCCTATCCCCATTATACCATTTTCTGCTCATGTTGATATTACCCATACTCATCTGACCAGAAATCCTTGTCTTCTTTCCATTTCACTTCACTGACCTGTACAATATCTAGACTGAGCCTTTGTATTTCCCTATTTCCCTTTTCAGATTTTCTAGCTTCACTACCACAATGAAACTTCTGGCATTCCATGCCCCAACTCATAGAACATTATCCTTTCACTGGTTATTCAATTTTTTTCTCATGGTCACCTCCCCCTTGGCGGTCCCCTCCCGGAGATCTGAATGGGGGACTGTTCCGAAATCTTTAGCCATTGGAGAGATCGTCATGACAATTTTTCAATTACAGCTCACATGTGCTGTGGATACATATTATTTGTCTTTAATGCAGTGGTTTCCATTGCCTTCTGCATCCTCATGCCCTTGATCATTGCTGAATCATCCACATTTAGGGAAAGTTCCCATCCCATGTACAAGAGAGCGCCCTGAACCTCTGCTCCTCCACTCTTTTTGACAATAACATTGACAGAATGAGGGTGACCTCTTATACCTCAAATCTTTGGCCACCAATACTGATTATTACTCAAAATTTAAGTAGTGGGGGGTTTCAAACCTGGGACCGAAGATGTTTCGATTAATAATCAAAGATGTTACCCCTAGCCATGACATGGCTGCTCGAATTGTCACTGAACCCCTACCATGTTTCACTCTTGGAACATTAACTCGGCCAGTCGTTGATAAGACTCAGCTGACCAAATGACTTTATTCCATTGCTCCATAGTCCAGGTTTTAAGGCTTTACCACCAAGTTTTCTTATTATTGGTATTTGCATATCTGATGAGTGGTTTTGGAATTCCAGCTTGCCCTGCAAACCCCTGCATATGGGACTCACTTCATGTGATTTTGGTGCTGGCAGGATTTGCAAGTGTGATATTCAGCTCTGCAGTGACGTTTTCAGCTGTTGTCCCCTTATTTTTCATCACATTTCTCTTCAGTTGCCATCTGCCACAGTCACTTAGTGCACACTTTCATCCTTGTTGTGATTTAGCAGATGATGTTTTTTTCATTTTCTCTGTATGCAGGATAAATCTTTGATAAGGTGCCTCCCAATACACAATAACTTCAGCTACGTTGGTTACAGAAGCACCAACCATATGAGCACTAACAATTATCACATGTTTGAATTCACTTAGCTATGACATAATACACTCACAGCTACTCAGAACACTGTTCTAACCATGACTCACATTGGCTATTTATTTAATAATCAAGGGTGGCTACTCTATAAACATGTGAAGTCATTGAGGCCTTGGGAAGAGACAGAGACACTTATCCATCTGATGGCTGCTACCACCTTCTCATAATGCTAAAACATATCTACTGCCATTTTTAAAGCTAAACTAGGAACCATATGTGTAAAGATTAATCCTCTATTTCTTTCCAGTCCAGTATTCATCTTGACCAGCCTATTAGGAGAGCAGTAACACTCTTTCCCCTCCACAGCTTGTTTCTGGCCCAAACAACTTAAGTGGCTGCTTGGAGCACCAATTTGAGAGGAGCACCAGAGGCACCCAAGTCCAAAATTTGTATACAGAATGCACATAATTAGTAGCACAAACAGACACAGACAAAAGTATATGAGGAGGGAGTGGCAAGAGTGTCAAATAATATGTCAGTTTTGGGGAAAGATGTTTCTGACCTCATTCTCGATAGGACATTAAACACTAATCTTCAGTTTCCTTCCTTCAAACTGACCCTGCTCTGCCAACCCCCTTTCATCACCAGCAAAAATGATTTTTAAGTAGCAGACAAACAGCTGCTAACCTAAGGTTGTATCACCTACCTAAAGCCATCTGTATTTAGTATTAGATTGTTATACATCTTCAGTAGATCAATCAGAGGTGATCTGTACTTCAGATGATATTGTGACATCAGTAACAGAAAATTCTAAGATTGTCAGTCACTGGTTGGTCATAGCTCTTGGCTTTCCTTGAATGACATGAAATGATTATATGGTATTTTTTGCTGGGAGACACCATCTGGGGCTGTTTGGCTGTGTAGCACAAGTCTTCTTATTTGATGCCACTTCAGTTTCTTGTCAGTGATGATGAAATGATGATGATGAGGACAACACAACACCCAGCCCCTAAGTAGATAATGCGCTGACTGCTCAGTTACAGAGGTGGACTTCCCTTGGGTGTACCTTCTTTTCTTGGGATGTGCCTTCTGGGCATCAAATATTCTGTAGGAAATTCGAAATATTTGTTGGTAGTAAAGCCTATGGACTTCAAATATTCAACCATCAGACCATCTCTATCTGCGTCTGATCCATCCCCACAGTGCCAGTTCACAATTTTGCAATTTGCTTAGGTATGGTGCCTCAACACACATAAACTATCATAGCTTTGGTAATCCTCACACAACTGTGCAGATGGAGTCACTGTTTGAGCTGTATTATATAAGGAATAGATGAAGTGTTCTATGGAATATGTTAATTCGAAACTTTGTAAATGTCACAGGAGATAGGGTGCTCAAGTATGAGTGTGACTGATGGAGCACCATTCAGTTGGTCACATCAAACATGGTATTTTTTGCATCTGAATGCTTGCATGATTGATCATCAGTAGTATCAAGTCAAACCAAAAGCAGCATCCGTCCTATCCCAATGATTTCTATTGTGTCTCTAGGGCTTATTAAGGTTAATTCATCTTAAAGACAGAGCTGCAGAATAAAAACAGTCACAGGTGAAACAAATTGTACCAAAACAAGATACTGCAGTTGGACAAATCCATGTAATTAAAGAATGTTGATCCTCCATCAGAACATCAGAAGCCTCTTTTCAACAATGGGTAAATTTATGTTGTATATACAGGTCAAATTCTGACAACAAAATAATCAGACCAGTTAGGTTTTGATCATAGAAAAAGCACTGTATGAAGACCTATTAACACTGACTTGATCACAATGTTTAAAGAGAAATTACAGGGAGAGCACTAGGAAGAGAAGCATGAGACTGACAATACTGACAGAAAATGCAACTCTTCTTCAAATATATTCCTATAGCACCTTGAGTCTTGTTTTCCACAAAAAACAAAAGCAGATGTGACTGAACAGAAGCAAGTACACAAGATTAAATCTCTTGTATTGTGAAGGGAGAGAAATTCCTACTTTTAAACAGTTTCTTCTACCATAAAGGTTAGGCCAAATTATTTGTTTAAATAATGAAATTAACAGATATAGTTATAGAAACAATACCTTTGACAAACCTGGTAATTATTTTGGAATTAATTAAGGGCTGGCTTTGCTGACACGTTTTTGAATAGAGCCAAATGAATACTTTAAGACCACAAGCAGTTCTGCTTCCAAATGTTTATAATTAGTACACAATTTATATTTGTTTGTAAATCAACAATAGAATCTAAGTCACGAAACTATTACTGATTTCACCATATAACAGTATATATTGACTAGGAATAGTCAAAATAAAATTAGGAAATTGATTACATATACAAAACTAAGCACAAAATTAGATCTGGTACTATATGTCTTAAGACTGAGGGCTAACCTCTCTCTTTTATGGAAATGCAGATTATACTCAAATATGTTAATGGTAATTAGTAAAAAATGAATCTAAGGAGGCAGATGGCCAAACAAGAGAGTAAGTAAAGAGATCCCAGCTTGCTTCACCGCAGGTTGTACAAGGATTAGAGGTGTGTGAGGATATGATGCAGGAAATCTGTTTGACAATAAGGTCTGGGGGATAGTGTCTATCTCTGAAGGTCTTTGTGAGACCTTCATCATACTGGGAAAGGGAATTCTCATCACTGCCTATACACTGTCCACTGGTGGCAGTGTTTAATGGCAGTAATTGTTTGATGTGAAAGGGATGACAGCTGTCAAATTGTAGGTTTTGTTGGTGGCTAGTGAGCTTGATAAGGACATAGGTACAGATGGAGCCATCACAGAGGTGGGGATCAATGTGCAGGAAGGTGGCACTTTGAGCTAAGGAGGACTGGGTGAAGTGAATGGAAGAGGAGATGTTGAGGTAGTGGAGGAATGGGGATAAGATGTCTTGACCCTCGGGCCAGGTCATGAAGACATCAGCAATGAATCTGAACCGAACAACAAGTTTTGGATTTTTTGAGTCTAGAAAGGTTTCCTCCAGATGGCCCATAAAAGAGATTGCTATAGGAGAGTTCCATATGAATGCTCACAGACATGCAGCAGATTTGTTTAAATACATTCCACTCTAAGGAGAATTTGTTGTGTGAGATGATGTAACTGAGTAGATCTATGAGGTTTGAGATAGTGGATTTGGAGTCACAATGATGTGCCATAGGCATTAGGGGTATTGATGTATAGGGAGGTGGCATCAACAGTGGTAAGCCGGGATCTATATGGTAATGTGTTGAGAATTGGTGAGAGTCTGTGAAGAAAGTGCATTGTATCATTAATATGAGAGGCTAGATTATGGGCCACTGGTTGGAGATGTTGGTTAACAAGAATGGAAATTGAAGGTGTGTGGGGAGGGCATATGGAGAGGGTTGTGAAGGAGATAGATTACATCAAAAGATTTGGGGATGAGCCTATGGATATCAGTGGGGATTGTAGGTTCTATGGTGAGATCACTATAGCCAAGTTTGTACATGGAGTAGTCAGACAATTTGTGGAAGCCTTGTGTCAGGTAGTCACTGTGATTCATTATGACTGTCATGATGTCATCCTTGCATCAGTCTCCACCAAACCTCTATGCTCACACCCTATAACCAGCAGTCTCTCCTCCCTCTTCCCCATCACCCATATCTTCCCCTCCCCTTTCCCCACTCCACATCTCTATATCATCATCATCATCATGTGCTGCACAAACTCACTGGCTCTGTTGCACCTGTGTTGCATTCACTTTTCTGTGCACATACGGCCTCTCCCTCCCACATTCCTAACCCGCACACTTGCTGCTACCACTTAGCTGCTAGCTACCCCTCCCCAACCCATCCTCTCACTTGGTGCCTCTTTCTCCATCTTATCAACCCAATGCAAAAACACCCGTCACTCCAGTCTGCCTACTGAATTGGAGTCCCAGCAGTTTGGGTTCACCCAGTACAATGTAGCTGCACAGGTGTTTGTGTCAGCATTTGTGTGTGTGTGTGTGTGTGTGTGTGTGTGTGTGTGTGTGTGTGTGTGTGTATTGTAGTTCATTAAAGAATTTTCCTACTTTCATAAATTATCTACATGCTACCAGAACTTGGCTTACCAGAGTATTGCGTAAAGTAGTAACTTATTGCAGCTGCTTGCAGAGGTGCCTTTAAGGATCTCAGAACTCCTGCACTTATTTTTCAGTACATTTACCCATTACTGGTTTTTGTTGCTGATAACAAAAATAAGTTTCAGCTGAACTGTGATTTGCACAATCCTTATAAAAAACACAAAAATAATTTTCATCCTAGCTATGCCTCCTTTTACAGGGTTAAGAGTGAAGTTAGGTTCTCTTGTACAAAGATATTCAACTAGTTCATGTGTAACATAGAACAAAAAATTTGTAATCCCTACCAGTTGAAAAGAAAACTAAAAGCATACCACATTTGTCAATCTTTTATAAATTACCTGATTATCTAGATTCAAGAATTGAACATTCCTGTTACCTACATGGTAAGTAGCAGTGTTCCTTGTAAAGGTGCATGATGAGTAGTAGTGTATTGTAAGTAGGCTTCTGTTGGTGCAAGTGGAGGTAATAATTTTCTTTGAAAAATATCAGTGCAATTAAATAAATATTAGGCTACCAACAGAAGAACAACAGTAGCTATTTAATAGTTAGTTAGTTAGTTTCATGTTCCATGAATCATTTTGCACAGTAAATTATCATGATATGAAATGAGTCATTTTACATTCATATTGAAAATTAATTTGTACATCTATTTGTACTCTAAACATCACCATATAATTATTCCTCCCCTCCCCCAAATGAAAACAAGACATTCAATTGAATCAGCAATTCCTACCTACCACCTTTTACACATTACAAACATAGAAACTCTTCTACAGAATAGAAGGAGTTGTCAAGGAGAAACTTTTCCAATTTATTTAAATTTTACCTTGCTGTCTGTTAGACATTTATATCGCTGGGTAAGTGGTCAAAATTTTTTGTTGCGGTGTTGTGCACCACTTTCTGTGCTGAAGACAACCTTAATGTAGGGTAATGAATCTCATATTTTCTTCTAGTGTTGTAAATATGTACCTCATTGTTCATTTTGAACTGTAATGGATTATTTACAACAAACTTCATGAGGGAATAAGTATACTGTAAAGCAGTAGTCAGAATGCCCAACTTCTTAAACAGATGTCTACAAGATGATTGCGGATGAGCACCACATATTATTCTTACAGCACATTTTTGCGCAATGAAGACTTCTTTCTTAAAGATGAGTTACCCCAGAACATTATTCCATATGACATTACTGAATCAAAATAAGCAAAATATGTCAGCTTACTGATTTCTCTCTCCCCAAAATTTTCTATGATTCTAAGTGCAAATGTGGCTGAAATAAGTTGTTTAGGAGTTGCAAAATGTATTTTTTTCCAATTTAAATTCTCATCAATATGGACACCTAAAAACTTTGAAGTTTCCACCATATGTATTACTTCATAACCATGTGTTACTCTTGTCACTGGTGCAGTACCCTTAAAGGTGCAGAACTGAATACCCCAAGAGGTGCAGAACTGAATATGACGTGTCTTTGTGAAATTCAGGGTGAGACCATTTGCAGAAAACCAGTCAATGATACTTTTGAGAACTTTGGTCACCATTTCTTCCATTTATGTAAGTATACTGGGAATGATTACAATACTGGTGTCATCTGCAAAAAGAACTGATTCTGCTTGTTGTACATTAGATGGTAGATCATGTACATAGATGAGAAACAGTAGTGGACCTAAGACTGAGCCTTAGGGAACCCCATATGTGAGTTCGCCCCAGTCAGAATTATGTCCTTGATTATATTGCTTGAATTACTACTAGTACAACATTCTGGATTCTTTTGGTTAGATATGACATGATCCATTGGTTGGCTATACCATCAATCCCTTAAAACTTCAATTTATCTAAGGGTATACTATGATTCACACAATCAAATGGCTTAGATAGGTCACAGAAATTACCTACCAGTGCTGTTTTGTTATTTAATGCTTGTAATATCTGGTGTGTGAACATGTAAATTGCATTCTCAGTAGAGCAACCATTATGAAACCCAAACTGTGATTTCTTGAGGATATTATTGCTGCCAGGGTGAGATACTATTCTAGAATACATCACCTTCTCAAAAATTTAGGAAAATGTTGTCAGCAGTGAAGTAGGTTGGAAGTTACTTATGTCTCTCTTATCATCTTTCTTAAAGAGGTGTTTAACAATGGCATATTTTAGCCTCTCTGGAAAGGTGCCTTGAATTAGTGATGCATTACATATTTCGTACAATACTGGACTTATCATGTGGGAACAAATCTTTAATACTCTTTTGGAAACACCATCAAAACCAGAAGAGCTTTTATTCTTGAGAGAATGTATGACCATCCTAATTCCAGAAGTAGAAGTTGGTGGTACTTTCATATGATGTAATTTTATGAGAGTTACTTCTTCAACATGTTGCTGTCATCTTTCTCTTGAAATGTTGGTCCCTATGCTTTCTACTACGTTTAAGAAATGATTATTAAATACATTTGCTACCTGTGACTTGTCATTTACAACCCTTCCATTCAATTCAATAGTAATGTTATCCTCTTCTGTTGTTGGTTGTTCTGTCTCTTGCTTCACTATATTCTATATTGCCTTAACTCTGTTGTCAGATGTACTGATTTCTGACATTATGTGCGTGTTTCTTGATTTTTTATCATCTTTGTTGTTAATTTTGAGTAGTTTTTGTAGTGCACAACTACTGCAGGGTCTCTACTTGTTCTTGCCAAAAGATACATTTCCCTTTTCCTATGGAAAGATACTTTAATCCCCTTAGTGACCCATAGCTTTTTACATGGCTGTTCAGTGTCCCTTTTGATTAGCTTATATCTACTATAGCAGCAACTTTCTTTAACTCTTAACTATGTTAGTGTTTTCAGGTTGCTTTATTATTCTGGTTGGGTCTTATGTAACCAGATAACTAGATAAACTAGCAGCCATGAGAGAAATGTGGGATCTATTTGTCTGTAACTGAATGTGTTACTATGCACCAGGTGAGAAGTCACTATTGACTAAATGATGGTTGATTTCATAGATGATGTAATATCAAAGCTTACATGCCTAGAAAACCATGATACTAAGGCACAAAAATAATTTGCACGTGTGACTCTCATACTAATTTTTTGTGTAATGCACAGGTAAGGAACAATGAAATGATGCACTGTCTGTCCCCATCAATTATATACTGATACAGAGACTTATTACGCCCATCCAAGGTTCAAATCTTAATTCTGTGACTGATAGTTGGTTATGTTCTTGGAATTATGTGAAAAACTGACAGAAAATTATCTGACTGTGTTAGGTACTCTAAAAATGAATAAGCCGCATCTGTCCGCAGAATTTAAGCCAAATCAGAACAGTCAAGTAGGCACAGTACTTTTGCGTCATAATGATAACATGACAGTTTGTTCATAAATTTCTAAAAAATAATTCGGCAGTTGTGTTACTATCTACAACACACCATGATCAAGAAGCAAGCAAAGAAAATATGCCTGTGCAACGACTACTCTATCTAGATGAACCAGTAGATGGCCAATGATCATATTTTTTGCCGTAATGAACATTGGTGATAAAAACAGTGTTAATGATTTCAGGGCTCTTGAAAATTCTGAGGAAACAAATTGTAAAGAAGAACTAATGTAGCTTGGGAAAGCTCTAATTCACCCATAAGTGCAACACAGGGGTTTGAAATTTGTTCCTTGAGACTGCAAGCCATCATACACAAACTCTTACAGTCACATACACTTCAATGTGAACTCAGTGAAGAACACCAAGAAAACGTAGATTTGGCGTGTCCTACACAGGGGGGGGCGGGGGCGGGGGGGGGGGGGGGGGAGTGGTTAATAACCTTGTCTCACCAAATACTATATTTTATTTTCTCATAATATTATGATTTATAAATAACATTTGTTTTTGTTGTATTTTTAACAACAAAAACAATCAATTTTTGACAGTGTAATGTCACTGGATAGATAAGAAATATACTCACCAAGTGGTGGCAGGAGAATACACACATAAAAGAAGATTATACTTATGCAAGTTTTTGGAGCAAGTGGCTCCATCTTTCAGCAGAAGAATTGAAGAGGAAAGAAGAGGGGTGCAGAAAAAGGATTGGAGACTTTTAGGAAAAGGGGTAGATTTCAGAAAACTCAGCCAGAACTATGGGTCAGGGGACACTTACCGGACAGGATAAGAAAGAAAGATAATTTGTTGTGTTTGCCCATACTCAGACAGAAAAACTGAAAATCAACGTGAAAAGGGAGTTATTTCTATTCCTAGTTTATTTGCCCATTTCCTATATGAGAATTCAGATTCTTAATAATTTTCTGTCACCATAAACTAGGTTGTATTTTGTCATAATATTACAGTTTATAAAACACTTGAATATTTTCCTACTTTATTAACTTTTTTATCTGGTTATTGTTCTGGTAGAATGATTATCAAACCGGGGACAGTATAGAGCAAACAAGAACCATGTCAAAGTCATGTTTGAGTTGAATATGTCCCAGAAAGTACCATGTGATGCAAATAATGTCACATCTTCATTTCCTGATTTCATACATCATGATAAATACAACAACAAAGCAAAAGTCTTTACTTCAGTCAAATATAAGTCCTTTATGTACAGTGGGAATGGATATTTTAACTCATCTCTACTTGCTCTAATTCTGCCATTCATATATAACAAAATAACATTCAATATGGGATCAGAAACAAGTAAGTTCCCGGTTTGTAACACATTTCCAGGCTCAATATTGCTTGCAACACTTGCAGTTCTAGTGGGTAGACATATTTTCAACTTGAGTTCTGGTGCATTGTTTATATGTTTTAGACCTTTTTAAATCTGTGTTTTTACCAAAGTAATAATTTGTTACATTGGCATTTCCATCTTCAGTGTCTTCAAAAAATCCATCTGAGGATGCTCCAGACACTGAATCATGATCTGTGGTAATAAATTGATTTTCTCTATCATCCCTTTCATCACATAAGTCGCTGAAGTGTGGACTATTGACAGTGGTCTCTATTTCAGCTTCTGTTAGGGGCCTGTTAGGTGGTTTTCACAAAGTTGTTGTGGTGAAAAAATAAACATCACTTATAGGTAGACTGTGTGATATGATTAGGAATGAATCCATACTTTTATGTAACCTGATACACAAACTAAAGTTAAATTTTTGAAAGATAAACTTACCAAGTAACAGAAAAAATGGCATACACATATGTGCTGGTGGGGTCCAAACAGTTAAAAATTGTGATATTTCACCTTTGAGCACCAATAATGCACTCTGGTTCCTGCAATGGTTAAATGGCAACATACACCAAAATTATGAGAAGCCTCAACAACATCTGGCAGTTACCTTGAGAAATGTTATTAAAAACATTGTGGAGGGGATTTACAGACCACACCAGCATGGTTACACATTAATCTAGAGGCTCTCCTTTTAATTTATGAGGTTACAGTTAGCTGGTGTATGCTGAAATATAATTAAGCAATTCATTGTAATATACAGTTCAAGTTTCTATGACTTCATTGCATACTGTTACTGTATACCATGATCCTATTCATGTCTGTGAAGGTTCTTTTTCTTGGTGGGATTTACTAAACATGATGAGTGACTTTGATTTGAGACCAAGGCCTCAAAAAATAGTTATCTGTAAATGTGAAGCTGGCAATTTTTTGTTCTATATATACTATTTATTGAGATAAGTTGCGTTATAGTTATATCCTCTACCATCTCAAGATCAAAGTATAGAATGAGGTGTGTGATACCATTCATTTACTTGAGATGCTGAGGCAATCTTTGATGAAACAATAATTCATTTTTACATATATGATACCTAATCTCTGTACTCTGCACCAGCTACACTGGGTTTATTCAGATAGCAAATCCTTGATCAGGTCCAATGTTACCAAACTGCTTGTTCTGTGACTGTATTCTAAGGAGTTTGAAATTGATTTGAGATTTTTGAGCTGCCTAACCACTGCATTTTTGATGCATACAATATGGAATGTTACAGTTCATCTGAGTTCAGCATTGGTTCTTAATATAGCATATGCTCATACTTTTGTGAATGTCATATATAGAAAATCTCAATATTATTTCCATATGCAGATATTTGAAGCATTGATCTAATTATAATTAACCAGGAGACAATAAAAGTAGAAAGAGACATTCTGTGATGGCTGGAGTGGCCAAGCGGTTCTAGGCGCTACAGTCTGGAACCGCACGACTGCTACGGTCACAGGTTTGAATCTGCCTTGGGCATGGATGTGTGTGATGTCCATAGGTTAGTTAGGTTTAAGTAGTTTTAAGTTCTAGGGGACTGATGACCTCAGCAGTTAAGTCCCATAGTGATCAGAGCCATTTGAACCATTTAGACATTCTGTCTATTGCACCCTAAAGTCTTTTTTTTGTCATCAGTCTTCTGACTGGTTTGATGCAGCCCACCATGAATTCCTCTGCTGTGCTAACCTCTTCATCTCAGAGTAGCACTTGCAACCTACGTCATCAATTATTTGCTGGATGCATTCCAATCTCTGTCATCCTCTATGGTTTTTGCCCTCTATAGCTCCCTCTAGTACCACAGAAGTCATTCCCTCATGTCTTAATCCATATCCTATTATCCTGTCCCTTCTCTTTATCAGTGTTTTCCACATATTCTTTTCCTCTCCAATTCTGCGCAGAATCTCCTCATTCCTTACCTTATCAGTCCACCTAATTTTCAACATTTGTCTGTAGCACCACATCTCATATGCTTCGATTCTCTTCTGTTCCGCTTTTCCCACAGTCCATGTTTCACTACCATAAAATGCTGTACTCCAGGTGTACATTCTCAGAAATTTCTTCCTCAAATTAAGGTCAATATTTGATATTAGTAGACTTCTCTTGGCCAGGAATATCCTTTTGCCATTGCTGGTCTGCTTTTGATGTCCTCTTTGCTCCATCAGTCCTGATGTTAAGTTTCTCATTGTTCTCATTTCTACTACTTCTCATTACCTGCATCTTACTCTGTACTCATTAGACTGTTCATTCCATTCAGCAGATCATGTAATTCTTCTTTACTTTTACTCAGGACAGCAATGTCATCAGCAAATTTTATCATTGATACCCTTTCAACTTGAATTTTAATTCCACTCCTGAACCTTTTTTTTATTTCCATCACTGCTTCCTCGATGTACAGGCTGAACAGTAGGGGCAAAATGCTACATACTTGTCTTACACTCTTTTTAGTATGAGCACTTCATTCTTGGTCATCCACTCTTATTATTCCCTCTTGGCTGTTGTACATATTGTATATGACCTGTCTCTCCCTATAGCTTACCTGTGCTTTTCTCAGAATTTCAAACATCTTGCACCATTTTATGTTGTCAAACGCTTTTCCAGTTCAATAAATCCTATGAACATGTCTTGATTTTTCTTTAGTCTTGCTTCCAGTATTAACCGCAATGACAGAATTGCCTCTCATGTACCTTTACCTTTCCTAAAGCCAAACTGATTGTAATGTAGCACATCCTCGATTATCTTTTCCATTCTTCTGTATATTATTCTTGTAAGCAACAATGGATGCATGAGCTGTTAAGCTGATTGTGCTGTAATTCTCGCACTTGTCAGCTCTTGCTGTCATCGTAATTGTGTGGATATTGCTTTTCTGGAACTCAGATGGTATGTCACCAGACTCATACATCCTACACACCAATGTGAATAGTCATTTTGTTGCCACTTCCCCAAAATGACTTAAGAAGTTCTGATGGAGTGTTATTTATCCCTTCCATCTTATTTGATCTTAAGGCCCCCAAAGCTCTTTTAAATTCTGATTCTAATACTGGATCCCCTATATCTTCTAAATCAACTCTTGTTTCATCTTCTATCACATCAATCAAATCTTCCCCCTCATAGAGGCTTTCAATGTATTCTCTCCACCTATCTGCTCTCTCCTCTGCATTTAACAGTGGAATTCCCATGGCACTCTTAATGTTATCACCCTTGCTTGTAGTGTCATGGATGGTTGTTTTGACTTTCCTGTTGCTGAGTCTGTCCTTCTGACAATCATTTCTTTTTCAATATCTTCACATTTTTCCTGCAGCCATTTTGTCTTAGCTTCCTTGCACTTGCTATTTATTTCATCCCTCTGCGACTTGTATTTCTCTAATCCTGAGTCCCCCACAACATTTTTGTACCTCCTACTTTCATCAATCAGATGAAATATTTCTTCTGTTACCCATGGTTTCTTCGCAGTTACCTTCTTTGTACCTATGTTTTCCTCCCTAGCTTCTGTGATGGCCATTTTTAGAGATGTCCATTCCTCTTGAACTGTACTGCCTACTAAGCTATTTCTTATTGCTGTATCTATCTTTTTAGAGAAGTCCATTCGTCTTGAACTGTACTGCCTACTGAGCCATTCCTTATTGCTGTATCTCGTAATTCTGTAGCACTTCCCATGTCACTTGGCCTTTTCCAAGTATACCTCCTCTTCTTGTGATTATTGAACAGAGTATTTGCTATTACTAGCTGAAATTTATTACAGAAGTCAATTAGTCTTTCTCCTGTCTCATTCCTTGTCCCAAGCCCATATTCTCCTGTAACTGCTTCTTCTACCCCTTCCCCTACAACTGTGTTCCAGTCCCCCATGACTATTAAATTTGCATTTCTCCCTAAGTACTGTATTACCCTGTCAATATCTTCAAATATTTTCTCTGTCTATTCATTATCAGCTTGCAAAGTCAGCATCTATACCTGAACTATCATTGTCGTTGCCAGTTTTCTGTTGAATTTTGATAAGAACAACCCTATCACTGAACTGTTCACAGTAACACATTCTCTGCCCTAATTTCCTATTCATAACATATCCTACTCCCATTATACCATTTTCTGCTGCTGTTGATATTACCCTATACTCACATGACCAAAAATCCTTGTCTTCTTTCCATTGCACTTCACTGACCCCTACAATATCTAGACTGAGCCTTTGCATTTCCCTTTTCAGATATTCTAGCTTCTCTACCACAATCAAACTTCCGGCATCCCATGCCCCAACTCATAGAACAGTATCCTTTCACTGGCTAATCAATCTTTTTCTCATAGCCATTGCCCCATTGGCAGTCCCCTCCCCAGAGATCCAAATGGGGACTGCTCCGGAATCTTTTGCCAATGGAGAGATCTTCATGACACTTCTTCAATTACAGGCCACATGTCCTGTGGATACACGTTACGTGTCTTTAATGCTGTATTTTCCATTGCTGTTAAGTCTATAATAGTTTATTTAAGCAAGCATACTCTTATGGTTGTATGAAAAAAAAGGAAGCATTTCTTGTAGGCTTTCACTTGTCGTTAATGTTGAGCATGTCATTTACACTGATTTTTGAGCCATTGTGCATGAGCGTAAAATTTCCATATGAAGAGCAACACTGACAGGCATAAACAAAGTCATTGACCATTATTTCTTTTGTCGTTAGAGTGCATATCATGTCATAAAGTGTCTCGCCCCAAAGAGACAGAGAATGAAATGGAAATTTCAAGTGGATGATATTTGCTTGTGCCTGGTAGTGGAGAGAGTGCAGACATCTTCCATGTTGCTAAGTATTATGAAGTGTTCCTCACACAATAATGAATAACATTGTATCACCACTAAAATATGCCCACACACAGTGTGGAAGAGAGGTTTTCACCTTCCATATCTATTCACAGAGAGGCATATGAAGGTTGACTGAACTTCATTGACAGATGGAACACAGTGGAGGTTGACACACCAAATAGCTCAAAACTGGGCAGCCCTCTGATGTATAGTACCTGACCAAAAGTTTTCAGACATCTCTGTGTAAAACAAAATTTAACACTAATGTTATGAGAGACAAAATTTTTAACTTCTACAAAAATGTAAACACCACACAGTAATTATGCCTCAGGCCTCTTCCAACTGTCAAACTTCTGCCTACCAGGCAGTAAAAAGACTGATCTATGATAATGAGCCATGTAATCAGATTAGTCCTGATGATGATGCTGCTTTTTTATTCAAGCAACTCCTCATTTGGCCTTGTGGGAGTGACTGAACCCCATTCTGGACTTCTCTCTTCTTTTAAGTTTTATAGCTACTGAATTATGATGGTCTCCAAGTGTGCAGCAAAAAACTTGAACCTTACCTTATTTACACGTTTGCTTGCTTTTGGTATGGTAGGGCAGATGTTTCCAATAATTTTTCTGTTTCATTCTGTTCACAAGAATCAAAATCCCAAATCTTTCAGAATTTCTGATTTATGTTGCATGTACATATCATATAAACTGAGATAAATATTTATAGCCTTTTGCTTGAAGTTGATCTGCAGCTCCTATCGGATTCTGTACCAAATTTTGTGGATGAGTTAGCCCTCCTTTTAACCACAATATACTATAGTTCCATAGAACAAAATATCATAATAACAGGAAGGCAGCACAGAACACACACATTTACAAAACTACTGACTAAATCCTTGACACCCATTTTTTGTAAAATCTTGGAAAATTTTCAGGCTTAGGTGTAATGGAGTACCTCATAAAGAATGACCTCCTCCATACCAACCAGCAAGGATTCTGAGAACATCAATCATGTGAAACCCAGCTTCCACTTTTCTCACATGCTATCCTAAAAGGTGTGGATCAATGCAGTCAGGTACTACACATATACTTATTATCAAAAGTATAATCATATGACACATCAATTTGTGACCGAACTCATGTTTTCTTGGTAGGGAGGCTGCAGCTTATTAATTTGGATGGAGGGTCATCAACAAATGTAGAAGTGACTTCAGATGTGCTCTGGGAAGTGTGTTGGGACAATTGTTGATCATGATAGGTATTAATGATCTTGCAGACAACATAAGTAGTAACCTCAGGTTTTCTACCAGTGATGCAGTTATCTATAATTAAGTTTTGTCTAAAAAAAAGCTGCACAAATGTTCAGTCATATCTTGATAAGTTTTCAAAGTGGTCCAGAGACTGACAACTTGCTTTACATGTTCAGAAATGTAAAACTGTGCAATTCATAAAATAAAAGTGCATCATATTCTGACTACAATATCAATGATTCATAACTGGAATTGGTCAACTCCAGCCTTAATGTAACAGTTTGATGGGATATGAAATGGAATCATCAGACAGGCTCACTCACAAGGAAAGTAGATCACAGACTCTCATTCATTGGTAGAATATTAGGGAAATGTAGTCAATTGAGAAAGGAAATTGCTTATGAAACTCCTGTGTTACCCATCCCAGAATGCTGATCTAGCATGTGGTATGTGTACCAGTTATGAATAACAGGTGATTTTGAATGTATACAGAGAAGGGCAGAACAAATGGTATCCCACAGGAGAATCTTGTGGAGATGCAGAAGAAACTAGCATTGTATCACACTTCTACCTGTGAGGTAAGCTGAGTGAGTAATTTATCTTTGGTCAAGTGCCCTATCAGAATATCTTCCTGCCATAAACCAGAAGGCACACCTACCTGCCTCAGTTTAAAAGATAGTCAATTATTATCTTGGATAAATCTCTATCTGTAAGTGCCTAGGGATCTTAATGAAGTTCATTTATACATCTCACCATGCTTACTTCTCTTTTTTTCTGGTAACCAGATACTGTGCAAATTAACTCCCTCTTAAACACACCTACCATGAAATTGCATATCATGTTGCTTACTTCAGGACTGGAGTTCTGCAACACCTGGCTTACTGTTGGTGTTTGCAAAAGTGGCTGGGCAATGCACTCTCTCCAATACACATGTGAGTAAGGGAAAACTAGTGTTTTCATTAGTAACAGATGTTTATTGTTAGGACATTCAAAAGAGATTTGTCATTTAAAAGGAAACACAATTTACTTAGAAGTGCAGTGGGTTCCTAAAACAGTATGAGGTGTGGCTACAGAATAATGGGACTAGTGCTGCAAACATTTTATTCCAAAAACATACATATTTAGTTATTGTTGCCTTCAGTATACTTCCATCCTCTATTCTTACAATGCTCCATGTGAATTTTCCATTGATGGAAACAGTGCAGCAAGTCTTCCTCTGTGAGCTCCTTGATAAAGTGTGCTGCTTCCCCTTTCATTGCTTCGGTGGACTGAAATCTTGTTCCTTTTAATACAGTTGGGAATTTGGGGAATAGATAAAATCCACATGGTGCTACATAAGGTGAATAAGGTGGGTGATCTAACACTGGGATGCTGTACTTTGCTAGAAGCCTCTTAACATTCTCTGCAGCATGAGCCAGTGTGTTGTCTTGATGCAGAACCCACAGCTTATTCTTCCATAATTTGAGTCATTTTTTCTTATTTTCTCATGGAGTAGACCAAGAACCTCAAGACTGTAATGTTGATTAATGATTAATAGTCTGACCTCAGGAACACAGTAAAAACACACAATTCCATGATTACTGAAAAAAAAAGAAATCATGTTCGTTTTTAATCTTGATTTGCTCTTGCTGAAGTTGAACCCTTCCAATACAGGGATTAGTACTTAGTTTACGGGTTATAAGTGAAAAACCAAGATTTTGTCAGATGTTAACATTTCTTCCAAGACATTAGGATCATTTTAAAAGGTACTGAAAGTGTCAGTACAAAGATTTTCATGAGCTTCTTTTTGTTTGATGGTGATAATTCTCAGCACTGGTTTCACACACACTTTTGTCATGTTAAATTTGTTATGTAAACTTTACGTTACACATTCTTTGTCAATTCCTGCAGTTTCAGCAATTGATTGAACACTGAACCGATGGTCATATTGAATTAGATTCCCTTCTGTTTTGACATTTCATCCATTTTTTATGTGGAAGGGCATCCCAGGTGTGAGTCATTTTCAATGTCTTCTCACAGCTATCTTTGAAATCCATGAATCACTCAGAAACTTGTGTACTAGTAGGAGATAAGCAGTCTTCTCCATACACTTCTTTCAGTCAAGGGCAGGTTTCAGTAAAAGTTTTTCCAGGTTTCATGTGATACTTCACATTTCATTGCTCATTTCATTTTTACAACAAAACCAAGTAACAGCTCTTACACAAATTAAGGCCATGGCCACACTGATTTGTGTACAGACACCAGACATACCAGATTCTACTGAGGAGTCTTTACACTTTACAGCTATTGGTTGATCATCTTGGGCACATGTGAAGGCCTGCTTACTCTAGGACAGCATCAGTCCCATTATTTTATAGGTCCACCTTGTACATAAAGTGCAAAGAGCTTCCTCAATTACACTTGAGACTGGCACCAAATCAGAGAGAGTCAAACTGACCTGTATAGTGCTAAGCATGTATTTTTCGAGACATGCTTGGCCACTTGGTATAAATTTCTATACCTCTTGGAATCCACTGACAACTATTGGTACTGCTTACTTTAATCCTGGTTCTGCATACATAGGCTAGGTCTTACATATTGATTCTAAACTCATGAAATATCACCAGATATTGGAGCACTTTCAGCAGAATGTTTTACATCATGACTCTTTGGCTATCAGAGGTACAAGTACTGTCACCAAGAAGGCACAAACATACTTTTTTGTGTTTTGAGGCAAGTTGCAGAGCTGTGTTGCCCTCTCTACACCAAGGGGTGGTGTTATATCAGCTGTTAGAATTATTTCCAATGCTGGAGCTGACCTCAGTGCAATACTTTATGATACAACACCATGATAAGGTGGTAGCTTTGCATAAGCTATTGTAGGGACTAGCTTCAAAATATCAATATCAGCCACATTGTTTTTCTGTTGAGCACTCTAACACATACATCAGTTGAGTGCCTTTAGCAAGCCTTCTTCCCAAAACCAGGAATCGCTTCTGCTGACAGCTTTGCTTAAGTAATGAGCAGTTACTGTTTTGAATAAATGTCTCTGTAAGTACATATGAATCCTCATAAAGTTAATTTATGTACCTTACCATATCTTCTTCTCTCCAACCATTAATGGTGTGTTTGTAAAATATAAAAATTATGCATACGGTTTTGCGTCTTCACCCTCCCCCCCCCTCACACACACACACACACACACACACACACACACACACACACACACATACACACACACTAAAGTAAGCAGACAGTCCTACTCTTGCAGTGAAGGAGTACTTGCAAGGAAACGGCATCATAAATTAAGGTTTCAGTAGAAGTATTACTGTGCAAATGTTATGGAAGCATCCAGATGTAGAACCTGACCTTGAAATCTACACCTTCCCAGCAAGAAATGCTGTAAAGTTGGCCATATTTGCTTTCAGTGTCGTTTTTCATTAATGTAAGTGTCAAGATTGTGTATTAATAGTCTGCAACTTTTTCATTCCAGACCAGAAAGCTATTGCTTATCTGAATTAAATTATAGTACTCCAAACTTCATTCTGTGCTGGGCTTTGTCCTTGAGAAAGAGATGAAGTTAACTTTATCTGAGGGTGGTACCAAAGCCAAAGGAAAGTCAACAACTCATCTATAGCTGACTGATGTGTGACACACAGAACCATGCAGTGGCCCCTTTTTGAATATTTCTTTCCAGCACTGTTTTTGACACATTATTCATTAGCAACTCATGCTACCCAACTTCACTGTTATTTGTTTTCTGTTGTGTGTTTCTATGCACTATGCATCAGTCATCTGTAGGGGAATGGTTGCCTTTCTTTATTTTACATATTATACATTCTGGAATTTCTAATTTTGTGAAAATGTTTCTGTATAAATTTTCTGGCAGACTATCTGAAGAAAAAACTGGTAATTGATTTACTCATGCAGACAGTTATCTATCTAAGTAGAGCTCAGGGAAACTATAGCATAATCATAGATAATACCTTCATAAATTGTTCTCTTGTGGATGGACACAGTGTGAGAAAAATTAATATTGGCCTGTGAGTTTATGATGCACAGATAGTAATACTGGGAAGAATGAAGGCAGAGTCATATCCAAAAGTAATAAACAAGATGCAGACATTTAAATCCAAACTCAAGAAGTCTACAATACAGACAACTTCAACAACAAATATCATACATTTCCACAAACTTTTATCAGTCTCTTTGATAGCTATTTCTTATTTAAAATTATACATGTAAATATGCAATACTAACAAGAAAAATGCTTGGGTAACTACTGGCATTAGAATATCATGCAGGAAGAAATTGGAACTTTTTCATCATATGTAGAGCAGACACAACCAAGTTACAGAATTTAACCACAAACAATTATGCAAAGTGCTGAAGAATGTCATCTGACTGGGAAAAACAATGGATTATACCAAGAGAATTGGAAGCTTTCAGAACAAAATTAAAATGATATGGTAAACTGTGAAAGAGATATCTGAGAAAAACGTGCATGCTCAAGGAAATGTTTAATTATCCACCATAGTTGAGGAAAATATGTAATAATCTTTTCCTGTCAGTAGCTGGTATGTTAAATCAAAATTTATTTGTTACAGGTAAATTTGCAGAACTCTTAGAAAATGATCTTCTGATACCATGAAAAAGGAAAGGAAAAATGAAATTGAATCATTATTAAATATCTAAAGAGCAAAGACTCCCATAGCTACGATCAAATATCAAGTAAAATTATGAAGATGAGTGCACCATATATTAATTGTGTGCTCAGTGATCTCTGTAAAGTTTCTTTCAGGTTTGGTCAATGCCCTGCCAGACTGAAACACTTATTAGTGAAACCAAATTTTAAGAATAGAGAAAGAGAAAATGTTGACAATTAGTGGCAAGTTTCTTTGCTATTAGCATTGTCATGAGTTTTTGAGAAAGAAATGTGTGAGTGAGTCATGGCACATCTTAATAATGGTACTCATAATTTGTTTCATACTTTCAGTTTACGCATAGCAAACAAGTACTACAGAAAATGGAATTGATAGTTTCTTGTATGAGGCACTATCAGTGCTAAACGAGAGGCTGATAGCAGGTATTTTCTGTGATTTAACAAAAGCAATTGATTGTGAGGGCTATAAAATGGTTTTGCACAAGTTGTAATATTATGGCATTAAGAGCAAAGTGTAACACTGGCTCACCTCAGTCTGGAACATAGGTTGCCGAATGTAGTCCTCTACCATCAATAAGCAGTGAAGAAATTTCAATCTGACCTGGGTAAATGAAAGTAGTTGGTGGCACAAAGTTCTGTTCAGGGCCTGTTGTTTTCCTTGATATATATCAGTGACCTGCCATTAAATGTGACAGATGTTTCAAATGCTTTTATCTCTTTGCCAATGAGACACGTGTTGTTGTGAAATATGTGGAATGGTCTAGCTAGGAGGGTAGCCCGTACAGTCAGCATAAGGTTTGTAGAGAACAGATTAATGCTTGGCTACAACCACATGCAATGTAAACAGCTTCTGACATAGATCTCTTGTAAAGGGAATTTTTGTTGTTTCAGTAAGTGAAATTAATCATTTAAAATTTTTAAACAAAGGTATATGAAAAGCTTTCATAGAACTGTCATGTTCAGGACCTTGTACAGAAACCGAATGCTACTAAAAGTAATCTCCTTTGTATTTATCACTGAAAAACAATGACCTGTTCACTTTTTTTACTTTCACTTAATTACCACCTACAGTATCATATCTTGGGGCAGATTGGTACACACTCATAAGAATATTCTTAGCCATGAAAAGGGAAGTGAAGCTGATATGCAGTGTCATTTTGCCAACTTCGTGTCACCCATTGTTCAGGTGTCTTTAAGCTATAGCTCTGCCTTGTCAGTGCATATGCTCATTCACATGATTTTTTGTTGACAATTCAGAAGCAACAGCAACATTCATTCTATGAAGATTACACAGAAGAACAATTTGTACTTGGATAACACTTCCTTAAGCACTGAATACGGACTGTTCAGAAAAGTTCAATTTTCAATAGGCTTCCATCATTGTGCTTTTATTATCTTTCTTGTTACCACATACTGTGGTTTTCCTGGATTTTTACGTTTTTTATAGTAGTTGTTTTCTTACACAGTTTCTCATCTTTTCTGGTTTGCCCATTTTAATCACTGTGAAGACCGACACTAACAACTTAGTGTATGTCTCTTTGATAGCTATTTATTATTTAAAATTATACTGGTAGATATGCAATACTAACAGGAAAAATGCTTAGGTAACTACTGGCATTACAATACTGTGCAGGAAGAAATGGGAGCTGTTTCATTATATGTAGTGTGGCACAGCCAAGTTACAGAATTTAACTACTTAGTGTAGGTCTTCACAGTGAATGTAATGTGCAAACCAGAAAAAGACAAACAGCAAAAGAAAACAACTGCAATAAAAACATAAAGATCTATGAATAACTTAGTGCAGGTTTTCACAGTGAATATAATGGGCAAACCAGAAAAAAGACAAACTGTGAAAGAAAACAACTACAACAAAAAACATAAAAATCCAAGAAAACCACAGAATGTGGTAAAAAGAAAGATAGTAAAAGCCCACTGATGATGCTCAAATTTCAGCAAAACTTGTTTGTGAAATGAAAGAAAAGATAAAAATTGCGTCTTGCTCAAGGTAGACCCTCTCCAAAAACAAATCTACCTGTAAGTAAACACTGCCAGAAGAGCTTAAACCTCAAGATGACTAAGCTGACAGACTTCCTTATGGCACATTCCTTCTAGTCTTTACAAGGATATCTTACATTATCTAAAAAGTTTTCTATTTAATATTTTATATGTTTAAACATGTGGTCCCTCCTAAGAGTCATTAGGTGCATTTTCTAGTACTGCTCACCACATCTTTCATGCTACATGCAGTCACAATGGAAAGCATTGATTTGTTTCCACTTTAAACAAAATAATTTTTCAAGCTCACTTTTCTGTGCTCACTCAATAGAACAGTTCCAAGTTAGTCTATTGCTATATTCTTTTCATTAATATGCATTAACATGGACGTTGAAACATGGAGAATAATCACTAATATAGCAGTGAGAGCACTGTCCTGACTCAGACGAGTTATACTGCCATGTAGTTTAGGTGCGAAGTCACCCTCGGAGTACAGATTATTCTTCGTATTTTGCTGTCCCTGTTAATACATGTTGATAAAACAAATATTGCACTAGACTACTTTTGGACCCCTATGTCAAATGGCAATTGAAATTCTGGTTTAAAAATATTTTTTTTTTAATAATGGGAAACAAGCATACACGTCATTAGAAATATCTTCCAAAACACCAGAGCAAATGCATTGGATAACTCTTGAGAGGAGTACCTAGTATACTCTCTCATAATGATTTTTGTGTTTTATTAATTACTTAGTATCTTTAGTTTATAATTTTCTAATCAGCATTCTGTGAACTTTATAGAGACTTGTTCCATGACCAAGTAGCTTGGGATGACATGGTCCCAAAGAACCAGACAAATAAATAAAATAAATGCCAGTGAGGGAAGGACTTTCATAAGTAAATATTTATAACTGAAAAGTCTTAATATTTTGTTCATTTACAGTAGTGCACCATTTACATGATGTAGCTATTATAGGAGAGACAGCTCTTCACAGAAACCTGCATGCGGGGTATAGTCTGTATCTAAACAAAGAAAGAGTGAATTACTATCATGTCAGTCTGTGAGGCAGTGTTGTGCCTACTTCCATGTAGCTGTAAGTGCATTGCTTTCCACTTCTATGCACAGAAAAACTCATCAGTCATTGCAAATCTGAACCTAAATGTGCTTAAATTAAGATTCCGCAACACAGATGGTGTCATGGAAAGTAGGAAATGCAATGTCAGAACTCAGTTGCAACTCTGTCATAAATAGTGAAATCAGGCCACATTCAGAGCAAAGATTCATTGAATCTAAAAATTTTATCAGTAAATTGTCAAAGTGTCCATAATAAATTTCTCAAATTTACTGCCCTCCAGCATGGTTTTCATGCTCAGATTATTCTCAGGACCAAGAGCTGACTGAAACTGAAAGCAGAAGGAGCTAAGATATTTAGTAAGTCATGGAACATGTATTGGAAAGACAGTTTATATGTCATAGGAAAGGGAGCGTTCATTCCAGTTGACAAAAATATTCTCTCTATTGATGGTGAAACTTAATGTGACAGTGAAATTTTCTGGTCATGTATAATAGGTCTACGTTACACCAAGTTAATTGTTGAATATTTTTACTGGCCACCCAAGTCCACTGTGACAGTTCTACAGTAATTCAAAGAAAGATTATGGTCAGTAGCCTACGAATTCCCATATCATGCAATACTAGTTGTAGGTGACTTTAACCAACTGAGAATAGACTGGGATGTGTATGGATTCATTGTATGATATAACACACAGACAATCTGTGAAATGCTTTGTCTTGAGTAGCATGCTTGAAAACCCATTTCCACTGGAAATGTCTTAGACCTTGTAACTACAAACAGACTGGACCTTATCGCTGGCAACAGTGTAAAGACAATAGTGATCATGATGCCATGATGGCAACTAGGGTTACGAAAATGAATAAATCAGTCAAGAAGGCTAGGTGAGTGTTTCTGCTACAAACAGCAGATAAGCAGTTGTCAGCATCTCACTTAGACACTGAACTGACATCATTTACTTCCAATATGATGGATGCAGAGGAATAATGGACAAAGTTCAAACAGGTTGCAAATTGGTTTATGGAATAGAATATAGAATAGAATATTTTTATTAGCCTTTCAGTATTTTTCATACAATTTGCTTCGTCAAAATTTACAGAGGGTTTTAGTTTCAGTACGATATTCAAATAATTACAGAAAGGGAGAAAAGGAACTAAAGACCTTTTCTTCAGCATTATGTAAAACAATGTTTTATACAATAATTAAATACACACATAAGAAAAGAATCACAGTAAACAACTAGCTTATATAATATCAAAACATTTTCTTCATAACTTAGGTAAAACATATATTTTGATGATTAGTTTCTAAGAATTCTTCAGTTGCATAGAATTTGTTGTTTTTTAGCCAGGTTTGCAATGTATTCTTATATTTATTTAGTGGTACTGTATGAGCTGAGCATGGTAACTTAAAGTTATTATGGACTACAGCAACTCTTGTGGAAGGCAAGTCCAGCAGGTGACTGTTTCTTGTACTTTGTGCATGCACATCACATCTCATGGTCAAGTATGTGCCTGGCAAGATGATTAAGGATGGAAAAGGCCCATTGTGGTTTAACAACAAAATTGGGAAAATGCTGAGGAAGCAAATGCTATTGCACTCTCAGTTACAGAATGTGTAAATGAGAACAGGCGAGGATCAGTAGATATTCTTGCATCTATTGAAAGATATGTGTGTGAAGCATACAAAAACTACCACTGTCATACCTTAGCAAAAGATCTGGCTCAGAACCCAACAAAATTCTGGTCCTATGTAAATTCACTAAGTGGATCTAAGGCTTCCATCCAGTGACTTGTTGAACAATGTGATTTGGCAGTACAAGACAGCAACATGAAAGCCAAAATTTCACATTTTGCTTTTAAGAAATCATTCACACAGAACAATTATAGAAGCACACCATCATTTGGTCAGTGCACACAGTATGGACAACACAGTAATTAGCATCACTGGTGTAGAAAAACAACAGGGAGAGTTGAAAAAAATGTCATCTGGTCAGAATGGAGTCCAACTTCAGATTTACAAAGGCATTGGCTTCTTGCTTAATTTGTATTTATTGAAAATCTCTCTCTTTGTACAAAGTGCCAAGTCACTGGAATGAAATGCAGGTGACTCCTGTACATAAAAAGGGTAAAAGAATGGAACCACAAAATTACAGACCAATATCCATAACATGAGTTTGATGCATAAATCTTGAATATATTCTGAGTCTGCATATAACAAATTTTCTAGAGACTGAAAACCATATGTCCACAAATCAGCATAGTTTCAGAGGGGATCACTTGTGTGAAACTCAGCTTGCCTTCTTCTCACATGATAAACTGCAAACTATGGATGAATGGCAAAAGGGAGATACCATATTTTTAGATTTAAAAAAAGCTTTTGACACGGTGTTACACTGCAGGCTGTTAATGAAGGTATGATCATAAGGAATAAATTCCTGGGAATGTGAGTGGCTTGAAGACTTTTCAAGTAATAGAATCCAGTATTTTGTCCTCAATGGTAAGGGTCATGAGAGACAAGGGTATTGTCAGGAGTGACACAGGGTAGTGTGACAGGACCATTATTATTTTCTATATATGAGGGTTGCCCAGAAAGTAATTCACTGCAACTTTTTTTCCTTCAGAAATCCTTTATTGAAAATAATGAGAATCATGCACATGAAAGAATGGTGTTATACCTACACACCATATTTCTCCACATAATCTCCTTCCTGTTCTATGGCCTTCCTACAGCGTAAAACAAGGGCATGTATGCCCTGTTAGTACCAATCCTTGTTCTGGTGGTGGAGCCAGTGCTTCTCTCTATGAAGCACCTCCTCATTGTCCTCAAAATATCTTCCGCGAATGGCATCCTTCAATGTCCCAAACAAGTCGAAGTTTAAGGGGGCTAGGTCAGGTCTGTAGGGTGGATGGGATAACACTGTCCAACCCTTTTTTGAGATGTGTTCAGCAGTCCTCAGACTTGTGTGGGGCTGAGCATTATCGTATTGCAGCAAAACACCTCCTGGGTTGCTGTGGCACTGAAGTTGCTGGAAGCAAGTCTTGAGTTTTGTTAATGTGTTGATATATGCTTCTGAATTAATGGTACTGCCTCTTGGCATCATATCAATGAGAATGACACTTTCACAATCCCAGAACATGGTACTCACGACCTTACCAACGGAAGCAGTTGCTTTGAATTTTTTCTTCTGTGGGGAGTGGGAATGGTGCCATTCCATCCACTGTTATTTTGTTTCGGGCTCAAAATGGTGAAGCCAGGTTTCACCACCTGTCAAAATCTGTGACAAGAAGGCCTCCCCATTAGCTCCAAGACATTACAACAAATCAAGTCAGATGTTACACACCACGGGACCCATCTTGCACACACTTTTGAATATCCAAGGGTGTGGATAATTGCATCCACACCTCCTTTGCTGACTGACAGATGCAGCACCAACTGCCAAGTCATAATAGGTCTGTCCTAACGAATGACATCAGCTTGCTGCAACATCTCAGGTGTGGGAACCATGGATGGTCTCCTCTACCGCTGCAAATTGTGGAGCTCTGCTGAGCCACCTTCTGATGATCTCTCCCTCTGTGCCCACCGACTAACTGTACTTCTGTCAACAGCAGATGCTCCATAGACTTTGCACAAGTGTTTGTGAATATTCCCCACAGTTTCTTTCTCTGCCCTGAGAAATTCAATGATGACATCTTACTTGTAAGGTACATCACCTACAAATGCCATTTTGAAACTGTTCTGCAGCTACGCTATCTGTTAGAAGTGACAGAAACTTAGTGTGTGCTCACTCAGGAGACTTCAAATAATACATATGTAATGTTTCATATTCGCAGCACTGTTTTTGGATGAGAAAAAAAATGCAGTCCATTACTTTCTGGGCAACCCTTGTACATAAAAGATGTGGCTGACAGGGTGGGTGGCAATCTGTGGCAGTTTGCTGACAATGCAGTTGTATATGGGAATGTACTGAAGTACACTGACTACAAGAGTGTACAAGATGGGTTAGACAAAATTTCTAGTTGGTGTGATGGATTGCAGCTATCTGTAAATGCAGCAAAATTAAGTCAATGCAGATGAGTTTTTACTTACACGTTAGTAGTGTCCTGCTTGACACAGTCAAGTCACTTAAATATCTGAGCATAACATTACAGAGTTATATGAAATAGAATGAGAATGTGAGAAATGTGGTAGGGAATGTGAATGGTTGACTTTGGTCTGTTGGGAGAATTTTAGCAAAGTGTGGTTCATCTGTAAAGGAGACCTCATTAGGACATTAGAGCAACCTCTTCATGATTACTGCTCAAATGTTTTGGGATGATACCAGGTCAGATGAAAGGAAGACATTGAAGCAATTCAGAGGCAGGCTGGTAGATCTGTTATCGGTAGGTTCAAACAACTTGTGAGTGTTACAGCGATGCTTCAGGAACTTGAATGGGAAACCTTAGAGGGAAGGTGATATACTTTTTCAGGAACACTATTGAGAAAATTTAGAGAATTGGCATTTGAAGCTGACTGCAAACATTTCTACTGCTGCCAGTATGCATTTCAAGTAAGGACCATAAAGATATGTTACTAGGAATTAGGGCTCATACAGAGGCATATAGATAGTCATTTTTTCCTCACTCTATTTGTGAGTGCAACAGGAAAGGAAATTACTAGTAGTGGTACAGGGTAGCACCACACCATGGCTTGTGGACTGTGTGTGTAGATGTAGCCAAAGAATACAAAAGTATGAAGACTTTACTTTTTGGAAATAACTGAGCTTAAGGATTAAGACCTTGGAATTTCTTAACTTTATTGTGTTACACTGGAAGATTACATAAATGAAAGTTTTTAATTTTTAATAGTTATCTTTTTCTTATAACAAATGTAAGTTCTGCAATGACGTTCAGTTTTGTCACATTACTGCCCCAAATTCTGTGATGCCTGCAGGATACTAAGAAGAAAATGCACTGGTATTGTGAATCAGTGGCTTAGAAACTTTAGTAAATAAGAGTTAAATTGTCATTCGCAACTATGTTTCCTGTGATTGTTATTACATTTTCTTTAGTCATGTGCTTTGTTTGCTGCACAACATTCTTATGGATTTTGACATGTTGTTTTATATATTTCTCTACAAGGATGAAGTGAAGTGTTTTTCAAGCATTTGATCAGCAACCTTTTCTTTCCACTTGAAATCTTTCTGTGTATGCCATTCACAATTTTCTTTTTGATTAATGTGTTGTAGCAGAAGAGGAAATGCAATATAAAATTAGGCTATTCTTACATTTCTTGCGGACCACTTGTCTCACTGCCTGAAAGCTTCATCCTGTTTTTCTGTGGCTAGGATATGTTTGAAGATTTTTAGGTGTTTACCACTCAAGGAGCTATATATTGATGGGTACAATTTGAAGAAAGTCAATATTTGTTCCACAGAAACATGTAGTAAGAATAATATTTCATTCAGAACTGGTACATCAATAATGTTTTTGATGCACATATTAACATTTTCAAATCTCAGCATTTGAAGAAACTCACATTTCTTTTTGCATTAATCTACCCAGTAGGTCATCGTAATCAGTACAGTACTGGCATTTCTTTCAGATATTTTGAATTGTACTGTATAAATATATATGGTTTACAGCCATCAGAAACTGCACTATGTCTAGAATGTCATGTTATACTCAGCAAATCTTGTGCTTTAGTATCCATGTGAATATTATCTCTAGAAATTCTCCTTTTACATGACTTGATAAATTTGAGTAGAACATTTTGCAGTTTCAGTTTGTTCATTACAATCAACATCTAAAGACTAAAGTTGATAACAAAGTAGCATTTAGTTGTGAAAATCATTTTGACAGACTGGATACAGGTTTTGGCCTCATAAAATTTCAAATTTTTTTAGCTTTCTCAATACAGCTAATCTTAATTTGTTAAAGGTACCAAAGCCCTTTTCATTGGCATGATTTGTTTTTAGAACAGGATTGCAACAGTGCTTTTGCAAAAGCAAATTTACTGAATTTCTTTCAGAGTCATAACCAGAGCATGGTTTCAACAATCTTTTGATCAGTTTGGAATTCATTCAGTGACTGGAATCCTTTTTTGTAATAACTGAAAAATTTGATGGTACTGTGTATTGCCCAAAATCCAGTTGTGCAATGTGGTAGGTCATGGACAGCATCTGGATCCATATGTCCTACACAGAATAATTTTAATTAGATGCAACTGTGCTACAGCACCCTGAAGATGCCCGATAAATTAAATCACACTCTTTCTCTAACAGGATTGAGAAATAACTTAAGAAAAGATTTTTCACTGTGTCCTTGGGCCAAAGAGCTACTAATTATGGCTTATAATTTAAAATAAGACTACCAGTCACCTACAGATGATTGTGCAACTGTCCTTCTTCATGTACTATACACAAATACTGATGTAATGTTGTTCAGTACACTGTCCATAGTAACCAACAGAAATACCTGCACTTACAACTGTTATGCTGTGTGTGTGAATGCGTCTATATTTTAAGAAGAAAATCACCTATAGGTGAATGATAGCTCGTTCACCTCTTAGAATTAACTTCATCCTGGATTTACACTGTCAAAATAGTTTCTTTGTTATCTGCATCTGGATCTATACACATACTCCACAAACCACTGTACAGTGTATGGTGCAGGCCACCATGTACCACTACTAGTCATTGACTTTCCTATTGAACTCATAAATGGAGGGAGGAAAAAATGACTGTCTATATGCCACCATACAAACCATAACTTCTCTTATCTAAACTTCATGATCCTTATGCACTTAAATAGTGGCAACTACTTATTCACAACCAATACAAAAGAGTTACATGTTTCTACCTGTTACTGTCCTTCAAAGTAGTCACCAGCATTGTGTAGAACCCATTGCCATTGATGTGGAAGGCATAGTATACTGGTAGCAGAGCCTGTTCTGTTGATGGTGTGAATGGAGTGGTCTACTGCCTGTCGAATCTCTGGAACAGTTCTGAAGCGAATGCCTTGAAGGGGTTCCTTCATCTTTGGAATCAAATCAAAGTCACAAGGACTTAAGTCTGAGGAGTATGGTGGATAGTACATTACTTCCCAGTCCCATCAACCGAACAGAGCAGCAACAAATGGTTGAAATGGCTCTGTGCACTATGGGACTTTACTTCTGAGGTCATCAGTCCCCTAGAACTTAGAACTACTTAAGCCTAACTAGCCTATGGACATCACACACATCCATGCACGAGGCAGGATTCGAACCTGTGACCATAGCGGTCACGTGGTTCCAGACTGTAGTGCCTAGAACCGGTGAGCCACTCCGACCGGCCAGAGAGCAGCAACTGCTTGTGCTGTATGCGCCTGCGCATTGTCATGTAAAATGATGGGTGGGTTGCACAGAAAGTGTCGCTGCTTCCTTTGCAAAGCTGGTCACAGGTGATGCTCTAAAAATGAACAGTAATACTGTGCATTGATGGTCTGCCATGGAGGAATTTAATGCATTAGGAGAACACCATCAGAGTCGTACATCAGAATCACTGTAACTTTAGACCGCTCCATTCGCACCATCAACAGAGAAAGCTCTGCTATTTGTATATTACACCTTCCACATTACTGGCAATGGGTTCTACACAACACTGGTGATGACTTTGAAGGACAGTAACAGGTGCAAACATGTAACTCTTTTGTATCGGTTGTGAATAAGTAGTTTTCACTATTTTAGTTCCAACCCTCGTATGCTGATGACAGTAGAATCATTCTGTAGTCAGCTTCAAATGTCTGTTCTCTAAATTTTCTCAATAGTGTTTCATGAAAGTAATGTTGTCTTCCATCCAGGGATTTCTATTTGAGTTCACAAAGCATCTACAAAACACTCACATGTTGATCAAACATATTAGTAACAAATATAGCAACATGCTGCTTAATTGATCCAACGTCTTCCTTTAAAGTGATCTGGTAGACACCAAACACTCAAGCAGTACTCGAGAATCAGTTGCACAAGTGGTCTATATGTGCTCTCTTTGGCAGATGAGCTACAATTTCCTTACACTCTCTCGATAAACTTAAGTCAAACTTCAGTTTCCTTACACTCTCCCGATAAACTTAAGTCGAACATTCACCTTCCCTACTACTGCCCTTACATGCTTCTTCCATTTCATATCACTTTGCAGTGTTACAGCAGCAACCATTAATACTGTATTTGAGCATTAAAGGACTGTTTTTCTACTCATATGTATTAACTAACACTTTTCCTACATTTAGAGTTAGATGCCATTCATCACACCAAATAGAAACTCTAAGTTAACCTGTATCCTTCTAGTCACTCAGTGACAGCAATTTTCTGTATATTACGGCATCATCAGTAAACAGTTGCAGACTACTGATTGTCCTACCCATCAGATCACTTACGTGTATAGAGTATATGGAGATCACTTATGTATATAGAGTTATGATTAGATACAAATAAAATTAAAATGTTGCTAAATATAAAAAAATTATCAACCCTTAAATGCAACAACAGTCTGCAAATGTTTGACAGTAGTATTTTCAAGTTTAGTTTTTTAACCTTACCCAGATGGTCTCCAAAACTAAATGAAACCTCTTCTAGCACAAAAAATGTGCTTTTTACAATGAAACAAAAATAACAAGAAAAGAGACTGATAATATTTAGCAATACAACATCAAAATACACATGAAATTGATTCAGAAAATCTATATGACATGATTATGTAATAATAACATCTAGAATACTCACAAATAACTGCTGTAATTTGATAGAATTAATAACAGGTAATTTATCTGCAGCATTACTAAAGGACACTCACATTTTTTGATTGTCAGTATATTATTGCAACCATAAAATGAAGAAAATAAATTATGATAGTTTTGAAACCAACTTTGAATGTATGTAGCAATAAAAAATGTGACACAGTCTTGAAAGGCTAACAATGTAAAGAGGACAGAACATTGTACATCAAATGCAGATATCCTGCTAACATTACTGCTGTTTTGTTCTAATCCATTTTAAATCTGGACAAAACCATTGTTCAATTAACACAACTTTGCCATCCACATTGAGTGTTTTATACCTTGAGCTCAAATTTTGCACAGCTTAGCTTCATCCTGTAGGCATCATCAGTAAACAGTTGCAGACTACTGATTGCCCTACCCATCAGATCACTTACGTGTATAGAGTATATGGAGATCACTTATGTATATAGAGTTATGATTAGTGGCAAAACTTCATTCACCATGTAGTGGTAGATGGGGATGTTTCTTGAAATTGGGCAACTTGGTGCAGAATGACCCATATATGAATTTTCAAATTTCGCTGTTAAATTTCAGGTAGTAAAACAACTTGAAAAAGCAAGACTTTCAAAAATGACAAGTAATTCAAGAAAATTATGTTTTTAACAAACAAAACTTTTCAATAGCTGACTGAGGGCTAGCCCTTGTGGATGGGCTGGTGACCTGACCAGCTGCAGGGAACATTGCTACCAGGCAAAGGCACCATTCATAGGCTGACTGTACCTATTGCCAACACACATTTTGATACTGTTTGTGAGTTCATAGGTAGTATTCACAAACCGCAGAATATCAAGTGAGGCATGAAAGGACAGTAAAGACTCTTCACTGAGAAAGAAGGAAAGACGAAAGATTGATTTTCCCAAGCATAGGCAGAAACAACTGAAGAACACAGCATTCCACAATTTAGTTGCTCACATTGCCAGTCTGTGAACCTGAGTCACAGTCGCAGTGCTAAATCAAATGTGAAGTATTGTTGTTGTTAGAGAACTAATATCAGTTACATGACACATGAGAAGCATTTCACAAATTTTTGGATGAACACTTCTAAGATGATGTGTTTCTCTGAAAATTCAATCTGTTGTATGTTATGTTAAACTGATATACTAAGTACTGATATAAAGAAATTATTGTTATTGTTATTATTATTTTACAATATTTCATATTTTTTACTGTTTTTGTAAAAATTCTAGGCATCTGTGGTATATTAAAATTGTTGGTTGATGGCTTATTATTACTAGGAAACAATAACACATTAGGCCCAATCTGGAATCAAAGCCCTGGATTCAAACCTGACCCATGGAGCTAATGACTAGAGTGCAGCTGGGTGACTGAGCGGAAAAAAAATGTTAGAGATAAACAGTTTTTTTAGTTTGCTGTATAACAAAGTAGTAGCAGAGATAATAATGTTGGAGGTAGATGTTGCAGCAGTAGTACCGGCAGACATAGTAGTAGTTTTAGCAGTAGTAATAGTGATAGCAACAGTAATAATGATTGTTGCTATATCTTTCACCACAGACTTGTTATTTAATGCAAATATACAAATAAATTTTTAGACAGTAACTTTGGCCTGCTGTGGAATATTAGATAATAGATTATAATGTAGAGTAAATAAAGAAATAAAAAAAATTATTTGGCATCTTTGTAGCTGAAGTCAATAGTAAAAGTAGGTTCCAATATTTAATTTACTTTAATACACTGACACTAAAAAAGACAAGCACCAAAGAGAGAAAGTGAAATTGAAATGAAAATTCGTGGGTTGAGAGGGTATGTGATGTTATTTCATTGATTACAGAATCGAGTCAAATATAAAAAGAATTTAGCAGTGTGAACCCATTTACCAGTATGATTTGCACCTCATCTGTCCTATCTATGTTCTATCATGAACAGAACAGAGGATCTTTTTGGCCATGGGTGTGTGTCAACATCACACAGACACTTCATAGAGACAAGCATTGTCCTTCTCAAAAATGGCACCACAATACTGTCACATGAGAGGTAACACATGAGGGTGCAGGATGTTTGTGACATGTTGCTGTGCAGTCAGAATACACTCAGTTACTGTCAACCTGATGTAATATCCAAGTGCTCCCCATACCACAACATCCGAAGTAATACGACTGTGGCTCACCAAAACATTACATACAAGTATAGTATGGCCCTCTGGATGGAAAATGGTTTGCTATGTTTGGCCCAATTGTGAGAGGGAGGGAGCCTGTGCTCATGTACTCTTGTAAATTTGGAGAATTTTATGTTATTCTATATGTATCATTTTTAGAACTCACTATTTGGTATGTTTATAGTTATTTCTAGCAGCAGTCATAACTTTATTTGGCCATTCCTTCTGCAGCTGCTTCTCATTAACATAAACAATGTCCTGATATGGGACCTGACCTTTAATTGAGTTGAGGATGTTGTACCTTCGAACAGTAACTGAACATTCCACTTACTTTATTGAAATTAATGAGCCCATGAACTAGTGACACAGAGGTCTTAAGCACTCTTAACAATATCTGACGAGATAAATTTGACTAAAATAACTACAAGAGTCTTGGCAATTCAGTGTCTTTAAGAAGTTTAACATTCACCTCATCATCTGAAATAGACCGCAGGTCCCATCTTAAAAGTATTGCCAACCTGTCGAAAGAATATAATACAAAGAAAGCAAAGCTCTGTGTTCTGATCCAGACAGGCCAATCGGAAATGGCCGACCGCCGTGTCATCCTCTGCCACATTGCATCATATAGATGCAGCATGGAGTCAGCACATCGCTCTCAAAGCCGGTGTCGTCTTTCCTGACCTTGGAATAGCTACTTCTCACTCAAGCAGCTCTTCCATTGGCAACACGATGTTGAGTGTATTTTGTTCTAGTCGTCCTATGAAGGAACAATCCCTGGTAGTGCCAGGAAATGAATCTGTGTCCTCCACATAGCAGCTAGATAGGATGCGTACTCTAGAAGCTCCACAAACGGGTTCATCCATTTGGTAAGGGGGTTAGAGGAGAGTGCAGGGGACTTATAAAAAAATATTAGAAGGGGGGGTGCATACTGGGGGTCTTGCCCTGGAAATTTTCTAAATTTTAGATGAAAAATAGTGAGTTTTAAAGTGTTTTTAAGCATTTTAGTGTCATATGATCAACATTAGAACCCCGAAAACTGGACTCTCGATAACTCGACACTCTGGGAAACTCGACATGCCTGACACATTTTTTGGCTTTAAAAATAAGAAACAAAATATAAACACACACAGTTTTCGTAAAAAGTTAATTTAACATACAGTAATAATCATGCTTATAAACTTTTACAGAGCAGTGAATATGTAGCTCTGAAAAGACTGAAATTGTATTTAAATGAATCTTAAACTATCATTAAAAGAATAAAACATAAAATACTGCTGTCGCACAGTCATAGCACTTTGATTAATAAGTGAAATAGCTAATTTAAGCTTACTCTGAATAAGGCACAGGGTTCATTAAATAAAAACAATATCTTAAAGTTAATGCTTTAATACAGTTAATATAGTGTGCCTATTACGTTCAGTCAAAAAGTATGTAAATAGCGGTTTTTAATTTGGTCTTACATCCTAAAAATATTTGAGTGTTGGAAAATAACTAATACAGTAATGTAGTAATATAGTACTAAACTAGTACTAATATTTCGAAACTGAAAATTTAACATCATGTATGTATTAAATTTTCTATTTTATAAATATTTTAATATTGCTCTAAATGCCATTATTAGGGCTAGAGTGTCTTTAGAAAGGTGCAAATGTTGACCGTCTGACTGGATTACTGAATATGAAGTATTGATGACTGGTCGGATATCCAATTCATCCCAAACATCTCGGTGGGCATGAAGAACAGCCAAGTTGTTCAATCGCTTCTGTCCCATTGTTTATCGGAGATATGACTTCAGTCGCCTAAGGGCGCTAAATGACCGTTCTGCTTTTGCTGTCATGATTGAAACTACTTGGAGAAGCTTAATGCAGACTATTGTACTGCTTTGTTTATCAAGTTATGCAGATGACTGTTGAAGTCATAGATCATATGAATCATTTTGTGTGCTGGTGATATCTCTGAAATCGCTTGGAGTGCCCTGAGCAAATCGGAAACCGTGAAAAAAATTCTCCCCACTGTCGTATCTTACCTGTAATAGTGCCTCAGAATCACATACAGTTCTGTCACAAAAAGCAAATTTCAAACCCTTTTTGTCGTCAGTACAACTACAGTATCAGTATATATACCGGTAATAATATTCTTATTAGAAGGACAGCTACTGAAATGTGACTTCTGAAATTTTCCCGGCGTATTATTAGAAGAAGCTACTGAAATAATTAAAATTATTAGCATATTTTTAAAGCTGACTGAATCAGCGTTCAATTTTAATGAGAGTTGGTACATACCAGTTCAGGCCAGTACTTCCCAAAGAATTCCAGAACTTCTACAACAACATAATAAACGAAGTGCTAACATTTGAGCTTTGGACGCTACAAATATTTCATATCCTGGAAAATTCGCCCCGTATACTTGGTTCAGTTATATCGGCAGTATTTAGTTGTCTCAGTATATTTATTCTCCGTACGTGCAGTGATTAAAGAGTTACAAATCAATTTCGAGGGAGGTTGGGGGGAGGGGGGGGGCTACCAATACGGGTATAAAATTTGCAGAATACACAGGCGTGTGATAAGAGTTATGTATATGTTGTTAATCCTTGAAAGTTATGCAGAAACATTTTTTAAAAATCTTTCTATTTGCCAACTTTTTCACAACACTGCATTTATTGTTACATGTGTCTATCTCTCTACTGTCTATGATTTAGTAAGTCATCTGAAGCTTATAAGATACTAGTTGAGGGGTACTGGAATCATATATTGGACTGTATTGGCTCCGATCCTGTCTCCCAGAGCTATTTTTATAAGTTACTGTGGTACACTGACATAATGTTGCATAGCCAAGATCATCTTACTACTGAAATAGATCGTGTGGAACAAGGGCTAGGTAGTTGCAGGTACGTAACCAGCAGGGTCCTGGAAGCCTGCAAACGGGATTGCTCGTCCAGGTACTCAGTCTACCACTTGTTCTGTGATGCGCCGTGACATTCCCTTGTGTGTAGAAGCCTGACCGCCAGCTAGGTACTCAATAACTTCTGGGAATCGTTTCAGAACCCACTTTTTGTGCTCATTTCGCTAAAATTTGATGATAACGTCCTCTCGATATGCAACACGGCTCCTGATCTCACATATAGTTCCGCACGCTAATAAAATATGTCCGCAGATGAGCAGAGGCGTGTGGACTACTGATTACTAACAGTGATTCATCTCAACACCTATAGTTCCTAATGCTTTTTGTTGTTAGACGTATTTATCTCTCGCCCCCCCCCCCCCCCCAACTCCTCATGTCAAACATGATTAGAATGCCAAAATGAACTACTGGTATACCATAATTTCAGCAGTTGACCATTGGAACAGAAGAGATTTACAGACACTCTAATATGTGTGCACAAATAGGAACAACTTTCCGTAACATTTTCATTTTCTTGTTGGTGGTACAATGGAACATTTTTAGCCAATTTCTTCTATTCGGATGAAGAGTACCTGCATGGGTAATAATATGCAGGACGTTAGAACTGTAATATTAGTATTATAAGATTTCATATCCTTAAGCAATTTTTCGCGTTGCGCCTAAATAAAACGAACATCTTTTGACTTCTTTCCACATACCAGAGACTGTTCTCTTCAGCATTAACGGAACATGTTTCAAGTAACGTGCCAACGGCCTTGCTACAGTGGTAACGCAGGTTCTCATCGGAACACCAAAGATAAGCATTTTTTAGGCTTGGCTAACACTTGGATGGGTCATCGTCCGAGTCTTCCGAGCGTTGTTGGCAAGCGGGATGTACTCAGCAGTTGTGGGGCCAATTGAGGAGCTATGTGATTGTGGGGCAGCGGCTGCGGTCGCGAAAATCAACAGTGGCTGGGAGAGCAGTGTGCTGACCACATGTCCCTCCATATCAGCAGCCAGCGGTGATGGCTGGTGATGACACGGTGGCTGGTCGGTACCTTTGGGCTTTACGAGGCCAGTTCAGACGGAGATTCAAGTAACATGGTGAAATACCCGCAAATAATGTCGGGAATTTGTTGTAATGAGAACTAGGGGACTAGGGGAATTCTTTGCTTCCAGATCGCTGGTAACATACCTTGTTTCCCTTTTAGTCGGAGTTGGTCCATCAGACCTATTAAGTCTGATCGGAATCCAGTATGCTGCGGACTGATTGTAATTCGCCTATGTGTTCATATCGGCTTTCGATCAAGATAATGGTAACTGCCTATTAAAACGCTGTTGTTAGCCATACTGAATTTACTTGATTAAACCTTTTTGTAGATTACATAAGGAACATGGCGTATTGATTTACTATTCTAAAGATGCCAGCACGTGTGACGTAAGCAATATTATGCATGTTCTGCATTGTGCTGCCACAGTATTTGTAAAACTACACCTCAGCTGCTGTTAAGAAATACACTGTTGAGCCAAAACCTTATGACCACCTGTATAATGAAGTATTGGTCCACCTTTGGAACGCCATACAGAAACAACTCTCCATGGCCTGGATCCGATAAGTCCTTGGTAGTTTCCAGAGATATGTGGCACCAGATATTTTGGTCGCAGTCTAACGTAACAGTCGCGACAGTCCGTCTCGTTTTTGTTACCTCAGCGATAATAGCGCTCCAGGCAGCCAAGAAGCGACACTTCTGAATACGGGGGGAGGGGGCGTGATTTGGCGGAGGAGACCAAACTGCAAGGTCATCGGTCTCATCGGGTTAAGGAAGGATGAGGAAGGAAGTCTGCTGTGCCTTTTCAAAGGAACTATCCCGGCATTTGCCTGAAGCGACTGAGGGAAATCACGGAAAACCTAATCAGGATGTCGGAACGCAGGATTGAACCGTCGTCCTCCCGAATGCTAGTCCAGTGTGCTAACCACTGCGCCACCTCGCTCGGTGTTCTCTAGGATGATGCCTTATCCAGACACGACCATCCATCTGCTGTAACAGGATATGTAATTTATCCTACCAGACGAGACGTTTGTATTTATCCGCGGTCCATTCTCGATGAAGCTGTGTCCACTGCAATCATAACTGTAGAGTGAAAATGGGGAATGTTCTAACTGCCATTTCTTAACAAAAGGCGCTTTCAGTGCTATTGCATTCTCGGTATGTTGGTGTATGTCCCTAGACTTGATCCAGGTGCCAAATCATAGAGAAGACTTTCAAACAAGCGTTAGTAGATGGCGCATGGTCTTTGTGCTAAGCTGTGCTTCCCTCTGAAGTACCATAATTTAAAAGGTAATGAAAGTGTTTTTTTCTGACTACAATTCTAATAGTTAAAAAACTAAAGCTGTATTTCTGTGCTCGTATTATCACAAATCAAAGATAGTGCCTTAGTAGGCCTATTAATGGCAGTTGGAACAAAACATTTCTGTTGATATTTTGTCGAAAACTGACATTTCTTTTAGATCGTGGCTGCTTACAAAATACGAGCTAATTTTTGCAAAGAAGGATACAGCAATCATCTACTGTTAATAATTTTATTTATTTACACAAATAACGCCGTTAACCGTTTAGAAGCAAGAGATATATTTTCAGACGGCTGTCCATGTTTATAATACATTTTTCGGTGTTCATATTAGTTGTTGGGAAAGAAACAGCCATCAGTGTAAACTACAAAAAAATGCAATACAGCCGTGAACAGCCGTCTGGAGATGAACCTGTCGGTTCGCAACCAGTAACTGCGCTATTTGTGCGTTATCAACAGCTGACATCTGGTGTTTTCTTTTTTTGCAAAAATCGCCTTGTAAAACCTTTCTTATTGGCACTTAGAAAGGGTCAGTTTCCTTGTATGGCACTTACGATATTCTTAATAAAGTATTTATTTAATAATTTCTCAATTAGTTTTTGCAGTGATGCGGTGACCAGCATAATAATGGAGTATCGGAATACCTTCTCAATTTTTTGGATACGAATCATTTATGCAGAAAGAGAGATAAGTTAATTTTTCATTTCCCATATAAATAACAGATGTGGCACTTACAACCTTTTGCCATTTTAACTCCAGTTGACGGTGCTGTTGGCTCAATACAGGAACACGTTGGTTTCATCTGCTGTGGTGCCCCATATTAAACAACGTACACTGAAGGATATGTATTCTGTCATCAGATCTCGCAAGATCGCCGCCTGTCTTGCGTCACAGAACGGACAAGCCTCGGACCTCCACGTTCTGTGAGGAGGTGTGGACCCAATACCTTGTTGCCTAGTTGCTTGCGAACCAACCAGGTTCACCATTCCCTAGATGTTCGTTCCGAGGCACTGGGATTTAACAATCTGACTTTGCCAAAGTCACTTACGTCAGTGGATTTCCCCATTTTCGGGCCGTACCATCTCTACAATGATCCTCTATACGTCACCACTCCGCATCACGTGGCCACCGTGCCACTAACTGGCGTTCAGTCTTGCAGTTGTCAGGGATCAACTTCTTTTGGCTTATGAGTTACTTTAATTCCCCATACTTGCTACGTTCATTGAACATCTTCAGGTGATAGGTGTCAAGAATCTTGCCGATTGTTTTCAATACATGGAAACAGTTTCAGGAGCATGTTTTCATGCTTAACAAAGCACTCAGCGAGATCCTAGAAACCTTTGTCTTGAAGATGTTCGCTGGACATAGCTTCTTCTTCCTCTTTCTCTTCCTCCTCCTCCTCTTCTTCTTCTACTACCGCCTTTCCCCATTTTCTCTTACAAATTGTTCAAATGGCTCTGAGCACTATGCGACTTAACTCCTGAGATCATCAGTCGCCTAGAACTTAGAACTAATTAAACCTAACTAACCTAAGGACATCACACACATCCATGCCCGAGGCAGGATGCGAACCTGCGACCGTAGCGGTCACTCGGTTCCAGACTGCAGTGCCTAGAACCGCACGGCCACTCCGGCCGGCTTTCTCTTACATTCCCAGCATTTTACATGGGTTTTGGCAGTGCTAATGATAGTGACAGGATGTCGTACCTAAGGCCATCACTCTCCCTGAGACAGAATTGGTGTATCCCATCTGTCTGCCCCTAGAGTAATTTCATGTTCAAGTGTGAGAATTTAGCGTTTTTCTAATTGTTTGTGTAGCCTGTTTCTGAGATGGAACATGCGGACCAGCTCTGTATTTACCTAGCTGGATGTGCGAAACCGCCTAAAAATCACGTCCAGGATGGCGAACTCACCAGCCCTTGCCATCAGTTCATGAGGCGGAGTGAAACCGGGTGAGGCTCACCGCCACATATTCTGGAAGTAACGCGTCAATGCACTCGGCTATCTGGGTTAGTGTTCTGTGAATGAAACTGGTAGTGGAAAATAAAGCGTTTTTTAACAGCAGCTGAGGTAGTGTTAATGTATACCTTAAACGCTTGAAGCTGTTGCCTACTAAAATTTTAGAATCGCTTTCCAAATGCACAGTTTTGTGTTGCAGGGACAGAAGAAGCCACCTACCTGCAACGTCGGCACCCAGTCTCAGCGGACGTCGCTTCTGCGGTACGCCCTACAGAACACGTTGCGCCGACGTGTGCGCCACGATTTCGGTGCCGACTACTCACCAGAATTTTTGCTGATGCTGTGGCGCCTGTCTGGGGCCGACGACGACGAAGAACACTTCGACGAGTTCGTGCAGAGGCTGCGCACTGACAGGGCAGCGCTCCTCGCCGCTCTCGCATTGGTACCGGTAGAGCGTCCCATGTCTTACCTGATGGTCCGCCTGTTATACCTAATGGTCATAATGCTATCGTCGGCGTTTTATGCGCCCCCTGACACGAGTGACGTCACAGCAGCTAGGTTGATTTTAGAAATAATGAAATATTTTAAAAAGAGACATTAAAAATCTCTTGACTGTCTGCTTAAACGTCATGTTTTATTTCGACCTGACAACATTTACTCTGCCAATGATCTTTTTGACGGTACAGCTCATGGTCTGGTGCAGGAGTCATCGCTGGCTAAAGGTTATCAGGTTATCAGCTTCTACATGCTGCCGGTGAGTCAAGAAGGGACAGATAACAATGAGGGAACTGACATTTAGATCGATGGAGTTTTATGTGCAAGGTTGTGTGCTCTGCAGAGGTGGCTGTAGGGGTTTTGCAATAGGACATGGGTACAGGGCTGATATGGAATGGAACGCGGGGAATGAGAGTCACAATTCTGAGAGATAATGGAGAAACGTTAAAATGTAGAAGCAGCTGAGAGAGAGTGTGATGGTCCTGAGAACAGGTTGTTTTTTCATGAAAATGCGGAACTGAAGGAGCAGCACTGGTACAACATTGCGTTCTTGAAAAATTTCCATGTAGCTATTTACTCGAAAAACACAGTTGACGCATGACGCCTAATATGATGTGCTACAGGTTCCACCGTTGCTATTATTCAGTATTAATGTCCAGAGTCTTATTCCCAATGATTGAGGATGAACTTTAGTTTGTAGTTAAATAAGAAATTAAACACAATTAATTTTTTAAAGTATCTGAGCACATATGAGGGCATGCTGAGAAGTAACGCCTACAAATTTTTTAGGTAAAAGCTCTTAAACATTTTAAAATAAAACCGACGTGATTAAAATTTTACTTCTTTATTCTAAGCACTCCGTCTTCAGGTCACGAGTGGCCTACCGGGACCATCCGACGGCCGCGTCATCCTCAGCGGAGGATGTGGATAGGAGGAGTGTGGGGTCAGCACACCGCTCTCCCGGTCGTTATGATGGTATTCTTGACCTAAGCCGCTACTATTCGGTCGAGTAGCTCCTCAGTTGGCATCACGAGGCTGAGTGCACCCCGAAAAATGTCAACAGCGCATGGCGGCTGGATGGTCACCCATCCAAGTGCTGACCATGCCCAACAGTGCTTAACTTCGGTGATCTCACGGGAACCGGTGTATCCACTGAGGCAAGGCCATTGCCACTTCGTTATTCTACGTGCCTAGATATTTGCAGCCCACTGCCACTAGAGGGCTCCGAAATGTAGTGCGTAATATGGCGGTGTGTGAAGTAACTATATCAGTGTGTGAGAAACAGTATGGCGTAATCGAGTTTCTTATTCTAAGAGTTAGCCGACATATGGAGCACTCACTCCTTCAGCATGACAGTGCAAGACCACATGAGCCCTACGACATATGTAACAATTCGACGCCTTGGGTTCACTGTCGTGGATCATCCTCCATAGGGTTCCGACTTGGCCCCATATGTTTTCATCTGAGTCCAAACCATAAAGATCGCCTACGAGGGCTCCACTTGATAGTGATAAAGCGGTGCAAGCAGAGGTGAGGTTTTGGCCCTGTTAACAAAGTCAAACACTCTACAGTCATGGTAGTAGCATTCTGGTCGCTCGCTGGGAGAAATGTGTTCGTCTCCAGCGTTTAACTACATTGAGAAGTAGTTATGTAAACACGAAGAATGAAGATGTAGAATGTTAAAAGTGTTTGTTTAAATACAAAAAAAATTAAAGAGATTTCATATAAAACATTCGGAGGCATTACTTTTCAGCAAGCTCTCGTATTTGTGAAAGCTTTATCAAATATTACACAGTCTGAAATGGTGTAAGTATATAATACCTCTATTCAGGTGTGACAAATGCATGGCGCTCTCTCCTTGAACGGTTTTGGCAAGCTTATATTTCACCATAATAGATTTATGAGACCAGTAGCACTAAATACATGCCACGATGATGTATCTCTGCTCTTAAAGAGAATCCATCTTTGCTACTACACTCCTGGAAATGGAAAAAAGAACACATTGACACCGGTGTGTCAGACCCACCATACTTGCTCCGGACACTGCGAGAGGGCTGTACAAGCAATGATCACACGCACGGCACAGCGGACACACCAGGAACCGCGGTGTTGGCCGTCGAATGGCGCTAGCTGCGCAGCATTTGTGCACCGCCGCCGTCAGTGTCAGCCAGTTTGCCGTGGCATACGGAGCTCCATCGCAGTCTTTAACACTGGTAGCATGCCGCGACAGCGTGGACGTGAACCGTATGTGCAGTTGACGGACTTTGAGCGAGGGCGTATAGTGGGCATGCGGGAGGCCGGGTGGACGTACCGCCGAATTGCTCAACACGTGGGGCGTGAGGTCTCCACAGTACATCGATGTTGTCGCCAGTGGTCGGCGGAAGGTGCACGTGCCCGTCGACCTGGGACCGGACCGCAGCGACGCACGGATGCACGCCAAGACCGTAGGATCCTACGCAGTGCCGTAGGGGACCGCACCGCCACTTCCTAGCAAATTAGGGACACTGTTGCTCCTGGGGTATCGGCGAGGACCATTCGCAACCGTCTCCATGAAGCTGGACTACGGTCCCGCACACCGTTAGGCCGTCTTCCGCTCACGCCCCAACATCGTGCAGCACGCCTCCAGTGGTGTCGCGACAGGCGTGAATGGAGGGACGAATGGAGACGTGTCGTCTTCAGCGATGAGAGTCGCTTCTGCCTTGGTGCCAATGATGGTCGTATGCGTGTTTGGCGCCGTGCAGGTGAGCGCCACAATCAGGACTGCATACGACCGAGGCACACAGGGCCAACACCCGGCATCATGGTGTGGGGAGCGATCTCCTACACTGGCCGTACACCACTGGTGATCGTCGAGGGGACACTGAATAGTGCACGGTACATCCAAACCGTCATCGAACCCATCGTTCTACCATTCCTAGACCGGCAAGGGAACTTGCTGTTCCAACAGGACAATGCACGTCCCCATGTATCCCGTGCCACCCAACGTGCTCTAGAAGGTGTAAGTCAACTACCCTGGCCAGCAAGATCTCCGGATCTGTCCCCCATTGAGCATGTTTGGGACTGGATGAAGCGTCGTCTCACGCGGTCTGCACGTCCAGCACGAACGCTGGTCCAACTGAGGCGCCAGGTGGAAATGGCATGGCAAGCCGTTCCACAGGACTACATCCAGCATCTCTAACATCGTCTCCATGTGAGAATAGCAGCCTGCATTGCTGCGAAAGGTGGATATACACTGTACTAGTGCCGACATTGTGCATGCTCTGTTGCCTGTGTCTATGTGCCTGTGGTTCTGTCAGTGTGATATTGTGATGTATCTGACCCCAGGAATGTGTCAATAAAGTTTCCCCTTCCTGGGACAATGAATTCACGGTGTTCTTATTTCAATTTCCGGGAGTGTAGTTTCTCTGTTCGCTCCAGTGAGATTTAACCAGTATAAACGCAACAGTGTAACTATTGCATGAATTCTGCCGCTAAATGGGCAGCATCTGATTTTCGTAGACATTAGTTGGAAATAATTGGGAGCACTTGTGCTGCACGCCGGTAACCTGTAGAAATCTCGCTAAGCTTGTTACTGCCACTATGTCTATCTGTAAGACCTATCCAAAAATTAGTAAGATAGCATTTCGGAACGGGGAGAATTCTCATTAGATACTGTTTTAACTTTGATTTGACGACGTTCCTACGTCGTTATCTACCCATTTGGAGATCAAAACAGCTAAACCGAAAATTTGGAGTCAACGACTAGTACTTTACCACAGTACAGATATTATGACTAAATCAAAACTAATCCCAAAAAATGGTTCAAATGGCTCTGAGCACTATGGGACTCAACATCTGAGGTCATCAGTCCCCTAGACTTAGAACTACTTAAACCTAAGGACATCACACACATCCATGCCCTAGGCAGGATTCGAACCTGCGACCGTAGCAGCAGCGCGGTTCCGGACTAGAGCGCCTAGAACCGCTCGGCCACCGCGGCCGGCAAAACCAATCCCAGTAGGAATGTTTCTACACTATTGAATATCGCAGGGATGTGTTTGATAGACGTAAAAACCATAATATCTATATGTTTCAAATTAGGACTCATAGTACTGACACGTTCTCACACAACCAATATCTGTTAAAAAGTCAAGAGGTCTCATTTACACAAAAATATCTATTAGAAAAGCTTATTGTATGATGTTCCACGACTTAAAAAACGCAATTTGTACAAAATTTGCTAAAATATTTAACATTAAATCATTAATACCCAGCGAAACAATTTTAATGAAGAACTATTAGAAGAGTGAGACAATGCACAAGACTGTTTTCCAGCTTTAAATTCAATTATGTGCATACACAAAGTGAGTTTAAAATCTAAGTTACGCATAATTCTGGCGACCTAAGTAACTTTTATTGAATTCTGCACCAGTGGCAGCTCGATAGTATGCATTCAGGGTGTTCACAAATTTTTAAATTCACACAAATATGAGAGTATGAAATTAATGGAATCTGCTGTATGACAGTTATGCTTATCAAAATATTTATACAACTTCAGCTGCTGTCAGTAATAATAATAATAATAATAATAATAGTAATAATAATAGTAATAACAGTAATAATAATAATAATAACCTCGTGGAGGCCCGCGGAGGCCCCGTGGAGGCCCGGAAAAAGAATAGGCCTTCGGTATGTTCTGCCAGTCATAAAAGGCGACGAAAAGAACAAACCACAAATAGGGCTAACCCCCCTTTTAGTGTGATTAGTTGGTTCAGGACAGAACTAATGAAGCCTCGGACAAGCGCTGTCATGGTCGGGGACGACGCTTGAACCCTATGCTCGTCCACAATGGTAACGACACTGCTAGCCACACGGAAAATGATTTAAATCCAAATAGAGGTGTTTTGCAGGATATGCTTCCTGCAACCACTCTAGAAGGAAAAGAAAGACGGAGGATGAGATGGTCAGATGAAGTTAACTGACACCTCATGTTCTGTTATTACCAAGCAACAAACTTAGGAACCAGCACAACTGGATACAGATCACAAGTATACACAACATTTATTACCAGATGCCCAGAATTAAAATTTTTAACAGAACAACGACTAGCTGGTCAGATCCGTGTAATAATCAAAAATATAAGGATACCTCAGTCAGAATTAGAAAACATTAAACAACAAGTACAACAAAAACTGGTACAAAATAATGTGCAATCAGAAGAAGAAGAAAATACAGTAATGGACTCAAACATCCCAGAGCAAACAAACAAAGAACAACACGCATCAATTAAACAATCAGAGGAAAACGAAATCTTAAGACAGCCACCAGAACATGCACAAATAGAACACGAAGTGACACACATTAGATATAGAAGAAAAATTTCAGCTGACATATATAGAATACAAAGACACAAATACATTAGACCATTCTTGCATAGACCACCAAATAACCCACAAGTCGAAACAACTATCAACACAATCACACACAACAAAATAAATGAAAATACAACTATGGAAGAGTTACAACTACTAGTTTATATAGGAGCACTCACTACACTAAATATACACACTAGGCAGAGATCAGAACCAACCAACACACAGAAGAAACCCACAAAACCAGCATGGCAACACAGGCTACAGATCAGAATAGAAAAACTGAGAAACGACATCGGACAGCTAACACAATTTATAAGAAATGAAACATCAGACAAAAAAAGAAAAAGGTTAGGTAAAATCTCACAACAAGAAGCAATAGAGCAATTAGATGAAAAGAAGCAGAAATTACGAGCATTGGCCAAATGACTTAGAAGATACAACAAAAGTGAAAATAGAAGGAAACAAAACCAAACATTCAACAGAAACCAAAAGCAATTTTACCAGACAATAGATAACACACACATTAAAATAGACAATCCACCAAACATAACAGACATGGAACACTTCTGGAGCAACATATGGTCAAACTCGGTACAACATAACAGGCATGCATGGTGGATACAAGCAGAAACAGACACATAAAGATGATACCACAAATGCCTGAAGTCATAATTTAGCAACATGAAGTCACCCGAGCAATTAATTCTACGCACAATTGGAAAGCCCCTGGAAAAGATAAAATAGCAAATTTCTGGCTAAAGAAGTTCACCTCAACACATTCACATCTAACTAAATTATTTAACAGTTACAGTGCAGACCCATACACATTCCCTGATACACTTACACATGGAATAACTTATTTGAAACCTAAAGATCAAGCAGACACAGAGAACCCAGCAAAATATCGCCCCATAACATGCCTATCAACAATATACAAAATACTAACTTCAGTCATTACACAGAAATTAATGACACATACAACACAGAACAAAATTATAATTGAAGAACAAAAAGGCTGCTGCAAAGGAGCACGAGGATGTAAAGAGCAACTGATAATAGATGCCGAGGTGACATATCAAGCTAAAACTAATGAAAGGTCGCTACACTCTGCATACATTGATTACCAAAAAGCTTTTGATAGTGTACCCCACTCATGGTTACTACAAATATTGGAAATATACAAAGTAGATCCTAAATTGATACAGTTCCTAAATATAGTAATGAAAAATTGGAAACGACACTTAATATCCAAACAAATTCAAATAATGTCACATCACAGCCGATACAGATTAATCGTGGTATATACCAAGGAGACTCATTAAGTCCTTTCTGGTTCTGCCTTGCTCCGAACCCACTATCCAACATGCTAAATAATACAAATTATGGATACAATATTACTGGAACATATCAACACAAAATCACACATTTGCTATACATGGATGATCTAAAACTACTGACAGCAACAAATCAACAACTCAAACAATTACTAAAGGTAACAGAAGTATTCAGTAATGATATAAATATGGCTTTTGGAACAGACAAATGTAAGAAAAATAGCATAGTCAAAGGAAAAAACATTAAACGAGAAGATTACATATTGGATAACCACAGCGACTGCATAGAAGCGATGGAAAAAACAGATGCCTATAAATATCTAGGATACAGACAAAAAATAGGAATACATAATACAAATATCAAAGAAGAACTAAAAGAAAAATATAGACAAAGACTAACAAAAATACTGAAAACAGAATTGACAGCAAGAAACAAGACAAAAGCTATAAATACTTATGCTATACGAATATTGACCTACTCATTTGGAGTAGTTAAATGGAGTAACACAGATCTAGAAGCACTCAATACACTTACACGATCACAATGCCACAAATATAGAATACATCACATACATTGAGCAACAGAAAGATTCACATGAAGCAGAAAGGAAAGAGGAAGGGGATTTATCGACATAAAAAACCTACATTATGGACAGGTAGACAATTTAAGAAAGTTCTTTATAGAACGAGCCAAAACTAACAAAATACACAAAGCAATCACTCATATAAATACATCGACTACACCATTGCAATTTCATAACCACTTCTACAACCCTTTAGATCCCATAACATCAACAGATACGAAGAAAGTAAATTGGAAAAAGAAAACACTACATGGCAAGCACCCGTATCATCTAACACAGCCACATATTGATCAAGACGCATCCAACACATGGCTAAGGAAAGACAATATATACAGTGAGACGGAAGGATTAATGATTGCAATACAGTATCAAACAATAAACGCCAGATATTACAGCAAGCATATTATTAAAGATCCCAATTCCACAACAGATAAATGCAGACTTTGCAAACAACAAACAGAAACAGTAGACCACATCACAAGCGGATGTACAATACTACCAAATACAGAATACCCCAAAAGACATAACAATGTAGCAAAAATAATACGTCAACAACTTGCCATACAACATAAACTAATAAAACAACTCGTTCCCACATACGAGTATGCACCAAAAAATGTACTGGAGGATGATGAATACAAATAATACTGGAACAGAACCATTATAACAGATAGAACAACACAACATAACAAACCAGACATCATATTCACCAATAAAAAGAAGAAATTAACACAACTAATCGAAATATCCATACCAAATACAACAAATATACAGAAGAAAACAGGAGAAAAAATTGAAAAATTCATCCAACTGGCTGAGGAAGTCAAGGACATGTGGCATCAGGATAAAGTTGACATTATTCCAATTATACTATCAACTACAGGAGTCATACCACACAATATCCACCAGTACATCAACGCAATACAGCTACATCCAAACGTATATATACCACTACGGAAATCTGTAATTATTGATACATGTTCAATTACCCAAAAGTTCCTAAATGCAATGTAACATATACCGTACAGCTAAAAGGAAGTCACACTTGATCAAGGTCCATGTCACTTTCCATTTCTAAGCAGACATAAAGCCCGAGAAAGGAAATAAATAATAATAATAATAATTATTATTATTATAACATGCATAACTAGTCTGAAAAAAGAAGAATATTTCTTGTTATATAAACGTAGGCTTCTGCAGCCATTGTCACAGTCAATAAAATTTTCCTAGATTTGTGACCACATTGTCAATATATATATATGTTTGTGTTTACACGCTGAAGAAGGTCACTTGCAACAGAGACCAAAACACCGGTAGTTTTACATATATTGACCATGCGGTCACAATCCCAGGCAAATTTTATTGAATATTTTTGTTGTTTTGTACATAATTAAGCACAGTTTATGGCAGAACCTAAATAATGTTTAAGATTTCACTACTATCAGTTTCACATTTTTGTGTAAGAGGAAGTTTTCGTGCTTTTTTTTTTTGTCAGGCAAATGTATAAGATCCTTAATACATGTAGTAGTTAAGAGTTAACATAAGACATACTTACGTTGCACTCACACAACAACTTATGGTCATTATACACATCTTTGTTAAATGTTCACCTGTAGTAGTTCTCAGACAATGGATCTGGTCTGGGTGGCACAAATTCCTTTGCAGTTAACTTTTTCTGGTAATTTTATTTTCTGCATGCACTTGAAAACAGATTCAAAAGAGTTCACGTTGACACTGCACAGAAAAGCCGAGTCCTGCAGAGTATACATTCAACTTCAAGCACAAGTGATTAAAGTCAAATAGTACTATCTACCAACAAGGTCACTTGACTAGAATACAAATGAGGTGCTGAGAATCCTAAGGGCCAAAAGCATACCGTTTTCGACCCCATGTTTAAGTGAATATCAGAGAGGCTAGTGAGACAGGTTTTCGTGAATGTTCATATGTACATACAATGTGGGCTACAGTACAGATAAACCGAACCCTCCATAACACAACAAATGCCAGAAGCATGAATAAATGCCGCAGTCTCACAATCGACGACGATGTGCTTCAAGCTTAGTTTACACGACGAAATTGGTTTGCGCCACTTGTTGCGTGAAATGAGTTACACGCAAATAGTTTCATATTTGACTGTAGACACAGCGATACCAGTATATACTTCAGTTTCGTCGTTTTTTGGGTTCCTGATCATGTCTGAAACGAAAGTTTTGGCAGCTGCACGTCGCACGAGTTGTAATGGAGTCAAATCGTGTTGTGTGGAATCGCTGCATAAGAAAAAAAAAAGGAAATGTGTTTCGATTCGTGACTGAATGAAGAATAGACGTCAGCTTAGTTGCTCAGCATCTTTGCTGAAATAATTTGTGGTGGAAGACCCAAGATGTTCTTTTACGTATCTTAGAATGTCACCAGAACTGTTAACGTTTATCCTAAATAAAGTTAATTATGGGATAAGTAATAAAGATATTGTAATGCATGAAGCACTGTCGTCAGAACTGAAATTACATATCACATTACATGCACTACAATCGAGAACAATCGGCATGCTATAAGATGCAGTTTTAGTTGATGACCCTTTTTCATTAACACTAATAATTATTAACAGTAATAAATATTAGCATTAACAGCAGTAATTATTCGAAGCATGTCGCATTAAGAAGAGGATGGTTTGCAAACTACTCTCTTGTAGATAGGTCTGTACAGTGGCAATATTTCAAAATTCAAACATTTGTGAATGGGGAGCTCTGCTGCAACGTTTTAAATAGATCAATATCGAATAAAGAATGTAGCTTCTTGATTTGCATAGCCTTCCCTCCTGTCAACAATATTCCTTAAAAGAAAGAGTGGGCCACCTCGAACGATGGGTTCAAAAATGGCTCTGAGCACTATGGGACTCAACTTCTGAGGTCATTAGTCCCCTAGAGCTTAGAACTAGTTAAATCTAACTAACCTAAGGACATCACACACATCCATGCCCGAGGCAGGATTCGAACCTGCGACCGTAGCAGTCTCGCGGTTCCAGACTGAAGTGACTAGAACCGCTCGGCCACTCCGGCCGGCTTCGAACGATGGGACTTAAGTTTTGTAGCAAGAGCATTCCTACAACTGGAATTACATTTGCTTATATTTTTCTTAATTCATTTGTATATGTGCTCCTAATTCAATAAATTTTGCCCTGCAGCTCAAATATTGTCAAGCTATCTACGTTCTGATCGCACATGAAGGTCTCACGGGCAGCAATATGTTGCTTATTTTTGAAACCAGCATCACTGAAATCACACAAACACCTATGCAAAGCATAGATATCCAAAAAGTGAACATTATTCTCCGTTCCCCACTTCATATTTCAGTTCGTCTACACTCTACAAACACACATAACCTCAAAACTCATGGAACTAGTGTCGCCAATTTTGGAACACGACGAAACTTTTTAGTTTCACCGACGAGCAGCGCAAACGCGCGGCGCACATGCGCTGTGGACGGTAGCGCAGTTACCTGCAATCTACTGTCGTCGTGTAAACGAGGATTTATGGTTCTCAGCGTCTCAAATGGATTACTGTATTATAAAATCTAAATTTAATATACTGTATCTCATTCGGAACCCCACAAAATAGGTTTTTCCGTCAGTACACCTGTAACATTTGCTGACAGCCGACCTAATTTTACTGTATAGTGAGTGAACTGGCATATCTGAGGAATGTGCTACCGTCCAGCGGGATTTATGCAGAGCAAACAGGGATAAAAGTCTGCTGCAATGTGCTACCAGCTAGTGGCACTGACGTAAACTTGCATTTGAGTGGTTCACTCTGTGAAACGTGCACATTGTTTGTCAAATTCGTATGTATTTGGCCTGAAAGGATATTCGTCGCGTCAGTTGTGCATGTGCAAAAGCTCCTTAAAATGTGCACAACAGAAGAGTCTAGAGGAGTAATGTAGCAAAGCATGCTAGATTTAGTGCTGTGTATTTCAGATTACTGCATCTACATTATGTTTAACAGCATTAAGAGAAAAATAACCAATAACTCTGCAAGGTGTGAAAAATTAAGTTCCAGCACTCCCACACCATTTCCCAAATCGTCCTCGCCACCCGATCCAGCTTCCATCTTACCACCTGTGCCACCTACTCCCACAACTAGGCCCACATCACCTTCAGCCACCTCACCACCCTCGTCTAACTCTCCCCTCCCATGGTACAATAAACCCCACCGTATCCCGTAACACAATGTTCACTCCCTGCCCACCCACAAACTCCTCTTCCTCCACACCCTCCATCAGCACCACGTGGATGCCTTCATCCTATATGAAACCTTCCTTCAACCCCATATCTCCATCTCCACAGCTCCTTACACCCTTCACCGCACCAATAACCCATACCCTCTGGCGTGTGGCGGAGTTGCTATAGGACCTCCCTGTCTGGCTCCAACCTCTCCTTAACAATCCTGCCAAGTATCTCACCCTCAGCCTCTTCTTCCCCACCCTTACCATTACCTGTGCCACCATTTATGTCCGCCCTCGCACCACCATCCCGTACTATTTCCTGGCCCACATTGACAGCACCTTCTCCACCTACATGATTGCTGCCTCAATATCCACAACTGAGATCCTGCCGACCTCCAGTGGTGGCATCGGTTTATCACCACCCTCCAGGGAGACCTGGTTCCCCTCCCCCAGCACACCCAACCCAAATCCAACACCACTCCCGATGTGGTTGTTGCCTCTCCCAACCTCCTTGGGCGCATCACCGCATATGTCCTTGACTTCATTGGCAGTGACCATGCTCCTGTTCTCACCATCCCTAGTGGTCGCCATCTCTGCCCAACTCCTCACCCGGACATCCCTCCTAAACTTGTCCATGATTAGTCCCATGCCAACTGGGATGCCTACCGGGACTCCATTCACACCCAGGTTGAAGGCCATGACCTTACCCTCCAATCTCCTGATGACATCTCTCGCACTGTTGCCTCCCTGCACCAGACCTTGTCTGACGCCATCGCCACCCATATCCCCACCAAAGCCATCCACCCTCACCGCCCCGCCCTGCCTCCACAGGCCATCCTTCTCCTTCGAGAGTCCTGCCGCCTATACCGCTTTTTTCTCCGCACTTGTGACTGGGACACACTTACCCGCCACTGGCAATTACAACGACACATCCGCAACCTGCTTATTGTGAAGAAATGCGCCAGACATGTACACAACTCAACACCACGCTCCCAATAAACTCTTCCAAGTATTGGTCTGCTTTCTGCCGCCTTACTGGGAACCGCCCCACCCCCCAGTACCCTCTCCTCCTTGATGACCGTCACTTTCCTGACGACCTCAGTAAGGCCAACCACTTTGCCTCTCACCTCTCTGATGTTTTTTCCATACCAGATGATCCCCAATTTGATTATTCCCTCTGCCCTGACATCATGGACTGTACGAATACCTCTGTTCCTCCCCTTGCTCCTAGCTTCCAGTATATGGGCCACACACCACCACCTGAACTTAACACTCCCATCACTACACAGGACATCAGCCTCACACTCCGCACTAAACACAACACTGCTCCTGGCCACGACCGCATTACCTACCGCCACCTCAAACACTGCCCTCCCTGCTTCCTTTCAGTCCTTGCCACCCTCTACAATGTCATCCTTGCCACTGGCTTCTAACTCGACCTGTGGAAAACCTCCCATATCCTGATGTTCTCCAAACCCAACAAGCCTCCATCTCATGCCTCTTCCAATCGTCCTATCTGTCTCACATCAGTGTTCAGCAAGGTGTTGGAATCCATCCTTATCTGGCGCATCCATCACAACCTCCACCAAAACCACCTCCTCCCCGACACCCAATGTGGCTTTCGACCTTCCTTCTCTGCCAATGACCAACTCCTCTGCCTCACTCATCTCCTCTCCCTCCAGCTTAACTCCCATCGCCACACCATTTTTGTCTCCCTCGACCTCGAGAAGGCCTACGACCGTGTCTGGCATTCCAGTTTTCTGTTTAAACTCCAAACCTACGCCCTTCCTGTCAACTACATCCATCTGATGGCCTCCTTCCTCTCCTGCCATCCCTCCTATTTTACCCTCCATAATGCCAATTCCCACACCTTCTACCCCTCTCCAAGGTGTGTCCCAGGGCTCTGTCCTCTCCCCTCTCCTCTACCTCCTGTACACAGTAGATATGCGCCCCCCCCCTCCAGTACACCTCTTGCAATATGCCAATGACACCGCATCCTCGCCCTCACTCCTACCCTCCAACGGTCCCAATGCCTTCTCCAGAATCACCTTGACCTTTTTGTCGCATGGTGTAACCAGTGGCTCCTGAAAATCAATCCTTCCAAGACCCAGGCAATCATTGTAGGTCATACCACTCGCTCCTTCCGGGTCCTGGATTTCTCCCTTACTGTCTGATCCCGTCCTGTCCGCCTCACCCCTATCCTCACCTACCTTGGCCTCACCATTGACCGTCATCTCACCTGGATCCCTCATCTCCGCTCCATCCAATCCAAAGTCCACAACCGCATCCGACAACTCCTCTCTGGCCGGACATGGCCATCCTCCACACCTACAAATCCTTAATCCGTCCCATCCTCTGTTATGCCAGTCCCATCTGGGTATCTGCTCCCCCCCCCCCCCCCCAAGTTCTATAAGTCCCTCCAGATCCTTGAGCGTCATGCACTCCACGTCGCCTTCTGTATACGCCTCCCGTCCCCCACGCGGATCCTCTATGACCTCATTCCTTTCCCCCCATCTGCTCCTATTCCTCGAACATATCCGCATGCTCTACACCTACCGCCGCCTTGATCCCCCTCACCCCCTGGTTGCTCCTCTCCCCCCCTGTCCCTGCCCCTTGCCACGCCTCCACTGTTGTGTCCCCCCTACCCTCCATCTCTACACCCTTCATCTCCTTTCCCAAGGTGGCTTCCATCAATTCCCCCTCCCGCATGATGCCCTCTCTCCCTCCATTTATCGCTCCTAGCAACTCTGATCCTCACCCCCCTCCTTTCCTCCATCCTTTCCCTGGGCTCCCTCTTCCCCCCTTCCATCCTGTGTTTCTCCCTGCCTAACCTCTCCCTACCTCCCTTCCCCCCCCCCCCCCTTGAGTCCTCCTGTAGTCCCATCCTCAGCCTTCCCCACTCCCTGTTGCGTCTGCCCAGTACCCCCCACCCGTCTTATGGGTCCTCATCCTCCATCAGCTCCTTTCCCCCCCCTTCCTTCGCTTTTTCCTCACCTTCCCCCCTTTTTTATTTTCCCATCATCTGCCCAGTTTCCACCTACCTGCTTTCGGCTGTGGTATGTCATATTCAAGTGCAGTGTTCCAGTGAATGTTGAGTGTTGTTTCGTCTTTCCAAGTGTTGCGAACAGAAACCATGCTGTCGCTGGGTGGGAATTTTATGTGTCTTGCGAACAGAAAGCAGACTGTCGCCATGTTTTTTAATTGTCTGTCTATTATTTTACCTTTCCGCTTCATATCTATTTTATTAGCCTCATAATCCCTTTGTACTATGTTTTAAGTTCCACGATTTTTTCGCCATGTTACTATTTAACTCTCCGATTTTATCGCCTTGTTTTACTATTTATTCTCTTCATCTTTTTAAAACAAAGTCTGTAGGCTGAAGAGCGCCATACTAAGCTGCTGCCAGCCCGCCCCCTTTGGGGGGAATCGAAATTCAATAAAGAAGAAAAAAGATAAGGTGTTCATGTGCTCTTGTGCTCTCACACAACAACCGCCACTGTTCTGCACTACACTTCAAAGTGACTCATATCTATGACACTATTTTTCGCCATAGTCACCAAATTTCTGTTCCTAGATGGTAGATATCCCCTTCTTGGTCACGAAGCCATTTAAAAATCGCCATGTGAATGTCCTCATCATTGGAAAATCTCAGGTTGCCGAAAATATGGAAATCACATGGTGCAAGATACAGACCTCCCCTTCAGTCTCACCCACGTCTTTGCGGCCTTGTTCAAGCTGTTGGCAGCATTTCGCTACAGCTGAACGCGCTGTTGTATTTAGTCAATATACCACCACAATTTCACTCCGAAATTGTGCGAAATTAAGACGTTTTGTACTCAAGAATCATACTCTGTCATAGACTTCAACTTTGGAATGCATTTCCAGTTGCTGCACAGTTTCATTCACATACACTATGTGATCAAAAGTATCCGTGCACATGGCTGAAAATGACTTACAAGTTCGCGGCGCCCTCCATCGGTAATGCTGGAATTCAGTATGGTGTTTGCCCATCCTTAGCCCTGATGACAGCTTCCACTCTCGCTGGCATACGTTCAGTTAGGTGCTGGAAAGTTTCTTAGGGAAAGGCAGCCCATTCTTCACAGAGTGCTGCACTGAGGAGAGTAATCGATGTAGGGTAGTGAGGTTTAGCACGAAATCAGCGTTCCAAAACATCGCAAAGCTGTTCTACAGGATTCAGATCAGGACTCTGTGCAGTCCAGTCCATTACAGGGATGTTATTGTCGTGTAACCACTTCAACACAGGCCGTGCATTATGAACAGATGCTCGATCGTGTTGAAAGGTGCAATCGCCATCCGCGAATTGCTCTTAAACAGTTGGAACCAAGGAGGTGCTTAAAACATCATCGTAGGCCTGCGCTGTGATAGTGCCACGCAAAACAACAAGGGGTGCAACCCCCTCAATGAAAAACACGACCACACCATAACATCGTCGCCTCCGAATTATACCGTTGGCACTACACACGCTGGCAGATGACGTTCACCGGGCATCCGCCATACCCACACCCTGACATTGGATCGCTATATTGTGTACCGTGATTCGTCACTCCAGACAACGTTTTTCCACTGTTCAGTCGTCCAATGTTTACGCTCCTTATACCAAGTGAGGCGTTGATTGGCATTTACTGGCGTGATGTTTGACTTACGAGCAGCCGCTCGACCATGAAATCCAAATTTTCTCACCTCCTGCCTAAGTGTCATAGTACTTGCAATGGATTGTGATGCAGTTTGGAATTCCTGTATGATAGTCTGGAAAGCTGTCTGCCTATTACACATTACAACCCTCTTCAACTGTCTGTGGTCTCTGTCAGTCAACAGACGAGGTTGGCCTGTGCGTTGTTGTGCTGTACGTGTCCCTTCACGTTTCCACTTCACTATCACATCGGAAACAGTGGACCCACGGGTGTTTAGGAGTGTGGAAATCTCGCGTACAGACTTATGATACAAGAGACAGCAAATCACCTGACCACGTTCGAAGTCCGTGAGTTCTGCGGAGCGCCCCATTCTGCTCTCTCACGATGTCTAATGACTACTGAGGTCGCTGATATGCAGTACCTGGCAGTAGCTGGCAGCACAAAGCACCTAATATGAAAAACGTGTGTTTTTTGGGGTATCTGGGTACTTTTGATCATATAGTGTACTGTGGTCCACCTGTTACCCGTAGCGCAGCAGAACTGTGGCTGCAGGAAACCCACACCATGTGCTCTCTTGTACATATATACCACTCTTTGTGCATAAGGGTCTTAGTGTGGGATGGCAGATGCAACTTACTTTCTGGAGTCCCTACGTAACTACTACATAATCGGGATTATTGTTCATAGCGTATAGTGGTTATGCATTTACGAGACACTTGGCTTGTATTTTTTAAGAATTGCGTTTAATCTGATCTAAGAAACAAACCTGAATAACAACTGAAAACAGCAAAACCAGTCCTATTCTTCATTACAAATTAAGATATGAGAAATATATATGTTAGTATCTGTACTACATTCATCAATAATATGGTTTAATATTTTGGCACTCACTGGCACTTTCTTGTACATGGTTTCTTATTAGCAGTCAAAATGCTTACCTACTTTAGCGTAGCATGGTTGGTGTAAGTTGTAATATTCGATCCACCATAAGCTCTCGCAAAAGGCGACACTGGATAATTGAATGTCTGGGCTGTGGCTCTGCTAGTAGTGGTGTCGTGAAAGAAAGCGATAATAATTGTGCCGGGGATTGCAGTGAAATACATGTGCAGACGATCTCTCATTTATTACATGCTGAGGCTATAACAGTCATTCCCTTTGCATCATGTTCTTGGTGTATCGTACTATTACATCATGGTTTCTAAATACACCCTAAGGTGACCCCTTTCCAGGCAGGACGTTCTGTGACACTTTATTAGTCACACTGACAGAAAACAGAGTGAAATATGTGGGATCCTGCCCACTAACACTAATCTCTTATAGGGTGCCTAGGAAGCTGTTTTCTCGGATAACTAGACTACATATAAACAAATCGTATTAAGAGGTTTTTCTTCCTTTATTGGATTTCGATTCCCCCCGAAGGGGGCGGGCTGGCAGCAGCTTAGTACGCAGCTCTTCAGCCTACAGAATTTTTAAAACATAAGAAGATAAAAAACAATAAAAGCAGGCGATAAAACGGTGACGTAAACTGTAAAATGGCGGAAAACTATGGAAAGTTAAACCAAACAAATGGTGGGCGATGATAATACAATACACAGGAAGCAGCCAGGAAAAATAGTAGGCAAACAATTAAAAAACATAGTGACCGTCTGGTTTCTGTTCGCAAGAGATATAAAAATCACACCCAGCGACAGCATGATTTCTGTTCGCAACACTTTGGAAACGATGCACAACACTGAACACTCACTTAAAACACTGCACTAAAAGTTGGCACAAATATGACACACCATAGCCAAGGGCAGATGGGGAGAACCTGGACAGATGATGGGAAAGAAAATGGGGAAGGAGAGGTAAGATGAAGTGAGGGGGATGGGGGGAAGGAGCTGACGGAGGATGAGGACTCATAAGAGGGGGGGGGGGGCTGGGCAGACGCGAGAGGGAGTGGGGAAAGGTAGTGGAGGGGAATGCAAAAGGACCCGGGGGGGGGGGGGGGGAGATGGGAGGCAGGGAGTGGGTAGGTGGGAAAAACAGGATGGAATGGGGGGGAAGAGGGAGCCCGGGGAAAGGACAGAGGAAAGGAGGGGGAGGTGAGGATCAGAGTTGATAGGAGGAATAAATGGAGGGAGAGAGGGCATCATCTGGGAGGGGTAGTTGACGGAAGCCACCTTGGGAAAGGAGATGAAGGGTGTAGAGATGGAGGGTAGGGGGGACACAACAGTGAAGGGACAGCAGAGGGGGGGGGGGGGGTTGGAGAGGAGAGGAGCAACCAGGGGATGAGGGGATCAAGGCGGCGGGAGGTATAAAGTATGCAGACATGTTCGAGGAATAGGAGCAGATGGGGGAAACGAATCAAGTCGTAGAGGATCCGCGTGGTGGACGAGAGGCGTATACGGAAAATGGTTCAAATGGCTCAGAGCACTATGGGACTTAACAGCTGTGGTCATCAGTCCCCTAGAACTTAGAACTACGTAGACCTAACTAACCTAAGGACATCACACACATCGATGCCCGAGGCAGGATTCGAACCTGCGACCGTAGCGGTCACGCGGTTCCAGACTGAAGCATACACGGAAGGCGAGGTGGAGTGCATGGCGCTCGAGGATCTGGAGGGACTTATTGAATTTGGGAGGGGGGAGGGCGGATATCCAGGTGGGACTGGGAAGGGGTTCAACCCCCATGTCCAGCGAGAGAGGAATTTGGGAAGTCGGAGGCGGTTGTGGGCTTTGGATTGGATAGAGCGGAGATGAGGGATATTAAGCGAGTTTATTACAGTAATTTAACTGATGATACCTTGTATTTACAACGAATTGTCGCAATCAGTAGGCGACATGTAAATAATCAATGTCCTTCGCTATATACAGGGCGATTATAATTAAAGTTAAACTTTCAAAACGCTATAGAAATAAAACCATTGGTCAAAATGACGTCAAATTGCAAAGGAATACGGAGAAGGGAGAAAACGCATGGCAGAAGAAACAAATAGTGTGAAAATAGATCAATAGATGGCGCTGTATGTCTGAATACGTAAATGAAAACACCTGTCATGCGTATGACCTACTGAAGTTGGTATAAACACAACGGGGTACACGGCTTTTCCTCCTTTAGCGCCTGCGACGTTCGCCATGACTTTGTCAATGTAGGATCACGCTGTGCTTGTAAAGCTGTATTACAATAATGATGACTATGCACACGTTGGTCTGTGGAAGTTCCGGACACTGAAGAGTTTGCAAAAAGGTGCTGGTCCGATGACTGCCGTGGTTCTGGAGGAAATGATTGGGAAATTCGAAAAGACTGGTTCTTTTGGTTTCAACCGCGTTCCTGTTGACCTGCCAGCAAGAGAGACCTTTGCTTTAGAATTTCTTGCTCGCATGGAAGAGGACAGTGAATGGCCATGGAAGATTTTGTGGACAGTCGAAGCCCACTTCCACCTGACAGGATACGTCAATACATCGAGTGTGGGCAACGGAAAATCCATACGGAAATCAACCAGTACCACTTCATCCTGAAAAAATCACTGTGTGGTGCAGGTTTACGACATCATTTATCATAGGGCCATATTTTTTTCCAGAGAGACAAGTGCTTCCGTTCCTGCTACGTGCACCGACACTGGTAAGCGCTATGAGTGTCTTTTGCGCAACCACGTCATTCCAGCTCTCCAACATCGTGGATGTGTGGATGGGGTCATTTTTATGCAAGATGGCACACCTCCGCACATTTCAAATCCTGTGAAGCAGCTGCTGAAGCGCCATTTCGGAAATGCTAAAATTATCAGCTGCCGTTTTCCCGGCTGCCTGACCGTCCCGATTACCTGATCTTAATCCATGTGACTTCTGGCTGTGGAGCTATCTGAAAGATGTTGTGTTCAGTTTTCCGATGCCAGCTTAGCTGCATTGAAGTCACGCATTGCGCAACACATATTGAATGTGACCGCGGAAACACTTCCATCACATGTGGAACATGCTGTTTCTCGATTTCATCTTGTTGCAGAAAGCGATGGACAGCATATTGAACATGTCTTGTGCCAATCACTCGGAAATTAATAATGCTATCTGTTTTTGATTGATGCTTTTTATGCGGTTTTTGTCCTCAGGACAATCAAAAACCGATGTGATTGATACTTTTTATGCGGCTTTTGGCCTCAGGACAAATAAAAACCCATTCTCCCCATCCGATGTGATATGACCTCGCCGTGGTGGATGGGCTTCGTAACAAACAGTATCACACATGTACACTCATGCACACCGAGTAGTACGGTTTGTTTAAAGTCAAACGTACACCTTAGGCATTGTTGTATGATTCATTTGTCATCTGCAGCCCACCACTATTAAATTATGATGCTTATATCACCATCTATTGCTGCATTTTGTAACTATTTATTTTTCTTCTGTCATACGTTTTCCTCCTTCTCCGATAATATTCCTTTGCAATTTGACGTCGTTCTGACCAGTGGTGCTATTTCTACAGCTGTTTGAAAGTTTAACTTTAATTATAATCACCCTGTACAATGTCCATGCAAATTAATCACAGAAGTTCATGTGGATCACAAGTCACGGCTCTTCTAATCCTCTCTTCTAGTTCGAGTCACTAGTGTCACACATTGATATTCATACAGGTATCGACGGAAAAAGCAAAACTGTAAACATTGATGGCTGGTGGATGAATATGTGACACTGCAGTGCAATTTCACCACGCAGCTGGCAAAATAAGTGACATGACGATAACAGGACTTAATGTCTTTGACAATTTCATTCTGTGCACTCAGCTGGACAGTAACTACGCCTTGCAGACAGGTGCAGATGTTAGCACTTGAGAGAAGACATACAGTTAGGCTCAAAGAACTCGGTTGGAGTAATCGGCGAATCGCTTGACATTTTGAATAGGAAAGGTGCCACTATTCGATGATGTTGGCAGGAATTGATGAAGCATGACCAAATACAATATACGCATACTGACATAGAGAGGTTTTGTGAACACCATCGAAACCTTAGCCATCTCCACAGTGACACATCCTTCATTGTAGATAATGCCCCGTTTAAAGTGAGGCATGATGATAAAATAATTTGCGCCGTAACGCCTATCCTAGCGGTAAACTATGTGGTTTTGTGGTGGTCTACCAGATATCCGCTATACTGCCGAAAACTGCATCTACATTAAGTTATGAAAATAATTTTCGAAATCACACGTTGTGAGGACCCTCTTTTTGGTATCAAAGTACTCCTTCAAACAGAATGGCTGGCTGAAGGAGATAGTATGGATGACTGTAACCAGTTTCATTCCCAAGTTGAGACACTGCTGGAGATTTCTGTAGTGCATTATGCATTATGTATCCCTGTTTACCTACTAGCGACGTCAGCAGTTTGTGGATGGAACCATTGGATGGATCGATGTGCTCTGTACGCAGCAATAAACAGCTGTGCACATAATGTAGACTATCAGTATATGCTAGTTCTCCTCCCCCCCCCCCCCCCCCCACCCGCCCCCACGACATGTCCTACACCAGAATCAGCCGACGATACTTCAGAAACCAGCCGTCAAAACCTTCCATTCTGCTTAGATTTCTGCATTGTGTGGCTGTATAAGACGTTACATCCAGATACTGGATGTCACTCAAATTGTCAGGTGCTATGTACTCCTCCTACTGTTTCAAAGGTTATATAGCTTCGTGTACCTTTGCACGCACTGCAAAGTCCCCCACAAATCCCACATTGGAAAAAGAGCAACATGTCAACACCAGTCAATAGTTCAATGCTGACACATTTCCTTTTTTGACATAATATTCCACAAAATCCCTGGCATGGTATAGTAGAAGGGAGGAACCAATGTCTATGTGTCCATGTACACACTCTGGAATTTATCAAAAAATCGTAGAGTAGGCATACGCCATGTGTCCATCTATAGTCTGCCATATTCCCCTAAACAAAACATTTACCATATGCTCTTGCTCTGCATCAGTTGCACATTGCTTGTAAGCTTACTGGTGAATGTAGTTATGTCAGACAATCTAGTTTCATTTGTTGTCTCCACTGAATCCAGATAACCATATATTAAGACTCCCCCCTTCTTCATGAGCTGAAATTTTATGTCATCAGGATGTACAGGTGTAGTGAGGTGCCTGTTCTCCAAGTAAGTTTCTGAAGCAATGTGTCCGTAAACTGAAGTGACTCAACGAAGCAGAACATAATATTCTTGTAGTTTTCTTGGAAAATGCGGTGTACTTTCCAACACTCTCAGGCAAGAAATTAACATTATTATTTCTCTAGCCAGAACCACCCAAGTGATCACCATTGAAGTGAGTATCATACCCACTCAGATTGTGGAAGAAAACAGGTATGTCTTGCAGAAATTAGTATTTCATGTTGTACGCATTGTGTGTTGCACTGAAGAACTTCTGTGTTAGATGACAACATTCTCTACGTGGAGTTTCAGCTTTGTATCTAATGGCAGCCCACAAATATGATAACCAACGGTGTCTTTGCATAAATTGTCATTTTCCTGCTGTTTGGTCATTGGGATATTGGTGTTGTAAATGTAATCAAAAGCCAATGTAAGTTATCCAAACTCAAAGAGCAGCTACCTCTCAGGATAATCCATGATCTATGGACCTAAATCGTCAAGATTAGAGTCATATCTGCTTATAACCTGGTACGAGGTCACATATGGTATAAGAGGCGTTCAAAAAGAAACGAGCAGGAGATATAATAACAGAAACCAGTACCTGCATGTTAGAAGTGTTGACCCTGGCTGTTGAGGAACTTGTCCCACTTTGACACAAGGCGCTGAATGGCTGTGTCATAAAATTCTCACTGCTGCAATGTTAACCAGTTCCATAAGTACAGCTGGACGTCGTCATCCGAGGTGAATACTTTACCCCTTAGAGCCTTTTTAAGGGGACCAAAACTGGCGTAATCACAGGGAGAGAGGTCCGGACTGTATAGAGTGGTCCAGAACCTCCCATTTGAATTTCTGCAGGAGTAATGCGACTGTGTTGGCCGTATGAGGCTTTGCATTGTTGTGGAGCAGAATGACACCACGAGTGAGATTGCTTGGTCGTTTTAATTTGATCGCTTGGCAAAAGGTAGTCAAGGTTTGCGAGTAACGCTGGGCATTCACTGTTGTGCTACAAGAAGTGAATCAGATGGAGGCCATCTTGATCCTCTTAAAAAGGCTCTGAGGGGCAAAGGATTCACCTCGACGACGACGTCCAGCTGTACGTGTGGAACTGGTTAACATCGCAGCCCAAGGAATTTTATGAGACAGCCATTGACCGCCTTGTGTCACTGTGGGACAAGTGTCTCAACAGCTAGGGTCAATACTTCTAACATACATCTACTGATTTCTGTGATTATGCCTCCGGCTCGTTTCTTTATGAACGCCCCTTATACATACTACTCCATGAAGGTACAATAGCTGGCAATGTGATCACTTAACAGGTGCTAGGAAATACTAAAAGTCAGTGTACACTACAAAAGGGACAACACTACCCATTGTGGGCGTTCTTAAACTTTAAGAAATTGTGTCTCTATAGGCATTTCTACAAATGCCAGTTCCTGTGTAGCACAATCTATCAGATGCTTTCAAAGCACTCGCTCAAAGTAAACAAGTTAAGGCATCTAGGGAAACAATGCTTTGCACCACGATGTTTGCTCAGTTGAGAGGTTCAACTGGCTCTGAGCACTATGCGACTTAAGAGGTCATCAGTCGTCTAGAACTTAGAACTAATTAAACCTAACTACCCTAAGGACATCACACACATCCATACCCGAGGCAGGATTCGAACCTGCGACCGTAGTGGTCGCTCGGCTCCAGACTGTAGCACCTAGAACCGCAAGGTCACTCCGGCCGGCTCAGTTGAGAGGATAGTAGGTATATATGTTGTGTTGATTCTCCACCGCAGAGAAAAGCCACAAATCAACATGTCTGGAGCGTTTACCATCTAATTCAGGAATGAAGGCGGGTCCAATGACTTTATGCTTTACTGCATTTTGTGCTCTTCTCCTGGTTGACTTCTTTCTTCTTTCTTCTCGAGGCCATGACAGTGAACTGATATATCCAAATTCTGCCTCTCAGACTGAATTAAACCCTGAAATCTAAGTCTGAAATTCAGATCATTGAAGTTATAATACCCACGAATAAAATCACCTACATTGAATTTACTCAGACGCACATGATTCACGTAATTTCTTGCATAAGCCAAAATTGAAAAAGCAAAACAAAGTTCGTCACCTTTGATTCGGACATTAATACAGCCCAGTTAAGCAGGGATATTTTATGGAAGAGGGATATAGCTGGACAATGAACAAGTGAGTCGTCATCCAAGTGGAGTACAGAGCTGCATGCCTTATTGTTCCCTGTACTGCATATCGGAGAACTGACACAGAACGTCACCTGAGGTGAAGTCTTGGAACCACTAAGTGACTGAGGTACCCTGAGATATCACGTCATTCCTCCTCCTCCTTTCCCCTCAATATAGACAGTGGTTTTCTCTCCAACCTCGTTACCACATTGGTTAAGGATATGGGTTAGTTTGCAGTTTACTACTGCATGTGGCATAATGACAGGATTTCATGGATTATAGGCGATTTTGATGAGTTTTCTTTCCAGAACAGATTGGTACGAATTCAGAGAGAGGGTAAGATCTCATTAACCTGCAGCAGAGTTATCTATGCAGGCATATGAAATCCTATCCTAAAATGCACCTGCAACCACAGAGTAATTTAAATGTGACATGCAACCTGCCTGGTGCTACTGTCCTAAATGGGATGGGTAAATGTTGACAGCTGGGGAGAGGGATATCGTTTTGGGCACTGGCGGCGGATATGTGATGACCATACACGTTGGCACAGTGAGTGTGAAGTTGATGAAAGACCACCTGCGAATGATTCCATCATTCCGGGAAGGAAAACAAAAAGGATGACATCAATAAATGTCAGATAACGATTCCAAAAAACGTGATAGATATATGCAGGCATAATAAATTCTTGTCCTTATGCAGGAATTCATCGATACTGATAATGTCCCACATAAGCAATACTTGCAACTGTAAATTATTACTGTAGAAAACAGTTTTAACATGAATTAACTCTTATGTATCCAGTCATTGGCAACAGGAGCCATTCACTTTGAACTCTAGCTGGAGAATGGCGTCAGAATATACCTTAATGTTCCAGGTTGTTAGTTGTAGCCTCAGGCCATTCCAGGCTCTCAATATTGTCTAAACTGCCTGGACACAAGAACATTTGGTAAGTATTCAAGTGTAAATTATTATTAGTGCCAAATTTTACGTGAATTAACAGTTATGTACTCATTCATTTACAATCAAACACATTGCCCATGAAATCTGACTGGAGAACGGTATCCTATCATGCAGCAGTGAGCGACCTTGACACTGACTCACACAATTCAGTAATTTCAACTAAATGCCCTAGAGACAGAAAACAGTGTTATTGTTATTGTAGAAACACTTTTAATGTGACTTAGTACAGGTGTACTTGTTCATTGTAGACAACTGGTCTTGGCACAGTGCTAACCATTTCATCATGCTCAGTGTGAGCTGCTGCAACATCGACTCATTTGCACTAATCCGTAACCTCATCTAAGTCTAGAAGCGGAAACAACAGATAAGTATCATATATTAATGTACATTATTATTATTATTATTATTATTATTACTATTTTCTGATAATGTAAAATCAGCATATTTTCTCACTAGGAACAGTTAGAGTCTCATGCGACGTATGTCCTGTGCTTGCAAGTACAGCCAATGAACTAGGCTCATTTACTTTCATAAGGCCTAAATAGTTGAAAAAACCTATGAAGAAAAAATGCATGTATCAAGTGTAAAATATACAAACATATATGTATACAGAGAGTTGAATGTTACATACCAGTTTGCTCTTCTCCAGCTGGTTCATTGAGGCTCTGTGGACTGAGCTCTGCCATAATAATGCCATCATTAAATTTATTTTTTTTTGTCATCAGTCTACTGACTGGTTTGATGCGGCCCACCACGAATTTTTTTCCTGTGCTAACCTCTTCATCTCAGAGTAGCACTTGCAACCTACGTCCTCAATTATTTGCTTGACGTATTCCAATCTGTGTCTTCCTCTACAGATTTTGCCCTCTACAGGTCCCTCTAGTACTATGGAAGTCATTCCCTCATGTCTTAGCAGATGTCCTATCATCCTGTCCCTTCTCCTTATCAGTGTTTTCCACATATTCCTTTCCTCTCCGATTCTGCGTAGAACCTCCTCATTCCGTACCTTATCAGTCCACCTAATTTTCAACATTTGTCTATTCAGTAACCTTGGAAGAAACAATAAAACATCGTATAACCATAGTAAAATTATTGACAAATATATACATAAAGACATATACTCACGTCCATAATCATTACCAACAACCTCCATGAACTTTTCTATTGTACCATTACCAAGCAGTGGCGACAGTAAACTGTCATCTGTAACAACAACAATAGAAAAATTCATTAGTATAGGTCTATGAACGAAAAACACGTATTCAAATCTAATATGTTAGATGCATACCTACAATGTGTTCATCCACATGATTGTATTTACTTTCACCACTCAGTTCTTCTCCACCACTCGTCGTACGAGTATTTCATATTTGACAGTGCAACTAGATAGTCTGAAATTGAGGTGTGGACAGCCAGAACAATTGTGGCTTGTATGTAACATATTCTGTAGGTGAGGTGGCAGGATGCAGGTCCATGCTTCCGCTGTGTGTTTGCAGGGTAAAATGGAACACATTTCCAAGAAAAGTATATTGGTTCACGGAAATACATCTGCAGGTCATTAGAGTAAAATAATTTATGCCTTTTTTGTAGGAATGAAGAAAATAGTTCATGTACCTTAAATAATGTAAGAAAATTAGAGCCAGAAACACATCACAACACATAGTATTCTTACAGGGTGTTTCAAAAATGACCGGTATATTTGAAACGGCAATAAAAACTAAATGAGCAGCGATAGAAATACACCGTTTGTTGCAATATGCTTGCGACAACAGTACATTTTCAGGCGGACAAACTTTCGAAATTACAGTAGTTACAATTTTCAACAACAGATGGCGCTGCGGTCTGGGAAACTCTATAGTACGTTATTTTCCACATATCCACTATGCGTAGCAATAATATGGCGTAGTCTCTGAATGAAATTACCCGAAACCTTTGACAACGTGTCTGGCGGAATGGCTTCACATGCAGATGAGATGTACTGCTTCAGCTGTTCAATTGTTTCTGGATTCTGGCGGTACACCTGGTCTTTCAAGTGTCCCCACAGAAAGAAGTCACAGGGGTTCATGTCTGGCGAATAGGGAGGCCAATCCACGCCGCCTCCTGTATGTTTCGGATAGCCCAAAGCAATCACACGATCATCGAAATATTCATTCAGGAAATTAATGACGTCGGCCGTGCGATGTGGCCGGGCACCATCTTGCATAAACCACGAGGTGTTCGCAGTGTCGTCTAAGGCAGTTTGTACCGCCACAAATTCACGAAGAATGTCCAGATAGCGTGATGCAGTAATCGTTTCGGATCTGAAAAATGGGCCAATGGTTCCTTTGGAAGAAATGGCGGCCCAGACCAGTACTTTTTGAGGATGCAGGGACGATGGGACTGCAACATGGGGCTTTTCGATTCCCCATATGCGCCAGTTATGCTTATTGACGAAGCCGTCCAGGTAAAAATAAGCTTCGTCAGTAAACCAAATGCTGCCCACATGCATATCGCCGTCATCAATATTTGAAACGGCAATAAAAACTAAACGAGCAGCGATAGAAATACACCGTTTGTTGCAATATGCTTGGGACAACAGTACATTTTCAGGCGGAAAAACTTTAGAAATTACAGTAGTTACAATTTTCAATAGCAGATGGCGCTGCGGTCTGGGAAACTCTATAGTACGATATTTTCCACATATCCACCATGCGTAGCAATAATATGACGTAGTCTCTGAATGAAATTACCCGAAACCTTTGACAACGTGTCTGGCGGAATGGTTTATTCGTTAGCGAATGTCTCTCGTGCAGCAATGGTAGCGGCGCTGAGGGGTTGCCGCGTTTGAATTTTGTATGGATAGAGGTGTAAACTCTGGCGCATGAGACGATACGTGGACATTGGCGTCATTTGGACCGCAGCTGCAACACGGTGAACGGAAACCCGAGGCCGCTGTTGGATCACCTGCTGCACTAGCTGCGCGTTGCCCTCTGCGGTTGCCGTACGCGGTTGCCCTACCTTTCCAGCACGTTCATCCGTCACGTTCACACTCCGTTGAAATTTTTCAAACAGATCCTTTATTGTATCGCTTTTCGGTCCTTTGGTTACATTAAACCTCCGTTGAAAACTTCGTCTTGTTGTAACAACACTGTGTTCTAAACGGTGGAATTCCAACACCAGAAAAATCCTCTATTCTAAGGAATAAACCATGTTGTCTACAGCACACGTGCACGTTGTGAACAGCACACGCTTACAGCAGAAAGACGACGTACAGAATGACGCACCCACAGACTGCGTTGTCTTCTATATCTTTCACATCACTTTCAGCGCCATCTGTTCTTGAAAATTGTAACTACTGTAATTTCGAAAGTTTGTCCGCCTGAAAATGTACTGTTGTCCCAAGCATATTGCAACAAACGGTGTATTTCTATCGCTGCTCGTTTAGTTTTTATTGCCGTTTCAAATATACCGCTCATTTTTGAAACACCCTGTAGTATGTGTGTCCCAGTGAAATTGTTTTCAACAAATCTACCTAGAGCCAACTTAATGAATTAGAGACGTCGTTCCATTGAGTACTAAATGTTTTATTTCCTTTAGAAGTGAAGGATGTATGTACCCACTTGCTAATTAGCGGGGCATGGCAATGCTAAATCCTTACGTAGTCTTGCAAGAACCTGTAAGACAAAAATGTAGCAATTACTTAATTAAGAGCACTAAAAAATTTTTTTAAGTATACTGTTAACTGATCATGCAAAATTTTCTCCAAGCCAAACCCAGATTGGATACGCACTTTTGCCTTGTTATTCCTCAGTTCAGTTACCGACTGCATAATGCAGCCGGGATACACCGTCATACATTTCATGTTTAAAGTAGCTGGGCAATTGCTTTTCCTTGTATCCATGATCCTCAATCTCTTCCGAGGAGTCACATGGCCTTCCCAAAGAGGATAAAGAGCTACTATAAAATTTATTAAATAGACTTTCCCTATAACAAACTTATTTTACGGAAAGTAAGTATATCTTAACACAGCACGATATCACCAAGTGCTCAGGTACACCAGACTCTTTACTTTTATAATATTTTGGCCTGGAAACACAGTGCCTGAACCGTACACACACTCACACAACAGCAAATGCAGAACCAAAAAAGGGGATAGGGACATGTCCTTGCATTTGCTTAAAGAAATATTTTGTCTTACCTGGAACAGTTGATAGTATATTTCTCACAGACAAAAACACATATATTGTTATTGTTAAATAATTAACATGTTATTGTTAATTAACTTAATTCAATAAAAGGAAACATTGAATGAAGCTCACATGTATTGTCAAATATAAAGTTATGAACTGATGGAAGCTGATTGTCTATATATTTTACTTAGTGCTGGAGCAAAATTTTGCTGGATGTCACACCTATTGTATCTAGCAAAGAAATGGAATTATCTGCCATGTCAAATGAGGATACCATACTGCTTTTGGGCAAGTGAAGTGGTTTTTTGTGACTCCAATAAATATGGAATTAATATTCTTTGTGAACGAAGGAGATTGAAGAACAGTAAATCTATTTACTGTAAATGTGGATTTACAAAAAAATAAACTTAACTAGGAAGACAATTATGCTAGACATGCCCTGTCAATAGGTTCAATGAGCTGACTACTGTTTTACACATAAACACCCCAATTATAGAAAACCATAGAAACCATTTCAACATGAACACTGCGGTATAGCTTCATTAAAATTATTTGTTAGTTGGCATCTGTCACTTGTTACTACAGTATTGGCACACTGGCTGCTGCCGAATTGTAGACAACAAACAGAGAGGGTCACTCAGCAAGTGCTGTTCAATTTAATCTTGATGCTAAAAAAAAAAATGTAGGTTAAGCTCAGTAGAGGCAGAGCACAGGTTGGGATTATGAAAGGGTGGGAGACGTATACATGTAACTCTGTGCAGAGTTGCAAGTGGCCATTATGAAATGGCAGGAATACGACATGCTCTTCCGACAACTGGTTTTGGAGTGACCAATGGCATAACTGTGGCAGATATGACATTTTACAGCCCTGAATTTAAACTCATTTGATAACCTAACCATAACCTCATGATGCGCAATATATCCTAGAAAATGGCTGTCAGAATTCTACAGAAGAATTGTAATCATGTTCACTTTGTTCACAACAATTAATACATATAATGCCATGTGGCCACAGGCAGTCACAGCAGAGCGTCACACCTAATGCCATCGCCTGGCCTAGCTTGATGGTGAAACATCCAACACTAAGCATGAGGCAGGAAACTAGCTGAAGCTATTCTCTAAGCGAAGTCAAGACAAAAGAATTCTGTTTCAGTGCTAAAAGCAAACTAATTTCTTCTTTTCATTAATTATGGCACCTGAAACTACCCTCACACAAGCTGCATGAACTGCCAACTTACCAACTGATGAGCAGTCCTGGTTTGCACTTAGCTACGGGTTACAAGTGACAAGTTGATTCCAAATGAGAAAAGAATGATATGAAGAAGAAATATAAGGAAATAAGAAGTGAATACAATGTCAAAAACGACAACGAGTAAGAAATAAAATTGCATTCAAACATATTAACTGAATAAAAATAATGAAGTAATTTTGATAGGATTTTGATACAAAAAAATGTCAAAGAATCTGACAAGACTCAAATCCACATCTTCACATGCATCAGGAGTGTTCCGTTGCACTATGCCACCACTTTACATTGCACTCATTTAAGATTATTTGATCCCAACGATCCTGCCTTGAACCACATCAGCCTTTTACAATATGTTGGCGCTAAAGCTAGTTCTAAGATCATAAAGATATTGTTCAGCTAGGTAGCTATGCCTGCTGTCTTAAGATGTTGTGTAAGGCTGATCTGGTTCACGGCAGCAAATGATTGCATGGTGTTCAAACACACCAAGAAAGTCAGACAAGAAAATTTAAGTGGATTGATCACCTATTGTGGCAGTCTGGAAATGGCGAATAGAGATAGTTTGGACATGACATATTGAGTACTCTGATTGGAGGAAACCAACTCCGACGGGAATTGTCAACCAACAATTTTAATCAGATTATTATCGAACGCAAGTGTGCAAAAATTACTGCATGTATGGATATGAAAATCGATAACAAATGACAAATAAGTCAACAACATGGAGGGAAATAATTAATACAATTCTGCTTCGCATATCACACAAGCTATTAACAATAACAAAAGAGTCAATTCCATCAATTGTTAAAGCAACTTAGAAAGAAATGTCTAATTAAAGTATATATAATATCAATAATTCCATCAAACTAAGTTCTTCCTTCAAGTATACATATACGAAATAAAACGGCAAAGCACAGAAAGTAATTAATGCAGCAGTTCACTTACTTTTCATAAGATCTGAAGATGGCTCTTTAAAACGACTACTCCTCACACAGTATGAAAACCCCCACAGTTTTCAACTGATCGAGAAGTATTTTCACCTGAGAATAAAGTAAGCAGCAGCGTAAACTGAGAGTAACTACACAGAAGGTTAACTGAAAAAAAAAATGAACAGGGAAATATTAGTCTTCACAAAATTCAGTTATCGCATCTGATGTTTATGACAGCAAAAGTAAGTAAGTGTTATGTTATTAACCATTGATGAGTTAACAAGGTTTGGAGTTAAATTGTTTGCTCTTTTGCTTTTATTCTATTGTTATTCACTGACCATGATTTATGTTACTGCTGACTTCAATTAAAATTGTGATCACAAAATGTTCTTTCTCTTGTGATTATGATGATGAAAAATATTTTCCAAGTGCACATGAAGTTAAGTGACCTAGTTTTGGGGTTAATTGCTCAGTGCTTCAGTTAACCCCATTACAAGCATGCCTTCCCTTATGTCAACAAAAGCTTTATTAAGCATAATAATTATGCATACTATGGACTGCAGGTTTTACATACAAAGAATAAGACAATCACCAGTCATAATTATCCAGTAGAACTGATGAAATCTGGAACTGGTTAATACGTCCATGAAAAAGTTTTTGTAGAAATTACAAAAAGATTTTTCTCCTAGAATTGAAAATATCAGTTTCAGGCTGTCAAACTCATAACAAAAGTGGAAGAAAGACCTCTGACTACATTACTTCTCAATACAACATCTATTAAGCTTAATCACGAAACCTGCATGCATCTTGGCACATTAATTTGCAAAAGGATGGAAATCTGCAACAAAGAGAACATGAGAGGACGAACTGTTCACAGAATTCATGAAACTTCCATTACATACATGAGACACTCCCATTAAGGACCACAACTTATTCTGCACACTTATCAAATGGAAAAAAAAACAATAGCATAATTTTCATACTCTGCCACATCATAGAAGCCATAAGCTACAACTCATTGTCTTAAGTTATTGTATGATAAAGAAAATTATCTAATGACATGTAGAGCAAAAATTAATAACAATCTGGGCTGGTTAATACAGAATTCCTACTAGTCATCACCAACAGAAATAAAATAGCACTTTTAAGGCTTTTTGACTGACAGACTCCCAACTTTAATTTGCCATGTATTTCTACTATTGGTGTTCCCGACAAGGTTATAGATGCAGACCTCAACATTCCTCCTCCTAAATAAGTCAACACCAGCTGGTAGGAGAACTGAGATAACATCTCCAGAAGGCATTTTGCCTCATGCCAAGTCCTATGTTGCAAGAGGAAAAACTAAGAAAAATAAATCAATGATGTAATTACACACTCCCATCAACATCCCAAGTAAAAGTCAGATTAATAGAAGAAATTAAAAAAAAATCAAGCAGGGCAATAAGAAAAAAGTGTAGATGTGAAAGAACACCTCTAAGAGAATTTTAACTTAGAGGGCTTCAAAGTGTCTTAAGGTTCCGCACTTACGTTTAGTGAAAAAAATACGAGCTTACGGAATATCGGACCAGGTTTGTGATTGGATTCAGGATTTCCTAGAAGAAAGAACACAACATGTCATTCTTAACGGTTCAAAATCTGCAGATGTAGAGGTAATTTCGGGAGTACCGCAGGGAAGCGTGATAGGACCTTTATTGTTTACAATATACATAAATGACTTAGTTGACAACATCGGTAGCTCCGTGAGGCTATTTACAGATGACACGGTTGTCTACAAGAAAGTAGCAACATCAGAAGACTCGTACGTACTCCAGGAGGACCTGCAGAGGATTAATGCATGGTGCGACAGCTGGCAGCTTTCCCTAAACGTAGATAAATGTAATATAATGCGCATACATAGGGGCAGAAATCCATTCCAGTACGATTATGCCATAGGTGGTAAATCATTGGAAGCGGTAACGACCGTAAAATACTTAGGAGTTACTATCCGGAGCGATCTGAAGTGGAATGATCACATAAAACAAATAGTGGGAAAAGCAGGCGCCAGGTTGAGATTCATAGGAAGAATTCTAAGAAAATGTGACTCATCGACGAAAGAAGTAGCTTACAAAACGCTTGTTCGTCCGATTCTTGAGTATTGCTCATCAGTATGGGACCCTTACCAGGTTGGATTAATAGAAGAGATAGACATGATCCAGCGAAAAGCAGCGCGATTCGTCATGGGGACATTTAGTCAGCGCGAGAGCGTTACGGAGATGCTGAACAAGCTCCAGTGGCGGACACTTCAAGAAAGGCGTTACGCAATACGGAGAGGTTTATTATCGAAATTACGAGAGAGCACATTCCGGGAAGAGATGGGCAACATATTACTACCGCCCACATATATCTCGCGTAATGATCACAACGAAAAGATCCGAGAAATTAGACCAAATACGGAGACTTACAAGCAGTCGTTCTTCCCACGCACAATTCGTGAATGGAACAGGGAAGGGGGGATCAGATAGTGGTACAATAAGTACCCTCCGCCACACACCGTAAGGTGGCTCGCGGAGTATAGATGTAGATGTAGATGTAGATGTAGGTTCTATACTCTATGAGGACCCATACTCACCAATGAGCATTTCTAAAGATTAAGACAGCTTCCACTATCATCAAAATTCCAGTGTGGTGCAGAGAAAATTTTGGAACCTGATGGACTTAGCTACAGATATGATACAATAATCCCAATACAGTTCCAACATTATCCACACATACTTAAGCAGCCTCCTAAACAAAAAAAATGTTCAAATGTGTGTCAAATCATATGGTACTTTGAATTCAGTACCTCAATGATAGTCAGCTCAGTTCCAGCACAAAGAAAACAGCAGTAATGGATTTGTGCAATTATGCACTGGAACTGATACTGCAGTTAGAAAGAGCTACATAAAATTCCTTGGAAATTCAGGATACAATTATGTGGAATACGGATGCCCACACTCTGCCAATCACATTGGTTGCAAATATGTGCTTTTTATTTTCCTTTTGCACAACAGTTCCCAGGACCTGAGTCCCATTTTCATGTGTGTGTCTCTTCTAAATTATGCCATTTACTAGAGGTGATATTTGTGTGAGCTGCTGCTATGTTCAGTTTCTTTTACTGTAATACATAGATGAACACAGAAACGGCGAATTTTGGAACAAAGTTAACATTAACTTCCTAAATAGCGATAATTAATTACAATATTCTACCTGAATATATTACACTGAAGGTAACTTAACAATGGAGCAATTCAGCACCTCACATCGAAAACAAAGAAAAATCTGCGTAATACACCAAAAAAACCCTAAAAAATTGGAACCAGATCGCGGAAAGCGACATATAATAGTTATCAAAATGAAATCTGAACTAGCTGCAGGAAAAAGTTATTTTCTAAAGTTCCTAATGTCTCTACAGGGGCACACTTTTGCCAAGCCAATTCTAACATAAAATTATTATTACCTCCTCCAACGAATTACAATAACCTGAAATCAGGCCATCCTCTGAAATCTTTCAGAGTGTCGTGGAAGATGGTTTCATACACCCGACACATTTCGTTCGCTAGATAGCACGCAATCAAGTATGATACACGGTCAGTATAGAAGCGAAATTAATGAAGTGTGAAGAACACAGCAGACGCTTTGCGCGCTAACTCGATTCGACCACAGATCTCGATCAATCGACAAGTGTGCAAAGCGTTTGCGTATACTTCATTTTAACGTCACTTCCGAGTGGTTCTGGACCACTATGATGTGTGTGTTAGGCTTCCCGATACGGACTGTAAGGCGGATGGTGTAGGCGCTCCCAACCAAGAGTTGCAATATGGTTTTGCGTGCTGTCGCCGTGTGTGGTCTCGCATTGTCATCCAACAGCAGAACGTCAGATCTGAGAAGGCCAGGCCGCTTTTTCCGAATAACTTCTTTCAATTCCGACAGAGTGGCACAGTACTGCACAGCATTGACGGTTGTATCCTCCAGAAAGTCCAGCGGCAAATCTCCTTTGGCGCCCCAGAAAACGGTGAGTAGCCCTTTACCTGCAAATGGAGTACTTTTGAAGTTCTATCGGACAGGTGATGACGGATGTTTCCACTCTATGGATGCGGCCTTCGATTAGGGTGTGTAGTAGTGGACCAACGTTTCATCCCCCGTCACAATCCGAAACCGAAGATCATTGCCATCTGCTTGATCGCGGTCGACCTCTACCCAATGGTGTATCGGTGTCTTGCACGTGCGCATTCAACTGCCATGTTGTCTTTCGCCCATATCACACAATTATGCCCACAGTCGAAAGTGGAAACTTATTTTCCAACTGCCTCTCGTATATGAGTAGGCTACCTATCTGAAATGAGACTCAAGTTTTCTTTGAACTGTTCAGCAATTATATCTTTTGAGCCGGGGAGCCTCGGTAAAACGATCCAATAAATAGTTCAGTCCGATTGTCAAGTATAGCCTCTACTCATATTATTTCGCAGGAACCATATACTTTAGTTCCGTTACAAAGTAAACTACTTCCGACCAATAAACACTCCACCACCAACAATATTTAATCTATCCTTCCTGATCACTGTTAGATCATTTGAAAAAATTTCGACTGAACTTATTTCCGGCTTTAGCCAGCTTTCTGTGCCCATAACTACGATATCTGATCAAAAGTATCCGGACTCCCCCAAAGACATACGCTTTTCACATTAGTTGCAATGTGCTGCCACCTACTGCCAGGTACTCTATTTCAGCGACCTCAGTAGTCGTTAGACATAGTGAGAGAGCAGAAAGAGGCACTCCGCGAAACTCAAAGACTTCGAATGTGGTCAGATTATTGGGTGTCACTTGTGTCATACGTCTGCATGCGAGATTTCCACGCTCCTAAACATCCCTAGGTCTACTGTTTCCGATGTGACAGTGAAGTGGAAACGTGAAGCGTCATGTAGGGCACAAAACCATACAGACCGACCTCATCTGTTGACTGACAGAGACCGCCGACAGTACAAATGGTTCAAATGGCTCTAAGCACTATGGCACTTAACGTCTGAGGTTATCAGTCCCCCAGACTTAGAACTACTTAAACCTAACTAAACTAAGGACACACTCATGCCTGAGGCAGGATTCGGACCTGCAACCGTAGCAGCAGCGCGATTCCGCACTGAAGCGCCTAGAACTGCTCAGTCAAAAAGGCCAGCCCGAGGACAGGTGAAGAGGGTCGTAATGTGTAATAGGCAGACAGCTATCCAGACCATCACACAGAAATTCCAAACTGCATCAGGATCCACTGCAAGTACTATGACAGTTAGGCAGCAGGTGAGAATACTAGGATTTAATGGCCACGCTGCTGCTCATAAGCCACACGTCATGCTGGTAAATACCAAACGACGCCTCGTTTGGTGTAAGGAGCATAAACATTGGACGATTGAAAAACGTTCTGTGGAGTGGCGAATCACGGTACACAGTGTGGCAATCCGATGGCAGTATGTGGGTATGGCGATTGCCCACAGTGAATGTTATCTACCAGCGTGTGCAGTGCCAATAGTAAAATTTGAATGTGGTAGTGTTATGGTGTGGTCGTGGTTTTCATAGAGGAGGATGCTCTCCTTGTTGTTTTGCGTGGCACTATCACAACACAGGCCTGCATTGATGTTTTAAGCACCTTCTGGCTTCCCACTGTTGAAGAGCAATTTGGGGATGGCGATTGCATCTTACAACAAGATCGAGCATTTGTTCGTAATTCACAGCCTGTGGCGGAGTGGTTACATGACAATAACATCCCTTTAATGCACTGGCCTGCACAGAGTCCTGACCTGAATCCTACAGAACACCTTTGGGATGTTTTGGAACACAGACTTCGTGCTAGGCCTCACCGACCAACATTGGTACCACTCTTCAGTGCAGCACTCCATGAAGAATGGGCTGCCGTTTCCCAAGAAACCTTCCAGCACCTGATTGAACTTATGACTGCAAGAGTGGAAGCTGTCATCAAGGCTAAGGATGAGACAACACCACATTGAATCCCAACATTACCGACAGAGGGCGCCACAAGTCCTTTTCCGCCAGGTGTCTGGATACTTTTGATCACATAGTGTATTAAGTTTTACAGTTTTCTGTAATTCTGCCTTAAATGCATCATGTTTGAGGAGTACGCAGGAAATGTTGGAAGCTCAAGAGGAAGAAATTGATCAGTAATTCGCCTTGCAGTTTCATTCTTTTTTTTTATTTTTAGGGTAATTATACTTTCTGTCATCATTATTTTAAAATTTGTAATCTATCAAAGAATTAAAGCAAATATGAAAAATAAATCCTGAAGCTTTGTCTTTTTCTAGTAAATATTGCTCTTAAAGATACTGTGTATGTTTGACATTATTCCATTCTGTAGGTGATTTAGTTTGTTATGGAAACAGAAGTAACAAACTTCAAATTACCATGATTACTTTAGTAGAGCATGTCGTACAGTGTTGTATACGTGGATGAGATGCTTTAAATTGTAGTGCGTAAGATTAAAAGATGGTAAGATCGTTTTGCCAAAAATGGTAATCTTAATTAATGAGCTACTAGAGCGATCGTGGTATTTGGAAGTTTCTTTCTTCTGTTTCATCCTGAAGATGTATCAATTACATATGTGCAAGTAACACTTTAAATAATGCTACAAATGGCTGGTTTTATGGGTCTGATGTTTTTTTAACTGACTGGCCCTCAAAGTATTAATCATCTTACCCTTAAGAATTCTTTTGAATCACTCCACAACTGGAGCTTTCAAAATAGGAATAGATGAGTAGTGATTAATCTTACGTTTCTGCGTTAGCTCCTTGAAATGAGTGCTGTAAACTCACTCACCTAAGCTATGTAAGTTGATTTGTGAATTATTCGGAATCCCACTACTTCTGCAGTATATTCCTCTAAGTAGAGACCAATTACTGTTGATAGCTATTTATAGCTCAAATTATATTTGAAATATACAATTAGGTCACATAAATCAGACTAATGAAGGCTGTCAATTCATTTCAAGGAAACTGCTCTCATTAGACAAATTTTGTGTGCTGGGTGATGTAGTTATCCACCTATTTCAGATTTCTGATTGTAATGAAGGGAGCAACAAAGGCACAATCTTATTTCAGAAACAAAGGTGTGAACTTTTTGGACTGAGACATGAGCAACAAAAATGTTCTATGTAATTATTACAGAGTAGAATAACCAAACAAACAAATAAGAATATTCTGTGTATAAATTTGGTTATAAAAACATTATAACACGTTGATGTTCTTTTCTTTGCTGAATAACACAGTCCTTTATGCTCATTAGTGCCAAATGGGAATTCTTTCAAATGGCAATTACATCTCCGTTAACCAAACAACTTCACATTTAACTGAGCAGTCACTGGCTCATATTTGCCAAGACACATTTTCAGTATTAGTGCATGAAGTGAGGGCCATCTGCTGCCCTAAGTATTATACACATCACATTCCACCAACAAAGAGTTAACTCCAGTTTCTCCAAACCTTTTGTGAACACACATGACTCTTGTGGTATAACCGAGTATAATCTGTTCACAGCTGCCTCCAATGACTCATCAGCCAACCCAATAATGAAGTGGTGGTGGTTTCCAATTAACCATTTTGCTGAAGTTATATCTAGCTCATATTATGGTGTTGTGCAATGGAGGATGACATTGCCAGAAGCATCCACACTATTATGACCACTATAGAACATCAAAAAGCAAATTTCTTTGTGGTAAACTAATTTTCTGTGGTGCAGAATGCTTGGTAATCAAAGAAAATGGTGTACATATTTCTGGAACGAACTATCTCACACAACTAAAAATCCCCCTCTGAAACTTGAGAGCCTGAGAGGTGTGTCTCATACCTAGAGTAAGAAATCTGCCTTCTGCAGTGTGCGCATGACTGTGGTAAAGAGAGATTGATTGGTCTCCCATTTCTCTTCTTGTGTGCAACAGATGAATGTTGCTGGAAGTGGGTGACTAATTTTGTTGTTAAGATGGAATTACAGAAACTTGCTGCAAAGCAGACATTGATTGAAATTAATGGGGGAAGTTTAAAACTGATGCTGAACTAAGATTCAAACCCAGGTCTTCTACTTACTAGGTGCATGCTATTACCACAAAGGCATCCAAACAGAGGGATCATTGCAACTACACAGACTATCCTAGAATGCCTCCTGTCAAACCAAAATTCTCAACTTACTCACACAATACTAATGTACAATACTTCAATGTGAATTCTGCTCCATTTTTACTCTGATTGACATTCAAGTGAGTTGTGTGGTGTAATCTACCTCCCCTCCCACACATCACCATAAAATTTCTCTGCCTCTGCAAAAGTTTTGAAAGCTTTAAGAGGTGTAATACATACAAAAGAAAAACCTTTTACTTTCCTTCATTTTCTATTGTTGTTGGCTGCAGTTCTCGCATCTAGGGGAACATTCCTGAGGCAGAAATATTAATTTTGTGGGTTCCAGTTGATCTGAATTATTGATGAAATTGTTTCTGTTGCTACAACTTCCTTTTATTTTCTCTCATTCTTCCATATCACCCTGACTTCACAATCTTCATTTTCATGAAACAAACAATTACAGTGATATTGACAAAATTGAAAAACAAGTGTGTTTCCATCAGAGGCACGCCCACTACTATTCACTCATTCGGCAATACTAACTTGACAAAAGAAGAAGCATCACCAAGTTACATCATTATTTTATAAATGGGTCCTGAAATATTCTAAAAGAAGTGTAATTTTAACTGTACGTACAGAGTACTAACAGATTAACTTCTTGTTATATATTTTGGCCTGAAATGTAACACTTTGTATACAAATTCATATGAAATTCCTTTGGTGAAACAGCTGACAAAATTTTAACCTATTAAAGATTCGGAAATACTTTTTTTTGGTATCGCCTATTTCTGTAAAGAAAGGTGATGTTAAAAGAGGGTGTCCCATTACATTATCCCCCTCACAAAATTTGGAAACAGTGTGTTTACCATATTTTGTGACAGACTACAAGGTTTGCCAAAAGGTGTACAAAACGATGCCAAAGATAGAAATAGATGTATACAGGTATCTGATACATAACATATTACAGAAAAAATAAGAAAAATACCTATTATACAAATCAGCATCTATACATAAATCAATTCAGAAAACAGATGTAGCTGACAGATGCTCGAGTACATCACCTAGCAACTATGACCTCTTGTAAGTCAATTGATCCAGCAGGATACAGCCATACAGCAGTGTGGCGAGTGGATCCACCGACATCGTTCAATTTCCTCCTTAGAGTTCTCATCATGCGCTCCAAAAGATAAGCAACTTCCTGTCTAGCATCCACATAAAATACTGAAACACTGTTTTTTTGTACTAAATATGCTGTTCAATACCTTTTTCACATCACACCAGATATGCTCTCCCTATTAATTTTTCTATGTCAGTTATATAGGATTTATGTGAAGTGTGATTACAAAGTGTTCACATATGAAACATTAATAATCAGAGTTCAAAACAATAAAAAGGAAATGAACTAACAGGGTGATACACACAGATATACTAAGATATTATTCCTGATTTTTACAGTACAAATTATGAACATTGTCCTATTTCAAAACTGCAAAGGATCTACTCTTATAATCTCACTGTATAGTGAGGGCTTTCCTCGTAAATATGGTTCTATGAGAGATATTGTGAAGCCTCTTTCTACCTCTAGTGTTGTGGCTGTGTATTTCTTTATAAGGTCTTTTGTTACTGTTTACTGCCATAATGATTCTCTTAAATATATACACGCTATGAACAGTCAGTATTTTAAATTCTTTAAACAAATTTCTATACAATTCCCTGGCACATTTCTTTCCCATACTCCTACGTCCTTTCCTCTGTAAGATAAGTACTCTTTTCTTATTACCATTACTGCTGGATCCCTATGGCTTAGATGAGATTCAAATAGTGCAAAGTATATTTCCCTCACAGCAGTAATGTTACAAAAAGGTGTCAGTTTTCTTAAGACATATATGGTAGTAGATAGGGTTATCCAAATAACGTTTAAATGATCAAAATGGCTCTCAGCACTATGGGACTTAACATCTAAGGTCATCAGTCCCCTAGAGCTCAGAACTACTTAAACCTAACTAACCTAAGGACATCACACACGTCCATGCCCTAGGCAGGATTTGAACCTGCGACTGAAGCAGTTGCGTGGTTCCAGACTGAAGTGCCGCCACAGCCGGCATTTAAATGATCAGACCAATTTAACTCTGCATCAAGTCTCAGGCTAAGAAACTTGGTCAAGTATTCTTTTTTAATGTAATCATTGACCATTAAAATTTACATGAGTTTTTTGCCTCCCAAGATGAAATTCAATAGTGACTGATTTATTTGTACTTAATTTTAGTGTTTTTACTTTAAAATACTGCAGCATTATGCCTGGTGCAATATTAGGTTCCATTTCAAGTTGTGAATAGCTAGAATTATTGCATATTAATATGGTATCATCCGCACATAAGATAACTGTAGCAGAGTTTATTATAGACTGAATAACATTAACACAAATAATAAAAAGAAGTGGTCCCAATATAGACACCTGTGGGATGCCGAAATTAATGTTTGTGCTGTCTGATTTGTATGCACCCTCATTAATACTAATAGAAACAAACTGCTTCCTATTTTTCAAACAGGATGTCTTCAGATTATGGGCTGTGCCTTGAATGCCATAGTTCCACAGTCTGTCCAGCAATATGCTCATATCAACACAGTCAAATTATTTTTGTAAGTCTAGATAGATGCCACATACATGTTGTTTACTGTCTATTGCTTGGGTGACTTTTTTGATTAAGCTGGATGCTGCTGTAGTGGTGGGTGCCACTTGACAAACAAATACTGCCCCTTAGAAATTACCTCTTTGGTTATGATGATGTTCCAGATTGTTTTGTGCATTACTTTCTCAAAGATTTTGAATATCATTGGAACAACAGATATGGATCAATAGTTTTCTACTAGACTCTTGTTTCCTTTTTTAAAAATAGGCACAACTCGAGCAATTTTCAACTTATCTCAATATAAAGCATCTTCCATTAGAGAGTTGATAATTGCTGGTAAAGACATACATTTGTTAAGAGTGTCCAGATGAAGACCATCATATCCTGCTGCATGAGAATTCTTGAAGCTACTCACTGTTTTAATTCTTTCAGCTTCACTTGTTGGTGTCAAGACTATACTTGGTGACACTGGTGTTCCTTTGGATTTGTATTTGTGATTTTTAAGCTGATTGTTTATGCAGGAGTCAACAGAGGCAAAATAATTGTTAAATAGATCTGCTACCTTATTCTGATCAGCTTCTGTTGTACCACTTATCAGCAAGTGATATTCTGTTGTATGTTTCCCTGAGTTACCTGTTTATCTATTTCTCTATTTACTAGCGACCATGACGTTTTGAAAATATTATTTGAGTTTTGAATGACACTTTCAAAATTTTTCTGTTTTTCGGAATTTAGGAGGGTCTGCATTGTATTTCTGATACTTTTTGAACTCTTCATTTAATTTTTTATTGTTCAAGCCAATTAACGTAGCATACTCACACCATCTTAGTTTTCTCTAGCCTCAGTGACTGAACGTGATATCGAGTTCTGGGTCACAGTAGGGACTGAATTCTCTTTTTTATTAATGCGCTGGCTTGGTTGAGAATGTAGTATAACTCACTTCAGAATTTACCATAACCATAATGTGTTGTCAGAATATTGTTCCAATCTACATTACTTAACATGTTAATCAAATAAGTTATATTTCGGTCTGTATTCATCCTCTTTTTCCTTTATTGATATCTACTTCCTTATTCTCTTCAGTGATGACTTCTCTCTTCTTGTCATTAATGTTTTCTTTCTTCCTTTCTTGATGTCTTTTAGTCAAAATGTTATTTTTATGGTCTCTTTGTTCTTAAAGAACATTTTTTCCTTATGGGTTGTCCTCTTGCAGTGAAGGAAAACCTTGGAAGGTTTCATTTTTGAATTCCAAACTTCATTTTTGTTTTTGAAGTGGCACTCCTCTTCTTCGTGAAAATTTTCTTCCATAGAAAACAATGTTCTTTCTTCATACATTTTTTGAATTCTCTTGCAAAATGTGCACATCCCCCAAAATTGTTACAAATTAGATAATTTCTTTTATTTTTGTTAAAATGAACACCAAAGGCTTACTATCCTCTAGATATTTGTTCGTCTTCTCTTACGAGCCATCCTGTTACATTTTCTCTGCTCTATTCACTCACCACTGACTTATGAATCTCATGTTAAAGAAAACTATATGAATTTGTCTAGCAAAATAGACCGTATCTTGAATTTGAGCATGGTGTCTGATGTCTTTCTGGACTGGAGATGATTTAATTCAAATATTATATTCTATAGAGCACCTATGTTATTCGCCATGTCCTTAGTTTTATGATGTTTTAAACAATAAAATTCTTGACACAACTGCTGCATTCTTGAAGTGTCTATATTTCATATTGCTTTAACTTTACTGTACATAGCCTTCTCACTTTCACAACACAACATATGTGAAATTACCATTTTGTCAATTGTGCTTGTTGTAACTTTCCTGTCCCCAGCATTCTTTCATCCTTATTTAAATGTTAGATTTATTATTGAATGGAAATGTCGGTTAAGTAACACTAAATCATAATTGTTTTCTTAAAATAACTTTTTTCTGATTTTAATAACTAATAACCTGAAACTACAAGGCGTACAACTTTGCTTCTGCTGTTTGCTGAGAGTTGGCGACAACAGCAAGGTCATGTCCTACGTGAGTGACAGAAGTGAGTGACAGCTTCAGGTGACAAAACACAACCACACGTGTAGTTACAGAAGTGTCCTACATGAGCGACATCTGTGTTGCTGCCTGTCTCTCGCTGCAACTGCCGATGTTTGAATTCAAACATGTTTTAATCTTGTTGTTGCAGCACATGCGACAGTGAGCAACAGCCACATGTCTTCTCGGCAAAGCAGTGGAGCGGAAGCGATGGCAGCTATGAGTTACTTAACATGCGATTTTAAGAAAATTATTCAGTGAAAAAATTTGATTCTTCCGCAACCTACAGGTTGATTTCTTCAAACGATAAATGTCAATGTATTTTCGTTATTCGCCATAGTTACTGTGCTGCACGAAATTTGGTAGACGAAGGAGGGGAATTACATATATGTGGATAATCCCATGCAGGGTGATTTACGCAGTTTGAATGGCGCAAGCTGTTCCCAGTTGGTGCTACACCCTGCCGGTAGGAGTAACAACTACTATGTGGCTTACACCAGCCATTTTTCAGTGGCATTGTTGGAGCAGTAAAGTATTGTTTATTTTTGGCGTGTATCATGTAATTTTGGTCAGCTGTATTTTGCAGGTTAAGTGCTGCTATAAGTTACTTTAATATACTTCTTGCGTATCAACTACTAACCCTAGATGAAACCTTTAATTTAATTGTAGATTTGTCCCGCTATTTGAATTAGGTGCTGAGTTATGCTTAGATTAGTCATCAAACTTACAGTGGGGTAATGCCATGCAGCTATTGAAGTGCATGGTATTCCCCCTTGCAGGTTATATTTTCAAAACTAACGAGATTTTTTTTCTTTTTTTTAATTTCAAGTAGGTAGATATTATAAAAGAAAAACCCAGAAAGCAAAATGGATGCAAGAAGAACTTTGTAAGGCTCTTGATACCATCAAATCTGGAAGAAAAATAAGAGAAGTGTCAAGAGCTTTCAGGATTCATGAAGCCACTCTGCAAACGAGAATGAACATTTAAATACCGAGGGTCCAAAACTTGGGAGAAACCCAACATTTTCGACAGAAAGAAAAATGAGATTAGGGATTATGTTATAGGAATGGCCGAGCTGTTCTATGGCATTACATGCATCCAGCTGTGAAAGATTGCATTTGAGTATGCAGAGGCTAACAACATTGCAAACAATTTCGATAAGTCATATAAGTTAGCTGGAAAGGATTGACTAGCTCTATTTTTAAAAAGAAACCCAAGTATTAGCATGAGAAAACCTGAAGCAACTAGCATTAACAGAATACAGACATTTAATGAAGAAGAGATTAATGCATATTTTAAAAACTTAGAACATGTCTTTGAAAAATATAAATTTAAAGAGGGGTGAGTGTTCAACGCTGATGAAACGGTCATAAATATTGTACAAAAGCCCGAGAGAATTTTGGCTCCTAAAAGTGTTAAGCAAATAGGTGGGCCACGTCTTGGGAAAGGGGGAAAAACGTGACTGTGATACGTTGTTCCAGTGCTGCTGGTACCTACATCCCCCCAATGTTTATCCCCAGGAAGAGGATGTCAAATCTCTTAAGTAAAGGTGGGCCAGTTGGAGCAATATATGGTTGTTCCATCAATGGCTGGTCCAATGAGTCATTATTTTTCGAATGGATCCAACATTTACAGAACAATGTAAAATCAACTATTGTTGACCCTGTGTTGCTGATTTTAGATAATCACAGCAGCCACATTTCACTTGATATTTTTTTAATTTTGTAAAAAACATTCTATTGTCATGGTAAACATACCTCCACACACTTAACACAAGGTTCAACCACTAGATGTTATATTCTTTTCTTCTTTGAAATCAGTCTTCAATCGTGAATGTGACATGTATATGAAGTCACATGTGTATCAAAAAATTACACCATATGAGTTAGCAGAACTTTTTAATAAGGCATATATAAAGGTCGCTTCTATGGACAAAGGGCAGTCAGGGTTTAAGGTAAGTGGGATTTGCCCTTTCAATACAAACAAATTTCAGCATGACGATTTACAACAATGTGAGATCTTCAGAGATGTTTTCCTTGATCTTCAGCAGAAGATGTTCCACTTCTAGTAGGCCTAGAAGAGGTCACAACAACATCAACTAAAAGTGCATGGGTCAAGCAAGTTAGTGTATTTGACGTATCTCCTGTTTCAAAACAAAAACTAGTTCTTCCTAAGATGAAACAAGCCATGGGAAAGCGTCTGGGAAAGTCAGTGATCGTTACAGCAGCTCAAGAGAAGATCAAACTGATAACGGAGTTATCAATAAAGAAACAAAAAGAAGCCATGAAAAAGAAAGCTAAAGGAAATAAGAAAAGAAATCTTAAGGGTAAAGCAGATAAGAACAGAAACCTGCAGCTCAAAAAAGTCTCGAAGAAGAAACAGACATTATATAAGAAGAAACACCCCCTAGAAAGTGAGAGTAGCAGCAGGGATGACCTAAATCTGGACTTGCAGAACATTTGTGATGAAATGGATGATATTGATCCATTGGCGATTTCAGAAGATGTCTGTTTAGTTTTTAGAGAGTTTGGGAAAGATGGAGAACTATGGTACCGATGTATTACTTGTAGCAGATGGAGTCATGAAGAATATAGTGGCTGGAACACTCCAAAAGGTTACAAGTACGATCTTTGATGTATGAGAAAATGAACTCTTTTCACATCAATAAAAATGTAAAAAACGAAAATTATAAGAGATGTTTGTAGAATTACATTCTTTCGTTCTTAAATATACTGTTTACTATTTGTAGTAACTAATAAGCAAATAAAAATAGCAAGTATTGTACATTTTTATGGTTTGTTTGTTTCACGTGTTATTACCCAATACTTTGCGTGTTATTACCCTAAGGGGTGGGGAATACCACGCATTTGCACATTTTTTTATTTTAATGTTCAAAATTAAGGTACTGTTTATAACTATTTACAGACGACTGTAATATGTGGAGAAATGTCCATTGTATGGTATGTACTTATTTTCGTAGGTTTTAATGATGTAACGAATGGTTCACAACAGTTTTTCCTTAGGTACGTGTATTTCTCCCATTCTCCCCTACATGGCTGCACGAAATTTTTAAGAATTTGCTGAGGTAAAGTCACACTGTGTAGACTTTCCATATAGTTCATTTAAGACCATACATTATTGCGTATGAAATGTAACCAATATATCTCAATTGTTTTTAAAGTTGAGACCGGAATGATATCTCTCTTCATTCTTGAGATATTGGTTGTTATATCCGCAGATGGGGCGCTCGCGCCGCGTCCGAACCTTTCCTGCACTTCAGGTAGTAAAAAATTGTCGTATGTCATAAAAGATTCAAGATATAGAAACGACGAATTTTGGAAATTACAGTACCCAAAAAGGACTAGAGGTCGTAAAAATCGTCGTATCTCATAAAAGATTCAAGATATCGAAACGACGAATTTTGGAAATGACAGCAATCAGAGTGGACTATTTTCTCATATGATTAACACTCGAAACGTTTTTGTAAACGCGTGAGCAGAGCGAAAACAAGACTCCCTATAACTTACACATGAGGTTTTGTCTCCATTTTCATAGCCAAACAAAGGGAGAGGAACAGGTAAACAGGACATCAAAGTGACCAGCATGAGGTCTAGTTTGGCATGAAAATATTTAACTGCTTGAAAGTAATTAGGGTAATAAACGAAAACTTAATTAATAAGCTGAGGAAAAATTGAAATAATTCATGAAAAGCTGCTCCCACGCTATGTAAATGGAGTGTCAAAAATTTCATCTGTTCAAGACCTAGCTATTTTGCACCTAAAAAGATATATTGGTGCGGTATTTAAATGTCAAAAAGGCTTCCTTCGAATCAAGTACGTTAGGAAGGCAAGCGATGAGTCATTAAGATCATGCTTTCGGAATAAAACTTGGAACTGAAAAATGAAAGAAATCAGTCAAATATTTTATGAAATGATTTGTGTAAAAGAAATAAGTAAATCAGAGAAACATTCTACGTACCTTTGACTGATGCTCGAAACCATGAACAGAAAATGAGGTGCACTAAACATTTCCCTAATGAAACTTCCTGGCAGATTAAAACTGTGTGCCCGACCGAGACTCGAACTCGGGACCTTTGCCTTTCGCGGGCAAGTGCTCTACCAACTGAGCTACCGAAGCACGACTCACGCCCGGTACTCACAGCCTTACTTCTGCCAGTACCTCGTCTCCTACCTTCCAAACTTTACAGAAGCTCTCCTGCTAACCTTGCAGAACTAGCACTCCTGAAAGAAAGGATACTGCGGAGACATGGCTTAGCCACAGCCTGGGGGATGTTTCCAGAATCAGATTTTCACTCTGCAGCAGAGTGTGCGCTGATATGAAACTTCCTGGCAGATTAAAACTGTGTGCCCGACCGAGACTCGAACTCGGGACCTTTGCCTTTCGCAGGCAAGTGCTCTACCAACTGAGCTACCGAAGCACGACTCACGCCCGGTACTCACAGCTTTACTTCTGCCAGTACCTCGTCTCCTACCTTCCAAACTGCCAGGAAGTTTCATATCAGCGCACATTCCGCTGCAGAGTGAAAATCTCATTCTGGAAACATCCCCCAGGCTGTGGCTAAGCCATGTCTCCGCAGTATCCTTTCTTTCAGGAGTGCTAGTTCTGCAAGGTTCGCAGGAGAGCTTCTGTAAAGTTTGGAAGGTAGGAGACGAGGTACTGGCAGAAGTAAAGCTGTGAGTACCGGGCGTGAGTCGTGCTTCGGTAGCTCAGTTGGTAGAGCAGTTGCCCGCGAAAGGCAAAGGTCCCGAGTTCGAGTTTCGGTCGGGCACACAGTTTTAATCTGCCAGGAAGTTTCATATCAGCGCACACTCCGCTGCAGAGTGAAAATCTCATTCCTGATTTCCCTAATGTTTTATTTCACACTTTTAGACAAATCATTACACAAAATTGTAAGGTTTACTTTTACAGACTAATTAGAGTAATTTAAAGGCTTGGCCTTAACATTGACTGCTGATGAATTACGTTCGAAACATCAAATATCTGTAAAATTTCATGGTTCATTGTAATTTATTAGGAATTAAATGAGTGTGATATACTGGGATAGGTGTGAAGATAAAGCTCTTTGGCAATACCTTAAAATATATTTAGCGATGCAGGGTAAGCAGTATACATAAAACTTAGTGTAGAGAATTGTAACTGAGTCAGTAAAAATATAAGAATGGGGGGGGGGGGGGAATCGAACAGAGGACCGTTCCCTAACACGTTATCACCAACTTATGCATTAACCCTACACCATAGCTAGCTATTGGTCAGTATTATCAATCTGTGTACTTATACTTGTATTTAGGATAGTTAGTCATGTAGTAGTCATTCCTCCGCATTTATTGGACGGTTAAAAGTTCTTGATCAAGTAAAAAACATTCGTATTTAATTTATTTGTGAGATAGTCGAATGCTCCTCTACTCATTCACATGTAATCGAAGAATTTGTCTGGTGATCTTTGCAGTTGAAGATATTTATAAAATTTTCCATGGAAATTCCTCCCTTTGTAAATTTCATGCATGGCATTCCTTTTCGCTTCATTTTCTTAAGTAAACGTAATTCTGTAGCCTTACTCTCCCACTACAGAATTCTACAGGTTAGGGACACCGTTTTATAGAAAAAGCTGATTGGCTCTAAGCAGCCATCTTGTATCGCGACATGGTCGCTCGCATGCAGGACACCCAAGCTTTTCACACGATGCTGCTGCTTTTCATTGGAGTGTCGCATATCAAGAAGTTGCTCGCTTCTGTCGCTCACATAGAACACGGCCTAAGTAGCGGTCGAAAGAAACAGATTGCAGACAAAGAAACTGATTGCAGACGTCATGCAGTTAGCTTGGACCTCGGTCAACACAACCTCATTCAAACATTAGTCGATTTGTGCCTGCATCATAGAGTTGTTCTTGATTGAAAATGTCAATTTATGAGCCTAATTCTCGTCATTTGCGGGAGGTGTTACTGCTTTGTTTCAATATGAAGAAAACAGCAGCTGAGCCCCAACGAATGGTTTCAACTACGTATGGTAAGGACGCTGTTAGTGAAAGAACGTGTCGTGAGTGGTTTCAACGCTTCAAGAACGGTGATTTTAACGTCATACACTAGCATAGTGGTGGAAGAGAGAATGTTTTAAAGATGCAGAATTGGAGACATTCCTGAGTGAAGACTCGCGTCAGACTCAAGAAGAATTAGCATGATTAGTGGGACTGACACAGCAAGCCATTTCAAACCGTCTCAAGGCTATGGGCATGATTCAGAAAGAAGGAACTTGGGTCCCGTGTGAGCTAAAACCAAGAGACGGTGAACGGCGTTTGTGTTTGTGAACTGTTGCTTCGGAGGCCAAAACGGAAGAGATTTCTGCATCGCATTGTGACTGGGGACGGAAAATGGGTTAATTATTACAACTATAAACGCAAAGTATCATGGGGATATCCCGACCATGCTTCCACGTCAACAGCCAAACCGAATATTCAAGGTTCCGAGATCATGCTCTGCATTTGGTGGGACCAGCTCTGCGTTGTGTACTATGAGGTGTTAAAACCAAGTGAAACAATCACAGGTGCTCGTTATCGAACGCAATTAATGCATTTGAGCAGAGCATTAAGAGACAAATGGTCGCAATACAGTGAGAGGCACGATAAAGTGATTTTGCAGTATGACAACACTCGACCCCAAGTTGAAAAATAGGTGGAAACGTACTTGGAAACGTTAAAATGGGAAGTACTACCCAACCCGTATTCTCCAGACACTGCTCCCTCTGACTATCACCTGTTTAAATCAATGGCACATGGCCTTGCTGACCAACACTTCCGATCTCATGAAGAAGTCACAAATTGGATCGATTCATGGATCGCTTCAAAAGATGAACAATTTTTACGACATTGGATTCGTACACTGCCTGAAAGATAGGAGAAAGTGGTGACCAGCGATGGAAAGTACTTTGAATGATACATGTGTAGCCAATTCGTTTCATTAAAGACTCAAATGTTGGGGAAAAAACGGCAGAAGCAAAGTTCTACACCACGTAATTTAAAAAAATTGATACACATAAGCAAAATGCTCTGTGTTTGTGTGTGTGTGTGTGTTTGTGTGTGTGTGTGTGTGTGTGTGTGTGTGTGTGTGTGGTGGGTGTGCGTGTACAAATCAGTAATAATGTAATAAAAAAAGTGTGACATTTTCTTTTCACTTTTTGTATCAAATTTTAATTTTTTTGTGAATATTGGAGTTTACCAGCAATTAGTATTTAGAGTAAAAAGATGTGTTTTTACTAACAAAATATGGAGTAATGTTGGTTAATAAACATTTTGACTGGATGATAAATAAATAAATTAAATGAAAGAAGAACATACTGCCTGTGAGTATCAAACTAGTAACACTGGAGTTATGAGACTTACGTGCTAAGCACTCAGTTATTGTTGATGGATTTAATACAGTTCAATTTTTTACCAATTGTTGGAAATTTTCTTCTATTCGAAAATGATTTTCTTGAGTTTTTGAGAATTTCTTTAGGAAACTGATGACTGGGTACTGATCATCAAATCCTAAAAGTGAGAAGCAAATTGAAGAGAACCATTCCATAAAGTCACTTCATAATTGTTATACAGATAAATTGTGTACAGAGTGTAGTGTCTCTTTGTATGGCACACTTGCCATTACAGCAACTAATTGCAAGTTAGTGTTAAGGAGGAGAAGCAAGTAATGGATTTCCTTGTTGTTAAATATGCTCACAGAACAGTAGTCTTGCTGACAGTGAAGTTTTGCTTTTGATGGAGGCTTTATCTTCCTAACATGGTGGTAACATTCATTTTAAATTGCATCTCTTGTAGGCATAAGCACAAATGCCTTCCCTATACTAATAATTTCAGCTCATCCACCTGTGTCCTGATCCCATTCATATTACATTGGAGTATGGGAACTACTTGGTTAATAATTTTTGTATGTTCCCATCTTATCTTGCTGCTGGTATTTCAGACACATGGCAATTGATGCTCCCAAGCAGAGATTGGTTGTTTCTCTCCAACAGGCTACACATTCCCTTGTTTCTCTGGTGGGTCAAATTTAGACTCATTACACAAAACAAGCATGGAAACCTCTGATGATTTCTTGATTTTCTCTTCCATGTTTTTATTTATGAATATAGCATTTATCTTTTAGTGGTTGTTACTAGAGTGGAAGTTATGATTGATCTGAAGCTATACTTGAAGGTTTTAAGCTTCTGAATTGCCTATGATCACAGAGTTCTGGAGCTTGTACACTGGAATAGTTGATGCAGTAGTCTTGATGTCGAATCCTTCTTCTTTCCTTTTAAAGTTGTTTTGTGTATTTTTAATTTCTATTGTCTCTCTCCCTACAACACAGTATAGCTAATATTGCACCTTGATAAACCTATTGTACTAGAGAAAGCTGTTTAGCTGTTGCCAGTCTCCAGTGACAAGTTCACGTGGAACTTACTGCTAAATAAAGTAAACATAGCTGACTTTTTGGGAGTACAAGTCCGAGAACACAAATTGGCTAAGTCCATGGCCTCAAGCAGCAGTTGGATGACATCACAACCCAACTGTTGTGCAGTTATGTATAAACAGTTTGGCTTTCTGAGCTTGTTGGTGTTTGAAACTACTGACTGTATCTTTATAGTTTCTGATGATGTCTCCAATATTGAGAGGCAAAATGTTAGGTGCAGGAACACACCTTAGAATATGGCCTAATGCCCATATGCCTGCAGTATATAAGAAATTCTACATCTACATATTCCACAAGCCACAGTATGGTGGAGGATACCATGTACTACTACTAGTCATTTCCTTTCTTGTTTCACTTGCAAGTAGAGTGAGGAAAAAACAGCTGTCCATGTTCTTCCCTATGAGGTATAATCTCTCTACTTTCATCTTCATTAACCTGATTCAGTATGTACGTTAGTAGCAGCAGAATCATTCCAGTAAACATCAAATGTTGGTTCTTTAAATTTTCTCAATAGCGTTAAAGAATGTGACATTTCAGTCAGTGATTCTAATTTAAGGTCTCAAAGCATCTCATTAATATTTGTGTGTTGTTCAAACCTAATGGGAAGAAACCTAGCAGCTTACCTTTGAAATGCTTCAACATCTTCCTTTAATACGACCTGGTGTAGATCCCAAACACTCGAGAAGTACCCACCAATTGGTTGCACTACTGTCTTGCATGCAGTCTCCTTTACAGAAGAACCACACTTTTCAAAAATTCTCCCAATAAACTGAAGTCAACCATTTGCTTTTCCTACTACAGTCCTTACATGCTCATTCGCTTTCATACTGGTTTGCAGTGTTATGACTAGATATTTAATCAATGTGACAGTGTCAAGAAGCACACTACTAATACTGTACTCTAACATTATTGGTTTTTGTTTTTCCTACTCATCTGCATTAACTTCCATTCTTCAACATTTAGAACTAGGTGCCATTCATCACATCAACTTTAAATTTTGTCTAAGTCGTCTTGTATCCTCCTACAGTCACTCTAAGATGACACCTCCCATCAGAAGCAAACAGCTGCCGATTTCTGCTTGCCTTGTCCAACAAATCACTTATTTGTATATAAAATAATAGCAGTCCTATCACACTTCCCTGGTGCCACACCTGACGATATGCATGTCTTGAACACATGCTGTTGAGGATAACATACTGGGTCCTGCTGCTTAAGAAGCATACCTGGGAATCTCGTACCTTCACCAACAGTCAGCAGAGTGGCATCACGTCAGATGCTTTACAAAAATCTAGGAATATGGAATTCACCTGTTGCCCTTCACCTATGGGTCACAGGATTCGATGTGAGAAAAGAGAAAGCTGTGTTTCACATGAGTGATACTTTCTAAAACCATGTTGATTTGTGGACAGAAGCTTTCCCCTCCCATAGAAATTCATTACGTTCAAACTGAGAATATGTTTAAGGATTCTGTAGCAGATGAATGTTAATGATATTGGTATCTAATTTTGTGAGTCTGTTCTGTTCACCTTCTTATATACAGGAGCCACCTGCACTTTTTTCCAGTCACTTGGGACTTTGTGCTGGGTAAGAAGTTAACAATAAATGCAAGCTAACTAAGGAGTCAGTGCTGTAGAGTACTCTTTGTTGAACCAGTACTCTTTGTTGAACCAAACTGGGATTCCATCAGGACCTGCAACATATTTGCTTTCAACTCTTTCAGTTATTTCTGTACACCATGGGTGCTCATTACTACACTCCTGGAAATTGAAATAAGAACACCGTGAATTCATTGTCCCAGGAAGGGGAAACTTTATTGACACATTCCTGGGGTCAGATACATCACATGATCACACTGACAGAACCACAGGCACATAGACACAGGCAACAGAGCATGCACAATGTCGGCACTAGTACAGTGTATATCCACCTTTCGCAGCAATGCAGGCTGCTATTCTCCCATGGAGACGATCGTAGAGATGCTGGATGTAGTCCTGTGGAACGGCTTGCCATGCCATTTCCACCTGGCGCCTCAGTTGGACCAGCGTTCGTGCTGGACGTGCAGACCGCGTGAGACGACGCTTCATCCAGTCCCAAACATGCTCAAAGGGGGACAGATCCGGAGATCTTGCTGGCCAGGGTAGTTGACTTACACCTTCTAGAGCACGTTGGGTGGCACGGGATACATGCGGACGTGCATTGTCCTGTTGGAACAGCAAGTTCCCTTGCCGGTCTAGGAATGGTAGAACGATGGGTTCGATGACGGTTTGGATGTACCGTGCACTATTCAGTGTCCCCTCGACGATCACCAGTGGTGTACGGCCAGTGTAGGAGATCGCTCCCCACACCATGATGCCGGGTGTTGGCCCTGTGTGCCTCGGTCGTATGCAGTCCTGATTGTGGCGCTCACCTGCACGGCGCCAAACACGCATACGACCATCATTGGCACCAAGGCAGAAGCGACTCTCATCGCTGAAGACGACACGTCTCCATTCGTCCCTCCATTCACGCCTGTCGCGACATCACTGGAGGTGGGCTGCACGATGTTGGGGCGTGAGCAGAAGATGGCCTAACGGTGTGCGGGACCGTAGCCCAGCTTCATGGAGACGGTTGCGAATGGTCCTCGCCGATACCCCAGGAGCAACAGTGTCCCTAATTTGCTGGGAAGTGGCGGTGCGGTCCCCTACGGCACTGCGTAGGATCCTACGGTCTTGGCGTGCATCCGTGCGTCGCTGCGGTCCGGTCCCAGGTCGACGGGCACGTGCACCTTCCGCCGACCACTGGCGACAACATTGATGTACTGTGGAGACCTCACGCCCCACGTGTTGAGCAATTCGGCGGTACGTCCACCCGGCCTCCCGCATGCCCACTATACGCCCTCGCTCAAAGTCCGTCAACTGCACATACGGTTCACGTCCATGCTGTCGCGGCATGCTACCAGTGTTAAAGACTGCGATGGAGCTCCGTATGCCACGGCAAACTGGCTGACACTGACGGCGGCGGTGCACAAATGCTGCGCAGCTAGCGCCATTCGACGGCCAACACCGCGGTTCCTGGTGTGTCCGCTGTGCCGTGCGTGTGATCATTGCTTGTACAGCCCTCTCGCAGTGTCCGGAGCAAGTATGGTGGGTCTGACACACCGGTGTCAATGTGTTCTGTTTTCCATTTCCAGGAGTGTATATCCTCTCTATCTCATGGGTCTGATGACCTCACTATTGGGTCCCCTTCCCCGCATCTGCCCCCACCACCAACGTCATGGGATGATCAAATGAGTGTGTTTCTGTGATTCTCCTGCGTGAATGATTTTTAAATGTGCAATTTAAAACTTCAACTTTACTTCGGCTGTCTTGACCATTCTGGTCAATGACTGACTGGATTGAAGGCTTAGGTCCCCTTAATGATATTATGTAGAACCAGAATTTTCTTTGGCTGCTCGGCAAGCTCTATTGGTAATGTATGATAGTCTTAGTTGTTGTAAGCTTTGCGTATCAGTCTTTTTACAGACGATCAAATTTGTATTAACATTTACCTGTCATCATTTGCGTGTATTGTTTTGAATTGAGAGTGCAACAACGTTTTCTTTCTCAGCAATTTCCGAATTTCATTGTTAAACCATGGTGGATGTTTTCCATCTTTACTCCACTTACATGGGACAGAGTATGATATACAATCCATTAAAACTTTGCTCATAATTCCTCTACATCCATTGTACTGGAACTAAATTATGCCAATTCATTGTCTAGGTGGGATATTAACAATCTGCTATTTCTAGCAGAAATACTCTTATAGCCTTCTTGTCTGATTTATCAACTTTAGTAACCAAAATCATTATCATGACATCATAATTACTAATCCCCATCTATATCTGCCTCATAATTATTCTTAATCTCATCACAAGGGACCACACCTTTACTCGAGTTAAGGAAATTGTGACTTTTCGCTACAACTTGACTTCCTTAAACTTTGCTGCATTCAGTAATCTGTGTAGCTATGGCTATTTCAGTAGGTAGTGGCCTCAGAACCAGTTTAAGGCCAAGCAACACAAAAAAATGGTTCAAAATGGCTCTAAGCACTAAGGGACTTGACATCTGAGGTCATCAGTCCCCTCGACTTAGAACTACTTAAACCTAACTAACCTAAGGACACCACACACAACCATGCCCGAGGCAGGATTTGAACCTGCATCCGTAGCAGGCATGAGGTTCTGGACTGAAGCATCAAGAACCACTCGGCCACAGCAACCGGCTAAGCAACACAAACTGTTTCTTCGGTGACAAGCTGAGAGGGACAATAGAGGCACTACAGCTGTAAGATTTCTACACGGGACATATCACAATTAGTAGCAGCTGCTTAGGGAACCTACTTGAGAGGAGCACCAGGGTCACGCAAGTGGAAGATTTTATACAGTGCATATCAAAATTATTAATGAAACCTGTCACGGGTGAAAGTGTGTAAGAAACGGTATTCCATTTGAGTCTGTAGAAATATTCTCGGCACTGCGTGGTTATGCAGGGGCAGTTGAATTTAGCATAACTAAACTGCTAATTGTTGTTGTTTATAGGTCCCCTAACTCTGACTTCAGAGCATTTCTACTTAAGACCCAGAGGGTTCTTGTTTCACTTTACAGGAAGTATCAAAAATTGGATATATGTGGTGAGTTCAGTACTAATTTTGTGTTTGATTGTGCAAGAAAAAAGGATGTTGGAAGATCTCTTAAATTCATATGATCTGATGCAGAGTGTGTTTTTTCCAAACAGGGTGCAAAGGAACAGTAGCACAGCCATAGACAAAACTTTTAAAAACTTAGTTTCTCCAGGAAATCATATAACTCTCTTGAAAAATGCCTTTCTGAGCCTGACGTTTGAAATACTTCTCTGTGAATCTGACAAGCAGGAGATTGAGTCAATAATTAAATCGCTGAAGACTATGGACTCTCAAGGATATGATGGAGTACCTAGCAGAATATTTAAGTACTGTACTGCATGTGTTAGCCTTTGTAACTTTTTTTTTTTTTTTTGGATGGTCAGTTTTTTGAACGATTAAAATACTCAGTAGTAAAAAACTTCCTGGCAGATTAAAACCGTGTGCCCGACCGAGACTCGAACTCGGGACCTTTGCCTTTCGCGGGCAAGTGCTCTACCAACTGAGCTACCGAAGCACGGCTCACGCCCGGCACTCACAGCTTTACTTCTGCCAGTACCTCGTCTCCTACCTTCCAAACTTTACAGAAGCTCTCCTGCGCAGGAGAGCTTCTGTAAAGTTTGGAAGGTAGGAGACGAGGTACTGGCAGAAGTAAAGCTGTGAGTGCCGGGCGTGAGTCGTGCTTCGGTAGCTCAGTTGGTAGAGCACTTGCCCGCGAAAGGCAAAGGTCCCGAGTTCGAGTCTCGGTCGGGCACACGGTTTTAATCTGCCAGGAAGTTTCATATCAGCGCACACTCCGCTGCAGAGTGAAAATCTCATACTCAGTAGTAAAGTCCCTTTGTAAAAATGGAGAAAAGGATAATATGGACAATTTTAGACGTATTTCTATGCCATCAGTGTTTGCTAAACCTATGGAAAAGGCTGTATATGTAATGATAATTGTTCATTTTATTTCATATAATTTGCTATCAAATGTACAGTTCACTTTTAGAAATGGTTTAACAACTGAAAATGCCATTTTCTCTTTTCTCTGTGAGGTACTAGATTGGTTAAACAGAAGGTTTTGAATGCTAGGCATATTTTTTGATATAACTAAGGCGTTTGATTCTGTTGATCACAAAATATTTGTCCAGAAGTTGGACCATTATGGTATTCGGGGAGTAGCTCAAAATTGGTTCACCTCTTATGTTAACAACAGACAGCAAAAAATCACTATCCACAGTGATGAGAATGGCTGTGATGTGGGGTCTGAATGGGGTACAGTCAAATAGGGGTTGCCCCAGGGATCAGTGCTGGGGCCTATCCTGTTCCTTATGTGTATAAATGATATGCCCTGTAGTATTACAGGTGATCCTAAAATATTTTTGTTTGCTGATGATACTAGCTTGGCAGTAAAGAAGCATGTTGTGTGCAACACTGGCACTGTTTCGAATAGTGCAATTCATGGTACAAGTCCACGGCTTCCAGAAAATAAATTAATGCTAATTCACAGTAAGCCTCAGTTTTTACATTTTTTAACACACAATTGAACAAAACCAGACTTTTTAATTTCGCAGAATGGGCATATGATTAGTGAATCTGAACAGTTCAAATTTCTTGGTGTTCAGATAGATAGTAAACTGTCATGGAAAGCTCACATTCAGAATGTTGTTCAAAGACTTAATGCTGCCATTTTTACTACTCGAACAGTATCTGAAGTAAGTGATAGTTAGACACAAAAAGTGGTCTATTTTAGTTATTTTCATTCACTTATGACATATGGTGTTACATTTTGGGGTAACTCTCCACATTCTCAAAGCGTATTTTTGGCTCAGAAACGAGTGAGAGGTTTGGGGAATAAGTGGTGTAAGTTCATGAACCTCCTGTCATCCCCTGTTCACTAGTCGGGGGACCAGCTTATGTCCAAGAATTAGACTCTATCACTCAGTTAATACCAGACAGAAATCAAATCCACATTGGGACCGTAATTCCTTGACTGTTGTGTTGAAAGGTGTACAGTATACTGTTGCACCCATTTTCAATAAGCTACAACAAGAATTCAAAAATCTTAGGAACAATCCATGTGATTTCAAATCAAAACTGAAGAGTTTCCACATGTGACACTTCTGATATTCTGGTGAGGAACTGATTCCTGTGGTACATTGTTGACTATGTTTTCATAAACTTATGGCTTGTCTTTTTTGGGTCCATAAACATTTTATTTTATCTGTTATAACTTTTATGTTGTAAATTCATGCACTGACACATTCCAAGACCTTGGAGATTTGCTCCTCCATTTGGTCCTACAGAACTACATGTGTAAAAATAAATAAATAAATTGTGAATGGAGGGCAGTAGGGATGCTAAATGTGTGAAAGTTCTTGAATTCATCCTGTGCACAATTCCCAAGTTGGTTTGCTGGTTTTACGATTGTAGTTATTCATTTTCGTGTTGACTATGACTGTGAATCTTTCTTCTAAGGCTGCCTGAATTGTAGCCTCACTGCTGCTACATGTGTTTGTGAATATTTTTTCCATGCTAGTACAGAGCAACAGAAAGAGATTAGCGTATAGTATGCAGCATACAGTCTCACTTCTACATTACTGCTTACTGACTACCCATTTCACATGCCAAGCATGCATTATCAAGTATCCTAGAAGAATCCAATGTCTAAGCTTATTGACAATGTACAGATCCTACAGTAAGTCTATTTAGATAACTGACTTAGTAAAATAGTTACAAATAACAATGAAGCAACCACATCACCACAGAGATTGTGTAAGGAGACATTAGAAAGAGCTAGATGGTGTAGACAAAGAATGTACAATTATAGTTGTTATAACATGTATATTATGATCAAATAGCAACTAAGACAATAAAGTAAATCAGCTAATTAGCAAAAAAGAGATTACTGTCCACTTCTGTATTGTTGAAAGGTACTCCTTGTCTTGCACTGATGTAAGAATAGTGACCTCCACTTGCAGGTGACTTCCCACACATGCTTATTTGCATACAGCATGCGCAGACACTCAGAGACAGACTGACTGCACGTCCCTCATGTTCCACCATTTTGAGCTACTCCTGTGGCATTTTATTTGTGGCTCATGTTTATTCATTGAACCTGAAGGACTACTTATTATTTTTCACTACAATGGGGTCATAAAGATGGATTAAAACAATTTATTTTGCAGTCATCCGATTCCTTGAGTAGTGACTCAGGTTTTGTCTTTTTGCAAGCAAAAATTCCCAGCTTTTCAAACACATCAAGTAATTTATCTTTTCCTACTCTGTGCAGAACTTTTATACTGTGTTGTCTACTCACACTGTCAAGGCTTAGGTTTCAGAGACTGGTACTTTATGATAATTTTGGTAATAGTATACTTCTGGTACTCCTTGTACTACATTTTAAAGTTACTTCCAGTTTGTCCAATGTATAACACGTATAATGAAATTTTCACTCTGCAGCAGAGTGTATGCTGATATGAAACATCATGGAAGATTAAAACTGTGTGCCTGAAGGAGACTCGAACTTGGGACCTTTGCCTTCTGTGGGCAAGTGCTCTACCATCTGAGCTTTCCAGCCATGACCCATGTCACATCCTCACAGCTTTACTTCCACCAGTGCCTTGTCTCCTACCTTTTTTACCTTTTTAACTGTCAACATGTTCCCTATGATACACTATACACACCTGTTGGTTGAAATGGGTAATCCATTCTTCTTTTCATAACATTCTGTAAGCCAGTGCCTAATATATCTGTTGTGAAGAAGAACCTTTGCATTCATGTTCCTAAAGAGTTTTGCTACCTTATTATGTACTTTACATTTACAGGACCGCTTTAAATATTTGTCTTTTACTCCATTTTCTCTTTGCTTTTAGAGTTGTGGTGCAGTCAATCTGTCACACAGCTTACATATTTTCTTCTGTTTGCAGTTGTTAGTGACCACCACCTGTTTAAGTATCTGAAATACCTTATGACATATCAAATCTGAAATTATGTTGACATCTTTCTCATGATCGGTTACCAATTTTCATATCAGTGATGGTTGGACTTCTTGTAATGGTCAAATCTAAAACATTTTTAATATTTTCAGTTTCATATTCTGCTTTGAAGCACATTTTTGGAAGTAGTCCTAATTTTTGCGTCTTTCATTGGAAACTTGGTGATTGGAAAGTGCCTGTAATTCCCATGTTCACGAAGGATCACCAGACATAATTGTATACTTATATCACTGATATAAGTGTGTTGTAGATTTGCGTTTTATGCTCCATTAAAATCAAAATGAATTCCACAGGCAGAGATCTTATGAAATTCAGCACACACTGTTCATCCTTGAGATCCAAAATGTCATGGACAAAGGTGCTCAGGTTGTTTCCACATTCTTTGAAGCCAGGAAGACATATGATACAGTCCCAATTTGCTACTTACCAGTTAGTGAAAAAATAAGCTTCCTGAGTGTCAGACTAAATTTGTGACTGTATTTAAGCATTCCTTGCTGAAAGTACTCAACTCACCGTTTTAAAGAAATAACATTGACAAATGTAAATGTAGTTTCATGAGCACCCCAATAGGGTATGGCAGGGCCAGTACTGTTCTAATAAACTGACCATTAATTATCTAGTTGACACTGCTGATGGCTCCATGACATCATTGACGGATGACAGTGTTGTCTGTCAGATGGCTGCAACCCATGATGAGTGTAACAAAATGGAGGAAGACCTGCAGCTGGTAGAGGGACTGGTTGCTGAACCCAGAAATAAGTAAGTATAACATATTGCCCATCAGTACATGAAGAGATCCACTACTGTTTGATTATGTGGTTGGTAACAAATCACAGGAAATTATAACTACTATAAAATACCTAGGAGTAACCATATAGAGAACCTCAAGTGGAATGACCACATAAAACAAACTGTAGGAAAACAGAGGTCCGGATAAGATTCATTAGCAGAATCTTAAGGAAATGTAATACAGTATAAACTCAATAGCATGAACTGGTTATCATAAAAAATGTTGCCCCCAACAGAAATACATTGTTCTTATGGGAGGTTTTATTGGTTAATAGCAATTCTGGTTAAGATAATTTACAAACAATTTTTAAGTACCTAGTGTAATTAAATTTAATTGTAAGACAAATTTCTGATGTTACAGTATTTTTAATTGTTAATTTTTTCTGGATTGAATGTAAGGAATGAAACTACAAAGCTAACTACCCATTGTTGTCTTGTTTATAACATTTTGTAGTTGGCAGCTACGATTATCACCTCAACAATCACTGTGTACAGTACATTTAAATAAACTCCTTAACGTGTGAATAAACATTTACAAAAGTATTTAGTGCCAGGTGTTCTTTTTTTCATAATCAAATGGAGTTAGAATACAGAATAAAAATCAGAAAATAGTAGCACGTGCAACATTGCAAAGAGGAAACAGGGAGCTCTAACTGTAATGGTAAACTCTGAGATTCTAGGTGAAGTGAACTGTGATACACAGAAAACAGAAATTGCAGAGCAGTTTGGAATTTCCCAATCCACTTTATCTACGATAATTCATAATTGAGAAAAATTGATTAATGAAGCTCCATCAGGTTCCTGAAACAAATATAATTGACTTATGTGGCCCTTAGTACAAGGACATCAAGACGTTAGTGCTAGTATGGTTCAATCATATGCATGCACCAAACATATCTTTAAGTGGCCCTGTGATTCAATCAAAAGAAAATAAGATTGCCAAAAATATATTCATCATACTTCAGTAGTTCTGCTGGTTGGCTGTATTGGTTCCTAAACAGACATTCAGTTTCATCTGTACAAGTTTTTGGTGAAGCAAATAAAGTTGATGAAGAAAGTGAGAACAGCTGATTGCATGAATTTGGTTGAGTGAGGAGAAGCTATGCCTCATGTGATATGTTCAATATGGATGAAACTGGACTTTTCTACAAACGTTTTTCAAATCACACACTCGAGATAAAATCTACATCTACATCTACATCCATATTGATACTCCTAAAGCCACCTGACGGTGTGTGACGGAGGGTACTTTGAGTACCTCTATCAGTTCTCCCTTCTATTCCAGTTTTGTATTGTTTGTGGAAAGAAATATTGTCGGTATGCCTCTGTGTGGGCTCTTATCTCTCTGATTATATCCTCATGGTCTCTTCGTGAGATATACATAGGAGGGAGCAATATACTGCTTGACTCCTCGGTGAAGATATGGTCTCAAAACTTTAACAAAAGCCCGTACCAAGCTACTGAGCATCTCTCTTACAGAGTCTTCCACTGGAGTTCATCTATCATCTCCGTAATGCTTTCATGATTACTAAATGATCCTGTAATGAAGCGTGATCCTGTGCTAAGTGCTAAGTTTTATGGTGGATCACTCAGCAAACAACATTTAACTGTTGCCCCTGGATGTAATGTGGATGACAATGAGAAGTTTGATCCCTGGAATGTCAATAATTCTGAGAAACCATATTGTTTTAAAATGTAAATATGGATATTTTACCTTACATCTTTCACCATAAGAAAGCTTGGATCAACAGTACATCATATCACAAGTGGCTTCTTCATCTCAACAGTCAAATGGTTTCTGAAAGCAGATGTGTTCTTCTTATACTGGACAGATATACTGCCCATAATGTACAGGATCTGAACCTAACCAACATAAAGGCTCAGTTTTCTCCACCAGATGCAACAAGGCACAAGTCAGCCCATGGACCAAGGCATCATTTCTCTCAGGAAGAGAGGTTATCATATGAGATTTGTAAGAGCTGCAGTTTGTGCTGTAATTTGCTTGATGCAGTAACAGCAATCACAGCAACCTGAAACTCTGCTTCACCACATCATATACAGAAAGGCTCTAACAGAGCATGGAGACATAGCAAAACTAAAGATATCCTTAAGTTAGATGATGCTATTTCACCTGATGAATGGACAGTTCTGCAAGATGTTGTTAATCCAGGGATTAGTTTTGGGAAATTCTTTAGTGCACACAACATTGTTGCTGTATGCATTTCAGTGGCATCTGATGTGTCAAATGCTGTGACTGAGGTGCAACAAGGATCATCAGATGAAAGTGAGGAAGAGGAGAATACAGATACCATCCCACCCACCCATCAGGAGATGTGTACACTCTTGGACAGTTTGGAATGATTTGCTTCAACATCTGACATCACTGCTGGGTTTATGGACACTATAGTTACAATTGGTTGTGAAATTACAAGATATTTTTGTTCCTGTTGACATCAGTGAACCATGCTTGAATTTTTTTCAAGAAGATACTGTAATTTTTGAGTAGTTGTACTTTTACAATCACTTAGTGGTGTTATATGTCTACAGTAATATAATGTGACTAATAATGTAGTGTATTACACACTACTGTACTACAGTATATGCATACATATTAAAATCTGTGTTTTTAATTTTTTAAACAAACCCTTCATTTTTTGATCCTTTGAAATTCATGATAATGAGCTTATACTATACTTCCATGAAAGAAGTGCCTTACATTTTACTTGTCTGGCAGATTTTTGAGTACTGCTCATCAGTCTAGGATCTTAATAGGTTAGATGAATAGAAGAGAATAGAAGTTCACATGGAGAGTAGTTTGCTCTATCTTAAGTAGTTTTTATCATCTCAGTTTGTTTAATTGGTGCAAGAGCGTTACAGAGATGCTCGACAAAGTACAGTGGCAAATGCTACAAGCTAGGCATTGTGAATCACAGAGAGGTTTACTGTTGAATTTCTGACAGTGTGCACTGCAAGAAAAACAGGAAAACATATTTTTTACTTTGATATTTGTATTGCAGAGTTATTACACCAAGACAATTATATATCTTACAGATTGTATAGAAACATAACTACAAAAATTGTGTAGAAATGAGAGGAAATAGAGAGGTACCAAAAGTACCCACTGCTACACACCATAATGTGGTTTATGAAGTATAGATGTAGATGTAGATAATCTATATTTCTGTATGTGATGAGTTTATGAGTACTAGTCCTAACATTCATCATGACACTCTCGAAATTGCTAGAATGATAGGGTTTGATGAATTGCTTGCCCTTGCTGCTGCAAGATCTGATTGAACATTTGCTGCTATTGTTGGTTCATCTGTAGCTCCCACTTCAACAGTTCTTCTTCTTCTCCTTCTTCTTCTTCTTCTTCTCTCTCTCTCTCTCTTTCTCCTTTTTTTTTTTTTTTTTTTTTTTTTTTTTTTTTTTTTTTTTTTTTTAGCACCTCTTGTTCTGCCTGCTATTATAGGATCAGTTGAAGCTCTTGCTTTTTGTTGTTTCAGGAGTGTGATTGCAGAATCCATTATGGGCTTTGATTTTGCCAACTGAAAGAGGCACACACTTATTTAACTGTTGTAACATTTTTTTTTTTACTGTTGTATAGTAGAGATCCCAGAGGAATGCATACAGATGGAAGCAATGACAAGGCTAGAGCAGAACTGCAATCATAGTCTAAACTATGATCAGTGTAGGAACTTTTGAAGCAAAATCACACAATAACACAAGTTGTAAAACCAAACTTACAAGTAAGTAACAGAAGTGAAGTCCAAGAGACAACAAGTCCATAGCAATGATCTGATAGCTGCTGCAGTGACAAGGCATACATAAATTCTCAGTGAACACTGGTTGCAGACTGTAGAGGTACTTGCTTCATGCACATACCACAACCATGGCTGCTGCTTCCAAGTTGTGATCAGTGTACCATTTGAGGTGGTGTCTGAAGTCTCACATGTGTAGCATCTTTGGGGCATATGAATAGTTATGAGCTTCATATTACAGTCTGATGGAGATACTAAAGATACAGCAGGCCTTATTTCACAGAAACCTAAGACAGATCATGCAGTGAATTCCCCACACTTTTTGTACCAGTCCTAGTATTTTTTGACAATTTTGAATATTATATTAAGTTAAACCAAAAAGCAATATGCGTGGGTGGGTATTTGCAAAAATTTACCCATAGAAGTAGGGGGACAAGACAAAAATTTTCTTTCTGGTATAAAAATGTTGGCCAGTTTCAAGACATGTTATGCTACAAAAAATAAATTTATAGATGACACACCCACACCCACAAAAACACACACACATACACACACAAACACACACGCACACACACACACACACACACACACACACACACACACACACACACACACACACACAAAATTCATTGTATACCAAATAATTTCTTGTCATTCACTCAACATTTATTCCAGGTAGATTACTTTGATACTTAAAAGATATGCATCCTTTCAAACTGTCTTCAAAGTACACCTCTCTGTATTATTATAATTATTATGGAAGTGGCACATTTTTAATCTCATGGTCTGAAATTGTGATGTAGTGAAATCCAAACAACCATAAGATATACAGAAATTGTTAAAGCTGTAGTGTTATCCAGTATGACAAGCCACATAATGCTACAACTGGTTATATGAGAGTTTTGGTGAAATCATGAGAATTTCAGAAAATTCAGTAGGGAATTAAAAATCTGTATTCCAGATCTGGGGGGGGGGGGGGGAGAGCAAGTGCCCCTCTTTTGTGTCCTCTTCTCCATCTTTGTGGACACATATGACTTTATGGACATTATACAGAGAAGAGAGATAGCATATAGCTCATGCTCAAGGACAAAATTAAGCAATAATTTGATACTTATGTGGGACATGGAACTGATGACAGTTAAGTGATCCAAGGGATCTGAAATGCTTTGTAGAGACTTTAAGGCAACTACAAATTCGTAGTCAGTAATATAAACACACTCAATAACTAACTAGTTCAGAAGAGTTTCTGTCAATATGAGCAAGAGAACAACGTTTTTAAAAATTGTATCTCAAAATTAAATATTTACAGTCACTATTGGATAAGAGACCAACAAATGAATAATAATATTTAACACACCCTTCAGTCATACTATCACAAATGCAATAGCAATATTTCAAATAAATGGCAGCATGATGCTGTCCTGCCTCCAGTGTGCATGAATAAAGTGCTGGCCCAACAAAAGCAGCTCCATACTAAAATAAGTCACATATTTAAGGCACGTATGTATTGAAATTAGCATTGCACCATCTAAGCAACATTTATCAGCAATTGACACCCTTCCTTACCTCACCAATATTACATTATTAGGAAATGAATACTGTATCTCCAGAGCTGTGAAGAGATTGAGGCCTCTTTATTTATTAATATGTAAACCATACAATTTGGATGGTCTTATTTAAAGAAGCAAGCGTTCTTAACAGTCACGAGCAAGTTTCACTTAGCTCTCTATTTGGCAAACTACATACACTATGTGATCAAAAGTATCCAGACACCTGGCTGAAAATGATTTTCAAGTTCGTGGTGCCCTCTGTCAATAACGCTGGAATTCAATACGGTGTTGGCCCACCTTTAGCCTTGCTGACAGCTTACATTCTCACAGGTATACATGCAGTCAGGTGCTGAAGGGTTTCTTGTGGAATGGCAGACCATTCTTCATGGAGTGCTGCACTGAGGAGAGGTATCGATGTGGGTCAGTGAGGCCTTGCACAAAGTCAGCATTCCAATACATCCCAAAGGTGTTCTATAGGATTCAGGTCAGGACTCCGTTCAGGCCAGTCCATTACAGGGATGTTATTGTCATATAACCACTCTGCCACAGGCCACGCATTAAGAACAGGTGCTCAATCGTGTTGAAAGATTCAGCCGCCATCCCCACATTGCTCTTCAACAGTGGGAAGCAAGAAGGTATCTAAAACGTCAATGTAGGCCTGTGCTGTGATAGTGCATTGCAAAACAACAAGGGGTGCAAGCCCCCTCCATCAAAAACATGGCCACACCGTAACACCATCACCTCTGAATTTTACTGTTGACACTTCACACACTGGCAGGTGACATTCATCAGGCATTCACCATACCCACATCCTGCCATCGGATCACCACATTGTGTACCATGATTTGTCAGTCCACTCAACGTTTTTACACTGTTCCATCATCCAATGTTTACACTCCTTACATCAAGCGAGGTGTCATTTGGCATTTACCTGTGTGATGTGTGGCTTATGAGCAGCCGCTCGACCATGAAATCCAAATTTTCTCATCACCCTTGTAACTGTCGTAGTACTTGCAGTGGATCCTGATGCAGTTTGGAACTCCTGTTTGATGGTCTGGATAGAAGCCTGATTATTACACATTACGGCCCTCTTCAACTGTCAGCAGCCTCTGCCAGTCAACAGACAAGGTAGGACTGTACGCCTTTGTGCTGTATGTGCCCCTTCACGTTTCCACTACACTATCAGATTGAAGGTTGAGGGTTAATTTTGGGGAGGAGACAAAACTGCAAGGTCATCAGTCTCATCAGATTAGGGAAGGATGGGAAAGGAAGTTGGCCATGCCCTTTCAAAGGAATCATCCTGTCATTTGCCTGAAGCGTTTTAGGGAAATCATGGAAAACCTAAATCAGAATGGTCAGATGTGCAATTGAACCATCATCCTCTCAAATGTGAGTCCAGTGTGTTAACCACTGTGCCACCTTGCTTGGTATATCACATTGGAAACACTGGACCTAGGAATGTTAAGGAGTGTGGAAATCTCATGTAGATATGTATGACACAAGTGACACCCAATCACCTAAGCACGAACAAAGTCCGTGAGTTCTGCAGAGCATCCCATTCTGCTCTCTCATGATATGTAATAACTACCTGGCAGTGGGTGGCAGCACACCTCACCTATGTAAGTTTTTGGGAGTGTCTGGATACTTTTGATCACATAATGTGTGTGGAAAGCCCTTGGCAGTATAAGGAGGTGCACATCAATATGGAACATGCACAGCTCTTTCACACCAGTGCACACAATTCCATACAACAAACTGAGGCACTTAGGGCAAGATAATGGTAAGCCATATTAAGTTAATTCTGCAGGACAGTGATTTGAATGTTCATAAAGTTCATAAATCAGGTAATGGACATAACAGGTGTATTTCTTATATTGTAAGATTCTACACATGTTACAGTGTTCTTCTCACATGAAATAAAACATTTTTAACTACTGCACGCTATGAAAAACAATATTAAGTATAAGGAATAGATACAGTTCTCTGGCTTGTGATAGTGTATCACAAAAGATTCAGTGCCAAAATTTGGCTTTACCAATTGGTATTAAGTGTAATATGAAATACGGCCATCAGTTAATGTTGATTGAATAGCCTGTTCTGTGGCTTTGTACTGAGTAAGGGATAAATAATATCTGTGATGCACTACAGGTATATAGGGAAGCAGGTCCATGATGATAGACAATTTCTCATGCTGCATAAAAATAGGCCGACAATAATCTGATCATAATCTGTGAAATCTACATTGGACATCTATGCTTCTCAACATTAATGTCATGGAAGTCTCTTTGAACAGTGTGTTTCAGGAAAACTGAATCAGGATCTGAGACCAAAAATTTGAATACAGTAGCTTCTGATTAGTTACTATAATATACTGTCTATTTTTTGCTGTATTTCTTAATGTTATGTGCTGATGAGGAATTTTGCTGAACTCTAGATAATCATCTTGTGTTATAACTGTCATGGCTAATTTCTTTTCTGCTCTGTTTCTCTTGGCAATATCAAACCACTCAGTGGGCGAGAAAACTTGGCTTGCATGTCTTCTTCAGTATTACTCAATGGTCGCAAAATTTCTATATCACAGGAGTTGTGTGTGACCAGGAATCAAAACCTGTTTTTACTTTCTTTGCATATGTCTTTACATAGTAGTGATGATGACATGCGCATAAGAGTCCAATTCTCCTTTTGTCCAGCACAGTTGCCTGAATAGTATATTATTTTGGAAGCACTGTTGTTTGGCCATAGAAATTTAAATATATAGCTCCATATCGTATCACTGCTGGTTCTTGCAACATGCTCAGTCCACATGTACATGAGTCCAGTGCCTGCTTCACAGTCATATTTATACATGTTGTACACCTGTAGTTTTCATTTGTAAAGAGCACTCCGACAAACCAGTTGAGATGATCACAATATTGAATCAGTTTCTACTTAACCTCTCTAATAATGGCTGTTTTTATCCCTCACAGTAGGGTACAAAGTGATTCCAGTATAAAGTACTGATTGTCATCTCCCAATCAAGATAGACCTTTTTGGGATTCTCATAATTGCTTTAGTGACCTTGGTAGGTCAGAATGCTTTGAATGTGCTTGTGAACTCCTTCTGTCACTTCAGGTGGATATTTCTGATGCTTTTTATGGTGCCACCTCTGGTCTGTCTTTACATAATGGCATCCGTCCATCCTTGAGGGATGATGGTGTAGCATGCTTGGTTCAGAGTCTGCAGCGTCTGCTGTGGCTAAAAAGTCCCACTCAAGAGTGGCAGTCCCTACTGCAGTTTAGGCATGTGAAATTTGAGGGACTTTGAACAGAAGCCACTCTGTCTCTTCGTTTTGTTCTCTTCCCGATTTGTTCCTGTGTGCGTTCGTCCTCTGAGAGCTTGACGCCATTGCGCACAGTTACTCGCCACTTGACATGGTCATCTGCAATGCTTTCCCAGTGACTTGGATTGATTCTGGTCTTGGTCAGGTCTCTCTTGCAGACATCCTTGAAACGAAGATGCGGTCGTCCCACTTGCCTCACACCCTCCTAAAGTTCTCCGCACAGCAGTTGTTTCAGTATCCGTTCAGGATCCATGCACCTGACGTGTCCCAACCATCTTAGACGTCGATGACTCAGGAGTGCAAAGATGCTGGTTGTGCTTGCATGATGAAAGACTTTGGTGTTGGGTACTCTATCTCCCCAAGAGATCTGAAGGATCTTCAGGAGAAAGCGAAGATGGAAGCTGTTGAGTCGAGATTCTTGCCTAGAAAGAGTTGTCCATGTCTCACAGCTATAGAGAAGGGTGCTTATAACACAAGCGTTGTAGACTTTTAATTTAGTTTTTGTGGTAAGCAGTCCGTTGTTCCATACTCTGTTTTTCAATCTAGCCATGACAGACGATGCCTTTGCAATTCTGTTAGTAATTTCAGTGTCCATGGACAAGTTGCTACGTATTGTGGATTCCAAGTAGGTAAAGTTATCAACTACCTGGAGAGGATTGCCATCAATGCTGATGGATGGAAAGTTGGTAGTGCTCTGCGTCATGATCTTAGTCTTTTGAAGGTCGATGAGTAGACCAAATTTTTCAAAGGCATTTGATAATTTGTTGATTATATACTGCAGCTCATCTTCTGTGTTCAATACTAGAGCTGCATCGTACACATATAACAACTCACGGATATGAACTGTATTTACTTTGGTCTTGGCCTTGAGGCAAGCGATGTTGAAAAGATTTCCATCAGGTGTTGTATGTAGATACACTCCCTCCTCACAGAATTCAAAGGCAAATCTGAGCAGAAGGGAAAAGAAAATCCCAGATAATATAGGAGCTAACACACACCCCTGTTTCACACCGCTATTAACAGGGAATGCTTCTGCTGTTTTACCGTTGAAGCAGATTGTTGCTTGTGTTTTCTCATGGAAAGAGACAATTATCTGTAGTAGTTTAGGTGCGCATCCAATCTTCTGCAACAGTTCGAAAAGCCCATTTCTGCTCACTAAATCAAATGCTTTAACAAGGTCAATGAAAGCAATATAAAGTGGCCTCTGCTGCTCATGACATTTCTCTTGTACCTGTCTTAAGGAGAAGATCATATCTACGGTTGATCGGCCGGGCCTGAAGCCATACTGAGGTTCTGGATAGATTCTGGAAGCTAAGATTTGTAATCACATTAGGATGACTCTTGCATAAGCTTTCCCGGCTACACTTAGTAATGAAATGCCTCGGTCATTGTTACAGTTGTTTCTGTTCCCTTTCTGTTTATATAGAGTAACTATCCTCGAATTCTGCATACTCATTGGGACATAACCTTCTTCCCAGCTGGTTGTAATAAGTGAATATAAATGTTTGAGAAGAACAGACTTGTTATACTTAATAACCTCTGCAGGGATCCCATCTTCACCTGGGGCCTTTCCATTAGCAAGAGAATCTATTTCTCTACTAAGTTATTCCATAGTAGGCATTGCATCTAGTTCCTTCATAACTGGCATTTGTTTGATGGCGTCACATGCATCCTTGCTAACTTCATTCTAGGCTCCATACAACTTGAGGTAGTGTTCAACCCAGCATTCCATTTTTTTGCCTTCATCAGTAATGACTTCACTTGTCTTGGACTTCAGAGGAACTGTTTTTCTGACAGTTGGTCCAATTGCTTTCTTAATACCATCATACATTGCCTTAGCATCCCCAGAATTGGCTGCTTTCTGTATACCTGTACATAAATTCAGCCAGTAGTTTTTGCGCATCTCATGGATGTTTGCTGTGCCCTGTTCTTTGCTTCTCATAGGTGATATCGAGTTCTTTCATTTGGGTTTCTTTTGTAAGCAAGCAGGGCTTTCCGTTTAGCCTCAGTGACTGGTTCCATTTCTTCCAAAATTTGCTCATACTAGTCCTTATTTCTTTTTCCTTTTATTCCATAGGCCAATACTGCTGAGTTGTAGATTGCACCTGAGAGTTTTGCCCATTTCTTATCAACATTCCTTTCTGCTTGCACGTTTCCTGGGAAAGCACTTTCAAAATTACTGGCAAAATCCTGCTTTCTTTGTGTGTCATGAACATGATCTGTGTTGATACGGGAATGACCTCTCGGTTTAGCATGGTGACATATCTTAGGAGTGAGCCTCAATGTGCATGCCACCAGGGCGTGGTCAGTGTTACAATCAGCACTATGATAACTTCGTGTCAGTATCACATTTTTGAGACCAGTACGCCTAGCTATGACTAAGTCAAGTTGATGCCAGTGATGAGAGTGTGGGTGTCTCCAAGACACCTTGTGCTGATCCTTAAGATGGAAATATGTGTTTGTAATACAGAGGTCACAAAAGCAGCAAACTTCAAGCAGTCTCTGGCCATTTTCATTAATTTTTCCCACCCCATGATGTTCCAGGCAATTTGGCCATATGTCAATATCTGATCCAACTCTAGCATTTAAGTCCCCTAGAATACATAGTGTCTCGGTGCTAGGCACCTTGGCTATTCTGTCGCTGGGTAAATCATAAAACAGATCCTTCTCTTCCATGCTGGATGATAAGGTGCGAGTGTACACATTTAGGATGTTGACAGTGCCACTTGAGGAGCATATTTTCAAAGCAATAATTCTCTCTGTTCCACCGGATGGTGGCACAGTACAATCCAGGAGGGTGTTTTTAACAGCAATTCCTACATCATGAAGTCTTGGCTCGTCTTGAGACTTCCCCTGCCAGAAGAATGTGTAATTATCCTCCCTGATAGAGCCCACGTCCTGGAAGCCGCGTCTCCTGCAGTCCTGCGATGTCAACATTCAAACGATGGAGCTCTCTGTCAATTACGGCAGTCTTACGGTTGAAATCAACCTCTTGGGCATTGTCAATGTACCTTGGACACATGGCCCTAACATTCCAGGTGGCAATACGAAATAGTGATTTCTTTATTATTTCATTTTTGTTGTTGGTAGGTGTACTATACCAACCCACTTGTCAAAGATTACTTCTAAGCTCCACACACCCCGTGAAGCAGGCGGATAGTGGCGGGACAGCACCTTATTGTCCAGGGGCTGCCCAGCTTGAAGCGGATGGTAGCTGTCCAATGAGATGCAATGATGTCTACCACCGTCGGAAGTGGCTCCTGGCACTCGAGTCTTACACCAATCAGACAGAGCTTATAACTGGTAACTGCCTCTTCCCGTGTTGTGCTGAAGTTCTTGGACATCACTGAAGTGTCCTCTCCAGGGTGCTACAAGCCTGAGCGATAAATATGAAGACTCGTGAGTTGCCCAATCATCACGGTCTCCCTCTCGACCTAAATGATAATATCCAGAGGAAAGGCAAGCCAATACGTCTGGTATCACTTCGGTTGCAGGAGCTGCCGGAAGGGGACGTAGTGCGCCTTCCAACTGCCTTTGGGGGCCCACTCCAGATTTTCTTTCAGGGTTTTCTCCCTTAGCCATCATCCCTCCCGAGACTAACCACAAGGCAGTGGTGTGTTAAAGTAATTAGAGAAAGAAAAGGAATGGTAACTGAGGAGAGGGTAGGGAATAGGATATATAGGATATAGGATATAAGACAGGTCATTGTGAGGCACACTTTGTCTGGCTCCTCTGCTGAGACCTGCCCGGCTAGGTTTGACCTGCCAGTAGCTACGCTACCACCAATATAGCTCTCAGCTTCCTTGGAGCTCATAAATTCTCCCGCCCACATGGACAGTGCTATGATAAGGCGGTTCCTCATGGGAGTCATGTCTTTACAAACTCTTTAATACTACTGACTTTCTTTGCAACATTTTCCACTCTTCTTCTCAATTTGTGTAGCCTGTGAATGGAGAGAAAAGCATTTCTCTCCATTCACAGGCTTACAGATTTTGATATCTTCACCTTGCACCTTAACGGTGCAGATAGTTGTGATCTTCCAGGAAGGCTTACCCGATTTTTTCTCATAGGAGTGTTTAGCAGGTGCCATTTGAGATACACAAAGAGGAGTAGTTGTTTTGTGTATCAACATTCTCTAAGTCCCAGACTCCATGTAATATTGTGAAATCTGGTTCTGCTGTCTTCATCATCCATTTCTGATGGCAGGGACATGGATGTCCCATTTCTTTTGCAGCTAATTTCATTTTTATAGCATCATTGTGTAATTCTCACTCTTAAAAAGGAAAATAACATTTGTGTTATAACATGTTTATGAAAAAAAATCATGTTGCAAGTAATAACAATACTAATACAGTATTATTCTGTTCTGGCTCTCCTAATTAATAATGTTAATAATTGGTGTTGTTTCAGTAAAATGATATCGTTTTTAACGCTCTTCAACTGTGGTCAGTAGCCCTTCTCTCAATTCAGGCATTCGCTGCCATCATCAACACCTTCAATCCTTAACGGGTGAGATGGCCACCTCTCTAACAACAAATGCTGAGTCTCCTTCTTTGTGGAAGGAAAAAAATTAAAAATTATGAAGAGAATCAGCCCATGAACCTACAATGAAAAATAGTGCAATTTAACATCTATATTGTGACATTACTAGATCAATTTAACACTTTAACAGCTATTTAATGGAAAGCCATAATAACCCCTATAGCAGGCACCTAGAGATGTTCATAACCAGTGTAAAACTGTTCATGGTTAATAGGCTCCATATAGATATCTTGGAAATGTCCCATGGATCACAATTCCATTAATTTCCTAGTATTGAGAGCTTTCTCCACTGTCATGGTAACCCACATTGTCACATGCTTCAGTAAAGCATGCCACATAATTATATTTTGTTGTTGCTTACCTCTAATCACATGGATTTTGTCGATAATCTACATCTACAACACTCATCGCAAGAGGATTCGCTGTCAAAATGGTTGGCTTCTGTATCAGTCCTTAGTACATTTTTTTCATGCAAACAAGTCACACTGTTTCCTCTGTGAGTCATCATCTTGGCTGTGGCTTGCCATACTAAAGCAAAAAAATGATGTACTTTGTCTCAGTGCAATACGTAACAACAGAGTGTGTTAGCCTCTTCATATACTACCCTGCCAGTGGTTTTCCACCCTCTAGCAGATATGAAAAACACAGATATCTCAATTTCACTGATTGTATGGCTTACCAGCATCTAGCCTTGAGCACTATTGTATTTGAATCTAATTCACTCAATGAAGTATAATGTAATTACAGTTAGGCACAGAGACATCGGCAGTAGTATATACAACCCAGAAGTTCCATGTCTATTTCCATGACAACAAGTTTTTCCATCTAATGGACCTTGTAATCGAGCATTAATAACCATATTTGTCCCATGTAATATGGTACCAAAGCAGACACCTGAACAATAACAAAGATGGACTATATTTCTAGAAGCATACGAACATAAGATTTTTTATAAGTACCACCTCTAATGCTCTATTCAAACTTCCAGTAGACACAAAAGTAGCTCTAGCTACTAACAAGAATCACATCCTAGTGGTAGTGACTCAAAGGGCCCAACAGGTGTGGCTCAAACATTCACCGAGAGTGCATCACAACTTGTGCAGCATCACCAGTTATCATTTGCTAATGGAATGTCGATAGTCTCACTGAATCCAGAAGAATGTCAGATAGTTATTCCAAAGCAAATCTCTGTGGAAATTTGAATTATGGTCAGTATCTGTCATCCCTGGCACACTCACCTGGACAATTTGGAACTGTTTTTAAAGTATGTATGGTTGGTGGTGGCAGGCACAGTGTCTAGTTACCCATACATCACCAACATGCAGTCAGTTGCTACAGATCATATAATCTGAGGCCTAAGTAATTTTCTCATATTTGATGATGATGATGATGATGATGTTTAGTTTTTGGGGCACTCAACTGCATGTTCATCAGCACACATACAAAGTCCTAATTTTTACACAGTCCAATTTTTACATCATCCAATCTAACCACTGTTACAAATGATGATGAAATGATGAGGACAACCCAAACACCCAGTCCCCGGGCAGAGGAAATATCCAACCTGGCCAGGAAGTGCTCATGTTTGAGGTAAGCCTACTCACATACCACACAACACAAATAACCTGAAAATCCCAACAGAGATATTTTATGGTGGAAACCCATAAATGTTACTACACCTCCTCCACATTCAGTAATCTCCATCCTGCACCCAAAGACCTTGATTCTGGCAGCAGTAGAGAACACCCATGGCCAGATGATGTTCACTGCAGCCACCTGGGATAGTTGTCTGTGGCACCACCAAAACTATCTCTGTCTATGGTGGTTTTGCCAACTAACCACTAACAAATGAAGAACAACAACACCATCAAATAATATCCCATGAAAAATTTCACCAGACATCACAGATGATATGTGATACTGGACCAACAGCTTCACCACAACCAAGGACAGCACCCCATACAGGTGTCACCTTCAAGTAAAACAGTATTTCTCAGAAAGATTCTTTTAGGGAGATCCAGTGGAGGGTGGTCTATTGGCAGGTTCTGCCAATTACTGGTCTAACTACCCTGATATCTCCATGCCTATAAACACAGACTGTCAGAACAGTGCTCCAACACTGAACATCCACATACTTAGCACATTAATGATCTGTCGGAGTCACTATCAGTCAAGTTGATTCTAGGCCTATTTGCTTTCCGTTTGGGTGAGGGTTTTCATGTCAGGTAACGTTATTGACAATAATGCTGTATCACAGCTGCCACTAGACCTGGAGGTAACTAACAACAAGAGGCCATGAAATCACCATGGCTCGATCAGCCAACTTCATATTACTGGGACATGCATCCACTGACACCAACATATGACACCCAAATTGAACAGTAACCATAAGCTTGTTGCTATGCTCATGTGAAGTACTCACCAGTCTTCTACTATTAATGTCAACTCATGTCCACTATGGACTTTAAATAAAATATTCTATGGATTGTTACTGTGATTAGTGGTTTCAAACTTTGGTTTTGTTCATTGATTCTCTTCTGTGCCAGTTTAGTTGTCATTGCTAAGTACTCATGCCTTCAATACAGGAACTTGTAAACCTGTTCTTGATATTAACTACATTAATATTTGTGATTTAATACATATTAGCATGTCACTGACAAACCAGACTCCTCTTGCTCACCATAGTTAGGAGGTGGCAGCCCATAAGATGAACACTTACTGCTGTTATCTTGGTGTAAACTGCTATTAGTATTGAAAACATTGCACAAACAAATTCATCAGACACCATTACACATTTTCATTGGACACTGGACTATGATTTGTGTCTTTGTAACTGCTAAAGGCTGATCATTACACTTAATTTATATATGCCAAAGGACTTTTCTTTCTTCTCTTCAAACCACTACCAGTGAGGTTTTCCAGTGGAAGTAATGGGAGCACAAGCAGAATCTTGTACTGGTGTTGCCCACATTGGTGAAAACCAGCTGCAAGCTCTTCCATATTGGGGTCTAATAAAAATTAGGAGGATTATATTTAATTAGATTCAGTTCATAGATCTATGAGCAGTTTTTTTTCCTTTTCAATATTTATTAAAAATTTTTAATTGTTCCAGATAATTTAGAAGGTGCTTTGTGGTCTTTTGTAATCAAAGACACATAGAAGACTTAATTTTTTCCCTAACCATGTCAGATCCTGCATCATGGTACCAAATGGTAAGAAGGCAGTTTTTTCTGTACCTGCATACTGACACTCTTTGTGTATAGATGGGGCTTAGTCTCTAGAGAGATTTTGAGCCAAGTAGTCTCTTGTAGCCATGTACCTCCTTTAAACATGAAAATCCTAATCGTTTCCCTTCTGTTGGTAATGTATACTCAGTTTTCTTCCAATATTGTGTTTAGGAACGTAAAGACACAAACTGCTTCCTATTTGTCAAGTAGGACCTCACCAAATTATGAGCTATGCCTCGAATGACATAGTTCCACAGTTTTTCCTGCAATATGGTCGTATCAACACAGTCAAATGCTTTTTGTAAGTCTATAAAGATGCCACATACATGTTCTTTGTTATCTATTGCTTGAGTGACACCTTTGATTCAGTTGGATGCTGCTGTAATGGTTGATGATCCCTTGGCAAACCCATACTGCCCCTGAGAAATCACTTTTTTGCATACCAGGAAGTTCCATATTCTTATGTATATTACTTTTTCAAAGATTTTGGATATTCAGAAATGGGCCAAAAGTTTTCTACTCGATTTCTGTTTCCTTTTTTAAAAATAGGGACAACTCGAGCAATTTTCAATTCATCTGGAAATAGACCATCTTCCGTATGAGAGATGATAACTGTGGATAAAGGTGATGCAATTTCATGTAATCATTTCTTAAGAGTGTCCAGACTAAGACCATCATAGCCTGCTGCATGGGAATTCTTTACGTTAATCACTATTTTAATTAGTTCTTCTTTACTTGTTGGTGTCAAAAATATACTTCCTGACACTGGTGTTCCTCTGAATTTGTATTTATGATTTTTAACATGATTGTTTACGCTTGAGCCAAAAGAAGCAAGTAATTGTTAAATAGATCTGCTATCTTATTCTGCTCAGTTTCTATTGTGCCATTTATCAGCAAGTGGTTGCATGTTTCCTAGATTTACCTATTTCTCTATTTACTAGTGACCATGATGTTTCGGAGATATTATTTGAGTTCTGAATGGCAATTCCAAAATATTTCTGTTTTTCCAAAATTAGGAGGTCTACATAGTATTTCTGATACTTTTTGAACTCTTATTTTAATTTTTTATTGCTCAAGTAATTTAACATAGCATACTCATACCAGGCTTTTGAAATGTGGTGCTACAGAAGAATGCTGAAGATTAGATGGGTAGATCACATAACTAATGAGGAGGTATTGAATAGGATTGGGGAGAAGAGAAGTTAGTGGCACAACTTGACTAGAAGAAGGGATCGGTTGGTAGGACATGTTCTGAGGCATCAAGGAATCACCAATTTGGTATTGGAGGGCAGCGTGGAGGGTAGAAATTGTAGAGGGAGACCAAGAGATGAATACACTAAACAGGTACAGAAGGATGTAGGTTGCAGTAGGTACTGGGAGATGAAGAAGCTTGCAAAGGATAGAGCAGCATGGAGAGCTGCATCAAACCAGTATCAGGACTGAAGACCACAACAACAACATTAACAACAACCATCACAGATCCTCCACCATGCTTCAGAAGAAGAAGAACACAGTTTATAGTGGGCACACTCACTGGTGTTCTTTGTATGTTATCAGTTCCTAATGTCTCAAGTGTCAGATTCATTGAATAAAATTAAATGCTTCCATATGCCACTAGAGTAGGACCTGTGTGCTGGCAGAAACACCACAATAATTTTGCAAATATTTCCCATCATAAATCCATATTGCACAACCTGCTCTGTAGATAAATTTTGATCTCAGTACTCTCTTATATTTTACTTGTTATCTTGTTATTGATAGGAATCGTAATTTATGGCCTGTTTTTATTATGGTGCTCAGATTTCCCTCCACTAATGTGCTTAGCAGGTAAAGATTTATCATTCATTTGAGATATGTGATCACACCAGATACAAATAAAATTACATGCCTCTTATAGATTAGAGCTCAAAGTCATAAAAACATCAGCTGAGCAGACATCAACAATTTGTCCTTGACAGAGATCTGTAATGTTCCACATGAAGTAGATACAGGATGCAACTTCGAATTATCTTTCACAATTACTAGTCCATTTATGACTGACCTTTCAAACCTTACTGACAAATTTTGTATATTTTTAAATATATTCTCATGCCACTTTGCTTTTCTGCTTCTAAAAGGCTTCCTTGGTAGATTGACTGTGCTCTTTCCAAATGAGACTTGCAGTCAGGATATCACCCATATACACTGCTAGTTTGGACAGTAAATCATCTTTTAGTACCTGACACCATCCACTTATGAAGCCACAAATGCTAAAACAAAAACCAAAAGGCCAGTCTGCAAACTGGTAAAACACATCTTGTACATAAAAGCCATGTGCTTATGAGATCTGTGTGTCCACAGTGTACATGTCTTTCAATACTGAGAGAAGTTTTTCACTGTGGAGCATATTTTTACTGTTGTTGTTGTTGTTGTTGTTGTCTTCAGTTCTGAGACTGGTTTGATGCAGCTCTTCATGCTACTCTATCCTGTGCAAGCTTCTTCATCTCCCAGTACTTACTGCAACCTACATCCTTCTGAATCTGTTTAGTGTATTCATCTCTTGGTCTCCCTCTACGATTTTTACCCTCCACGCTGTCCTCCAATGCTAAATTTGTGATCCCCTGATGCCTCAGAACATGTCCTACCAACCGGTCCCTTCTTCTTGTCAATTTGTGCCACAAACTCCTCTTCTCCCCAATTCTATTCAATACCTCCTCATTAGTTATGTGATCTACCCATCTAATCTTCAGCATTCTTCTATAGCACCACATTTCGAAAGCTTCTATTCTCTTCTTGTCCAAACTATTGTCGTCCATGTTTCACTTCCATACATGGCTACACTCCATACAAATACTTTCAGAAACAACTTCCCGACACTTAAATCTATACTCGATGTTAACAAATCTATCTTCTTCAGAAACACTTTCCTTGCCATTGCCAGTCTACATTTTATATCCTCTCTACTTTCACCATCATCAGTTATTTTACTCCCCAAATAGCAAAACTGCTTTACTACTTTAAGTGTCTCATTTCCTAATCTAATTCCCTCAGCATCACCCAACTCAATTCGACTACATTCCATGATCCTCGTTTTGATTTTGTTGATGTTCATCTTATATCCCCCTTTCAAGACACTGTCCATTCTATTCAACTGCTCTTCCAAGTCCTTTGCTGTCTCTGACAGAATTAAAATGTCATCGGTGAACCTCAAAGTTTTTATTTCTTCTCCATGGACTTTAATACCTACTCCGAGTTTTTCTTTTGTTTTCTTTACTGCTTGCTCAATATACAGATTGAATAACATTGGGGAGAGGCTACAACCCTGTCTCACTCCCTTCCCAACCTCTGCTTCCCTTTCATGCCCCTCGACTCTTATAACTGCCATCTGGTTTCTGTACAAATTGTAAATAGCCTTTCGGTCCCTGTATTTTACCCCTGCCACCTTTAGAATTTGAAAGAGAGTATTCCAGTCAACGTTGTCAAAAGCTTTCTCTAAGTCTACAAATGCTAGAAACGTAGGTTTGCCTTTCCTTAATCTAGCTTCTAAGATAAGTCGTAGGGTCAGTATTGCCTCACATGTTCCAACATTTCTGTGGAATCCAAACCGATCTTCGCCGAGGTTGGCTTCTACCAGTTTTTCCATTCATCTGTAAAGAATTCGCATTAGTATTTTGCAGCTGTGACTTATAAAACTGATAGTTCGGTAATTTTCACATCTGTCAACACCTGCTTTCTTTGGGACTGGAATTATTATATTCTTCTTGAAGTCTGAGGGTATTTCGCCTGTCTCATATATCTTGCTCACCAGATGGTAGAGTTTGGTCAGGACTGGCTCTCCCAAGGCCGTCAGTAGTTCTAATTATTTTTACTAGTCAACATTAAACCATAGAGCTGCTCTCAGTCTGTGACTTTTTTTTCTAATGCAAGATCAAAGACTTCCTCCCTTCCCTTACATAATTTCACTGCATCCAGGTATATGGACTATAGCTCTGCAGATGACGGTGGGCCAAATTTCAATGGAACACTTATCGTGGACTAGCATTCAACTTTCTTGAAGCGTTTCATTACATTACAGAAATCACCTTGCTAGGCTATCTTCTGCCTACATAATGAGATAAGTCTGTACTAAGAACTACTCATTGATTACAGTGTTAAAATGTGCACAAAGCCACAATAGTTCCCTTTATTTGTTGTGCATATGATATGTGTGGCCCATTTGCTCACACTTACAGATTTGACAACACAGAGATTCTGGAGTTACTCTGACTCCTTTTTTACTATTGGTTCAAGAGAAATTAGTACAAAGACTATTCCAAAAGGCTGAGTATTTGCTGTTGGTTTAAATGTAATATGGGCTTTGAAATCATTGGAACATCCAAGGTAGATCTCAAAGGTCTTCACAAAGTTCCTCCAAATTGAGAAAATGAATATCTTATACCACATTACACCTTAAAGTACTGGATACTTTTTATCACTTGCTTTTGACTGGCTTTTGCCCTGAGCATAAGCCTGAGTGGTATTCTTTCCTTGTTAGGAGAAGTTATACAGTTGTCGGCTAGTGACAGTGGTGGTAAACCTGTTTTTTATCGTGTTAAATAACGTTACTGTTGGACATGTGTCTACTTGAAATGATAATAGCTGTTTACTGATGTAACTGAAATTTCATATGGTGTACAACAGTGTAGTACAAAATTTTATATATTGATGAAAAATTTCAAATTTTGTATTTTGTTTGAGGCATATTAGAAAACATTGAATCTGTTTGTAGTAGAAAGCTACTTAATTAAATTTTCTTCATTGTTGCAGTGGTGATTGTTTATGATCTTCCTTCACTACTTTGCATTCCATGAAGGAACATAAATGTAGCACACTTATTAATGAAATGACGTATGCTACGCACTGGTTTCATCTTCACTTTACTGCCGAAGCTACTTAATTGATTTTGACAAGCTTTTAATGCAGACAGATTGCAGAGTACACTGAAATGAAGATTCAACAAACACTAACTGACTTGGCAGGCTTTGCAAACTTACCATAAATAAAGTTAATCAATCCTGACCTTTAGCTATATTTAAACATACTTTATTTTGGTTAGAGACAGCTGCAATGCTGGTAGATTGCATTACATAAACCAATGTTTGCATTCATGCTAAATAAAGCACTGCATGCAAGAAGGCAACTGTGGTTCATGAGCAAGAAGGCAACTGCTGTTCAGAGTGGTTTATTAATTGTTTAAAATGCTTGCTGCTCCAATACCAAGTCCACACTCAATTCTTTAGTTAGTGTGGTGCATGCCTGGGGCATGTTTGCTGCAGCTGCCAGTCTCAGCTCTTGTCTGATGTGCCAAGTATCTACAGTACATTTATGTAATCTGCACATTAGCACTATTTCTAGTTGTGGTTATTGGTAATACTTGATGTAGTAAAGGGGACTGTAATTTTAAGGAATTGTGTCATATCTCCTCCATTTGTCTCATACTGCATGAGTCTATTATGAATAAAGGAACCCATATATGTTGTCTGAGATTATTGGCATCTAAAGAAATATTTATGTCTTAATTTCTGTCAATCTGTTGGTAATGATAGTATGCTGCTAGTGACACACACATTTATACAAACGACAATGTTTCTGGGTCTGCCACTGGGGCTAGCATATGTAGTGAATTAAACACCTCTTGTCCAGTCCACAACAAAAAGCAGGCTATTTGACTGACACTGTCTCATACCTCACAAACTGGAAAATTCTGTTGCAGTGGCAGTGCAATGGATAATACCTAAGCTAAAGGAGATTTCTGCATTTATAAGATGTAGCTCAGGAATATCTACTCTTCTATCAACTACACTATCCAGTCACATTAATGTTACACCCTGTGAAAAGCCCGAATAACCACCTTTTCAAGTGTGGCCATCTGTGAAACATGCTGCAACAGAGTCAATGAGGTTTTGGAAGGTACTGATAAGAATGTGGAGCCATGCAGACTCCAGCACTGCTGGCAACTCTACTAAGTTTCTTAGTTGAGGATCCACAGTGCAAACAGCCTGATCAACATGGTCCTACAAATTTTCAATTGTGTTTAAATTTGGTGTACTCTTCATACCAGGCACATACACTGATGAGCCAAAGAATTATGACCATATACTTAATAGCTTGTTTGTCCATATTTGGAATGAAATACATTACTGATTCTGTGTATCAGGGATCTAACACTTTGTTGGTAGGTTTGTGATGATATGTGGTATTAGATGTCTCTTCACAGGTCATCTAATTCGCATTAATAATGGGCCGATTGTCTGCGTACACAGTGATGCAGCTGATAACATCACAGATTGGTTCCACAGAACTTACATCAGGCAAATTTGGTTGATGATACATCAACATGAGTTCACTCTAACGCTCCTAAAACCATGTAGCATTGCTCTGGCTCTGAGAAATGGACAGTTGTACTGCTGAAAGACGACATCACCGTCAGGGAAGACATCAAGCATAAAGGGATCCAGGTGATTTGCAGCTGTCAGCATGTCTTTGATTCCTACCACAGGTCCCATGCTAGCTCAGAATAATGTCTCCCATAGCATAATACTATTCCCACCAGCTTGCATTTGTGGCTTGCGGCATGTTTAGATCCACCTTTCACTTTGACGATGGTGTTTTTGGAGATGACGAGTTGCCTAGTGTAGCAAACATGTGATTCACCCAAAGAGCTCACACATTTCCATTGATCAACAGTTCAATCCCTACGGTCCCATGGCCACTGGTTTCGTAATTGATGATGTCACTGGCTCAACAAGTGAATGCATAGGGATTGTCTGCTGTTGAACTCCATATTTAACAATGTATGATGAACAATGTGCTCCAAAACACTTGTGTGCACACCAGCATTGTGCTCTTTTGGCAGAGGTGCCACAGATCATCATGTATGCTATTACACAGAGCAGACAAGCCTCCAAACCCCACATTTTGTGGAAGTCATGGACATCCTACCATTTTTTGCCTAGTGGTAGTTTCACTGTCCTTCTGCCTCTTTCCATAGATTCTCACAACAGTACCACGTGAACATTTTACCAGCTTTGATGTTTTCAAGATACTTGTTCACAGGCTATGCATAATAATAATCTGCCATTTTTCAAAGTCGCTTATCTAAGTGAGTTCCCCCATTTGCAGCCAATACCTTCACTAGGGTGATTGCCCATTCATGTCTTCTCCACTTATGAACTTTTGTTTCTGCATCACATGCCTGCAATGCCATCAGATGGCATCAGATATCATGGTGGGCAGCGGTCATAACGTTTTGGCTGCTCAGTGTACACTGCAAGCTGTGTGACACATTGCATTGTCCTGCTGGTAGATTCCATCATTCTTAGGGAAAAAGAAACTGCATGTAGGGATGGACATCCCAAAGGATACATGCATCTATTGTGCCTTCCTTAATGATGAAATCACCCAGGGAATGCCACAAAAACATTTCGTAGACCATAACACTCTCTCCTTCAGCTTGGATCCATCCTATGATTGTTGGAGGGTGTTTGCTTTCAGACTTTTAATGTTGTACACGTCAGTGACCATCTGTCTGATGGTACACAAAACGTAATTCTTCTGAAACGGCCATTTGTTGCCACTTAGTAGACATCCAGCTGTGGTACTGGTGTGTCAATTCTAGCTTTCTTTTCTGATATACAGCAGTCAGTGTGGGTGCATAAACTGGGAGCCTTTTTGCAGAGGCCCACATCAAAAATATTCAATGAATGGTCTTTGAAGAGACACTGTTGGTAGCAACTTGGTTCATCTGAGTAGTTTGCTGCTCAGATGTTGCATGTCTGTTTACCCATACATGTCTCTGCAGCCATCATTCACCCTGTTCACCTATGGCCCATGTTGTGCCACAGCTGCCTTGGAACCAGTTTTGCATAGCACCATTTTGCCATGCTGGTGTACTCCAATGTCTGCAGCATGCAAACAGTTTACAAACTTGCCATTTGGCCATTTGGTATGAAAACCAATGATCTTGACCTTTTGGATGTCATATAAATTGTTACATTTCCACATTACTACACTGAGTTCACTGTTTTCCACATCCCCCACCATTCTTTATATACCCTCCACTGCTTGTGCTTGCACCTGCCACCTGTGGGTGGTTATTGCTTATTGATGTCAAATATGGGAGGTAGCCATATTAATGTGAATGGACCATGTATTTGTTCTTTTATTCTTGTTGTTCTTGCTGTGGCTCTTGTAGCTGCTTCAGTTGCTGTTCCTGCAATGACTACAAGTCCGTAAAATACCAGCATCTGCACTGTTATTGGTCAGTCCACATATAGCGTCTGATGCATTTCATCACCAAGTAGTTATTTACCTTGGCTCATGATTCTCTTTAAACAGATGAAAGCCATTGCAGGCTAGAATATCACAACAAATTTTAACGTGTTCATTCAGTTACCAGGCCAAAGTAAGGGTCTGTAAACCATTGCAGAGCAGGTTGTTAGTAGCATGGTCACAGTCACTCCAAATAACATCCACAAATGTAGCCTAGGTAGTTCAGTGCCATAATCCATAGAGTAGTCTGGCAGGCAGCTTGAGTAAGCAGTGTGAGTGAGTGCTGAACATCATGTGAAGTGATCACTCTCTAATGGGAACTTTTAACAGTGTCATGATGTCACAGTGACACCAACTATTGCTATGGCTTACGCTTCCAGGGTCAGCAAAGATCTGCCTTCTGGTGAGAGAGTGTCTCTAGCTCTGGTGAGACATTGATATCATTATGCAACAGTATTATTGTACTGATTTTATAATGGAGTCAGAGTGGTGAACAAGGATTCTGCTTGTTGGCCAGTGCTGGCCAGTAGTTGGAGGAAGGCAGGCCTTGTCTGGTATCTGTTGGTCATCCATTTTTGTATTATAGGGGATTCAGAATTATGATTGTGTTATTACAACTGTTGATTATGATGAAAGATGAGCTGACTCTGTCTTCAAACATTTTGGTACCATCAGTGGCGAATGAAAACACCCTGCTTTCATATATGCATGCAGATATGTGAGCTCATGTCGTAAGTAATATTTTTGTGACAGTGGGCCATGGGCTTGTTGGGTAGGATATGGCAATTGAAACAAAATAAAAACCTAAGTACATGCAACTGATCTACAGCCTGTCACAATTAATGGAGATGAAATGATATGTTGCAAAGAAGATTGTTAAGTCTTCTTCAGCCACAGAAACGCAGTTGATAGTAACATTTTTCTTCTTTGGACAATTCGTTGCATTTTTAATTAGATACTGCATAGAACAGAATGGTAATAAGATGCTGACTATAACTGTGGTTGCATTTAGAGGACCTTGAAAAGTCTGAGGAAGGCAGTTGTGGGAAGTTATCAGAAACCATAATATGGCGTTTTCTCTTAATGGAAAATATATTTCTCACACCAAAGATTGTAATGCTATTAGTCATGGCAGTCATCTGAACTACATACAGAAAATATGAGATGGCTTCCACTACTAGTAACCATATAGTTCCCTTGAATGAGTGTGCACGTGCTCCCAAGGGTGGTCACATCTGAGCCAGGGGGAAATATGTGGCACAGGGCAGACAGAGTCTGAGCACATGCATGTAGGCTTGCACCATTTTTTGAGTCTCAGTGTCACTGCCTGTCCAACAAACATGACGTCATGCTCTCATGTGTATAATTCCCCTATGTAACCTTCGCAATAATTGGAGTACGAATGGCTGGGATCTAGGCAGGGCAATAATCCTACAGTTGTCATACTCCATAACCAACAACATTATGAAACTAGTTGCAATGACCATACGTTCTAGTGGGAAGTGTGTTATAAAAGATGGCAGTAATTGTTTTGGCAGGTGAACTGGCAACCCATACTTAACTGATGATGCCTACTCTGGAGAGTAGCATGGTTACCCCTGTACATGGGTCTATATTGTCAGTAGTAAAAGGGAATTCCACTATAATAAAATACACATTGTTATTTATTTGTATGTGCATTGCCTTTTGTGGGCAAGTGCTCTACCAGCTAAATATGACTCATTATCTATCATCTCAGCTTTACTTCCACCACTACCTCATCTGTACCTTCCAAACTTCTCAGAAGTTCTCTGGCAAAACTTGCAGGGCAAGCAGGTCTGGAAGAGAAAGGATGTTGTGGAGACATGCCTTAGCCAAAGTTTGTGCATGTTTCCAGAAGTTTGGAATGTAGGAGATGAGGTCCTGGCAGAAGTAAAAATCTGATTATGGGTCATGAGTCATGCTTGGGTTTCTCAGTCAGTCAAGCACTTGCCTGTGAAATGCAAAAGTCCTGAGTTTAAGGCTCGGTTCAGCTCACAGCCTTAATCTGCCAGGAGGTTTCATATCAGCACACACTCCACTGCACAATGAAAAATCATTCTGGAAACATCCTCCAAACTGTGGCTAAGCCATGTCTCCACAATATCCTTTCTTCCAGGAGTGCCAGTTCTGCAAGTTTCACAGAATTTCAGCGATGTTAGGAAAGTAGGAGGTGAGGAAGCAGCTGCGTTAAAACTGTGATGAATGGTTGTGAGTCATGATTGGGTGGCTCAGCTAGCAGAGCACCTCCTGCAAAATGCAAAGGTCTCATGATTGAGTCTTGCTCCACCATATAGTTTTAATCTGTCAGGAAGTTTCATTTTTGAACTTTTTACGCACATTTTGATAACTTAGATAAGGCCTAAACATGCCTGGCATATATTTGGTTTTGTATTAGCTTTGGACCTTTTTCTGTGAAGGAATTTGAGTTGGTTAGATATAAAATGGTAACTATAGAGTTTAAATGACAGAATAATTTGAAAGATTTATTAACTTAAACAGAGGTATGTATGAAACAGACAATAGAGGGCTAACAGTTTTGAAAGTACATGACTTGAAGAGTGTTTATACAGCTATAAAATATGATTAATTGTGATGGGAAAATAAAATGGCGTGGGATTTTTGAAGAAAAAATCCGATTTATAGCATAATGTGACTGACATGCCTCTCATGAACACATGTCCAAAACAAATAATAGTTAACACAGTCAGAGAGTGGTAAGATATCAGTTTAGTGGTACTACATTGCACTGTAAATTATTACTCATTTAATTCAGACAATTGTGATTTCAGCCCAAGTGCAGGTTTAAATGTCTCCGAATGTCCAACCAGCCTAAATGATCAAGCAAGTTACATACCAGTGTAACAACTGACAGGTTAGCAATGAATGCTGTTTTTATACATACATATCTACAGAAAAAACGTTTCTGAAGGCTGCTGTAAATTAATTTTAATATTTACTATTTATTCAGAGAATGCCTGATATTTATGTTAACATAGGCATACTTTTGAGGCATTAACAAGCCAGTAAGTACAGCACCAGAAGATTGGCATGAGGATGAAGTGTCATCTCTAAATGGTGATCAGTTATTAAAATGAATTAAAGAAATTAATTCTAAGCTACACAAGTTACTATTTGCCCAAAAACTTAAGTTCCCATGACCAAATGATTACATATACTGACTCAGAAAGAATTCCTCTTTGGTGTGGTAAATGACAACTTGCTGTAACTGTGTAAAATATAGTTGATACACATTATTAGGAGAAACAAACCTGCATTGTTCGGATATAGTGTTACTAATGTACTTCATGGCACAGTCACATTGATTAAGTATCAGGGGGTACATTTGCTAAGTGATATGATCTGGTACAACCATATAAGGTCAGTTGTAGGATAGATGAATGGTTGACTCCAGTTTACTGGGAGAATTCTAGGAATGTGTAGCTCATCTACAAAGGAAACAACATATAGAACACTCATGCAACTCTTTCTTGAGTTCTGCTTAAGCATTTGGGATCCCCACTAGGTAAGATTAAAGGATGATATTGAAGCAATTCTGAGAAACACTGGTAGATTTGTTACTGGTAGGATTGTTTAACACATGGGCATTACGGAAATTCTCTGTGTACTCGAACAGGAAGCCCTGAAGGGAAAACAATGCTGTTTTCATGAAAAATTATTGAAGAAAGTTTGGAGGAACACTATTTGTGACTGACTGCACATCATGCACAAGGACCAAAAAAAGAAGCTAGGAGAAATTAGGACACATTCTGAAGCATATATACATTCTTTTTGTCTGTTCCATTTGTGAGCATAGCAGGAAAGGAATGACTAGTAGAGATCAGAAACAGAGTGAATATGAATCTAATCTTTGGGTTGTATGTTTCACAGATCAAGACACAGCTGTTACATCAGTGTTAACAGGCTTCCTTTGTTCATCCTATATCCTACTGTAGTCACTCAGTGACGACTCTTTCCTGTACACTACAACATCAGCTAACAGTCACACATTGCCTGCTCACCTTATCTGTCAGATCATACTTCCCTGGGGCATTCCAGGTTACGTGCTTGTCTCTGATGAATACTCACTGTCCAAGACCAAGTACCTTGTTCTGCTACTTAAAAAGTCTTCAAGCCACTAACATACCTGAGAACTGATCCCATATGCTTGGACCTTTGTTAATAATCAGTAGTGGAGCACTGTGTCAAATACTTTCCAGAAACCCAGGAATTTGGAATCCTCTTACTGCCCTTCATCCATGGTTCACAGAATATTGTGTGAGAAAAGGGCAGGGTAATTTTAGTGAGACGGATACATTCAAAATCCATGCAGATTTGTGGGTAGAGGGTTTTCTCTCTCAGGAAATTTATTACATTCAGAGTTAGAATAAGCTCCAGAATTCTGCAGCAAACTATTGTTAAGGAAATTGTCTCTAATATAGTTGGTTCATAATTATGTCCTGCTCATGTATGTAATCACCTCTACTTTTTTCCATTGCCTGAGACTTTGTGATAGATAAGATGTTCATGATAAACACAAGCTAAGTAAGGAATCAATGTTGAAGTGTACTCTCTTGTGAAAGCAAATTGAATTTAATATCACCCTATATTAGTACGAGAGATGCAGTTCAGCAGCTACAGATAAAATTACATTCAGGGTATATAGTCACAAGGTTTGTGCAACCAAATGCTAGTCTTAGCCAAGTAACAGAAAATAAATGTGTGCCTTAGGGAGTTTGGCAAGTGAATTCACAAACATGCAGAGTGAATTCTCTGGGGCCATTGGGGTCAGGTGAGACAAATGTACTTCAGTTAAATTAAAAAATCAGACTGCATTCAAGAAAATAAAAATGTGCACACTTTCACTTCATCACATAAGAGTAGAGTGAAACAGGAAATTAGTGTGATTCATGCGAATATTAGGGAGGTAGGAAATAAAATAAATGAGTTGATAGTTTGTTTCAAAGATCTCAGCATTTGGTAAGAAAATGATATCATTTGTCTCTCTGAACACAATGTAACCACTGGGATAGAGATATTTGTAGTAGGTGGCTACATGTTACCTGCCTATTCATGTCGATTGTCTATGGAGAAAGGAGGAGTTTCACAAAAATGCTTGTAAATTCAAAAGCACAGAAATAATTGAACTTTCTGTAGACAATGGTATAGCAGCAAGTGCTCGTCAGTTAATACTGAACAATATAATAACAATATTATTGTTACAGTATACAGGTGACCACAGGGTAATTTGTACAGTTTCATAAAAAATTGAGATATCCTAACGCACTGTCTGTCAGACTGAAAGATGGAATTATTGATTTGTAGTGAGTTTAATGCAAATCTCTTAAAGGAATCTTACAGGTTTGATGTTATTAAACTAAGACAGTTTACTGTCACATCTAAGTTTACCTACTTGCATGGCTCATGATAATAGTACACTGACAGATAATGTATTCAGACAATGAGCTGAAGTTAAAGAAACACAAATCTTCCCTGTGATAGATACATTACATAACGTAGCTACATTAAAGTCCATAAAAACTCAATGGAGGCAGTAAAGATGACCAATGACAAACCAATGAAGATTTTAAGGAAAAACATAAGAACATATTGACTGGAGTGAAGCTTACAAAGAGCCTAATACCAGCTCCAAATTCAATGTTCATCTTATTAAGTTTTTAACCATTTTTAAAATCATTCTCCTGTGAAAGTAAATAAATCAAAGAAACTTTGGGTCACTAAAACTATTAAACTATGTTCAGAATGAAAAAGAGAAATCTAGAAAGTCATAGAAAACAGCCAAACTGGTAAGGATCTGATTCTGATACTTTATTAAGCATTTTGTATAAATGCATGCTATAATTGTATGTAATCTGGAGTACAGAATTTTTATTCCTTACAAAATTCACATTAACTTCTAGAAATGAGTGTATAATCAAAGCTTTGACTTTTTCCTTGTGCCTTTGTCCTGCATGTGCACGGGATTGGCATGGTTATTAGCAGATTGGGCAAGTTTATTTTAGGGTATTCCTGGATACTCTTTCTGTTGCCATCCACTGAGATGGAATTAATGTATCTTAACTGTCTGTGTCTAGTGCTATTCACATGAAAATGAATGAAAATTTTCCAAATATTTATGACTCACATAACTGAGGTGGGACTTATCTACTGGGATGTGGAAAATTGCCTAAAAATCACTTCCAGACTGACCAGCACACTGACACTCATTGTTAAACCTCCAGATCAGCTCTATCCAGGACCAGTGCACCACTCATCCTCGAAGCAGTGCTTTAACATGCTCAGATTTCCTGATAGGTAGTGGATAACCAGATCTCTTGGATACAGTAAGTTATTTGTGTCACCTATAAAATTTAATTGTTGTGTCTCGACATGTAATGAAACTAACCAACTCTTTAATATAATAAATGACAGGTGGCCATTCTGGTATCTTTTTAGCCATTTTCTAGTTATACCAAATTAGTTAAGCACCTTTACCTCACAGTACATTGCGATTTTGTGTTATTCAGTTGTCCTGTGTTTTGTGTCATTGTTTCAGAAATGCAATCAGCCTATGGTTCAATAAAATGTAATTTATGATATTATGCATTCCTAGAAACAAGTGTTGTACACAAAGACTGAGTCAGTCAGTATATGGAAAACAAAATTTAAATAATGTGTAGACACTTGTGTGAGTGAGTCTGTGCAAATGTCAGAATGTACATTTATAAATTTTGTTTAGCCCACTGATACCAAAACATAGACCCAATGTTAGTAGTTAGTGCTCAAATCATGTAAATTCATGTATTTGTCTCGAAACTTTGTATGTAGGCTTTCGCAGGACCTTCAAGTACTACCAGTTCTGGTAATCCTGCTTGACACTAACCCATGAATCGAACAAACTTTTCACTATTCATGCTGCCTTTCTTTTTGCACGTTTGATATAATGCCTGATGTGGATCCCAGTCACTTGAGTAATATCGTAGGATGGATCATTCAAGTATTCTATAAGCAGTCTCCTTTGTAGATTGAATGCATTTTCCAAGAATACTATGAATAAATTTTTGATGGTGTACAGTAACCAGCATTTTAGGGTGGCTACTGTACATCATCAACAATTTGTGTAACATAGGAGCCATGATCTCTAACGCAGTGGTGGATATATATGGGGCCGCGCAGGGCACGTGGCCCCCCCCTCCCCCCCCCCCCCCCCCCCCCAATTGCGGAGGCAACCACATTGCCACCCATGCCAGTCAGCCCACATGCTATTCATTCATTTCTTTCGTCAGTCGACTCGACTGAGTCGAGTAGTTGTACTTTCCTATGTAGCACGCGCATCCATGCCATCATATTTTATACGTTTCTCTCTGGCACATAGATAGCTAACATATACTGATTCTGTTATGCAAGTGTTGTCTGTTTGTCCTTGATCTGACTATCCTACTTTGTACATGCTGTACAAAATATTTGCTTGTCTAGCTGCATCTATTGCTACAGTAGAAAGAAGTTTTTAAACACTGTGGCATACAAATACATGGCTGAGATTGACAACGAGGGAGAATCAACTTAATGGCTTAGCTCTGTTGAACACTCAACCTGACATTGATTGTCCTATTGATGATGTAATTATCCAATTTGCCAGGAAGAATAGGAGCATAGAATTCATCATTTAAGGAAGAGAACCACAATTGTAACTATTTTATATCATAAGATGCCATTGTCTTGTATATGTGTATAATCATTTAAAAAAATGCTTTCTTAAACTTTGCATGTGACTTGATTATTTTTTATTGCAGTAAAAGTAGCCTAAAGGTATCTTTAGCGCACCCTCCTTGATGTTTTTCTGCATCTGCCACTGCTCTAACCATCTCCTTATGTGACAAAATTGCATTATCCTATTACTGAACTGAAGTCAGCTTTCAGGTACAACTAAGGCTGAAACTATCTCCATAGATTGTAACAGTCAGGTACCTGAATGAGTTGACTATTTCCAGTTGTAACTCATTGATATTTTAGTCAATGGATACAACGTTTTTGCATGTTTTGAAGGGCACAGTTTTACATTTACGATCGTTTAAAACACGTTGCCAGACTCTGCACCATTTTGAAATCTTATCAGGAACTGTCTGGACATTTATGCAAGCCGGCCAGTGTGGTCGTGTAGTTCTAGGCTCGTCAGTCTGGAACTGCGTGACCGCTACAGTCGCAGGTTCGAATCCTGCCTCGGGCATGGATGTGTGTGATGTCCTTAGGTTAGTTACGTTTAAGTAGTTCTAAGATCTAGGGGACTGATGAGCACAGATGTTGAGTCCCATAGTGCTCAGAGGTGTCCCGACTTCAGGGCACTACTATCAGTTCTAAATGTAGTCCACATTCACTTCCAAGTTTCTCGAGCACATGAAAAGTTACAAAATGAGTTTCTTAGCTCCTTGATTGTGATAACCAGTAAAGTTAGAATATAGTGAGCCAGGACGCCGCAGTCAGCCAGTGATGTAGAGAGACTCCCCAGCACATTCTCGAACTGTACATTTCGAAAACACTCAATCGTGCGCTGCCACTGTTATGTTATTACCGACACGCATCACCACTCTCGTCAAATGGCCGATTGCAAGTTAGCTTGTTGCGCCACACAGTACTTCCATTCCACGGCAGAGGACATCTTTTGAACCTGTTTTGCTTTAGTTTCGTGCGCTTTCGTTTGTAATGAGAAACAAAACGCGAAAAACAGGTGCCTTTTATATGTGTGCAGAATGCCTTGTCAACGTTCTCAGTCCGTTGTCTGTAGAAATACTACGTTTTAAGTAATGCGCCGAATATGCATCTGTTTCGAAACACAGTGAATATAAACAGATGAATGAAGTTACATGATGGATATATTAAGTAACTAAATCAACAAGCCTAAAAAACGACAGTCTTACCTTTTAAAGTTTCATTAACATTCTTAAGAAACGCAAGGCATATAATACATTACTGTGCATTTCTTTCTTCCTATGTAACTTTTTAGGATCTTTTGTTAACGATTGATTGTAGACTTGCTTATGAATCATAGATGTCAGGAAGACTGCTGAAAAAATTTTGTTTCTTTTCATATTGCATGTGTTTCCTTGCACATGTATTGCATGTGTTCTTATTAAGTTTTTGCTCTTCCTAGGCATTCATACCTCGACTGACGCAACAAATTTCATTGGTTTGAGCTGAGTACCAAGTGCTGGCTGCATATATAATTATTCCAATCTTGTATTAGTCCGTCTCTCGCATTCGCCTCTATGTCAATCTCTTCCTTTACCTCCTCTCTCATCATCTTCTTCATCCCCTACCTCTATCCAATTCCCCCACCCCCTCCAGCCACTCTCAGCGCATCTATTCCTGCCATTCTGTACCTCCTCCTCAACCCTACCTCTGTCCAAGTCCGCCCTCGGTAGCTGAGTGGTCAGCGCGACAGACTGTCAATCCTAAGGGCCCGGGTTCGATTCCCGGCTGGGTCGGAGATTTTCTCTGCTCAGGGACTGGGTGTTGTGTTGTCCTAATCATCATCATTTCATCCCCATCGACGCGCAGGTCGCCGAAGTGGCGTCAAATCGAAAGACCTGCACCAGGCGAATGGTCTACCCGACGGGAGGCCCTAGCCACACGACATTTCATTTCATTTCATCAGCTACGTCTTCCTCTGTCCGTCTTCTCCCGCCCGTCTGACTCCATCTCCTCTTCCTCGTTTTTGTCCATCCCCCCTCTCTGTCCACGTTCTCCTCCCCATCTCTCTGTCCATCTCCGCCTCCCCATCTTGCTGTTTATCTCCTCTTCTTTCCATTCTTTGCCCATCTCCTCCCCCTCTCCCTGTCCATCTTCTCTCGCCCCTGTGTCTGTCCATCTCCTCCTTCCCCCTTTCTGTCTGGTCACCTCGTCCTCCCACCTACTCTCTCCATGTTATAACTACCAACACAACACAAGGCTGATGGTTCTTACCCCCACAGTATTTCTCTACAGATCATTGCTAATATGTGGTTGAAATTGTTCCACAGCTTTAAGACGAGTGTTTTACCACTGACTTTTCCTGTGTACACACATGTCAAGTATATTTCACACATATTTCACATGTGTTGTTACACATATTTCACCTGTCTCTCTAGCGAATTTCACCCTACAGTTTCATTTCCACACAACTCTGTGTTTATGACGTTATATATCCTGGACTGTGAGTCATACAATGATGTAATTTTGCAGGTAAGTCCAGTGGTACATGTGGATACTGTTTGAGAAACGTGTTGTGACTAGAGTTACTTGTAAAGAAGTAACAAATTAAACCGTCATGCATGATGCCGCAGTTTTTCACGCATCTCAGTGTTTATGACGTCGTATGTCCTGAAGTGTCACTCGTACAATGACACAATTTTTGTCGTACATTAAGTTGCACACGTAAATACTGTCTGCAAAATGTGTTGCGAATGCAGTTAGTAATAAAGAAGTAAGAACTTAAAACGTCATGCCTCATGCGGCAGTTTTTATACGTGAACGGCGAAAATGTAGAATGTGATAACATTTTCCCTTTCGTCGTTTTGTGGGTGTTGTCAGCGGAAACAGATTCAAAAAGGTTTGAAATTATGTGTAAAGTTTGTCGCAGGTCACAAAGTGGTCTTATTGTCAGATACTGGATCAGTAAAATATGAGTATTTGTTAGTCATGGACTATACTATTTTTCACCCCCATCTCTATCTGTTTTATAGGTAGCTGGTTCTTATCCTCACAGTGATTCTTTCCAAATGGTAAGTGATACGTGTACCAAGTTTGGTTGAAATCAGTCCAGTGGTTTAGGAGGAGGTGTAGAACATAAATACAGACAACAATTTATACAGAGTGGTCATTAACAGTCTGGAAAGCTTGTCAGGGTGTTGCAGGGTATGTTGTGCTGAGAAATAATTATTAAGAAAAAAATTCGATACGTTGCGCCGTTTCTCAGTTAATTAACATTGAAGATAGCCAATCAGTCCGTTGCGTGTGCAAATTACAATCTTGGCTTTGTATCATACGCCCAAACGAGGTTGACACTCGGTGTGGTGGCTGATGGGAGAGACCTTAAAGGCATTTCTCTTTTACAATCACTCCCATCAGCCACTGCGTCGAGTGATAACTTCGTTTGCGCCAATAAAATATAGTACGGTACACTTTTCCCCTCTTTTGAAAATAATTTTAATACAGAATCTAAGCATCTGTCATATATGACTTACTCTGCTTCTTAGGTAAGTACATATATCCATTTCTTTTATCATTGCTCCTTCCATTACTCAATGAATAAATACGTTATGAGTCAGTTCGCGTGGGTGATGTCGTTTACATAATCTCTGGAACAAACTGGACAACCGCGCATGTGAGTAGCTAAATAATTATTTTTTAAGTGATTACCTTTAGCATGTCGCCCTACTTTGGTTTAGTAGCATCCGCAGTTTGCCTGTAATACGTGATTTGGCTGTTCGTGTATTTTATAGATACAAGTCAACCTTTGTTGGCTGCTTATTAACAACTGCCATGTAGTGCTGAGAAATAATTATAAAGAAAAAAATTCGATACATTGCACCGTTTCCCAGTTAATTAGCATTGAACATAGCCAATCAGTCCGTTGCGTGTGCAAATTAGAATCTTGGTTTTGTATTTTATGCCAAAAGGAAGTTGACATTCGGTGTGGTGGCTGAAGTGAGAGACCGTAAAGGCATTTCTCTTTTACAATCACACCCATCAGCCACCGCGTTGAGTGACAACTTAGTTTGCGCGAATATTATATAGTACGGTACTTCTTTTCGTCTCTTTTGAAAAGAATTTTAATACAGAAACTAAGCGTCTGTCATATATTACTTACTCTGCTTCTTAGGTAAGTACATACATCCATTTATTTTATCACTGCTCTGTCCATTACTCAATGAATAAATACGTTACGAGTCAGTTCGTGTGGGTGATGTCGTTTACATAATCTCTGGAACAAAATGGACAACCGCGCATGTGAGTAGCTAAATAAATAATTTTTAAGTGATTACCTTTATCATTTCGCCCTACTTTGGTTTAGTAGCATCCGCAGTGTGCCTGTAATACGTGATTTGGATGTTCATGTATTTTCTAGATAGATTTCAACTTTTGTTGGCTGCTTATAAACAACTGCCATTGCACTTACTTCACGAGTTTTTACGTATTATTGATTGGAAATACAAATTTACATATTTTAGTGGCACTATATAATTCGGCTGTTTGGCAGCATACGGTAGTTCAGTGGGTATTCGAGCACCTACAGCGAAATGTGTATATTTTATGCTCTAAGTCACCAGCATCGATACAAATACGTGTTTTCTGCTGATAGTGTCCAAAAATTTTCAATACAAATTTACACATGTTTATTGCACCATAGAATTTTGCTATTAGGCAGTTTAGTTAAGTGCGTATTCGAGCACCTACACCGAAATGCGCTGCACTTTATGCTCCATATCCTATAGGAATTTGTGTTTTCCACTGTTAGTGTCAAAAAATTCCTATCGTAATGGGAAAAAATGAAAACGGAAAGACAAGTATCATAGAAAATGAAAATATCGAACCGTAAGTTGAACAATAACTGCAGTTTCACCCCATATCTGAAGTATGGGATCTGTACAGGAAAGGGGTAAACACGAAATTCGAACGTAACGCAAGGAAGAGAGACTCAAAAATGTATCGGACGTATTACTACCCCAGTTATGAGCAGTGTAGCCTCTAGGTGAATTTCACAAGTAATCCATTACAGACACGTCATTTGGACTCTGTTTAGTAGGGGCGATCACTTAGGCGCTTCGACGTAGATCAAAAAATAAATAAAATAAAAATAAAAAAGATTACGGTCTCAGTAATGTTGAATATCCCTCAAAACTCCATTTTAAACCTTGAGTGACATTTTCGACCGACAAGAAGTGTTCCTCATACGCCATAACAAGGTCGACCAAGAGAAAGAACTCCGTGGTACCGGTACTACTTGTAATCACGACGAAATTAAGAAATGCATTACAAATGTGTGCTTGAGGCTCAGAGTAACTGATATGTACCCGACACACGCAGCAATGTACGTGTAACATATATATATATAGTACAATGACTGAAGGAAGGAAAGGGCTTTTCAGATCATGTTGTAGAATTCTTCTCTCGTCAGTAGACATCGAGGTAAACAGATATCATTAGATAACATTACACAGTTAAAAGGGACACCAGTTGTGACGTTGAATCAGCCTTGTAGTGTCTCACAACGAACATTTCCTGTCATTCAGCAAAATAAAATTCGTCTGAAGATTCTACCATGCAAAGAGATGTGCAGATAGCTTGTTTGTAACACTGTTTCCAAAAACTTCATCAGGCTGCAACACTGTGCTTACAAAGATAGTGAAAATATTGACTGGTACATTCTGGTGCAGTCCTTTTCGTTTTTTTCCTATCTCTATTACCCTTAAAACTTATTCACTAGCGTAGCTCAGGTTATTGTGAAAAGGTAAATCAATGTCTTGTATGAATTTAAAACAGTATAACAAGATACGATGCTACATTTCTTATAGAAAAACATAAGGGGTAGCCATAATACCTGGAAAAGCGAAGACCTTGTCTGAAGCCTGACTTTTGGCTGTTCAAGCGATGTTGTACCTCGCAAAGCACCTCCTTGTCATTCTGGAAGTGCTAGCCCCACAGTAGTTTTAGGATAGGGGAAGACGTCACTGGGTGTCATATCAACAGGACATTGGGGGTGAGACAAAATTTGATGACACAAAGAAGCTGCATGTGTGACTGTGTCGTGCCTAGAATGAGCTACGACACTGATATGGAACAGATTAACCCCATGGACAGCTTCCCTTGCTTGTGCTAACAGCCTCCAGTAACCTTGTCAGGACATTTTGAAAGTATGCTCTAGTGACGATTGTCCGTTCTGAGTGTAATCAGTTTGCCCCCTCTCCCCCCCCACAAAATAAATTCAGCAACTTCTTGATTATTGTTCAGTCTTGACGTTATTTTGGGAATGGCGAATTCACATGTTTCCACTGCTTCCTCTTCTTCTTCGTTTTGGGGTCATAGTAATATGCAGAGCATTTGTACATGTGATTATTTAGCTGAAGAAGTCATCTGGACTATTCTGAGATAGCTGTTGTAGGCCCTATTGTTTTGATGTGGTTTTGCAACTGTCGTAAACAGTCATGGAGACGAACAGGTGTTGAACTACGTAGTGATCAAAAGGCGTGTGAGATATTTAAGACTGATCTTTGTCAGATTTTCAACTCTCCCACTACTGCTTTGATTGACACATGCTGGTCTTCGAAGACCAGGGCCTCCACTTTTCTTGTGATTGCTGTTCTTCACAGTGAGATGGTGTGCTACTGAAACTCATTTACACAGGTATCTGCCAAGGGTGGCGAGAGGGGACACTTACCCCGTTCAAGTATCTGAGGATAGGTTTCTTATTCGTTACAGAATTCTTGCGAATTTATAACAGTGTCTGTCTGTGTACCGGGACTGCAGACATGTTACATGTAAAAAAACTGTATTTTTCATGTCATAATTAAAACTTTATGTTATACTGGTACCTCCTAGTTACCTCCAAACTGCATTCCACTTCTCTAGAAATGGAGAAGCAAGCAGAGGAGAAAATATGTAAATAACTGCTGGGAGAATAATGGTCCACAGCTAAGGATTAGCCAGGGAACAGAGCTGCGGAGTGGGACAGATGTGTTTTTGTTGTCGTAGGGAGAAGCAAGCAGCACTGTGGCTAGCTGGTGGGCGACAACGTCCAGTTGTGCCAGATAACACGTCCACATTGCTGCCGTGGCCTCTTCCCATTCCATCCAAGGCAGTGTATACCAAGCTGTCCCTGTGCAACAGTGGCAGTATGTCACATGAAGTCCCATTATAATCTCTATTAATTCCACCATTATGATATTCATTCCTTAGACTTTCATATTCTGTACTCCCTTGGCTTCCCCCCATTAAAGTCTGAATTCCATCCGGCATACTGATGATATCTGTGATTGGTATTTGATCTATTACCCCTCTCCAAAACACTATCGAGCTTGTCCACATACCTTAAAAATTGTTCCATTGGGTCATAAGGTCCATAAATTAAATCCCATTGTATCCTCTGTGGTATAGTTTCCTTTTGAATCTACCATTGTGTGTCATTTCGTCAAACGGCCTGTCTAAATGTACTAACCTTTTTAACCAGTTTTTGCAAAATTCCTTCATTCTCATTTCTTCCTCTGTAGTTAGGTCCATTTACAAATTTACTCTACGTTCTGGGTTGTTCAAACTCTGACAAAGACTTATTTAAAAACCCCATGTCAGATTCAGCAAAAGTTACTCTCTGATCAAAATTTTGGTTTGCCAAGATAAATCTTCCACTTCAAAAAACTTCTTAACAGGTTTAATTTTTGAACTGTCTTTCAGACCAGTCACAAAGTTATGTTTACAATGTTGAAGATAAGACTATAGGGCGTAAGACATTACAATGAAAACTTTTCTCCGGAATATTGGCCCATATAACACTAATGTTAGCACACAGATTTTTAGGCAGTGTACCCTCTGGAAATTGTACTAGATGTTCGCTAACATTACGCAACTCATTTCCTGTCACAATCACAACTTTAGTTATACATTGTTTTTGACATCACCTAAATGTGCATCTAATTCACTAAGATTTTTCTCTGTTTCAATAATTAAGCTACTCATTTTGTTTTCTAAGGTACCTTTCACCTTGCACTGTTCTCCTTTTACCTTATCATTCCTGTTTAATAATAGAACTGATTTTATAAAACTTTTATCCCATTTAATACTTTCTTTAACAAACGCAGTTTCTAAAACGATTAATTTATTTTCTATGGTAGGTACTCTGGAATTGATCCCCTATAAACTAGTATAAGAAAGATTTTTGTCTTTGGTAGGGTATTGCCAGAATTTTACTTTCAATTTCATCGAATTTGTCACCTACTAAGTTCATTTAAAAGCCTATAAGTGCCCACTGTTGCTTTGTGTTAATCGTGCTTCTAGCTTCTCACTTTTTTCTTGAAGTTTTGCATCTAAGTGTTCACTTAGCATTGTTCTCTACTTTGAAAGATCAAATCTGTTCGCTGCTTCTGCTTTGAAATTTGTAAAACTCTCGAATTCAACTGGGTGTAGGCTTTGTTATTGCTTGCATCCAACTTACTCTGCCGAACTGCAAATCCACTCAACACTTTTGTTGAATCAGGGGTATTGACTTCTTCTGAACCAGGCTGATGTAGTATATTTCCTGGCATCCTACCAAGCAAGGTGGCACAGTTATTGGTACACTGGACTTACGTTTGGATGATAGTTCAAATCCTTGTCCAGTCATCCTGATTCAAGCTTTTCGTGATTCCCCTAAATTGCCTGAGGGAAATGCCAGCATGGTATCTTTGAGAAGGGCGCAGCCAATTTACCTCTCCATCCTTTCATAGCACAAGCTTGTGCTTCATCTCTAATGACCTCGTTGTCGGTGGGATGTTAAACGCTGATTTTCCTTTCTTCTTCGTGAACCCCACTATAATTAAATTTCTCTCACGATCCATTTTTGTTACGGTTATTGATAGTCCAAAATATAGTGTAAAGAAGTGTAAAATAGTTAAAAAAAAGTGTAAAGTCTCTTATCTTTCCTGCTGAAGGACAGTTTACTAACTGTTTTCGACAATGTGAGTCTATTCTAGCTCAGTTTGTCTGAATTTTTCATGTTCTATGCACATTATTCTTCTGCAGTAATCTTGTGCTGTTTTGTACAGATTTTGGAAATTGTTTTATATATGCTGCTGACAAACACAATAATAATTAGAATTTAAGTCTATGATTTTCAGACCCTGGCAGCAGCACCAAATTCCAACACAGCTACCATGTGTTAGTTAGACAAGGAAATCAATAAATGAAAGGTATTAAGGTACCATGCAATCATAGTGTAAACCACTAATGTTGCATTTATGTAGACAATTTTCTGAGTAGTCTTCTTATAGGGAGAAGGTGAATTACTTATCATTCACTGACAGCAGTCATAAAAGGGCTGCAATAATCCATTTGGGATTTCCATTACTGAGGCCTAGATTATGGCGAATGGTGTAAGTATTCCTTCAGCTGTTAACTTTTCAATCTATTATGATTTGTCATTCAAAGCTATGTTGACATGTCTGTTCTGAATCACACCGAAAGGTTAACAGATATTGCATTCCGTTCCAAATTCAAACTCCCAACAAATACAATAATCAGCATTCGACTAATTGTGTACAACATGTCTGCCTATTTTGGTGCAGTGACATAACCTAGGATATTGACATACGGTAGATGAATTATGAACGTAGAAATATAATTTGTGTTACTCACTGTGTACAATAAAAATAGTACTCGTGTATCAATGTGGGATGCAAAATTATTCCATCTCTTAAAATTTATGATTTTACTTACTTTCACTTACACTACTCATAAAAGTATGAGAATGGCTAATTTTGTAGAGTTTTCATATTCCTGCACTCGAAACACAGTTGCAAGATATTTTTATTAGCTTCAAAAAGAAAAATAAATTGGAACAGTAGAGAAGTATATTAATATACCAAGCTCCCTGTAAAATCTAAGACTCGTGCAAAGTCGGCCAAAAGAGGCTTTGGAACATTCATGAGAGAAGGTGGTGGTGATAGATTCAGTTCACACTAAGAAGCTCAAAACTGGGTTCATTACATTGTGAATTATCCTTAATGCACAGTAACATAACCATTGTGAGGATTCAAAGAGCTTAACCAAAGAGTCACGTAAGCCTAGAACATTACATTAATCAGACAAGAAGCTTACTTTTTCTATGCTGTCATAACATAGTAGTAATAGAATAACGACATTCATCTGCACACAATCTTTGCCAGGTTTCTCAGTCTACTTCATGCTTATAGGTTCCCACAACAAAAAGCAGAAGTAATGAAATTGGCCATAGGAGAAGCAGTCTGTCCAGTGGCTGCATGTAACATCCACCAAACACCATTTGGCAAGCTGTCAATTGAATACATCCACAAATAAAAGAGAGGAAAGTGCCTTTTATCAGTGCTATACAAAACTAAATAAACTTATTGAGCATTGTCAACGATTTTTACTGAAGTAGAGAAATATTCACACATTATGACTAAGTACTTTTTCAGAATATTAAATACAAAACACTATCTGTGGGTAATCAAGGAATCTATTAACAACTATAAATGTTTGTTATGAAATTAGCAGGGAAGACTGACAGGTTGTGTGAGTATCATATAACAATCACTTTGGTTTTGTAACCATTGTCAACCTAACTCGCTAACATAAATGAGCAAGTGTCCTTTGAAAAATGAAATGTGAGCAGCTCATCCATCTCCTCATAATTAGCAATATTAACCATAAATATGAAAATTTGTAGAAAAAAACTGATAATTTTACCATGAGTACGGACAGGAAAAGTTCATGCAAACGATAACACGACGAATAACGTGAATTCAGCAGTTTTTAAGGAAGTAACGCGAATTCGGCATTTGTTAAAGAAATAACGCAAAATCAGCGTTTTTCTGTGTCCTCGTAAGAAGTTTCGTAAATCTAATGATGTCAGAAACATATTTAACGTTGAAATGATCCATGTTCCATCGTCGTACTACTTTTTGTAGTTGTGACGTCACTAGTGGCCTTTCGACTATCGACTTTTGTGAGCGCGAACGAATGACCACTGTGCGAATTTCGATTATTTCTTTTGCAGTGTATGAGCCACAGTATGACGTTTCAAAGCAATGGCATAATGAAAATCTATCACAAACACATCACATTGACGAAGCCTACAATAACCGCTGACAAAAGGATAAGAGAATTTGAAATCGGTGGTTTATGTGTTTCTGATAAGCTAACAGTATTTTGTAAATTCTGCAATGTCAGAGTTTCATGAGAGTGTGGCTGCAGTCGACCGCCAGTAACTTCACTGGCGAAGTGCAGAGTAAACAGTCTTTGGAGACTCGAGATTCTTTGCCAGTCCCGTCTGCTACTTGACTGAGTGATACACGTGTCGTGAAATTCTGCATTGTTTTTCTTGTGTTTCTGTAATTATAGGAACCTTAATAAAAGTGTCTTATCGTAATAAGTTGGAGTTTACGGTGCGTGGTCCGTCACTATAGCCAAAAAAACCCACATTGGTGACCACGAGTCACGAAAATACGTTGCAGTCACTCGCTGTGTATCACCGGTTTCGCGCCATAGCCTCCAGTTTTTACGGCAGTGCACGACGCCGCGACCGCAGAATGGACATTCGACTGTGAAGCGCAACGCTTTACCTCGTTTGCTACTAATACACCGGGAATGTTCATATCACCCGTGTTTGCCTCACCTGGCCGGACGACCATAACCTCTGACAGCATACCACACCGGGCACTGTACACATCATTGCGGATACCTTCTATGGCATTCTACACTTGACAGAATGCTCCTCCAGCACAGGACCACGGAAACCCCAAGTTTCTACCGCACAACATGGACCACGCTGCTGTCTAGTTTATGGTCCACACGCACGACCGCCGTTTAACGTGACCCCCTCCGCGCTGGTCAAATGGACACTCAGTCCAACAGTGTCGCGCCATTTATGCGCCTATCCATCCTGCTGCCCCGCACACACCTCGGGCGACGCACCTGCCGTGGTTCCGCCCTGTCACTCGGCGCTCAATCGCGATCTAACGCCTCTGCTTGAGATTTTGGCTGCATCAGCAGTTAATCAGCCCGCACCTGCTGCACTGTGCTCATCGGGTGGCCGTACAGATTCCATGCCTGCAGGTTGCAGTAGCTACTGGGAGATGAAGAAGCTTGCACACGATAGAGTAGCATGGAGAGCTGCATCAACCCAGTCTCAGGACTGAAGACCACAACAACAACAACAAGGACTGGATACCATGTCTCGCCTAAACAGCTAACGGATGTTCATTGCAACACATCGCCTGCCACTGGGGCACAGTTCACACCAGTGAACACCGTGCAGAATCCCCGTATGTTTTGTGCCTTTCCTACAGCCCCGCAAGCACTGGCCCCCGGCCGTTTTCCGAAGCTGCCGCCATTAGAACCGGAAAACCCAGTGACGTGGTTTACCTTGGTGGACAACATGTTGGACATACATGGTATTGCGGGTGACAGCACTCGTTTTGTGTGTTTAGTGATCCACCTGCATGACCAACCTGATCTCATCAGTGACTTATTGCGGAACCCACCTCAGAGCAACAAATATGCCTCTGCTCGTGCATTACTCATCGAGCGCCTCTCTCGTCTGCTGGCCGATACAATTCACAACATAATTTACGACGAGATTTTAGGTGACAGAACACCCTCACAGCTGTGGGGATGCTTGTGTGCACAGGTCAGTACCGAGATCTTCTTCGAACTTAGCGCTCTGGGCATCGTGGTTGGTGAAGCTGCCACGAGAACTACAGTTACATTTGCTTCCACATACCACAGTGTCACTCGAGGATAAACTACGGCTGGCAGACCAGGTATACACCATTATTAGACATAGCCACCTCCCTCTGCGCAGCACAGTGCCTAATACCACCGAGGTTGGTACTCCTGGGGTTATAAATTCCACCGTCGGGCGGTAGAAACCAGGCGTGTGCGTATTGCGGACAGCACACGGAACCGCAGCCATCTAGCCGCCAAGACCTGGAACTGCCAGCGGGTCGGCAACAGCCTCTCCCCACCCCAACTGGGCTAGGGCCTGCCCGCCCCACCTGACGCTTCGGCTGGTGGGCCAGGTACAGCTGACTCGTACATGTGCTAGTTTCACACCACTTTCAGGGACGCTGCTCGCAACTGCCGTCCACCCTGCTCGTTCCCAAACGCCGCACATGGGCCGCAGTAGGCGCCACAGCCCACGGATACATGCAGGGGCACCCACAGACATTGCATTCTATGAGATCCCCCATCTCACAAGGACGTCTGTACGCCTTGGATTTAGGTTCGCACCGGTATTTTCTCGTTGATACCGGAGCAGAGATTAGTGTCATTCCTCCCACATTTTCTGTAGAGGACACGACACCAACCAAACTGTCCCTTCGATCAGCAAATAAGTTGATACTTTGTGTCGAGGGTTTGGCCAAGTTACCTATTGAACTGATACCTGACAAACAGTTCACTTGGTCCTTCTACGTGGCTGATGTCAAAGATCCAGTATTAGGCATTGACTTCGTTTTCCACTTCGGACTGTCTCCAGATCTTTAGTCAGCTGCATTATTGCACCACGCCTCGTCCACTCATTTTGCATGTTGAGTCACTTCTTCGGCCCCCCTTCCCTGTCAGCTGCCCGATGACTCCGGCACAGCTCCCATTGAGTGCTCTTCATTGGCGGACAGCCTCACAACTTCCATTGCCCAGCTCCAGCCCGAACGCCCTGCAATCGCCGGTCTCTGTGCTCACAACACCGAACTAAACCGTGCCATATTGTCGGCTACGCAAGCCCTCACCGAGGCACGATGTCTCGTACAACGCCTGTCAACACTGCCACCATCCAACACCGGAGATGCACCTCGTGGAACTTTGTCGCCACCAATGCAGACAGCTTCCCCGGCACATCAGGTTAGTGACTCGTGTGTGCTACCGATTCCCGTTCACGACACCCCCGATCGAGTTCGCCAGCTGAGCTGTACGCTATCATGAATGGCACAACACACAAAATTGTCATGACAGATGGGCCTCCAGTGCGCCATAAAACTCGCCGACTGTTACCACATAAACTATGCATTGCTAAAGCCGCAGTGGAGGGACTTCTATTGGTAGGTATTGTTCGCCCATTGGACAGTAACTGGTGCTCGCCGATACATTTAATCCCCAAAAAGGACACCACTGTGCGCCTCTGTGGCGACTGTCATCACCTCAATGCGCGGACGGTATTAGACAATTACCCGATACCTCACATACAATACTTTGCGCAAGTACTTAGCGGAGCATGCATCTTGAGTGTCTTGGACTGCCGCAAGGCATATTTACTGATAGCAATGGAACAGAGTGACATACCAAAGACAGTAGTGATCACACCTTTCGGTCTGTACGAATTTTGTTACGTGCCTTATGGTCTCAAAAATGCGGCCCAAACTTGGCAACGTTTTATAGACTCACTTCTTTTTAACTACACATATTGCTACACATACCTCGACAACATACTAATTTTCTCCCCCTCTGACAGGGAACATGAACTCCATCTGGCCACGATACAGGACTTATTGACATGTAACGGAGTCAAGATCAATAATGACAAGTCACAACTCCGCTGCACTACTAGTGCTTATTTACAGTGGCGGTGCAGCAAAGTTGGCAGGCACACACAGCCCAGTCTAGGTAAATTCGACATCATGAAAGGCCACTTCCGTCACATACACGTGGATCTTGTAGGACCATTACCGATGTCTGATGGTTTCAGGTATATCCTGTAATTGATGCTAGAGAAACTGATTTATGCAGAGTTCCAATGCTGATGTGGAAGGTAGGTTTGCAGGTCAGCCATTGGTAATAAAGTGCTGTACCTGTAAAAGTATAGGGTTATCACCAGTTCCAAACTCACATGTGTATAATGTGGATTTGGAGTAATAATTTACTTTTCCTAAGAAGCCTTAGAGTTCCCTCTGGTTTGTTGCCAATGGTAAGTAAGTGACAGCTTCAACATGTATTGAATCAGTCCTGTGCCTCTACTGATAAGGATGTGGCATAGGTATTCCACTCAAGGTTGGAAGAATTCATGTTTATCTAAATTACGTTTTAGACCATTCTGCTGGAGTTTTGTATAGAACAGGCACAGATTGAGAAGGCATTCAGCTTCTGTATAATGCACGATAATTATAACACTCAAGTAACTGCCATATCTATACATATACTCTGCAGATCTCTGCAAAGCGCATGGAAGTGGATACAGAGAATAGTAGGCAACAGGTTAAGGTTTCTTCTGGCTCCAGTTGAGTATGGAGAACGGGAAAATGGCTGCTCATATGCTTTTTTGTGTGCTATAATTAGTGTGATTTTGTTTTTACATCCCCTACACAAGTGATACATAGGGGAAGGTGAATATCTCTAGATTATCCACTGAATACCTCTTCTTAAAATTTAGCGTGTAAGCTTTTATCTAATACTTTCAGTATATCTGAATGTGTCGGTCAATTCAGGTTTTTTTTACATTTGTTTCTGCTCTCTCGTGAGTCAAACAAGCCTGTGACCATTCACACTACCTTCTTTGCATACACTGAAAATCACCTGTTCGTCCTATTTGGTGTGGGTCCCATATACTTGAGCAATATTCTAAGATTCGATGCACAGGTGACATATAAGCATTCTCCTTTGTACATTGACTGCATTTTCCCAGTATTCTGCAACCTGTGTCACCTACAGCTGAGCATATGTAAGCCTTTATTTATTTAGCACTCTTATTATCATGTTCATGATATTGGACGTTTCAAAGTACAAAACAGTATAAAATACTATATGTTTTCATCACTTACAAAATCTTATCAACAAATCTTTATAACAGAAACATTATTCTGTTTAATTAGATTATAAAATTATATATGTACATACTGATAAAAGCTAGTGAATCACCTTGGTTGATTTTACTAAAACTATTAAATATGACTACTTTACTGAAATAGGCATAGTAACATATGGCACTAAAGTTAGGTGCATAATCAGATACATACATTGACAAAAGAAGTTTAGATTTATACAAGAATACTTTGATAGCTATGAATTTTTGCTTAGATAGATTATGAGCAGACCTACAGATTTGAGCAGAATTACAGGTATTCATTAATGCTGTTGAAGCTATTGTTTATTAGTAGATTTTTATGCATTTTTATATAATTTTTAAATGTATTAATGCTTGGTATTTTTTGATGTTATCAGGCAATACACTGTAAAGAATGTTTGGTTTGTAAACAACATTGTCCTTATATACTGATTTTCTGTGTACATCCCTATGATAATCATCCCTGTCCCTTGTTTGATAAATGTGTGTCTCACTGTACAAAGCTGAAACTTGATGGTTTTTAATGAAGCAGATGAATTCATATATAAATATAGATGGTAAGGTCATAATTTTTAGTTCCTTAAAGATACTTCTACATGATTCTCTGTAAGCAATATCACTTATTAATCTTACAGTTCCCTTTTGAAGTTTAAAAGATTGCTTTGCACACAGGGGCTTTTGCCCAGAATACTACACCATACCTCAGTAGACTATGCATGAATGTGTAATAAGCACTTAACACTGTTTCAGTATTGCAGCAATCTTTAATAACTCTTCAAATGTAACATTGCTTGCTTAATTTCTTGTTGAGCATTTATACATGTTTTCCCATCTCAGATGCTCACCCATCTGTAATACTAAAAATTTTATGTGATTCTTTTGCTGAGTTTGGCTATTTGATAATTTGAATTTTACATTTGTCCTATTTTTGTTTCTTATGCGGTTGAAGATCATCCTTACAGTTTTCTTGTCACTGACACCTAGATATTTACCTTTAAACCATTTTCAACCACTTCTGCTGTTTTTTCGATTTCTTTCTGCATTCATAACCATTCTTCCATTTTATAAAGAATCTGGTATTATCCGCAAACAATATAGTGTATCAGCTGTTGAAAATCTTTGTGGTAGGTCATTAATAAGAACCAAGAATAACAATGGTCCTATTATCAAGCTCTGGGACACTCCATAATTAACTCTTATTATATTCAGAATGATACACGTTACCATCCAGAGAAATTTGCACTCTTTGTTTTCTATCAGTTAAATATGACTTGAACCACTGATAGGAAACACCATGGACACCATAACTATATAGTTGTGACAGTAGTAGTTTGTGATTTATAAGATCAAACGCTTTGGAAACGTCCAAAAACAACCCATAGACCAGTTCCTTGTCCCCTATAGCTTTGTAAACAAGTTTTAGGAAATTGAAGAGAGACATTTGCGTTGATTTGCCTTTTCTGAAACCATAATGTTCATTTGCAAGAATGTTTTTCGTAAGTCTAGCAATCAGTCATACATTATTCTTTCGATTATTTTTGAAAGTGTGGGTTATAATGATAGTGATCTGAGATTTTTAATATAAAACTTGTCACCACTTTTATAAACTGTTATTACTGGTGACTGCTGAAGTTCACTTAGAAACACACCAATTCCAAAGGAGTCATTGATTATGTCCACAAGTTGAGAGAAAATATTATTGTTACTATATTTAATAATTTTGTCAGTTGTTCAAACAAATCGGCAGGTCATTTTACTCTTTACTTTACTGATAGCGCTCTGTACTTCTTCAGGTGTTATGGGATATAGGAGCATTGTCTTTCCATTTATTGGAGCTATTGCGTTTGTCTTTGGACTATATACACTTGTGGTCAGGTTTTTGGGCTATATTAATGTAATGATCATTAAATATATTAGCTATTGGCAGTGGATCATCAACAATTTCATTTTTGTGTTTTATGGGGAATTTATTACTTGTGTTTTCATGTTTGCTTGTATGATTATTAATAAGTTTCCACACAGATTTCATTTTGTTGTTCCCTATTATGATATATGAATCATTGTGCTTCTTTTTGCAGCAACTATAGCCACTCAATGATATTTTCTATAACATTTTGCATATGGTTTCAAGATATTATTTTGATTTGCATTCTTATATAGCATTCTATGACTTTCTGATTACTTTTTGATTTCAGTTGTTATCCATGAATTTGATTGTTTATTTTTGTTCTCTTCAGAGGAAATGAATTATCATAGCACTATTTATAATTTGACAAAAACTTGTTGAATTTTATGTCTACAGAACTACTTGTTTCCGTATTCCAGTTTACATTTTTTAACATGAGATTAAAGACCCCAGTGCAGTGATCATTAATTAATCTTCTCTCAGAATATCTCTTGTTGACACTTTTCACATGAGGTATCTAAGTTAATTTAATTGCTTGATGATCACAGAAACCTGTATCCAATACCTCACATTTAAAGCTGCATTTTGTTTTATCAATGAATTTTTGGTCAATAGCAACTTCAGTACTGCTGCCATATCTGGTGATATCTTCTGCACATGTGTCCATATTGTATGATTTTAGTACATTAAGCAGTTTCTGCCCTTATTTCCAGTTGTCCTTGAAATTAACATTGAAATCCATAAGCATAATTATGTATTTTGACTGACTATCTAGACAGTTCAGAAGGTTTTCCAGACTTTCAGAGAACAATTCAAAATTGCCTATTTATAGATGTAATTATAATTTTGCTTTCTGTTAGTTAACATAAACCATATCCAAAATCTTTTTCAATACAGTAGATATTTTTAACCTTAATTTCTTTTGGTTTAATATCCATTTTTACATATGTACATGTTCCACCCACTCTGTATGTTTCCCTGCAAAGTCTGTAATTCCAGCTGCACATTTTTGTATTTCTTGCAGCCAGTGTTCAGTTACACACAAAACTGAAATCTCCTTTAGTTTATCATTCAAAAGTACCTGTAGCTCATATAAGTTACTGGTTAGGCCCTGTAAATTGTGATATGGGAGAGTTACCAAATGATTCAATTCTATGAGAGGTACATTTCTTGCTTGGTTAATTCTTTGAAGAGTAGACGCTGGTCTTCTTTTCATTTCTGTCTTGATTTTCATCTCCTGGGAGTCCTGCAGTTCTCCTTGGTTGTATACTTCCGCAGTGAATTGGACCATAAAAAATCATTCATGTGTTGTTCAGGTGCTGTCCTGTGCCTGGTGGTTCATTGTGATCTGCTATTTTTATTTTCTGTCCAACCTGGTATCTCTTCCTCTTCACTCTTATTAGATGGTGATATTGTTTTCTGTGGTGCTTCCTTGTAATTTGTTCATTCCACAGAATTCATATTTACTGTTAACTAATTTCATAACCCTACCATCCTTGTCATTTGTTCGTCCCACAGAAGCCATATTTACTGTTAACTGATTTTGTAACCCTACCAATAGTCACGCCTAGGTATTTGTATGAGTCAATTGATATTAAGTGCAATTCTCTGATATTGTAACCACAGAGAATTATGACTTTGTTTCATTTTGTGAAGAGCATGACTTTACATTTCTGTACATTTAAAGCAAGTTGCTAATCTTTGCACCATCTCGAAATTTTATTAAGGTTTGACTAATGTTCTTATAGCTTTTTTCAAAGAATACTTCACACAGATAACTGTACCACTCGGGGTACGTCTGAGGTTCTGTTTCTAGCATGGGCCCATCTGAAGTACTTGGACCTCTGTTGAAGACCATTCATCCAAGATAACATACTATTTCCTGTCTACCAAGATATCTTCAACTGTGTCAATAATTTTGTTTGATACTCAGTATATTCATAATTAGTCAACCTTGGTGCGGTACTGAGTCTAATGCTTTTCTGAAGTCTGTAAATACTGCATTCATCTGATTTCCTTGATTCATGACTTTTAGGATGTCGCATGAAAAATGCTCAGGTGGGTTTTGCATGCACAATGTTGTTGGAATCCATGCTGGTTGAGATGGAGGAGGTCATTTTGTTTCAGGTAACTTGTAATGATCGAGCTTAGGATATGTTAAAGGATTCCACAATAGATGGCTGTCAGTGAGACTGAATGGTAGTTTTCTGGATTGCTTCTGTTATCATTCATGTACACAGGTGTGAACTGTGCTCTTTTTTAGTCATAGGCCTAGTTTACTGTTAAGGGATGTGTGATATATTATAGTGAAAATGAGATCTAATTCAGTTGTAAATTCTGTATGCAATCTGACAGGGATCACAGTGGGGCTTGCATCCTTGTTTAATAGCTCACATCTTTAGAGCGGTGTGGAAGATAAATTGTATCTTCCTTAGTCATTTGAAAATACAGCTCAGTATTTCTGCTTTCAGTTCTTTGGTTATCCATGAGTGTGTGAACACTAACACTGGTGTTGTTGATGGTCTTCATATAACTTGAGTTTCTTTGGGTTTTGGTAGTCATTGACAGCCTCATTCACTGCCATCTCGACAGCCAAATACACTTCATTTTTCATCTCTCTATCTATGGGATATGGAACTGGCTATGCCTGGGAGATTTTTGATTGTGCATTTGCTTTCAGAGTAATAAGAGCTTCAAAATCATTGGCCTTACGTAAAGAGTCTTGAAAGACATCCTGAAATTCTTTGCACAGTTGAGATAAAATGTCATTAGGTACAAATGTGTTGACAGACGAAGAATTTTCCTAAATATGTAAGCCAGACAAGTCAAAAGTGCCAATGCCAAAAATATTTCGATGCTGTCTTTTGTGTATAGCAGCACAAATGACATTGTTTTAGTTACTTTCTTAAAAGTGACATGTAAACTAGACATGCCAAGAATCAGAATGTCACCTCCATTGTAAATGGACAGTACCATTTGGGACTCTGAAAGTTTTGGCTAATGTAATTGTTCATATGTAAGCCTGTTTAACACAGTGACTGATATTACTATGTCTAGTTGCAGATACAAAATTTGCTGAGAAGTGTTCAAAGGCATGAATAACTTAGCTTTTCTCTGCATTGAGGACCAATTCTATGACTTTGTGACTGACTTCGCTACAGACTTGGAACTGACAGACTTAACAATGTTTGCCTCAGAAACTGGCTTTGACGCAATCACATTCACACTCTTACCTTTCTTTTTTAATGAACAGACATTTGACTTGTTCTGAAATAGTTTTGCATGCAAAATGATTGAATGTTTCCATGTTTGCCACATTTAAAACATTGCACCTTTCTACAAGGACAAGCTAGCCATTTATGTACTTTGAGACATTATGGACATGACTTTACTTTGTTTACTGCTTGCTTAGTGTGAGGCAGGTGTTTACTACTTCCACCATGTAGCACGGGCCAGGCTGGTCTTGAACATTCCTCACTGGGCCATGGTGCATAACTTGCATGCATACACTGTTTACTACTGCCACTAGCTTGAACGTCAGTCTATCAAATATGTCTTGGTGATCCAACAGATCAGCAACCCGCTTGAGAGTAGGATATTTGAATATGATAATTTGAGCTCTAAGAGAATTGTCTGCCACATTTTGGGTAATGGCATCATGCCACATCTCGTCACTGTAATATTAACCACATTCACATTTAAATTTGCACTGCCTGGTTAAGAATGAAATATACAACCTATTGTTTGTTACTTTGCTCTTGCTTCCTTAGCAGTGTAAAAAAAATTATACTCTGCAGCTGCTACACAAATCTATTCATCAAAATGCTTCTCTAAAGCAGTTACTAAATTGTCATAAGCAACATTCTCAGTGCAAGGTGCAGGAAACAGTTTACAACAATGCTGGTGAGTGTCAACACCAACTGTTGAAAGAAAATGAGCAAACCACTTTGTACATTGTATGTGATAGACTGAAAAATGTGCCTGCAGCTGTAAAAAATACCCATCCAGTCTTCCTCCTGTACATAAAATTCTCAGAACTTAGATGCACAGGCAGATTTAGATTTCTGCAGTGTGGCCTTAGTAGCAGGACGCCATGCTGTTATGTTTGATTGAAACTCCAAAAGTCTATTCATACTACTTCAAAGTTGCTGGATCTGTAGTGCCTGAAATGGAGCGACATGTTTAAGTGACATTTCTGGAATAGAATGGCATACAAAAATTTAGGTAAAGGTGCAAGCAATGACTAATTCCAAGCACAAGTAAAATAAGAGTACTGAACAACAATAAAATACAGTATATATACTGGAAGCAGTCTTCCGCCAGTATTCTGTAGAAAGAACACGTTAGTACACCTAAATACTGGTGGGCAACAGCCAGATCTCAAACAGACACAAATTTTCCAAAATTTAAGCAGCACTTTCAAAACCTTATTTTTCCTTGTCGCCAGATGTTTTAGCTCTTAGTGTCAGCATTGAACAATTTGTTTCTTAGTGGTAGACATGCATACAAAATACAATTCTGTTCAGGAAGGTGCACAGGAATTGAAGCATAACTCAAACATAGAATGAATAACAAACATCATTTAAAGCAGTTATGCCATGAGGAGGGGCCGTGCAGAGGCGTCATGTCATTGACTGCGCGGCCCCTCCTGCTGGAGGTTTGAGTCCTCCCTCGGCCATGAGTGTGTGTTGTTCATAGCATAAGTTAATTTAAGTAGTGTGTAAGTCTAGAGCCCAATGATCTAAGCAGTTTGGTCCCTTACAAATTCACACACATTTGAACATTTGAAAGTAGTTATATTGAGAGTAGTCAGTTTATAAATTAAAGACTGGTGTGGGGTGCAGTCCTTTCTTTACGGATGGTGTTGACATGTACAATTGTAAATCTCTGTACAATAGTTCAGTTGTGCTGACTAAAGTCAAGAGTTTCATAAAAATAACTGCCCCAGCCATGAGTTGACATCTCTGAGATGAAGTAAACACTGAATACCAATGTACATCACTGTGCTGCTAAGTGGCTCCGCAGGGGATACGAGCCGGTTGGTGCTTGGGGCTGGACAGCAATCACTGCAGTGGTGACTGCTGGTGAATGGCAACTGCACTTGATCTGCCAACTTTGGAGTCCTCAGTAATGGTATTGACTGTACAACAATAACACATCCATGAATTTAATACCAATGGCAATTACGGAATTCTCCATCTCTTCTTGTACCTGAACATGTTTGCAGTTTATATACTGCATAAATCTGTGGCACAGAATCTTGTGAACTGCCTCAAAATTCCACACTCAGTTAGGTTAAGCTTTGGAATGTGTCAATCCAAGCACTCTAGCTTTTGTGTATGCCAACAGCCTTATATCAACATCATGCACAGCTGTGGAATTTTGTTATCCATGTCCATAGGCATGCACCCTCCTGGAAATAGGTACCAATTTTTTATTCATACTGGATTTCTAGCAGTCATTTCCTGCAACACCCCCAAACTGCAGATTTAACAATGCCAACCACAACAACAGGTACATAATCACTATGTATTTTGGGTTTTCTCATTTGTCACTCTTTTTACAGATAAGCATACCAATTCTTTGAGGTAGCTGTAATTTACCAGGATAATGTCTTCAGTCTTCTTCTGTCATTTCCTCATTCAGCACTCACTGAGTTGCAGAAAGGAGCTAGTCTAACACCATGGTGCATGGATTCTGTCTCCAGTTCTCACCACATAAGCTTGGCAGCAGTATATGTGCCTGTCATCTACTCACTTTTCCTGTAATGACACCCCTCCATCTAGTCATCTGGTGCACGATAGTAGTTTACCATGTATCTATGGGAAAATAAAACCCATGATGGTCTACTGCTTCTCCATTCAGTTTTACAAACAGAGCTATTGTAGTACAGTAAGAAGAAGACAGTTACGCTAACTTGTGTATGCTTAAATTGATACTTCATCCACAAAATTTTAGTTGAGAAAATTGTGAAATTCCAAGGTCATCAAAATATGCTCTCCAGGATTGGGACCTTTTGTCTGTTGGTGAAATACAGCCCCATATGCAGCTATGAATTATAAATTCCAGTTGGCATCCTTCACAATAATGTGACAAACAGGAGGGATAAGGATTACCTTGGCGCTGTCCTATGGTGCTAAAAGTTGATTCTACCAGCCAATTTGACAATTGTTTCTGGAGGTTTCCCGCATTCATCTAGTCATATACTGGCTGGCCCTAGGCTACAATTTTAATAAAAAAATACAGGTTGAAAACACATTTTCTTCAAATTCAGTTATTCCAGCCAACACTAAAAAATAGGAATTATGAAAATAATGCAGTAAGTCCATTAATGTGAACAGATGTGAAGTCTTGTAAGTAAACAAAGTCTTACAAGCAATAACAGAGTAGAATAAACTTTTGTAAAAGTTTATTTCCTGTTCCTCCACTTTTATGGATATTAAAGTGACATTTCTGTTGTCATCCAACAGGATTTTCTCTGTCATTCTGACTTTTTTCTTATTTCAGGTTTTTAATTTTCCAATTCCACCTAACATTATGCAAGTTAAAATAAATCATTTTTGTGAATATTTTCTAGTTTTAGTTCATAATGTGTTGGATGTTCTACATTTAATGATATGAGAATGTAATTTCAGATATAGTAGTTGAATCATAGTATCACATATATATTCATCTTAGTAATATAAGTAGATATTTTTGAATATATTTATTGTTTAGTACAAAAATAATCTGCCTTCAAAATACTAAGGAAATAAATATCCAAATGTTCATCTTTCAAGGTACAGCAAGTTTTGTGTACTTTTTGTCAAATTTAGTTCATGGGGCATAATTTTCACAATCACTTAATCAATTATGTTAAAACTAGCAACGTTTTGAATCTTGCACTATATTGGAAAAATTTTTGCACACTCCCAAATTCGTGTCACTGTCTGTCTTTTGGTCTACAACTGATTGTCTTATGGTCTACACCTGATATTTTGTAATAGTTTTTCATTTTTGTTAAGGATGATACAGGTTTCCACATAGTCGGAGCTTGTGAACTCTGCTTGCAGCATGTTCTGTTTCACAGATTAATCTCTCATTAACTATGAAAGACTGCATGTTGCAAATACTGAGAATAATTATTAATCTTGTATTTCATCATTAGACTGTGTGTTTGTTTGCCATAACATGTTAAATGATACGATTCCTCAAGCCATTCCAAAACCTCTGCTAGTTTGGTCTTGATGACGTTCTTCAAAATCAAGCACATTCTGCTGCAGGCAGAACTGTGAAGAGAATTATGTTTAATAGCATACTGTGTTTCCCTGGTAGGTACTGCATGGTTTGTGCTTCTTATCCCACTGAAGACTCTTCCTTTCATTCACACTGTATAAGAAATCTCCGACACAAAAGTAATACAATAATCATTTGACTGAGACTGTTGCCCTAGTATAGTTTTCATTGACACTATTTTCTCTGAATGTTTTCTAAGTTCAACAGTTTCTTTCATGATAACTGACTTTTATGAATGGTAGCAATCTTCTTCAATGGACTCCTGCCTCTGTCAGAGAGTTAAGTGTCTCCTTCAGTGTTATGTTTATGAGACAAAGATTTGTGATGACCTCTGTATGCAATGATGACGCTAGATACATTACCTCCATGTACACTATGTGACCAGAAGCATCCGGACACCTGACTGAAAATGACTTACATGTTTGTGGCACCCTCCGTTGGTAATGGTGAAATTCAATATGGTGTTAGCCGACCCCTATCTTTGATGACAGATGCACTCTCACAGACATACGTTCAATCAGGTGCCGGAAGGTTTCTTGGGGAATGCCAGCCAATTCTTCACAGAGTGTTGCACTAAGGAGGGGTATCAATGTTGGTCAGTGAGGCCTGGCACAAAGTCGGGACTCCAAAACATCTCAAAGCTGTTCTATAGAATTCAGGTCAGGACTCTGTGCTGGCCAGCCCATTACAAGGATGTTATTGTCATGTAACCGCTCCACAACAGGCCTTGCATTATGAACAGGTGCTCAATTGTGTTGAAAGATGCTCTTCAACAATGGGAAGCTAGAAGGTGCTTAAAACATCTGTGTTGACATGTGCTGTGATAGTGCCATGCAAAACAACAAGGGGTGCAAGCCCCCTCCATGAAAAACATGGCCACACCATAACAGCACCGCCTCCAAATTTTACTGTTGGCACTACATGCACTGGCGGATGACGTTCACAGGGTGTACGCCATACCCACACCCTGCCATAAGATCACCACATTGTGTACCGTGATTCATCACTCCACACAATGTTTTTCCACTATTCAACCGTCCTTACGCCAAGTGTGGTGTTGTTTGGTATTGTACCGGTGCAAAATGTGGCTTATGAGCAGCTGCTTGACAATGTAATCCAAGTTTTCTCACTTCACGCCTAACTGTCATAGTACTTGCAGTGGATCGTGATGCAGTTTGGAATTCCTGTGTGATGGTCTGGATAGATAACTGCCTATTACACATTACGCCCCTCTTCAACCATCAGCCACCTCTATCACTCAACAGACAAGGTTGGCCTGTATGCTTTTGTGCTGTACGTGTCCCTTCATGTTTTCACTTCACGATTACATTGGGAACAGTGGAACTAGGGATGTTTAGGAGTGTGGAAATCTCTTGTACAGAGATATGACAGAAGTGACACCCAAAGACCTGACCACGTTTGAAGTCCATTGGTCTCTCACAATGCCTAATGACTACTGAGGTCGCTGATACGGAGTACTTGGCAGTAGGTGGCAGCAAAATGCACCTAATATGAATAACGTACCTTTTTGGGAATGTCCAGATACTTTTGATCACGTATTGTACATCTAGTGCGTTTGTGAATTTTGTCACAGATGTATCAACTAAGAGGCACCAGAAACTACAATGAGTGCCAACCAATGGTGGCTCAGGGCACTGCAAGAGATATTGTAATTCGAGTGAGAAAGAAAGACAATATCATTGTGTTATACATCAGCCAGGAAAAATCCTCCAGGAAAGGGATGGTTCTATCAGTCTTTCACTACATTTCACCCATCCTTGGACATGTATTTTGTACTCATCACAGTGAACTGTTTCTTGTGTGGTGCCAGCTGACAGTAGCAGATATGAGAAAGGTCATACAATTTATGTTAATTAGCAAAATAAATTATGTTTGTAACTATTACAATGCTGCTGGAGTTCATGATCTGAAATGTGTGACAAGTAAGACTTGAAAGTTACAAAAATCATTATGTAGCTTTAGTTGCTCAATGACATTGTCATGTGCTAAAGTAGAAATTGTGGCAGTTTGTAATTATTACCAACTGGTCAGAAGCTAATTCTTACTTACTGGTTTTGGGACTAAAAGCTGTGGTAGATGCTCCGTTGACATTGGCAGCAGCAGTTGATCCAAGAGACTTTTCCACCTATTTGGACACACCATCACAACCAATGATTGAATATTCCAATAAAGAAGCATGAGAAGGGTAAATTCTGTCTGAAACCACTGTGAAACCTAAAAGAGAGCATGAAATATTTTTGAAGTTTTATATGTTTTCTATTCAATTAGGGAACCATAGAACACTTATATTACCTTGGATTTTTCTATATGATTCCCAAAAATATTTCTGTGACCTAATGTCAGTAATTTGGATATTTATGGGATTGCATAATTTTTTTGGTACATCTAAGTTACTTACAAATACAGTAAACATTTATCATTATTTGGAAAGATAATTGTCTCACTCTTGTTTGCACTTTCATCATAAATAGGACTAAACTTCTTGGTGAAGTTAACATTACGTACAGCTATGGACTATCACCACTGATTGACACTGTCACAGGCATAACCAAGCATTCTGCATCAATCATTGAACATAAAGTAAATGATATAGAGAAATTAAGATGTGATGTCATTGTAGATAACTCTGAACTTTCAAATCACTTGCATCAGATCTTAAAATTTAACATAGGTGTAAAAAACAAAACTAAAATACTCACATAGATAATGGTTTTCTTTATGCCGAAAAGAGTCAGATCTGTCAGAAAGATGAACACTTAAACTTGGAAACACTTGTACATGGAGATTAGCATGAATGGACAATTTTCAAAGTTCATTTCAATATTTAAATTCAGTTTTGAATTTCAGTTTTGAAGAGGTACTAAGAGCTATTAAAACACAAAATAAAAGTGACTGGGTAACTAATGGGATATTGAAGGCTGTAATCGTCAAGCATCTTAGCAGTATAAAAAACAACAAAAACAATGCTGCATTTTGTAACCAATACCATTCATACAAAAAGAAACTTATTTATTTATTTAACAGCTTATGGTGTACATTTATGGAGTAAGGTCAAGTACATTGTTGATTTGTCAGTTTTCCAATAAAATGCATTACTTTTACTGATTCTAACTGTAGTTTTGCTAAGATAAGTAATAAATTTTAGCCACAACATTTCCGGAAATTAAAAACATCATTACAAAATTTTAGATACTATAAACTGAACAGATTTTTTGAGACATACATAATCTATGTACCTAAATTACAGAACATTGAATTTCAATTATTTTATGCTATGGGTCCATCATCTTATATATACGGTATAATACAGTCACATAGCACATACATATTCTAGATCCTGTTTTGTTTACATTCATAAAAAAAATTTAACAGCAATAATACTGTAGAAAAACAAAATCTTTGGATAAAACAATACTGTTAAGAAGTTAATACACTTTACTGTTTCTTTTTCTCTGTACCTGTGTACATTTTTCTTTTTGTGTACTATGTCTGTTTGCTTCAGTTATTTTCATTTGAAAGAATTTCTCTGATTGAATATAAAGGGGTTTCTAATAGCAGTTGTTTGATTGACTGTTTAAACTTCTCCTTTGATTTGTCATTAGTGATGTGTGGTGATAAAGAGTTATACAACTTTACTGCCCTGTAACCACTGCTTCTCTCATGTTGAGTTGTGTTCTGCTGTGGAATTCTTAATTTCTTGGTGTTTGTGGTGTGGTGGTGGTGTACATCTTCATTTTTGTTGAATTTATCATTATGATCCCAAGCAAGGAGCAGAATTTTATATATATACAAGCTGTAGAATGTTAGAATCTTATATTTTTGGAAAAGAAGCTTGCAACTATCTCTTGATCTTTTGTTTCCCATTATTCTAATTGCTCTCTTTTGTAATTTGAATATTTTAATTGGCTGAGTTGAGTGGCCCCAGATTTCTATACCATAGCTCATTATAGCATTGAAGTATGAAAAATACACCATGCGCACATCATCTTCAGTTATTAGTGGCTTAATTTATCTCAGAGCAAAAACAGCACTGCTAATTTTATTGCTTATATTGGAAATATGATCTTTACATCTTAACCAACTGTCCTCAGTGATCCCTAGAAATTTAGCACTTTCAACTACTCTTACATCTAGCTCTTGCAGATTTGTTGGTTAACTTGTTTTTCTTTTGTTGTTCCTAAATAGGATTGCATTAGTTTTCTCATAATTGATAATTAATGTATTCACTTCAAGCCAGTGGGTGATTATTTCAACTGTTTGATTACTTTTACTTATGGCCTCCTGTAAGCTCGGTCTCACAGTTATTCTTGTTGTGTCATCTGCAAAGAGTATCAATTCACTGTCTACGTTACAAGATAAATCATTTATATATATAAAGAAAAGGAGGGGTCCTAGTATAGTACCTTGTGGCATGGCACCCCATGTTTTATATCTTGTAGTTCTGATAGCTGTTTCCCTTGATTGACACTTCCACTGCTTGTTTTCTGTTCTGCAGAATGACTTTATGATATCAAGAGCACTTCCTCTAATTCCATAGTGCTGTAGCTTCATTATTAATATGTGGTGACTGACAAGATCAAAAGCTTTAGAAAAACACCAACTGGGATTTGACCTTGATCTAGGCCTGCAGAGATTATATTAATAAGTTGAAATGCAGCTGACACTGTAGATTTTCCCTTCTGGAACCCAAACTGTCTACCATTTATGATAGAGTTTTTATCAAAAAATGCCATTAACCTAACAAATATTATTCTTTCTATGATCTTCGAAAAAGTGGGAAGGAGGCTGACTGGTCTGTAATTATTTGGGCACATGTGATCACAATTTTTTTGAATAATGATAGTGCTCTGGCGATCTTCATTCTATCTGGGAAGATTCCTGTTTTGAGACATGAATTTACTGAGTGGCAGAGGGGTTTAGCAATTTCCCTAGTAGTTAGCTTCAATTTTTTTTTTTTTTTTGACAGGTCATTTATGTCTGTGGATGCTTTATTTTTCAGTTTCTCTATTACTTTTCTTATCTCTTGTTCAGTTGCCGGGTACAGGTAACATGAGTTACTGGGTGACTTTTGTTTATTCTCAAGTAGTTTTTGGGCTTGCTGAGAATCGCTATTGTTACCCTGTGTAAGTTGTTGGCAGATGCTGGTAAAATATTGGTTGAAAGTGTTACTAGTGGTTATTGCATCTTCTGTTACAACATTATTGATTTTTAGGCTTAAGCTTTTATTGTTATTTCCTGATGACTTTCCTGTTTCTCTGTTTATTATCTTCCAAGTGTTTCTGACTTTGTTGAAATTGGATTCATGATTGAATTACTACAATGTGACCTGTATATCCGACGTTACAATCCACGATAGTGGACGGCGACCCCTGTGATTAAGTCGTCGAGATGCTCACGAGACACCCTTGAAATGGTGGTCCAGTATCTGGATTGCTTCTGGGACTGGGTATTTTGTTCGTCGGCCACCCAGGACCTGGCCGCAGTTAGATACGCTGATACTGGCGGCGCTCCACAATCATGTTAAAGGGCAAATACAAGGCCTGAAAGCATCTCACCCGCATAACTCGCCGATATATTCAATTCGCTGTTAGGACAGGGGTGCTCTTTCCCCAGCCCAGCACTTACCTCTAACTAAATTGCTCATAACTGGGTACAAAATTGTTTTATAGCTACAGTGTGAGATACAATTTTGTATATCGTTATAAATAATTTATGAAAGATGGTTTAAGGCTTTATGGATTAAAACTATGTGTAAATAAGCTCTATCAAAAAATATAAAAACTACGAAACAATTCTGATGTGCTTGGTATCGTTACAGTCTTACTGGAAGCGGCCTAAAGATGGATCCAGACTCAAGAAACTTTCAGTCGTCAGAGGACCAGGGTGGACCACAGCCACCAGCACATCGTGTCCACAGTTCAGCCAGTACTTCCCGGGCGACTCTGTCCCGCGATGAGAGCCATCTGGATGATTGGGAAGATGGCAGCTGTATAAGGTAAGGGTCGCGCAGCTTGCGTTTCATGCAAACCAAAGCTGGCTACAAGCACTGGGTGCAACGGGGGCTCTCTGGATGCGACGAGTATGCTCTTGGTATGTTTCATACAGTTCATCATTGCGCTACAAGGCACGTGGCTTCAGGCAGGTACCATATCTTCTCAACAGAATAAGCAACAGTAATTTGTATAGCCGGCTTGTTTGGCCGAGCGGTTCTAGGCGATTCAGTCTGGAACCGCGCGACCGCTAAGGTCGCAGATTCAAATCCTGCCTCGGGCATGGATGTGTGTGATGTCCTTAGGTTAGTTAGGTTTAAGTAGTTCTAAGTTCTAGGGGACTGATAACCTCAGCTGTTAATTCACATAGTGCTCAGAGCCATTTGAACCAATTTTGATTTGTTTAAGGAAATACGGTGTCTGGTTCGGGATAGCATCGCTGTCCTGTACTGTGGTGATTGCTAGGTCGTACCACATGGGTAATGAGTTTCAAATTTAGGTGTGCTGTTATTGATTACGTCCTCTATATAGGATGAAAAAACATGATAGTAATTTTCACATACACTATGAGCCAAAACAGTACGAAAGCGTACCTAACAGCCTGTTGGTCTACGTTCGGAATGCGTTATAGCAGCAATCCTTCATAATTTTCCACAGATATGTGGCATCAGATGTCTACCCTCAGGTCACGTGATTCCTGTAAATAGCGGGTCCGTAGTTTCTGGCTGCGGAGCTGACGCCCGATAGTCCCAAGCTTGTTCCAAATGGTTCAGATCAGGCGGATCTGGAGCCTAAGATATCGAAGTAAATCTACTATCATGATCCTCAAACTACTGTAGCACGTTTCTAGGCTTGTGACACGGGCAGTTATAAGGGTGCAAGATGCTTTCGACGCCGGGGAAGACATGAATCAAGAAGGGATGCAGGTACTCCAAAGTAATGTTCCCTTAGGCACCAACGGTCATGGTACCTTCGATTACTATCATAGGTCCCATAGAAGCCCAGTAAACCAGGTAAACGTGTCCCATAGCACGACAGTATCTGCGTTAGTGGTGCAGTGGCTGTTTCGAGTAGTCGTTCGCCAGGATGACAGCTATCGACCTGGTGCGCCAAGAAACGTGATTCATCTCTCCAGGCACCAAGTTTACATAGTAGATTCGCGCTCTGTCTCGATAATGCCGTGGCCACTGCAGTCGTAACTAACGAAGTCGTTGGGTTATCATGGGAACACGTAGGAGTCATCTGCAGCGAACCACATATTCAACAATATACGCAAAACGGTGGGCTCCGAAACATTTGTGCCTGCACGAGCGTTGTGTTAGGTTACTGCATGAGTTCGTAGCGTTTTCCTTTTGCATGGTTTCTGTGAGTTTATTTACCGATTGTCGTTTATTATTTGTAGTTCATGGTTGCTGTTCGAATTTACGTATTGTCATTTTGACATCTGGAGATAATGAGTGGAGCTGTGGATGCTAGGAAATGGAGTGCCAAGTGGAGAAATCGTAACATTTCCGACATATTCTTCTGTTTGAGTTCAATACAGGGGTGACAGCAGCAGAGATAGACATAAACATTTGCACCGTGTGTAGGGATAATGCCACTGGACAGAGCATGGCAAGACAATGGTTTTCTCGTTTTAAGGTTAAACCTTTTGACATTAGTGTCTCTCCATGTTCGGGAAAACCTTTGGGGTTCGATGGGGCTCGTTTAAACTTATTAATCCACAATGGTTCACGCCAGAGTACTAGAGAACTGGCAAACGTGATGAGCTGTTATCATTCCATCATCGTGCGACGTTTGCATGCAATGCGGAAGGTTCAACAATCGGGGCATGTGGACCACCTGTTCTACCCAAAATCACAAAAATCAGTGTGTGGCCACATGTGCATCTCTGCTTGCTCGTCATTAAAAATTAGCAGATGAACAACACCGACCATTTATATCCTGTATTGTTACTGGTAACGAAAAATAGTGTCTTTATGCTAACATAAAGAAAAGAATGGTTGAGCCCAAACAAAGCAGCAACATCCGTCCAAAGACCTGCTCGCATCCACTAAAGATAATGTTACCCATCTGGTGGAACAGCGACGGTTTGGTGTACTACGAATTGCTTCCCCGAGGTGTAATCATCACTGCTGAAATTTATTGTCAGCAACTGAGACGACTTGCAGGCTCAGTCCAAGAGCAACAAACAGGAAGGCTGCGTGAAGTGGTGCTGCTCCACGTTCACGTTCTCCCGCACTCTGCTAGACTGACAAAAAACTGTACAGGAGGTGCGTTCGAAAGTTACTCCGCACCCAACTTATTCATCTCATCTTGCGTCCTCATATTGGTACCTTTTCCGCTCTTTATCGAGCAACCATTAAGGAACTTCCATTCCAGATGAAAATGCTCTCCGGAGATGGCTCGACGAGTTATTCGCCGCAAAACCACGTTATTTCTGCAGTCGTGGAATCAAAAAGTTACTCAAGCGGTGGCAAACTGTTGTAAATAATGAAGCAGAATACATAATAGATGACTAAAATCTCTGTTGTGTTTAATTACATTTATGAGAAAAAGCAACGAACTTATGCAGTAACGTCATACAATGTCTTAAGGTCTGCCGCAGATCGTTGCCTATCCTGCTTAACTGGTTCGGCAAGCAAGCCTCTGACGTCCACGATCTATTATCAGGCATGGCCATCTAACAACTTGTTTCCTACTCATGGTTTCACTGTCCTTCAGCCGCTTTCTATAGATGCTCACAGTAGAAGCAATCGAACAGCCGACCAACTTAGTCTTTTCCGAGACACTGGACTCCAGGCGCGAGGCCATAATAGTCTTCCCGATGTGAATGTCGATTAAGTCAGTCGATTTCACCATCTGGGGCCCGTATCGCTGCCAGAATGATCTACTGTTCGTTTCTGCTCCGCCTATACACAGATCGGGCAGAACATTATGACCACCTACCTAATAGCCGGTAAGACCGCATTTAGCACGGATAACAGCAGCGACGCGTCGTGGAAAGGACTCAGTAAGGCCTTGTTAGGTCGCTGGAAGGAGTTGGCACCACATCTGTAAGCACAAGTCACCGAATTCCAGTAAATTCCGGGGAGGGGCCGAACAGCTCCGACGCCACGTTTAATCAGATCACAGATGTGTTCGATCGGGTTAACATCTGCCAAGTTGTGGGGCCAGAACACCAATTGGAATTCGCCACTGTGTTCCTAGAACCACTTCATCACACTACTGGCCTTGTTACATGACGCATTATTTTGTTAAAAAGTGCCACTGCCGTCATGAATGGGTTTCTGTGGTCTGCAACCAGTGTACGATACCCCTTGGTCGGCATGGTGCCTTACGCGAGCTCCACTGGACCCATGGATGCCCACTTGAATGTTCCCCAGAGCGTAATAGAGCCGTCGCCAGCTTGTCTCCAACTCACAGTACAGGTGCCAAGGAACTGTTCCCGTGGGAGACGACGGACTTGTACCCTTCCATCGGCATGATGAAGGAGGTATCGGGATTCATCAGACTATACAACACTCTGCCACTGCGCCAACGTCCACTGCCGAGGGTCACGTGCCCAGCATTAAAGGCTGATGTTAGTTCCGCCACAGTTCGCCACCTGTCCTGTTTTATCAGCCTGCCCAACTTACGACGTCCGACATGTGTAATGAGGGGTGCCCGCCCAAAAATGGTTCAAATGGCTCTAAGCACTATGGGACTTAACATTTGAGGTGATCAGTCCCCTTGACTTACAAATACTTAAACCTAACTAAGCTAAGGACATCACATACATCCATACCCGAGGCAGGATTTGAACCTGCGGCCGTAGCAGCAGCGCGGTTCCAGACTGAAGCGCCTAGAACAGCTCGCCCAACCCCACAACGTCTGAAAGTGGTTTCACCTTGGTTTCGCCACTCTTAAAAACACTCACCTGAGCACTCCTCGAAGAGTCACAATCTGCTCTCGTTCAAACTCAGATAGATCACGCACATTTTCTAATCTCTACCAGGACAGACGCGCATTGATACTATATGCACTGTTCGTGAGTCATAAAAGCGTTCTTTCCTCGACTGGTGACGGTGCTATCGCCTGGATGGGTTTATATCGATAGCAGGTCGTTGGTCGTAGTCATCTATCTGATCAGTGTGTACTTATCTTAACGTGCCATGTACCCGCAACGCAACATCCATACCCGAGGCAGGATTTGAACCTGCGGCCGTAGCAGCAGCGCGGTTCCAGACTGAAGCGCCTAGAACAGCTCGCCCAACCCCACAACGTCTGAAAGTGGTTTCACCTTGGTTTCGCCACTCTTAAAAACACTCACCTGAGCACTCCTCGAAGAGTCACAATCTGCTCTCGTTCAAACTCAGATAGATCACGCACATTTTCTAATCTCTACAAGGACAGACGCGCATTGATACTACGTATATGCACTGTTCGTGAGTCATAATAGCGTTCTTTCCTCGACTGGTGACGGTGCTATCGCCTGGATGGGTTTATATCGATAGCAGGTCGTTGGTCGTAGTCATCTATCTGATCAGTGTGTACTTATCTTAACGTGCCATGTACCCGCAACGCAACCAAGCGGGTGTCAGTCTTTCAAAAATGGTTCAAATGGCTCTGAGCACTATGGGACTCAACTGCTGAGGTCATTAGTCCCCTAGAACTTAGAACTAGTTAAACCTAACTAACCTAAGGACATCACAAACATCCATGCCTGAGGCAGGATTCGAACCTGCGACCATAGCGGTCTTGCGGTTCCAGACTGCAGCGCCTTTAACCGCACGGCCACTTCGGCCGGCTAGTCTTTCAGTAGACAGTCTTCATAATGATTTAGCTCGTAAGTATTTATGTATGTGATGACTGAACGAAAGAAAAGATAAAAATAAGTACAATAATATTAATATACATTAAGATGGGACAACGATATGCGCGTATGGAGATGGTGGTACTGTCGTGCACACGAGGTATAAACGGGCAGTGAATTGGCGGAACTGTCATTTGTTCTCAGGTGATTCGGGTGAAAAGATTTCAGACGTGATAGTGACCACGCAACGGAAATTAAGAGTCTCTGATCAGATGAGTCCCAGTTTCAGTTGATAAGAGCTGATGAACGATTGGAGCGTGGCGCAGATCCAACAAAGCTAAGGACCCAAGTTGTCAACATGGCACTGTGCAAGTTGGTGGTGGCTCCATAATGATGTGGGCTGTGTTTACATGCAGTTTATTGTGTCCTCTGGTCCAACTGAACCGATCATGGACTGGAAATGGTAATGTTCGGCTACTTGGAGACCATTTGCAGCGATTCATGGACTTCATGTTCCCAAACAACGACGGAATTTATATGGATGACAATGCTCCCTGTCACCAGGGCACAACTGTTCTTGACTGGTTTGAAAAACATTCTGGACAGTTCGAGCGAACGGTTTGGCCATCCAGATCACCCCGACATCAATCTCATCGAACATTCATGGGACGTAATCGAGAGATCAGTTCGTGCACAACATCCTGCACTGTCAACATTTTCGCAATTATAAACCGCTGTGGAGGGAGCATGACACAGTATTTCTGCAGCGGACTTCCAATGGCTTGTTGAGTCCATGCTACGTCGAGTTGCTGCACTATGCCGGGCAAAAGGAGGTCCGACGTCGTATTTGTAGGTATCCCATGACTTTTCTCACCTCAGTCTACGTCACAATATCTGATCAGTATATTAAAGAGGACTGACCCCTATAAAGTTTAGAAAAATTGGTTCAAATGGCTCTAAGCACTATGGGACTTAACATCTGAGGTCATCAGTCCCCTAGACTTAGAACTACTTAAACCGAACTGACCTAGGGACATCACACACATCCATGCCCGAGACAGGATTCGAACTTGCGACCGCAGCAGCAGCGCGGTTCGGTACTGAAGCGCCTAGAACCGCTCGGCCACGACGGCCGGCTCAGAAGTTTAGAGACCGGTATTTATACAAGTACCTAATTACCACACTAGGTTAAAAAGCTGTGACGTTGAAAGCACCTGAACTTGGGCAGCAAAATGTCCTTGGAAACTGAGTTTTATTTTTATCCCGAACGCGTAAGCAAACTAGCTGTGGTTTACGCTAAAGTTATACTAATAGACATTGTTTTCGTTGTGAACAAGATATGTCTATACCGAATAATAGAACAGATATGCGGTTGAACTGAAAATATCCTACAGGACAGAACTTATTATGTTGTTAATAACAGGGAAACATCATAAGAAACGAGGATAGCTTCCAGTGTACCTTAAAGAAGTTTGATAGGGCCACCGCTTATGATGAAAAATAAAAATGGTGCAGCAATGATGCATTAACGACAACCTAAACAATATCTGCCCACAATACAACTTTTATACTACTAGAGGGTAAGCCGGCCGAAGTGGCCGTGCGGTTAAAGGCGCTGCAGTGTGGAACCGCAAGACCGCTACGGTCGCAGGTTCCAATCCTGCCTCGGGCATGGATGTTTGTGATGTCCTTAGGTTAGTTAGGTTTAACTAGTTCTAAGTTCTAGGGGACTAATGACCTCAGCAGTTGGGTCCCATAGTGCTCAGAGCCATTTTTTTGCTAGAGGGTAAATTCTCTCGAACTAGAAATTCTACTCTCAAATTAGGAGGAACTTGCATTCGCAGATGTTAAGTTTGCTGATATTTAGGAGTTTAAGTAGAAGAGAAAAGAAATTACTGCGTTCACCTTAGTAATTTCGCAGGGAAACCTTACAAAATCATGAACAAGCTCGCACGAGTTGGAAACGTGACTTATAAATAACTGCCGTTAACAGTGGGAGTGTATGATCGTGTCATCTTTCTTGGCAGTGTTGGATTCGCAGCAAGCGTGTGGACGCAGGAGCTGCACTACCAGCGTGGGAATGCATATTCCGAAATGTACTTCATAGATCTCCGGTATCATATGGTACACCAGCAGTAAAAGCATTCTCAGTAATTTTGGAAGTATATCCTGCCGATAAAGTCATCAGGTACAGAGCTGCATGCTCTTGGTTGCGCAAAAGGGACATTGAGAAAGTAAGGCATATCACTCGCAAACAAATTACGAATGAAGTGCAGCTTAACACGTTCACGCCGGCGCTGGGTATTGTGTTCCGCGCTGTGGGGCCTTGCGCGTATTCATGCATTCCTGCAAGTGGTGGCTCTGCTTTTCCTGTTTCTCGCTGTGGGGTGGTTTCGCATGCGAAAGCTTATGCTACTCTTTTAATATACTGACTTTTAATTTTAAAAGTGACATACGCTGATGAGCCAGAATATTGTGATCATCGGCCTACAATCGACATAAACACATCAGGGCCATAGCAGCGTCACCTGGCGAGGAATCACTGCTAGTCAGACACACGAACGCTACAGCTAATCCCAGTGAGCCTCATTACAGATGTCGGACGTCGTAGTCTGGGCATTCGGGTAAAACAGAACAGGCGGCGAACTGTGGAGGTATTAAGATCAGACTAAAGTGATGGGCAGAGTACAAGCGTGTGTGAACAAACAGTGCACCGAACACTCCTAATGATGGGCCTCCCCTGCCGACGACTCATCCATATGTCAATGTTAACGTCGCGAAATCTGCAACTCCGACTGAAATGGACACGTGACCATCGGCACTGGACGTTGGCGCAGAGGCAGAGTATTGTGTAATATGATGAATCCTGATACCTTCTTCATCATGCCGATGGGCGGGCACGAATCTGTCGTCTTCCAAGGGAACAGCTCCTTGACACCTGTGCTGCAGGTCGGAGACATGCTGGCGGTGGCTCCATTATGCTTTAGGGAACATTCAAGTTGGCATCCATGAGTCCAGTGGAGCTCGTGCAGGACACCATGATGGCCAAAGGGTATCGTTTATCGCAGACCACTTACACCCCTTCATGGCGATTATGTTTTCCAGCGGCAGTGGCACTTTTCAACAAGATAATGCACCATGTCGGAAGGTCAGAAATGTGATGGAGTGCTTCGAGGAACACTGTGGTGAGTTACAATTGATGTGCTGGACCCCCAGCTCACCAGAGCTTAACTCGATGGAACACATCTCGGATGTGATTGAGCGTGGCGTCAGGGCTCATTGCCTCCTTCCTGGATTTTACGGGAATTCGGTGACTTGCGTGTGCAAATGTGGTACCATCTCCCTCTAGCGAGCTAGCAATGCCTCACTGCTTGCATGCGACGACGCGACACCGCTGTTACCTGCTCCAAAAGTGGACATACGGGCTATTAGGTAGGTGGTCATAATGTTCTGGATAATTAGTGTAAGTTCATCCTATTAAAGCAACGAGAGCACACGGAATAGTTTAAGATTAAATTAATCACAAGTTAAGTGATATCTCATTTGATCAGAAAGCTCTCTTGTTGAAGGGTCAGACAAAATTGTATTCAAAGCGCCTGGCTTACAGATAACACACCGTACGTTGATGTATTGCAGATACCATGTTTGGAAGAGGTGAGTGTGAGTCGTCGTTGATGTTCGCTGCGTGTTGTGAGGATCTAGCGTGAGCCACCGGTGGTACACGCTGGCGTGAACGTGTTAAGTCCTTGAGAATCGGTACGTGGCAGAGGGGCTGGGACAGTAAGGACACTGGCCGTAGTGTTTAAAAATTGTTCCTTGATATTCGAGAAAGGGAAAAAACCTGCGAGAACAATTTCGTAACAGGACATGGACTGTGCCGTGTGTATCTGCGTAAAATCGGCAAAAGTCAGACAGATAGATGTGAATATGGAGAGGTTGATACATTAGATCTTACTGGGTTACAGTGTTCTCTATACAGTGGTACCAGCGGCAACATCGCTGCAGATGTGTACTTTCTATACGCATTAAGAATGCCTGATTCCTGGGCAGCTGTATATAACATTGCAGCCCACGTTTACTGCAGGCTACTTCTAAGGTTCAGGGCACAAAGTAATGTAAACAGCTGAAGTGGCAAGCAAATGACAGGTTACTGAAGTTCCATTTTCAGAAACGATAAAAACAATTATTGTTGCCTAACATATTAAATACATTTACTGAAAGGCGTCCTTTATCCTTTATTTTACGCTTTTTCATTGGAAAAGTGATGTTACTTATTGTTACGGTAGATAGACTCAGTTGCTACGCAATTAGTCATATGTACAGCCAATGACATATTCAAAAAAATGGCTCTGAGCACTATGGGACTTAACATCTATGGTCATCAGTCCCCTAGAACTTAGAACTACTTAAACCTAACTAACCTAAGGACAGCACACAACACAATGACAGATTATGCGAGACCTCTTGCCTCATCGTTTGCTCAACAGCACATCTTGACATTCTATTAACACGGTATAACATGCAAGGAAACGAAGTGCTATCAACATATTATCTACAGGCGTAAAGTCGAAAAAGTATTCGAAAATTATCAGAACGTTTTAGATAATGTGGGAGACTATATTGCTGCTGACTTATTTATCTCTTATGTTTATCTACTGTGTTCAACAAACTAATGAAAATACGCTATTTAGTGTGTACTGTACTGATACATATGACTTACAACTTAAAAAAAAAGAGGTGGAGCCCCTCCACGCCCACACCAAGATGGCCCATTCAAAAGGTCTACTGCCATATCCGCACAAGGCTTAGTTTTCCATCTGGACATTGACTGGGTCGAAAGTCGAACGAAGGTTAGCTGTTTGAAGGGCAGAGAAAAAAAATGCCAAGGCAAGAGCCAACGGAGGAAAACCTCTGCGATAGTTAGATCGGGGAGTAAGAGCAGTAGCAGATGTCTTGCTGCCTGCGACAGGTCATGCAAGGGTAGGCTTTGTTAGTAGTGGGTATCGTGCATGTCGATACCTTTGACGTTGTGCGGTGATGTTGCTCGACGGCTGCCGCTGGGTGCCGGTGTTGATCTCTCGGTCAGCGTCAGTATATCTGTAACAGTTAGGTTCATCATTGTTTTGCGTCCCTATTGCTCAGGAAGCAATACATACGAGTGGTTTCGGAATTTGAAGTCCCTCCAGTTTCTTTCCTAAGACTGACAATACGATGTTGTTGTATGCTTCCGCCAAATCAGTGAACGCAAGTATCATGTAATTATTACGAGAGAAATTTAGCTGGATGTCAGTAACTAACCGTAGAAGGATTTCAGTTATCCCATTTTCTTATCGAAACCCAAGTTATTATTCCGGTAATATTTTCTTGATTTCACACCACCATTCTAAGCGCCGCTTAATAATCCTTTCCAGTACCTTCGCCGAACACGGTAGTAAGGTGACAGGCCGATTCGACTCGGGATTATAACATCTTTTTCCCGATTTATGGATGGGGACGACTCGACATGTTTTCAGCGAGTCGATTTTGATATTTTGAATCCATACGCTATTGTAAATTTTGAGCAGCAGCAATTTCCCTTTGTGTGAGGTGTGTCATAGCATTAGGTAGTCAGTATAGCCCGTGTTAGTGGCTATATTCCCAGGTGCTACTAAGCAGGATGTGTTACGCTCAGCCTATAAATGTAAGCCACTGTATACCGCCTGCATGTATGTGTCTGAGTACTGGTGTATCTATACATATGGCTATAATACCCAAATCCGGTTCCTGTATACTGTTCTAATGTTCTGTTGCGCCGAGCGGAATGGCTGCCCGATTAGAGGCGCCATGTTACGGATTGTGCGGCTCCTCCCGCCGGAGGTTGGAGTCCTCCCTAGGGTGTGTGTGTGTGTGTGTGTGTGTGTGTGTTGTCCTTAGCGTAAGTTGGTTTAAGTAGTATGTAAGTCTAAGGACCGATGACCTTGGCAGTTCATTCCTTAGGAATTCACACACGTTTCAACATTTAGTTCTGTCCCAACTGCACTTTTAGACCTGCACAAATTTTAATTTATCTATCAGCAGCTTTTGGAACAGTTCTTGCAGGGCATACCAAAGAACATTTCATTGTTAATTTATGACATAGTCATAAATATGGATTAAATCGGGAATGTCCCAAATGTGTACCAACGGCGATTTCTTATTTCGTATTGTGTAACAGTAGGATTTTTATAGTATGCTACCTCTATGTACCGTGTGTTAGATTTTCGTCTTGTTTATTCGTTTCAGTATACTGCGGACGTGAAATCTGTTTGATGTCGGACTCTGCCCGTTGTTAAGTCTATGTACCGGGGTACGACTTAAGCCTACGCATGCTTTGAATTGTCAAAACCAACTGTTATCTAACATTTCCAGTACTGAGATGGCTGTATGGACACGTTCAGAAAGCCAATGTATGAAAAAACCTATATCTTTCTAAATTTGCTTAGCTGGTCTCCCTGTACTGCTTTCATCCCCCCAAACTTCCCACCAATACTAAGTTGGTGATCCCTTGGTGTCTCAGAACGTGTCCTATCAACTGATCCTTTCTTTAAGTCAAGTTGTGCCACAAATTTATTTTCTCCCCAATTCTATTTAGCACCTCCTCATTAGTTACATGATCTACCCATCCAATATTCAGCAGTCTTCTGTAGCACCACATTTCAAAAGCTTCTACTCTCTTTTCGTCTAAAATGTTTACCGTCCATGTTTCATCTCTGTACATGGCTACCCTCCAGACAAATACTTTCATAAAAGACTTCCTAATGCACAAACTTATATTGGATATTAACACCTTCTTCTTCTTCAGAAACGTTTTTCCTGTCATTACCAACCAACATTTTATATTCTCTCTACTTCAGCCATCATCAGTTATTTCGCTGCTCAAATAGCAAAACTCATCTATTACTTTTAGTGTCTCGTTTCCTAATCTAATTCCCTCAGAATAATTTGATCTAATTTGCCTACATTCCATTATGTCTGTTTTGCTTTTGTTAATGTTCGTCCCTTGAAGAATAAAAGTGAGCCGGCCGTTGTGGTTCTAGGCGCTGAGCTTTTCGATGAGATTCTATGATGCTAATTGGGGATTACATCGCATTGGGACTGGGAAGTGATAGTAACGGGTGGCAGACACTCCCCACAGTGACCTCGAGTTACCAAATGCAAAAAACCAACTCGAAGAGTTCTTCAAGTACGTGTATTTCACGTTCGTTAGCTATGTAGGCGCAAATTTAAAACGAAAATACTTAGAACTGCGGAAGAAATTATTTGGACTTCATCGCCAAATGTTTAGTTTATTTCATCATCATTATTTTATCTAAATTCGTTGCCTTACGAGTGCTTAATCTTTTCAAGTTATTCCATGCTGACGTAATTGGTGAAGTGTCTAGTCTCCGTGCTTTTTCTTCCTTCTGGCCTTACGCAGCTTATGACGCACAGCTTTTTTTGTTAATCAAGAGCTTATGAGCAGTAGTATCAGGAGGAAAGTTGATATGCGTAGTGAGTACCTTTAATACATTTTTAAGCCTTTCCATTATGCTCCAATATGAAACGAAATTACAGTTATTGTAGTCCACTGAGACAGATCCGGTCGGAGGTTCTAGAAAATTTAACATAGTAGTCTGTGTTAACAATTAGACCTCGATAATTCTCGTATCTTTGTTGTGATAGCCTTAAGGGTTGTTTACAGAGAAACAACTGGTAAATAATCTACGACAAAATGTTCCGACTGCGAGATACTGCATAGACAGTCCATCTCATACTCAGCTAAGGAAAACTCAACTTGATACTTTCGCTCCTATCGGTCTTAAGCTGTCTGAAAATTGAATTACTCATTCATCAGGCAGTTTTAGCGTCACGAGCAGTTATATTGTAATCATTAAGAGTAGACAATACTTTTCGTCTTTTCGTCTATATGGTTTTTATAGAATGAATGACACATTTGCTTAAGAAGATACATTTGAGACGTTGCTGTCGGCAGTTTTTGTTCCTTGTTTCAGATTCTTATCACAACTGCAACCTCTTTCATCTTAGCAGATGCTGAAATCTAACTTGCAGTGGAATGATTGACTTGTTTAATTATCTGCGCGGCCTTTGAGTCCTATTTTTCGGGCATTGTGGAAGATTTCGTTGCACAGTTCGCTGTTGCGATTTGGAACTATATGTTGTTCGCAGCTTATGAAATTTGATTACAAAACAATGTTCTATTGTCTTTTCCATTGTGTTATTATATGTGGCACTCACATGAAACCCGAACACACGCCCTAACTGGACCATGGAGTGGTTCCATTCAAAAGTAGTAACCACTTGCATCAAGTGATTTATCCCATAGGGAGACGAGACGATCAACTCCTGTTTCGTGGATTGAAGTCGGTTGCTGACGGACGCACAACGGCACCCACTCCACTCCCTCGTCCTATTGAAACCTACGTCCACGCATGTCTTTCTTCAGGTCGCCAAGGGTTTGTCAATCATACAGTGAACTATCCGCGCTGCACGGAAGCTACTGCAGGGTTTCCCAACCAATTCGCTGAAGCGTAGCCTTCGTTAGATTCGCAGTCTGGGGGCGTTACAATGCAACAGGGTGATTCCGTCTGACAGAATTCCTGGGCGGTTTAATTTTATGGCTCGTCGCACTTTCTGTGAAGTGTCTTCATATCGCTGCCCAGTGACTGTTGATCCACGCTCGGGGAACTCGACGAACAGAGGGCGCATTCTGTCGTAGTTCCACAGAAATACCCGCCCATTACTCCCAATAGGAAGAAGGCTATGTTTCAACGATTTGGCTGGGAAACACTGCCACATTCTCTGTATAGCACGGATCGTTCACCGTGTGATTTTCACCATGATGGCGACCTGAAAAAAGACATGCGATGACGTCGGTTTCAGTCGGACGAGTAAGAGGAAGAGTGGGTGCAGTTGTGGAGTCGTCAGCTGCCCAACGCGTTCTACTAAACAGGAATTGATCGTCTCGTCTCCCAGTTGGTTAAATGTCTTAACGCGTGTGATGAATACTTTTGGAAGGCACCATTCCGTGGTCCCGTTGTGGCAGGTGTTTCGCTTTCATTCCACTGGCTCTCATGTGTATTATAGCTGACTCCAATGCAAGCATTCATACGGAAAAATGTTTTCAAGTACTTAACATTAAAATGAATATTATTTCCTCACATTGTTAATAGTGTCTGGTGATGTTAGAAAGGCGAATCGCTTCCGGTGATTCAGTCTTTAGTTTGCAATTCACTTAACGCATAAAAACAAAAATAGCTAAAGCAGCTACTGAAGAAGAGAACTGTCCAAATCACTTTCCCTACTCTTCACTTATGATGTTGGACTTGCATTCAGTGCATGTAGATATTATTCGTAGCCGGCCGCGGTGGTCTAGCGGTTCTGGCGCTGCAGTCCGGAACCACGGGACTGCTACGGTCGCAGGTTCGAATCCTGCCTCGGGCATGGGTGTATGTGATGTCCTTAGGTTAGTTAGGTTTAAGTAGTTCTAAGTTCTAGGGGACTTATGACCTAAGATGTTGAGTCCCATAGTGCTCAGAGCCAATACCAATATTATTCGTAACAGCACTTTAGATCAAAATCAAATAGGAATAGGGGTAATGCAGAAGTAGGTTCAATAATGAATAAGAAAATAAGAATGCGTATAGGTTACTACGAACACCATAGTGAACGCATTATCGTAGCCTATATAGACACGAAACCCACACCCACCATAATAGTATAAGTTTATCCGCCAATAAGCTCCGCAGATTATGAAGAGGTTGAAGAAATGTAGGATGAGATAAAGGAAATTATTTACGTCGTTAAGGAGACGAAAATTTAATTGTGATGGGAGACCGAAATTCTAATGTAGGAAAATAAAGCGAAGGGAAAACGAATATGGACTCGGGGAAAGGAATAAAAGAGGAAGCCGCATGGTACAGTTTTGCACAGAACGTAATTCAATCATCGTTAACACTTGGCTTAAGAATAATGAAAGAATCATACGTACGTAGAAGAGATCTGGAGACACCGGAAGGTTTCAATTGATTATGTAATAGTGAGACAGCAGTTTCGGAACCAGATTTTATATTGTAAGACATTTCCAGGGGCAGATGCGGACTCTGGTTATTAAATGTAGATTGAAACTGAAGAAATTGCAAAAATGGTGGAAATTAAGGTGATGGGACCTGGGTAAGTTGAAAGAACCAGATGCTGTTGTTGAGAGTTTGAGAGAACATTAAACAACAATTGACTACAACAGCGGAAATTAATACAGTAGACGACGAATGGATAACTTTGAGAGACGTAATAGTGAAGACCATATTGGATGGGTAAAAAGACAAGGCCTAGTAGAGATCCTTGGATAACACAAAAGATACTGAATTTAATTGATGGAAAGAAAAAATATAAAAATGTGCAAAAGAAACAGACGAAAGGGAATACATCATCTAAAGAATGAGACTGATAAGGAGTACAAAATGGCTAAACAGGAATGGCTGGAGGACAAATGTCAGAATTTAGAAGCATATATCGCTAAGGGAAAAATAGATACCGCCTATACGGCAATTAGAGGCCTTTGGAGATAAGAGAAGCAACTGTTTGAATATCAAGAGCTAAGGTGGGAAACCAGAGAAGGGAAGGCTGACAGGTGGAAGGAGTATACAGGGTGAATCATCTAAAGTTTGCATCGCAAATATTGCGGAAATGGAAAGCGCTATTGATGTGCGGTTCTCACAGAGTGGATTGGTAGTCAGGGCCTCGTACTTTTAGCCATTAAACAGATTGTAATAATACTCATAAATTGTATTTTTTGTTCAAACACACACCTTTTACATAGAACAATGCCTAATCTACATCTACGTGGTTACTCTGCAATTCACACTTAAATGCCTGGCAGAGGGTTCATCGAACCATTTTCATACTATTTCTCTACCATTCCACTCTCGAATGGCGCGTGGGAAAAAGGAACACCTAAATCTTTCCGTTCGAGCTATGATTTCTCTTATTTTATGATGATGATCATTCCTCCCTACGTAGGTGGGTGTCAACAAAATATTTACGCATTCAGAAGAGAAAGTTGGTGATTGAAATTTCGTAAATAGATCTCGCCGCAGAGAAAACCGCCTTTGTTTCAGTGAGTGCCACCCCAATTCGCGTATCATATCAGTGACACTGTCAACCCTATTGAGCGATAACACGAAACGAACTGCCCTTCCTACCTGGTAAGGATCCCATACCGCGCAGCAACATTCGAGCAGAGGACGGACAAGTGTAATGTAGGCTGTCTCTTTAGTGGGTTTGTCGCATCTTCTAATTGATCTGCTAACAAAGCGCAGTCTTTGTTTCGCCTTCCCCACAATATATCTATGTAATCTTTCCAATTTAAGTTGCTCGTAATTGTAATTCCTAGGTATTTAGTCGAACTGACAGTCCTTAGATTTGTGCGATTTATCGTATAATCAAAATTTATCGGATTTCTTTTAGTACCCAAGTGGATGACCTCGCACTTTTCCTTGTTTAGTGCCAATTGCCACTTTTTGCACCACACAGAAATCCTCTCTAGATAATTTTGTAATTGAAATTGATCGTCTAATTTTACTAGACGGTAAATTACAGCGTCATCTGCAAACAATCTAAGGGGGCTGCTCAGATTATCACCTAGATCGTTTATGTAAATCAGGAACAGCAGAGGGCCTATGACACTACGTTGCGGAACGCCAGATACCACTTCTGTTCTACTCGATGATTTACCGTCTGTTCTCTCTGAGAGGAAATCGCGACTCCAGTCACACAACTGAGACGATACTCCATATACACGTAATTTGATTAATAGGCGTTTGAGAGGAACGGTATCAAAAGCCTTCTGGAAATCTAGGAAAATGGAATCGATCTGAGATCCCGTGTCGACAGCATTCATTACTTCATGGGAATAAAGACCTGTGTTGCACAAGAACGATATTTTCTGAATCCGTGTTGGTTATGTATCAGTAAGTCATTTTCTTCAAGGTGACTCATAATGTTCGAGTACAGTATATGCTCCAAAATCCTACTGTAAATTGAGGTCAGTGGTATGGGTCTGTAATCCAATGGGTTACTCCTATTTCCTTTCTTGAATATTGGTGTGACCTGTGCTACTTTCCAGTCTTTAGGAACAGACCGTTCGTCAAGTGAGCGGCTGACTACGATTGCTAAGAAAGGCGCTATTGTGGCTGCATATTCTGAAAGGAACCTGGTTGATATACCATCTGGACCGGAAGACTTGCATTTCTTAAATGATTTGTTTCTCAACACCCAATGCTAACAGCTGTCTGGTTTAGAAGTCTGGAATATTTACTTCGTCTTCTTTCGTGAGGAATTACGGAATTATTTAGTAACTCCGCTTTAGTGACACCATCATCGGTAACATTTCCATCGCTATCGCGCAGTGACGGTATTGACTGTTTCTTTTTTTTTTTTTCCTCTGGTGTACTTTACATACGACCAGAATCTCTTTGGGTTTTCTACCATATTTTGAGACAATGTTTCGTTTTTGAAACTATTAAAAATTTTTCGCACTGACGTCTGCACTAAATTTCTAACATCGTAGAATACGTTAGGCAAGTATGTGACCGATTTACTTCGTGGAGTGATTTAGAATTATCCTGGTAAATTCAATGTCATTTAGTGGAAGTGCTCATAATTTTTCTTACTTAAGGGATGAAATAGAGGTTACAAATTTATGTTTTTGAGCCCTAGAAGCTCATTCCAAGAGAAACTTTGACATTTACGTTGCAAATTCTCCGTCTTAACAGTACTGGAACAACCAGAGAGCACTGGTTGACGTAGTTGTACGCTAGCTTAGCGGCAAGGTGTTAACCCTTCAGGCAGAAGTCGGCATTAGTTTTCGGTTCTCATCCCGCTGGAGACACGATTGGGTTGGGTTGTTTGGGGGGAGGAGACCAAACGTAGAAGTCATAGGTCTCATCGGATTAGGGAAGGTAGTCTGCCGTGCCCCTTCAAAGGAACCATCCCGGCATTTACCTGTAGCGATTTAGGGAAATGATGGCAAACCTAACTCAGGATGGCCGGACGGGGGATTAAACCGTCGTCCTCCCGAACGCGAATCCAGTGTGCTAACCACTGCGCCACCTCGCTCGGTGGAGACAAGATTTTTGCCTCTTCTGTGAAAGAGTCACTAGCTGGCAGATCGATAGACAGCAAAAAGTTCTAAGACATCTTTTCTCCCATAAGTCTTTCGTGATCTTTATTCTGTACTCAGTAGATCCAAAGGTGAAAAACTTGCAGAATTGCACATTTGTTAGTGCCTGCTTTTCCTCCTGTCAAATATATTGACTTAATTGTGAAACTGAATGATTTGATAACTGGGTTTCGTTATGTATCTACTCCTACTGCCATATTTACATACTTTCGTGATAGTCCTGTAAAGCTACTTCATTATGACAGTGAACTGAACAGATCGTTTACAAGCTGAACGTGCGTATTATCTATGTAATTCGTTACAATTTGGGATACTTTGCCGGCCGGTGTGGCCATGCGGTTAAAGGCGCTTCAGTCTGGAACCGCGTGGCCGCTACAGTCGCAGGTTCGAATCCTGCCTCGGGCATGGATGTGTGTGGTGTCCTTAGGTTAGTTAGGTTTAATTAGTTCTAAGTTCTAGGCGACTGATGACCACAGATGTTAAGTCCCATAGTGCTCAGAGCCATTTGGGATACTTTGTTTAATTAAAAACATATTAGCATCATTATCATGATAAGTTTTAATTCCTAAACAGGGTGAGCACAAAGTCTTGCCCTGATTATAAAAATGTATAACAGAATAACCATTTGACATAATAAGTTACATCTCATGCCGTTACATAGGTTAGTGCTACTAGTTGTTGTGACCAACAGATGGCGCTAGTGCTCCACAACACCGACGCTGTCTGTTAGGTCACTTTAGTTGCTGGCGAAATGGCGTCGAAGCAGGAGAAAGCGCAATGTGTGCTTTGGTTTCACGAAACGAAAACGTCCACCAGTGTTCAGCGTAAATTTTGGGCTTCTTATGGACGCAGCCCTTCTGACGCTAAATCAATAAAAGCGATGGTATGCAAAGTTTAACGAAACAGGCAGCGTTGAAGATTGTTATCGTGTGAGTGATGCAACTGTTGATTGTATTCGGCAATCGTTTCGCCGGAGTCCGTGTAAATCAACTCGTCAAGCATCACGTAAACTTCAAATACCGAAAGCAAGTGTGGTGAAGGTGCTTCATCAAAGGCTTAGGTTGCATGCTTACGAATTGCAAATCGTGCAGGCCTTGCAACCGAATGATTTTCTGACATTTGCTGAATTTGCAACTGAGATTCTCAACAGGATTGATGGCGCTAGCGATTACTTAAATCGCATATGCCTTACCGATGAATCCACGTTTCATGCCAGTGGAATGGTAAATAGGCATAATGTCCGTATATGGGGTTCAGAGTCTCCACATGCTACTGTACAGTTACAGCGAGACAGCGAAAAAGTGAATGTTTGGTGCGGCCTCATGCATAACAAGGTTTTTGGACCGTTTCTCTTCGCGGAGAAATACATTACCGCTAACATTTATTTAGACGTTTTGCAACAATTCATTGCCCCATAGTTAGAAGAATATCAACCATGGATAATTTTCCAGCAAGATGGAGCACCCTCTCCCCCTCCTCTCCACCCCCCCCCCTTCTGGGCTTTGATAGTGCGTGATTTCCTGGATGAAACATTTACGGATCGGTGGATTGGAAGGAACGGTCCAGCACCCTGGTCACCCCGCTCTCCAGACATTACGCCCACTTGACTTTTTTTTCTGGGGCTATATCAATGACAGAGTCTTCGTCACACCAGTTGCTGACGTCGACGAACTGTAGGCAAATATATAAGCTGTTGTGGGTACTGATGACAGAACACATGTTACGAAACACCTGGCGGGAACTGGAATACCGACTCGACATTCTCCGAGCTACCAAGGGAGCACACGTTGAGGTTTACTAACGTAAGTGGTCTGAAAAAAAAAAGCTAGTAACAATAACCTATGTAACGGCAACAAATGTAAATTATTATGTCAAACGGTTATTGTGTAGTAAATTGTTATAATCAGGGCAAGACTTTGTGTTCACCCTGTATATCAGTACAGTGCATACTAAATAGCGTTTTTCCGTTAGTTTATTGAACGCAATAGATAAACACATGAGATAAATGAATCAGCAGCAAAATAGTCTCCCACACTACGTAAATAACAGAAAGGAGAGAAGTGCAGATTAGCATAACGATAAGGGGAGGGGTCTTCCGAATTTTGTCTCTGACCATAGCTCATACTTTTCGGTCATGTTGTGAAGCATATAACAAAACACCTGGCAACTCTTGTGATACGTCGCGACTCGAGTTGACAGTCTCACGAAAGCAGAACCTTTTATCTTGACAACTGAAACTGTCAGAGAGGGTGGTGTGATTCAAGTTTTACCGGGACCAGCATCACTCCAATAATCTAGAATTCATTTTGAGACCTGGGTGATATATATGTGTATACACTACTAGCCATTAAAATTGCTACACAACAGGAAGAAGATGAGAAATAACTATCCTGTTATGTGACAGACTGTATTCCACATATATCACATTTGTTTCTTGCTAAGGTCACTTCGTGAAGGCACTGACCGTCTTGTCTCACCGCGGGAAAAATGTGCTAACAATTACAGGTATTACTTTAGAAAACATAAACAGTTCACGTATTCTTTTTATCATCTCTCTTGTTTCCATTTGACTGCCGCTAATACAAACGTCTTTAATAGAAAGAATTTAGATGAAAAAGTTTCTTACAAAACTGCAGCAAAAATTCCAGTTCTTTCCAAATGGTTCAAATGGCTCTGAGCACTATGGGACTTAACATCTGAGGTCATCAGTCCCCTAGAACTTAGAGCTACTTAAACCTAACTAACCTAAGGACATCACACACATCCATGCCCGAGGCAGGATTCGAACCTGCGACCGTAGCGGTGGAGCAGGTTGCCAGATTCAAGCGCCTAGAACCGCTCTGCCACAGCGGCCGGCTAGTTTTTGTCAACGGGAAGAGTTACAGTGGAATACATTAACACCAAAAATGTGCAAAAAGTCAAAACGTCGTCTGGAAATTGAAAATTGAAAACAGGAAGTAGGAGCCAGAAGATTACATATACAAAAGTAGTTACATTTTACATCATCTGAATAGGGAATAAACGTCATTACACGGTATGTAATCCATACATGATTACATAATTTTACAGCAGGCGTAGTTTGAAACGTTTCGGAGAGCTATACGTGTAGGTTAATGCAACGCACATAGTATCATAGGATGACGAAGGCATAAGCAAATACAAAGTTACACTGCTCGAATAGCACTGAATATGGCTGATGTGAGTGCCAAAGCTGAGAGGCAACTTAAGATCCTAAACATACATGCAGAAACAAACACAGGGGGTGCCAATTTTAACTGTCAGAGATATTAACCTAAATGCTTAGAGGTATACACAACCTCCAAGCAAGGAAAAATATAAACTAACAAGCACTTATGGGAAATCTAGCAAATACTACTGAATGGAAAACGATATGTAGTTGATAACGTAGATGTAACAACAAAACCTAGCATGAGTCAGTAACAACTGTTACTGTATGTAGCAAATAAAACAAAATTTCGTAAAACTGTGTTGTATGTATATTAGAGTGACAAATTACTTTAAACCTCCACATACAAATTGGGCGCATGTTAAAAAAAAAAAAAAAAAAAAAAAAAAAAAAAAAAAAAAAAAAAAAGCTCTACCCGAGCAGTTCATGAAGGCCCAATGGGACCGACCGGCCGCCGTGTCATCCTCAGCCCACAAGCGTCACTGGATGTGGATATGGACGGGCATGTGGTCAGCACATCGCTCTTCCGGCCATATGGCAGTTTACGAGACCGGAGCCGCTACTTTTCAATCAAGCAGCTCCTCTGTTTGCCTCACAAGGGCTGAATACACACTGCTTGCGAACAGCGCTCGCCAGACCGGATGGTCACCCATCCAAGTGCTAGCCCAGCCCGACGGCTCGTAACTTCGGTCATCTGATGGGAACCGGTGTTACCACTGTGGCGCGTATTAAAGAATATTTCTTACAACATCTCACAGTAGCCTGGTGCTGTGGCCGAGCGGTTCTAGGCGCATCAGTCCGAACCACGCTGCTGCTACTGTCGCAGGTTCGAATCCTGCCTTGGACATGGATGTGTGTGATGTCCTTAGGTTAGTTAGGTTTAAGTAGCTCTAAGTCTAGGGGACTGATGACCTCAGATGCTAAGTCCCATAGTGATTAGAGCCATTTGAATCATTTGAACCATCTTACAGTGTTACGTGATGTCATTTCTGAAGTTTATGAAAGCTGTGGAGTACAACCCACAAAAATCTGGGGAATGTGTTGCTGTTCGTAATGGAAATTTAGAGGCCAAATAAATTATGCGAAGCTGGTTCCATATTCTCTTGGACAACGCAGCTTTCCTAGTTGCCTCCAAAAATGTAGTTCTCTTGTAATTTCCTACTGAGATTGCCATAAGTTTTAGATAGCTATTATCAGTTGGTGTTGACAATGGACAATCAGTATGAGGCCGATTGTTAGTGTTTTATGTCTCATGATTCTTGTCGTACATTCGGATGGCATCATTGTAGTGTCCACCGATTCGGCGGGCAACGTTCAATGCTGATAAACGTTTGTGCTGTAAAGTGACAATGTGCGACCGTTCTTAGCTTGAATGGGCACTGAAAATGGCAGCCTACTTTTACTTGTCTTCCTGTGGTCAATAGGGTGCTGAGAAAGAAACATTTGATAAAAAATACAAACTATGCAAGTTACGAGGATGGTGAGAAATTTGTTTGACCAGTTTAAATTCTTTAGTGTGTGAGGTAACGGGCGAGTTGTGGCGTCCTGAAAATAATGTAAGTTCGGAGTTGGCGTGGCGGCGCTGGGGCCTCTCGGTGGGCCGCGGCTCTTTAGCAACCGCGTGATGCCGCACAATGGCCGGACCACATGGTCCATCGATCGCGTGGTTGGGAATTCCATGGTGACGCTGTGTCGGTGAAGGAGACATGCAGGGAGTGCCAAAGATGGCGGACTTTGTGAAACGTTAATGGCAGATATTTCACAGTTCATATATGGTTCAAATGGCTCTGTGCACTATGGGACTTAACTGCTGAGGTCATGAGTCCCCTAGAACTTAGAACTACTTAAACCTAACTAACCTAAGGACATCACACACATCCATGCCCGAGGCAGGATTGGAACCTGCGACCGTAGCGGTCGCGCGGTTCCAGACAGTTCATATAGAAATTAATAGTAGCTAGATGAATCATGATACTTTAAAAAGAAAAATGTACATTACTATTATTTGCACGACGATTCTGATGGTGTAATCATATTTTCAATATCTTTATTAGTTTAAAGTTCAGTATCTGACTGTAAATTATACAAGTAACACCCAGCAACGAATTTCCAAAATCTAAACGGTTCATCCGATTTTGTCGATCGGAGAGTCTTTAGAAAGCTATTAGTGTAAACCTAAATTAGTATAAATTGCAGGCTTCTAACTTGAAAAGTACATGAGTTATTGGAGGTCAAAGTGGCCAATTACTAACGATCGCGTCAGGCCATAAGCACTCTACAGTTCCACGATAAAACTGTAGTAGCATGCTCATAAATATGTTTATTCATCTATGTCTTTGTTTATATCCGATATATACTATTCATGAAGAAATTGGTCAATTGTTTACTGTGTTTTAGAAAGCACAGAGACATTAGGGTACTGGCTTACTGCTGTTCTATTCCTTTGATATACACTCCTGGAAATGGAAAAAAGAACACATTGACACCGGTGTGTCAGACCCACCATACTTGCTCCGGACACTGCGAGAGGGCTGTACAAGCAATGATCACACGCACGGCACAGCGGACACACCAGGAACCGCGGTGTTGGCCGTCGAATGGCGCTAGCTGCGCAGCATTTGTGCACCGCCGCCGTCAGTGTCAGCCAGTTTACCGTGGCATACGGAGCTCCATCGCAGTCTTTAACACTGGTAGCATGCCGCGACAGCGTGGACGTGAACCGTATGTGCAGTTGACGGACTTTGAGCGAGGGCGTATAGTGGGCATGCGGGAGGCCGGGTGGACGTACCGCCGAATTGCTCAACACGTGGGGCGTGAGGTCTCCACAGTACATCGATGTTGTCGCCAGTGGTCGGCGGAAGGTGCACGTGCCCGTCGACCTGGGACCGGACCGCAGCGACGCACGGATGCACGCCAAGACCGTAGGATCCTACGCAGTGCCGTAGGGGACCGCACCGCCACTTCCCAGCAAATTAGGGACACTGTTGCTCCTGGGGTATCGGCGAGGACCATTCGCAACCGTCTCCATGAAGCTGGGCTACGGTCCCGCACACCGTTAGGCCGTCTTCCGCTCACGCCCCAACATCGTGCAGCCCGCCTCCAGTGGTGTCGCGACAGGCGTGAATGGAGGGACGAATGGAGACGTGTCGTCTTCAGCGATGAGAGTCGCTTCTGCCTTGGTGCCAATGATGGTCGTATGCGTGTTTGGCGCCGTGCAGGTGAGCGCCACAATCAGGACTGCATACGACCGAGGCACACAGGGCCAACACCCGGCATCATGGTGTGGGGAGCGATCTCCTACACTGGCCGTACACCACTGGTGATCGTCGAGGGGACACTGAATAGTGCACGGTACATCCAAACCGTCATCGAACCCATCGTTCTACCATTCCTAGACCGGCAAGGGAACTTGCTGTTCCAACAGGACAATGCACGTCCGCATGTATCCCGTGCCACCCAACGTGCTCTAGAAGGTGTAAGTCAACTACCCTGGCCAGCAAGATCTCCGGATCTGTCCCCCATTGAGCATGTTTGGGACTGGATGAAGTGTCGTCTCACGCGGTCTGCACGTCCAGCACGAACGCTGGTCCAACTGAGGCGCCAGGTGGAAATGGCATGGCAAGCCGTTCCACAGGACTACATCCAGCATCTCTACGATCGTCTCCATGGGAGAATAGCAGCCTGCATTGCTGCGAAAGGTGGATATACACTGTACTAGTGCCGACATTGTGCATGCTCTGTTGCCTGTGTCTATGTGCCTGTGGTTCTGTCAGTGTGATCATGTGATGTATCTGACCCCAGGAATGTGTCAATAAAGTTTCCCCTTCCTGGGACAATGAATTCACGGTGTTCTTATTTCAATTTCCAGGAGTGTATGTGTATTTAATTTGTTTTTGTATTTAATAATGTATGTTAGAGCGTGTTTACGGTCCAGCCGTAGGAATATTTATTTAATTTCTAGTTATTTAAATGTAAATCCAGTATTTCGAACGTGTTTCAAAATGTTAGTGAGTTTGCGTTGGCTTGGAGACATGACAGGAGCGCTATCGCCAACCACAGCGCTCGTTACTAAGGGAGGCGACTACCGAAGTGAATGGAGGGGGAGTTCTGAACAGGGTGGCGCGATGGACAGTCGCACAGGACATGAAGAGTTCCGGACAGTAAGGGAGAGGACACCGGAGAGTCTTGGACAATATGGCGCGACGGACGCACGGTCGCGGGAAAGACTTAGAGAGTGTTTTACAGTAATAAAAGGCATTTTTAAAGGTACTTCTGATATCATACCCATCATTAAAAGTCGTTAAAACAATACCTGCGGAATTTACTTAACTGCAATCTTTCATTTATAAATTTCTATGTAACATTCAAAATTCGCAAATGCCGAGTGATAGGAACCTTCGACCCTTCAATTCATGCGTATATTCATATTGTATACTGTAAACTCAGCAGTATTTGGCTTTTAATGCAGCAACTACGTATCCCAGCCCCTAGACAACGAAACTAGCCAAAACCTTTTAATATTTCAACTCTGAGTCTGTGGGTACGTAGATGAGGGCCACACCACACATTCATTTTTTATATCTGAAAGTCCGCAAGTGTACGTCTAGTAAGATTTTTGGAGTCGCATAGCAGATCGTCAACCGTCAGCAAGGACTCCTGCAGACTTTTGCACATTTCTGCCTCGTGAATGTGGTATTCCGTCAGTGGACTCTTGTATCACCTCAAGGAAGCTGCCAAACAAGCACATCAGCGGTGTTCGCCACACCTTGCATTAACCGTTTTGTTGTTGCGATAGTTTCAAAATGGTTCAAATGGCTCTGAGCACTATGGGACTCAACTGTTGAGGTCATTAGTCCCCTAGAACTTAGAACTAGTTAAACCTAACTAACCTAAGGACATCACAAACATCCATGCCCGAGGCAGGATTCGAACCTGCGACCGTAGCGGTCTTGCGGTTCCAGACTACAGCGCCTTTAACCGCACGGCCACTTCGGCCGGCGCGAAAGAGTTTTACGAGGTGCTTTCTTCGTTTTAGAAATGTGTGTCTTCGTTTCACAAAATTTGAAATCACTTGTTTAGGAAACTGATATAAGCTCTGTATATATGCTCTCATTTCTTGATTATGTTAAATATTTGGAGTACAGCGCCGTTTTTGTGAGTGTCCCACACTGTTGTTTATGTTGCACAATTAAATGAATGTGTCCTCAAAGCGTTCCTGATGTTTCCAGTTAACGATTCTTTAAGAAATAACAAAAGACTAAACACACACACCTTACTGATATTCGTACATTATAACACAGTTATGACCAGGTCGTCTCATGCTGTTTTATCCTTCTAGCTTTCCAGAGTGGGACCCATACTATACGACAGAAGCAGCTGCTCAAGAGGCTGAATCCCGTTATGATGCCAGCTACAGAGGAAGTACGGTGGACACAACTGCGTTATTTCAGGAGCAGGCTGCAGCACCGTAAGTCCATTGACGGTGTTATAGAAAACTAAAGAGAGTAACTGTAATTATTGTTTACTTCGTGTAATTGTTTTCATGTAATTATGAAATCGTAGACGTAATACGCCTGTGATCGTCTTTATGATATTAGTGCTGAGACTGTCTTCGCTTACTGACGCCACTAGTTGATGTAGCAAATCAAACATTTTTCGTTAGCGGAATTATTAGAAAAGATGTGGTCATTTCAGTAAGTACAGAAACTTACTTTTGGACTTCATGTTTGTTCTGAAGCACAAATAAAGAGAAGAATGAGAAACTCGTACCCTTTGATTCTTTATACAGTTTTTTCTTTTGATAGGACAAGTGTTTAAGACATTTTCGGCTCCCAAAATGAAAGTAAAAAATAGCAATTCCATGTACTGCCAATAGATCACAGAATCATAATATATTAATTTAAATTAGATTTCTTAAAAGAGTCTGTAAATCAGGCGGAGACACGTTATCGCCGTACTACGTACAGCGTGAATGGCTTTTATGTCGAGCACCCGCTTCTGTTGCCCGGTAATTTCTACGAACCAGTCAAGTATTAAGGTTTTGCATCAAAATCATGGAATCTAATTATCACTTACGGAACACCATAATAATAAATAACAACTGTCATTACACGTGTTTATCGACATATAAAGGGTGGCCCATTGATAGTGACCGGGCCAAATATCTCACGAAATAAGCATCAAACGAAAAAACTACAAAGAACGAAACTCGTCTACCTTGAAGAGGGAAACCAGATGGCGCTATGGTTGGCCCGCTAGATGGCGCTGCCATAGGTCAAACGGATATAAACTGCGTTTTTTTTAAAATAGGAACCCCCTTTTTAATTACATATTTGTGTAGTACGTAAAGAAATATGAATCTTTTAGTTGGATAGCTTTTTTCACTTTTTGATAGATGGCGCTGTAATAGTCACAAACGTATAAGTACGTGCTATCACGTAACATTCCGCCAGTGCGGACGGTATTTGCTTCGTGATACATTACCCGTGTTAAAATGGACCTTTTACCAATTGCGGAAAAGGTCGATATCGTGTTGATGTATGGCTATTGTGATCAAAATGCCTGACGGGCGTGTGCTATGTATGCTGCTCGGTATCCTGGACGACATCATCTAAGTGTCCGGACCGTTCGCCGGATAGTTCCGTTATTTAAGGAAACAGGAAGTGTTCAGCCACACGTGAAACGTCAACCACGACTTGCAACAAATGATGAAACCCAAGTAGGTGTTTTAACTGTTGTCGCGGCTAATCCGCACATCAGTAGCAGACAAACTGCGCAAGAATCGGGACCCCGGAAAGCGTGCCTTCAATGCAGCTAAGTTTGCAATCGGAACACTGAACACAACATCTTTCAGATAGCCCCCACAGCCAGAAGTCACACAGATTAAGATCAGGTGATCGGGATGGCCAGGCTGTAGGGAAATGGCGGCTGATAATTCTAGCATTTCCGAAATTGCGCTTGAGCAGCTGCTTGACTGGATTTGCGAAGTGCAGAGGTGCGCCATCTTGCATAAAAATGGTCCCATCCACACATCGACGCTGTTGGAGAGCTCAATGATGTGGTTGCGCAAAAGACATTCATAGCGCTTAGCAGTGACGGTACAGGTAACATGATCGGAAGCATCTGTCTCTTCGAAGAAATATGGCCCTATGATAAATGATACCGTTAACCCTCAACACACAGTGACCTTTCCAGGATGTAGTGGTACTGGCTGATTTACGTGTGAATTTTCCGTTGTCCATATTCGACAATTCTGTGTATTGACATGTCCTGGCAGATGGAAGAAGGATTCGTCTGTCCACAAAATCTCCCACGGCCAATCATTGTCCACTTCCATGTAAGCAAGAAATTCTAAAGCAAAGGTCTCTCTTGCTGGCAGGTCAACAGGAGGCAACTCGTGCTCATGGGTAACTTTGAATGGATAGCAAAGAAGTATGTTCCGTAGGATTTTACGCACCGTGCTGACAAGTATGTCCAATGTTGCGGAATTCTCCGTGCACTACACGTTTGCACTATACCACTCGTCTCCTCCTGCATTTCTGCGGCCACTGCTTCCACTGACGTCGAATCAGTTCGTTTCCTCACTCTACCAGGTTGCACACCAGAAGAACCCGTCTTTTCGAGTTTACGAATCATTTTCTCCAGACCCATGGCAGTCATAGGACCAACGCCTTTTTTCAAACCCTTCAGTGTCCGCAACTTCAGCAGAGCGACGTGTGCGCGGTCATCATTCTTGTGATGCAGCTTACAAGCAGAGCGCGATCCTGCATTGAGACAGTCTTGGCGAACGTCGCAGACGCGAAAGGAGGAAAAGTCGTGTACCCGGCGTGTTTATACCAACTTCAATGGGTCGTGCGCATGACAGGTGTTTTCATTTACGTATTATGACACATATTGGCCGGCCGCGGTGGTCTCGCGGTTCTAGGCGCTCAATCCGGAACCGCGCGACTGCTACGGTCGCAGGTTCGAATCCTGCCTCGGGCATGGATGTGTGTGATGTCCTTAGGTTAGTTAGGTTTAAGTAGTTCTAAGTTCTAGGGGACTGATGACCAGAGATGTTAAGTCCCATAGTGCTCAGAGCCATTTGAACCATTTTGACACATATTGATCAATTTTCATGCTATTTTTTTCCGATGCCATACGTTTTCCCCCTCATCCGATAATATTCCGTAGCAATTTGACGTCATTCTGACCAGTGGTGTTATTTCTACAGCATTTAAAAAGTTTAATTATTACCACCCTGTAGTCCACGCAGTCAAGCCGCGCGCTCTGCTACTGCCGCCGACGTTGAAGCGAAGTACGCCAGAAAGCATTATTGGCCGCACCCTTGTCGTCTTCCAGTAATGTAGTTCTTCCAGTCGCCATACTCGATGTCGCTCGCCTGCTATCCAAAGCACAGTCCGCCTGCGCTCGCTCAGTTCCATTTTATACTCTGTCACGACATCAAAGATGTGACAAGTAATAGCTACTCACAGTTCATCACAAGTTCCAATGAGCCACAAACGCTACTCAAACACATAAGCTGTCTGTAGTGCTAATACGTCGTCCCATAAAACGTTAATGTGATGTTCCACTTCAGTTCATCACACAATTACTACTCTGCTTTCAGAATAATTTTTACATCTGTTGTTTATGGAAATCTATACAGTCGGTGTTCATAAAATGTTCCACAGTAACAGTCCAAAACTTACTATGTTCACTTGACATAATAAACATTGACACACGTAATGTCTATTATCTTACAAAAGTCACCACAGTCACTTATTTATTTATTTAGTTATTTATTGTTCCGTGGGACCACATTAAGGAGAAGTCTCCATGGTCATGGAACGAGTCAATACATGAAATTATAACACGATTGTAGAAACAGATAAAATGAAATATAAGAAACATATTCAGGCGACACGTCATTAGTTTAAATAAAGAAAATCAAGAATGTAACACTGGAATTTGCTTAATTTTTTAGCTCTTCCAGGAGCTCCTCGACAGAATAGAAGGAGTGAGCCATGAGGAAACTCTTCAGTTTAAACTTAAAAGAGTTTGGGCTACTGCTAAGATTTTTGAGTTCTTGTGGTAGCTTATTGAAAATGGATGCAGCAGAATACTGCACTCCTTTCTGCACAAGAGTCAAGGAAGTGCATTCCACATGCAGGTTTGATTTCTGCCTAGTATTAACTGAGTGAAAGCTGCTAACTCTTGGGAATAGGCTAATATTGCTAACAGCAAACGACATAAAAGAAAATATATACTGTGAGGGCAATGTCAGAATTCCCAGACTATTGAATAGGGGTCGACAAGAGGTTCTTGAACTTACACCACACATAGCTCGAACAGCCCGTTTTTGAGCCAAAAATACCCTTTTTGAATCAGAAGAATTACCCCAAAAAATAATACCATATGACATAAGCGTATGAAAATATGCGAAGTAGACTACTTTTCGTGTTGAAATGTCACTTATTTCAGATACTGTTCTAATGGTAAATAAAGCAGCATTTAGTTTCTGAACAAGATCCTGAACATGGGCTTTCCACAACAGCTTACTATCTATCCGTACGCCTAGGAACTTGAACTGTTCCGTCTCGCTTATAACATGCCCATTCTGTCTGATTAAAATATCAGTTCTTGTTGAATTGTGAGTTAGAAACTGTAAAAACTGAGTCTTACTGTGATTTAGTATCAAATTATTTTCCACAAGCCACGAACTTATTTCATGAACTACATTATTTGATAATGTTTCAATATTACACACAAGATCCTTCACTACCAAGCTGGTGTCATCAGCAAACAGAAATATTTTTGAATCACCTGTAATACTAGAAGGCATATCATTTATATAAATAAGAAACAGCAGTGGCCCCAGCACCGATCCTTGGGGAACGCCCCATTTAACAGTGCCCCATTGGGACTGAACATCATTACCACTCTCAATATTGCGGAGAATTACCTTCTGCTTGCTGTTCTTAAAGTAAGAGGCGAACCAAATTAAGCTACTCCCCTTACTCCATAATGTTCCAACTTCTGCAGTAATATTTTGTGGTCAACACAGTCAAAAGCCTTCGTTAAATCAAAGAAAACACCTAACGTTCGCAACCTTTTATTTAATCCGTCCAAAACCTCACAGAGAAAAGAGACTATAGCATTTTCAGTTGTTAAGCCATTTCTAAAACCAAACTGTACATTTGACAGCAAATTATGTGAATTTAAATGCTGCAGTAACCTTGTATATACAACCCTCTCCATAACTTTAGCAAACACCGATAGAATAGAAATAGGTCTATAATTATCAACATTATCCCTGTCTCCCTTTTTATAAAGTGGCTTCACTACCGAGTACTTTAATCAGTCAGGAAACCAACCACTCCTAAAGGAAAAGTTACAGATATGGCTAAGTACTGGGCTAACATACATGGAACAATACTTCAGTATTCTTCTAGATACCCCGTCATATCCATGAGAGTTCTTGGTCTTTAGTGATTTAATTATTAACTCAATCTCCCTCTTGTCAGTATCATGGAGGAGCATTTCAGGTAACAGTCTCGGAACACTTTTTTTTACGAGCGCTATATGATTCCCTGTTGGGACTAGGTTTCTATTTAGTTCACCTGCTATATTCAGAAAGTGATTATTAAATACTTTACATATATGCGACTTATCAGTAACACGGACATTCCCACTACGCACTGATTCTATATCCTTTACCTGTCTCTGCAGACCAGCCACTTCCTTTACGACTGACCATATGGTTTTAATTTTATCCTAAACGTAATAATGTATTCCACAACGAAAATTCAAAATCAAAGTTCTCTCCGTATACAAAATTGGTTCCATTCCATGTTGGACGCCGGGTAGAGAAACCGATTATGAATTTCTGGAAATAAGACTGTCTTGTTTGCAAACTGTTTTATCTATTTATTGCCAATGACGTGTTTCGCTCTTGTGCGGCATCTCCAGATTAACGTAAGAAGTAATGTGGTGCGCCAACATCCTTTAACGCCAGGATATGGTATTAAGATAAAAATTGTAAGGAAATATCGTCCTATTATCATTAGAGAAATAGCTCCATGACACGAAGCCACACTCTTTCCGGCGAACACATGTAGATTCCTTATAATTTTTATCTTAATGCCATATGCTGGCGCCGGCTGGAGTGGCCGTGCGGTTCTAGGCGCTACAGTCTGGAGCAGAGCGACCGCTACGGTCGCAGTATCGAATACTGCCTCGGGCATGGATGTGTGTGATGTCCTTAGGTTAGTTAGGTTTAATTAGTTCTAAGTTCTGGGCGACTGATGACCTCAGAAGTTAAGTCGCATAGTGCTCAGAGCCATTTTGAACCATATGCTGGCTTTAAAGGACAGATGCTGGATCACCACATTACTTCTTACGTTAAATGGAAGATCCGCTACAAGGGTAAAAAGCCTCATCGCCAATAAATAGATAAAACAATTTGCAACCAAGACTCTCTTACTTCAAGAAAGGTTCTGTCCTTACGTGCTAGATTTAACTTAATCTTTGGCACACGTATTATTAATTATTCCAAATGTGTTCTATAGTATCAGTTATGCATCGGCTAATATCAGTTTCCAAATTTTTTGCGTAGTAACCTATTTTTAAGGTGTGTACTTTCTATCGCGCCAGAGACGCACTATTGGCTGTTTTCAAAGTTCATTTAGAGCATCCATTGTTCAGAATACTTTCCATTACACCAAATACGAACTATTTAATAGCTGTTTCCAATGTTCACACGCGACATCCAATGTTTGGGATATTTTCTACTGCACCAAGTACACGCAGTATAAAGGTTGTTTTCCCATCATGGATACCAAATACCAAGTGTAGTGGTTCCTATCCTCCCTTAACTAATTAACTAATTAGAATGAGAAATGGAATGTCCCTGCTGTGACACGTTACTGTGACGGATATGCTAGCAACGCATATTTTTTGCGAACTGTTGCACGTGGTTTTTCCAAGAAAACGCTTCAACATTTTCACTAGATCGTCTCATAGTACGACTTGGGAGATGTATGTTTACGTCGTGTCTTCTGTGTTTGTCTCGTTGTCCTTGATCCCAACATGAATGCATTAAATAGTGAGTCTTTGAAGTAGCGAGTGGGAATATTTCGAGGCTACAATAATCAAAGTTCAGAATATTCGGATGCCGCCTGCCTTTTATTACTTAAATCTCGATATCAGGGAACGAAATATTACAACGTACATTTTCTACGAGCAAGCCTAGTATTAAGGCTTGCATCAAAATCATGGGAGGTGATAATTATTTATTGCGCACCATAATAATACGTGACAACTGCCATCACGCGAAATTGTTGACATACAGAAACCACATACAGTAGAGCGTCGATTATCCGAACGTTGGTCAACCGAACGACCGCTTAACATAACTGTGTAGTCGCTCGCAACTGTTACACTCCCACCCTACCGTCCATCATCCCCCTCACTCCCAAGCCAAGTTTCCCACAGTAGTCGCCGCACTGGGCCACCGCTGGCTGAACATTGCTTCTAATGGGGACTTCACAAGGCGCTGCCGACAGGCCAAGCCGCCAGTCGCTGTGTTTCAACAATCAGCACACTTCTGTCGGCCTCGCACTGGCAGTAGAAGTAGCGGCAGTATCAAAGCTGTTCACAGCAACAGCTGCGCCAGCTTAGAGTTGAGGCGTGCCGCTCCGCGCAGTTCGAAGGATTGCGCTTCCCCAAGAAGAGCTCCTCACGGTGCAAACAGTCGCCTTCTGTTCTCTGTTACGACCACTTGTGTGCTGCTGCGTGAAGAAGTGAACTTGACGATACAAAATGCTTAAACATAAACGTGTTGTCCTTTCTATGAGGGACAAGTACGAGATTATTACTATAAATTCCTACTGAAATTGCCTTTGTATGTCACTTTGTAATACTAAAAGAGATCCCTGTTTTTATGAATAAATTTACTGTACAGTACTTCTATTTGGCAAATAAACATGTACTTTTCGATTATCCGAACAAACCAGTTTTCCAAACACCCATGTCCCCCAATTACTTCGTATAATCGACGCTCTACTGTATAAATGTTTCTGGGGCAATTTTAATTAACAATTTTCTCCGCACATAAGTATTGCCTCTCAAAAAACTAGTCACAGATTGTGTTTACAAACGTTTCCAGAGGCTGGCTTAAACTTTAACGTTATTTGAATAACACAATATCCACACGTGTCACAAAAATGTTGCTAGTGTGAAAGATAATTCTAGACTGCGTGAAATTATTTTTCCTAGACTGCTTGATGAGCTAGCGTGACTGTTTCATGCCCGTCCTGAGTGCCGAGCATATGACTGGTCGGTTCAGACTAACAATGATAAATAACACAAAATTGAATCTTTAACTAATCTTTGAGTGTTAATTTAGATTTATTGAAATGATAATGAGAAAGCTATCGCTGCAGATAACATCCTCAGCATAGTTGCAATACTGTACAAACATTTAAGCAGTAAATGTAAATAATCAAAGTCATCCATTTGGCACCAATGCTAACATGCGAATCACAGCTTTTTCTATACACTTTTCGGCACGACTCGGTTTCGTTCTCACGCTCTCTTGCCATCTGTCAGTTGTGGGTGTGCTATTCTACCGATCTTGCCCCAGCAGCGTGGGCCTTCATACACAGTATGAAGAAATGTAACAAAAAGTGAGCTGAAACTGGGCATAAATGCCGAAAGTTGCCACGTACAAGGGAGATTTATGCTAACAAAACTATAAAGCGAAATTCATCTTCAAACAAAACTGATCTGTTGCTATCGGCCGGCCGAAGTGGCCGTGCGGTTGAAGGCGCTGCAGTCTGGAACCGCAAGGCCGCTACGGCCGCAGGTTCGAATCCTGCCTCGGGCGTGGGTGTTTGTAATGTCCTTAGGTTAGTTAGGTTTAACTAGTTCTAAGTTCTAGGGGACTAATGACCTCAGAAGTTGAGTCCCATAGTGCTCAGAGCCATTTGAACAATTTTTTTTTTGTTGCTGTCGGACCGTCGGAGGGCAAACACACAACGATGAACTGATTAAATGGTTCCAAGCTAATCTAAGAGGCTGATTGTGCGTAACTGCATTGTGCCCAAATCCATCTGAATCCTAAAGGTTTCATAGGCATCGTAACACAGTTAAATGTAAATAATAAATTACGTACTACGATAGGAGCAGTCTGTTTTGGCAGTGCTGTACCTAGACAACGGCGTGAAATTCAAACTCAGTGTTATTTACCCCAAGTAAACATGTTAGAAGGAAACACGATTTGAACGGCAGCGCGTTCAGAGCGAGTAGAACTTACTAAAGCCACTTGTAACATGTGCCAATGGCATCGTGCGATTTACTAGAACGTTACCTGGACAAATTCCTCACATTAAATAGTTCACTCATGTTCATCTGAATATCATTTTGTTGATAACGTCGTTCAGTTTCAAAACTCTATATAAATTCTCATCAAATTATAAACTGAAGAACTGAACTGATTATTCCCCCTCTTGCTACACCCCCCCCCCCCCCCCCCCCCAGATAACAATTTATCTCAGACGCCACTCATAGGCCGGATAAGAGCTAACCACCGTACCTGACCATGGACAGCCACCGAAAGATTATGCTTCCTCCACTGCTGTATCACGTAACGTACCTCTTTAGTCAAAATAGTTACTAAGTGCCTGACCACCATTCAGAACCTAATTCTGTATGAGTTTTTAAATATTGTGACCATGCAAACACTCATGTTTGACTTGTAACATTTACGATTATTTTTTTGTTTACCGATTTCTAAATTACTAACACGACACTGATTGCATATTATATTCGGCACGACACGAAACAGTAGTCGCTAGTCAAATGACCTCCTTTTATTGAACTTACCATCTCCGCATACGTTAGTCAAAACATGTTCCCTATAAATATTAATGTACAATCTTCTCATCTACTCATATGTAAATGATTCATCATGTGAAGGATTTCATACACTAACAGACCGCGTATCGTGTGCACTGGTAGCGCGTTTGTAGCAGTTGTTATTCTGAATGAGTTAATGTACAATTATTGTTAATAATTTATTTGATAAAACGGTATAAACATGGTGACAGTTTTATAGAAGTAGTCTTTTTATTCCGATTTCAACACGGTCTTCCTTTGTGTGTAGCTCTTTTGGGAGCAATTTAGTGTTTTGGGTAACAGATGTATCTTAGTTTCAAATATAGCCAGAACCTCACTAGCAGTAGTGTCCACGCCACACAGTACCTTAGTTCTACCCCTCTCCTCTTACCTGGCCGAGCCATCACCTCTAAACGTGCTAGATATACAGGGTGTTACAAAAAGGTACGGCTAAACTTTCAGGAAACATTCCTCACACACAAATAATGAAAAGATGTTATGTGGACATGTGTCTGGAAACGCTTAATTTCCGTGTTAGAGCTCATTTTAGTTTCGTTCTTCCAACTACGCTCAATGGAGCACGTTATCATGATTTCATACGGGATACTCTACCTGTGCTGCTAGAACATGTGCCTTTACAAGTACGACACAACATGTGGTTCATGCACGATGGAGCTCCTGCACATTTCAGTCGAAGTGTTCGTACGCTTCTCAACGACAGATTCGGTGACCGATGGATTGGTAGAGGCGGACCAATTCCATGGCCTCCACGCTCTCCTGACCTCAACCCTCTTGACTTTCATTTATGGGGGCGTTTGAAAGCTCTTGTCTACGCAACCCCGGTACCAAATGTAGAGACTCTTCGTGCTCGTATTGTGGACGGCTGTGATACAATACGCCATTCTCCAGGGCTGCATCAGCGCATCAGGGATTCAATGCGACGGAGGGTGGATGCATGTATCCTCGTTAACGGAGCAAATTATGAACATTTCCTGTAACAAAGTGTTTGAAGTCACGCTGGTACGTTCTGTTGCTGTGTGTTTCCATTCCATGATTAATGTGATTTGAAGAGAAGTAATAAAATGAGCTCTAACATGGAAAGTAAGCGTTTCCGGACACATGTCCACATAACATATTTTCTTTCTTTGTGTGTGAGGAATGTTTCCTGAAAGTTTGGCCGTACCTTTTTGTAACACCCTGTATACTGCTCAAATAAATCCCCCCCACCTTGATCAGTTTAAGAGTATTGTCCACTGCTTGTGACGTCACACCTCTGTTACCACTTTCTCTGTATTAAACTCACTGCGGAAAACAATTAAAGGGTCGCTTTTCTGAAACCCCGTTATTTTCCCCCACTGCGAAGCGGAAGTTAGAAATATCACTCAAAGGTGTCTACAACCTTCCTCTGTAATGAAGCAAAAGCGTGGTGGCTTGTGACCTCACCCTAGGTCTCTGCGACGCTTCAAACAACAAGGTGTCGATACAGGCGAAAAAAGGCCCGAGCTCAGAAGTTCGTATGAGGTGTAAGGTGGGTTAGCGATGGAACATTCGCACTAAATTTCACCCATAATCTGCCCAATGCCACCATGGACATCTGACTCCATGGGAAGGTCGTCACGCTTGCCAACCTTATCCACATCTCACCCCTTCTCTTGACACCTCTGCGAAGGAGATCGGAACTGCGACGCCCAGCATTAAAACAACTCGATATTCTTGTGGGTGGCCGAGGAAAACAGACACATCGCCGCTAAGAATAGACTTGAAAAGTCCTCAGGAGGTGGCATAAAGGGCGTCAATGAAACCAATCCTCCCTTTGGGACCTTCATTTACATGTGTTTAGAAAACGACAGATTGCGAATTCATGTGCATCAGAACGACGTCCTTGACAACGTTTTCTACTGGTGACAGCATACAGACAATTCAACCATTCTGTAAGGACATCTTATCCTTTGTAGTACAGCGCGGCTGTAATTTCTGCTCTGCTTAGCAAAGTGGAACCATAACGGACCACGCAAAATCATCCGACGAAATTTCAACGTCATCCGAAGAAGTAAAGCGTGTTTTTTAGCCCTCCTGTGGCGTGAGTGATGGAGGAGGGGGTGGAGGGTTGCGACATTCACACATGCGTAAATGAAATGACAAAATGTCTTTGTTAGATCCACCAGTTCGGCAACAGTGTCGGTGCCACCTATGCACCTTGGTTGAGAACTTTAAAAATGTACCTGTATAGAGACAACCCTTGATCGGATCCTAGGTGTCTGCAGACAGACAATCCCATCGAGACCACTCAAATTCCGCATGCCCACGAGCAGGTATTAGAACAACAACGTAGTGCCACTGAGCTAGAGGGTGTCAAGGATTGCGTTCCCGTAGTCAGCTAGGAATCAGTCTAAGATTGTCTTTGTACACGAACATTTTCAATATGCTCAACAAAGGTACACAGATGGTACCGAAGGTGTTGCCAAACTGAGGTTTTAGAGATACACTTTGCTATTTCATTTATGCATATGTCAATGTCACACACTAATATGATTTCACCACAGCAGGGAGTGAAATTGGAGGGAAGCAAAAATGTAAGCTTTTTTTGCTGTTTTGGATCACATTCAAATTTCATCAAATGGTTTTAAACGATCCCTACTGGCTCTATTTTGTATATGCACACACACATAATCTTAAGTCTAATGCTTTGTTGATACAACCACTCTCTTCTGTCACTGATTATTAGTTTCAGTTACATGTTGTTATCACATTCTATCCTCTTACCAATGTCTTCCAAATTACTCGTCTTAGACTGTATTCTTCCTTTCTTTCCCAGCGATTTCCCTTCGAGAGTATTAATGATAAAGGTGTTGTGTCTGATGACATGTCCAGTAAGTATTATTTTCCACTTTTCCATTTCTTTCAATAATGTTCGCTCTTTGTTGACTTCCCTCAAGACTTCCAGGTTGGTTTTTCTTTCCATCCAACACATTCTTGTCATTGTCTGCCATATCCACAATTCAGCAGCTTTAATCTGGTTCTTTTCCAATTCATCAAGAGCCGTAGTTTCACTTCCGTAGAGGAGTGCACTCCATACAAGTGATTTTGCAAACGATTTTCTGGCGTCTGTATTCCTCTGTTTGCTGGATAAAATGCTTTTTTAGTCATAAATGCCTGTTTTACCCGTGCAGTCCCCCTCTTCATTTCCATTAAGCATTTGTTGCCCTCTGTGACGATACTACAGAGATAGAAGGATTGTTTCACCTGATCAGTTAAGATGTCATCAATTTTCATAGTGGGTTTAATTTCTCCCATATTTTTCCTCATTACTATTAGTTTTGTAATGTTCACTTTTAATTTCCACAGTTTAAGTGTGTCTCATACCACTTGCAACATTCTGTTCAATTCTTTTTCAGAGTCTGCAACTATCACGACGTCAACAGCAAATATAATACAATATATCCTTTCACCGTTGTCTTTTATTCCCTTTGTCTTCTCTTTCACGATCTGACTCGCTTTCTCAATGGACATATTAAATAAATATGAGGCTAGGTGACATCCTTGTCGAACTCCTTTTCTGATACTGGCCACTTCCTCTACCGTATTGATGTTTGTCTGTGTGGTGCAGTTTTGATACAGTTAATTAATAATTCTTCTAGCCTTTCAGTCAAATCTTCTTTTTTCAGAGTTCTAAAGAGTAGCTCCCAGTTCTTATTGTCAAAACCTCTTGTAAGTCAATAAAGGGAAGATAAGTTCTTCTATCCTTTTTTCTCTCCACGTGCAAGGCCAATATTACTTCTCTTATTCCTCTGCCCTTTCTAAATCCAAACTGGTCTTCTCCAACATACACTAAAACAAAAAAGTGATGCACCACGAAGGAACTGTCCAAATGGAAAGGATATTGGTAGATATGATTTATATGTACAGAAAAACAAAATATTACAATTTCAGAAAAATAGGATGATTTATTCAAGAGAAATAGCTTCACAAATTCAGCAAGTCAATAACGCATTGGCCCACTTCCGGCCCATATGCAAACAGGTATTCAGCTTGACGTTTATTGAAAGAGTTCTTGGATGTCCTTGTGAGGGATACTGTGCCAAATTCTGTCCAACCGGCGCGTTAGATCGTTAAAATCCGCGGCACCCTTACAGCATAAGGATACGTCGACGAATTTCTATGCCCCGTTTTGTTGCCCTTTATGGCAAGCCATCATGGGCTTACGTTTCAGCAGGATAATGCCCACCCGAATTCGGCGAGAGTTTCTACTGCTTGTTTTCCTGCTTTCCAAACACTAGCTTGTTCAGAAAGGTCGCAGGCTCTCTCCCCAATCGAGAACGTTTGGATCATTGTGGGCAGGGCCCTCCAACCAGTTCGGGATTTTAAAGACCCAACGCGCCATATGGACACAATTTGGCACAGTGTCACCCAGGAGGACATCCAAAAACTTTCAATCAATGCCAAGCTGATGATGATAATGATGATGATGTCTGTTTTGTGGAGCGCTCCACTAGGCAGTCATCAGCGCCTGTACAAAGTTCCAATTTTTTCACAATCCAATCTATCCACTGTTACGGTTGATGATATTGGTGATGCTGATGAAGAAATGATGAGGGCAACACAAACACCCAGTCCCCGGGCTCAGAAAATCCCCAACCCGGCTGGGAATCGGAACCAGGACCCCGTGATCCAGAGGCAGCAACGCCAGCCACTAGACCAAGAGCTGCGGACAGTGCCAAGCTGACTACCTGCTTGCATAAGGACCAGAAGTGGGCCAATGCGTTATTGACTTGCTGAATTGGTGAAGCTCTTTCTCTCGAATAAATCATTCATTTTTTTCTGAAATTGTAACCATTTGTTTGTCCATACATATACATTATGTCTACCGATATCCGTCGCATTCTGAAAATTGCCTCACGGTGCGTCGTTCTTTTTGTCGTAGAAAGTACTTATAGGCTGTTCATTTTATTGCAACCCTTAACTACACTACTGGCCATTGAAATTACTACACCACGAAGCTGACGTGCTACAGACACGAAATTTAAGCGACAGGAAGAAGATGCTGAAATATGCAAATGATTAACTTTTCAGAGCATTCACACAAGGTCGACGCCGGTGGCGACACCTACAACGTGCTGACATGAGGAAAGTTTCCAACCGATTTCTCATACACAAACAGCAGTTGACCGCCGTTGCCTGGTAAAACGTTGTTGTGATGCCTCGTGTGAGGAGGAGAAATGCGTACCATCACGTTTCCGACTTTGATAAAGGTCGAATTGTAGCCTATCGCGATTGCGGTTTATCGTATCGCGACATTGCTGCTCGCGTTGGTCGAGATCCAATGACTGTTAGCAGAATATGGAATCGGTGGGTTCAGGAGGGTAATACGGAACGCCGTGCTGGATCCCAACGGCCTCGTATCACTAGCAGTCGAGATGACAGGCATCTTATCCGCATGGCTGTAACGGATCGTGCAGCCACGTCTCGATCCCTGAGTCAACAGATGGGGACGTTTGCAAGACAATAACCATCTGCACGAACAGTTCGACGACGTTTGCAGCAGCATGGACTATCGGAGACCATGGCTACGGTTACCATTGACGCTGCATCACAGACAGGAGCGCCTGCGATGGTGTATTCAACGACGAACCTGGGTGCACGAATGGCAAAACGTCATTCTTTAGGATGAATCCAGGTTCTGTTTACAGCATCACGATGGTCGCATCCGTGTTTGGCGACATCACGGTGAACGCACATTGGAAGCGTGTATTCGTCATCGCCATACTGGCGTATCACCCGGCGTGATAGTATGGGGTGCCATTGGTTAGACGTCTCGGTCACCTCTTGTTCGCATTGACGGCACTTTGAACAGTGGACGTTACATTTCAGATGTGTTACGACCCGTGTCTCTACCCTTCATTCGATCCCTGCGAAACCCTACATTTCAGCAGGATAATGCACGACCGCATGTTTCAGGTCCTGATCGGGCCGTTCTACATACAGAAAATGTTCGACTGCTGCCCTGGCCAACACATTCTCCAAATCTCTCACCAACTGAAAATGTCTGGTCAGTGGTGGCCGAGCAACTGGCTCGTCACAATACGCCAGTCACTACTCTTGATGAACTGTGGTGTGTTGCATAGGCAGCTGTACCTGTACACGCCATCCAAGCTTTGTTTGACTCAATGCCCAGGCGTGTCAAGGCCGTTATTACGGCCAGAGGTGGTTGTTCTGGGTACTGATTTCTCAGGATCTATGCACCCAAATTGTGTGAAAATGTAATCACATGTCAGTTCTAGTGTAATATATTTGTCGAATGAATACCCGTTTATCATCTGCATTTCGTCTTGCTGTACCAATTTTAATGGACAGTAGTGTATATTAATTGGTAATTTGGAGGTATGTGATAACATTGATTCTGTTCTGTAGTTGGTGCAGTCAACTGCCTTTCGTATCTTAGGCGTGGTAATTGATCTGCAGTTTGTAAAGTATTCTGGTATGATTTTTCATTGATATGATTTGTTGTTCTGAATGACTGGCCTTTCATGTTTTTACCTAAATTCTGCAGGAATGTCATCATCACCAGTTGTTTTTCCCTCCTTTGATACTCCGAAGGGCTTATTCATGCTTATGTCTCATTACTGCAATAACTTTCATTTTTTTCACTTATCGACTTTTTCAATTAGATTACTCTTATTCTTCAAGTCTTTATCATCTTACAGTTCTATGTATTCTTTCCTACAAGCATACATCTCATCATTATCTATCAGTAATATTCCACCTTTTTTTTTAACTACTACAAATTTCGTTCTAGGTTTGTAATGAAGAGATCTGTTTTCCTTTTAAACTTGGTCCAGTTTTCCCTTTTCTCTATCATCTCCTACATTTTGCTTTTGACCAACTTCTCTTTCTCTTCTCTGCATCTGATTGTGATGTTATTTTTAATTCTTTTGTAGTCATCTGCATTTTTTCCTTTCTTGAGCTTGTTCCTTTCCTGAATTACGTTTAGTATTTCTTCTGTCATCCAAGGTTCTCTGAGTTCCAGTTTCATTTTTCCTAAAACTTCATTTGTTACTTTGCTCATAGCCATGTTAATATTATTCTACTGGATTTTTCATCACTTCCAGTAGCATTTTAGTAGTCTTTTCTCAAAATCCATCTTTATTGCTTCTTCTTTCGAGCCTTCTACTCTCCATTTCTTTTTGATCGATTTCTTAGTTCTTTTAAATCCAATGTTGCACTTGGATAACACAAGATAATCATTGTATATGCCTGTACCGGGACAGGTGAGGCATGGTTTTAACTGATTCCTTTACCTTTACTTCATTAGTACATAATCTGACTAAAATTTTCTTTTGGCTGGTGCCTCCGATGTGTACCTACTTCTGAGAGGAACTTCAAATAAGGTATTTGTGATAACCATAACAATTTGATTGCAGGTAACTATCAAATTTTCTCCTCTCCTATCCGTTTAGCAAGCCTATATGGGATCCTACTACGGCACTAAAGTCACCCATTATTGCAACAATACATTTTTTCAATCCATTTTAATAGTTCTTTGATACCTGCATCCCTATTCTCCACGTCTTCCATGTCATGAGCCGATGTTGGGAAGTATGCTTGAATTATTAGCAATTCCACGTTTGTACTATTTATTTTTATCGTCATTAACCGGTTGCTGGCGTGGTAACTATTGTAAACTTTATTTTACCAGTTTTCTCTTATTACAGCTGCCAATCCTTGCTCTCCTCTTTTCTCACCAGTACTATACACTACACTATACTCATCGCTGTAGAAATGTCCATTCACCTCACTTGCCTCACAAGGATCTAATACAACTACCTCATTCTTCCTTATCTGGTCTCACTTCATCCAGTTTTCCCGCTTTCAGTAACGTTCTTAATTCTATGTCCTCATATCTACCGTAGTTTAAGTGGGATTTCCTTGTTTATGACTTGACAAGCCATCTTACCTCTCCTGCCACATTCCAAGATACATGATCAGTCGTTAATTTCTCGTTAGCTTCCATGGTTGCGGCCTACTTGGGATATCCTTAAGATCTTTAATTCGGTGATTTCCCGTTACCTTCTCCATTCTGTGCCGCTGACCAAGATGCGCTGGTTCATTTACTTTTAGGGACGATTTCTCACACCTGACTGAAATTCGCTCGCCCGCCCTCAGGGATCAGATGACTTTCTGTAGGACATAGTCCCACAGTGTCCTCTAGAGAAGGGCTGAATCGTCTGTAAGGTGCCAGCAATGGAAAAAGCTATCAAGAAAATCGTTCAAAGCAGAAATCACTGTAAACTATCGTTTTCTACGGCGAAATGTGTGTAAACGAACGCCACAAGGGAAGGAGTGGTTTCATTGATGCCCTCTATGCCATTTCCTGAGGTCTTTCCGTGTCGATTCTGAGCAGTGGTGTGTCTGAAATGTTTTCCTCTGCCACCCATAAGAAAATGGCTTGATTGAAACGTTGGGCATCGTGGATCTGACCATCGCAGAGACGTGAAGTGAATGCGTGAGATGTGGGTAAGAGGCGGGGGGGGGGGGGGGGAGGGGGGAAGCTTCCCATCGGGCGACGCGTCCACAGTGGCGTGTGACAGAATTGTGGTAATATTTAGTGCCAACTTTACTTTATTAACCCACCTCACATTTCATATGAACTTCTGAATCCTGTACTTTCCTTCGCATGTATGGACGGACACCTTACTGTTTGAAGCGTCTCCAAGCCTGTGAGAGACTTGGCCGGACACCACGATTTTGTATTATTATAGAGAAAGGTTCGCTTTGGCTTTTGGGAAAAATTTCACTCTTCTATGTCGCAGTGGGGGAAATGACTGGGTTTCAAGGAAGTGACCTTCCAATTCTTTGCGCAGTGTACCATGGGTGAGTTCCTACATAATGTCAAACATTCTGACATTTCATTTGATTCCATTCACCTACGTCGTTGCACATTCGGCTTTCCCCAAGCGACATGTTTCTTTGTTGAACGCCTTGATACTTGATATTTGCGCGGTGTATCTGCAATACCTTCCTGCTTCGTCTGACCATTATACCGGTTGCCCAGCTTGTATTCTTTCTGCAAATTACATTTCAGCTTCCTCCCTCCACATACGCTACAGTCTTCAATGACATCTACCTTAATACATTTTGAGCGCTATAAATTTTCTTCGGGATGACATGTGTGAATGGTCACAATACTCTAGGTAACGTGATCACGCTGTTACCGTCTCAATATACAGGTCTACAATCCATATTAACTTTGCAGGCTGGTTCACCGACAGAGCGTACACCGAAAAGTTGCCCTTATTAGCGTTTTCTACAGATCGATTAAGATGATGCAGCACATTACATTGCAAAGAAAGCGGAAGTACGAGTGGCTCAGAGCACATCGACAAGTGTTTAGCACTCGGGAAAATATAAAGACTGTCTAAAATAACCTCTGGAGATGAGATAGTTGTGGTATGATGCTCATATTATTTCGTCCACTCCTAGGATGGTATTGCATTAAACGTAGATATATTCTTTGAACTGTTAGCTACAGCTGCTACACCAGTATCCTTTCATTTGTGGTGTTAGTTTGCATACCTTCGTCCATAGGATGCCGGAAGTCATACCTTAATGGTTGAATAAAAGGAAGAATTAATTTATATATGGTAACACTGTAATTCAGAACAAACAAAAAAGTTAACTGAATTCCGTCTAACATTGCATGAGATCAAAAAACTATAAAAATAATAGAATATCCTCACAAGCTCCTCAACGTCGTCATATCATTAAGCAGAAATAGTGAAGTCTGTAGTGGGCACATAGGGCCATTTCGTCTCAGCATGGTTCATACTTTCAGGATTGAGGAAGCCAGAGAAATGGGAGAAGAAGACAGTCCAGTGATAACGCCAAGTTTCTTTGACACATTCTTTGAAGGGCTGTCGCATGAATATGCTGAGAATGACAAAGAAAAACGGTAAGTTTTATTCAAACCTCTACAGAATATGTGTCATACTTTTAATCAAGTTTTGTGTTTCGTAAGTTCTTTCTGGCAGCTCATACTTTAGGTTTCGTGTTATTAAATCTGAAACTATTTTAATAAATTAATGTAGGAAAGTGAGATATCTTGTGACGTCCTTGTAAAGACAGACAAAGCAAGTGGTATTTACTGACATTGTCGATAATGTTAGCGAAAGAGGCGACAAAGGATCACTAATTTTCTAGAACAGTATCAAACGAACTCATTCCACTTTAACTAAACTGACTAAAACGAAACGAATAGGATCACTGAGTAAGAGATCGGTGAAATAAATAAAATGCTACAAGTGAAGTCAGAACGTCACGCAGTAAACTTGTCGTGATAAATGAAACATTGGCCCAGACCGAAATTGAACGTAGTTCCCGTGTATATCACGAGCAATCATTTTAATCAATTTTATCATGCTGGAACGCATTAATGACCGATTCGACTTTCATTGTCAGTGGTGGTTCCATGTTGTTACTACAACTAGAGGTCCCTCCCCCCCATTCCCCGCAGGTATGTGGAACTGGCTGTAGTAAGGTAAAGATTTGCTGAAGACCCGTTAGCGCTTTGGAATAACAGTTGCATTATTCATAAGTTATAGGTGGAAACATCAGTAACATTGGAAGTGTGAGTCTGTAAGGAAAGTGTGCTAGAATGGCCAAACTAGCTTAAGTGATGGCTCACGGTTAGAAAGAGATGTAGGGTCGACTTCTGGTCTGGCATCAGATTACGTTTATCATAATATATATCATGCACAGTTCATGTACTCCCAGATTATTTTATATATACAATACAAAATAACAAATACAACTGCAATAACTAACTGTACAATGAATTAGTTAGTATAAATATCGTTCTTCATACCAGAATAACACCTACAGTGCTGTTTTTGATAGATCAGATATCACGTTAAATCTTTAGAATCTCGCTGATCTTTTTATTGAATAAAATAAAATATATTAAGTTATGAAGGAAAGTAGTGAAATGCACACCAAATACCAAGTAACAATAATTAAGAAACCTATTAAATCAACGAAAGCAACCGCCTACTTGTATAATTTTTAGATAGGAATTCGTTTATGATGCTTCAGTGTCGTATTTCATATTACGTTTGTGTAGAGGGAAATATTAAAAATGCCCAAAGATGGAATAAAAGCAGAGAAGGAAATAGTAGAGATGTTAAGGCTCAGTGTTGCGAAATTCAAGAACATAGGACTATTCTGACTATCTGAGAATGCAGCAGGAGATGAAACTGTTTACCCCCTGAGCTATTTATTTTCGAATTAGTCACATTATTAATTGTCTGTAATTACATTTTATTTATTACTGTCAACTTTTATTAATTTACCTATATTACTGCCATAACAGTACATTTTTAGATCACCTTTATTTTCAAACTCGTTTAACATGTGTTGATGCACATTTGCCTGTACACACATAGGAGTAGAAAACAGCTGAAGTTTTCAAGTGGCTACTATTGTGAGATAAAATGTGACTTAAAAAATAATGATATCGCAAAATAATCGCACAAGGGAAAAATTGCTTTATATTTTACAGAATTTACTGTGGCTGTGGACCTTACATTGAAGAAATTGCTATTTAAACAAACTGCCAGAAAAAATTAGTACACTCTTTTAGAGGTTTCTATTTCACTCAGGATTTATTGTTGCAACAGTGCATATGGAGACATGAAATGATTACATTTACAGATCAATAGCACAAGTGCTCCTGAGGTCCTAGGTATCGATCCATACTGAATCACCCATATTAGTACATAGTGTAGCCTCCACAGCAGCAATGGAGGTGCTGACTCTGGCTTCCAGTCGATCGTACAGGTGATGAATACCGTTCTGGGATACATTAAGCCACGCCTGCTCGACCTGTTCATGCAGTTGTGTAAGAGTTGGTTGTCGAGTAGCACCAGTCATTTCTCATCCTTTCATATCCCTCAAGTGCTCGACTGGGGACAACGCTGGAGATCGTTCTGGCTAGGCTTGTTGCTGCGTGTCTTGCAGAGCACGTTGAGTTACATGGTCAGTGTACGGGGAAGAATTATTCTATTTCAGAAACACATCACCTTAATATTGCAAGAACAGCAAGGGAATGGGTATAACAACATTCTGCACATACCGAGCTCTGGTTAGCATACCCTTGAGAAGCACCAAAGGTGAACGAGAGTTGTAGCTTATCACACGCCAGACCATAAGGTCTTGGATGGGGCCAGTATGAGTTGGACGAATGCACTCTACCAAACAGCGATCACCCGGTGTACATTACACAAGCAAATGACCATCACTTGCGTGCAGGCCAAATCTGCTTTAATTGCTGAAGGCCACGGCGCGCCATTCCAAGTGATCCTCTGACGCCACCAGCCGAGCTGTGCACATCAGTACTGTGGCGTGAGTGTTGGTGTGGCGTGACTAGATAACAGACTAGAGATGTGTGTACCAGTGGTTCGACTGCTAATAACTGGTTGGAAACAGTTCATGTTGACACGCCTGGGGTCACAAGCCCTCTTATCTCTGCCTCTGCCTGTGCCTCCGCCTCTCCTGACCTGACAGTACGACTAACCTGGCGGGCATCTGTGCTGCGTGGACGTCCAGAACCTCGTCTACAGGTTTGAAAATGTTCAAGTGACGACTGATACCAACATCGTTGCACAACTAACACAGCACGTCCAATTTGTGTGGAAATTCTCATAAAGGACCATCCTGCCACTCGGAAGGCCACAGTTTGACCTCTTTGAGACTCGCTCAGTTGGTTGTAGAAAGAATGGGTGTGTCTCTTTGGCATGGTTGCCTGCTTGCTTCACGAGTTTGCACCACACTGAGAGTTCTGGCTGTGAACATTCCCTACTAAAGGATAAACACAATGGCGCTCTGGTAGCTATGTGATTAAGCTATCTGTTGGCAGACGACGTTGAAATCGTTATCAGTACACCTACTATACCCCAGGTGGAAATATGCCATCATCGGATCAAAATCTATGTTGCCTTTCCAGGTGTGCTAAATTTTTTCCTCGTGGTGTAATTTAGGAGTATAGAAGACCACTCACTGAGAAGCAGAAGCGTTGAGTAGTCGAGAGGCACACACAAAAAAAGAAAGGAAACTTGCTAATTTTAGGAGTTATCCTTTTCCAAGCTAGAGTGCAAACACACACACACACACACACACACACACACACACGTACTATATGTGATCAAAAGTATCCGGACACCCCCAAAAACATACGTTGTTCATATTAGGTGCATTGTGCTGCCACATACTGCCAGACACCCCATATCAGCGACCTCAGTAGTCATTAGACATCGCGAGAGAGCGGAATGGGGTGCTCCGCGGAACTCACGGGCTTCGAATGTGGTCAGGTGATTGAGTGTCACTTGTGTCATATGTCTGTACGCGAGATTTCCACATTCGTAAACATCCCTTGGTCCACTGTTTCCGATGTGATAATGAAGTGGACACGTGAAGGGACACGTACAGCATAAAAGCGTACAGGTCGACCCCGTCTATTGACTGGATGAGACTACTGACAGTTGAAGAGGGTCATGATGTGTAATATGCAGACATCTATCCAGACAATCACACAGGAATTCCAAGCTGCATCAGCATCCACTGCAAGTACCATGACAGTTAGGCGGGAGGTGAGAAAACTTTAATTTCAAGGTCTAGCGGCTACTCATAAGCAAATTTTTTTTAAAGAGGCGGAGCCCCTCCACGCCCACACCGGCATGATGGCCAACACAAAAGGTCTACTGCCATCTCTGCATAAGGGTTAGTGTTCACTAAAAGTGAGATGTCGCAGGATGTGTGTACTGCGATGTTTGCGTACGTCTGGCTTAGTTTAGCCATTAATACGCGCTCATCTGGAGATAGATTAGGTCGAAAGTCGAACGAAGGGTAGCGGTTTTAAGGGTAGAGGGAAAAAAGTGCCAAGGCAAGCGCCAAGGGAAATAAACCTCTGCGATATTTAGGTAGGGTAGTAAGAGCAGTAGCGGATGTCTTGTTGACTGCGATAGGTCATGCAAGGGTAGGTTATGTTAGAAGCGTGTACCGTGCGATCGGTTAGCGTGTCATGCCAAGTTTCGTCATAAGAGATCAGTCCTAGACGGTGCTGCAGCTCGGTGTGCTGTAGTATGCGTGTGCTGGGCTCGTGTGGTGTCTCCTTGGCCTGCTGCGGTGGCTTCGTCCCTGTAACAGACGAATTCAGTGCCATTACGCCCTCTGCTGCGCCGTGTCGTCAGTGACTTGGCACAGCTTCATCAGGCTGGTGCAGAACGGCATCCTCCTCTACTGCACGGCGCAGCTCTGCTGTATTATAGCCTCGAGCTGCTCCGCTTGTTCGGTGAGCTGCGCCGCTTCTGCTTCGGTGAAATGCACGCCGTTCGCTCGCGCTTGCGTGATGAACGCTGCCTCTTTGACTTCTCGGCCCCTTCTCACCACTGGGACGGGGGTTGTCTTCTTTGCACTTTTCACCTGCGGTGCTGCTGGGGCAGCCGCTGGGACAGGCACGCGAACGTCCTTCTGCGAGGTCGCAGGAGTGTTCACAGGTACTGCTGCACGGAGGCCTCGGGCGAAGACTGCACGCAGTTCCTCAAGGCCTCTTCCTTCTCTGCAGCCACGGCGGCTGCGAAGGCAGCCCTCTCTGCCGCCCTGACAGTTTTGAGGGCTGCAGTGGCCTCCTTCACGGCGGTGCCGAGTTCGAGGCCACAGTTCTTCTCGGGGGCGCGAGCTGCATTCCCGACTGCCCGCCTCCGGGCGGTCATCCCCTCTACTGGCAGGTGGAGCTGCTTCTGCGCTGTCCTTCAGCTGCGCCGGACTTGTCTGCGCCCTACGTCGTTGCCGACGTCGTCTTCTCTTCTTCCGCTGCGTCGGTGCGGCCGCGGTCGCCTCGCCGCCTTCGGCACGGTTGCGGATTGAGAAAGCCGGGCAACCGCGCCAGCTGGCGACGTGCGGGCCGCCACACCGGACGCAAGTCGGCAGAACGTTACTGCCGCGGTCGCAGGCGCGCCTGTCGTGCTCGCCTGAGCTCTTGACGCACCGCGCCGCGTTGCGGCAACACTTCGCGACATGGCCCTCGACCTGGCACCTGAAGCACTAGGACCAGGGGTCCATGGCGGTCGGGAGAGCTTCCGTCGTAACCGGGAAGCCCAGCAACTTCCACAAGTCGAAGATGTCGCTCCCGCCGTCGGCCGTTTGCACGGTCACGGCATAGAGCGGTGCCCTCTTCTTGTTTGTCCGGTTGTGCAACCTTGCGGTTGCATTACCAAGCCCGGCTCGCAGCAGACCTTCCCGGACCGCTGCCTCGTCACAGCACCAAGGTAACCCCCTGAGGAGTGCCTCGGTCGTCTTCTTCCTTCCTACGGAAGGCGCTTTCTCACGCGCCGGCGGCGCTTCGACAATGTGGTCGGCCACTGCGACTTTGATCGGCCTGTGATCGGCCACGTTTGCAGCTCGAACGCAGATCAGTGAGTCTGCAGACTGAGTGAGTTGCACAACCAAAGACCCTTCATAGCTGGTTGGCTCTGAGCACTACGGGACTTAACATCTGAGGTCATCAGTCCCCTAGAACTTAGAACTACCTAAACCTAACTAACCTAAAGACATCACACACATCCATGCCCGAGGCAGGATTCGGACCTGCGACCGTAGCAGTCGCGCGGTTCCGGACTGAAGCGCCTAGAACCGCTCGACCACCGCGGCCGGCTCCCTTCGTAGCGGCAGGTTTCCTCTGCGCATACTTCTTTCCCATGTTGCGGGGCGCAGAACACGACAATCTGCAGGCGTTGTGAAAACAACAGACGAAAATTTGCTTCCCGCGGCGCCCACAGCACAGAAACCTCTTCACGAGCTCTCAACGGCCGAGTAAGCGTAGCGCGCAACGGCAGCGATGCGCTCGCCTCGCTAGCTGAGGCCTAAGTGCCATATTCATTCATAAGCAACACATCACACAGATAAATGTCGAGCAACGCCTCGCTTGGTGTAAGGAGCGTAAAGTGGAGAAACGTTGTGTGGAATGACGAATCACGGTACACAATGTGGCGATCCGATGGGAGGGTGTGGGCATGGCGAATGCCTGGTGAACGTCATCTGCCAGCGTATGTAGTGCCAACAGTAAAATTCGGGGGCGGTGGTGTTATGGTGTGGTCATGTTTTTGATGGAGGCGGCTTGCGCCCCTTGTTGTTTTGCGTGGCACTATCACAGCACAGGTCTACATTGATGTTTTAAACACCTTCTTGCTTTCCACTATTAAAGAGCAATTCGGAGGTGGTGATATCATCTTTCATCATGATCACGCACCTGTTCATAATACTCGGCCTGTGGCGGAGTGGTTACCCGACAGTAACATTCCTGTAATAGTCTGGCCTGCACAAAGTCTTGACCTGAATCCTATAGAAGATCTTTAGGATGCTTTGGAACGCCGACTTCGTGCCCGGCCTCACCGGCCGATATCAATATCTCGCCTCAGTGGAGCACTCCGTGAACAATGGGCTGCCATTCCCCAAGAAACCTTCCAGCACTTGAATTGAACGTATGCTTGCGAGAGTGGAAGCCGTCATCAAGGCTAAGGGTGGGCCAACACCATATTGAATTCCAGCGTTATCGATGGAGGGCGCCACGAACTTGTAAGTCCTTTTCAGCCAAGTGTCCAGATAATTTTGATCATATATATATATGCACTCATAAAAATATATGAAACTGGATGGGTGAGCAATACCAGAGCTGCATTTCGGTAGATGAACTAGGAAGGGGTGGGGCGAGTAGAGGAAGAGAGTGGTGGGAGGCAGGGGGAGGAGCTGGGGTGGTGTCTAATGGCTCAGAGGGCGGCAGCCATTTTGTCAGTGAGGAATGTGGGAAGGAACTGTGGCAGATGCACTGGCTGGGTATGTAATGTACAGTCGTGGGAGTCGGTGGGGATCGGCACAAGCTGATATGGGGAAGCAAATTGGGAAGAGATGACATGATGGAAGAAGTGCAAACTGTTGGGTGGAGGGTGTGGGAACAGTTGATTAACGGAAATTGTGGCCAGCACGATTATGGCAGTGAAGGATGTGTTGCAAGGATAACTCCCATCTGCAAAGTTCAGACTGAGGGAGGTACCACAGTGATTAGCATACTGGACTCACATTCAGGAGGACGACTGTTCAGACCTGTGTCTGGCCATCCAGATGTAGGTTTCATGTTATTTCCCGAAATCACCTAAGGCAAACGCAGAGATGGTTCCTTTGACAGGGCGCATTCAATTTGCTTCTTCATCATCCCCTAATCTGGCTTGTGCTGTGTCTCTAATGACTGTATTGTCGATGGGACGTTAAACACTACTATCCTTCTCTTCCCTCCTGCAAAGTTCAGAGGAACTGGTAGTGGACGAGAGGACTCATATGATCCAGGTTGTGGAGCAGCCACCTATAAATGAGTTATGCTCAGCTGAATGTTGTGCCACTGGGTGGTCAACTTTGTTCTTGGCAGCAGTTTGGGGGTGGCCATTCATCATGATGCACAACTGGTTGGCGGTAATGCTGATATAAAAAGTTGTGCAGTGCTTGTAGAAGAGTTGATGTATTACGTGGCTGCATTAACAGGTGGCCTGGCCTCTGATGAGGTAGGATAAGTCTGTGACAGCAGTGGAGTAGGAGGTGCCTGAATGATGGATTGGGCAGGTCTTGTACCTTGGTTTTCCGTAGGGATATGACCCCTGTGACTGGACTGAGTAATTTTTCCTAGGTTGGATGCAGGATGTTATCTTGGATGGAGAGGCATCAGCAGATGGGACCCTTACTGTTCATCTTGCATATTAATGACCTTGCAGACAACATTAATAGCAACCTCAGACTGTTTGCAGATGATTCAGTTATTGATAATGAAATACTATCTGAAAGAAGTTGCATAAATTTTCGATCAGATCTTAATAAGATTTCAAATTGGCGCAAAAATTGACAACTTGCTTTAAATGTGCAGAAACGTAAAATTTTGCACTTCACAAAACGAAAAAATGTAGTATCCTATGACTAAAACATCAGTGAGTCACTGATGGAATTGGACAACTCATGCAAATACCTGGGTGTAACACTCAATAGGGAAATGAGATTGGATTATCACATGGGCTCGTTCGCGTGTAAAGCAAGTGGCAGACTTCGGTTTATTGGTAGAGTACTGGGAAAGTGCAGTTAGTCTACAAAGGAATTGCTTACAAATCACTTGTGCGGCCAGTTCGAGAATATTGCTCAAGTGTGAGGCACCCATACCAAAAAGGACCAACAGGGGATATTGAACATATGCAGAAAAAGGCAGCACGAATTGTCACATGTTTGTTTGATCTGTGGGAAAGTGTCATAGAGATACTGAAGAAACTGAAATCGAAGATTCTTGAAGATAGATGTAAACTATGCTGAGAAAGTCTACTAACAAAGTTTCAGGAACAGGCTTTAAATGATGACTCTAAGATACTCCCTACGTATCGCTCACATAGGGATCATGAGGATAAGATTAGAATAATTACTGCATGCTCAGAGGCAGTCAAACAATCGTTCTTCCCGCGCTCCATACGTGAATAGAACAGGAAGAAACCCTAATAACTGGTACAATGGAACGTAATCTCTGCCATGCATCTCATGGTGGTTTGCAGTGTGTAGCCGTAGATGTAGATCCCTGCAACATATACTTCGCTCTGGTAATCATTCTGGCCTCAGTCTCCGGTAACCCACTGTCACCACAACCTCCAACCGGCAGTTTCCTCTTCCTTCGTTCAGTCACCCACTTCCAGTTCGCTCCGAAGTCCATCTCTCGAAATGCAGCTCTGGCATTGTTCATCCAGCATAACTCCGAAAGCTAGCAAGTTTTCATTCTTTTTTATATGTAATTCTCGATGACTCAACGCTTCTGCTTATCAGTGAGTGGTACCTTTGCTCCTAAAGTATTTACATTTGAGCTTTCCTACAAAGATATTTATATGTAAACATACACTGATGGAGTTCTGCTTGTTAATACCAAAGCAAAACAAGATGGCCAAAGTAGCTGATTATTATTATGAATGAACCACATGTAGTCAGTGGTGACGCTGTGAGTACTCAATTTCTACATAACATTTTATCATTCAAGACTTGTTAGGTATCAAACGCAGTACTGATGACTTCCTCGTGCTCCACTTATAATGTCCATTGTTAATAACTCCATGCTACAGTGTCTCTTATTTGGTTCTTTTTAAGCAATTTTTTTGTATTTCTTGAGTCATTCCATCTCCCTCCCCCCTCACCCCCCCTTCTCCCTACTGTGTGAAATTTGGGCTCAGTAGGGTAAAGAGAAGACTGTTGCTGGGCCTTCACAATCGGAAAATCCAAAATACTTATTCTGCATGACGAATTCATTCATTATCCAATGCAAGCAGTTTGCTTGCTTCTATCTCCTTAACTGAATGTTTTCTCATGTCGTAGATCACATTGGTTGGGTGACGTGACGGATTTGTGAACATAAGTCAGGCAAAGAGCACACAGGCAAGCCGAACCGTTCACTTTTACGACCCTACTTGAACCATCCCAATAGTCTTCCATTATCGAGGGAGGGTAGTCACAGCAAGGAGAATGTCTTCATCTTCAGTTAGTGTATGAGAGAAAATTATTTACTCGGCTGTTGTTATTATGAAATAAATTGGAGCAAACAGCCATGTGCCAGACAAATGTCAAAGGTTTTCCTTCACAATGTACGGATGTGTAAATTAATTGTGCATCAAAGTGCCTCCCTAGGCATGTGGGAATTGATGGTTTACTGATAAAAAGCACGAATTCCGACAGAGAAGCTGCAATAATGTGTACCCAAATTAGTAGGTTTGAATTAATAATTCAGTCAAGTACAAAAACATGCGTAGGGTTCATGCATGGAATCGATTACCTGCTATTTGTGAATGAGAGAACAGTATCTGAGCTAGAAGAAGCGGTTTCATAATGGCGACAGCGAAGTAAATATGAATCGCAACAGATTATTTATAGAAAGTAAATTTTATACATGTATACATATGAAGATAAAAGAAAAGAAAAACCTACTACTCATTCAGTGTTGATAATCTTACATGTATTTCGGTCACTTAACATGCTCTCGTTCGATTCTGTATTATTTTTTCCTGAGACGAATTTGCTGATTTGGTGACGTTAAGTGCAAGTAGTGTTGTCTTAGAGTTACTTGATTTCAAGGAAGGCCCTTAGACGTCGACTGATAACAGTCTCAAAAACGCCATCGCCACAAGTAAAATTGAGAATGTATGTAAAGCAGTAATGATTCAGTAGCTTCCTGTGGTCTACGATGAAAATAGGATGAGTGACAGGGAAGTAGTTCACATCTTGATAGCTACAATAGAAAAGAGGAAGGAACATTATGATTTAACGTCCCGTCAGCAACGAGGTTACTAGAGACTGAGGAAAAGCTCGGAGTGTTTCAAGGGTGGGGAAGGAAATCGGCCGTGACTTATCAAAGGAACCATCCCGGTATCTCCCTGGAGTGATTTAGGGAAATCACTGAAAACCTAAATTAGGTTTGTTGAACGCGGACTTGCACCATCGTCCACCTGAAGGCAAGTCCAATGTTCTACGCATTGCTCTGTTTCGCTCGGTGGGTAGCACTATTCGAAAAATTAGGTCAAAATACCGACGATTTTGCGGACAACAGGAGTCTATCCACAGGTTCCGAGAGAAACTTCACGAGTAAAACTGCTGAAATTCACCAATTTAAGGATGAGCCATCACAGGCTGCTACGGTCCACTCGGATGGTAATTTACTGCCAGGGGACTTCAAAAAGTAAGTTGCATATTGTTGTGGCTGCCAATTAATTTTTATTGAATGTTGCACTACATTTCAAAATAACACAGATACATACACTGTTTTTCGACACTGTCACCAAGTCTTTGTAAAAAAAAACTGTCCGAACGTTCTACCAGTCGTTCAATTCCTAGACAATGGAAACCGATCCCTCGGTCATGGAGCCATTCGACAACTACTGTGCGGACTTTTTCATTGTTGGTAAATCTCTTTTCCCACGGATTTTCTTTCAGCTTGCCAACAAGATGAAAATCTCATGGTGCAAGCTCTGGACTTCCCAATCAGCATTACGCAAGTCTGTGTGGCTGTGGTCAAATTGCAAGCACCATTTCATTACGGCTGAACGCTAAATTGCATTTGCTCCATATACTACCAAAATTTGATGGTAAATGTCTGTACAATTTAGACTTTTGGTCACAAGAATCGTTCTGTCCTGCCTATTTACGTTTCCAGTTGAAGTACGTTTCCATTTGCGGCGGGGCTTCACTGCACACCTCAATGCTCTTGTCGTACACACAGCAGCAGCAATATGTCTGAAATGTGTCTGCAAGAAACCATGAACATATAATTACTTCTCACTATGTGCCAATCTTGTTGCGCAATGGTCTTAGTGTGGCACGTAATGTGTAACTTACCTTCTGAAGTGCCTACGCATCGGCATTAATACGTAACTATACGATAAAAGACACTCTGTGAATCTTTGAAATTGTGGCACTGAGCAATTTCTTCGAGTGCCAGCATTTCGATCTGCGGAGGGTAAAAGAGTTCCTATGTTAAAGCATTAGTCTTTGAAACAACAACAACATAAATATTTTTAGAGTTGCGCATGTTTTGATTTAAAATATTTTATAAAATACCTTTCAGGCATCACATATATGAATTGGCTTTGAGGAAAAGGTGCCGGCCGAAGTGGCCGTGCGGTTAAAGGCGCTGCAGTCTGGAACCGCAAGACCGCTACGGTCGCAGGTTCGAATCCTGCCTCGGGCATGGATGTTCGTGATGTCCTTAGGTTAGTTAGGTTTAACTAGTTCTAAGTTCTAGGGGACTAATACCCTCAGCAGTTGAGTCCCATAGTGCTCAGAGCCATTTTTTTGAGGAAAAGGTGGGATTTAGAAGCATAGATCGGATCATAAAATTTTAAAAAAATGGGAATTCAGGATGTAACAGTCAGCGAACAGCTGGATGAAGTCAATCTGTCTCGAATTTTGTATTTTGGATATACTTTAACAGAATAAAAACCTAGAGAAAATGAGAGGAAAATTTTTGTGTTTACTACCTTCCTTCTATGTTTCTGTTCTCCTGGGGCTATCGAAACATGAAAGGGGAATGGTGAAATCCATTTATCGCTTGAAAATGTTTATGTTCCATGATGAATCTGAATCATAATCACTAGAAGAGATTACAGTTTGTGACATTAGTATTTTCCTTCTCAACGTGCATGTCGAAGCTTGGTTCTCTATCCCTTACAGAGCCAAAGTGCCATAGACGGACTGAAGAACTCTGTTCTAACCTCTAGAGATATCCCGTGGCAGACTGTGATATCTCTCATGTTCGCTTTACATAAACTGAAAAATCATTTATGGTACCTGTCTCATAAAAATGTAGCTTTTGCATTCTTTGATTCTACTTTATCTTATGATTGAAAAGTAATAAAAATAGTCAATGCTTTAGTTTACGAGGCAGAATATCTAGACGAAAAGTGCTGGAATAGGAATCCATCAAATCCCAGAAATCACCAAAACTGTAAACTTGTTGCTCATGAAACAAAATTGTTTTTACCAGATTAACTTGAGTGATAAGTTTTAACATGGATCGTTCGCAGCAGCATGAAAATGAAGATTTCATCAACAGATAAACTGGAAGTTGTAAGTGATCCGGCAAAAAGACGCGTGAAGCTCATGGATGAGTGTAGTAAATTAGTTAAAAAAAGACGACAAACTAAAGGATTATATTTTTCAGGCTGTGTTCGAGTATCTGAGTTTCCAGGGTATAGAAAAGGGACTTCATCGAAATATTTACAAAAAAAAATTATTTTCTCATACTATTGTCCCCACAAACATAGTACTTAGTAGTAATATAAATCGGATGATTAACTCTTAAGCAATAAATTTAATAATTAAGTTGAATGTAATTGGATGAATTGCTACTTCAGTGGAATATTTTTTGAGACAATAATAAATGAAACTTCTTTATGATCTTTCATTTTTTTCTCATGTGTTGGAGAGCGTAGGGGCACCGCTTCCCATTTCCTATCGAGCTCAAATTACACGCAATTCAATTTTTCAGAAAGAAAAAAGGTCAAACTTGAAAAATGAGGGCCACATCCAGACCAGTTGTCGTCTATATTAGCGTTTGTAAATATGGAAGATGGACAGCTCGTATTGTCTGCGTAATTGATGTTAGAATCGTACTGGGGAGACCTCGTTGCTTAAGGGTGAACCCACGTATGCGTTGCTGTTAACATCCTGAAAAGTCCTAACGCGAAACTATGTCGATGATGCACTACACATCTGAATAACAATGTTAGGAGTATGAGTAAGTTTGTTACATGTTGGGGTTGATGATTTGTAACTTCCACCACATCAAATTACATGTACAATAAGTCATAGCACTAGATCCGCTGTGGCCAAAATCTGGGGTATTTCCAAAAACAGAACAATGCAACATAGGAGAGGCGTACTTCGTATTGTGAATAGGGCCGTGATTAGTAGATAACAGGATGTTGTGCTGAAGTCTCAAAATTTTTCTGTCATGTTTGGGCTTTTACACACAATAGAGCGTACTCTCTAGGCGAAATTCAGGGCCTAATATTGGAAAGACATCGCTTGAACCCAGTTTTGAAGACTATAAACTTCGAACCCATAGATGAAGGTAATGCAAAGGGAGAACTCTCAACTTCGTTCAAGGGGTTACAACATTTGTCCAGACAGCCATTTCTGCGGAGCCTGGGGCTCTGTCTGAGGTAAGCGTCTTTTCGCAGGTACTATACAGGCACACGAGCAGTTGATTTCCTGTCTAGCAGTTTAGCACAGCTGGATATAGTCTACGACATGTGTTACTATGAATCAGTTTTAATATATATTGAAAGGTTGAGAAACTGCGATCAGTCATTGTTCTATGATAATACTATGCCAATCAGAAAAGTGGGACGTACTGTGCCTGCAGGAAACGCATAGAGATGAAACAGCAAACAGACCCAATATCAAAGGAATGCGCTTGGCAGTAGAAGCACCTCACAGAAGGTATGGGAGCGCAATATTTACCAGACCCGAGATGCTGCTCTCTTCCACGAGTAAGACAACCACCAACAACATTGAAGTGTTAGCGATAGAGAGTGGATCATTTACAATATGCTCCGTATATAAACGCCCCGGCCAGAACTTACACACTTCAACGCCAGAAAGCTTCAACAACCAAAGGACACACTTCGTTGTGGGCGACTTTAACAGCCACAGCACCACCTGGGGCTACGACGAGATAGACGCCAATGGTCAGCAGCTAGAACAATGGGCTGAGGCAAATAACCTCTCACTTCTCCACTTCTACAGCAAAATTTGGAAGTGAGGTTACAATCCCGATATTTGCTTCGTCAGCCGGAACATCTACGACACCTGCTGCAAAAGAGTAAATGATGCAACCCCGAAGACACAACATCGACCTATTGGAATCCAAGTCTACTCAACAATCAAAACAACCAAAATACCTTTCCGTAGGAGATTCAAATTTAAAAAGGCTAGGTGGTCAGAATATTCCCAAGCGCTGGATGAGGAATTAGCCAGTCTGACCCCAACACCAAATAATTATCTTATCTTTGTTGAGACTTTGCGAAAGGTATCTAGACGCTATATTCCTAGGGGCTGCAGACAACACTATATCCCAGGGCTCTCAAATGCCTCAAAGGACATCCTGGAGAAGTATCAAGTATTGTTCGCGGAAGACCCATTCAGCGACGAAACCATCACCTGTGGCACAGCTTTAATGTCAGCCCTCAGCGAGGCACGCGAGAAGAAGTGGATAGCAACCCTAGAAAGAATGGATATGTCCCACAGTAGCAAAATAGCCTGGAACCTGATTAAGAAACTGGATGGTGACCCAAGGCTAAGCAAGGCCCCGGCCAACGTAACTCCAAACCAGGTGGCCAACCAACTCCTTCTAAACGGCAAGTTCAATTCCAAACGTCAGAAAACTAAAATCACACGCCTACTGCCAACGGGAAACACCAACTTCCAGAAGCCATTTAGCATGAGAGAGTTGAACAATGGCATAAATACCATGAAGAATGGGAAAGCCGCTGGGTTTGATGATATTTGCGTGGAACAGGTTAAAAACTTCGGCCTTGGCGCCAGGGACTGGATACTTGGACTTTTTAACATGTGCCGTGAAACTTTTCAAATCCCGAGACTGTGGAGGAAGTCAAAAGTGGTGGCTCTCCTTAAATCCGGGAAGGACCCAGAGTCTCCGAGAGCTATCGACCCATAACCCTTCTCTGCCACCTGTTTAAGCTCTATGAAAGATTGATCCTCAACAGAATAGAGAAGATCGTTGACTCGAAGCTAATTCCACACCAAGCAGGTTTTAGACCTGGAAAGTCCTGTACCAGTCAAATTCTAGCATTGACGGAAAATATCGAGGATGGGTTTGAGAATAAACTAATCACCGGGCTGGCACTAGTCGACCTAAGTTCCGCCTATGATACAGTAGATCACCGGACACTACTGCATAAAATCTACGAGACCCTGAAAGACTACCACCTAGTCAAGATAATCGAATCCATGCTCCAAAATAGACAGTTCTTCGTAATGCTTGAGGGGAAAAAGAGTCGATGGCGGAATCAGAAAAATGGGCTCGCCCAAGGGAGCGTGTTGGCGCCAATCCTATTCAACATATATACAAATGACCAACCAACTCCAGACAAAACCAAAACTTTTGTATATGCAGACGACCTGGCAATAACAGTTCAAGGCAACAGGTTTGAAGCCATCGAGGAGAAACTAGAAACCGCCCTTTCTATAATGTCAACCTACTACAAAAAGAATGCTCTAAAACCCAATCCCTCCAAAACTCAAGTGAGTGCATTCCATCTGAACTCGAGGCAGGCAAAGTACAGGCTCAGTGTTACCTGGGATGGGACATTACTAGAACACACAGATGCTCCCACCTACCTTGGCGTCGTGGAGGAGGGAGGAGGAGATTAGTGTTTAACGTCCCGTCGACAACGAGGTCATTAGAGACGGAGCGCAAGCTCGGGTGAGGGAAGGATGGGGAAGGAAATCGGCCGTGCCCTTTCAAAGGAACCATCCCGGCATTTGCCTGAAGCGATTTAGGGAAATCACGGAAAACCTAAATCAGGATGGCCGGAGACGGGATTGGCGTCGTGCTGGACGGAACATTGACATACAAGTATCATTGCGAAAAAACACGCAAAAAAGTAGAAGTACGAAATTCCCTAATAAGAAAGCTGTCCAACAGCAAATGGGGTGCCAAACCTACCGTCGTCAGAACTTCAGCCCAAGCTTTGTGCTTCTCAACTGCCGAATATGCCTGCCCGGTATGGTGCAGATCCGCCCACGCAAAAAAGGTAGATATTAGCTTGAATGAAACATGCAGGATAGTGACAGGCTGCATGAAACCTACCCCCATAGAAAATCTTTACAGGGCCGTAGGTTTCACAAACCCTGACTCACGTAGGAAAGCCCACGAACATACCGAGAAGCTAAAACAAAACTTTGATGCTCGTCACTCAATATTTGGCCTAGAGTGTGGCCCCAGCAGACTCAAATCCAGACGCCGTTTCCTAAGTTGCGCCTTAGATGAGCCCCCCATCTACTATCCACTAAGAGAGGACCCACCAAGCGGCGTTTCTGGTGATTGGAAAACCTGGAGAATGCTTAACCGCATCAGAACTGGGGTGGCTCCTGTGAAATCTAATCTGATCAAATGGGGTTTGTTGGACGAAAATGACGACAAATGCGACTGCGGCACTCGACAGGAGATGGAACATCTCCTACAATGCCCTGCCTGCCCGCACAGATGAACCCTCGACGATCTATGGCTGGCTAAAGAAGAAGCATTGGACATTGCCCAATATTGGGCGAACAAATTGTAGTTTCCGGACACGAAAAAGTAAAGTAAGTCTATGATAATTAATTTTGCCTTTACCAGATGGGTCTAGATTATGGTATAGTGTGACAGTTTTGTTTTGAGTTAGCGAAGTCAGCTAACGGGGAAAGAAAATACTATCTAAAGTGTCTTGTACTCCGCAGAAATGTCAGCACATTTCATCTCTGTGCGAGTGTCAGTGTTCCATGTAGATCCATTTACGGCTTTGGTGGCAGTTCCTAGTGACATGTATAACACATCTGACTCCCAAACAAGGTTGGCCACTAGTAAATAGCCTTTAACATCACCGATATCTGGCCTTACCACCATGACGAAATCCAGATACGTCACCAAGAAAATTGCATGCAGAAAAAACAGCTGCTTCAGGAATTTAGTTGTGTATCGAAGGATACCAGTAATTTATATGAATTCTAGACCTTCTCTAGTGTGTGTTTTGGTTGTGGCAGAGTAGAGAGAGATCAGTTTACTGCGGAACCCACATCGTCAAGGTTGAACCATTAGGCTAGTGATTTCACAAATAAATTATAGCAGATTCTCTTTAATTAGTTAGCTGTTTATTCATCCATATATTACTTACAAAATAATATCACACTTTTGTCTTAATTGAAAATGAAATAATTTTGGAAAAGTTCTAATTTATGCACACAGTAATTTTATATTAAAAAAACATACTGTTCATTTTATGATATCAGTTCACTACGAGGTTCTCTGGTATTATAGTTTTTCTCAGTAAATGATAATCGCGACCTGGACTTACAAGTCGCATTTCCGGATATGAATGATTTAGTTCACTTCTAGGGAGACTGATGTAATCGCATAGCGAGAAACCTGTTGGCCACCATGAATGTCTTTTCTAACTTCGGCACAGGTCTTCATAGTGAATATGTTTCTTTATCCATAAATCTCTAGCGTCAGCCCAGAGAGAACATCCAAAGTCGCCGCCAAATTTGTGCTTCAGTTAGGTTAAAAAAAAAAAAAGAAGTTCAAATGGCTCTGAGCCATATGGAACTTAACATCTGTGGTCATCAGTCCCCTAGAACTTAGAACTACTTAAACCTAAGTAACCTAAGGACATCACACACATCCATGCCCGAGGCAGGATTCGAACCTGCGACCGTAGCGGTCACGTGGTTCCAGACTGAAGCGCCTAGAACCGCACGGCCACACCGGACGGCTGCTTCAGTTAGGGGTATCTATAGAACACACTAAGTGCTTTGTTGTTGCAGTAGAGATTTTCCGAGCTTTTTTTACTCTATTTAAGATTTGTATGTCTTCAGTTACACAAAATTTTAAATTACACGTGCAGGACACTTCTGTAGATTCAGAACATACACAAATAGCAAAAGACGAAACACACAATATTCATATCTGTACGCTGTTGCAAAATTATGACCAGATCACCTCATGCGACTTTACACTTTTAGTGTTCCAGGCGGAGACTCAAGGGATACGACAGAATCAGCTGGTCAAAATGATGAATCCTATTATGATGCCATCATCAGAAGTAGTACAGTGGGCAAGACTGTATTATTGCTGGAGGAGGCTGCAGCACGGTAAGCCCTTTAACGACATTATAGAAAACCAGAGAGAGCAGCTGTAATTGTAGTTCAATTTCCCTGACTGCTTTCATGTAATCAGAGAAACGCAGACATAATACGACTGCAATCACTTTTATGGTATTAGTACCGAAACTGTTTCCGCTGACTGATGTCAATAGTTGGGGTAGTATTTTACTTTCGTCAGTGTTCAGTGATACAGTAGTTTTAAGAAAATTTACGATTTGCCAATAAGAATTTGTATTCATTTTACTAACTGTAGAAATATTCTAGGACAGTTCTGGCCCAAAGTATGTCACCAATGGTGTCACCGATGGCTTCATTGATGTCATCAATGAGTCATGGGACTTTCCCACCACCACCCTTCTCCCATCTAGCGAAGGCCAATACGTATAAAATGGCAGATAATACAAATTTTGGCGAGAAATTCAAATTTTGGTAGGAAATTAAAGCAAATAACCCGTTTGTGCTAGTGTGTTTTCACACACTGCTGTGGAAGTAGCGTTGTTGTCCTAAATATGAGCTGGCCAGAAATCCAAGATGGCACATTGTCATACTCGCTAGCCCGGAGTACTTGCTGTGGCTCTACGGTATCGCAATCCAGGTAAGACCTGTTGCGCTGTTTATAACAGTGTGGACTTCTTGTATATTGCCCCAGAGCTGGAATACTGGCCCTAGCTCTGACATCACAATGCAGCTCAGAGCTGTTGGGCTATTTATGGCACTGTGGAATTCTGACATAGTGGTCCAGGGTTGATATACTGGGACGGGCCCTATGACATCAGAATCATAGTTCTGCAACACTGGCGCTATGACACCTGAAACAAAGGATGTTTGAGCAGGTACAGGCCTGTCTGCTGGCCTGCTTGACAGGTTTTTCCCTTCAAGCTACCATTCACTCACAGGTGCATAGTCACTGCATGCTCTAGCTATGGAACTCTTCAATTCTGTCTTTATTGAAACAAACACTGGTGAGGGAAGTGGAAGAGCTCTCCACCCGTGCTCTGCCCATGCACTAACCACAAACTGCGTGCACCAACACCACCAGCACAGCCACTGCTCACACGCCGCACTCACCAACCATGTTGCCCTACCACCCACAGCATCTGCCAGTGTCTGTGCTGTTCCACAACAAGCTGGACCCACTTTCCCCCAAGTCTGCTTGTGCTATGCTTGAGCAACCTCCACAACCCCTCTGACATTACATTTTAAACAAACCACCCATCCATACCAACCATCATAACCCCAAAATGTTGAGAAAATCCACTGATGCCAAGTCTTAAATGATAGGGCTCTTCTGGCTGACAAAACCATAGAGCACTCAACCTATCCTTAAAGCTGATTGGTCACTGATGCAGCCTATATACATACATAACCTAATTTTAGAAGACTGTGTGGTGGGAAGTTGATGTAACGCTTCTGATATTACATAGCAGGCATAACCTAAATGCTCCAGCAGACTGCTTGCATGGAGCTTAACGCACTCCGTATGAAAGCACACGATTCCACATCGGCAACAAACCATGTAGCTGCTATCATCTCCAGCCATAACCGTCCACTTTATCCTGAATGATGCAGGTCTGAACTGCCAGGGGCTATGATATACAGGACGTGTGGCCCACCACAACAGCCGTGCTCAGTAGGAGGAGGAAATCCATTTCCAGCACCTGACGTACATTCATCTAGCAAGTTTCTTTCTTACAGAGCTCCAAACACAATGGTCGCAAACTGTAAAAGAATGAAGCTACTACATTGTAGTTCAAATACAACATCGATTCGATCTGTCACAAACCATTTGTACTTTTCCAGAGGTGTATAACAGCAACTGATTACAAAACTCAAGTACAATAACGGTTCAGAAATTATGGTATGTTCACATCACCCCCTATAAAATGATCGTCAGCGGTGGCAAACTATGTGACGAAACAGCGACTTCTTGTGGTGATAATAATTTGTTCTCTTCTTATTCGTGACATTTCAACTGGAGAAACAGTCATCAGTGTCAGATACCAGACCAAAGCACACCGTGTGTATAACATCGACCACAATTCAGAAACACCTCCTGTATATTCCAACACATTCTTGACAACGTAATCGAAGAGTATTTTAAGAAATGTCTAGCACAGATTTAGTCTCTCCAGAGCGATCCATATTGCAGAGTACAAGTTGCACAGGTACACCACATTCAAGCACTTAACGTTATTTGTCAGTGATACATATTCCTTCTCCCATTGCTATATATGCAGGTGGAATAGCAAAGGGGAGTACTAGCAGTGATATAAGATATTCTGCACATTGTGTTGTATGCAGGCTTCCAGAAGACAGGTAGACATAGTCGCCTTTATATGGTTAGAGGCTTAGCTGAAGCAGCATCAAAATCATTAACACGACACACAACACACATGTCTCATTTGTATTGAAATGTAAGGATGTCTGGAGAGGAGAATGCGCTATGACAGTTCATACAGATGCGTGGGTCGCCAAGAGAAAAAAGGCTCTGCGATAGTTGGGTCGGGCTGTAAGATAAGAACAGTAGCGGTTTTTTTCCTGCCTGCAATAGGCCATGCAACGGTAGGTTTTGTTAGTATTGGTTATAGCGCAGGCGGATACCTTTGACACTGTGGAGCATTGTTACTCGGCGGCTGCAAATGGGTACCCATGTTGGCTTCTCGGTCAGCATCAGCATACTTGTAACAGTTTGGTTCATCATCAGTTAGTGCCCGATAGGTCATATATCAGATTCACAGTGTAGGTTAGTGTTCGCGTTGTTTTTTTTTTTTTTTTTTTTTTTTTGCGCTAGTGTACGAGTTTGTCGGCATTCTTGCTGTAGTCTGTTGGTCGGCTGTGATAGCAGCTGGCGTATCCAGTCCGTGTTGCTGATGTGCAGGGGCTTGCCGAAGTTGTCGCCTGTGAGTGTATGTTAGCTCGCCATAGGTGGTTAAGCCGTAGCTAGCAGTGTCTTCGGCCTCTTACGCATCCACCTATGGCTGTGATCATAGTTTCCCAGAGTTAAGAATGAAAGGATTGTTCGAAAGTCTCGAGTTTCACTAGTAGTATTAGTAGCAGATTCAATAAATTCAAAGAGTGGGTTCCAGAGCGAATTCAGATTCCTGTAGTTTCCCAACTAGCTGTAGGATTCTCAGCCTACCACAGTGTCCACCAGTCGCTTATGCTGGTTGGCACTGTAACTTCTTATTTGACACCGAGTTTCGCTGTAGACATGCTTTGATGTGGTGGAAAACTGATACTAAGGTAGAGAAAACGTTAAGACCTAACCATCCTCCCTATAAATCTTATATCACTGTTGATAGGCCCCTTTTGCTATTCCACCTGAATATGGAACAATGGGGGAACTGTAAGTGTGAACTTGCACGACTCGTACGCTGTGATGTGGACCACTATGGAGAGACCCTACACACGTTGTGGAAAATATCGTATATCACTACTAGTCGATCTCTTTTGCTATTCCACCTGCACATGGACCAGTGGGAGACTGTGTCTGGCATGTCTCTGACGAATAACTTTAAGCGTTTGAGTGTGGTGAACCTGTGTGACTTGTACTCTTCAATATGGATCGCTATGGAGAGACCCAATGTATGGTGGACGTATCTTAAACTGCTCGTCGATTATGTTGTCAATTGTGTGTTGGAACACAAAGGTACTGTTGTTTTTTGTGTATGTTGTGTGTGGTGATAAATACTTGATGCTGCCTTGCTCCAGTATATTTTTGATTGGCAGTGCATATTATATCGCTGCTTGCCGAACTCTTTTGCTATTCCGCTGCGTATGGTAAATGTCAAATAAATGGTGTGCTGTGGTATGATATCTGACAATGGTACCCGTTTTTCGTGTTGAAATGTCATGGATAAGAAGGGGACAGACTATTACCCTTGTAAGACATCGCTGTTTCATTACTTACGTTTACGCTGACTATTTTATAGGGGATGTTGCGAATATACCATAATGTCAGAACCGTAATCAGACGTGAATTTTGCAAACGGTTACTGCTATACTCCTTGAGGAACCTATGAATGGTTTGGTCAATGAGAAACAATGTTGTATTTCGTTTACAAGAAAGTATTTTCACCCGGTATAGGAAGGGTGTGAACATAACGCAAAACCTGTATATGGTTTGTGCCAGACTGAATCGATGTTGTATTCTGTGTACAAAGTATTAGCTTCATTCTCTTACAGTCTGTGATCATTGTGTTTCCGAGCTCTGTAAGAAAGAAACTTGCTAGGTGAATGTACGTCTGGTGCTGGAAATGGATATCCTCCTTCTATACAGTGCACTGAAGATGGCGGGTTACACGGCTGTATGTCATAGGGCTGGGAAGTTCGGATCCTCATTGTGCAGGACAAAGCGGACACTCATGGCCAGAAATGGTCGCAGCAACGTGGTTTGTTACTTATGTGGAACCATGTGACATCATGCGGAATGCAGTGGGCTCTGAGTGAGCAGACTGCAAGGTCATGTAGGCTATGCCTGCTTCATAACGTCAGAACCATTACATCACCTTCCTCTAACACAGTGTTCTAAAATAGGATATGTTTAGGTGTAAAATCGTGTAGTTTTAGGAGTACATCTGAAAACTATGTTCACCTGTTGCGCCAACTGTGGCGGGGCACCCACTTTGTATTGGACGAAAGGCGAGAGATTCTCTATTGCATTCATCACTTTATGATGCGGCACCTGGTTCTCCATTCTTGTAGGTGAAAGCAGCTCACACCACAGCCCTGCATTGTGCGCTTTGCAGCATTGTGGTGCGATAGGTTGTCAACAGTTTCGCAATAGCTGTGTAATGTCACATAATGTGGTGAGGAACCTGATGGTAACAGCAGCAGGTGTAGCAGTGTACCTCACATGACCTGCTCTCAGTGCAGCACGTGGGTGTTGCAGTCCCCATGCATGTTTTCGGATAGTAGTGCACTGTTTACAAGTGGTGAGCTTAGTGGAAGAGACTATCCACAGTGTGGTGTTTGTTTGAAAAAAGATGCAAGTCATTATTTCTCCTTCTAATACGACAGTGGTAACTACACTGGCCTCATCACTTGGTTAATTAGTTTTAAAGATAGGTCTAGTTCTCTACAGTTGTGACAGTCAGTAGACTTCCTGTCGTTTTAAACTTGGGGGAAGTGGAATTTTTCAACATTTTGAACTTATAGTAGAAGATATGGAGGGATGATTTGTTTAAAATATGGTGCCAGAAAAAGGAGTGGAGGCTGTTGAAGCATAGCACAAATGGATTTGGGGAAGCGGGCCAAGTGTGATGTGGAGCGGTGCGGTTACTTGCGGACGGTTGGGGTGTTGGAGCACTGCAGATGAAGTGCTGCCAGAGGCAGCAGTGGTTCAGGTAGCATGGGGGCGGTGTGAGGTTTGTGTTGGGGACGAGAGCTCTTCCCTTTCCCTCACTGGTGTCTGTTTAAATTAGGATGTAAGTGGAGATGTCAGTGGTGACACACTTTCAGTCAGAACTGTCCTAGAATATCTACTTTTGTCGGCTTATTTTCATATGATGATACGTAAGTTTAAGACTGTTACGCATTTTACAGTAGCTTTAGAAAAGATAAATGTCTATTCATCATCAGTAAGATGGTGGTGAGCATATGAGCTCAAAAAATGCAACATCATCACTTTCAGATGTCAGGAATTGCACTTCTGGTATCGGAATACTGTTGTTCTACTTGAACTCAAGGTCAATGAGTACCCATCCCCTTCCTGCTTTACATCTGTGTTTTGCTCTAGGCCAACTGCATAATGTCGATGTCATAAAGGACTGTTGCTCTCAGCCAATGACTGCAGACCCCTCTGCTCTCAGGAAATTTGCTCTCCATTCAAGGTCTGTGTCCTGTAGTGAAACGATAAGGCGTAATTTTATTCGAAATCTGCACGCCGTAGTGCGAAGACCGTCAGAAGCAGGGTTATCCTATATAAAGTATTACCATAATTGATGAGGTAAGGCGCTTTGACAGCATTAATTACATTGCAGCATGTTCTGCAAAATGTGGATAAGTATTAATGATAAATATTATTGTAAGAAACTTTGATATTACAGTGCGTGTACAATTTAATGATGTCATGGTAAATTCTTAAAAAGGATGGAAAAAAATGTTGGTCCATCCACTCCTGTAGGTGAGCAGTGTGTGAGTGACAGGTTGCTATCCCGTCTAAAAATGCTAGTTAATGTAAATGCAATTAATGACTACCTTTTAGTAGCAAAGTATTGGGCATTCTCTGTGACTTGCTACAACTGCAGTTGTTGTCTTGCACAAATACATGCTCTTAGTACAAGAGTGTGCAACAAATAAACCATTGCTACGAGGAAACATGTCCCCTGAGTTCCTGCACTTCCTCCATTCATCCTTCTGTGCTCATTTACATTAAACACTTGGTTACAGTGAATATTCATGATCTATACAATGTGTTAACGACCACGACAGACGGAGTCATTCGCTTTTGTCCGTATGTTAAAGGTTCATACTATGACTCTGTAGAGTATTCGTTTGGCCTAATGCAACACACTTGTTCGTTAGCAGCAAGCCTGAACTAAACATTTTTGCAAACCTCAGCCTGACCTGAGAAAAGCATACACATATTTCTGCTGAGTCGGTGATGTATGGGCGATCGCAAAAGTATGTACTTGCTGACTAAGTACTTTTGCAAGCTCCAACTTGTCAGGACATGCCGAGACGGTGAAATATGAAATTCCTCTGTGTAAACACTCAGAAATCTAGGAAGACTGAATCTACATATTTGTTGGATATCATTCATGAAAAATGCAGTCTGTGATATTTTCCTCCACAATTTTGCAACTACGCAATCTAGTTACATAGATGTGACCACCGCCTGTTTTCGATGTCAACGTTCAATAAGCACTCACAGAAGGCAGGTGGCAGCACTAGCAGCAGAAGGTACACTGGTGCTCAAAATTAAAGCAGCAGACCGTTATTTCCCTGTCCTGTGTCTAATTCACGATATAATCATACAAACTGTCAACGATCTTGTTCGGCATGGAAGAAGGCATTCCCGTCAACGGACAACCGTGCAAACGGTGACGCCAGGACACAAATGAAACGAGGTAGTGCTTGCTGGGTAGTCCCACATCCACAGTCCCTGTGTACACAATCACAGACGGTGCAGTATGGCACAGAGAAGATGCCTACCAGGCTCTCTGCGGTGGAGGGCCATAGAAAAAAAGGAAGCAGGACAGTCGCAAACATGGTGGCTCCATGGCTTACTGTGAATCGTTCTACTGTTTCTCGGATGTGGTGACTATTTATAGAGTCGAAAACGGTATCCTGAAGAGCAGGGCAGGGCCGACCACGTGTGACTTCAGAAGAGAAGACCGTCATTTGGCTGTAAGGGCACGACAGTACCACCTTAGTACTGCGTGGTAACTGGCGTGTGAGCTCGCAACGTCCACTGGACTCTGAAGGAAGAATGGGCATTATTGCCTCAACATAAGACTGATGACATCATTCACAGCATGCCCCATGTGGTGCGCCAACATCCTTTAACGCCAGTATATGGCATTCAGATAAAAATTGTAAGGAAATATCGTCCTATTATCATTAGAGAAATAGCTCCATGATACGGAGCCACCCGCTTTCCGGCGAACGCAACATGGAGATTCCTTATAATTTTTATCTTAATGCCATATGCTGGCGCCGGCTGGAGTGGCCGTGCGGTTCTAGGCGCTACAGTCTGGAGCCGAGCGACCGCTACGGTCGCAGGTTCGAATTCTGCCTCGGGCATGGATGTGTGTGATGTCCTTAAGTTAGTTAGGTTTAAGTAGTTCTAAGTTCTAGGGGACTGATGACCTCAGAAGTTAAGTCCCATAGTGCTCAGAGCCATTTGAACCATTTTTTCGAAATTCGTGTGCAAATCTGTTCAGTTAGAAACAACAAAGAACAGTGTTATCTACCGTTATGCATGGTGTAGTTGTTTAAGTTCTGAATTTTTTGCATTTTTCTACTTTACTATCATCTGTTTATAATGTTTCGAGGCAAAATAAAAACAAACTTGCAAAATTTCTGTTTGTTCCTTTAATTTTGCAAAACAGTGTATATAAAGTGGGTCAGTAGGATGCAGAAAACCGTGCAGTAATTGTCATAACACGTAAACGTAGCGATTTATCTGACGTCCACAAGGGCTAGATAAATGGCTTTCAAAACAAGGCTGGAAGCATTTCCAGAATGCCTACGTTTGTAACAAGTTTATGTGTTACCGAGGTTAAAGTATACTGTGTGCCGAAATGACAGTGGTGCACTGCAAGCCATAGATGATAGTGGTGAAAGACAACTGTGGAGATGTGTACGGGCGGATATATCAGCAACTGTGAGGCAACTGATCGCCCAGATGAGCCAAGGGGCTACCATTAGTGTGTCTCCCAAACGAACGTTCAGCGGACGTTGTTGCGTATAGGAGCCTTTTTCATACACCCACGCTGGCTGCTGCTCATAAGCGACAAAGGCTGGAATTTGCATGCCAGTTCTACAGCTGGACTTCCACTAAATGGCGATAGGTTGTTTTTTCAGATGAATCGCGTTTTATGCCCATTGGCCAGATAGCAGTTGACGTTCAAGACGTGAAACATCTGAAAGCAAACATCCTGTAACCAAGAGGGAACGTTGTGGTCCATGGGATGTTTTAGAGGTATTCCCTCGGTGATCTCGTCATTTTGGAAGGTACAACGGATAAACTCAAGTATGCATCTCTACTTGGGGACGATGTCCACACCTACATGCAGTTTGTTTTATCTTGGCACCATGACATCTACCAGCAGGAAAATGCAACGTGTCACACAGCTTGATGTGTACGTGCGTGGCTTGAAGAGCACCAGGATGAATTTACCATACTTCCTGGGCACCAAATTGCCCAGATTTAAACCCAATCTAAAACCTGTGGGACCACCTCGATCGGGGTGTTCGCGTCGTGGATCCTCAATGGAGAAACATAGCGCACATGTCCATGGAAATGTAGTCGTCATGGCTCCACACTCCTGTCGGTACCTTTCAGAACCTCACTGAATCTCTTCCTGCAAGTCTCGCAGCGGCTCACGCTCCAAAATATGGTTATTCAGATGTTTGACAGGTGGTCACATTAATGTGACTGGACTGTGTAAAATACACTCTAGAAAGCACAGTTGGTAATTGAATGGGACCGAGGCTTGAATGCAGTAAACATGTATAGAGGGATATGTACGTTTTTATTAACGAAATCTAAGAAGAAATACTGAAGTAATTATTATAATTTTTCCACATGCTGACACAAGCATGGTGAATGAAGTACTTGTTTACGTCGTATAGTAATGAAATGCGTTCATATTTAATAATCATGTACAGCCGTTCACTAAACATAAAATATGTACCTAAAAGCGAGAGAATCGTCTGGGTCACACCCATACACTAGTACCTGTATCACTGACAGCGATTTAAACTAAAATTTCGGAACATATACTGTGTTCTAGCACCACGAAATACCTCGAAGAAAACGACACGTAGTCAGAACGGATTCAGAAAATATCGTTCTTCTGAATTCTCATTCATACGAAGTAATGAGAGCTATGAAAAGAGGTGTAATGATGGGCGAACTGTACTGAACGTAAGGATATTTATACAGTTTTATCTTACCGGAGAAGAAAAGCGAGTTTTCCAGTGTTATAATAGACTTTATTGTGTTTTCAGGTCTCCATGTCAATAGATTTTGTAGTAGCGAAATTGGAAAGGGCTTTATAGAAGGTGGACGTTATGAATTCAATTTCAGCGATGATATTTAGAAAGATGAATGGTCTTTGTAGCACCTTGTCAGTTAACCATGAGCGCAAATAGGTGGTCATTTTATGGATGTAGGTAGAATGAGTTTGCATGATTTCCACGAAGCGCTGTCTCCAGACAGCTGTGTTTCTAAGCTGTCACGCCTCAACATACGCCATGTGCTGGCTTTAGGCTTTTAAAAGACAGCTGTCAGCAGATACCTCAAGTAACTTGCAGTGTGATCACATACACACTCTGCACTAGCAGTAGTAAAGCCTAGTCAAACGCGTCTCCTACTGTATCTGTCCTGCGATGCAGTTCAGAATACTCTCGATCAAATGAGCAATCGTCTGAATACCAAAGACATATGGCATAGAAGTTTTGAACGAATAAGCAGATTAGACTTTGTGGAGACGAGAGAGAATCCTTGGCACTGCCTTGTTGAGCTGATAATTTTGAAGTGAGGAGTTACTGCCTGTACTCGATATTACACTGAAAAGCCAAAGAAACTGGTACACCTGCCTAATATCGTGCAGGCCCCCCGCGAGCACACTGAAGTGCCACAGCACGACGTGGAAAGGACTCGACTAATGTCTGCAGTAGTGCTGGAGGGAATTGACATCATGAATCCTGCAAAGCTGTCCGTAAACCGGTACGGAAAACGTCTGAACAGCACTTTGCAAGAACTCCCAATAATGTTCATGTCTGGGGAGTTTGGTGGCCACCGGAAGAGTTTAAACTCAGAAGGGTGTTCTTGGAGCCACTCTGTAGCAATTCTGGACGTGTGGGGTGTCGCATTGTCCTGCTGGAATTGCCCAAGTCCGTCGGAATGCACAACGGACAGGAATGGATGCAGGTGATCAGACAGGATGTTTACGTGCGTGTCACCTGTCAGAATCGTATCTAGACGTATCAGGCGTCCCATATCACTCCAACTACACACGCCCCACACCATTACACAGCCTCCACCAGCTTGAACAGTCCCCTGCTGACAGGCAAGGCCCATGGATTCATGAGGGTGTCTCCATACCCGTAAATGTCCATCCGCTCGATACAATTTGAAACGAGACTCGTCCGATTAGGCAATATGTTTCCAGTCATGAACAGCCCAATGTCGGTGCTGACGGACCCAGGTGAGGCGTAAAGCTTTATGTCGTGCAGTTATCAAGGGTACGCGAGTGGGCCTTCGGCTCCGAAAGCCCATATCGATGAATTTTCGTTGAATAGTTGACACGCTGGCACTTGTTGATGGCCTAGCATTGAAATCTGCAGCAATTTGCGGAAGTGTTGCACTTCTGTCACGTTGAACGATTCTCTTCAGTCGTTGTTGGTCCCAGGGTCTTTTTCCGGCCGCAGCGATGTCGGAGATTTGATGGTTTACCGGATTCCTGATTTTTTTTGATACGCTCGTGTAATGCTCTCATGGGAAAATCCCCACTTCATCGCTACCTTTGAGATGCTGTGTCCCATCGCTCGTGCGCGGATTATAACACCACATTCAAACTCACTTAAATCTTGATAACCTGCCATTGTAGCAGCAGTAACCGATCTAACAACAGCGCCAGACACTTGTTGTCTTATATTGGCGTTGCCGACCACAACGCCGTATTCTGCCTGTTTACATTTCTCTGTATTTGAATATGCATGCCTACACCAGTTTCTTTGAGGCTTCAGTGTATTTGTTACGAATGTAGATAAATATTAGCGTTTAAAATGATTTTTAAAATATTTACATCTGTACTAATTTCAGTTAATAAAAACTGCTTATTGTCGACGGGAAACTGTCGATGCCGTTAATGTACAAGCGAGTTTAGATTTTAAACGGCGGAGCAGAGATACAAATTATTGTCGATATAGAATCTGCTTGATTAGAGTGTAAATGGAACATACTAACTATTGAACACAGTGTATGAGTGTTGGGATGAAACTTATTCCAAGTAGGTAGTCATTAACAAGATATATCTGGATCTGTTTGCTTCCTAAAGAGTTTCTCAACACGTCTTAAAATCCGTTCATGCAGTTGATAGTGTGGCTTCAAGAGGTGACGAAGTATGTAAATCCTACGTGTGATGTTATTCAATAATTAGATCTTAGTGTTAATTATGAATGGAGAGCAGCTTCGACGTCTTCCGATTTTCATCATTTCTGTTACTGATGTAGTTTTAGACTTCAGCTTTTCACACAACAAACAGCGTTTCAGAAAACTTAATTGATGGTATTATTTCAATGTTGTCGGCAACTGCAGACACTAAGCTCACTCGACAGATGTTCTTAGTGGATAATACGAGTACTACATATGTTTGATTTTTTTAATTCTTCACTTTGGCACAATGACTCTATCTCGCCCAATGAGGCAGTTTTTATTGCTATTAATTCAGGATTTCACAGAAAATTTTGCTCATATGCCCTTACTAGAGCTACAAATGAGACGAGATATCATTCCGAAGTGAACAGTATATCGCTACCCGGAAGCAGTGTAGAACAGCAGAAGTAAAAACACCTACGTTGGAAGTTACCCTATCATGGGTATCACAGGTGTAGATGACATTAATTTCGTTTTAAATAGAACTGGGACGGGAATTTTGACAAAAATAATATGGGCAATGTAGACTTGTTTTATCGGCAGAAGTATTATAATTTCATGATGTCGTCACAGTTCCAAAACGCATACATAAATACGAGACATTTGAATAGAATAAGGGAGGATGTTGCTATGTCGACTTGCAGGGAAAAAACAAACATAGATCTGAAAGCACAACAAAAATAAATTTAAGACGTATGCTGAAACAAGGCAACACTGAGGAAGGACAAGGGCAATATAGAGCACTGAGGAATGAAATCAACCGAGTATCAAAAAAGGCTAAACAGCTATTCTTGGAGGAGTAAAGCAAGGTGGCAAATGAAATGATCAGTGTAGGAAACCTGGAATGTGCTTATAAGTCAATTACACAGGTCCTTGGAAACAGATAAATAAAATGCATTGGAGTCCAAAATGATGAAAGAACAGGACTATATGAGCAGGAATACATAGTAGAAGGGTGAACACAATCTCTTTAAAAACGTTATGCAGGAAATAATGAAGATCAGGAACTGCAGAACGGTAAGGAAGTCGATCCGGAAGAACAGAGAGACTTTATCATCCACGATGGATCCACCTTGCAGTCAGGCAGATAAAACCTGGTAAAGCCACTGGTGTTGATGATATGCCATCAGAACTCATCAAGGCTGCTGGAGGACAGCTACAGGAGAACTGTCCCATCTTATACAAGTCATATCCGAAACTGGGGATTTCCCAGCAGACTTCAAAAACGTATCACAGTACCAACACCAAACAAAGCATCTGCAAGCACATATGAATAATATATGCAACTCTGTTTGGCAACACATGCATCGAAGATAAAAAAAAGGTTCAAATGGCTCTAAGCACTATCGGACATATCATCTGAGGTCATCAGTCCCCTAGAACTTACAACTACTTAAACATAACTAACCTAAGGACATCACACACATCCATGCCCGAGGCAGGATTCGAACCGTAGGATTCGACTGTAGCGCCTAGAACCGCTCGGCCACACCGGCCGGCCGTAGTTTCATACGGTTACATCCTCTGTGAATCCCACCTGGGTGGATATTATAGAGTGTATAAATTAACAGTAAAAACGGCAAATTAGTGGTAAATATTAATGTAAGATACTTTGACATTACAGTGTGTATAAATTAATGAAGTCATGGCATATTCTGAAAAACGGCGGAAATTTTGAGAAATCTATCCACTAAAATGGTAGACGCCAACATATGCATTACAAAGAATAACACTGCTTATAATTTGCTTATTGTTAGTTACCAAATATTTGATTGTTTTTCAAATTCTAGCCCATAAAAATTGGCTATTTAGTAGGATAAACCAAACATATTTGCAAACTACACACAGCAAAAATGTTTTGCATCACCTCGGTTTCGAGAGTTCCGGAACCAGTACAGAAAATTGGAGTAGAGATCAACATAAGCATCATTTCTGCCCTTTTTATTGCTCATGAAAGCCACGCATTGCATATTGTACCACCATGCAAAAAAAAAACCTTAATGATACATTCAGCCATGGTAATGGTTGGCTTACTGTAGCTATTGTACGAGGTGGTACTGGAGTTCCTAATGTACCTGGACTTGAAAGTTTTGTAGACAGAGACATTATTGCCTACCGTATCTATCATATGGCTGAATTGCCTAATAAAGACTTTGGAAAATCAGCATATATGTCAACGTCTGCACTAACATTGTATACCCGTAACAGAAGGAAAATATCTGTAAATGAGTCTGTATTTATTTGGATTAAAGGAAAAGGTCTATGTGAATATGTAAAATTTGTTGGTGACTGTACTTTGTATTTTCACAAATAAACTGATCTGTAGCGTAGCTGAGAACCGGACAAGGTTCAAATGGCTCTGAGCACTATGGGACTAACCTAAGGACATCACACACATCCATTCCCGAGGCAGGATTCGAACCGTAGGATTCGACTGTAGCGCCTAGAACCGCTAGACCACCACGGCCGGCACCACCATGCAACGAGATCTTTAGCGGTGGTGATCCAGATTGCTGTACACACTGGTACCTCTATTACCCAGTAGCACGTCCTCTTGCATTGCTCCTCCTATTCGTCGTGGCATACTATCCACAAGTTCATCAATGCATTGTTGGTCCAGATTGTCCCACTCCTCAACGGCGATTCTGCGTAGATCCCTCAGAGTGGTTGGTGGATCAAGTCGTCCATAAACAGCGCTTTTCAATCTATCCCAGGCATGTTTGATAGGGTTCATGTCTGGAGAACATGCTGGCCACTCTAGTCGAGCGATGTCGTTATCCGGAAGGAAGTCATTCACAAGATGTGCACGATGGGGGCGCGAATTCCTGTCCATAAAGACGAATGGCTCGCCAAATGCTGCCGATATGGTTGCACTATCGGTCGCAGGATGGCGTTCACGTATCGTACAGCCGTTACGGCGCTTTCTGTGACCACCAGCAACGTACGTCGGCCCCACATAATGCCACCCCAAAACAGTAGGGAACCTTCACTTGCTACACTCGCTGGACAGTGTGTCTAAGGCTTTCTTCCTGACAGGGTTGCCCCCAAACATGTCTCCGAAGATTGTCTGGTTAAAGGCATATGCGACACTCATCGTTGAAAAGAACGTGCTGCCAATCCTGAGCGGTCCATTCGGCATGTTGTTGGGCCCATCTGTACCGCGCTGCATGGTGTCGTGGTTGCAAAGATGGACCTCGTCATGGACGTCGGAAGTGAAGTTGCTCATCATGCAGCCAATTGTGCACAGTATGAGTCGTAATACGACGTCCTGTGGCTGCATTATTCAACATGGTGGCGTTGCTGTCAGGGTTCCTCCTAGCCATAATCCGTAGGTAGCGGTCATCCACTGCAGCAGTAACCCTTGGGCAGCCTGAGCGAAGCATGTCATCGACAGTTCCTGTCTCTCTGTCTTTCCTCCATGTCCTAGCAACATCGCTTTGGTTCACTCAGAGTCGTCCAGACACTTGCCTTGTTGAGAGCCCTTCCTGGCACTAAGTAACAATGTGGACGCGATCGAATCGCGGTATTGACCGTCTAGGCATGGTTGAACTACAGACAACACGAGCCGTGTCCCTCCTTCCTTGTGGAATGACTGGAACTGATCTGCTGTCGGACCCCTCCATCTAATAGGCACTGCTCATGCATGGTTGATTACATCTTTGGGCGGGTTTAGTGACATCTCTGAAGTCAAAGGGACTGTGTCTGCGATGCAATACCCACAGTCAACGTCTGTCTTCAGGAGTTCTGGGAACCGGGGTAATGCAAAGCTTTTTTGAAGAGTGTAGTATGATCCCGAATCTGGAAATTGCCAAGTAGCTGTAAAATTGCCAAACTCATATGATAGGACATAACATTGGCTAATTGGTGGGACAGACCGTAAAAATGGCAAATTAGTAGGTATCAATGCCAACCTAAGCTAAAACACACACATAGATTGCTGATTTTAGATATTTTAAATACAGCTTTATGCCTAATGATTCTTACAAAAATATCACTCTACGACCATCTAACAACGACGGCATCCCCCATTTCCGCTTTCTTGTGTGTTATATACACAGAATACAGTAAAATTATGTGCTCTATTCCATATGGGAGCTTGCTATGCTTGATACTCTTAGGACTTGCTAATTTCTATCAGCCATACGATCGTTGTGTCTCAGCAGGACACATTGCAAGAATGCTTGGCATTTTTTTTACCCTGGTGTAGTTTTAATCTGTTCTACATTAGTACATGGAATGAACGGTTGGGCAAGCATGGACATAACTTGTAGTGACTTGATTGTTCCACGCCTGTCTCGGTTGCCTGGTTTCATTATTTTTCGTAACTGTTGTCACATGTATGGTCACAATTCCCATTATATATTCTCCGACTGATGTTTTACATTTGAATATGATGACGCAGTTCGTTGAAACCGGTAGTGTAACCCTCTTTTTAAAGAAAAATTTTATTTACTGTGACTATGACTTCACTGTTGTAGTGCCAAATAAACATTTAACTTATATTACAGTCACACTACTTTACGACAATTATGGCAGAACATATATATTATTAAATCTACATGATTTATGATAACAGGTGGAAATATCGACATTCAACAGATTTTATGTTATGGTAAAGAAACATAAGTGAATTACATTATTTTTTGTGTCGGGGGGGTTCCCTCTCTTCCTTCTCTTACTTACAAGTCGAGCTACCTTCAGATTGTACCACAACGTTTTAAATGGGTGAATTCATCTTCAGTTCCCAACCTGGGCTTAATGGTGGTGGATCCACTCCTGAACCTTAGCCCTATCCTGAACGTACCCTGAAATGTGGGGCCTCCTTGAGCAATCAACAAACAGAATAGAATAATTAAGCTATGATTGTTTACAATAGGATAAAGTCAATTTTTCGAACATTATTATTTCCATTCATTTCATAAATCGTGTGGATTTAGAGTATACATGCAAAACTCTGCCAGCCATAATTGGACAATACTCTACGTTGTTGATATATGAGAAAGTACAAAGGGATGTTGTCTTTGTTCGGTGGTTATGGAGTGATAGATTTGTAAGTATCAGTGGCAATGAAACTATCAGTCAGCAGTCCATTTGTGTCTCTCTCTCTATCTCTCTCTCTCTCTCTCTCTCTCTCTCTCTCTCTCTCTCTCTCTGTGTGTGTGTGTGTGTGTGTGTGAGTGAGTTTTGTTTTAGCTTACATATAATGGATGGCTTTGGTAGTTAACATTGTGTGTTGGATGCTAAAGGAAATTGGTAATGTACTCAATAAGAGAATAATATATTCTTGTACATTTCCACATAGAACATGCATGAAAACATGGAAAATATGGGAAATATAGTAATAATATAGAAAAATATGGAAAATATGAGTAAAATATGGAAAAGATGGGAAAATGCTAAAAATGTGGAAGAATGTGAATACGAAATGGGAGTACAGAATATTCTATACTTATGCAGAGGGAATAACCGAACTCTGAGGCTTTTAATGTGACCTCTAGATAGATATAGGGGATGGATGACACTACATATACTTGTAATACATTCTAGAGAGAGATGTTATCAAGGCAAAACTATTATCTTCTCCTTGTGCCAGCACAACAAGGAAATGTATCAGAAATAAATCGGACCAAAGAAGTATGATTGACTCTCAAATGTAGTCCCTGTGAGTATAAAAGTTGTCGCACATACAATGACCTCGCCTCTCTCATACGACATGTATAGAGAGAAAAGAGCACTTTGCGGCAACTAGAAATATCAAAACGAGTAAGCAAGATATAGCAGTCATGCATATAAATCCATTATATCAAGAGGTAATAGAGAAACCTTAAAAAGAGGCGCATCGACCCCCAACACGAATTTCTGCCAACAGCCGTTCGCTGCAGAAAGAATGGACACCAGCTAATGCTACAGCCATAAAAACGACAACCCAGCTCTCGACTGAAAATGGCACAACCAAGGCCTACTCCAAATATAACGCCCTGTGGGTGAATAGACATTTTGAGGACAGAGGGCAATAGGCCAGTGTGTTTCTGCTGTGGATGCCATGGACATGTTGTACACTACTGTGGCGAAAAGATGAGTTTCGATTGCTGCTATGTCGCCAAACGTTAACCATCACAGTAGTTCTATTCACACCAGTCAGCTGTAGACAATAACGGTCGACCTGATGGACGAAGCCATTCACCATACCCCGGACGAGGGCGCTCCCCAACACGCCGAAGCCATCCGCGTCCCCGTACAGAGGTATCAGACGTTCTCCTAACCACCGTCTTCAGAAAACTAAGTGAGACGACCATCTGTGGAGATGAGGCCGCTATAGCTACAATAACTCATTGACAACGGTCACAAAGATGCCAGCACATCTTACTGATATCATCGATGGCCAATCAGTCCAGTCGCTAATCGACTATTGGGCTTTCTTTTCTGTAATGTTATATGCTTATCATCGTCAGCTGAAGAAGAAGACTATTTTCTGTAATACGAAAGCAACTGTATGAAAAGTCACAAATGGGAAATACGTCCAACAGGGACACGTATTCCAAGAATAACTATCAATGACAGAACACAGACCTTCGAATTCATCGTTTTAACAGAATGTCACCATTATGTTATTCTCGAATGTGACTTGAAGCATCACAGGCAGTCATAGACTGTGCAAGATCAGAGCTCCAAACTAACGAAGCTATTCTAACAAGCACGCATAGCATAAAAGTTCATTGGGTTTGAAGAAATTGTTATCCCACCATCATGAACGAGAAGAAATATAGTCTTCATACAGTTGAGAAATGGGGCTCGCTACACTTTCATCTACCGTAGGTCCCTAGAGGAGCGTAGAGTTCCTAATGAGCGGAAAAAAATATCAGAGCATTAGCATTCTCAAGAAGACGCACAACACAATAGGCCTGTATCTTTGTCGACGGTCTGTTGTACAATTTGGGAACGTGTTTTATACTCACGTATTATGACATTTCTGGTGACCGAAAATCTCCTCTGTAGAAACCAACATAAGATCCGAAAACAACGATCGTGTTTTCATACTATTTCTTCGAAAACTATTGCTCTTGGTGGAGTTGCTGAGAAGGAGCAAGATAGTTCCTGAACTTTGGTGAAAAATATTCGCACATTTTTATCAATCACTCCGAGTGTTATCAGATTCACCTGATGGGCATAACAATGAATGTATGGTGGACTGCAAAACTTTTCTTTGAGAAGAGCCTGCATCCTGTGTGACTAATCACTCATGACTGCGGCAGCATAACACGTTTCTGTTATTTATTTGTGTGGTGAATTTTCCACGTGGTGATTTATCCGTTATACGAGTACGATTCCAAAGTCTGGGCATTATGCATTTCTGGAGCTATGATGTCCTAAAATCTGTAAACTGATTTTCCGTTAATGATGTACGTATATACTACAGCCATCTGCAAAACGAAGGCTACATCATTGTTTTCGTCAGCTATTACAGACAAAAACTCCGCACTCTTAATTTCTTTTCTGATTTCCTCTTGGCAGCATTGAAGCACGCATTGGAAGTCTTCATTATGGATAGCTTTAGAGGAGCCTTTTACTAAATGCAATTTAAATACCAATACTAAATGTAATTTTGTGTCAAAATTTATAAAGGCACGAAAAATGCCAGGATTGTAAAATTATTCTGTTTCATATTTCATCTGATGGCAAATTCCAAAGCACCACAAAATCGAACACAGTTAATAATATTAGATTTAGTATGTACATATTATCGGTAACGATTTGGTTGTGTAATGACACAGGTCCTCTCTACACACAGTTCAGTGGGTAGCTATATTTACATCGCCTAGACTTGCCAGAGTCAAAGCATTATTCACATGGACCTAGAAAGTTTGTGTTTCCTAATTTTGTCATGGAGGTGTGGAATGTCACAGACTCCTTGTTTAGTTCATGTAAGCCGTCTTCCAAGCAATAAACAAGGAGAACAAAATATGGCGTTTTCCAAATCACAACCACACAGCCGCACATGTTTGCTGTACAGTATGGAGTTAAATATTCTATTGAACTGACAACTTTTCTTTACAAATGTCTGCAGAATTGTTAAAACAGGAGTCGGCGTACGTAGCCTTCCGATTTATAGTTGTTCTTCAAACTTGCATTATGTTGATGGGTTCATATAGCAAGGACATTACCTGATTCATTATTTCACGTGTTCCCTTATTGCCTCAAAATTGTCTGTAGCACATGGTAAAGTAACGGGCAGAAAGCAAAGGAAACAGATGCTCACAGCTACACGGGAAATGGCCAGGAGACGCGAAAATCCCGCTTAATTCGGAGATCTGATAGTTCCGGATATCTTCGGAAAGAGCGCCTTACTATCAATGGAAACCGCCAAAAGCCTCATCAGAGCTGCTAGTGTTGACACCTTTGGATGCTACCTGACTGCAAAGTGCAGTCGCCATAGAGTCGCAGACTGCAGGCGCGAACTACTCGTTTAGTCGCTAGATAAAACGAAGTACGCGTTTCTAATATTTCAGCTGTTGTAGCACACGCCAAGTAAGCGACACTGTTTTGGTACAAATGGTCATTTTTATCTACATCATTTACATAAATAACGCGACTGAATATGGTTCACGAAGTATCAATATCAAATGCCTATTACGCCTACTGCAAGCAAAAAGTTTTATGTTAGGAAATAGTTTCACATTTCATTCATATGCTCCAGCTTCTCAAGCATGAGATCGAAAAGCAGTAGTATGAAATCTTTGTATAAAGTTGCCATCGTCATATTCTTCCATATAATTTGCGTGATGTCCCAATTTCTTCTCCTTCCTCAGTCTAACAAACAATCTTGTCATTACTAATTCTGTAACTATTCGTACCATTGTCAAAACTTATTCTGCAGTTAACTTCGCTAACCTTGCTAGAATCACCAGTTTAGTTATCCCGCGTTTATTCGCTGGTTTTGCCGACCTAGGTGGCCGAGCGGTTCTAGACGCTACAGTCTGGAACCGCGCGACCGCTACGGTCGCACGTTCGAATCCTGCCTCGGGCATGGATGTGTGTGATGTCCTTAGGTTAGTTAGGTTTAAGTAGTCCTAAGTTCTAGGGGACTGATGACCTCAGGAGTTAAGTCCCATAGTGCTCAGAGCCATTTGAACCATTTCTCTGGTTTTCGTACAAGTTTTCTGTGCTATTCTGAGAACAGAACTTCAATGGCTGCTAACTGGGAAGTGTGCAACAGGCCCTTAATAGTGTAGCGATCTGGTAAAAATTTTCTGACAAAATTTCATTTTCTTGGATAGAACAAGAAGATAATATGTAATCTTTCTTACTTATTACTCCTGTTAGTCGTTTATTTTCACTCTGGTATTCAGAATCTGTGGATTCCTCTAATAATTATAACAACGCTGATCATTTGCACACCCAGTCAACCATATATACAAACAGCATTCACCCGTTCGGGTGTATTCGGCTCAGCTCATATAGCCCCATCCACTTTTGTCTGCGGGAAAGATTTTTATTTGTAGATGCGACGGGGATTCCCCTGGCAGAGACATCACGTACACCATGTATGCCTTCAGAGATTTCTACCCTCAGATATCCCAGTTGCCCCCCCTCCCCCTCCTTCCCCCCCCCCCCCCCCCCATCCGGGCCTGACACTAAAGGACCGTATACGAGAAAAAGGTTTGCGTCTGCAAGCGCCGTGCAACCCAGGTCGCCGTCGGCACGTTTTCGTCCCACTCGACTGTGTCAGCGCTCATAGCCCAGAAATTTCAAAAGAGATACATGGCGCGCAAAGAAGGGAAAGCAGAAAGGTGGAAGGAGTTCAAGGACGATGGGCCGGCCGGTATGGCCGAGCGGCTCTAAGCGCTTTAGTCTGGAACCGCGCGACCCCTACGGTCGCAGGTTCGAATCCTGCCTCGGGCATGGACGTGTGTTATGTCCTTAGGGTAGTTAGGTTTAAGTAATTCTAAGTTCTAGGGGAATGATGACCTCAGATGTTAAGTCCCATAGTGCTCAGAGCCATTTCATTTCAAGGGCGATGGGCTTGAGGGCAATAGTATAGAAATGGAAGAGGATGTAGATGAAGATGAGTTGGAGACATGATACTGCATGATGAATTTGACAGAGCACTGAAAGACCTAAGTAAAAACAAGGCCCTGGCACTCGACAACATTCCATTAGAACTACTGATAGGCTTCGGAGACCCAGCCATGACTAAACTCTTCCATCTCGTGAGCAAGATGCACGAGACAGGTGAAATACCCTCAGACTTCAAGTAGAATAAAATAATTCCAATTCCAAAGAAAGCAGGTGTTGACAGTTGTGAAAATTACCGAACTATCAATTTAATAAGTCACGGCTGAAAATACTATTGCGAATTCTTTACAGACGAATGAAAAAATCGTAGAAACTGACCTCGGGAAAGATCAATTTGGATTCTGTAGAGATTTAGAAACATGCAAGGCAATACTGACCCTATGACTTATCTTAGAAGATAGGTTAATTAAAGGCAAACCTACGTTTTTAGCATTTGTAGACTTAGAGAAAGCTTTTGACAATGTTGATTGGAATATTCTCTTTCAAATTCTGAAGGTGGTAGGGGTAAAATACAGGAAGCGAATGGCTATTAACAGTTTGTAGAGAAGTTTGTAGTTTACAATTTGTAGAGAATTTGTAGAGAAGCAGTGGTTGAGAAGGGAGTGGGGCAGGCTGTAGCCTATCCGTGATGTTATTCTGTATGTATATTGAGCAAGCAGTAGAGCAAACAAAAGAAAAATTAGGAGTCGGAATTAAAGATCAGGCAGAAGAAATAAAAACTTTGAGGTTTGCCGATGACATTGTAATTCTATCAGAGACAGCAAAGGACTTGGTAGATGAGTTGAATGGAATGCACAGTGTCTTGAAAGGAGGATATAAGACGAACATAAACAAAAGGAGATGCTGAGGGAATTAGATTAGGAAATGAGACACTTAGCGTAGTAGACGAGTGCTGCTATTTGGGCAGCAAAATAAATGATGATGGTAGAAGTAGAGAGGATATAAAATGTAGACTGGCGATGGAAAGGGAAGAGTTTATGAAGAAGAGAAATTTGTAAACATTGAGTATAGATTTAAGTGTCAGCAAGTCCTTTGTGAAAGTTTTTGTATGGAGTATGGGCACATATGGAAGTGAAACATGGGCGATAAACAGTTTAGGCAAGAAGAGAATAGAAACTTTTGAAATGTTGTGCTACAGAAGAATGGTGAAGGTTAGATGGGTAGATCACGTAACTAATATGGAGGTACTGAAGAGAATTGGGGAGATGAGGAATTTGTAGCATAACTGGACTAGACGAAGGGATTGGTTGGTAGGACATGTTCTGAGGCATCAAAGGATCACCATTTTAGTATTGGAGGGAAGCGTGGAGGGTAAAAATCGTAGAGGGAGACCAAGAGATGAATACACTGCCGTAAACAGATTCAGAAGGATGTAGGTTGCGTTAGTTACTCGGAGATGAAGAGGCTTGCACAGGATAGAGTAGCATGGAGAGCTGCAGCAAACGAGTCTTTGGACCTAATACCACAACAATAACAACATCGCCCTGTACTTCTTCAATTGTATATAAATCTCAAAAAGCAAACTCAACATAAGAAAATTATCTCTGAGGTATTGAAAACATGCAAACCTATACAGGAGCAACCCCTGGTACAGCATATCGTTCTGAATGGAGAGAAGTCTTCAGACGGAAAAACAAATTTGGAGGCGAGCACCAAGGGAGTGTTACAGGACCATTATGTTTCACAATACATATAAGTAAATGACCTAGTAGAAAACGTCCTAAATTTCATGAGGCTTTTCGGGGATGACGCTGCTGTGTACAGAGAAGTCGCAACGCCTGAAAATTGTAACGAAGTGCAGGAAGACCAGCAGAGTATCGACGTTTGGTGCAGGGAGTGGAAATTGACCTCCAACTCAAACAGATTTTACGTACTGTGAACACAAAGACAAAAAGCCCATTATTTAATGATTAGAAAATTTATGAGCAATCACTGGAAGCGCATACTTCCATAAAAGTCTTGGAGAATGTGTACGAATCGATTTGAAGTGAATGAACCATCAAAATCAATTACGAGTGAGGTCGATGCGGAACTGAGATTCACTGGAAGAATCCTCAGGAAATGTAGTCCATCAACAAAGCAAATAGCTTACAGAACACTCATTTGACAAATACGTGAATATTGCTCGTCAGTATGGGACTCGTACCACATACGACTGATAGAGGAAACAGAAAAGATCCAAAGAAGAGCAGCACGTTAATTTACTAAGCGCGAAAGCACACGGAGATCCCCAGCCAAGTCTAGTGGCAGACGCTACAAGAGATGCGTTTTGCATCACGATATGGTCTACTGTTAAAGTTCTAAGAGCATACGTTCCTTGAAGAGTCAACCACTATATTGCTTCTCCTTGCGTATATCTCGTGAAAAGACCATTAAGATAAAATCAGAGAGATTCGGGCCCCCGTGAAGGCTTACTAATGATCGTTCTTCCTGACAACCATACGGAAGTGGAAAGAGAAAAGGGGAAGTGACAGTTGTACACAAAGTAGCCTCCGCCGCACACCGTAAGATATAGATGTAGATATTTCATCTTCTTTTCTAGGTCAATCAGCTACCCACTTGCCTCATCCAAAAGTATGTTATTTACGATTATCTGGTTGAGGAGGATGGGTCGTTGTGTGACATTGCAAAGTAGTTGAAACTAGGTAATTAAAAGTATAGTGACCCCTACTTATTACCTGTATGATGAAATATGATCGCTATACTTTAGACTATCTAGTTCCCACTGCTCCTCATGTAATAATAATTTAAGTAAGAAATGTGATCGAGATACTTTCAACTACCTAGTTCCAACTACTTATCGAGGTCACACAATAACCCTCTCCCTTCATCCAGAAGATGCACACATGTAGATCACAGTAGATAAGGAACTATTCGATAAGGGAAGTGGGTAGTTGGGCGATCTTAAAAAATAGTTCAATGTAGGTATTTGAATCAATAGCAACCCCCAGTTCTTACTAATTACTAACTCTATGTAATATGTTTTTTAGCTTACGTAGATAATTAATATCGACGAGTACCTACTGCACCACCAGATTTTTAAAAAGTTTGTGTCTGTACTAATTTCAATTAACAAAACTTGCTTGTTCACAACAGAAAGCTGTTGATGTTGTCGATGTGGAAGGGAGTTTGGATTTTAAATAGTGGAGCAGATGCAGATTATCATCGACATAGAACCCGCTAGATTAGAGCATAAACGGAAGAGACACATTGTTTGAGTTTCGTGGTGAAACTTCTTTCAAGCACGTAGTTACTTGTAAGATATTTTTCAATCCATTTGCTTGATAGAGAACTTCTCAACACGTCTTCAATTCCGTTAATGTAGGTTTGTAGTGTACTTTCGTGGATCCCATATGTGGTGTTGATCAGTATTACACCTTTGTGTTAATTACACAGGCCAACGAAAATTTTTTTTTTAATAACTTTTTTTGCTTTGATAGCTGTTCTTTATAGATTTTTATGAGCTGAATCCAAATCTAGCCTTAGTTTTTTTATCACCCATAGTTTTCGAGTACTATGCTATACGGTAAATGGAGAAATTAATGAAAAGCTTTGTTACAACATAATCATGGTTTGTACTTACAGTAAGCTACGTGAAACAATGATATGTGTTAATAGAGGTTTCACTTCTCAGCTAGAATTGGTTTGTATTTTCTTTCCCCTTTTTAATTGAAGCTTCTTGTGTAGCTTTTTCTATGATGAGTCGCTTGCTGATCTTCTCGGTGAAGTGACCAACAGTAGTCCCCTATCATGTTGGTGTTCCAGCGGCCTTAGTAGCGTTTTTCCATCACTTTAATGTTCTGGTGAAAACGCTCTCCTTGCTCCTCACTAACATCTCCCATATTGTCCTGGAAGTAATCAAGGTGACTTTTCAGAAAGTGAAATTTCAGGCTCATTAAACATCCTAAAGTTTTAAACCTCTGTAACATTGTACCTATAATAGAAACATATTCCGGGTCTTTTTCATGTCCTAAGAACTTTGTAACGACTTGCTTGAACGATACCCATGCTTCTTTCTCATTTAAGGTCATTGTGGATTCAAAGTTAACATCAAACATTAATTTTCTAGTGTCAGGTCCGACAAAGACGCCTTCTTTTAGTTTAGCTTCTGAAAGGTGTGGAAACTTTTGGCAGAGGTACTTAAAACATGGTCCATCTTTAGGCTAAGTTCTTACAGACTGTTTCATTAGGCCTAACTTTATATGTAGAGGTGGTAGGAGTACGTTTGTTAGATCTACAAGGTTTATGCGTAGAATGTTCTTCTCATCAGGTTTTAAGGACTCACTCACAGGCCAGTTCTTTCTACACCAGTATTGATCCCTAGCCCTACAGTCCTATCCACACAAGAAACATGAAAATTTGGTAAAGCCACCGTGCTGACCAAGGAGTATGCATGTTACTTTTAGATCACCACATATCCAACCATGAGTAGAATATACTATTTTATTTAGCACTATTTCTATGTTTCATGGCTTTCTTTCGTATGTCCAGGCCGTCCAACAGGTATAGATGCATACATGTTACCATAAAACAGCCTTTAAAGTAGTTTTGGATGAATCAATAAACAGCTTCCAGTCTTCCTTTTTGTATTCAATATCAAACTCATTCATCACTACTGGAATGTCTGTTGCAGTACACTAAATCGCCTTCTTGTTGAAGAAACTTCGAAAATTACTGCTCTCTCTTTCTATACATGTATATGCTAGTTCCAACTGCCAATAAGTTCTTTTCTTGTAATCAGCAAGTCAGGTTTTTCTTTCGTTAAGCCCACCTCCCTAACCATTTCGTTAAGCTCGATCTTAGTAAACAATTTGGGCTCTAGACTTTCTGTATTACAATGGAATTTATCATCTGGTTCACTTAAATCAGACTGTACATCAGAAAATACTTCTGTTGGAATAGAATTTAAATCATCTGGTGGTTCAGGAACCAGCAAATCTACACCATGCCCTACTGGTCGGATGGCGGACGCAAGGTTAGAGTGGCTTATTACCTTTCTTGTTTTTCGAATTATGACCAGTAATATCAACACTGCAAAAGGAGCAATCATCGGAATGATTTATAGGCTCCCTCCATTTCATAGGAACAGCAAATCTAAAGGTTTTTTCCTCCTTTTTTGGACCATTTTCTCAGATCTTCAACACACACATATCATACCTTATGCAGCGCCCAAGATTTATCTTGATCACGAAGTTTAGATCCAAAGCATGATAGGTAAATCTTTTTCACAATCTGTAACGTTTCTTTGGTGTTTTTAAATCGCACATTTACCAGAAATATAACAAAGACTGTCAGCAGAGTTTTTGCAACCACAATTAGACATTGTACTGAACACATGTACAGGAAACGGGAAAGTGAGACTAGATTGACAGTAAACAAAACACCATCTGTTAAAACAAAAATAGAATCGACCTTTTTTTGCCAGCAAATGTTTTTCAGCAGTGCTACCAACGTCACCTATATTCATTACATCTCCTTTTTAAATTATGTTAACTATATAAAAAAAGCTGTTAAATTCTTTAAAAATGGCTTAATTTAATAAATTTAACTGTAAAATGTGAACGAATGGTGGGTGATACAGTTTTTTAATTATCATATTTGGATTTCCCACCCTAAAAAACATAAGAATAAGGTATTTCAGGAAAAAAGTTTTTTCATTGTTGGTGTGTGTTATTAACTGAAATTTAACTTTGAGGTACTCAGTTATGTAAGAAATGAGCGGTAATATGCTATCAGGTACCTAGTTTCAACTACTTTTCAAGGTTACCCTTCTCCACCTCTCCCTGTCCAAAAGATACACATGTAGATCATAATAAATTGGAAACCTCTTAGAATTTTTGGGAGGATAAAGAATAAGAAACCAAATAATGTTGTACAAAAACGCTTATTAATTTTTGCATATACACTTATACACACACAACAACGGTTTCTTAATTTTCGTGTGGTGTAGTTTTAATAAGATCCAGTCTAATTTTTACCTTATAGTTTAAATCTACATCTGAATCATCTATTTCTTTCCCCAACCTGTGATATAAGTAGCAAGGAGGTATTTTGTCAAATTCTAATAAATAAATATAATTTTAATTGTAAAATATCTCTTTTATGGCTTTAACAGTTAGCACTCCTCCTTCCTGAAATTATTCCTGGCAAGAGCATTTGGGGATTTTAATTTTGCCTGTTATCTCTAGTATAACACTACTGTTCAAACACTCCACATCTTGCCAAAGCACCTCTTCTGCTCCTTATCCTTCCTGAATTTCCATATAGAACCTTAAGTTTACAATTTTTGGGTATGACTCAATGTTAAGTGTAGTTAGTCCTTTGGTTTTAAGCCATGCAGATAATTGTTCTGTTGCTAGGTCCACAATGCCTAATACAGCACACTTAGATACGACGTAACCACCCTTTTCAAGCAGATCCATGTGGGAAAGAAGATTGTAAAAAGATATTTTGTGTGTTCTGTAATGTACTAAACGTTCTCGATTCCGACATTTTCGGCCAGTACTCCAACATTCGAGCACTTACCATTCCTGTTTACAGTAACTGCTCTGGGAGACATGTTGTCAAGGCAAAGCTACCCTTTCTACTTGCGTGGCGATGTGTCAGCAAAAGGAATATTAGAAAAATATTGGCGAAGAAGCACTGGAAACCATTTCGAGGAAATATAAAAGTTCAGTGACTATACAATATAAATTGGAACTGGCTGACGTTAAAATAGATGTTCTATTGGAAGAGCTGTCTAGGATACCGTAGCAGCTTCGTGTAGATGATTATTACCTTATGAATCTGGATATAACTGAAGATTATGCTGGGATTTATATTAAGATGAAGATGTGTGACTACCCGATATCAAACCACGACTTCTGTATGCAAGAAGACCACCAGAGAAGCAACAAAGTGAATGTAAGTAACGATAAGACAGCTAGAACAGATTGTTTAACTTGGATGATCTCCAGTTGTAAAGATACACCAAAAAAAATTCAAATCACAAGCGCACGAATGAACAAAGACATCGGTAACCACCTTATCGATTTTATATAGTTTGCAGATATGTGTCTGTGAGAAACTCTTGCATCATCCTTGGCTAAAGAACATGGTATTACTAGACTGGTGGCTGCAATACTGAATGGTTGGGTGTGTTGACCCCGTGCAAGACTGTATAAGTGTTTTCAAAACAGTCAGTATTTACAATGTGTCCAACTTTACTCTGTCCCAATCATTTCCACGCGGTGTCCACTAATGAATAACTTACAGAACAGTTATTGTGTGGTGTTTGCTGTGTGCTACAGCTTTTTTAAACTAGGGTTAATAAGAATACCTGATAACTAACTGGTATGTAGGTCAAGATTACTGATAATCAAGACCAATATACGATTATAAACTATGCTTTGTTACTATAGTTTTAACTACTTCTCTGTAAACTAAAGGAAGACTCGTAACACTGACTCCAACAAAAAAGATATAAGCTATAAATAAGTGCTATATTAACGCGGGAGAAACATATTTTTCTCAATCCAGGACGTCGTTCACCGCAATACTATCAGATACAGACATTTCTGTATGGGAAATGGTTCCCATGAATAATGTTATTCCACAGGTATTACGAAAAATAACCAGTGCATCGAAGAGTGTTAAACCATTCCCTATTAAGAAAATACTCCTTATATGCAGTTAATGTGTTATGTATACAAAAGGAAGACTGGAAATCGAAGAGATTGAAGCAAAAAGCGAAAACTGGAGTATATGGCGAGAACAACTACGACAAAAAGGTATATAAACTGCTACTGCGAAAACAAAAGGCCATTGGAGATGAACAGACAAAGTTTACATATTACTTTAAACATAATATATTCCTCTGGTGAATATAGGATATCGGCATTTACTGTAAATAGCAATGGTAAGTGGCTATCACTGGAGTAAGGGCCTTAAATGTCGGAATCGACAACGTTTGCTACGTTAAAGGAAGCACGAAAATTCTGTTTTGCAGCCTCCATACTTGTCTGAACGGCTTAAAAAGTGTGGTTACATTGTATCTAAATGTGCTGCATTGGATGTTGTCCACCTAGCAACAGAACAATCGTTTGCAGAGTTTAAAACCAACAGAAACAACACTTAACACTCATTCGTTTGCAAAAATCGTAAAGTTAAAGTTATCAATGGAAATTTTCCAAGAATATGGAGCAGAATACTTGCCAACGTACACCCAGGAAGATGTGGAGTGTTATGCTGGAGATAAGAGAAAAATGATCTTGCCTAGAATAATTGCATGAAAGGTCAGAACTAACTGTTAAAGTGTATATGCAAAAATTGATAAACGTCTTTGTTCAAAATTATTTGGTTTCTATTTCTCTAAATTCCAAAAAATCCTAAAAAGTTTCCTAGTTATGATGATCTACATGTGTGTATTTTGGATAGGGAGACGTGGAGAGAATGGGAAGAGTGACCTTGAAAGTATAGTACTCATTGTTTCTTACCTATACGATGATTTTCACATAACGTATTTGGGCTCGAGTGACGTGGGGGTGAGGAGGGCAGAAGAAGGTGAAGGAGGGGGAGGAGAGGGAAAGTGAGGGGGAGGGAGAGGCGAGGGGGAGGTTAGAGGAGGTCAGACACCTTGAATATAATAGGAACAACTGCTTGAGCTGTAATCTGATAGCAGAAGTGCAGTTCCTGGAATGCTGACACCTGAAAGGTATGACCTTGGATTTTCTGAGCTAGCTCGTATGCTCGCTGCCATCCGACTACTGTCGGTAGATGACAGCATCATCAGGCTTCCATTTGAATTCTAGTTGTTAGTAAAATCTGAAAATTGGAGGGAAAATGCTTCGGTAAATTAAAGCTCGAGAATGTTCTGCTGTCTTTGATGAAATTGTTATGTATTAGATTGCTAGATAGCTCACGAAGAGATTTATACATAAATCAGGATCTTAGTGTTTAGTGTAGATCAGTAAGAAACACTAATTTAATCCTTATGGAAATAGCAATCGACCATGCGTATTCGAACCGAAAACAGGTTTTAAGTCCTAGCGAGCGTTTCAGCTCAGCCAGACAACCTTCAGTGATCAGCGCAACACTGGAGCTCAAGTCACAATCATACTGGCGCCGATGGTGTCCTTCGGCTACTGTTGCTGCCTGTGTCTATGCCTCTTGTCCACGCTGAGAAGATAAATCGCATTTCCGAACTTCGCAACCTTAGTTGTGTCCTCTGCGTCTTAAATACTGATTTCCATGGACTCAGATCTCTATGATTCTCCTCCAATCCTAAAAGTTGTTATCATAACGGTGAGAATTCCTCTTTCACTCTGTACAGTTGTCCCCCTCCCTCACCCCCCCCCTCTCTATCTCTCCCTCTGTGTGTGTGTGTTTGTGTGTGTGTGTGTCTAAGATCGTTGTGTTTCACTGCATTTCATACTTGCTTATCATTGCAGATTTAACCTTTAGTAAGTGACATGCCTTACTAGTTCTGAACCCTGCTACTTGCGAACTGAATTGAGAGGCCTTCTTACTTCTCCAACACTCGTGGCATGTGAGCACTCAAAAATGGTTCAAGTGGCTCTGAGCACTATGGGACTTAATATATATGGTAATCAGTCCCGTAGAACTTAGAACTACTTAAACCTAACTAACCTAAGGACATCGCACAACACCCAGTCATCACGAGGCAGAGAAAATCCCTGAACCCGGGCGTGAGAAGCGAGAACGCTACTGCACGACCACGAGCTGCGGACATGTGAGCACTCTTTGGCACTCTGTGACGGAAATGGGACGATATTTGCGACATCGCAATTTTTTTGGGTGTTCTTACGAATTCCCCAATATGTTACCGTCTTGATGTAGGGTTCAAGATATCCCTGCAGACCGGTTCATCAACGTAATGTGCACAGAAAATCTGGCCTCGATCGAACTTCATGTCTAAAATGAAGGTAGAGCTTCACAAAAAGGAAATAAAATGCAGAGGCAATGGTGACCCAGAACATGACGACAGATTTTATGCTACGTGGAGAACAGGGAATATATCAATATATTGCACGTAAGTCTGGAAGGAGAAAATATAAAAATGCAGTAAACCAAGCAGGTGAAAAGAAATTCAAACGTCTCAAAAATGAGATCGACAGGAAGTGCAAAATGGCTAAGCGGGGATGGCTAGAGAACAAATCTAAGGTTGTAGAGACATATATCACTAGGGGTAAGATAGATATTGCCTACAGGAAAATTAGAGAGACCGTTGGAGAAAAGGCAACCACCTGTATGAATATCAAGAGCTCAGATTGGAAACCAGTTCTAAGCAAAGAAGAAAAAGCAGAAAGGTTGAAGGAGTATATAGAGAGTCTATAATAGGGCCATGTACTTGAGGGCAATATTACTGAAATGGAAGAGGACGTAGATGAAAATTAAATGGTAGACATGATATTACGTGAAGAATTTGACAGAGCACAGAAAGGTCTAACTCGAAACAAGGCCCTGAGAGTACACAACATTCAATTAAAACTACTGATAGCCGTAGGAGAGCCAGCCATGACAAAACTCTACCATCTGGTGAGTGAGACTTCGAGAAGAATATTGTAATTCCAATCCCAAAGAAAGCAGGTGTTGACAGGTTTGAAAATTGCTGAACAGTTTAATAAGCCATGGCTGCAAAATACTAACACGAATTTTTTACAGACGAATGGAAAAACTGGTAGAAGCTGACCTCTAAGACTTACCTTGGAAGATAGATTAAGGAAAGGCAAACCTACATTTCTAGCACTTGTAGACATAGAGAAAACTTTCGACAATGTTACTGGAATACTGTCTCCCAAATGCTGAAGGTGGCAGGGATGAAATTCAGGGAGCGAAAAGCCTGAAAAGCTATTTACAACTTGTACAGGAACCAAATGGCAATTGTAAGAGTCGAGTGGCACAAAAGGGAAGCAGTGGTTGAGAAGGGAGAGAGACAGGGTTGTAGCCTCTCCCCGATGTTATTCAATCTGTATATTGAGCAAGCAGTAAAGGAAACAAAAGAAAAATTCGGAGTAGGTATTAAAGTCCATGGAGAAGAAATAAAAATGTTGAGGTTCGCCGATACATTGTAATTCTGTCATAGACCGCAAAGGACTTCGAAGAGCGCCTCAACGGAACGGATAGTGTCCTGAAAGGAGGATATAAGATGTACATCAACAAAAGCAAAACGAGGATAATGGAATGTAGTCGAATTAACTCAGGTGATGCTGGGGGCATTAGATCAGGAAATGAGACACTTAATGTAGTAGATGCGTTTTGCTATTTGGGCAGCAAAATAAATGATGATGGTCGAAGTAGAGAGGATGTAAAATGTAGACTGGCAAAGGCAAGGAAAGTGTTCCTCAAGAAGAGAAATTTGTTAACATCGAGTACAGAATTAAGTGTCAGGAAGTCCTTTCTGAAAGTATTTGTATGCAACGTATGGTAGTAAAACATGGACTATAAACAGTTTAGGCAAGAAGAGAATAGAAACTTTTGAAACGTCGTGCTACAGAAGAATACTGAAGATTAGATGGGTAGATCAAGCATCTAATGAGGAGGTACCGAAAAGCATTGGAGAGCTGAGGAATTTATGGCACGACTTGGCTAGAAGAACGAATGGTTCAAATGGCTCTGAGCACTATGGGACTTAACTTCTAAGGTCATCAGTCCCCTAGAACTTAGAACTACTTAAACCTAACTAACCTAAGGACAACACTCACATCCATGCCCGAGGCAGGATTCAAACCTGCGACCGTAGCGGTCACGCGGTTCAAGACTGAAGCGCCTAGAAGCGCACGGCCACACCGGCCGGCCGCTAGAAGAACGGATCGGTTGGTAGGACACGTTCTGAGGCATCAGGGGATCATCATTTCAATGTTGGACGGAAGCGCGGAGGGTAAAAATCGTAGAGGGAGACCAAGGCATGAATACACTAAGCAGATTCAGAAGGATGTAGGTTGAAGTAGTTACTCGGAGATGAAGAAGCTTGCACAGAATAGAGTAGCATGGAGAGCTGCATCAAAACCTGTCTCTGGCCTGAAGACCACAACAAGAAGTCTGGAAGTAAGCTCTGTAAGTGAGATGGTCATACGGGTTCCCGCATATTATTTTGACTACACCTCTACATGAGTTAAATGCTCTCATATTGTGGGAACAGTTAGTTCGAACCCGCTACATCACTTTGCTTGCATATATCTCGCCAATGAAAGAAAGCCAGTATGTATTACAGGCAATTACTGTAGCTATAGGTAACTTACCAAGAGGTACAAATTTTTAGCTCGTTCTGTCGAATTTTGCTCCTGTCAGCAGAAAACAAGGTATAGAAACCTTACACTCAGCCTGATAATGCTATGCGACTCTCAGTTGCTTTGAAAAATGATTGCAAAATACGAGCCGATTAATCCCGTCAAAATTCCTTTTCTCTCCCCTACTCCTTCTGTAGAATCGAAACCTAATGAGTGCCACAGACGATGAACACAGTATTTTCCAAAGAATTTATTCCGTATTATTTCCGTATTATTTCGCTCTCCAGCAGCGTCTTCTAATATATACTACTGGCCATTAAAATCGCTACGCCACGAAGATGACGTGCTACAGACGCGAAATTTAAGCTACAGGAAGAAGATGCTGTGATACGCAAATGATTAGCTTTTCAGATCATTCACACAAACTTGGCGCCGGTGGCGACACCTACAACGTGCTAACATGAGGAAAGTTTTCAACCGATTTCTCATACACAAACAGCAGTTGACCGGCGTTGCCTGGTGAAACGTTGTTGTGATGCCTCGTGTAAGGAGGAGAAAGGCGTACCATCACGTTTCCGACTTTGGTAAAGGTCGGATTGTAGCCTATCGCGATTGCGGTTTATCGTATCGCGACATTGTTGTTCGCATTGGTCGAGATCCAATGACTGTTAGCAGAATATGGAATCGGTTGGTTCAGGAGAGTAATAGGAATGCTGTGCTGGATCCCAACGGCCTCGTACCACTAGCGGTCGAGATGACGGGCATCTTATCCGCATGGCTGTAACGGATCGTGCAGCCACGTCTCGATCCCTGAGTCAACAGATGGGGACGTTTGCAGACAACAACCATCTGCACGAACAGCTCGACGACGTTTGCAGCAGCATGGACTATCAGCTCGGAGACCATGGATGCGGTTATCCTTGACGCTGCATCACAGACAGGAGCGCCTGCGATGGTGTATACTCAACGACGAAACTGGGTGCACGAATGGCAAAACGTCATTTTTTCGGATGAATCCAGGTTCTGTTTACAGCATCACGACGGTCGCATCCGTGTTTGGCGACATCGCGATGAACGCACATTCGAAGCGTGTATTCGTCATCGCCACTACCCTTCATTCGATCCCTGCGAAACCCTACATTTCAGCAGGATATTGCACAGCCGCATGTTGCAATTCCTGTACGTGCCTTTCTGGATACAGAAAATGTTCGACTTCTGCCCTGGCCAGCACATTCTCCACATCTCTCATCAATTGAAAACGTTTGGTCAATGGTGGCCGAGCAACTGGCTCGTCGCAATACGACAGTCACTACTCTTGATAAATTGTGGTATCGTGTTGATGCTGCATGGGCAGCTGTGCCTGTGCACGCCATCCAAGCTCTGTTTGACTCAATGCCTAGGCGTATCTAGGCCGTTATTACGGCCAGTGGTGGTTGTTCTCAAAATATATGCATCCAAATTTCGTGAAAATGTAATCACATGTCACTTCTAGTATAATATATTTGTCCAATGAATACCCGCTTATCATCTACATTTCTTATTGGTGTAGCAATTTTAATGGCCAGTAGTGTAAATTGTTTCCAGTTTCATCTTTTAATGATAGTGTTGCTATAATCGTGAATGATTTTAATACCTATTTTGTAAACATCGTTCACAATAACTGTCTTTTATATCATTCTTCCACGCTGAAGCGACTTTGTAGGGGAAGTTGACATTTTTAGCAAATATTATGACGTATGTTTTTGTCTCAGGAGTTACGAAAGACGATTCTCGAAATTTGTAAAGGTGAAACAATGACGCACAACATATCTTTATGGTTAATTTTCTCTTCCTCCTCTTCTTCAAATTTGTCTACTTTACACAATAACTTGCGCCATTTTTGCTTTAATTGCTGTTGGCATATGATCATAGTGTAATGAATGGATGTAAAATGAACAGCAAGACAGCTGTAATTAGTGATTTATTTACTGTCAAAACCTGTTTCACTGCACTAAAACAGTACCCTCAGGTGAACTACATGAGAAGGAAAGGATCCTCTGTAATACATAAGATGAAAATTCTACAAGAATCTTTTAAAATATTTAATCAGGCAGAAAAAAAAACAAAATTAAAACGTACAACAATGTCACATTAGCGCACCAAGACGCTTCGAACGTTCGTAGTCAAAAAAATCAAACCTGCCCGCAGCTCGTGGTCTAGCGGCTTGCGTTTCTGCTTCTGGATCACGGGGTGCCGGGTTCGATTCCCAACCGGATTGGGGATTTTTCTCTTCCCAGGGACTGGGTGCTTGTGTTGTCCTAATCATTTCATCACCATCACCATCATCATCATTCGTGACAGTGGCTAGATCGGACTGTGTAAAAAAAATTGGACTGCGAAAAAATTGGGACTCTGTACGGGCGCTGATGACCGCTTAGTTGAGCGCTCCAAAAACCAAACATCATCAAACCCCTGAGGAGGGGAAGTCGTCACGATAAATGAAACAGGACCTCAGGGGGGAAAGGTGCACTGAGTGAAAACGGAAGACATAAATAAGGAATGATCAATAACCAACCCCCCAGCCCCCTCCCCCAAGCTTTCTCACATTCTCCCCCTTTCACTCACACCCACAATAATGAACAAATATCAAGACCGTAAGGCTGCCTGAGCAACAAGCCGATAAGCGTATCCATGTTTAATCCACGAAATGGAAGACAGTAAATTAAAACCGTAACATACTGTCATAGTTACTGACACATAAAAACTTTTTGTAAGGCAGACCATATCAAGAGAAAGGACACAAATTACGCAACGACAGAAACTGAAGACACTAAGATAGCAAAGTACTAAAATAGCTTTAAGTAACATAAAACGAGAATCTATATATACACTATGGTGGTTGCAAGGCTACAGCACTGAAGGTGGTCAGATGTGTACTAACACGGAAAGCTGACACACGGTCGGAGGCGCTAGTGAGCGACATAAGGTGAACTCGGGAGGATTTTTGAATACGGAATGTTGGGTAGCGTCCAACAGTGAAATAATGTATCCAAAAATAGAATGATAAAAAATAGTTAAAGATAGCAATTGCTCATTCAAGGAAAGGTAACTATACTGACGAAAAAAGTAATACGCGTAGAAATAAATAAAATTATCAAACAATTTAAATCTCATTAAGAAACCTTTTAAAATATTCTTATAGTATTTTTATCATATCTATTACATGGGATTCTTTCCTTCTTACGTAGTTCACCTGCGGATGCAGTTTTATTGCAACGAAACCGGTTATGACAATAAAGAAATCATCAATTACAGCTGTCTTGCGGCTCATTTTAGTTCCCTCCATTATGAAGTTTAACGGCTGTTGCTGCCCGCATTACAAAGTTCCTTTCATCATGTAAAGCTAGACCCACAGTTCCAGGAACTAGGAAACAAAGATGATTGGAAATTTACTAGTTGACGCATGAATAGGAAATCTCGATAATATGCTACCGATTATATAACCTTCTTATTGAGTTTCGTACAGTTTTCTTTATATCATTTTAAAAGCTTTTTGTCTGAACTGGAAATTGCACCCATTAATAAATCGAACAACTCCTCAAAAATGTGGTGATGGTAAAGAAGTTACAATAGGTCTGCTCTATAGGCACCATATATCAATGTAATTGCTTCCTGTCGTGTCACAACAATCTGTCTGAATTTTGTCGTTTATATATCACTTCTTCACTGCTTGATAACCTTCTTGTGAAACCGTTCGGATTTTAGAGACCCGCAGTAATTACTCCTTGTCTTGAACTTGCTATAGTTGATATTTTATGAACATTTTCAGCACCTATGAGAGCTGAAAGCATCTTTCCATCACAATAACCCTCAACTTCGTTGCAGTTCATAACGCTAAATTTGTGTCTTATTGCAGCGTGACCTTCCATAACTCGTTTTCCGAGGCGTTGAAAAGAAAATCGGTTTATCAACAGGTTTGCAGTATCACGTCCGCAAGCTTTTTCGGCAATCATTGTTATGTATACATCTCCTTTATCACTGATGCAGCGCCTAACAAAAACTCCAGACATACGGGGACAAAAAGAGTACCTGCAGTTGCTGGAACTGTTGCTGGTGCAGCTGCTGGTGCGGTTAATGCTGTTGCTGATCTTTGATGATACATACTTTTCGCGGTCGTCACCAAAGTCGTTCATTTTGGTGTGTGACCAAACATTGTTCCATTTCTTCATAAATTCATTTTCTCCTAGCATTTTCCATTGCTGTGCGATTAACAACTCTTTCATCTTTGTGTTATGGTTTTTGATTACGCCGATCATGGAGCCCAGTCGTCCTTTTTGGCGTTGTTGCATTAGAATGTTCTTATCCTCTTAATTTTCCACCTATCGAAGAATCTGGATGACATCTGTCAAAGAGACCGTCCATTATTACTACAAAAAGACCTTTTCTTTAAATTTTTCCTTATATGCACTCCTAGTAAAATCTTCCTGATCATCACAGAACTTGAATAATTTATGGACATTCCTGTAGGAATTCGGGTTTCTGTCGCAAAATGGAATTTTCTTGACTCAGAAATGTTGGGAATTACCTTTTTGTAAGAGTCACGACTCTTAGATTGTAGAAGAATACCTTTTGAAACGTGGAGGTTCGAGGGTGACTTTTTTCCGATGATTTGACTTAAAATGTGATTCTACCGGCAGAAGCTACTACTATTTTACAAGTTTAGGAAGAATACGTTACTTAAGTCCCTCCAAATAACCAATTCAAATTGTTCTGTAAAATGGCATCCAAGTAAAATATCGTCGTATTTGCAGATCAAAGCACATTACATTGTAAAAATGCAGAAACAATAAAATAAATTTTTTAAGTAATATTAATAATAACGTTGAAGTTAGATTTATCCGCTAATAGTAATGAAAAAGTCTATAACTGAATTCATATGGAAGACATTCTACAAGTTTTCGTATTAACTTAGCAACAGGTAATTACAAACTACCGGCAATAAACATCAATACAAATTTGATTAGTGAAAACTCGCATTCATTTCCGTTACTGATGTCTGCAAATTGTTGGAAAAGAAATAACTCTAAGAAAATTTGCCTGTACAAATGACCTTATGGGTCAAAATATCTTAGCTCCATGGTCGTTAGAAGTCGTCTTCCTGTACCTATGTTCAAGTGTGTGTGAACTGCGAAGGGACTAAACTGCCTGGGTCATCGGTCCCTAAACTTACACACTACTTAAACTAACTTATGCTAATAACAACACACACGCCGATGCCCGAGGGAGGACTCTAACCTCCGGCGGGAGGGGCCTCGCAGTCAGTGACATGACGCCTTGAACCGCGCGGCTGCTGTACCTGTATTGAGGTATAATTTTAAATTTTTTTGTTATTGCTGTTGGTTGGAGATGATAGCGGGATAGGAACTAAACCTTTAGAAAGTTGGAACATGGGCATCACCCTACTCGGTGTTGACACTAACACTAAAAAACAAACAAACAAAAAGATTAACCAAACTGTAACTCCAATACTGCAGTGTCTGTGTTACTCCGAATGACTACGCAATTATCTTTCGGACATGGGTGCACGTACAAAGGAATAGGCACTGCGGTGCATACAACCGTTATGAAATACATTAAATGTATTCGCAGTTTCGAATATGGACAACAAAAAGCAGTGTAATGGGAAAATTTATGTCGGACCGGGACGCGAACTCGGATTTCGAGCTTATCGAGAGCGGTCGCCTTACCATTTGGCTTTCTGAGCACGACTTATGGCAAACTTCCATATGTTGTCAACCATGTGTCCACAACCTGTACTCGTACATTCTTTATGGATATTCCCATATAGCGGAGACCTTTTAAACCAAATACAAGAAATTTATTCACAGTTGCAAATATGGACAACCATCAGCCGCATAATGGAATGACGACAATGACAATTTGTTCAAATGGTTCAATTGGCTCTGAGCACTATGGGACTTAACTTCTAAGCTCATCAGTCCCCTAGAACTCAGAACTACTTAAACCTAAGTAACCTAAGGACATCACACACATCCATGCCCATGGCAGGATTTGAACCTGCGACCGTAGCGGTCGCGCGGTTCCAGACTGTAGCGCCTAGAACCGCTCTGCCACCCCGGACGGCCAATGACAATTTGTGCCGGACCGGGATTGGAAGCCGGATTTATCGCCTACCGCGAGCGGTCACCTTACCATTTGGCTATCCGCGCACGACTCAAAGCCAGATCCTAACTTTCATTTGTCGTCAACCATGTGTGTACAACCTGTGGTCGTACATCTATTATGAATTTTCCCTTACATGGGAGATATTTTACTTGAAAGTCGTTCGGCCGGTGTCGACGCATAAATACGATATTGCAGTGCCTGTGTCATTCCGAATTACGATGCAATGTTCCTTCATTGTACCGTAATTTGGAATGACACAGGCACTGCAATATCGTATTTATCCGCCGACACCGGGCAAGCGACTTTAAAGTAAAATGTCTCCCCTGTAAGAGAAAATTCATAACAGATGTACGAACACAGGTTGTACACACATGGTTGACGACATATGGAAGTTTGGGTTTGGCCTTCAGTCGTGCGCGGATAGCCAAATGGTAAGGTAACCGCTCGCGATAAACGGGAAATCCGGTTTGACTGCCAGTCCTGTCAATTTGTCATTTTCGTCATTCCATTATACACCTGATGGTTGTCCATATTCGCAACTGCCAACACATTTCATTTAAACTGCTACTAGGTTTAAGAAAGTCTAGAACATTACACAGTTCATTGCTCTGCAACATAGTCATCTATTTAAATACAAATAGGGACTATCTGTATCGCACTCTCACGGCTAGGTCGTCTCAGTCTAGTTCATGCTTCTAGGATTTCCGAAGGAAGAGGTACAGCGGAAGGAACATCGATATCATCAAAAGCAACCACTTCAACAGCCACGTCGAGCTTGCGCGACACTTCTGAAGGACAGTCGGATGAATACGACGTGAAACAAACGGAAAAAGGGTAAGTTATTTCTCAGTCTGCACAAGAAAAGATGCGTTTTTGTTAGTTTTTTGTGTTTATTAAGAGTATTTCAATAAGTTACACGAGCATAGACACTCTTCGATTCTGTTCGCCTTGGGTGTTTCAGTGCTGAAAATATTTATATAAACAAATTTCAGAATTTTTAGTATTCACAGAATGAACTTATAATATTTTTTGATTCCTTCTGTTATGTTTACCAAACAGGCGACTAAGGATCACTGGTTTCCAAAGTGGTATGAATCTAATTCATATCAGCCGAATGAAAGGTACTGAAAGGACATGACTGGAATCACTGAGTATGATATCAATGAAATACAATGTTCTGAAATGATAGAAGAGAAGTTCATTTATAAATGCTGATGGATCTACAATTTAATAAGATTGTCGTGAGAAATGAAAACTGTAAACTGTCCAGGATTCGAAAACAGATCCTTTGATTATCACGAGCAGTCACTTACTTTAACCACTTGGGTCATTCGAGCATGCCTACGCGACAGCTTCGAATTTCCTTCGTCACTGACTTTTGTCTGGTTTTTATTATTTCCCAGCACTTAAGCAAAGGTCTTCCCGCGGGATAAGGATTTCGCGAAGGGACCATTCTGTTCACAAGCGAATCTCAGGATGCAGTGACCGGAAGTTATAAAGGGAAGTAAGAATAGCGTCTGACGTCCCATCGACAACGAGGTCATTAGAGACACAGCACAAGTGCACGGATTAGTGAATGATGCGGAAAGACGTTTTTCACAGAAACTACCCTGGCATTTGCTTTAAGAGAGTTAGGGAAATCAGGTAAAATCTAAATATGGATGGCCGGACAGGGATTCGAACCGACATCCAGAAGTCGTAGGAAGAAACTTCAGTGACATGAAAAGTTTGGGGGATTTGTTCGGATATCTTAAACGTTTAAGGCGACTTCTTGTGTCTCGTAGGAGATCCCAATGAGAACGATTAATATATAACAGAAATTTTCATTTTTCACGCCATTTCACTGCATACAAAGTTTCTTACATGAATTCATATCATTGCTACTCATTGATTTCATCCCGAACGCTTCCATTCATTTCACTGTGTTCCATCCTAGTTACATATATCCCTGTGGTGGGGTGAACCATGATCCTGTATCAGTACTCTTCCTGCAGTGGTGTTATTCCCAAAACTCCCTTGGGAGAATTGATAGCGTGCATAGATGGCCTGAATAGCAGAAGTGACAGCTTGCAATATGTGGGCGACATGGGTTCCAATACTTGTCTGGCCCAAGATTATATTTCTTACGACAAAGTTCCCATTGTTAGTTAAATTCTCTGAAACATAGCAAATCCATTTTTGAGTCCAAGTGGCATTCTGCAGTACCGATAATGACGCCATGGTGTTGTGGATGTAGATTTTGATCAGTCTTCTGGAACTACTTGTAGCTGGTGAAATCCACTCCTCAGGTCCATCGTTGAAAAGTACTTGCATTGGCCTATGTTCCCAACGTCTCAGTAATATTCGGGGTAGGATATGCATCAGTGACAATTTGGTAGTTGCAACAGAATGTATATTTTTTAATATCATTTGGTGATTTATGAGAATGATGACCCCGCTGCACCCCATGGACTATCACTATGTTCTGTTATTCCCTCAGCTAGCTACTAATCAATTAATTCCTCCACTAATTGTTGCAGACATAGCATATGTTAAGATGCGTTAATGTCGGTTGATAAACAGAAATGACAAATGTAACTCACAGGAATATACTGGCTGTTAAATATGGTTTTTCACTGTGCACGATGTCAGCCATATTTTCTTCGATATGTACTAATATCCTGTAGCACGACAAGTGGTCAATAAGACCAGAAATGTGTTTCATCAATGATGACAGGTCATCGACATGTCAGACATATTTTAAACTTTCAACATGAACTTGAGAATGTCTATAAAGCTCGAATCATGATTGTGTAAAATAAATGAACAATCAATGGTCAAATGGTGGATTCTTTGTTTCAAAAAATTCTACATGACTGTGGTCCTCCACGAAGGAAATGTTACGAAACGTTTGTTTGGGGCACTGACCATCACATCACCTATCATTATCTTCCTCATCCAAAACATCTTAAGTGGCAATCATTAAACCATTTGGCAGACTAACCTCGTCCATGCCAAAATTATCAAGGCTTACAGGAACCACAAACTCCTCACCGTACACAGGCTGAAACGTATTAACGTTTAAAAACATCTGAGGCAACGTAGATGTCACTGTGACAAATAATTTAATGTAAGACGCATGGAGCCGTAGCGTCGCGAAATACCCGAAAAGTGGATGAGAAATGAACATATTACGTCACCAGATGACGTGCCTCGTCGCACATGCAGCAGTTGAGCCTATCGGTCTGTAACACCTGATCATTCCAACACCAGTCATTTATTCACGTCGGTGTGGCTCCGACCTACGTGTGCAATTTCAACACATGGGGCTCAGGAATCGAGTTTTACCTGGCAGGCAATATTTTTTTATCAGTGAATTAGAAAGTTATGTCTTACATTGAGGTAAGATTCATTATGGTTTATTGCAAAGTACAGTACGACAAAAACCTATTGTATTGCGTCACAAGTACCATATATGAGTATAAGGTTCAGAATTGCGATGTTCCCAATAAATGACCCACATTTTCCTTACTGAATAAAAAAAAAAGCGGGGGCAAAAGGAACAAAACACAAAATAAGAACAGCTTTTCCTTGGTTATAGAGAGGATAGTCATTTCGTAGCATCAACGTTTACAATAGATTATATTTTCAAAAGATGTTCAAAATTTGCGCCGTTTGCTCTAACGGAAGTATTGCATCATTTAATCATCCCTTCACGCCCAAGCCCAACCACTGCACGTGTAGCGAGATACGTCATCTGATGACGTCATGTGTTCAGCATTTCTCATCCACTTTTGGGGTATTTCCTGACATATGCAGCCCCATGTCTCGTATGTTAACTTACGTATTTCAGCGTCATCTACGTCTCTTTGGAGGTTGTTAAATGTTAGTAAGAATCACCCTGTATCTTTCTAACTCGCAGTATGCTGCTGCGCACGAAACAACGCATTTTATCCAATTCTTCAGCATCCTCAAGTTGTTCTACAACATGCAATACTTCTTGTGGTAAATCGATACCTACAGTAACCCAACCTAACCTGATGGTATGTTTTAACGCGTACTAATCTTTAGCGAACGTGTTCGCAATTCAGTTGGTAACACATTCATGATCGGTGCACATTGTGGCATTGCCTTACTTGCAGTTGGTCCCAGCAGAACAAAATTCCACCAAGTTCAATTGTATACCGCAAAACATCGATTTTAGCGTGACGTTTTTCAAGGAAGTGAAATCCGAAAATTAGAGAAAACCTCGGTGGGAATTCACTGTAACTTATCAAGACTGTCATACCGATTGATCCTGTGCTTCAGAAATCCAAGTACTTATACTGATTAACTGATGCCTATGACGATACCAAGCAGTGACAATGAGCTAATTTGGTCCCGTTTTCTAGGCATGTCAGCGCTCTATATCCCACCACCGTGCCTGAGATGTTGCTTTCGGATCTTCAGCTTGGCACTTTGTGCAACGTCTGGATACATTGGAGGCGCTCTCGTATTTGCGTTACCTTGTCTTACTTCACCTTGCAGCACTGCCAGAGTGACGTTGTAACGAGATAATTCTGTTGCAGTCATACTCCGTGCTCTCCAGCTGAGTGCTGTATGGCAATGCCCCAGTGGTGTACCTCGCTGTTTGCAGCATTGGGTTTCCTTCCTGGTTTAGATTCCAGTAGAGACAATGCATTCAGGGCTGTCTTCGTTCGGCTCTGTGCTTGCCGGGGAAACACTAAACAATTTTACGTTCACCCAGAACTCCATTCTTTGGTGCAGCATACCATCCATATACCCCCATAACATTTCATATTCGCAATAAAAAGTAAAGACTAGTAAAAAGACATTAAATAAATAGGACAACGTTGTGTATGTATACACTACTGACCATTAAAATTGCTACACCACGAAGATGACGAGCTACAGATGCGACATTTAACCGACAGTAAGACGATGCTGTGATATGCAAATGATTAGGTTTTCAGAGCATTCACACAAGGTTGGCGCCGGTGGCGACACCTACAACGTGCTGACATGAGGAAAGTTTTCAACCGATTTCTCATACACAAACAGCAGTTCACCGGCGTTACCTGGTGAAACGTTGTTATGGTGCCTCGCGTAAGGAGGATAAATGCGTACCATCACGTTTCCGACTTTGATAAAGGTCGGATTGTAGCCTATCGCGATTGCGGTTTATCGTATCACGACATTGCTGCTCGCGTTGGTAGAGATCCAATGACTGTTAGCAGAATATGGAATCGGTGGGTTCAGGAGGGTAATACGGAACGCCGTGCTAGATCCCAACGGTCTCGTATTACTAGCAGTCGAGATGACAGGTATCTTATCTACATGGCTGTAGCCGATCTGCACGAACAGTTCGACGACGTTTGCAGCAGCATGAACTATCAGCTCGGAGACCATGGCTGCGGTTACCCTTGACGCTGCGTCACAGACAGGAGCGCCTGTGATGGTGTACTCATCGACGAACCTGGGTGCACGAATGGCAAAACGACATTTTTTCGGATGAATCCAGGTTCTGCTTACAGCATCATGATGGTCGCATCCGTTTTTGGCGACATCGCGGTCAACGCATATTGGAAGCGTGTATTCGTCATCGCCATACTGGCGTATCACCCGGCGTGATGGTATGGGGTGCCATTGGTTACACGTCTCGGTCACCTCTTGTTCGCATTGACGTCACTTTGAACAGTGGACGTTACATTTCAGATGTGTTACGACCCGTGGCTGTACCCTTCATTCGATCCCTGCGAAACCCTACATTTCAGCAGGATAATGCACGACCGCATGTTTCAGGTCCTGTACGGGTCTTTCTGGATACAGGAAAAGTTCGACTGCTGCCCTTGCCAGCACATTCTCCAGATCTCTCACCAATTGAAAACGTCTAGTCAATGGTGACCGAGCAACTGGCTCGTCACAATACGCCAGTCACTACTCTTGATGAACTCTGGTATCGTGTTGAAGCTGCATGGGCAGCTGTACCTGTATACGCCATCCAAGCTCTGTTTCACCCAATGACCAGGCGTATCAAGGCCGTTATTACGGCCAGAGGTGGTTGTTCTGGGTACTGATTTCTCAGGATCTATGCACCCAAACTGCGTGAAAATGTAATCACATGTTAGTTCTAGTATAATATATTTGGCCAATGAATACCCGGTTATCATCTGCATTTCTTCTTGGTGTAGCAATTTTAATGGCACGTAGTGTAGTATATAGTGCATATATTTATTTTGCTACAGCTCTTTTACTATGTAAATAATGTGTGTATGTGTTTTGCGTATGTGGGCATTGATTATACACTGCGCGGTTTAAGGCGCGTTGCCACTGTTCGCACGGCTCCCCCCGTCGGAGGTTCGACTTCTCCCTCGGGCATGGGTGTGTATGTTGTTCTTAGCGTAAGTTAGTTTAAGTCAGATTAAGTAGTGTGTAAGCCTAGGAACCGATGACCTCAGCAGTTTGGCCCCATAGGATGCACTGCGCAAAAGAATTAAAGGGTCGTTTCTATGAAACCCCGTCATTTCCCCAATGCGATGCAGAAGTTGCAAATTTGATCAGGTGCCTACAACCTTCCACTGTAATGGTGCATAAGTTTGGCGCCCTACGACGTCACTCTTGTCCGCAGCTCGTGGTCCTGCGGTAGCGTTCTCGCGTCCCACGCACGGGTTCCCGGGTTCGATTCCCAGCGGGGTCAGGGATTTTCTCTGCCTCGTGATGACTGGGTGTTGTGTGATGTCCTTAGGTTAGTTAGGTTTAAGTAGTTCTAAGTTCTAGGGGACTTGATGACCATAGATGTTAAGTCCCATAGTGCTCAGAGCCATTTGAACCATTTGTACGTCACTCTCTGGCTCGGTGATTCTTTAAACAGTAGGGTATCGACACATGCGGGAAAAAAAAATTGCGCCATGGGTCAGAAGTCCATGAAAGGTGTAAGGCGGGATAATGATGTCACATTGGCACCAAATTCCACCACAGTTCTGCCCAGCACCACCATGGACTTTGGCTCTGAGCACTAAGGGACTTAATATCTATGGTCATCAGTCCCCTAGAACTTAGAACTACCTAAACCTAACTAACCTAAGGACATCACACAACACCCAGTCATCACGAGGTAGAGAAAATCCCTGACCCTGCCGGGAATCGAACCCGGGAACCCGGGCGTGGGAAGCGAGAACGCTACCGCACGACGACGAGCTGCGGACACCATGGACTTTGCCCACTGTCTTGGCACTTTCGCAATTGAGGTCGAAACCGCGAGGTTGAGCGTTAAAATCATGCAATTTTTATGTGGGTGGCAGAGGACAACATTTCAGACACACTTCTCGTCAGGATCGACACGACAAGGCCACAAAAGGTGGCATAAAGGCTGTCAATGAAATCACCCCTTCCCTATGGAGATTCGTTCGCACACATTTCGCAGTCGAAAATGACAGTTTGCAGTGTGATGTGTAACAGAACGACGTTCTTGACAACCTTTGCCACTGCTGATACCCTGCAAACGACATCACTGGGATGCAGTCCCATTGTTGGTGATCTAACTATTTTGGATTGTAGTGTGACCACAATTTTTGCTTTAGAGTACAGGGTGGAAACACTAGGTACCGTTCAAACCATTCGACGAAGTACGAATGATATCAAAAGCAGCAACGGGGCTTTATACTTTTCCAGCTCCCCTGTTTCACGCCCACTTGTGGCGTGATCATTGGTGGTTGGGGGGGGGGGGGTGCTACATGGCTGGATACATACATAAATAAAATGGTAAAGGATCCCTCTAACATCCCTCAGATCAGCAACATCCTCAGTACCATTTCCACACCTTTGTTGACCACTTCAAAACTGTATCTGTACAGAGACAACCCTTGACCGATTCCTAAGCGCCTGTGTGAAGACAGCCCTTTGACGACCTTCAGATGCGTGTAAGCAGTTGCTAGAGCAGCAGTGTAGTGCCATTCAGCATAAAGGTTTGAAGGGGCTGCCTCCTTGCAGGCACCTGTGAGTTGGTCATGGGTTGTCTGTGTATAGGTACGTTCTTAAAGTGCTCCAGAAATCTGAGCAGGTGCCACTAAGAGTGTCTTAGACGGACCCACGGTCGTTTTATTCACACTTGCGTGAATATTGCACCCCCTGAGATCAACGCCACAGGAGGGCGCGAAACATAAGGACTGATATAGTGTAAACATCCTTTCAATTTTCGTAGTAGTGGTTCCACTCTGTATAACCCAGTTAAAATTGCGGTCGCACTATACTCCAACGGGTCGGACCACATTCAGTGAGGTTCCAGCCCCACAATATCCTTAGAGAACCGTTGAATCGTCTGGAAGGTGTAGCCAGTGGCAAAGGTTGCCAAGAACGTCGTTGCTAATCTCACTGCCAACTGTCATTTTCCATAGCGGAATGTGTGTAAATGAACGCCCCAAGGGAAAGGCTGGTTTCATTGGCGCCCTTTATGCCACCTCCTGAGGTCTTTTCTTGTCTCTTCTGAACGGTAGTGTGTCTGAAACGTTTTTCTTAGTCACCAATAAGTAAACTGCATGGCTCGAACGCTGGATGTCATGGTTCCGACCTCCAGCGCAGGGTGAAATTTGGTGCCAATGTAATATCGTTAACGCACCTTACTTTTCATGGGAACATCTGACGCCTACCCGTTTTCCTCATGTCTTGTCACCTTTGTGTTCGAAGTTTCGTCGTGCCCGTGGATAACTCCGCATGGCGCCATGCTTCTCCTCCGTTACAGAGGAAGGTTGTGGGCATCTTTGTGGCATATTTCACGCTTCTGTGTTATAATTGGGGGGGGGGGGGGGGCTAATAACAGTATTTCAAAAAAGTGACTCTGTAACTCTTTTGCACGATTATCACTGCTAAGAGTCATCAGGCGTATTTTCTCTTGTGTTTCGGCAGATATCTGCAATTTCATTTTTGCGATGCTTCACTGGAATCAGCCCAAACAAATACTGCACGTCATATCTTTCATGTGGCGCCCAGTGTCAACGGAAACACATCGATTTGTTTCCTGTTATGATAAAATGGTTTTAAACGGCATTTTACGTGCCCATTCGGAGGGATCCTAAAAAAACCAGTACTCCAGCAGCGACAGCACCATCCTAGCCCGCGGTGGCTGCAACCGCCATGCAGCAGCACAGCTCAGTCGCTGTTGGATTACTAGTTATTCCTCGTGTTTCAGTGTCCCTGCTAATACAGACTGAGATAAGGAATATAGCACTAGACTAATTTCTGACCAATCTATCGAATGGGTATGTAAAATTCCGCTTTAAAAATCATTTTGTTTGTGCTGGGAAACAAATCTATGTGTTTGGTCGACATTGGGCCTCGCGTAAGACTTGATGAGCAGTATTAATTTGGGCTGGCTACAGCTACATAACGCAAGAATCTGCCAAAGTATCAAATAAAATGCTTCTTACGACTCTGTGGAGAGCACCTGGTCTAGTTAGAATGGAGCTGTCCTCTTGATCGTAAAATGGAACGAGGATCACTGTACATTTGACGGCGGAGCCTGTTCTATCTCTAACTTGTACTTGGTGTGTGGATGCTACAGATAATATGAAAATTATGTCATAGAATAACACATTGGTTTAAGTTCTGGTAGTATTGAAAATAAAGGAAGGATGAAACTTTTTTATGAGAGTTTTGTTGGTGAATAATTCTTTTCATTTTTGAATTTCCTGCTACTCGATCGTTTAATGTACTTATATAACTCTTTCCTCAAATGCCAAATGAGAAGAAAATGCTGTGTTAAATTCTGGATCTTTTTTGTATAAAATACATATTAATGCTGACTGTGCTTCCTGAACAACAAAATTGTTATGAATATAAGTAACTATATATATATATATATATATATATATATATATATATATATATATATATATATATATTATCACGGACTGTTCATATATGAAATCTGAAGCGTTTGTTTTTAGAAATAATACAATAGTTCTCGTTACCATATTTCCTTGCTCTTATTTAGTAAAGAAAAAACTTATGCAGACTCTATCATCCATCACCTTCCCTGTACTCACTTATTGGAGAAAAGATGTAATTATAGCTCATATGGTGAAGGGATCTGATACTACTATTACTACTACCGCAATTATTATTATTATTATTATTATTATTATTATTAACTGAGTACATGGCCTAACTCTGAGCTATAGTTCTCATATACATACATCATATTATAGCTTGTTGAAGAGGTTTCTAATAAACAAAGATAATATAAAAATTACCCCCTCTGTTACTCCAATTCAGAATCTTCAGGACGGTAACTTGGATATGAAAACACTTGAGCTATCCCACCATCTTCTCCGAAAACGAATCTCAGTTTAATGCAAAGGATATACGCTCTCTAATATTCGAACTCAGAATAATCAGGGCACAATGGAAGTCGTGACGACATTTCAACTATTTTACCCACCCCCTCGGCCACGTAAAAAATAATTACTTCAAAATAACGAAACTTTATGAACTCTCTGGGATTAAAATCTGGGAACTTTCGCGCACCATTACCGATGTGAGAACTCTTGTACTTTGTCTGCCATCTTCAGTTTCGGCAAAATAGTGGAGGGGAACAAGTATTATTGCGTCAATGTTGCCATTACCTTCAGGGTATAATAACAGATCTGAGGGCACTCACCATATTGAAAGTCTGGAGAGAAGAGAATAGGGACTTGGGTAACAGCATCAACGTCACCCCGTTTTAATGTTCCCGTTCTCATATTACGTATTATGCAAGCTAATATTCAGAGCGTAAGGAGAGCGCTTCGTACAGATAATGGCGATGTTTGTCCTATTCCACTCGTCTACCCGGAGAGGTAAAACGGGCTTCTTATGTGCCCCTGTATATGCCCTAATCTCTCTCTCGTAATGCCTAAGCGACCTATTCGGTGTGGGAGAAGAATGCCTGACACTCCAATACAAGTAATCTAAATTTGGCACTAAAGGACATGTGGGACTATGTTGCCTTTTTCGAAAGAGTCCCATTTAAGTTCGCCGAGTATCATTGTGACTTTTTACGTTGCTAGCAGCGCGCCTTAGAATTAAGTCGATGTCTGTTGTCATGTTTATTTGATAAGGAATCTTAATGGTTGAATATTACTCCAGAACTGATCGTACTAGCATCTTGCATGTGGTTTCCTTTATAGGTCCACTATACTTCTCCATAATTCTTCCCACAAGCAGACTTTGAATTCATCCCACATCATATCACTTCTTAGTACTATTAGTAAATATTTAAACTGTGTGAGATGCTGCAAATGTTCGACACTAACCATAAAATCGGATACTATCGAGTTTCTTTCTCTTTTTTTGTTTATCAGTTATCCATGTATAAAGAGAGCTACCATCCTTTACACCAAGTGGAAATTCTGTCCCAGTCTTTCTGCCGTTACTTACGATCGCGCAGTGAGACCTAACAATTAGATACTAGCGTACTGGTACGTTTATCTGGAAGAGAAAAAGAATTTCTTTAAGTAGTATATCAACTACAGATTAAGCCTAGCATTAGCTTCGGTTTTCGGTGATTGCATAGTTTCACAATGGTTGCCGTTCCTCTAGACCTGGCTAGAACGAAGAAAGAAATATAGATAATAGGAGATTGTTGAGTCACAGATATTGAGCAGCCAGAGAAGAAAGGAATGTCTCAGAAAGAGAATCTTTTATATATCGAATATAAATTGAAGTGTTTGTGGTGTCGCAGGCACGCTCGAGCTAGACGATCCACATGGCCTCGCCCTATTCCTTCAGGGCTGGACTATGACGAGGAGATTTCGACGGTCCCTCAATGGGCTAAAGAAATGATGGGACTCACGGATCAAGAAGACACCAGTAAAAGGTAAAGCACCACGAGTAACAATAAACTACATTTTTAAAAATATTTCATAATGAGATTTCGTTCAGAAATAGCTCTGGGACACCATCTAAATTACATTATGTACCGCTTCTTGCTTTCCTGACAAATGTGGTGAATGCGAAGTGCGTTAGAAATTTAACTGTAATTTTGTAATTGTCCATAATGGATTAATCAAATTCGAGCGATTTCTTCGTTGCTATGTTGGTAAAAATGTCTAAAAACTGTCTGTATTATGTTAGCCTGTTGCCACCCATGAATAAGATTATATGTTTTTCGTAGTATTGGCGATTATAAATAATTGCATAAAGATGAATCAGGGAATTTGTATTACATTTTGCTGTAATATCAGCTTAAAGTGTAGTAAAGCTTTAGAAACGTTAAATATTGCTTTCGATAAGTCTGCTTTGAGTCAAACAAAGATTTACGAGTAGTATAAACGAGTAGTATAAAGGTGCTGAGGATGACGAAAGCATTGGACGTCGCAGTACATCATCAGCTGATGAAATCATGGAAAAAGTGAAAGAAATGGTCATGAACGATCGCTGGATCACAGTCAGAGAAGTCGCTCATTATGTTAACATATTGACCGGCTCATGCCATGAATATTTTCGGAGTTTTGGGCACGAAACGTGTTAAGGGAAAATTTGCTCAAAAATTGTTTAATTCCAAGTAAGAACAGCGACGAATGCAAGTTGTCCAATGGTCGCTACATGAATTCAACAACGATGCAAAACTACCGAAACGTCTTATAACAGGTGATGAAACATGGGTTTAGAGATATGAACGTTGAATCTCAGGCTCAATTTTTTCTATCCTGCTCTGCCTAAGTAGAACTCAATTTATGATCAAGCGCATTGCAGATGATACAGAGACTGGCGGGACATACAGAGGGTTCTTGTCGCTGATGACGATGGAATTCACAAAGTGATTGGCTAACTAGAAGTAAATGCCAGAGTGTAGCGAAAGTCATCGTCAGCGTGTCCAAACAGTCCACAAAGCGATCCGTAAACACAGGCAAGGTAATCACTCTACTATCAAGGGTGCTTATCAAAGGCTTCAGAGAATAGCAAGAAATGCAGCACAAGTGCGAAGCCGCGGTGTTTACAAGCACTTCTTTGCCACTGACCTTGCCTACTTGATGCCCGGGTTCGGCGGGGAACCTGAATCACTGTTGGATACTAAACAGCTGAACAGTCATCCCAGTGGAAACACTGTGGGTAGGCAAAATCGAAAAAAGGCCAACAAGTACGGTCAAATTTGAAGTCTATGTTCTTCAATTTTAACGGCTTGATGTACCATGTGTTCTTGCCACAAAGTTGAATGATCAATAAGGAGTACTTCGAGAGCTCGTTTTCTTCAAGCGCTGATTGGCCGCAACATGGAAATCACTGTGTAAATTAAAAATGTTTTATTTGCAACAATTAGATACTCTTCCTGCTGCGTCTCTACGTAGTAGCCCCTCCGACTTCGACGTATGTCGTAGCGTGGTACCAACTTGCCGCCGGGCGATGTGGCCGAGCGGTTCTAGGCGCTACAGTCTGGAACCGCGCGACCGCTACGGTCGCAGGTTCGAATCCTGCCTCGAGCATGGATGTGTGTGATGTCGTTAGGTTAGTTAGGTTTAAGTAGATCTAAATTATAGGGGACTGATGACCTCAGAAGTTAAGTCACATAGTGCTCAGAGCCATTTGAACCAACTTACCAATACTCTCGTCGTAAATGGACTTTATTTTTCACCAGTTCCCTTCACTGGACTGCAATTCGTTGTCTGTACCAAAATGCTGTCCTCATAGCCAGCGGTACATGTGGACAAAGAGGTGAAAATCAGAGGGACCGAAGTCACGACTGTATGGTGGGCGATTAAACAATTCCCCGTCGGAAACGCTGCAGGAGCGCTGTTGTTGCACATGCAGTGTGCGGCCGAGCATTGTAATGGAGAAGGAAACGCATGACAGTTACGAGGAGTTACTAAAAAAACCGGAATTATTTGTTAAAAGCTGTATATTTTCGAATTGTTTACGAAACAACCTTATCCCCCTCAAAATACCTTCCATTAAAACTAACACATTTGTCCCACGGGTGCTTCCACTGTTCGACACATTTTTTGTAGTCATCTTTAAAAATAGCTGACAGCTCCTCCCTCTCTTTTTTCCTTGACTTCTGCAATGTTGTCAAATTAGTGTCCTTTCATGCCCATTTCGATGCGTGGAAATAAGAAAAAGTTGCACTGAGTCAGGCCAGGCGAGTAAGGTGCTTGGGGCAGTGGAACCATGCCATTTTTTGCCAAAAACTAACAGAGATGGCTGTGTGTGCAGATGAGTTGTCGTGGTAGAACAACCAGTCTCCTGTCTGCCACATATCCAAGATAACCCACTAATCTCTGACAGTTGACCAATTGCCTATCAACGGTCTGTGAGCACAATCTCTCGAATTTTTTCAATATTTTCGTCTATTCGGGCAGTTGGTGGCCTCCAGAAAGAGGTTTGTCATCAATAGACATATCGCCATTTTTAAATCGGGCAAACGTCTTGAGTTTTTCTTATAGCTTCATCTTGATAAGCTGTTTTCAACATTAAAACAGTTTCAGCAAATTTTTACCGATTAGAAAACAAAATTTCACAACTGCACGTTGTTCACTTAAACTTGTCATCATAAAAAAACGAAGCAAGAATAAAACAGGGCTAGAGAAAACAATCATAACAAATGAACAAGACAAGAGCCAGGTCGCCAACACTGGCGGCACTGAACTGGCAGTGAGTTGCGCTGTACATGCCTGAGGCAGAAATGCGTACTACACAAGCTCCGCCCACGGTATTGTTATTCCGTTCTTTTTTTTCCGCTGCTTGAAATCAGGCGGAACCCCTCAGCAGGCACTTCACAATTAGCTGGAGACTATCATTCTAACCATCTCAGCGCGCTCACTGCCCGCTCACAATTGAAAAGTGCGACGTGACACGATCGACGGTCTTACTAGAGATATTGTGCGACACATCTGCGTTCATCGGATTTTCACTATGGTTTTAATGTCGCGATCGATCGGAGCTTAAAAAAATACCTTACGTTATTTACAAGTTCAAAAAAAAAATGGTTCAAATGGCTCTGAGCACTATGGGACTTAACATCTATGGTCATCAGTTCCCTAGAACTTAGAACTACTTAAACCTAACTAACCTAAGGACAGCACACAAAACCCAGTCATCACGAGACAGAGAAAATCCCTGACCCCGCCAGGAATCGAACCCATGAACCCGGGCGTGAGAAGCGAGAACGCTACCGCACGACCACGAGCTGCGGACTACAAGTTCAATACTATTGGTATGCAGTAATCAGAAAGAAAATAGAAATGCCCAGTTCTGTGGCGAAAGACTTCACAGTTCTTCTATTACGATAATACACCTGCTCATTCTTCATTGCTTGCCATAAACAATACTAAAATCATGCCCCATCCTCCATATTCGCCAGATATGGTGCCATGTGACTTTTCTGTTCCTAAAAATAAAGAAAATCTTAAATGTTCGTTGTTTTGATAGCATAGATGAGATTAAAAATGCATCCCTGGAGAGCTAAAAACTATTGCAAAGGCCGAGTTCCAGAACTGTTTCTGGGATTGGAAGGAGCTCAAGCTTAAGTGTATGACATGAAACGGGACTATTTTGAAGGGCCTGCTGGTGTGGCCGAGAGGTTCTAGACGCTATAGTCTGGAACAGCGCGATCGCTACGGTCGCAGGTTCGAATCCTGCCCCGGGCATGGGTGTGTGTGATGTCCTTAGGTTAGTTAGGTTTAAGTAGTTCTAAGTTCTAGGGGACTGATGACCTCAGAAGTTAAGTCCCATAGTTCTCAGGGCCATTTGAACCATTTATTTTGAAGGCTGTAACATTGATCTGGCGAATATGTAAAATTATTTCCAAAAAACAAACAATATCGTTAATTTTGTAGCACACCTCATATGCAGGGTGTAGATGAACATCAACGAAAATGAAACAAGGGTAAAGGAATGTGGTCGTATTATATCGGGCTATGCTAGGGTAAATGAAAGTAATAGATTAACTGTGTTATTTGCGTAGCAAAATAATGAAGTTGGCTTAGGCACAGAGGAAATAATCTGCGGTCTGGCAATAGTGACAATGGAATTTCTGAAAAAGATAATCTTTTAATATCGAACATAAATTTAAATGATTAATTTCTCATGCTCAGGGTCACAGTCATACAGACTTTTTAAAGGACGTCATATTCACCATTGACTGTAGAAATTCTTTATTTCAAAATTGCAATTTCGGCCTTTGGGTCATTTTCTATCTGTTTTTTGACGATGACGCGTATTGACATTTATACATGCCGGAGGACTGTAAAGTCTGAAATGGGCTGAAGCGAAATCTTTTGCAGTACCGGTTGAAAATGGCCCAAAGGCCGAAATTTTATTTATGAAATAACTAATTTCTACAGTCAACGGCGAGTATTCACTCCTTTAAAAATAAATTTAAATATTTGGAAGGTGTCTGTCTGGAGTGTAGCGTTGTATGGAAAAGAAACGTGGACGATAAACCGTTCACACTACAAGAGAACAGAAGCTATTGAAATACGTTACTACTGAAGAATGCTGAAATTTAGATAGATAGATCAGATAACTAATGGTGAGTTACCTAATAGGATTTGGGAGAAAATAAATTTATGGGAAAACCTGACTAAAAGAAGAGATCGGTTCATAGGACTCATCCTGAGAACTCAAGGGATAGTTAATTTGGTAATGCAGGAAAGTATGGGGGATTAAAACTGTAGAGGGAGACCCAGCCTTGAGTACAATAAGCAGGGTTATATGGGATATAGGTTGCAATAGTCATGCAGAGATGAAGTTCACACGGGATCGACCATTGTGCAGAGGTGCATCAAACGTCTTCAGACTGAAGATAATAATGACAACATTGAAAATATTTGTCAATGGCATTCACAGTGTAAAAGTAAGAAGAAAATTGTTTATCAACAAATGTACGGAAAAGTTTTGTTTGAAACTTACGAGGCAGTGTATTGTGACTACTACATTATTCGCCTACATGGTACAGGGGCGAACTACATGTTCTGTCCGACACATTCTCTGGATTATACAGGGTGAGTCACCTAACATTACCGCTGGATACATTTCGTAAACCACATCAAATACTGACGAATCGATTCCACAGACCGAACGTGAGGAGAGGGGCTAATGTAATTGGTTAATACAAACCATAGAAAAAATGCACGGAAGTATGTTTTTTAACGCAAACCTACGTTTTTTTTAAATGGACCCCCGTTAGTTTTGTTAGCACATCTGACATATAAACAAATACGTAATCAGTGCCGTTTGTTGCATTGTAAAATGTTAATTACATCTGGAGATATTGTAACCTAAAGTTGACGCTTGAGTACCACTCTTCCGCTGTTCGATGGTGTGTATCGGAGAGCACCGAATTACGTAGGGATCCAAAGGGAACGGTGATGGACCTTAGGTACAGAAGAGACTGGAACAGCACATTACGTCCACATGCTAACACCTTTTTATTGGTCTTTTTCACTGACGCACATGTACATTACCATGAGGGGTGAGGTACACGTACACACGTGGTTTCCGTTTTCAATTACGGAGTGGAATAGAGTGTGTCCCGACATGTCAGGCCAATAGATGGTCATTGTGGTGGCCATCATTTGCTGCACACAATTGCAATCTCGGGCGTAATGAATGTCGTACACGCCGCAGTACAACTGGAGTAATGCCGCCGCAGGCTGCCACAATACGTTGTTTCATATCCTCTGGGGTTGTAGGTACTTCACGGTACACATTCTCCTTTAACGTACCCCACAGAAAGAAGTCCAGAGGTGTAAGATCAGGAGAACGGGCTGGCCAATTTATGCGTCCTCCACGTCCTATGAAACGCCCGTCGAACATCCTGTCAAGGGTCAGCCTAGTGTTAATTGCGGAATGTGCAGGTGCACCATCATGCTGATACCACATACGTCGACGCGCTTCCAGTGGGACATTTTCGAGCAACGTTGGCAGATCATTCTGTAGAAACGCGATGTATGTTGCAGCTGTTTGGGCTCCTGCAATGAAGTGAGGACCAATGAGGTGGTCGCCAATGATTCCGCACCATACATTTACAGTCCACGGTCGCTGTCGCTCTACCTGTCTGAGACAGCGAGGATTGTCCACGGACCAGTAATGCATGTTCCGTAGATTCACTGCCCCGTGGTTTGTGAAACCCGCTTCATCGGTAAACAGGTAGAACTGCAACGCATTCTCTGTTAATGCCCATTGAGAGAATTGCACTCGATGATTAAAGTCATCACCATGTAATTGCTGATGTAGCAATGAAACGGGTGAAAGCCGTGACGATGCAGTATGCGCATGACACTACTTTGACTCAGTCCACCGGCTCTCGCAATGTCCCGTGTACTCATGTGTGGGTTCATGGCAACAGCAGCTAACATACCAACTGCACCCGCTTCTCCTGTGACGGGCCTGTTACGGACCCGTTTGCGTGCTACGACTATACCTGTTGCATACAGTTGGCGGTAGATGTTCTGCAATGTGCGGCACGTTGGATGCTCTCTGTCCGGATACCGTTCTGCGTACACCCTGCAGGCTTCAGCTGCATTTCGTCGACACTCGCCATAGATGAGTATCATCTCCGCCTTTTCAGGGTTCGAATACACCATGGTCACAGTTCCTACAACACTACACTGTCACAGACGTCTGGTATCACGGTGTACTACAGTTGGTCTGCGTGCGGAGACTAATGCAGAATAACAATAGTAGCAAGCGCTACATGCGGACACTGCGGCAGCTAGACCAAACCACAACAGTGCACTACAGCCACACTCGTAAACACGGTCGTCATCGTAAACATGTCCCTGCAGATGCTGCTCGCCGACCGTGGCCCTTGTTTGTTACAACACGCAACTGAACGTCGGAGGTTTCAAGCGTCAACTTTAGGTTACAATATCTCCGGAAGCAATTAACATTTTACAATGCAACAAACGGCACTGATTACGTATTTGTTTATATGTTCAGATGTGCTAACAAAACTAACGTGGTTCCATTTAAAAAACGTAGGTTTGTGTTAAAAAACATACTTCCGTGCATTTTTGTATGGTTTGTATTAAACAATTACACTAGCCCCTCTCCTCACGTTCGGTCTGTGGAATCGGTTCGTCAGTATTTGATGTAGTTTACGAAATATATCCAGCGGTAACGCTAGGTGACTCACCCTGTATAATACTAGCCGTGTCCTTATGGCTAACACGTTCGGACAGCCATGCGTGTTAAAGCGCTGCTTTCTAGATGGGAAGTTACACCGCCGTTGAATCGAAACTGCCAGCCAGATTAAGAAAGTGTGCCGGCCGCCTCGATGCTGTTCTTAGGCGGTTTCCCACATCCCATTAGGTGAACAGCGGGCTTGTACTCAACTTCCTCCGCATTTACACGATTCACAAACATTTATAAACTTTCACCTACATCCACATTAATAATACTGCACACGCACGGTCGGGGTACACTCTTTCCGACGCGGGGGATAACCATGCCAAATTCGCTAATGAGAATGCCAACCATGCGCCGATGCAGGACAAGTACACCAGAAAAAGAAGAGTGTCTGTTTACGGATAGGAAGGCAGATGCGGCTGTAACGTCCCGCCTCTGACGAAGTAACTAGAGACAGGGTGCAAGCTCAGACTGAGGAAGGGACTCGGACGTGACAATTTCAACGGAATTGTCTTCGCATTCACTTTAAGAGTTTAGGGAAATGGCAGTAAATCCAAACTTGGATGGCCAGACGTGATCTGAACCGCTATCCTTCCTAGTACACGTTTAGTGTCCCACCTGCGCCACATTATTCGGGCCGACCAGGGACAAAAGAATATGGACAAAGGGCTGCTGCGCTAGGGTGGCTCTAATTTGCAAGTTTGATTTTTTCTAGCCTGCTGTCCCAACTCTTGGTTTCATTGTACGAAGCGTGTAATTTCCGCTTTTCAAGAAAAGTGAATGGGCTGCTCCTCTACTTCTACATTAGGAAAAATACGAAAAATCATATTAAAAACTTATCTATTTCCTTATATCAAATTTTTTGTATATATTAAACTGATTTACTACTAACTATATTACTCTCAACTTTATTATCAACATTGGTGGATTATCTTTATAGTCGAACCTATAACTCTGTCATATACAACGTTTGTGAGACAAGTAGGACGTGTAAATCACGTATTTCCTTAAATATTCTTTTTATTTCATAAAGTCTCGTTTCATGTCCTCAACCTGAAGCGCGTACTGCTTCTGTTTCTTGTTTTTTATATATAGTTTATGAAACTGACATCCCACATTTACAAATTTTGGTGTAACTATGTGTAGAGCACTGACTAAATCTTTGTTACCATATAATTGCGAAGGATACTTTGAACATGTAACTCAAACCACACCTGGTCTTGTTTTATTAGAAACAAACTGTTCAATCCCGTTACCGATAATTTCAGGTTGTTGACTGATTCCTAACGGAATACTTTTAGTATTTTTGTCTGATTGTCCTGTTTCACGATTCAATGCCTTGAACATATCATATCTGATCCCGAATACTAGTCATAATCAATGATGGCCGATTTGACTCTACAGAAGACAGGCACCACCCAAGAGAGATGTTAAAATCGACAACTTTACATTTATAAAGTACTGAAACGCTCTTATGGCATCAGAAGGGGTGTGTAATGATACTTAGACATATATAGTGATAAGGAAGAGAGAAATATCACAAATTGTATTCTTTTATTGTGATCATAATTCAGATTCATAGCGGAACATGAACGTTCTCAAGCAACGAATAATTTTCACCTTCCTCCGTGCATTTTGGATACGCCCTGGAGCACAGAAAGATACGCCACGAGATTGTGCCTCGTCAAGAGATATCGCAAATAATTCTGGAGCTTCAACGTAATCCTTTTTAGACCGCTGTTCGCTCAAAACGTCTCCAACAGAATCGAGAATTTGGGATTTATCGACACGATACAAGTGCTGTTTGACCTCTGTGTTGTGAGTTTCAGAATGGAATTTACTAACTTCGCTTCCATATCCAGCGTTTTTAAATTTTTTCAAGATTGGGACAGCAGCAACTGTGTTTCTAACAGCTCATCATTTTCCGCAAAACGCTTCTGAGAATTTTTCAGTCAAAACACACACACACACCTTTTATTTAATGCTATGTGACTGATACTTTCTAACAATCAGTCACTCGAGATGTCTGCGTGTTGCGACGAATACAGGCACAAAACGCGCCTAGGACAGCCGAATGTGTCGGCAAGGTTCAAATGGTTCAAATGGCTCTGAGCACTATGGGACTCAACTGCTGAGGTCATAAGTCCCCTAGAACTTAGAACTACTTAAACCTAACTAACCTAAGGACAACACACACATCAATGCCCGAGGCAGGATTCAAACCTGCGACTGTAGCGGTCGCGCGGTTCCAGACTGTAGCGCCAGAACCGCTCGGCCACCAGCGGCCGGCCTGTCGGCAAGGGCCGAGCATTGCTAGTGTACTTGAAGATCAACAGTGAATGAAAACTCGAGGATCCTAGTCTTAATTTTTTCTTCCTGACACTATATCAGAGTGAGAGCTAAGCCCATTGTCACTACGGAGGATACCAATATGAGGGATTGTGATTCTAATTTCAGCGTGGCCTGCGGTGCTGCACCTGTAGCAGTCAAACAGATAGGAAAAGAAATAACTTAAGCTGTATGGCAGAGCATCTACGAAGTAACCGCTTGTGGTTCTTCCTACATCCATCTTTAGACAGACCGGGGGACACCATCTGCATTTAAAAGCGATGCTTTATTTGTTTAATTGCTGTCGGCTTCGGCTCAACGGTTAACCATCTTCGGGCCCTCTTGCGATGTGCTGATTGTTGAAGTTGATTATTGTTGTCACTTTAATAATTTTAATCTTGTTTACTGTAAATTTGTCCCTTTAACAAGAAGTGTATGGCAGAAGTGGCCTGAAGATCGTGCACTGTGGCACAACATGATAACAAATAAAGCAAGATCTTAAGTACAGCTGCAGAATCCATACATACTCCAGAAAAATTTGCTTTTCGGGCCACGAGCGCAGCTGCGGACGTTATAATCGTTGGTGACGTATACTCGTATGCAGAATCGTTGGTGCTGTTTCCGGCAGGGGGCGCAGGACACGCGACAGCGGCTGTTTGCTCCCATAATGGCGCATGCGCAGTTTCCAGGCGCATACATAGGGTGACGACTTGTCTGGAAAACGTGGAATCTGGGGAATACTCAGGGAAACTGAATTTATTGGAAAATTCAGGAAAGTCTTAGTGAATTCTGAAATATTCAGAGAATTCTGAAGGGAGAGTTGAACAGTTCGTTTATGGGAAGAAATGTGCTAATTCAGTTAGTTACAAATCACGCTGAGATTCTGCGTCGGTAAAAAAAAAAAAAAAAAGGTTGTGAAGTCACGTAGGAAAAGGTGAGGAAGTGCTTTGCATTACTGCAATGTTTGTTTCTTTATCGCTGCCACTTCCGAAGCGTTTGCATACTCTTTGTTATTGTCCGTCGTTTCTCGGACTTAAGGGCTGTTTTCCACTGCATATTTCTTAGTGTGATGGGGTTAATGTGCATGTGGTAATTTGTCACGCAGTTGTGAATTCGTCATCAAATGCAACTTTTTTAATTCTCTCCAGTTTAAGGCAAAAGCGTATGTAGCAAAACCTCATCCCACCAATAGGTTTACTAGAAATGCAACTTAAAAAACGAAGCTCTGGCAATCTGTTACCAAGAACAGATAGCATGAACTCAGTTGCATGGGAAACGGATATGCACACTCGCCGATATTCGAGTCGCGTTCACGCCAAAGATTTTTGTTTCAGTTAAAGCATAGAATTGTATCCAGCTTACACCTCCACAATACATAATCTTGTGTATTTCTTTCTGTTACTCTCAGCTTTATTTAAACATTAAGATATGACATGAACTCCTTACAGACGTAAACGACCACTACGTTTCGTATATGACATAAGTAAAGCCAGCAGAAAATAATACTGGGGGCAATAACATAGTGTGTGTCCAATGGTTGGTTGTTTGATTTGGGGGAGGGGACCAAACAGCGAGGTCATCGGTCCCATCGGATTAGGGAAGGAAGTCAGCCGTGCTCTTTCCAAAGAGCCATCCCGACATTTTCCTGAAGTGATTTAGGAAAATCACGGAAAGCCTAAATCAGGATGGCCAGCAGCGGGTTTGAACAGTCGTCATTCAGAATGCGAGTCCAGTGTGCTAACCACTGCGCCACCTCGTTCGGTTGTGTCCAATGAGGTACAAAAAACACAACAGGTAGGCTACACTAGCTTGCAAATTTTGCTGCGCACAATAGTTCCATTCTGTACGTTTGACGTCCAGGCTTATCTTTACAGAGCCGGTACGTACAAGTATGAGCAACTTCCACTTTAGAGAAGATGTTCAAAGCGACCACATTGCATTTGCAGACACTTCGTAACTCGCTGGATCATACTTTGCTGGACTCTTCGCGACACACCTGAATCCACCATTGCCGAAGCGGCTCGCTCGTGAGCTATTACATCGTGTACATCCATGGGTGGAGTAATATAAACTTGTTCCTTTACGTTCCCCATAAATAGAAATCTTTTGGATTAAGGAGCGGAAACGTGGAAGCTAGAACATTGGGCCTCCATGACCAGTCCATTTCCCTGGAAACGCTTCACTTAAATAGTTACGCACATTCATTCCAAAGTGTGACGGTGTACGATCATGCTGAAACCATAGCTGTCACTGAACACCAGCAGGTGGAACGTTTTATAATGCGCCAGGCGAAGTATTGCAAAGAAACGTAAAATACAGGGCGCATTCAACTTGTCTGGCAATAGGTAAGAACCCAAAAGCACTCCTCCACGATTGCAGCCCACAAGTTTATGCCAAAGCGTTCCCGAAAGCCAAGTTCACCGGTGACATGTGGGTTGGGTTTCGACCAATAATAGCTGTTGTGGTGGTTGAAAATACCTTCACGAGTGACGCTAGATTCGTCAGTCCAGATCACATTATTTATGAAATGTTCGATGTCTTTTACTTGGTGTAAAAATCATTCATAAAAGTACTTGTCGAATGCGATCTTCTGGCCGGTGGCGTTGAGCTGACGTGCAACTATATGGATGCAATTCTTCATCGTGCAACACTACAACGACCAGTCTTTGAGATGTCTGGAACTGCCTTGCGTTATCACGCGTGCCGTCTGGTCCCGGCGGAGGTTCGAGTCCTCCCTCGGGCATGGGTGTGTGTGTGTTTGTCCTTAGGATAATTTAGGTTAAGTAGTGTGTAAGCTTAGGGACTGATGACCTTAGCAGTTAAGTCCCATAAGATTTCACACACATTTGAACAGCATCACGCGTGCTTCGCCGAGGTGATTGGTAAACAGCTTTAAGACTAGCGTCCTGCGCGTATGGAACATACACGTATCTAGTCTTTGGATGACCTGTGTCTATTGGATGTGGACGATAATTACCGGTTTCCTGAAGGCGTTACTCCAGCCGATGAAAAACATTCTTACCGGGATGATGCCTTTGGGGGTACCATGCAACATAGGCATCGGCAGCAGCAGCAGCAGCTTGGTTATTTGATGCATGCAGCACCAAAAGCACATCGATCTATTCATCGTTTGTGTACTCCATCGGGAAGCTACCCTACATGATGGTACCAGATATGGCTGGTCTCTGGGCGGTTAGTAGACACACACACGTAGTTTATTGGATCCCACTGTCATGTGGCAGTGACAAGTGAAAAAATGATGTTCTGCTTATAAACGACGACAACTTCGCTGTTTTCAGTTCTGAGTGCATGGTGAGCACATAAAGATGCGTAGAAAATAGTGTCTCCCGCCAAGTATGAGGTCCTGGTGAGAAATTTCGCCAGATTTTACGCAGCCCACGTTACAGAACTGTCATATGGTTCCTAGTTTGTGACAATTCTCGGTCGCGATCTGCAGGGGCAATGAAAATGCTCCTCTGTGTTTCATTTCTGCTCACATTAAGTACTGGCTATGAAGACAACATTTTCGCAAAGACAACGAGCTATAGATGAGCGTAGAGAATTGGCGGGAAGCATAGGCGGCTGCCATCAATGACGAGGGTATTGAAAAGTTGGTACAACGCTACGGCAAATGTCTAAGTCGGAGTAGTGAGTATGTAGAGCAGTGGCTGGAAGCTGTAGCTAACTGTTGCAGATAAAATATTTCTCATTTTCAAAGTGGTTTCCATTTCGCGATCAATCGGAACTTACTTTCTGAATAGCCCTAGTATTTTGTGGATTAGCAATGAATATTCAGGCTTCTGTTCTTTTCCTACAAAGTTCGCGACTTAATCGCAGTGTAATGCTTATGACTATACAGCGAAGAGTGTCCGATTTGAAACAGAATGCGGCGTTCCTGTCACCGTCTTTTGATATTAAATTCCAATGACTACAGTTCGAAAGGTGTTCCTGCGAGGATGAAAGGAGAAGGAATTTTCAAGGGCGTCAAGAGCTTGCAACTGAAGGAATAGTTGATAAAACTGTAAATCCTAGCCTAACTTGGAATAATCACAAATAAATGAAGGAAATAAAAGGTAATAAAATAAAACTTGCTCTCTCACACACAGAAAATTTTGCTTTACTGAAATTTAGAATTTCTATCTTTTGACGAAAGAAAGTCGCCGCCAAGAATTTCAGCATTTCACGCATTTCAGCGCAGACAGCGGAAACTGCTTAACAAACCCATCAGTAACTAAACAGAGGTTCCGGGCAGCTGTATCGATAACATATTGCGTTTCACACGTGATCTAGTGAATACTCGAAGACTGTTTTGCCTGAGATCCTTAACGTTCTCGCCGATGATGAGGCACTTCTTTTTCGCGAGGAGCGTTGTTCAAATCCCCGTTCGTTTACTCGGATTTAAGTAACCACTGCTCATCTGAGTCAGGCAAGCAAAATCAGATGTCACGCTGTAACAGAGTGATGAAATGACGTACGACGTGATACCTGTCTTGCGAGAGGCTGATGAGAACGTCGAGAAACCATCGAGATGCAGAACGTAGCGCGTGGGAGCTAGTGTACAACTGGGATATACACAGCGGCACGTCACGAACACCTTTGGTCGCCAGCATTCCTGTACGTACATACACACACACACACACACACACACACACACACACACACACACACACATACTAGGCCTATATATTTTTGTCTCTAATATTATTATCACAGCAACAAATTAATGCCGCTCTAAAGCTCGAGTGCTGACCACAGTTTTCGCAAAGTTTCCTTTCAGCTTTTACTAGTAATACCTAGTCGATTTTTCCCAACTGAGAAGCTCTTCTCTGGGATATGGCCGAAACAACCAAAGAGATCTACAATGGCCCAGCCCAAGGAATGATATCTTGAAACAAAAAGAGGACTAATAGTCAGTCCGCCAGTAAACCTGGCCTTAGGTACGAAAGTAACATGTATTAATCAGGCATCATAAGTAGTTTATTCTTTCCACCATGTTGCAGAACCGCGTCCTTCTACATATGGGTGCAATAAATTAATCCTACAAAAATTATTGCATCGATAAAGAAATTGTCGCATCCTGTCAGTCAATTAGAGAAACCCTAAGTTGTCAGTGACAATCAGAAGTTAGAAACGCATTAAGAGGGTGCTACTGTACGGGACGTCTACCGGTTTCATTAATTTTCGCTTTCCACCATGCGTCGTGATATAAAGTGCAATAAGACCAAAAGCAAAGACGTTAAATCAGTCCTTCCCCTCTGTGTGCAGATTAAGATAAGAAATCTAACCGAGAGAACTGAAACATTTCTGAGTACACTGAGTTAATTTTCCCCTCAATTTCGTTTATTTCAGTAAATTTATTAAGAAAGGTATTGCAAAGTTCCCTTAAATAGGTCTCTAGTGATTTCGCAATGGAAGTGATGTGATTTATGACCTTCGCATATCATTTTGAACCCATTATCAAGTGACTCAGTAGCGCGATACATATCAAGGTAAAACGCCAGCTGCAGAACAAACAGCTCAAGAATTATCAAGATTATGTTGGCTCTCTCAGAAGCAAAAGATTTTCATTGTTCGTGAGCTACCCCCGACTAAGTGGTCCACAAGGAGATTCAGAAAAGTGTACATGGGGGAAGTAATACCAGATCTCTGAGCTCCTGTCTTGTGACAGCTTCCATTACAATCCCTAAACATAACATGTGCCACAAACATAAACAAGCATCACTACATCTACGTCTATACACCATCAGCCATCTTGTGGTGTGTGGCGGAGGCTACTTTGTGTACCACTGTCACATTCCCCTTTTCCTGTTCCACTCGCGGGGAGAACGATTGCTGGTAAGCCTCCGCGTGAGCTCGAATCTCCCTCATTTTACCTTTATGGTCTTTTCGCGAGATATACAAAGGGGAAGCAATATGTCTGGTGATTCTTCTAATAACATACGCTTTGAGAACTACAACTGCAAACCACATCATGATACAGAACGCCTTTCTTGCAGTGTCTGCCACTGTAATTGGCTGTACATCACCGTGATGCTTTCGCACTCAGTAAATTAGCCTGTAATGAAACGAGGTGCTCTTCTTTGGATCTTCTCTGATTCCTCTAAGAAACCCATCTGGTAAGGGTCCCAGACTGACAAGCAGTATTGAAGTATTGGACGAAAGGGGGCTCCATAAGCTACCTTCTTTGAGTTAGCTACATTTACGGATGATTCTTCCTATGATTCTAAGTCTGGAATCTGCCCTACCTGGATAAATTTTATGTGGCTTTTCCACTTTAAGTCGCTCTGTACGCGTACTCATTGATATTTTATGGATGCAACTCCTTCCACTGATTGTTCTGCAATCGTGTAATCATACGATAATGGTTCTTTCTGCTCTTTTATGCGCAACACGTTACATTTGCTTGTGTTAGAGGTCAACTGATATTACCTGCACCAAGGGGCGATCCTCTGCAGGCCTTACTGTATTTCGTTACAATTTTCTAGCGTTGCAACTACTGCATATGCAGGAACATTATCCGCGAAAAAACAGATGGAACTTCCAACGTTATCCACTAGGTCACTTACATACAGGATGTTAGGGGTGTAAGTGCAGATATTGTGGTCATTACTACCTTAATGGGTAGCTACTTCATTGTGTTAGTTGTTTTTTCTCTGCGTCTAACAGTCTTGCCGCAAACACGTCACATAATGAATACCTAAGGTTTAGTAGTAATATAAATCGGATGATTAACTCTTCAGCAATAAATTTAATAATTAAGTTGAATGTAATTGGTTGAATTGCTACTTCAGTGGAATATTATTTGAGACAATAATAAATGAAACTTCTTTATGATCTTTCATTTTTTTCTCATGTGTTGGAGAGCGTAGGGGCACCGCTTCCCATTTCCTATCGAGCTCAAATTACACGCAATTCAATTTTTCAGAAAGAAAAAAGGTCAAACTTGAAAAATGAGGGCCACATCCAGACCAGTTGTCGTCTATATCAGCGTTTGTAAATATGGAAGATGGACAGCTCGTATTGTCTGCGTAATTGATGTTAGAATCGTACTGGGGAGACCTCGTTGCTTAAGGGTGAACCCACGTATGCGTTGCTGTTAACATCCTGAAAACTCCTAACGGGAAACTATGTCGATGATGCACTACACATCTGAATAACAATGTTAGGAGTATGAGTAAGTTTGTTACATCTTGGGGATGATGATTTGTAACTTCCACCACATCAAATTACATGTACAATAAGTCATAGCACTAGATCCGCTGTGACCGAAATCTGGGGTATTTCCAAAAACAGAACAATACAACATAGGAGAGGCGTATTTCGTATTGCGAATAGGGCCGTGATTAGTAGATAACAAGAAGTTGTCCTGAGGTCTCAAAATTTTTCTGTCATGTTTGGACTTTTACACACAATAGAGCGTACTCTCTAGGCGAAATTCAGGGCCTAATATTGGAAAGACATCGCTTGAACCCAGTTTTGAAGACTATAAACTTCGAACCCATAGATGAAGGTAATGCAAAGGGAGAACTCTCAACTTCGTTCAAGGGGTTGCAACATTTGTCCAGACAGCCATTTCTGCGGAGCCTGGGGCTCTGTCTGAGGTAAGCGTCTTTTCGCAGGTACTATACAGGCACACGAGCAGTTGATTTCCTGTCTAGCAGTTTAGCACAGCTGGATATAGTCTACGACATGTGTTACTATGAATCAGTTTTAATATATATTGAAAGGTTGAGAAACTGCGATCAGTCATTTTTCTATGATAATACTATGCCCATCAGAAAAGTGGGACGTACTGTGCCTGCAGGAAACGCATAGAGATGAAACAGCAAACAGACCCAATATCGAAGGAATGCGCTTGGCAGTAGAAGCACCTCACAGAAGGTATGGGAGCGCAATATTTACCAGACCCGAGATGCTGCTCTCTTCCACGAGTAAGACAACCACCAACAACATTGAAGTGTTAGCGATGGAGAGTGGATCATTTACAATATGCTCCGTATATAAACGCCCCGGCCAGAACTTACACACTTCAACGCCAGAAAGCTTCAACAACCAAAGGACACACTTCGTTGTGGGCGACTTTAACAGCCACAGCACCACCTGGGGCTACGACGAGATAGACGCCAATGGTCAGCTGCTAGAACAATGGGCTGAGGCAAATAACCTCTCACTTCTCCACGACCCCAAGCTCCCCTGCTCCTTCAACAGCAAAATTTGGATGCGAGGTTACAATCCCGATATTTGCTTCGTCAGCCGGAACATCTACGACACCTGCTGCAAAAGAGTATATGATGCAATCCCGAAGGCACAACATCGACCTATTGGAATCCAAGTCTACTCAACAATCAAAACAACCAAAATACCTTTCCGTAGGAGATTCAAATTTAAAAAGGCTAGGTGGTCAGAATATTCCCAAGCGCTGGATGAGGAATTAGCCAGTCTGACCCCAACACCAAATAATTATCTTATCTTTGTTGAGACTTTGCGAAAGGTATCTAGACGCTATATTCCTAGGGGCTGCAGACAACACTATATCCCAGGGCTCTCAAATGCCTCAAAGGACATCCTGGAGAAGTATCAAGTATTGTTCGCGGAAGACCCATTCAGCGACGAAACCATCACCTGTGGCACAGCTTTAATGTCAGCCCTCAGCGAGGCACGCGAGAAGAAGTGGATAGCAACCCTAGAAAGAATGGATATGTCCCACAGTAGCAAAATAGCCTGGAACCTGATTAAGAAACTGGATGGTGACCCAAGGCTGAGCAATGCCCCGGCCAACGTAACTCCAAACCAGGTGGCCAACCAACTCCTTCTAAACAGCAAGTTCAATTCCAAACGTCAGAAAACTAAAATCACACGCCTACTGCCAACGGGAAACACCAACTTCCAGAAGCCATTTAGCATGAGAGACTTGAACAATGGCATAAATACCATGAAGAATGGGAAAGCCGCTGGGTTTGATGATATTTGCGTGGAACAGATTAAAAATTTCGGCCTTGGCGCCAGGGACTGGATACTTGGACTTTTTAACATGTGCTGTGGAGGAAGTCAAAAGTGGTGGCTCTCCTTAAACCCGGGAAGGACCCAGAGTCTCCGAGAGCTATCGACCCATAACCCTTCTCTGCCACCTGTTTAAGCTCTATGAAAGATTGATCCTCAACAGAATAGAGAAGATCGTTGACTCGAAGCTAATTCCACACCAAGCAGGTTTTAGACCTGGAAAGTCCTGTACCAGTCAAACTCTAGCATTGACGGAAAATATCGAGGATGGGTTTGAGAATAAACCAATCACCGGGCTGGCACTAGTCGACCTAAGTTCCGCCTATGATACAGTAGATCACCGGACACTACTGCATAAAATCTACGAGACCCTGAAAGACTACCACCTAGTCAAGATAATCGAATCCATGCTCCAAAATAGACAGTTCTTCGTAATGCTTGAGGGGAAAAAGAGTCGATGGCGGAATCAGAAAAATGGGCTCGCCCAAGGGAGCGTGTTGGCGCCAATCCTATTCAACATGTATACAAATGACCAACCAACTCCAGACAAAACCAAAACTTTTGTATATGCAGACGACCTGGCAATAACAGTTCAAGGCAACAGGTTTGAAGCCATCGAGGAGAAACTAGAAACCGCCCTTTCTATAATGTCAACCTACTACAAAAGGAATTCTCTAAAACCCAATCCCTCCAAAACTCAAGTGAGTGCATTCCATCTGAACTCGAGGCAGGCAAAGTACAGGCTCAGTGTTACCTGGGATGGGACATTACTAGAACACACAGATGCTCCCACCTACCTTGGCGTCGTGGAGGAGGGAGGAGGAGATTAGTGTTTAACGTCCCGTCGACAACGAGGTCATTAGAGACGGAGCGCAAGCTCGGGTGAGGGAAGGATGGGGAAGGAAAACGGCCGTGCCCTTTCAAAGGAACCATCCCGGCATTTGCCTGAAGCGATTTAGGGAAATCACGGAAAACCTAAATCAGGATGGCCGGAGACGGGATTGGCGTCGTGCTGGACAGAACATTGACATACAAGTATCATTGCGAAAAAACACGCAAAAAAGTAGAAGTACGAAATTCCCTAATAAGAAAGCTGTCCAACAGCAAATGGGGTGCCAAACCTACCGTCGTCAGAACTTCAGCCCAAGCTTTGTGCTTCTCAACTGCCGAATATGCCTGCCCGGTATGATGCAGATCCGCCCACGCAAAAAAGGTAGATATTAGCTTGAATGAAACATGCAGGACAGTGACAGGCTGCATGAAACCTACCCCCATAGAAAATCTTTACAGGGCCGTAGGTTTCACAAACCCTGACTCACGTAGGAAAGCCCACGAACATACCGAGAAGCTAAAACAAAACTTTGATGCTCGTCACTCAATATTTGGCCTAGAGTGTGGCCCCAGCAGACTCAAATCCAGACGCCGTTTCCTAAGTTGCGCCTTAGATGAGCCCCCCATCTACTATCCACTAAGAGAGGACCCACCAAGCGGCGTTTCTGGTGATTGGAAAACCTGGAGAATGCTTAACCGCATCAGAACTGGGGTGGCTCCTGTGAAATCTAATCTGATCAAATGGGGTTTGTTGGACGAAAATGACGACAAATGCGACTGCGGCACTCGACAGGAGATGGAACATCTCCTACAATGCCCTGCCTGCCCGCACAGATGAACCATCGACGATCTATGGCTGGCTAAAGAAGAAGCATTGGACATTGCCCAATGTTGGGCGAACAAATTGTAGTTTCCGGACACGAAAAAGTAAAGTAAGTCTATGATAATTAATTTTGCCTTTACCAGATGGGTCTAGATTATGGTATAGTGTGACAGTTTTGTTTTGAGTTAGCGAAGTCAGCTAACGGGGAAAGAAAATACTATCTAAAGTGTCTTGTACTCCGCAGAAATGTCAGCACATTTCATCTCTGTGCGAGTGTCAGTGTTCCATGTAGATCCATTTACGGCTTTGGTGGCAGTTCCTAGTGACATGTATAACACATCTGACTCCCAAACAAGGTTGGCCACTAGTAAATAGCCTTTAACATCACCGATATCTGGCCTTACCACCATGACGAAATCCAGATACGTCACCAAGAAAATTGCATGCAGAAAAAACAGCTGCTTCAGGAATTTAGTTGTGTATCGAAGGATACCAGTAATTTATATGAATTCTAGACCTTCTCTAGTGTGTGTTTTGGTTGTGGCAGAGTAGAGAGAGATCAGTTTACTGCGGAACCCACATCGTCAAGGTTGAACCATTAGGCTAGTGATTTCACAAATAAATTATAGCAGATTCTCTTTAATTAGTTAGCTGTTTATTCATCCATATATTACTTACAAAATAATATCACACTTTTGTCTTAATTGAAAATGAAATAATTTTGGAAAAGTTCTAATTTATGCACACAGTAATTTTATATTAAAAAAACATACTGTTCATTTTATGATGTCAGTTCACTACGAGGTTCTCTGGTATTATAGTTTTTCTCAGTAAATGATAATCGCGACCTGGACTTACAAGTCGCATTTCCGGATATGAATGATTTAGTTCACTTCTAGGGAGACTGATGTAATCGCATAGCGAGAAACCTGTTGGCCACCATGAATGTCTTTTCTAACTTCGGCACAGGTCTTCATAGTGAATATGTTTCTTTATCCATAAATCTCTAGCGTCAGCCCAGAGAGAACATCCAAAGTCGCCGCCAAATTTGTGCTTCAGTTAGGTTAAAAAAAAAAAAAGAAGTTCAAATGGCTCTGAGCCATATGGAACTTAACATCTGTGGTCATCAGTCCCCTAGAACTTAGAACTACTTAAACCTAAGTAACCTAAGGACATCACACACATCCATGCCCGAGGCAGGATTCGAACCTGCGACCGTAGCGGTCACGTGGTTCCAGACTGAAGCGCCTAGAACCGCACGGCCACACCGGACGGCTGCTTCAGTTAGGGGTATCTATAGAACACACTAAGTGCTTTGTTGTTGCAGTAGAGATTTTCCGAGCTTTTTTTACTCTATTTAAGATTTGTATGTCTTCAGTTACACAAAATTTTAAATTACACGTGCAGGACACTTCTGTAGATTCAGAACATACACAAATAGCAAAAGACGAAACACACAATATTCATATCTGTACGCTGTTGCAAAATTATGACCAGATCACCTCATGCGACTTTACACTTTTAGTGTTCCAGGCGGAGACTCAAGGGATAAGACAGAATCAGCTGGTCAAAATGATGAATCCTATTATGATGCCATCTTCAGAAGTAGTACAGTGGGCAAGACTGTATTATTGCTGGAGGAGGCTGCAGCACGGTAAGCCCTTTAACGACATTATAGAAAACCAGAGAGAGCAGCTGTAATTGTAGTTCAATTTCCCTGACTGCTTTCATGTAATCAGAGGAACGCAGACATAATACGACTGCAATCACTTTTATGGTATTAGTACCGAAACTGTTTCCGCTGACTGATGTCAATAGTTGGGGTAGTATTTTACTTTCGTCAGTGTTCAGTGAAACAGTAGTTTTAAGAAAATTTACGATTTGCCAATAAGAATTTGTATTCATTTTACTAACTGTAGAAACATAATTCCTGAACAGGTTTTCAGTAATGGGTACACCCAGTCGTTCATGGTGCTAATGGAACTCTTAGTTTATTATTACTGGTTTCAAGTCGCCTAGCTACTCGTCATCAGATGGTACAGCCCTTAGTGATAGTTCAGAACACTGTGAGGGTAGCTAGGCAGAGTTGTTTCAGTACTTAGGATTGTTCATAGGGGCACACATCACTTTGGGAAACATTGTTTAAGATGTCCAGTTATCTTATCAACACAACACTATATACATATTGCCATAGTTAACAACAACCAAGTGCTTTACTGGATATGAAACTTATAATGGGAAAATAAAACGTCTGCCATTACGAAAGGCGACTGGCTACAGTCATATCTGAAAACCCTTATTCACCACAGTTCCAGTGTTCCATATACATAGTGATATAACAATTCCATAACTTTTGGACTTTGCGTTGGTTCTTAAGACAAGCAAAGAGGAGAATGAGAAACTGCTTCCATTCTTTGTCAGTAAATATTCTAGGACAGTTCTGGCCCAAAGTATGTCACCAATGGTGTCACCGATGGCTTCATTGATGTCATCAATGAGTCATGGGACTTTCCCACCACCACCCTTCTCCCATCTAGCGAAGGCCAATACGTATAAAATGGCAGATAATACAAATTTTGGCGAGAAATTCAAATTTTGGTAGGAAATTAAAGCAAATAACCCGTTTGTGCTAGTGTGTTTTCACACACTGCTGTGGAAGTAGCGTTGTTGTCCTAAATATGAGCTGGCCAGAAATCCAAGATGGCACATTGTCATACTCGCTAGCCCGGAGTACTTGCTGTGGCTCTACGGTATCGCAATCCAGGTAAGACCTGTTGCGCTGTTTATAACAGTGTGGACTTCTTGTATATTGCCCCAGAGCTGGAATACTGGCCCTAGCTCTGACATCACAATGCAGCTCAGAGCTGTTGGGCTATTTATGTCACTGTGGAATTCTGACATAGTGGTCCAGGGTTGATATACTGGGACGGGCCCTATGACATCAGAATCATAGTTCTGCAACACTGGCGCTATGACACCTGAAACAAAGGATGTTTGAGCAGGTACAGGCCTGTCTGCTGGCCTGCTTGACAGGTTTTTCCCTTCAAGCTACCATTCACTCACAGGTGCATAGTCACTGCATGCTCTAGCTATGGAACTCTTCAATTCTGTCTTTATTGAAACAAACACTGGTGAGGGAAGTGGAAGAGCTCTCCACCCGTGCTCTGCCCATGCACTAACCACAAACTGCGTGCACCAACACCACCAGCACAGCCACTGCTCACACGCCGCACTCACCAACTATGTTGGCCTACCACCCACAGCATCTGCCAGTGTCTGTGCTGTCCACAACAAGCTGGACCCACTTTCCCCCAAGTCTGCTTGTGCTATGCTTGAGCAACCTCCACAACCCCTCTGACATTACATTTTAAACAAACCACCCATCCATACCAACCATCATAACCCCAAAATGTTGAGAAAATCCACTGATGCCAAGTCTAAAATGATAGGGCTCTTCTGGCTGACAAAACCATAGAGCACTCAACCTATCCTTAAAGCTGATTGGTCACTGATGCAGCCTATATACATACATAACCTAATTTTAGAAGACTGTGTTGTGGGAAGTTGATGTAACGCTTCTGATATTACATAGCTGGCATAACCTACATGCTCCAGCAGACTGCTTGCATGGAGCTTAACGCACTCCGTATGAAATCACACGATTCCACATCGGCAACAAACCATGTAGCTGCTATCATCTCCAGCCATAACCGTCCACTTTATCCTGAATGATGCAGGTCTGAACTGCCAGGGGCTATGATATACAGGACGTGTGGCCCACCACAACAGCCGTGCTCAGTAGGAGGAGGAAATCCATTTGCAGCACCTGACGTACATTCATCTAGCAAGTTTCTTTCTTACAGAGCTCCAAATACAATCGTCGCAAACTGTAAAAGAATGAAGCTACTACATTGTAGTTCAAATACAACATCGATTCGATCTGTCACAAACCATTTGTACTTTTCCAGAGGTGTATAACAGCAACTGATTACAAAACTCAAGTACAATAACGGTTCAGAAATTATGGTATGTTCACATCACCCCCTATAAAATGATCGTCAGCGATGGCAAACTATGTGACGAAACAGCGACTTCTTGTGGTGATAATAATTTGTTCTCTTCTTATTCGTGACATTTCAACTGGAGAAACAGTCATCAGTGTCAGATACCAGACCAAAGCACACCGTGTGTATAACATCGACCACAATTCAGAAACACCTCCTGTATATTCCAACACATTCTTGACAACGTAATCGAAGAGTATTTTAAGAAATGTCTAGCACAGATTTAGTCTCTCCAGAGCGATCCATATTGCAGAGTACAAGTTGCAGAGGTACACCACATTCAAGCACTTAACGTTATTTGTCAGTGATACATATTCCTTCTCCCATTGCTATATATGCAGGTGGAATAGCAAAGGGGAGTACTACCAGTGATATAAGATATTCTGCACATTGTGTTGTATGCAGGCTTCCAGAAGACAAGTAGACATAGTCGCCTTTCTATGGTTAGAGGCTTAGCTGAAGCAGCATCAAAATCATTAACACGACACACAACACACATGTCTCATTTGTATTGAAATGTAAGGATGTCTGGAGAGGAGAATGCGCTATGACAGTTCATACAGATGCGTGGGTCGCCAAGAGAAAAAAGGCTCTGCGATAGTTGGGTCGGGCTGTAAGAACAGTAGCGGTTTTTTTCCTGCCTGCAATAGGCCATGCAACGGTAGGTTTTGTTAGTATTGGTTATAGCGCAGGCGGATACCTTTGACACTGTGGAGCATTGTTACTCGGCGGCTGCAAATGGGTACCGATGTTGGCTTCTCGGTCAGCATCAGCATACTTGTAACAGTTTGGTTCATCATCAGTTAGTGCCCGATAGGTCATATATCAGATTCACAGTGTAGGTTAGTGTTCGCGTTTTTTTTTTTCTTTTTTTTTTGTTTTGCACTAGTGTACGAGCTTGTCGTCATTCCTGCTGTAGCCTGTTGGTCGGCTGTGATAGCAGCTGGCGTATCCAGTCTGTGTTGCTGATGTGCAGGGGCTTGCCGAAGTTGTCGCCTGTGAGTGTATGTTGGCTCGCCATAGGTGGTTAAGCCGTAGCTAGCAGTGTCTTCGGCCTCTTACGCATCCACCTATGGCTGTGATCATAGTTTCCCAGAGTTAAGAATGAAAGGATTGTTCGAAAGTCTCGAGTTTCACTAGTAGTATTAGTAGCAGATTCAATAAATTCAAAGAGTGGGTTCCAGAGCGAATTCAGATTCCTGTAGTTTCCCAACTAGCTGTAGGATTCTCAGCCTACCACAGTGTCCACCAGTCGCTTATGCTGGGTGGCACTGTAACTTCTTATTTAACACCGAGTTTCGCTGTAGACATGCTTTGATGTGGTGGAAAACTGATACTAAGGTAGAGAAAACGTTAAAACCTAACCATCCTCCCTATAAATCTTATATCACTGTTGATAGGCCCCTTTTGCTATTCCACCTGAATATGGAACAATGGGGGAACTGTAAGTGTGAACTTGCACGACTCGTACGCTGTGATGTGGACCACTATGGAGAGACCCTACACACGTTGTGGAAAATATCGTATATCACTACTAGTCGATCTCTTTTGCTATTCCACCTGCACATGGACCAGTGGGAGACTGTGTCTGGCATGTCTCTGACGAATAACTTTAAGCGTTTGAGTGTGGTGAACCTGTGTGACTTGTACTCTTCAATATGGATCGCTATGGAGAGACCCAATGTATGGTGGACGTATCTTAAACTGCTCGTCGATTATGTTGTCAATTGTGTGTTGGAACACAAAGCTACTGTTGTTTTTTGTGTATGTTGTGTGTGGTGATAAATACCTGACGCTGCCTTGCTCCAGTATATTTTTGATTGGCAGTGCATATTATATCGCTGCTTGCCGAACTCTTTTGCTATTCCGCTGCGTATGGTAAATGTCAAATAAATGGTGTGCTGTGGTATGATATCTGACACTGGTACCCGTTTTTCGTGTTGAAATGTCATGGATAAGAAGGGGACAGACTATTACCCTTGTAAGACATCGCTGTTTCATTACTTACGTTTACGCTGACTATTTTATAGGGGATGTTGCGAACATACCATAATGTCAGAACCGTAATCAGACGTGAATTTCGCAAACGGCTACTGCTATACTCCTTGAGGAACCTATGAATGGTTTGGTCAATGAGAAACAATGTTGTATTTCGTTTACAAGAAAGTATTTTCACCCGGTATAGGAAGGGTGTGAACATAACGTAATTTCCCGACCGTAATCGGATGTGAATTTCGTAAACAGTTAATCTTATACACCTCCAGAAACCTGTATATGGTTTGTGCCAGACTGAATCGATGTTGTATTCTGTGTACAAAGTATTAGCTTCATTCTCTTACAGTCTGTGATCATTGTGTTTCCGAGCTCTGTAAGAAAGAAACTTGCTAGGTGAATGTACGTCTGGTGCTGGAAATGGATATCCTCCTTCTATACAGTGCACTGAAGATGGCGGGGTACACGGCTGTATGTCATAGAGCTGGGCAGTTCGGATCCTCATTGTGCAGGACAAAGCGGACACTCATGGCCAGAAATGGTCGCAGCAACGTGGTTTGTTTCGTATGTGGAACCATGTGACATTATGCGGAATGCAGTGGGCTCTGAGTGAGCAGACTGCAAGGTCATGTAGGCTATGCCTGCTTCATAACGTCAGAACCATTACATCACCTTCCTCTAACACAGTGTTCTAAAATAGGATATGTTTAGGGGTAAAATCGTGTAGTTTTAGGAGTACATCTGAAAACTATGTCCACCTGTTGCGCCAACTGCGGCGGGGCACCCACTTTGTATTGGACGAAAGGCGAGAGATTCTCTATTGCATTCATCACTTTATGATGCGGCACCTGGTTCTCCATTCTTGTAGGTGAAAGCAGCTCACACCACAGCCCTGCAGTGTGCGCTTTGCAGCATTGTGGTGCGATAGGTTGTCAACAGTTTCGCAATAGCTGTGTAATGTCACATAATGTGGTGAGGAACCTGATGGTAACAGCAGCAGGTGTAGCAGTGCACCTCACATGACCTGCTCTCAGTGCAGCACGTGGGTGTTGCAGTCCCCATGCATGTTTTCGGATAGTAGTGCACTGTTTACAAGTGGTGAGCTTAGTGGAAGAGACTATCCACAGTGTGGTGTTTGTTTGAGAAAAGATGCAAGTCATTATTTCTCCTTCTAATACGACAGTGGTAACTACACTGGCCTCATCACCTGGTTAATTAGTTTTAAAGATAGGTCTAGTTCTCTACAGTTGTGACAGTCAGTAGACTTCCTGTCGTTTTAAACTTGGGGGAAGTGGAATTTTTCAACATTTTGAACTTATAGTAGAAGATATGGAGGGATGATTTGTTTAAAATATGGTGCCAGAAAAAGGAGTGGAGGCTGTTGAAGCATAGCACAAATGGATTTGGGGAAGCGGGCCAAGTGTGATGTGGAGCAGTGCGGTTACTTGCGGACGGTTGGGGTGTTGGAGCACTGCAGATGAAGTGCTGCCAGAGGCAGCAGTGGTTCAGGTAGCATGGGGGCGGTGTGAGGTTTGTGTTGGGGACGAGAGCTCTTCCCTTTCCCTCACTGGTGTCTGTTTAAATTAGGATGTAAGTGGAGATGTCAGTGGTGACACACTTTCAGTCAGAACTGTCCTAGAATATCTACTTTTGTCGGCTTATTTTCATATGATTATACGTAAGTTTAAGACTGTTACGCATTTTACAGTAGTTTTAGAAAAGATAAATGTCTATTCATCATCAGTAAGATGGTGGTGAGCATATGAGCTCAAAAAATGCAACATCATCACTTTCTGATGTCAGGAATTGCACTTCTGGTATCGGAATACTGTTGTTCTACTTGAACTCAAGGTCAATGAGTACCCATCCCCTTCCTGCTTTACATCTGTGTTTTGCTCTAGGCCAACTGCATAATGTCGATGTCATAAAGGACTGTTGCTCTCAGCCAATGACTGCAGACCCCTCTGCTCTCAGGAAATTTGCTCTCCATTCAAGGTCTGTGTCCTGTAGTGAAACGATAAGGCGTAATTTTATTCGAAATCTGCACGCCGTAGTGCGAAGACCGTCAGAAGCAGGGTTATCCTATATAAAGTATTACCATAATTGATGAGGTAAGGCGCTTTGACAGCATTAATTAATTTCATTGCAGCATGTTCTGCAAAATGTGGATAAGTATTAATGATAAATATTATTGTAAGAAACTTTGATATTACAGTGCGTGTACAATTTAATGATGTCATGGTAAATTCTTAAAAAGGATGGAAAAAATGTTGGTCCATCCACTCCTGTAGGTGAGCAGTGTGTGAGTGACAGGTTGCTATCCCGTCTAAAAATGCTAGTTAATGTAAATGCAATTAATGGCGACCTTTTAGTAGCAAAGTATTGGGCATTCTCTGTGACTTGCTACAACTGCAGTTGTTGTCTTGCACAAATACATGCTCTTAGTACAAGAGTGTGCAACAAATAAACCATTGCTACGAGGAAACATGTCCCCTGAGTTCCTGCACTTCCTCCATTCATCCTTCTGTGCTCATTTACATTAAACACTTGGTTACAGTGAATATTCATGATCTATACAATGTGTTAACGACCACGACAGACAGAGTCATTCGCTTTTGTCCGTATGTTAAAGGTTCATACTATGACTCTGTAGAGTATTCGTTTGGCCTAATGTAACACACTAGTTCATTAGCAGCAAGCCTGAACTAAACATTTTTGCAAACCTCAGCCTGACCTGAGAAAAGCATACACATATTTCTGCTGAGTCGGTGATGTATGGGCGATCGCAAAAGTATGTACTTGCTGACTAAGTACTTTTGCAAGCTCCAACTTGTCAGGACATGCCGAGACGGTGAAATATGAAATTCCTCTGTGTAAACACTCAGAAATCTAGGAAGACTGAATCTACATATTTGTTGGATATCATTCATGAAAAATGCAGTCTGTGATATTTTCCTCCACAATTTTGCAACTACGCAATCTAGTTACATAGATGTGACCACCGCCTGTTTTCGACGTCAACGTTCAATAAGCACTCACAGAAGGCAGGTGGCAGCACTAGCAGCAGAAGGTACACTGGTGCCCAAAATTAAAGCAGCAGACCGTTATTTCCCTGTCCTGTGTCTAATTCACGATATAATCATACAAACTGTCAACGATCTTGTTCGGCATGGAAGAAGGCATTCCCGTCAACGGACAACCGTGCAAACGGTGACGCCAGGACACAAATGAAACGAGTTAGTGTTTGCTGGGTAGTCCCACATCCACAGTCGCTGTGTACACAATCACAGACGGTGCAGTATGACACAGAGAAGATGCCTACCAGGCTCTCTGCGGTGGAGGGCCATAGAAAAAAAGGAAGCAGGACAGTCGCAAACATGGTGGCTCCATGGCTTACTGTGAATCGTTCTACTGTTTCTCGGATGTGGTGACTATTTATAGAGTCGAAAACTGTATCCTGAAGAGCAGGGCAGGGCCGACCACGTGTGACTTCAGAAGAGAAGACCGTCATTTGGCTGTAAGGGCACGACAGTACCACCTTAGTACTGCGTGGTAACTGGCGTGTGAGCACGCAACGTCCACTGGACGTATAGTATCGAGGCAAACAGCGCGCAGAAGGCTTCGGCAGAGTGGCCTTTATTGTTGGAAACCTACTGTATGTCTACGTCTGACACACCTTCTCAGAAGGGAACGTCTAGAGTGGAGTCATCACATGTCACCTGGGCAGTCGAGCGGTGGGCCAATGTTGTTTTCACAGATGAGTCCTGATTTAGTCTGGAGAGTGAGTCTCGATGGATTTGCATCTGGAGGGAACTTGGAACACGATTTTGGGACCCAAACATTGCGGAAAGAGACCGATATCTAGGAGGATCCCGAATGGTGTGAGCAGAGATTATGTTTACCACTCGAACCCCTATTCATTAAATTGAACTGGTGAATCGGCAAAGTTTAACTCCTGTCAGGTATCGTGACATGATCTTGGGACGTCATGTGTGGTTGCTGAAAGGAGATGTGAGTCCTGACTTCGTAAAGATGGACGATAATACGTGACCATACAAATATTTTCTTGGAAACGGAACTTATTGCACCCCTAGCCGTGGCCTGCTCACTCTCCCGATTTTAATCTCGTAAAGCGTATCTGAGACGCACCAGGGAGATGGTTTGCACCACGTCAGCAGCCACCAACCACTATGAAAGATTGAGAGCAGCTCTGAAGGAAGAATGGGCATTATTGCCTCAACATAAGACTGATGACATCATTCACAGCATGCCCCATGTGGTGCGCCAACATCCTTTAACGCCAGTATATGGCATTAAGATAAAAATTGTAAGGAAATATCGTCCTATTATCATTAGAGAAATAGCTCCATGATACGGAGCCACCCGCTTTCCGGCGAACGCAACATGGAGATTCCTTATAATTTTTATCTTAATGCCATATGCTGGCGCCGGCTGGAGTGGCCGTGCGGTTCTAGGCGCTACAGTCTGGAGCCGAGCGACCGCTACGGTCGCAGGTTCGAATTCTGCCTCGGGCATGGATGTGTGTGATGTCCTTAAGTTAGGTAGGTTTAAGTAGTTCTAAGTTCTAGGGGACTGATGACCTCAGAAATTACGTCCCATAGTGCTCAGAGCCATTTGAACCATTTTTTCGAAATTCGTGTGCAAATCTGTTCAGTTAGAAACAACAAAGAACAGTTTTATCTACCGTTATGCATGGTGTAGTTGTTTAAGTTCTGAATTTTCTGCATTTTTCTACTTTACTATCATCTGTTTATAATGTTTTGAGGCAAAATAAAAACAATCTTGCAAAATTTCTGTTTGTTCCTTTAATTTTGCAAAACAGTGTATATAAAGTGGGTCAGTAGGATGCAGAAAACAGTGCAGTAATTGTCATGACACGTAAACGTAGCGATTTATCTGACGTCCACAAGGGCCAGATAAATGGCTTTCAAAACAAGGCTGGAAGCATTTCCAGAATGCCTACGTTTGTAACAAGTTTATGTGTTACCGAGGTTAAAGTATACTGTGTGCCGAGATGACAGTGGTGCACTGCAAGCCATAGATGATAGTGGTGAAAGACAACTGTGGAGATGTGTACGGGCGGATATATCAGCAACTGTGAGGCAACTGACCGCCCAGATGAGCCCAGGGGCTACCATTAGTGTGTCTCCCAAACGTACGTTCAGCGGACGTTGTTGCGTATAGGTGCCTGTTTCATACACCCATGCTGGCTGCTGCTCATAAGCGACAAAGGCTGGAATTTGCATGCCAGTTCTGCAGCTGGACTTCCACTAAATGGCGATAGGTTGTTTTTTCAGATGAATCGCGTTTTATGCCCATTGGCCAGATAGCAGTTGACGTTCAAGACGTGAAACATCTGAAAGCAAACATCCTGTAACCAAGAGGGAACGTTGTGGTCCATGGGATGTTTTAGAGGTATTACCTCGGTGATCTCGTCATTTTGGAAGGTACAACGGATAAACTCAAGTATGCATCTCTACTTGGGGACGATGTCCACACCTACATGCAGTTTGTTTTATCTTGGCACCATGGCATCTACCAGCAGGAAAACGCAACGTGTCACACAGCTTGATGTGTACGTGCGTGGCTTGAAGAGCACCAGGATGAATTTACCATACTTCCTGGGCATCAAATTGCCCAGATTTAAACCCAATCTAAAACCTGTGGGACCACCTCGATCGGGGTGTTCGCGTCATGGATCCTCAATGGAGAAACATAGCGCACATGTCCATGGAAATGTAGTCGTCATGGCTCCTGCAAGTCTCGCAGCGGCTCACGCTCCAAAATATGGTTATTCAGATGTTTGACAGGTGGTCACATTAATGTGACTGGATTGTGTAAAATACACTCTAGAAAGCACAGTTGGTAATTGAATGGGACCGAGGCTTGAATGCAGTAAACATGTATAGAGGGATGTGTACGTTTTTATTAACGAAATCTAAGAAGAAATACTTAAGTAATTATTATAATTTTTCCACATGCTGACACCAGCATGGTGAATGAAGTACTTGTTTACGTCGTATAGTAATGAAATGCGTTCATATTTAATAATCATGTACAACCGTTCACTAAACATAAAATATGTACCTAAAAGCGAGAGAATCGTCTGGGTCACACCCATACACTAGTATCTGTATCATTGACAGCGATTTAAACTAAAATTTCGGAACATATACTGTGTTCTAGCACCACGAAATACCTCGAAGAAAACGACACGTAGTCAGAACGGATTCAGAAAATATCGTTCTTCTGAATTCTCATTCATACGAAGTAATGAGAGCTATGAAAAGAGGTGTAATGATGGGCGAACTGTACTGAACGTAAGGATATTTATACAGTTTTATCTTACCGGAGAAGAAAAGCGAGTTTTCCAGTGTATTAATAGACTTTATTGTGTTTTCAGGTCTCCATGTCAATAGATTTTGTAGTAGCGAAATTGGAAAGGGCTTTATAGAAGGTGGACGTTATGAATTCAATTTCAGCGATGATATTTAGAAAGATGAATGGTCTTTGTAGCACCTTGTCAGTTAACCATGAGCGCAAATAGGTGGTCATTTTATGGATGTAGGTAGAATGAGTTTGCATGATTTCCACGAAGCGCTGTCTCCAGACAGCTGTGTTTCTAAGCTGTCACGCCTCAACATACGCCATGTGCTGGCTTTAGGCTTTTAAAAGACAGCTGTCAGCAGATACCTCAAGTAACTTGCAGTGTGATCACATACACACTCTGCACTAGCAGTAGTAAAGCCTAGTCAAACGCGTCTCCTACTGTATCTGTCCTGCGATGCAGTTCAGAATATTTTCGATCAAATGAGCAATCGTCTGAATACCAAAGACATATGGCATAGAAGTTTTGAACGAATAAGCAGATTAGACTTTGTGGAGACGAGAGAGAATCCTTGGCACTGCCTTGTTGAGCTGATAATTTTGAAGTGAGGAGTTACTGCCTGTACTCGATATTACACTGAAAAGCCAAAGAAACTGGTACACCTGCCTAATATCGTGCAGGCCCCCCGCGAGCACACTGAAGTGCCACACCACGACGTGGAATGGACTCGACTAATGTCTGCAGTAGTGCTGGAGGGAATTGACATCATGAATCCTGCAAAGCTGTCCATAAACCCGTAAGAGTACGGAAAACGTCTGAACAGCACTTTGCAAGAACTCCCAATAATGTTCATGTCATGGCCACCGGAAGAGTTTAAACTCAGAAGGGTGTTCTTGGAGCCACTCTGTAGCAATTCTGGACGTGTGGGGTGTCGCATTGTCCTGCTGGAATTGCCCAAGTCTGTCGGAATGCACAACGGACAGGAATGGATGCAGGTGATCAGACAGGATGTTTACGTACGTGTCACCTGTCAGAATCGTATCTAGACGTATCAGGCGTCCCATATCACTCCAACTACACACGCCCCACACCATTACACAGCCTCCACCAGCTTGAACAGTCCCCTGCTAACATGCAAGGCCCATGGATTCATGAGGGTGTCTCCATACCCGTAAATGTCCATCCGCTCGATACAATTTGAAACGAGACTCGTCCGATTAGGCAATGTGTTTCCAGTCATGAACAGCCCAATGTCGGTGCTGACGGACCCAGGTGAGGCGTAAAGCTTTGTGTCGTGCAGTTATCAAGGGTACGCGAGTGGGCCTTCGGCTCCGAAAGCCCATATCGATGAATTTTCGTTGAATAGTTCACACGCTGACACTTGTTGATGGCCTAGCATTGAAATCTGCAGCAATTTGCGGAAGTGTTGCGCTTCTGTCACGTTGAACGATTCTCTTCAGTCGTTGTTGGTCCCATTCTTGCAGGGTCTTTTTCCGGCCGCAGCGATGTCGGAGATTTGATGGTTTACCGGATTCCTGATTTTTTTTGATACGCTCGTGTAATGCTCTTATGGGAAAATCCCCACTTCATCGCTACCTTTGAGATGCTGTGTCCCATCGCTCGTGCGCGGATTATAACACCACATTCAAACTCACTTAAATCTTGATAACCTGCCATTGTAGCAGCAGTAACCGATCTAACAACAGCGCCAGACACTTGTTGTCTTATATTGGCGTTGCCGACCACAACGCCGTATTCTGCCTGTTTACATTTCTCTGTATTTGAATATGCATGCCTACACCAGTTTCTTTGAGGCTTCAGTGTATTTGTTACGAATGTAGATAAATATTAGCGTTTAAAATGATTTTTAAAATATTTACATCTGTACTAATTTCAGTTAATAAAAACTGCTTATTGTCGACGGGAAACTGTCGATGCCGTTAATGTACAAGCGAGTTTAGATTTTAAACGGCGGAGCAGAGATACAAATTATTGTCGATATAGAATCTGCTTGATTAGAGTGTAAATGGAACATACTAACTATTGAACACAGTGTATGAGTGTTGGGATGAAACTTACTCCAAGTAGGTAGTCATTAACAAGATATATCTGGATCTGTTTGCTTCCTAAAGAGTTTCTCAACACGTCTTAAAATCCGTTCATGCAGTTGATAGTGTGGCTTCAAGAGGTGACGAAGTATGTAAATCCTACGTGTGATGTTATTCAATAATTAGATCTTAGTGTTAATTATGAATGGAGAGCAGCTTCGACGTCTTCCGATTTTCATCATTTCTGTTACTGATGTAGTTTTAGACTTCAGCTTTTCACACAACAAACAGTGTTTCAGAAAACTTAATTGATGGTATTATTTCAATGTTGTCGGCAACTGCAGACACTAAGCTCACTCGACAGATGTTCTTAGTGGATAATACGAGTACTACATATGTTTGATTTTTTTAATTCTTCACTTTGGCACAATGACTCTATCTCGCCCAATGAGGCAGTTTTTATTGCTATTAATTCAGGATTTCACAGAAAATTTTGCTCATATGCCCTTACTAGAGCTACAAATGAGACGAGATATCATTCCGAAGTGAACAGTATATCGCTACCCGGAAACAGTGTAGAACAGCAGAAGTAAAAACACCTACGTTGGAAGTTACCCTATCATGGGTATCACAGGTGTAGATGACATTAATTTCGTTTTAAATAGAACTGGGACGGGAATTTTGACAAAAATAATATGGGCAATGTAGACTTGTTTTATCGGCAGAAGTATTATAATTTCATGATGTCGTCACAGTTCCAAAACGCATACATAAATACGAGACATTTGAATAGAATAAGGGAGGATGTTGCTATGTCGACATGCAGGGAAAAAACAAACATAGATCAGAAAGCACAACAAAAATAAATTTAAGACGTATGCTGAAACAAGGCAACACTGAGGAAGGACAAGGGCAATATAGAGCACTGAGGAATGAATTCAACCGAGGATCAAAAAAGGCTAAACAGCTATTCTTGGAGGAGTAAAGCAAGGTGGCAAATGAAATGATCAGTGTAGGAAACCTAGAATGTGCTTATAAATCAATTACACAGGTCCTTGGAAACAGATAAATAAAATGCATTGGAGTCCAAAATGATGAAAGAACAGGACTATATGAGCAGGAATACATAGTAGAAGGGTGAACACAATCTCTTTAAAAACGTTATGCAGGAAATAATGAAGATCAGGAACTGCAGAACGGTAAGGAAGTCGATCCGGAAGAACAGAGAGACTTTATCATCCACGATGGATCCACCTTGCAGTCAGGCAGATAAAACCTGGTAAAGCCACTGGTGTTGATGATATGCCATCAGAACTCATCAAGGCTGCTGGAGGACAGCTACAGGAGAACTGTCCCATCTTATACAAGTCATATCCGAAACTGGGGATTTCCCAGCAGACTTCAAAAACGTATCACAGTACCAACACCAAACAAAGCATCTGCAAGCACATATGAATAATATATGCAACTCTGTTTGGCAACACATGCATCGAAGATAAAAAAAAGGTTCAAATGGCTCTAAGCACTATCGGACATATCATCTGAGGTCATCAGTCCCCTAGAACTTACAACTACTTAAACATAACTAACCTAAGGACATCACACACATCCATGCCCGAGGCAGGATTCGAACCGTAGGATTCGACTGTAGCGCCTAGAACCGCTCGGCCACACCGGCCGGCCGTAGTTTCATACGGTTACATCCTCTGTGAATCCCACCTGGGTGGATATTATAGAGTGTATAAATTAACAGTAAAAACGGCAAATTAGTGGTAAATATTAATGTAAGATACTTTGACATTACAGTGTGTATAAATTAATGAAGTCATGGCATATTCTGAAAAACGGCGGAAATTTTGAGAAATCTATCCACTAAAATGGTAGACGCCAACATATGCATTACAAAGAATAACACTGCTTATAATTTGCTTATTGTTAGTTACCAAATATTTGATTGTTTTTCAAATTCTAGCCCATAAAAATTGGCTATTTAGTAGGATAAACCAAACATATTTGCAAACTACACACAGCAAAAATGTTTTGCATCACCTCGGTTTCGAGAGTTCCGGAACCAGTACAGAAAATTGGAATAGAGATCAACATAAGCATCATTTCTGCCCTTTTTATTGCTCATGAAAGCCACGCATTGCATATTGTACCACCATGCAAAAAAAAAACCTTAATGATACATTCAGCCATGGTAATGGTTGGCTTACTGTAGCTATTGTACGAGGTGGTACTGGAGTTCCTAATGTACCTGGACTTGAAAGTTTTGTAGACAGAGACATTATTGCCTACCGTATCTATCATATGGCTGAATTGCCTAATAAAGACTTTGGAAAATCAGCATATATGTCAACGTCTGCACTAACATTGTATACCCGTAACAGAAGGAAAATATCTGTAAATGAGTCTGTATTTATTTGGATTAAAGGAAAAGGTGTATGTGAATATGTAAAATTTGTTGGTGACTGTACTTTGTATTTTCACAAATAAACTGATCTGTAGCGTAGCTGAGAACCGGACAAGGTTCAAATGGCTCTGAGCACTATGGGACTAACCTAAGGACATCACACACATCCATTCCCGAGGCAGGATTCGAACCGTAGGATTCGACTGTAGCGCCTAGAACCGCTAGACCACCACGGCCGGCACCACCATGCAGCGAGATCTTTAGCGGTGGTGATCCAGATTGCTGTACACACTGGTACCTCTATTACCCAGTAGCACGTCCTCTTGCATTGCTCCTCGTATTCGTCGTGGCATACTATCCACAAGTTCATCAATGCATTGTTGGTCCAGATTGTCCCACTCCTCAACGGCGATTCTGCGTAGATCCCTCAGAGTGGTTGGTGGATCAAGTCGTCCATAAACAGCGCTTTTCAATCTATCCCAGGCATGTTTGATAGGGTTCATGTCTGGAGAACATGCTGGCCACTCTAGTCGAGCGATGTCGTTATCCGGAAGGAAGTCATTCACAAGATGTGCACGATGGGGGCGCGAATTCCTGTCCATGAAGACGAATGGCTCGCCAAATGCTGCCGATATGGTTGCACTATCGGTCGCAGGATGGCGTTCACGTATCGTACAGCCGTTACGGCGCTTTCTGTGACCACCAGCAACGTACGTCGGCCCCACATAATGCCACCCCAAAACAGTAGGGAACCTTCACTTGCTACACTCGCTGGACAGTGTGTCTAAGGCTTTTTTCCTGACAGGGTTGCCCCCAAACATGTCTCCGAAGATTGTCTGGTTAAAGGCATATGCGACACTCATCGTTGAAAACAACGTGCTGCCAATCCTGAGCGGTCCATTCGGCATGTTGTTGGGCCCATCTGTACCGCGCTGCATGGTGTCGTGGTTGCAAAGATGGACCTCGTCATGGACGTCGGAAGTGAAGTTGCTCATCATGCAGCCAATTGTGCACAGTATGAGTCGTAATACGACGTCCTGTGGCTGCATTATTCAACATGGTGGCGTTGCTGTCAGGGTTCCTCCTAGCCATAATCCGTAGGTAGCGGTCATCCACTGCAGCAGTAACCCTTGGGCAGCCTGAGCGAAGCATGTCATCGACAGTTCCTGTCTCTCTGTCTTTCCTCCATGTCCTAGCAACATCGCTTTGGTTCACTCAGAGTCGTCCAGACACTTGCCTTGTTGAGAGCCCTTCCTGGCACTAAGTAACAATGCGGACGCGATCGAATCGCGGTATTGACCGTCTAGGCATGGTTGAACTACAGACAACACGAGCCGTGTCCCTCCTTCCTTGTGGAATGACTGGAACTGATCTGCTGTCGGACCCCTCCATCTAATAGGCACTGCTCATGCATGATTGATTACATCTTTGGGCGGGTTTAGTGACATCTCTGAAGTCAAAGGGACTGTGTCTGCGATGCAATACCCACAGTCAACGTCTGTCTTCAGGAGTTCTGGGAACCGGGGTGATGCAAAACTTTTTTGAAGAGTGTAGTATGATCCCGAATCTGGAAATTGCCAAGTAGCTGTAAAATTGCCAAACTCATATGATAGGACATAACATTGGCTAATTGGTGGGACAGACCGTAAAAATGGCAAATTAGTAGGTATCAATGCCAACCTAAGCTAAAACACACACATAGGTTGTTGATTTTAGATATTTTAAATACAGCTTTATGCCTAATGATTCTTACAAAAATATCACTGTACGACCATCTAACAACGACGACATCCCCCATTTCTGCTTTCTTGTGTGTTATATACACAGAATACAGTAAAATTATGTGCTCTATTCCATATGGGAGCTTGCTGTGCTTGATACACTTAGGACTTGCTAATTTCTATCAGCCATACGATCGTTGTGTCTCAGCAGGACACATTGCAAGAATGCTTGGCATTTTTTTTACCCTGGTGTAGTTTTAATCTGTTCTACATTAGGACATGGAATGAACGGTTGGGCAAGCATGGACATAACTTGTAGTGACTTGATTGTTCCACGCCTGTCTCGGTTGCCTGGTTTCATTATTTTTCGTAACTGTTGTCACATGTATGGTCACAATTCCCATTATATATTCTCCGACTGATGTTTTACATTTGAATATGATGACGCAGTTCGTTGAAACCGGTAGTGTAACCCTCTTTTTAAAGAAAAATTTTATTTACTGTGACTATGACTTCACTGTTGTAGTGCCAAATAAACATTTAACTTATATTATAGCCACACTACTTTACGACAATTATGGCGGAATATATATATTATTAAATCTACATGATTTATGATAACAGGTGGAAATATCGACATTCAACAGATTTTATGTTATGGTAAAGAAACATAAGTGAATTACATTATTTTTTGTGTCGGGGGGGTTCCCTCTCTTCCTTCTCTTACTTACAAGTCGAGCTACCTTCAGATTGTACCACAACGTTTTAAATGGGTGAATTCATCTTCAGTCCCCAACCTGGGCTTAATGGTGGTGGATCCACTCCTGAACCTTAGCCCTATCCTGAACGTACCCTGAAATGTGGGGCCTCCTTGAGCGATCAACACACAAAATAGAATAATTAAGCTATGATTGTTTACAATAGGATAAAGTCAATTTTTCGAACATTATTATTTCCATTCATTTCATAAATCGTGTGGATTTAGAGTATACATGCAAAACTCTGCCAGCCATAATTGGACAATACTCTACGTTGTTGATATATGAGAAAGTACAAAGGGATGTTGTCTTTGTTCGGTGGTTATGGAGTGATAGATTTGTAAGTATCAGTGGAAATGAAACTATCAGTCAGCTGTCCATTTGTGTCTCTCTCTCTCTCTCTCTCTCTCTCTCTGTGTGTGTGTGTGTGTGAGTGAGTTTTGTTTTAGCTTACATATAATGGATGGCTTTGGTAGTTAACATTGTGTGTTGGATGCTAAAGGAAATTGGTAATGTGCTCAATAAGAGAATAATATATCCTTGTACATTTCCACATAGAACATGCATGAAAACATGGAAAATATGGGAAATATAGTAATAATATAGAAAAATATGGAAAATATGAGTAAAATATGGAAAAGATGGGAAAATGCTAAAAATGTGGAAGAATGTGAATACGAAATGGGAGTACAGAATATTCTATACTTATGCAGAGGGAATAACCGAACTCTGAGGCTTTTAATGTGACCTCTAGATAGATATAGGGGATGGATGACACTACATATACTTGTAATACATTCTAGAGAGAGATGTTATCAAGGCAAAACTATTATCTTCTCCTTATGCCAGCACAACAAGGAAATGTATCAGAAATAAATCGGACCAAAGAAGTATGATTGACTCTCAAATGTGGTCCCTGTGAGTATAAAAGTTGTCGCACATACAATGACCTCGCCTCTCTCATACGACATGTATAGAGAGAAAAGAGCACTTTGCGGCAACTAGAAATATCAAAACGAGTAAGCAAGATATAGCAGTCATGCATATAAATCCATTATATCAAGAGGTAATAGAGAAACCTTAAAAAGAGTAGCATCGACCCCCAACACAAATTTCTGCCAACAGCCGTTCGCTACAGAAAGAATGGACTCCAGCTAATGCTACAGCCATAAAAATGACAACCCAGCTCTTGACTGAAAATGGCACAACCAAGGCCTACTCCAAATATAACGCCCTGTGGGTGAATAGACATTTTGAGGACAGAGGGCAATAGGCCAGTGTGTTTCTGCTGTGGATGCCATGGACATGTTGTACACTACTGTGGCGAAAAGATGAGTTTCGATTGCTGCTATGTCGCCAAACGTTAACCATCACAGTAGTTCTATTCACACCAGTCAACTGTAGACAATAACGGTCGACCTGATGGACGAAGCCATTCACCATACCCCGGACGAGGGCGCTCCCCAACACGCCGAAGCCATCCGCGTCCCCGTACAGAGGTATCAGACGTTCTTCTAACCACCGTCTTCAGAAAACTAAGTGAGACGACCATCTGTGGAGATGAGGCCGCTATAGATACAATAACTCATTGACAACGGTTACAAAGATGCCAGCACATCTTATTGATATCATCGATGGCCAATCAGTCCAGTCGCTAATCGACTATTGGGCTTTCTTTTCTGTAATGTTATATGCTTATCATCGTCAGCTGAAGAAGAAGACTATTTTCTGTAATACGAAAGCAACTGTATGAAAAGTCACAAATGGGAAATACGTCCAACAGGGACACGTATTCCAAGAATAACTATCAATGACAGAACACAGACCTTCGAATTCATCGTTTTAACAGAATGTCACCATTATGATATTCTCGAATGTGACTTGAAGCATCACAGGCAGTCATAGGCTGTGCAAGATCAGAGCTCCAAACTAACGAAGCTATTCTAACAAGCGCGCATAGCATAAAAGTTCATTGGGTTTGAAGAAATTGTTATCCCACCATCATGAACGAGAAGAAATATAGTCTTCATACAGTTGAGAAATGGGGCTCGCTACACTTTCATCTACCGTAGGTCCCTAGAGGAGCGTAGAGTTCCTAATGAGCAGAAAAAAATATCAGAGCATTAGCATTCTCAAGAAGACGCACAACACAATAGGCCTGTATCTTTGTCGACGGTCTGTTGTACAATTTGGGAACGTGTTTTATACTCAAGTATTATGACATTTCTGGTGACCGAAAATCTCCTCTGTAGAAACCAACATAAGATCCGAAAACAACGATCGTGTTTTCATACTATTTCTTCGAAAACTATTGCTCTTGGTGGAGTTCCTGAAAAGGAGCAAGATAGTTCCTGAACTTTGGTGAAAAATATTCGCACATTTTTATCAATCACTCCGGGTGTTATCAGATTCACCTGATGGGCATAACAATGAATGTATGGTGGACTGCAAAACTTTTCTTTGAGAAGAGCCTGCATCCTGTGTGACTAATCACTCATGACTGCGGCAGCATAACACGTTTCTGTTATTTATTTGTGTGGTGAATTTTCCACGTGGTGATTTATCCGTTATACGAGTACGATGCCAAAGTCTGGGCATCATGCATTTCTGGAGCTATGATGTCCTAAAATCTTTCAACTGATTTTCCATTAATGATGCACGTATATACCACAGCCATCTGCAAAACGAAGGCTACATCATTGTTTTCGTCAGCTATTACAGACAAAAACTCCGCACTCTTAATTTCTTTTCTGATTTCCTCTTGGCAGCATTGAAGCACGCATGGGAAGTCTTCATTATGGATAGTTTTAGAGGAGCCTTTTACTAAATGCAATTTAAATACCGATACTAAATGTAATTTTGCGTCAAAATTTATAAAGGCACGAAAAATGCCAGGATTGTAAAATTATTCTGTTTCATATTTCATCTGATGGCAAATTCCAAAGCACCACAAAATCGAACACAGTTAATAATATTAGATTTAGTATGTACATATTATCGGTAACGATTTGGTTGTGTAATGACACAGGTCCTCTCTACACACAGTCCAGTGGGTAGCTATATTTACATCACCTAGACTTGCCAGAGTCAAAGCATTATTCACATGGACCTAGAAAGTTTGTGTTTCCTAATTTTGTCATGGAGGTGTGGAATGTCACAGACTCCTTGTTTAGTTCATGTAAGCCGTCTTCCAAGCAATAAACAAGGAGAACAAAATATGGCGTTTTCCAAATCACAACCACACAGCCGCACATGTTTGCTGTACAGTATGGAGTTAAATTTTCTACTTAAGTGACAACTTTTCTTTACAAATGTCTGCAGAATTGTTAAAACAGGAGTCGGCGTACGTAGCCTCCCGATTTATAGTTGTTCTTCAAACTTGCATTATGTTGATGGGTTCATATAGCAAGGACATTACCTGATTCATTATTTCACGTGTTCCCTTATTGCCTCAAAATTGTCTGTAGCACATGGTAAAGTAACGGGCAGAAAGCAAAGGAAACAGATGCTCACAGCTACACGGGAAATGGCCAGGAGACGCGAAAATCCCGCTTAATTCGGAGATCTGATAGTTCCGGATATCTTCGGAAAGAGCGCCTTACTATCAATGGAAACCGCCAAAAGCCTCATCAGAGCTGCTAGTGTTGACACCTTTGGATGCTACCTGACTGCAAAGTGCAGTCGCCATAGAGTCGCAGACTGCAGGCGCGAACTACTCGTTTAGTCGCTAGATAAAACGAAGTACGCGTTTCTAATATTTCAGCTGTTGTAGCACACGCCAAGTAAGCGACACTGTTTTGGTACAAATGGTCATTTTTATCTACATCATTTACATAAATAACGCGACAGAATATGGTTCACGAAGTATCAATATCAAATGCCTATTCCCGGGTTCCCGGGTTCGATTCCCGGCGGGGTCAGGGATTTTCTCTGCCTCGTGATGGCTGGGTGTTGTGTGCTGTCCTTAGGTTAGTTAGGTTTAAGTAGTTCTAAGTTCTAGGGGACTTATGACCACAGCAGTTGAGTCCCATAGTGCTCAGAGCCATTTGCATTTTTTTTTCAAATGCCTATTACGCCTACTGCAAGCAAAAAGTTTTATGTTAGGAAATAGTTTCACATTTCATTCATATGCTCCAGCTTCTCAAGCATGAGATCGAAAAGCAGTAGTATGAAATCTTTGTATAAAGTTGCCATCGTCATATTCTTCCATATAATTTGCGTGATGTCCCAATTTCTTCTCCTTCCTCAGTCTAACAAACAATCTTGTCATTACTAATTCTGTGACTATTCGTACCATTGTCAAAACTTATTCTGCAGTTAACTTCGCTAACCTTGCTAGAATCACCAGTTTAGTTATCCCGCGTTTATTCTCTGGTTTTGCCGACCTGGGTGGCCGAGCGGTTCTAGATGCTACAGTCTGGATGCTACAGTCTGCTCGTGGTCGTGCGGTAGCGTTCTCGCTTCCCACGCCCGGGTTCCCGGGTTCGATTCCCGGCGGGGTCAGGGAGTTTCTCTGCCTCGTGATGACTGGGTGTTGAGTGATGTCCTTAGGTTAGTTAGGTTTAAGTAGTCCTAAGTTCTAGGGGACTGATGACCTCAGGAGTTAAGTCCCATAGTGCTCAGAGCCATTTGAACCATTTCTCTGGTTTTCGTACAAGTTTTCTGTGCTATTCCGAGAACAGAACTTCAATGGCTGCTAACTGGGAAGTGTGCAACAGGCCCTTAATAGTGTAGCGATCTGGTAAAAATTTTCTGACAAAATTTCATTTTCTTGGATAGAACAAGAAGATAATATGTAGTCTTTCTTACTTATTATTCCTGTTAGTCGTTTATTTTCACTCTGGTATTCAGAATCTGTGGATTCCTCTAATAATTATAACAACGCTGATCATTCGCACACCCAGTCAACCATATATACAAACAGCATTCACCCGTTCAGGTGTATTCGGCTCAGCTCATATAGCCCCATCCACTTTTGTCTGCGGGAAAGATTTTTATTTGTAGATGCAACGGGGATTCTCCTGGCAGAGACATCACGTACACCATGTATGCCTCCAGAGATTTCTACCCTCAGATATCCCAGTTGCCCCCCCTCCCCCTCCTTCCCCCCCCCCCCCCCCCCCCATCCGGGCCTGACACTAAAGGACCGTATACGAGAAAAAGGTCTGCGTCTGCAAGCGCCGTGCAACCCAGGTCGCCGTCGGCACGTTTTCGTCCCACTCGACTGTGTTCAGCGCTCATAGCCCAGAAATTTCAAAAGAGATACATGGTGCGCAAAGAAGGGAAAGCAGAAAGGTGGAAGGAGTTCAAGGACGATGGGCCGGCCGGTATGGCCGAGCGGCTCTAGGCGCTTTAGTCTGGAACCGCGCGACCCCTACGGTCGCAGGTTCGAATCCTGCCTCGGGCATGGACGTGTGTTATGTCCTTAGGTTAGTTAGGTTTAAGTAATTCTAAGTTCTAGGGGAATGATGACCTCAGATGTTAAGTCCCATAGTGCTCAGAGCCATTTCATTTCAAGGGCGATGGGCTTGAGTGCACTATTATAGAAATGGAAGAGGATGTAGATGAAGATGAGTTGGAGACATGATACTGCATGATGAATTCGACAGAGCACTGAAAGACCTAAGTAAAAATAAGGCCCTGGCACTTGACAACATTCCATTAGAACTACTGATAGCCTTCGGAGACCCAGCCATGACTAAACTCTTCCATCTCGTGAGCAAGATGCACGAGACAGGTGAAATACCCTCAGACTTCAAGTAGAATATAATAATTCCAAATCCAAAGAAAGCAGGTGTTGACAGTTGTGAAAATTACCGAACTATCAATTTAATAAGTCACGGCTGAAAATACTAATGCGAATTCTTTACAGACGAATGAAAAAACTCGTAGAAACTGACCTCAGGAAAGATCAATTTGGATTCTGTAGAGATTTAGAAACATGCAAGGCAATACTGACCCTATGACTTATCTTAGAAGATAGGTTAAGTAAAGGCAAACCTACGTTTTTAGCATTTGTAGACTTAGAGAAAGCTTTTGACAATGTTGATTGGAATATTCTCTTTCAAATTCTGAAGGTGGTAGGGGTGAAATACAGGAAGCGAAAGGCTATTAACAGTTTGTAGAGAAGTTTGTAGTTTACAATTTGTAGAGAAGCAGTGGTTGAGAAGGGAGTGGGGCAGGGCTGTAGCCTATCCGTGATGTTATTCTATATGTATATTGAGCAAGCACTAAAGCAAACAAAAGAAAAATTAGGAGTCGGAAATAAAAACTTTGAGGTTTGCCGATGACACTGTAATTCTGTCAGAGACAGCAAAGGACTTGGTAGATGAGTTGAATGGAATGCACAGTGTCTTGAAAGGAGGATATAAAATGAACATAAACAAAAGGAGATGCTGAGGGAATTAGATTAGGAAATGAGACACTTAGCGTAGTAGACGAGTGCTGCTATTTGGGCAGCAAAATAAATGATGATGGTAGAAGTAGAGAGGATATAAAATGTAGACTGGCGATGGAAAGGGAAGACTTTATGAAGAAAAGAAATTTGTAAACATTGAGTATAGACTTAAGTGTCAGCAAGTCCTTTGTGAAAGTTTTTGTATGGAGTATGGGCACATATGGAAGTGAAACATGGGCGATAAACAGTTTAGGCAAGAAGAGAATAGAAACTTTTGAAATGTTGTGCTACAGAAGAAAGCTGAAGGTTAGATGGGTAGATCACGTAACTAATGTGGAGGTACTGAAGAGAACTGGGGAGATGAGGAATTTGTAGCATAACTGGACTAGAAGAAGGGATTGGTTGGTAGGACATGTTCTGAGGCATCAAAGGATCACCATTTTAGTATTGGAGGGAAGCGTGGAGGGTAAAAATCGTAGAGGGAGACCAAGAGATGAATACACTGCCGTAAACAGATTCAGAAGGATGTAGGTTGCATTAGTTACTCGGAGATGAAGAGGCTTGCACAGGATAGAGTAGCATGGAGAGCTGCAGCAAACGAGTCTTTGGACCTAATACCACAACAATAACAACATCGCCCTGTACTTCTTCAATTGTATATAAATCTCAAAAAGCAAACTCAACATAAGAAAATTATCCCTGAGGTATTGAAAACATGCAAACCTATACAGGAGCAACCCCTGGAACAGCATATCGTTCTGAATGGAGAGAAGTCTTCAGACGGAAAAACAACTTTGGAGGCGAGCACCAAGGGAGTGTTACAGGACCATTATGTTTCACAATACATATAAGTAAATGACCTAGTAGAAAACGTCCTAAATTTCATGAGGCTTTTCGGGGATGACGCTGCTGTATACAGAGAAGTCGCAACGCCTGAAAATTGTAACGAAGTGCAGGAAGACCAGCAGAGTATCGACGTTTGGTGCAGGGAGTGGAAATTGACCTCCAACTCAAACAGATTTAACGTACTGTGAACACAAAGACAAAAAGCCCATTATTTAATGATTAGAAAATTTATGGGGCAATCACTGGAAGCGCATACTTCCATAAAAGTCTTGGAGAATGTGTACGAATCGATTTGAAGTGAATGAACCATCAAAATCAATTACGAGTGAGGTCGATGCGGAACTGAGATTCACTGGAAGAATCCTCAGGAAATGTAGTCCATCAACAAAGCAAATAGCTTACAGAACACTCATTAGACAAATACGTGAATATTGCTCGTCAGGATGGGACTCGTACCACATACGACTGATAGAGGAAACAGAAAAGATCCAAAGAAGAGCAGCACGTTAATTTACTAAGCGCGAAAGCACACGGAGATCCCCAGCCAAGTCTAGTGGAAGACGCTACAAGATATGCGTTTTGCATCACGATATGGTCTACTGTTAAAGTTCTAAGAGCATACGTTCCTTGAAGAGTCAACCACTATATTGCTTCTCCTTGTGTATATCTCGTGAAAAGACCATTAAGATAAAATCAGAGAGATTCGGGCCCCCGTGAAGGCTTACTAATGATCGTTCTTCCTGACAACCATACGGAAGTGGAAAGGGAAAAGGGGAAGCGACAGTAGTACACAAAGTAGCCTCCGCCGCGCACCGTAAGATATAGATGTAGATATTTCATCTTCTTTTCTAGGTCATCCAGCTACCCACTTGCCTCATCCAAAAGTATGTTATTTACGATGATCTGGTTGAGGAGGATGGGTCGTTGTGTGACATTGCAAAGTAGTTGAAACTAGGTAATTAAAAGTATAGTGACCCCTACTTATTACCTGTATGATGAAATATGATCGCTATACTTTAGACTATCTAGTTCCCACTGCTCCTCATGTAATAATAATTTAAGTAAGAAATGTGATCGAGATACTTTCAACTACCTAGTTCCAACTACTTATTGAGGTCACACAATAACCCTCTCCCTTCATCCAGAAGATGCACACATGTAGATCACAGTAGATAAGGAACTATTCGATAAGGGAAGTGGGTAGTTGGGCGATCTTAAAAAATAGTTCAATGTAGGTATTTGAATCAATAGCAACCCCCAGTTCTTACTAATTACTAACTCTATGTAATATGTTTTTTAGCTTACGTAAATATTTAATATCGACGAGTACCTACTGCACCACCAGATTTTTAAAAAGTTTGTGTCTGTACTAATTTCAATTAACAAAACTTGCTTGTTCACAACAGAAAGCTGTTGATGTTGTCGATGTGGAAGGGAGTTTGGATTTTAAATAGTGGAGCAGATACAGATTATCATCGACATAGAACCCGCTAGATTAGACCATAAACGGAAGAGACACATTGTTTGAGTTTCGTGGTGAAACTTCTTTCAAGCACGTAGTTACTTGTAAGATATTTTTCAATCCATTTGCTTGATAGAGAACTTCTCAACACGTCTTCAGTTCCGTTAATGTAGGTTTGTAGTGTACTTTCGTGAATCCCATATGTGGTGTTGATCAGTATTACACCTTTGTGTTAATTACACAGGCCAACGAAAATTTTTTTTGAAAAACTTTTTTTGCTTTGATAGCTGTTCTTTATAGATTTTTATGAGCTGAATCCAAATCTAGCCTTAGTTTTTTTATCACCCATAGTTTTCGAGTACTATGCTATACGGTAAATGGAGAAATTAATGAAAAGCTTTGTTACAACATAATCATGGTTTGTACTTACAGTAAGCTACGTGAAACAATGATATGTGTTAATAGAGGTTTCACTTCTCAGCTAGAATTGGTTTGTATTTTCTTTCCCCTTTTTAATTGAAGCTTCTTGTGTAGCTTTTTCTATGATGAGTCGCTTGCTGAACTTCTCGGTGAAGTGACCAACAGTAGTCCCCTATCATGTTGGTGTTCCAGCGGCCTTAGTAGCGTTTTTCCATCACTTTAATGTCCTGGTGAAAACGCTCTCCTTGCTCCTCACTAACATCTCCCATATTGTCCTGGAAGTAATCAAGGTGACTGTTCAGAAAGTGAAATTTCAGGCTCATTAAACATCCTAAAGTTTTAAACCTCTGTAACATTGTACCTATAATAGAAACATATTCCGGGTCTTTTTCATGTCCTAAGAACTTTGTAACGACTTGCTTGAACGATACCCATGCTTCTTTCTCATTTAAGGTCATTGTGGATTCAAAGTTAACATCAAACATTAATTTTCTAGTGTCAGGTCCGACAAAGACGCCTTCTTTTAGTTTAGCTTCTGAAAGGTGTGGAAACTTTTGGCAGAGGTACTTAAAACATGGTCCATCTTTAGGCTAAGTTCTTACAGACTGTTTCATTAGGCCTAACTTTATATGTAGAGGTGGTAGGAGTACGTTTGTTGGATCTACAAGGTTTATGCGTAGAATGTTCTTCTCATCAGGTTTTAAGGACTCACTCACAGGCCAGTTTTTTCTACACCAGTATTGATCCCAAGCCCTACAGTCCTATCCACACAAGAAACACGAAAATTTGGTAAAGCCACCGTGCTGACCAAGGAGTATGCATGTTACTTTTAGATCACCACAAATCCAACCATGAGTAGAATATACTATTTTATTTAGCACTATTTCTATGTTTCATGGCTTTCTTTCGTATGTCCAGGCCGTCCAACAGGTATAGATGCATACATGTTACCATAAAACAGCCTTTAAAGTAGTTTTGGATGAATCAATAAACATCTTCCAGTCTTCCTTTTTGTATTCAATATCAAACTCATTCATCACTACTGGAATGTCTGTTGCAGTACACTAAATCACCTTCTTGTTGAAGAAACTTCGAAAATTACTGCTCTCTCTTTCTATACATGTATATGCTAGTTCCAACTGCCAATAAGTTCTTTTCTTGTAATCAGCAAGTCAGGTTTTTCTTTCGTTAAGCCCACCTCCCTAACCATTTCGTTAAGCTCGATCTTAGTAAACAATTTGGGCTCTAGACTTTCTGTATTACAATGGAATTTATCATCTGGTTCACTTAAATCAGACTGTACATCAGAAAATACTTCTGTTGGAATAGAATTTAAATCATCTGGTGGTTCAGGAACCAGCAAATCTACACCATGCCCTACTGGTCGGATGGCGGACGCAAGGTTAGAGTGGCTTATTACCTTTCTTGTTTTTCGAATTATGACCAGTAATATCGACACTGCAAAAGTAGCAATCATCGGAATGATTTATAGGCTCCCTCCATTTCATAGGAACAGCAAATCTAAAGGTTGTTTCCTCCTTTTTTGGATCATTTTCTCAGATCTTCAACACACACATATCATACCTTATGCAGCGCCCAAGATTTATCTTGATCACGAAGTTTAGATCCAAAGCATGATAGGTAAATCTTTTTCACAATCTGTAACGTTTCTCTGGTGTTTTTAAATCGCACATTTACCAGAAATATAACAAAGACTGTCAGTAGAGTTTTTGCAACCACAATTAGACATTGTACTGAACACATGCACAGGAAACGGGAAAGTGAGACTAGATTGACAGTAAACAAAACACCATCTGTTAAAACAAAAATAGAATCAACCTTTTTTTGCCAGCAAATGTTTTTCAGCAGTGCTACCAACGTCATCTATATTCATTACATCTCCTTTTTAAATTATGTTAACTATATAAAAAAAGCTGTTAAATTCTTTAAAAATGGCTTAATTTAATAAATTTAACTGTAAAATGTGAACAAATGGTAGGTGATACAGTTTTTTAATTATCATATTTGGATTTCCCACCCTAAAAAACATAAGAATAAGGTATTTCAGGAAAAAAGTTTTTTCATTGTTGGTGTGTGTTATTAATTGAAATTAACTTTGAGGTACTCAGTTATGTAAGAAATGAGCGGTAATATGCTATCAGGTACCTAGTTTCAACTACTTTTCAAGGTTACCCTTCTCCACCTCTCCCTGTCCAAAAGATACACATGTAGATCATAATAAATTGGAAACCTCTTAGAATTTTTGGGAGGATAAAGAATAAGAAACCAAATAATGTTGTACAAAAACGCTTATTAATTTTTGCATATACACTTATACACACACAAGAACGGTTTCTTAATTTTCGTGTGGTGTAGTTTTAATAAGATCCAGTCTAATTTTTACCTTATAGTTTAAATCTACATCTGAATCATCTATTTCTTTCCCCAACCTGTGATATAAGTAGCAAGGAGGTATTTTGTCAAATTCTAATAAATAAATATAATTTTGATTGTAAAATATCTCTTTTGTGGCTTTAACAGTTAGCACTCCACCTTCCTGAAATTATTCCTGGCAAGAGCATTTGGGGATTTTAATTTTGCCTGTTATCTCTAGTATAACACTACTGTTCAAACACTCCACATCTTGCTGGATGTATTTTTGCACCTCTTCTGCTCCTTATCCTTCCTGAATTTCCATATAGAACCTTAAGTTTACAATTTTTGGGTATGACTCAATGTTAAGTGTAGTTAGTCCTTTGGTTTTAAGCCATGCAAATAATTGTTCTGTTGCTAGGTCCACAATGCCTAATACAGCACACTTAGATACGACGTAACCACCCTTTTCAAGCAGATCCATGTGGGAAAGAAGATTGTAAAAAGATATTTTGTGTGTTCTATAATGTACTAAACGTTCTCGATTCCGACATTTTCGGCCAGTACTCCAACATTCGAGCACTTACCATTCCTGTTTACAGTAACTGCTCTGGGAGACATGGTGTCAAGGCAACGCTACCCTTTCTACTTGCGTGGCGATGTGTCAGCAAAAGGAATATTAGAAAAATATTGGCGAAGAAGCACTGGAAACCATTTCGAGGAAATATAAAAGTTCAGTGACTATACAATATAAATTGGAACTGGCTGACGTTAAAATAGATGTTCTATCGGAAGAGCTGTCTAGGATACCGTAGCAGCTTCGTGTAGATGATTATTACCTTATGAATCTGGATATAACTGAAGATTATGCTGGGATTTATAATAAGATGAAGATGTGTGACTACCCGATATCAAACCACGACTTCTGTATGCAAGAAGACCACCAGAGAAGCAACAAAGTGAATGTAAGTAACGATAAGACAGCTAGAACAGATTGTTTAACTTGGATGATCTCCAGTTGTAAAGATACACCAAAAAAAATTCAAATCACAAGCGCACGAATGAACAAAGACATCGGTAACCACCTTATCAATTTTATATAGTTTGCAGATATGTGTCTGTGAGAAACTCTTACATCATCCTTGGCTAAAGAACATTGGAGATGAACAGGCAAAGTTTACATATTACTTTAAACATAATATATTCCTCTGGTGAATATAGAATATCGGCATTTACTGTAAATAGCAATGGTAAGTGGCTATACACTGGAGTAAGGGCCATAAATGTCGGAATCGAGAACGTTTGCTACATTAAAGGAAGCACGAAAATTTTGTTTTGCAACCTCCATACTTGTCTGAACGGCTTAAAAAGTGTGGTTACATTGTATCTAAATGTGCTGCATTGGATGTTGTCCAGCTTGCAACAGAACAATCGTTTGCAGAGTTTAAAACCAACAGAAACAACAGTAAACACTCATTCGTTTGCAAAAATCGTAAAGTTAAAGTTCTCTATGGAAATTTTCCAAGAATATGGAGCAGAATACTTGCCATCGTACACCCAGGAAATTGTGGAGTGTTATGCTGGAGATAAGAGAAAAATGATCTTGCCTAGAATAATTGCATGAAAGGTCAGAACTAACTGTTAAAGTGTATATGCAAAAATTGATAAACGTCTTTGTTCAAAATTATTTGGTTTCTTATTCTCTAAATTCCAAAAAATCCTAAAAAGTTTCCTAGTTATGATGATCTACATGTGTGTATTTTGGATAGGAAGACGTGGAGAGAATGGGAAGAGTGACCTTGAAAGTATAGTACTCATTGTTTCTTACCTATACGATGATTTTCACATAACGTATTTGGGCTCGAGTGACGTGGGGGTGAGGAGGGCAGAAGAAGGTGAAGGAGGGGGAGGAGAGGGAAAGTGAGGGGGAGGGAGAGGGGAGGGGGAGGTTAGAGGAGGTCAGACACCTTGAATATAATAGGAACAACTGCTTGAGCTGTAATCTGATAGCAGAAGTGCAGTTCCTGGAATGCTGACACCTGAAAGTTATGACCTTGGATTTTCTGAGCTAGCTCGTATGCTCGCTGCCATCCGACTACTGTCGGTAGATGACAGCATCATCAGGCTTTCATTTGAATTCTAGTTGTTAGTAAAATCTGAAAATTGGAGGGAAAATGCTTCGATAAATTAAAGCTCGAGAATGTTCTGCCGTCTTTGATGAAATTGTTATGTATTAGATTGCTAGATAGCTCACGAAGAGATTTATACATAAATCAGGATCTTAGTGTTTAGTGTAGATCAGTAAGAAACACTAATTTAATCCTTATGGAAATAGCAATCGACCATGCGTATTCGAACCGAAAACAGGTTTTAAGTCCTAGCGAGCGTTTCAGCTCAGCCAGACAACCTTCAGTGATCAGCGCAACACTGGAGCTCAAGTCACAATCATACTGGCGCCGATGGTGTCCTTCGGCTACTGTTGCTGCCTGTGTCTATGCCTCTTGTCCACGCTGAGAAGATAAATCGCATTTCCGAACTTCGCAACCTTAGTTGTGTCCTCTGCGTCTTAAATACTGATTTCCATGGACTCAGATCTCTATGATTCTCCTCCAATCCTAAAAGTTGTTATCATAACGGTGAGAATTCCTCTTTCACTCTGTACAGTTGTCCCCCTCCCTCACCCCCCCCCCCCCCCTCTCTATCTCTCCCTCTGTGTGCGTGTGTTTGTGTGTGTGTGTGTCTAAGATCGTTGTGTTTCACTGCATTTCATACTTGCTTATCATTGCAGATTTAACCTTTAGTAAGTGACATGCCTTACTAGTTCTGAACCCTGCTACTTGCGAACTGAATTGAGAGGCCTTCTTACTTCTCCAACACTCGTGGCATGTGAGCACTCAAAAATGGTTCAAGTGGCTCTGAGCACTATGGGACTTAATATCTATGGTAATCAGTCCCGTAGAACTTAGAACTACTTAAACCTAACTAACCTAAGGACATCACACGACACCCAGTCATCACGAGGCAGAGAAAACCCCTGACCCGGCCGGGAATCGAACCCGGGAACCCGGGCGTGAGAAGCGAGAACGCTACTGCACGACCACGAGCTGCGGACATGTGAGCACTCTTTGGCACTCTGTGACGGAAATGGGACGATATTTGCGACATCGCAATTTTTTTGGGTGTTCTTACGAATTCCCCAATATGTTACCGTCTTGATGTAGGGTTCAAGATATCCCTGCAGACCGGTTCATCAACGTAATGTGCACAGAAAATCTGGCCTCGATCGAGCTTCATGTCTAAAATGAAAGTAGAGATTCACAAAAAGGAAAAAAAATGCAGAGGCAATGGTGACCCAGAACAGGACGACAGATTTTATGCTACGTGGAGAACAGGGAATATATCATTATATTGCACGTAAGTCTGGAAGGAGAAAATATAAAAATGCAGTAAACCAAGCAGGTGAAAAGAAATTCAAACGTCTCAAAAATGAGATCGACAGGAAGTGCAAAATGGCTAAGCGGGGATGGCTAGAGAACAAATCTAAGGTTGTAGAGACATATATCACTAGGGGTAAGATAGATACTGCCTACAGGAAAATTAGAGAGACCGTTGGAGAAAAGGCAACCACCTGTATGAATATCAAGAGCTCAGATTGGAAACCAGTTCTAAGCAGAGAAGGTAAAGCAGAAAGGTTGAAGGAGTATATAGAGAGTCTATAATAGGGCCATGTACTTGAGGGCAATATTACTGAAATGGAAGAGGACGTAGATGAAAATTAAATGGTAGACATGATATTACGTGAAGAATTTGACAGAGCACAGAAAGATCAAACTCGAAACAAGGCCCTGGGAGTACACAACATTCAATTAAAACTACTGATAGCCGTAGGAGAGCCAGCCATGACAAAACTCTACCATCTGGTGAGTGAGACTTCGAGAAGAATATTGTAATTCCAATCCCAAAGAAAGCAGGTGGTGACAGGTTTGAAAATTGCTGAACAGTTTAATAAGTCATGGCTGCAAAATACTAAGACGAATTTTTTACAGACGAATGGAAAAACTGGTAGAAGCTGACCTCTAAGACTTACGTTGGAAGATAGATTAAGGAAAGGCAAACCTACATTTCTAGCACTTGTAGACATAGAGAAAACTTTCGACAATGTTACTGGAATACTGTCTCCCAAATGCTGAAGGTGGCAGGGATCAAATTCAGGGAGCGAAAAGCCTGAAAAGCTATTTACAACTTGTACAGGAACCAAATGGCAATTGTAAGAGTCGAGTGGCACAAAAGGGCAGCAGTGGTTGAGAAGGGAGAGAGACAGGGTTGTAGCCTCTCCCCGATGTTATTCAATCTGTATATTGAGCAAGCAGTAAAGGAAACAAAAGAAAAATTCGGAGTAGGTATTAAAGTCCATGGAGAAGAAATAAAAATGTTGAGGTTCGCCGATACATTGTAATTCTGTCATAGACCGCAAAGGACTTGGAAGAGCGGCTCAACGGAACGGATAGTGTCCTGAAAGGAGGATATAAGATGTACATCAACAAAAGCAAAACGAGGATAATGGAATGTAGTCGAATTAACTCAGGTGATGCTGGGGGCATTAGATCAGGAAATGAGACACTTAATGTAGTAGATGCGTTTTGCTATTTGGGCAGCAAAATAAATGATGATGGTCGAAGTAGAGAGGATGTAAAATGTAGACTGGCAAAGGCAAGGAAAGTGTTCCTCAAGAAGAGAAATTTGTTAACATCGAGTATAGATTTAAGTGTCAGGAAGTCCTTTCTGAAAGTATTTGTATGCAACGTATGGTAGTAAAACATGGACTATAAACAGTTTAGGCAAGAAGAGAATAGAAACTTTTGAAACGTCGTGCTACAGAAGAATACTGAAGATTAGATGGGTAGATCAAGCATCTAATGAGGAGGTACCGAAAAGCATTGGAGAGCTGAGGAATTTATGGCACGACTTGGCTAGAAGAACGGATCGGTTGGTAGGACACGTTCTGAGGCATCAGGGGATCATCATTTCAATGTTGGACGGAAGCGCGGAGGGTAAAAATCGTAGAGGGAGACCAAGGCATGAATACACTAAGCAGATTCAGAAGGATGTAGGTTGAAGTAGTTACTCGGAGATGAAGAAGCTTGCACAGAATAGAGTAGCATGGAGAGCTGCATCAAAACCTGTCTCTGGCCTGAAGACCACAACAAGAAGTCTGGAAGTAAGCTCTGTAAGTGAGATGGTCATACGGGTTCCCGCATATTATTTTGACTACACCTCTACATGAGTTAAATGCACTCATATTGTGGGAACAGTTAGTTCGAACCCGCTACATCACTTTGCTTGCATATATCGCGCCAGATTAAAGGTCTTGATCTGTGAGAGGCCAAACGACGTAGCTTAGTGAGGTAATGAAAGAAAGCCAGTATGTATTACAGGCAATTACTGTAGCTATAGGTAACTTACCAAGAGGTACAAATTTTTAGCTCGTTCTGTCGAATTTTGCTCCTGTCAGCAGAAAACAAGGTATAGAAACCTTACACTCAGCCTGATAATGCTATGCGACTCTCAGTTGCTTTGAAAAATGATTGCAAAATACGAGCCGATTAATCCCGTCAAAATTCCTTTTCTCTCCCCTACTCCTTCTGTAGAATCGAAACCTAATGAGTGCCACAGACGATGAACACAGTATTTTCCAAAGAATTTATTCCGTATTATTTCCGTATTATTTCGCTCTCCAGCAGCGTCTTCTAATATATACTACTGCCCATTAAAATTGCTACGCCACGAAGATGACGTGCTACAGACGCGAAATTTAAGCTACAGGAAGAAGATGCTGTGATACGCAAATGATTAGCTTTTCAGATCATTCACACAAAGTTGGCGCCGGTGGCGACACCTACAACGTGCTGACATGAGGAAAGTTTCCAACCGATTTCTCATACACAAACAGCAGTTGACCGGCGTTGCCTGGTGAAACGTTGTTGTGATGCCTCGTGTAAGGAGGAGAAAGGCGTACCATCACGTTTCCGACTTTGGTAAAGGTCGGATTGTAGCCTATCGCGATTGCGGTTTATCGTATCGCGACATTGTTGTTCGCATTGGTCGAGATCCAATGACTGTTAGCAGAATATGGAATCGGTTGGTTCAGGAGAGTAATAGGAATGCTGTGCTGGATCCCAACGGCCTCGTACCACTAGCGGTCGAGATGACGGGCATCTTATCCGCATGGCTGTAACGGATCGTGCAGCCACGTCTCGATCCCTGAGTCAACAGATGGGGACGTTTGCAGACAACAACCATCTGCACGAACAGCTCGACGACGTTTGCAGCAGCATGGACTATCAGCTCGGAGACCATGGATGCGGTTATCCTTGACGCTGCATCACAGACAGGAGCGCCTGCGATGGTGTACTCAACGACGAAACTGGGTGCAAGAATGGCAAATTTCGTGAAAATGTAATCACATGTCACTTCTAGTATAATATATTTGTCCAATGAATACCCGCTTATCATCTACATTTCTTATTGGTGTAGCAATTTTAATGGACAGTAGTGTAAATTGTTTCCAGTTTCATCTTTTAATGATAGTGTTGCTATAATCGTGAATGATTTTAATACCTATTTTGTAAACATCGTTCACAATAACTGTCTTTTATATCATTCTTGCACGCTGAAGCGACTTTGTAGGGGATGTTGACATTTTTAGCAAATATTATGACCTATGTTTTTGTCTCAGGAGTTACGAAAGACGATTCTCGAAATTTGTAAAGGTGAAACAATGACGCACAACATATCTTTATGGTTAATTTTCTCTTCCTCCTCTTCTTCAAATTTGTCTACTTTACACAATAACTTGCGCCATTTTTGCCTTAATTGCTGTTGGCATATGATCATAGTGTAATGAATGGATGTAAAATGAACAGCAAGACAGCTGTAATTAGTGATTTATTTACTGTCAAAACCTGTTTCACTGCACTAAAACAGTACCCTCAGGTGAACTACATGAGTAGGAAAGGATCCTCTGTAATACATAAGATGAAAATTCTACAAGAATCTTTTAAAATATTTAATCAGGCAGAAAAAAATCAAAATTAAAACTTACAACAATGTCACATTAGCGCACCAAGACGCTTCGAACGTTCGTAGTCAAAAAAATCAAACCTGCCCGCAGCTCGTGGTCTAGTGGCTTGCGTTTCTGCTTCTTGATCACGGGGTGCCGGGTTCGATTCCCACCCGGATTAGGGATTTTTCTCTTCCCAGGGACTGGGTGCTTGTGTTGTCCTAATCATTTCATCACCATCACCATCATCATCAGTCCTGACAGTGGCTAGATCGGACTGTGTAAAAAAAATTGGACTGCGAAAAAATTGGGACTCTGTACGGGCGCTGATGACCGCTTAGTTGAGCGCTCCAAAAACCAAACATCATCAAACCCCTGAGGAGGGGAAGTCGTCACGATAAATGAAACAGGACCTCAGGGGGGAAAGGTGCACTGAGTGAAAACGGAAGACATAAATAAGGAATGATCAATAACCAACCCCCCAGCCCCCTCCCCCAAGCTTTCTCACATTCTCCCCCTTTCACTCACACCCACAATAATGAACAAATATCAAGACCGTAAGGCTGCCTGAGCAACAAGCCGATAAGCGTATCCATGTTTAATCCACGAAATGGAAGACAGTAAATTAAAACCGTAACATACTGTCATAGTTACTGACACATAAAAACTTTTTGTAAGGCAGACCATATCAAGAGAAAGGACACAAATTACGCAACGACAGAAACTGAAGACAATAAGATAGCAAAGTACTAAAATAGCTTTAAGTAACATAAAACGAGAATCTATATATACACTATGGTGGTTGCAAGGCTACAGCACTGAAGGTGGTCAGATGTGTACTAACACGGAAAGCTGACACACGGTCGGAGGCGCTAGTGAGCGACATAAGGTGAACTCGGGAGGATTTTTGAATACGGAATGTTGGGTAGCGTCCAACAGTCAAATAATGTATCCAAAAATAGAATGATAAAGAATAGTTAAAGATAGCAATTGCTCATTCAAGGAAAGGTAACTATACTGACGAAAAAAGTAATACGCGTAGAAAGAAATAAAATTATCAAACAATTTAAATCTCATTAAGAAACTTTTTAAAATATTCTTATAGTATTTTTATCATATGTATTACATGGGATTCTTTCCTTCTTACGTAGTTCACCTGCGGATGCAGTTTTATTGCAGCGAAACCGGTTATGACAATAAAGAAATCATCAATTACAGCTGTCTTGCGGCTCATTTTAGTTCCCTCCATTATGAAGTTTAACGGCTGTTGCTGCCCGCATTACAAAGTTCCTTTCATCATGTAAAGCTAGACCCACAGTTCCAGGAACTAGGAAACAGAGATGATTGGAAATTTACTAGTTGACGCGTGAATAGGAAATCTCGATAATATGCTACCGATTATATAACCTTCTTATTGAGTTTCGTACAGTTTTCTTTATATCATTTTAAAAGCTTTTTGTCTGAACTGGAAGTTGCACCCATTAATAAATCGAACAACTCCTCAAAAATGTGGTGATGGTAAAGAAGTTACAATAGGTCTGCTCTATAGGCACCATATATCAATGTAATTGCTTCCTGTCGTATCACAACAATCTGTCTGAATTTTGTCGTTTATATATCACTTCTCCACTGCTTGATAACCTTCTTGTGAAACCGTTCGGATTTTAGAGACCCGCAGTAATTACTCCTTGTCTTGAACTTGCTATAGTTGACATTTTATGAACATTTTCAGCACCTATGAGAGCTGAAAGCATCTTTCCATCCCAATGACCCTCAACTTCGTTGCAGTTCATAACGCTAAATTTGTGTCTTATTGCAGCGTGACCTTCCATAACTCGTTTTCCGAGGCGTTGAAAAGAAAATCGGTTTATCAACAGGTTTGCAGTATCACGTCCGCAAGCTATTTCGGCAATCATTGTTATGTATACATCTCCTTTATCACTGATGCAGCGCCTAACAAAAACTCCAGACATACCGGGACAAAAAGAGTACCTGCAGTTGCTGGAACTGTTGCTGGTGCAACTGCTGGTGCGGTTAATGCTGTTGCTGATCTTTGATGATACATACTTTTCGCGGTCGTCACCAAAGTCGTTCATTTTGGTGTGTGACCAAACATTGTTCCATTTCTTCATAAATTCATTTTCTCCTAGCATTTTCCATTGCTGTGCGATTAACAACTCTTTCATCTTTGTGCTATGGTTTTTGATTACGCCGATCATGGAGCCCAGTCGTCCTTTTTGGCGTTGTTGCATTAGAATGTTCTTATCCTCTTAATTTTCCACCTATCGAAGAATCTGGATGACATCTGTCAAAGAGACCGTCCATTATTACTACAAAAAGACCTTTTCTTTAAATTTTTCCTTATATGCACTCCTAGTAAAATCTTCCTGATCATCACAGAACTTGAATAATTTATGGACATTCCTGTAGGAATTCGGGTTTCTGTCGCAAAATGGAATTTTCTTGACTCAGAAATGTTGGGAATTACCTTTTTGTAAGAGTCACGACTCTTAGATTGTAGAAGAATGCCTTTTGAAACGTGGAGGTTCGAGGGTGACTTTTTTCCGATGATTTGACTTAAAATGTGATTCTACCGGCAGAAGCTACTACTATTTTACAAGTTTAGGAAGAATACGTTACTTAAGTCCCTCCAAATAACCAATTCAAATTGTTCTGTAAAATTTATTACAATGGCATCCAAGTAAAATATCGTCGTATTTGCAGATCAAAGCACATTACATTGTAAAAATGCAGAAACAATAAAATAAATTTTTTAAGTAATATTAATAATAACGTTGAAGTTAGATTTATCCGCTAATATTAATGAAAAAGTCTATAACTGAATTCATATGGAAGACATTCTACAAGTTTTCGTATTAACTTAGCAACAGGTAATTACAAACTACCGGCAATAAACATCAATACAAATTTGATTAGTGAAAACTCGCATTCATTTCCGTTACTGATGTCTGCAAATTGTTGGAAAAGAAATGACTCTAAGAAAATTTGCTTGTACAAATGACCTTATGGGTCAAAATATCTTAGCTCCATGGTCGTTAGAAGTCGTCTTCCTGTACCTATGTTCAAGTGTGTGTGAACTGCGAAGGGACTAAACTGCCTAGGTCATCGGTCCCTAAACTTACACACTACTTAAACTAACTTATGCTAATAACAAAACACACGCCGATGCCCGAGGGAGGATTCGAACCTCCGGCGGGAGGGGCCTCGCAGTCAGTGACATGACGCCTATAAGCCGCGCAGCTGCTGTACCTGTATTGAGGTATAATTTTAAATTTTTTTGTTATTGCTGTTGGTTGGAGATGATAGCGGGATAGGAACTAAACCTTTAGAAAGTCGGAACATGGGAATCACCCTACTCGGTGTTGACACTAACGCTAAAAAACAAACAAACAAAAAGATTAACCAAACTGTAACTCCAATACTGCAGTGTCTGTGTTACTCCGAATGACTACGCAATTATCTTTCGGACATGGGTGCACGTACAAAGGAATAGGCACTGCGGTGCATACAACCGTTATGAAATACATTAAATGTATTCGCAGTTTCGAATATGGACAACAAAAAGCAGTGTAATGGGAAAATTTATGTCGGACCGGGACGCGAACTCGGATTTCGAGCTTATCGAGAGCGGTCGCCTTACCATTTGGCTTTCTGAGCACGACTTATGGCAAACTTCCATATGTTGTTCAACCATGTGTCCATAACCCGTACTCGTACATTCTTTATGGATATTCCCATATAGCGGAGACCTTTTAAACCAAATACAAGAAATTTATTCACAGTTGCAAATATGGACAACCATCAGCCGCATAATAGAATGACGACAATGACAATTTGTTCAAATGGTTCAATTGGCTCTGAGCACTATGGGACTTAACTTCTAAGGTCATCAGTCCCCTAGAACTCAGAACTACTTAAACCTAAGTAACCTAAGGACATCACACACATCCATGCCCATGGCAGGATTTGAACCTGCGACCGTAGCGGTCGCGCGGTTCCAGACTGTAGCGCCTAGAACCGCTCTGCCACCCCGGACGGCCAATGACAATTTGTGCCGGGCCAGGATTGGAAGCCGGATTTATCGCTTACCGCGAGCGGTCACCTTACCATTTGGCTATCCGCGCACGACTCAAAGCCAGATCCTAACTTTCATTTGTCGTCAACCATGTGTGTACAACCTGTGGTCGTACATCTATTATGAATTTTCCCTTACAGGGGAGATATTTTACTTGAAAGTCGTTCGGCCGGTGTCGACGCATAAATACGATATTGCAGTGCCTGTGTCATTCCGAATTACGATGCAATGTTCCTTCATTGTACCGTAATTTGGAATGACACAGGCACTGCAATATCGTATTTATCCGCCGACACCGGGCAAGCGACTTTAAAGTAAAATGTCTCCCCTGTAAGAGGAAATTCATAACAGATGTACGAACACAGGTTGTACACACATGGTTGACGACATATGAAAGTTTGGGTTTGGCCTTAAGTCGTGCGCGGATAGCCAAATGGTAAGGTAACCGCTCGCGATAAACGGGAAATCCGGTTTGAGTGCCAGTCCTGTCAATTTGTCATTTTCGTCATTCCATTATACACCTGATGGTTGTCCATATTCGCAACTGCCAACACATTTCATTTAAACTGCTACTAGGTTTAAGAAAGTCTAGAACATTACACAGTTCATTGCTCTGCAACATAGTCATCTATTTAAATACAAATAGGGACTATCTGTATCGCACTCTCACGGCCAGGTCGTCTCAGTCTAGTTCATGCTTCTAGGATTGCCGAAGGAAGAGGTACAGCGGAAGGAACATCGATATCATCAAAAGCAACCGCTTCAACAGCCACGTCGAGCTTGCGCGACACTTCTGAAGGACAGTCGGATGAATACGACGTGAAACAAACGGAAAAAGGGTAAGTTATTTCTCAGTCTGCACAAGAAAAGATGCGTTTTTGTTAGTTTTTTGTGTTTATTAAGAGTATTTCAATAAGTTACACGAGCATAGACACTCTTCGATTCTGTTCGCCTTGGGTGTTTCAGTGCTGAAAATATTTATATAAACAAATTTCAGAATTTTTAGTATTCACAGAATGAACTTATAATATTTTTTGATTCCTTCTGTTATGTTTACCAAACAGGCGACTAAGGATCACTGGTTTCCAAAGTGGTATGAATCTAATTCATATCAGCCGAATGAAAGGTACTGAAAGGACATGACTGGAATCACTGAGTATGATATCAATGAAATACAATGTTCTGAAATGATAGAAGAGAAGTTCATTTATAAATGCTGATGGATCTACAATTTAATAAGATTGTCGTGAGAAATGAAAACTGTAAACTGTCCAGGATTCGAAAACAGATCCTTTGATTATCCCGAGCAGTCACTTTAACCACTTGGGTCATTCGAGCATGCCTACGCGACAGCTTCGAATTTTCTTCGTCACTGACTTTTGTCTGGTTTTTATTATTTCCCAGAACTTAAGCAAAGGTCTTCCCGCGGGATAAGGATTTCGCGAAGGGACCATTCTGTTCACAAGCGAATCTCAGGATGCAGTGACCGGAAGTTATAAAGGGAAGTAAGAATAGCGTCTGACGTCCCATCGACAACGAGGTCATTAGAGACACAGCACAAGTGCACGGATTAGTGAATGATGCGGAAAGACGTTTTTCACAGAAACTACCCTGGCATTTGCATTAAGAGAGTTAGGGAAATCAGGTAAAATCTAAATATGGATGGCCGGACAGGGATTCGAACCGACATCCAGAAGTCGTAGGAAGAAACTTCAGTGACATGAAAAGTTTGGGGGATTTGTTCGGATATCTTAAACGTTTAAGGCGACTTCTTGTGTCTCGTAGGAGATCCCAATGAGAACGATTAATATATAACAGAAATTTTCATTTTTCACGCCATTTCACTGCATACAAAGTTTCTTACATGACTTCATATCATTGCTACTCATTGAATTCATCCCGAAAGCTTCCATTCATTTCACTGTGTTCCATCCTAGGTACATATATCCCTGTGGTGGGGTGAACCATGATCCTGTATCAGTACTCTTCCTGCAGTGGTGTTATTCCCAAAACTCCCTTGGGAGAATTGATAGCGTGCATAGATGGCCTGAATAGCAGAAGTGACAGCTTGCAATATGTGGGCGACATGGGTTCCAATTCTTGTCTGGCCCAAGATTATATTTCTTACAACAAAGTTCCCATTGTTAGTTAAATTCTCTGAAACATAGCAAATCCATTTTTGAGTCCAAGTGGCATTCTGCAGTACTGATAATGACCCCATGGTGTTGTGGACATAGATTTTGATCAGTCTTCTGGAACTACTTGTAGCTGGTGAAATCCACTCCTCAGGTCCATCGTTGAAAAGTACTTGCATTGGCCTATGTTCCCAACGTCTCAGTAATATTCGGGGTAGGATATGCATCAGTGACAGTTTGGTAGTTGCAACAGAATGTATATTTTTTAATATCATTTGGTGATTTATGAGGATGATGACCCTGCTGCACCGCATGGACTATCATTATGTTCTGTTATTCCCTCAGCTAGCTACTGATCAATTAATTCCTCCACTAATTGTTGCAGACATAGCATATGTTAAGATGCGTTAATGTCGGTTGATAAACAGAAATGACAAATGTAAATCACAGGAATATACTGGCTGTTAAATATGGTTTTTCACTGTGCACGATGTCAGCCATATTTTCTTCGATATGTACTAATATCCTGCAGCACGACAAGTGGTCAATAAGACCAGAAATGTGTTTCATCAATGATGACAGGTCATCGACATGTCAGACATATTTTAAACTTTCAACATGAACTTGAGAATGTCTATAAAGCTCGAATCATGATTGTGTAAAATAAATGAACAATCAATGGTCAAATGTTGGATTCTTTGTTTCAAAAAATTCTACATGACTGTGGTCCTCCACGAAGGAAAGATTACGAAACGTTTGTTTGGGGCACTGACCATCACATCACCTATCATTATCTTCCTCATCCAAGACATCTTAAGTGGCAATCATTAAACCATTTGGCAGACTAACCTCGTCCATGCCAAAATTATCAAGGCTAACAGGAACCACAAACTCCTCACCGTACACAGGCTGAAATGTATTAACGTTTAAAAACATCTGAGGCAACGTAGATGTCACTGTGACAAATAATTTAATGTAAGACGCATGGAGCCGTAGCGTCGCGAAATACCCGAAAAGTGGATGAGAAATGAACATATTACGTCACCAGATGACGTGCCTCGTCGCACATGCAGCAGTTGAGCCTATCGGTCTGTAACACCTGATCATTCCAACACCAGTCATTTATTCACGTCGGTGTGGCTCCGACCTACGTGTGCAATTTCAACACATGGGGCTCAGGAATCGAGTTTTACCTGGCAGGCAATATTTTTTTATCAGTGAATTAGAAAGTTATGTCTTACATTGAGGTAAGATTCATTATGGTTTATTGCAAAGTACAGTACGACAAAAACCTATTGTATTGCGTCACAAGTACCATATATGAGTATAAGGTTCAGAATTGCGATGTTCCCAATAAATGACCCACATTTTCCTTACTGAATAAAAAAAAAAGCGGGGGCAAAAGGAACAAAACACAAAATAAGAACAGCTTTTCCTTGGTTATAGAGAGGATAGTAATTTCGTAGCATCAACGTTTACAATAGATTATATTTTCAAAAGATGTTCAAAATTTGCGCCGTTTGCTCTAACGGAAGTATTGCATCATTTAATCATCCCTTCACGCCCAAGCCCAACCACTGCACGTGTAGCGAGATACGTCATCTGATGACGTCATGTGTTCAGCATTTCTCATCCACTTTTGGGGTATTTCCTGACATATGCAGCCCCATGTCTCGTATGTTAACGTACGTATTTCAGCGTCATCTACGTCTCTTTGGAGGTTGTTAAATGTTAGTAAGAATCACCCTGTATCTTTCTAACTCGCAGTATGCTGCTGCGCACGAAACAACGCATTTTATCCAATTCTTCAGCATCCTCAAGTTGTTCTACAACATGCAATACTTCTTGTGGTAAATCGATACCTACAGTAACCCAACCTAACCTGATGGTATGTTTTAACGCGTACTAATCTTTAGCGAACGTGTTCGCAATTCAGTTGGTAACACCTTCATGATCGGTGCACATTGTGGCATTGCCTTACTTGCAGTTGGTCCCAGCAGAACAAAATTCCACCAAGTTCAATTGTATACCGCAAAACATCGATTTTAGCGTGACGTTTTTCAAGGAAGTGAAATCCGAAAATTAGAGAAAACCTCGGTGGGAATTCACTGTAACTTATCAAGACTGTCATACCGATTGATCCTGTGCTTCAGAAATCCAAGTACTTATACTGATTAACTGATGCCTATGACGATACCAAGCAGTGACAATGAGCTAATTTGGCCCCGTTTTCTAGGCTTGCCAGCGCTCTATATCCCACCACCGTGCCTGAGATGTTGCTTTCGGATCTTCAGCTTGGCACTTTGTGCAACGTCTGGATACATTGGAGGCGCTCTCGTATTTGCGTTACCTTGTCTTACTTCACCTTGCAGCACTGCCAGAGTGACGTTGTAACGAGATAATTCTGTTGCAGTCATACTCCGTGCTCTCCAGCTGAGTGCTGTATGGCAATGCCCCAGTGGTGTACCTCGCTGTTTGCAGCATTGGGTTTCCTTCCTGGTTTTGATTCCAGTAGAGACAATGCATTCAGGGCTGTCTTCGTTCGGCTCTGTGCTTGCCGGGGAAACACTAAACAATTTTACGTTCACCCAGAACTCCATTCTTTGGTGCAGCATACCATCCATATACCCCCATAACATTTCATATTCGCAATAAAAAGTAAAGACTAGTAAAAAGACATTAAATAAATAGGACAACGTTGTGTATGTATACACTACTGACCATTAAAATTGCTACACCACGAAGATGACGTGCTACAGATGCGACATTTAACCGACAGTAAGACGATGCTGTGATATGCAAATGATTAGGTTTTCAGAGCATTCACACAAGGTTGGCGCCGGTGGCGACACCTACAACGTGCTGACATGAGGAAAGTTTTCAACCGATTTCTCATACACAAACAGCAGTTCACCGGCGTTACCTGGTGAAACGTTGTTATGGTGCCTCGCGTAAGGAGGATAAATGCGTACCATCACGTTTCCGACTTTGATAAAGGTCGGATTGTAGCCTATCGCGATTGCGGTTTATCGTATCACGACATTGCTGCTCGCGTTGGTAGAGATCCAATGACTGTTAGCAGAATATGGAATCGGTGGGTTCAGGAGGGTAATACGGAACGCCGTGCTAGATCCCAACGGTCTCGTATTACTAGCAGTCGAGATGACAGGTATCTTATCTACATGGCTGTAGCCGATCTGCACGAACAGTTCGACGACGTTTGCAGCAGCATGAACTATCAGCTCGGAGACCATGGCTGCGATTACCCTTGACGCTGCGTCACAGACAGGAGCGCCTGTGATGGTGAACTCATCGACGAACCTGGGTGCACGAATGGCAAAACGACATTTTTTCGGATGAATCCAGGTTCTGCTTACAGCATCATGATGGTCGCATCCGTGTTTGGCGACATCGCGGTCAACGCATATTGGAAGCGTGTATTCGTCATCGCCATACTGGCGTATCACCCGGCGTGATGGTATGGGGTGCCATTGGTTACACGTCTCGGTCACCTCTAGTTCGCATTGACGTCACTTTGAACAGTGGACGTTACATTTCAGATGTGTTACGACCCGTGGCTCTACCCTTCATTCGATCCCTGCGAAACCCTACATTTCAGCAGGATAATGCACGACCGCATGTTTCAGGTCATGTACGGGTCTTTCTGGATACAGGAAAAGTTCGACTGCTCCCCTTGCCAGCACATTCTCCAGATCTCTCACCAATTGAAAACGTCTAGTCAATGGTGACCGAGCAACTGGCTCGTCACAATACGCCAGTCACTACTCTTGATGAACTCTGGTATCGTGTTGAAGCTGCATGGGCAGCTGTACCTGTACACGCCATCCAAGCTCTGTTTCACCCAATGACCAGGCGTATCAAGGCCGTTATTACGGCCAGAGGTGGTTGTTCTGGGTACTGATTTCTCAGGATCTATGCACCCAATCTGCGTGAAAATGTAATCACATGTTAGTTCTAGTATAATATATTTGGCCAATGAATACCCGGTTATCATCTGCATTTCTTCTTGGTGTAGCAATTTTAATGGCACGTAGTGTAGTATATAGTGTATATATTTATTTTGCTACAGCTCTTTTACTATGTAAATAATGTGTGTGTGTGTTTTGCGTATGTGGGCATTGATTATACACTGCGCGGTTTAAGGCGCGTTGCCACTGTTCGCACGGCTCCCCCCGTCGGAGGTTCGACTTCTCCCTCGGGCATGGGTGTGTATGTTGTTCTTAGCGTAAGTTAGTTTAAGTCAGATTAAGTAGTGTGTAAGCCTAGGAACCGATGACCTCAGCAGTTTGGCCCCATAGGATGCACTGCGCAAAAGAATTAAAGGGTCGTTTCTATGAAACCCCGTCATTTCCCCAATGCGATGCAGAAGTTTCAAATTTGATCAGGTGCCTACAACCTTCCACTGTAATGGTGCATAAGTTTGGCGCCCTACGACGTCACTCTTGTCCGCAGCTCGTGGTCCTGCGGTAGCGTTCTCGCGTCCCACGCACGGGTTCCCGGGTTCGATTCCCAGCGGGGTCAGGGATTTTCTCTGCCTCGTGATGACTGGGTGTTGTGTGATGTCCTTAGGTTAGTTAGGTTTAAGTAGTTCTAAGTTCTAGGGGACTTGATGACCATAGATGTTAAGTCCCATAGTGCTCAGAGCCATTTGAACCATTTGAGCGTCACTCTCTGGCTCGGTGATTCTTTAAACAGCAGGGTATCGACACATGCGGGAAAAAAAAAATGCGCCAGGGGTCAGAAGTCCATGAAAGGTGTAAGGCGGGATAATGATGTCACGTTCGCACCAAATTCCACCACAGTTCTGCCCAGCACCACCATGGACTTTGGCTCTGAGCACTATGGGACTTAATATCTATGGTCATCAGTCCCCTAGAACTTAGAACTACCTAAACCTAACTAACCTAAGGACATCACACAACACCCAGTCATCACGAGGTAGAGAAAATCGCTGACCCCGCCGGGAATCGAACCCGGGAACCCGGGCGTGGGAAGCGAGAACGCTACCGCACGACCACGAGCTGCGGACACCATGGACTTTGCCCACTGTCTTGACACTTTCGCAATTGAGGTCGAAACCGCGAGGTTGAGCGTTAAAATCATGCAATTGTTATGTGGGTGGCAGAGGACAACATTTCAGACACACATCTCGTCAGGATCGACACGACAAGGCCACAAAAGGTGGCATAATGGCTGTCAATGAAATCACCCCTTCCCTATGGAGATTCGTTCGCACACATTTCGCAGTCGAAAATGACAGTTTGCAGTGTGATGTGTAACAGAACGACGTTCTTGACAACCTTTGCCACTGATGATACCCTGCAAACGACATCACTGGGATGCAGTCCCATTGTTGGTGATCTAACTATTTTGGATTGTAGTGTGACCGCAATTTTTGCTTTAAGAGTACAGGGTGGAAACACTAGGTACCGTTCAAACCATTCGACGAAGTACGAATGATATCAAAAGCAGCAACGGGGCTTTATACTTTTCCAGCTCCCCTGTTTCACGCCCACTTGTGGCGTGATCATTGGTGGTTGGGGGGGGGGGGTGCCACATGGCTGGATACATACATAAATAAAATGGTAAAGGATCCCTCTAACATCCCTCAGATCAGCAACATCCTCAGTACCATTTCCACACCTTTGTTGACCACTTCAAAACTGTATCTGTACAGAGACAACCCTTGACCGATTCCTAAGCGCCTGTGTGAAGACAGCCCTTTGACGACCTTCAGATGCGTGTAAGCAGTTGCTAGAGCAGCAGTGTAATGCCATTCAGCATAAAGGTTTGAAGGGGCTGCCTCCTTGCAGGCACCTGTGAGTTGGTCATGGGTTGTCTGTGTATAGGTACGTTCTTAAAGTGCTCCAGAAATCTGAGCACGTGCCACTAAGAGTGTCTTAGACGGACCCACGGTCGTTTTATTCACACTTGCGTGAATATTGCACCCCCTGAGATCAACGCCACAGGAGGGCGCGAAACCTTTATGCCACCTCCTGAGGTCTTTTCTTGTCTCTTCTGAACGGTAGTGTGTCTGAAACGTTTTTCTTAGTCACCAATAAGTAAACTGCATGGCTCGAACGCTGGATGTCATGGTTCCGACCTCCAGCGCAGGGTGAAACTTGGTGCCAATGTAATATCGTTAACGCACCTTACTTTTCATGGGAACATCTGACGCCTACCCGTTTTTCTCATGTCTTGTCACCTTTGTGTTCAAAGTTTCGTCGTGCCCGTGGATAATTCCGCATGGCGCCATGCTTCTCCTCCGTTACAGAGGAAGGTTGTGGGCATCTTTGTGGCATATTTCACGCTTCTGTGTTGTAATTGGGGGAGGGAATAACAGTGTTTCAAAAAAGTGACTCTGTAACTCTTTTGCACAGATTATCACTGCTAAGAGTCATCAGGCGTATTTTCTCTTGTGTTTCGGCAGATATCTGCAATTTCATTTTTGCGATGCTTCACTGGAATCAGCCCAAACAAATACTGCACGTCATATCTTTCATGTGGCGCCCAGTGTCAACGGAAACACGTCGATTTGTTTCCTATTATGATAAAATGGTTTTAAACGGCATTTTACGTGCCCATTCGGAGGGATCCTAAAAAAAACCAGTACTCCAGCAGCGACAGCACCATCCTAGCCCGCGGTGGCTGCAACCGCCATGCAGCAGCACAGCTCAGTCGCTGTTGGATTACTAGTTATTCCTCGTGTTTCAGTGTCCCTGCTAATACAGACTGAGATAAGGAATATAGCACTAGACTAATTTCCGACCAATCTATCGAATGGGTTTGTAAAATTCCGCTTTAAAAATCATTTTGTTTGTGCTGGGAAACAAATCTATGTGTTTGGTCGACACTGGGCCTCGCGTAAGACTTGATGAGCAGTATTAATTTGGGCTGGCTACAGCTACATAACGCAAGAATCTGCCAAAGTATCAAATAAAATGCTTCTTACGACTCTGTGGAGAGCACCATGTCTAGTTAGAATGGAGCTGTCCTGTTGATCGTAAAATGGAACGAGGATCACTGTACATTTGACGGCGGAGCCTGTTCTATCTCTAACGTGTACTTGGTGTGTGGATGCTACAGATAATATGAAAATTATGTCATAGAATAACACATTGGTCTAAGTTCTGGTAGTATTGAAAATAAAGGAAGGATGAAACTTTTTTATGAGAGTTTTGTTGGTGAATAATTCTTTTCATTTTTGAATTTCCTGCTACTCGATCGACACATAGGAGAGAGGGACGCTTGTTTCGTTTAATGTACTTATATAACTCTTTCTTCAAATGCCAAATGAGAAGAAAATGCTGTGTTAAATTCTGGATCTTTTTTGTATAAAATACATACTAATGCTGGCTGTGCTTCCTGAACAACAAAATTGTTATGAATATAAGTAACTTGTTATTGTGTTTTTGTATTTTTATATATATATATATATATATATATATATATATATATATATATATATATATTATCACGGACTGTTCATATATGAAATCTGAAGCGTTTGTTTTTAGAAATAATAGAATAGTTCTCGTTATCACATTTCCTTGCTCTTATTTAGTAAAGAAAAAACTTATGCAGACTCTATCATCCATCACCTTCGCTGTACTCACTTATTGGAGAAAAGATGTGGTAATTATAGCTCATATGGTGAAGGGATCTGATACTACTATTACTACTACCACAATTATTATTATTATTATTATTATTATTATTAACTGAGTACATGGCCTAACTCTGAGCTATAGTCCTCATATACATACATCATATTATACCTTGTTGAAGAGGTTTCTAATAAACAAAGATAATATAAAAATTACCCCCTCTGTTACTCCAATTCAGAATCTTCAGGACGGTAACTTGGATATGAAAACACTTGAGCTATCCCACCATCTTCGCCGAAAACGAATCTCAGTTTAATGCAAAGGATATACGCTCTCTAATATTCGAACTCAGAATCATCAGGGCACAGTGGAAGTCGTGACGACATTTCAACTGTTTTACCCACCACCTCGGCCACGTAAAAAATAATTACTTCAAAATAACGAAACTTTATGAACTCTCTGGGATTAAAATCTGGGAACTTTCGCGCACCACTACCGATGTGAGAACTCTTGTACTTTGTCTGCCATCTTCAGTTTCGGCAAAATAGTGGAGGGGAACAAGTATTATTGCGTCAATGTTGCCATTACCTTCAGGGTATAATAACAGATCTGAGGGCACTCACCATATTGAAAGTCTGGAGAGAAGAGAATAGGGACTTGGGTAACAGCATCAACGTCACCCCGTTTTAATGTTCCCGTTCTCATATTACGTATTCTGCAAGCTAATATTCAGAGCGTAAGGAGAGCGCTTCGTACAGATAATGGCGATTTTTGTCCTATTCCACTCGTCGACCCGGAGAGGTAAAACGGGCTTCTTATGTGCCCCTGTATATGCCCTAATCTCTCTCTCGTAATGCCTAAGCGACCTATTCGGTGTGGGAGAAGAATGCCTGACACTCCAATACAAGTAATCTAAATTTGGCACTAAAGGATATGTGGGACTATGTTGCCTTTTTCGAAAGAGTCCCATTTAAGTTCGCCGAGTATCATTGTGACTTTTTACGTTGCTAGCAGCGCGCCTTAGAATTAAGTCGATGTCTGTTGTCATGTTTATTTGATAAGGAATCTTAATGGTTGAATATTACTCCAGAACTGATCGTACTAGCATCTTGCATGTGGTTTCCTTTATAGGTCCACTATACTTCTCCATAATTCTTCCCACAAGCAGACTTTGAATTCATCCCACATCATATCACTTCTTAGTACTATTAGTAAATATTTAAACTGTGTGAGATGCTGCAAATGTTCGACACTAATCATAAAATCGGATACTATTGAGTTTCTTTCTCTTTTTTTGTTTATCAGTTATCCATGTATAAAGAGAGCTACTATCCTTTACACCAAGTGGAAATTCTGTCCCAGTCTTTCTGCCGTTACTTACGATCGCGTAGTGAGACCTAACAATTAGATACTAGCGTACTGGTACGTTTATCTGGAAGAGAAAAAGAATTTCTTTAAGTAGTATATCGTCTACAGATTAAGACTAGCGTTAGCTTCGGTTTTCGGTGATTGCATAGTTTCACAATGGTTTCCGTTCCTCTAGACCTGGCTAGAACGAAGAAAGAAATGTAGATAATAGGAGATTGTTGAGTCACAGATATTGAGCAGCCAGAGAAGAAAGGAATGTCTCAGAAAGAGAATCTTTTATATATCGAATATAAATTGAAGTGTTTGTGGTGTCGCAGGCACGCTCGAGCTAGACGATCCACATGGCCTCGCCCTATTCCTTCAGGGCTGGACTATGACGAGGAGATTTCGACGGTCCCTCAATGGGCTAAAGAAATGATGGGACTCACGGATCAAGAAGACACCAGTAAAAGGTAAAGCACCACGAGTAACAATAAACTACATTTTTAAAAATATTTCATAATGAGATTTCGTTCAGAAATAGCTCTGGGACACCATCTAAATTACATTATGTACCGCTTCTTGCTTTCCTGACAAATGTGGTGAATGCGAAGTGCGTTAGAAATTTAACTGTAATTTTGTAATAGTCCATTATGGATTAATCAAATTCGAGCGATTTCTTCGTTGCTATGTTGGTAAAAATGTCTAAAAACTGTCTGTATTATGTTAGCCTGTTGCCACCCATGAATAAGATTATATGTTTTTCGTAGTATTGGCGATTATAAATAATTGCATAAAGATGAATCAGGGAATTTGTTTTACATTTTGCTGTAATATCAGCTTAAAGTGTAGTAAAGCTTTAGAAACGTTAAATATTGCTTTCGATAAGTCTGCTTTGAGTCAAACAAAGATTTACGAGTAGTATAAACGAGTAGTATAAAGGTGCTGAGGATGACGAAAGCATTGGACGTCGCAGTACATCATCAGCTGATGAAATCATGGAAAAAGTGAAAGAAATGGTCATGAACGATCGCTGGATCGCAGTCAGAGAAGTCGCTCATTATGTTAACATATTGGCCGCCTCATGCCATGAATATTTTCGGAGTTTTGGGCACGAAACGTGTTAAGGGAAAATTTGCTCAAAAATTGTTTAATTCTAAGTAAGAACAGCGACGAATGCAAGTTGTCCAATGGTCGCTACATGAATTCAACAACGATGCAAAACTACCGAAACGTCTTATAACAGGTGATGAAACATGGGTTTAGAGATATGAACGTTGAATCTCAGGCTCAATTTTTTCTATCCTGCTCTGCCTAAGTAGAACTCAGTTTATGATCAAGCGCATTGCAGATGATACAGAGACTGGCGGGACGTACAGAGGGTTGTTGTCGCTGATGACGATGGAATTCACAAAGTGATTGGCTAACTAGAAGTAAATGCCAGAGTGTAGCGAAAGTCATCGTCAGCGTGTCCAAACAGTCCACAGAGCGATCCGTAAACACAGGCAAGGTAATCACTCTACTATCAAGGGTGCTTATCAAAGGCTTCAGAGAATAGCAAGAAATGCAGCACAAGTGCGAAGCCGCGGTGTTTACAAGCACTTCTATGCCACTGACCTTGCCTACTTGATGCCCGGGTTCGGCAGGGAACCTGAATCACTGTTGGATACTAAACAGCTGAACAGCCATCCCAGTGGAAACACTGTGGGTAGGCAAAATCGAAAAAAGGCCAACAAGTACGGTCAAATTTGAAGTCTATGTTCTTCAATTTTAACGGCTTGATGTACCATGTGTTCTTGCCACAAAGTTGAATGATCAATAAGGAGTACTTCGAGAGCTCGTTTTCTTCAAGTGCTGATTGGCCGCAACATGGAAATCACTGTGTAAATTAAAAATGTTTTATTTGCAACAATTAGATACTCTTCCAGCTGCTTCTCTACGTAGTAGCCCCTCCGACTTCGACGTATGTCGTAGCGTGGTACCAACTTGCCGCCGGGCGATGTGGCCGAGCGGTTCTAGGCGCTACAGTCTGGAACCGCGCGACCGCTACGGTCGCAGGTTCGAATCCTGCCTCGAGCATGGATGTGTGTGATGTCGTTAGGTTAGTTAGGTTTAAGTAGATCTAAATTCTAGGGGACTGATGACCTCAGAAGTTAAGTCACATAGTGCTCAGAGCCATTTGAACCAACTTACCAATACTCTCGTCATAAATGGACTTTGTTTTTCACCAGTTCCCTTCACTGGACTGCAATTCGTTGTCTGTACCAAAATGCTGTCCTCATAGCCAGCGGTACATGTGGACAAAGAGGTGAAAATCAGAGGGACCGAAGTCTCGACTGTATGGTGGGCGATTAAACAATTCCCCGTCGGAAACGCTGCTGGAGCGCTGTTGTTGCACATGCAGTGTGCGGCCGAGCATTGTAATGGAGAAGGAAACGCATGACAGTTACGAGGAGTTACTAAAAAAACCGGAATTATTCGTTAAAAGCTGTATATTTTCGAATTGTTTACGAAACAACCTTATCCCCCTCAAAATACCTTCCATTAAAACTAACACATTTGTCCCACGGGTGCTTCCACTGTTCGACACATTTTTTTGTAGTCATCTTTAAAAATAGCTGACAGCTCCTCCCTCGCTTTTTTCCTTGACTTCTGCAATGTTGTCAAATTAGTGTCCTTTCATGCCCCTTTCGATGCGTGTAAATAAGAAAAAGTTGCACTGAGTCAGGCTAGGCGAGTAAGGTGCTTGGGGCAGTGGAACCATGCCAATTTTTGCCAAAAACTAACAGAGATGGCTGTGTGTACAGATGAGTTGTCGTGGTAGAACAACCAGTCTCCTGTCTGCCACATATCCAAGATAATCCACTAATCTCTGACAGTTGATCAATTGCCTATCGACGGTCTGTGAGCACAATCTCTCGAATTTTTCCAATATTTTCGTCTATTCGGGCAGTTGGTGGCCTCCAGAACGAGGTTTGTCATCAATGGACATATCGCCATTTTTAAATCGGGCAAACGTCTTGAGTTTTTCTTATAGCTTCATCTTGATAAGCTGTTTTCAACATTAAAACAGTTTCATCAAATTTTTACCGATTAGAAAACAAAATTTCACAACTGCGCGTTGTTCACTTAAACTTGTCATCATAAAAAAACGAAGCAAGAATAAAACAGGGCTAGAGAAAACAATCATAACAAATGAACAAGACAAGAGCCAGGTCGCCAACACTGGCGGCACTGAACTGGCAGTGAGTTGCGCTGTACATTCCTGAGGCAGAAATGCGTACTACACAAGCTCCGCCCACGGTATTGTTATTCCGTTCTTTTTTTTCCGCTGCTTGAAATCAGGCGGAACCCCTCAGCAGGCACTTCACAATTAGCTGGAGACTATCATGCTAACCATCTCAGCGCGCTCACTGCCCGCTCACAATTGAAAAGTGCGACGTGACACGATCGACGGTCTTACTAGAGATATTGTGCGACACATCTGCGTTCATCGGATTTTCACTATGGTTTTAATGTCGCGATCGATCGGAGCTTAAAAAAATACCTCACGTTATTTACAAGTTCAAAAAAAAAAAATGGTTCAAATGGCTCTGAGCACTATGGGACTTAACATGTATGGTCATCAGTTCCCTAGAACTTAGAACTACTTAAACTTAGCTAACCTAAGGACAGCACACAAAACCCAGTCATCACGAGACAGAGAAAAACCCTGACCCCGCCAGGAATCGAACCCGGGAACCCGGGCGTGAGAAGCGAGAACGCTACCGCACGACCACGAGCTGCGGACTACAAGTTCAATACTATTGGTATGCAGTAATCAGAAAGAAAATAGAAATGCCCAGTTCTGTGGCGAAAGACTTCACAGTTCTTCTATTACGATAATACACCTGCTCATTCTTCATTGCTTGCCATAAACAATACTAAAATCATGCCCCATCCTCCATATTCGCCAGATATGGTGCCATGTGACTTTTCTGTTCCTAAAAATAAAGAAAATTTTAAATGTTCGTTGTTTTGATAGCATAGATGAGATTAAAAATGCATCCCTGGAGAGCTAAAAACTATTGCAAAGGCCGAGTTCCAGAACTGTTTCTGGGATTGGAAGGAGCTCAAGCTTAAGTGTATGACATGAAACGGGACTATTTTGAAGGGCCTGCAGGTGTGGCCGAGAGGTTCTAGGCGCTATAGTCTGGAACAGCGCGACCGCTACGGTCGCAGGTTCGAATCCTGCCCCGGGCATGGGTGTGTGTGATGTCCTTAGGTTAGTTCGGTTTAAGTAGTTCTAAGTTCTAGGGGACTGATGACCTCAGAAGTTAAGTCCCATAGTTCTCAGGGCCATTTGAACCATTTATTTTGAAGGCTGTAACATTGATCTGGCGAATATGTAAAATTATTTCCAAAAAACAAACAATATCGTTAATTTTGTAGCACACCTCATATGCAGGGTGTAGATGAACATCAACAAAAATGAAACAAGGGTAAAGGAATGTGGTCGTATTATATCGGGCTATGCTAGGGTAAATGAAAGTAGTAGATTAACTGTGTTATTTGCGTAGCAAAATAATGAAGATGGCTTAGGCACAGAGGAAATAATCTGCGGTCTGGCAATAGTGACAATGGAATTTCTGAAAAAGATAATCTTTTAATATCGAACATAAATTTAAATGATTAATTTCTCATGCTCAGGGTCACAGTCATACAGACTTTTTTAAAGGACGTCATATTCACCATTGACTGTAGAAATTCTTTATTTCAAAATTGCAATTTCGGCCTTTGGCTCATTTTCTATCTGTTTTTTGACGATGACGCGTATTGACATTTATACATGCCGGAGGACTGTAAAGTCTGAAATGGGCTGAAGCGAAACCTTTTGCAGTACCGGTTGAAAATGGCCCAAAGGCCGAAATTTTATTTATGAAATAACTAATTTCTACAGTCAACGGCGAGTATTCACTCCTTTAAAAATAAATTTAAATATTTGGAAGGCGTCTGTCTGGAGTGTAGCGTTGTATGGAAAAGAAACGTGGACGATAAACCGTTCACACTACAAGAGAACAGAAGCTATTGAAATACGTCGCAGTACATCATCAGCTGATGAAATCATGGAAAAAGTGAAAGAAATGGTCATGAACGATCGCTGGATCACAGTCAGAGAAGTCGCTCATTATGTTAACATATTGACCGGCTCATGCCATGAATATTTTCGGAGTTTTGGGCACGAAACGTGTTAAGGGAAAATTTGCTCAAAAATTGTTTAATTCCAAGTAAGAACAGCGACGAATGCAAGTTGTCCAATGGTCGCTACATGAATTCAACAACGATGCAAAACTACCGAAACGTCTTATAACAGGTGATGAAACATGGGTTTAGAGATATGAACGTTGAATCTCAGGCTCAATTTTTTCTATCCTGCTGTGTATTTACCTAGCTGGATGTGCGAAACCGCTTAAAAATCACGTCCAGGATGGCGAACTCACCAGCCCTTGCCATCAGTTCATGAGGCGGAGTGAAACCGGGTGAGGCTCACCGCCACATATTCTGGAAGTAACGCGTCAATGCACTCGGCTATCTGGGTTAGTGTTCTGTGAATGAAACTGGTAGTGGAAAATAAAGCGGTTTTTAACAGCAGCTGAGGCAGTGTTAATGTATACCTTAAACGCTCGAAGCTGTTGCCTACTAAAATTTTAGAATCGCTTTCCAAATGCACAGTTTTGTGTTGCAGGGACAGAAGAAGCCACCCTACCTGCAACGTCGGCACCCAGTCACAGCGGACGTCGCTTCTGCGGTACGCCCTACAGAACACGTTGCGCCGACGTGTGCGCCACGATTTCGGTGCCGACTACTCACCAGAAATTTTGCTGATGCTGTGGCGCCTGTCTGGGGACGACGACGACGACGACGACGACGAAGAACACTTCGACGAGTTCGTGCAGAGGCTGCGCACTGACAGGGCAGCGCTCCTCGCCGCTCTCTGATTGGTACCGGTGGAGCGTCCCATGTTACCTGATGGTCCGCCTGTTATACCTAGTGGTCATAATGCTATCGTCGGCGTTTTATGCGCCCCCTGACACGAGTGACGTCACAGCAGCTAGGCTGATTTTAGAAATAATGAAATATTTTAAAAAGAGACATTAAAAATCTCTTGATTGTCTGCTTAAACGTCATGTTTTATTTCGACCTGACAACATTTACTCTGCCAATGATCTTTTTGACGGTACAGCTCATGGTCTGGTGCAGGAGTCATCGCTGGCTAAAGGTTATCAGGTTATCAGCTTCTACATGCTGCCGGTGAGTCAAGAAGGGACAGATAACTATGAGGGAACTGACATTTAGATCGATGGAGTTTTATGTGCAAGGTTGTGTGCTCTGCAGAGGTGGCTGTAGGAGTTTTGCAATAGGACATGGGTACAGGGCTGATATGGAATGGAACGCGGGGAATGAGAGTCACAATTCTGAGAGATAATGGAGAAACGTTAAAATGTAGAAGCAGCTGAGAGAGAGTGTGACGGTCCTGAGAATAGGTTGTTTTTTCATGAAAATGCGGAACTGAAGGAGCAGCACTGGTACAATATTGCGTTCTTGAAAAATTTCCATGTAGCTATTTACTCGAAAAACACAGTTGACGCATGACGCCTAATATGATGTGCTACAGGATCCACCGTTGCCATTATTCAGTATTAATGTCCAGAGGCTTATTCCCAATGATTGAGGATGAACTTTAGTTTGTAGTTACATAAGACATTAAACACAATTAATTTTTTAAAGTATCTGAGCACATATGAGGGCATGCTGAGAAGCAACACCTCCAAATTTTTTAGGTAATAGCTCTTAAACATTTTAAAATAAAACCGACGTGATTAAAATTTTACTTCTTTATTCTAAGCACTCCGTCTTCAGGTCACGAGTCGCCTACCGGGACCATCCGACGGCCGCGTCATCCTCAGCGGAGGATGTGGATAGGAGGGGTGTAGGGTCAGCACACCGCTCTCCCGGTCGTTATGATGGTATTCTTGACCTAAGCCGCTACTATTCGGTCGAGTAGCTCCTCAGTTGGCATCACGAGGCTGAGTGCACCCCGAAAAATGGCAACAGCGCATGGCGGCTGGATGGTCACCCATCCAAGTGCTGACCATGCCCAACAGTGCTTAACTTCGGTGATCTTACGGGAACCGGTGTATCCACTGAGGCAAGGCCATTGCCACTTCGTTATTCTACGTGCCTAGATATTTGCAGCCCCCTGCCACTAGAGGGCTCCGAAATGAAGTGCGTAATATGGCGGTGTGTGAAGTAACTATATCAGTGTGTGAGAAACAGTATGGCGTAATCGAGTTTCTTATTCTAAGAGTTAGCCGACATATGGAGCAATCACTCCTTCAGCATGACAGTGCAAGACCACATGAGCCCTACGACATATGTAACAATTCGACGCCTTGGGTTCACTGTCGTGGATCATCTTCCATAGGGTTCCGACTTGGCCCCATATGTTTTCATCTGATTCCAAACCATAAAGATCGCCTACGAGGGCTCCACTTGATAGTGATAAAGCGGTGCCAGCAGAGGTGAGGTTTTGGCCCTGTTAACAAAGTCAAACACTCTACAGTCATGGTAGTAGCATTCTGGTCGCTCGCTGGGAGAAATGTGTTCGTCTCCAGCGTTTAACTACATTGAGAAGTAGTTATGTAAACACGAAGAATGAAGATGTAGAATGTTAAAAGTGTTTGTTTAAATACAAAAAAACTTAAAGAGATTTCATATAAAACATTCGGAGGCATTACTTTTCAGCAAGCTCTCGTATTTGTGAAAGCTTTATCAAATATTACACAGTCTGAAATGGTGTAAGTACATAATACCTCTATTCAGGTGTGAGAAATGCATGGCGCTCTCTCCTTGAACGGTTTTGGCAAGCTTATATTTCACCATAATAGAGTTATGAGACCAGTAGCACTAAATACATGCCACGATGATGTATCTCTGCTCTTAAAGAGAATCCATCTTTGCTACTAGTTTCTCTGTTCACTCCAGTGAGATTTAACCAGTATAAACGCAACAGTGTAACTATTGCATGAATTCTGCTGCTAAATGGGCAGCATATGATTTTCGTAGACATTACTTGGAAATAATTGGGAGCACTTGTGCTGCACACCGATAACCTGTAGAAATCTCGCTAGGCTTGTTACTGCCACTATGTCTATCTGTAAGACCTATCCAAAAATTAGTAAGATAGCATTTCGGAACGGGGAGAATTCTCATTAGATACTGTTTTAACTTTGATTTGACCACGTTCCTACGTCGTTATCTACCCATTTGGAGATCAAAACAGCTAAACCGAAAATTTGGAGTCAACGATTAGTGCTTTACCACAGTACAGGTATTATGACTAAATCAAAACTAATCCCAAAAAATGGTTCAAATGGCTCTGAGCACTATGGGACTCAACATCTGAGGTCATCAGTCCCCTAGACTTAGAACTACTTAAACCTAAGGACATCACACACATCCATGCCCTAGGCAGGATTCGAACCTGCCACCGTAGCAGCAGCGCGGTTCCGGACTAGAGCACCTAGAACCGCTCTGCCACCGCGGCCGGCAAAACCAATCCCAGTAGGAATGTTTCTACACTGTTGAATATCGCAGGGATGTGTTTGATAGACGTAAAAACCATAATATCTATATGTTTCAAATTAGGACTCATAGTACTGACACGTTCTCACACAACCAATATCTGTTAAAAAGTCAAGAGGTCTCATTTACACAAAAATATCTATTAGAAAAGCTTATTGTATGATGTTCCACGACTTAAAAAACGCAATTTGTACAAAATTTGCTAAAATATTTAACATTAAATCATTAATACGGAGTGAAACAATTTTAATGAAGAACCATTAGAAGAGTGAGACAATGCACAAGACTGTTTTCCAGCTTTAAATTCAATTATGTGCATACACAAAGTGAGTTTAAAATCTAAGTTACGCATAATTCTGGCGACCTAAGTAACTTTTATTGAATTCTGCACCAGTGGCAGCTCGATAGTATACATTCAGGGTGTTCACAAATTTTTAAATTCACCCAAATATGAGAGTGTGAAATTAATGGAATCTGCTGTATGACAGTTATGCTTATCAAAATATTTATACAACTTCAGCTGCTGTCAATAATAATAATAATAATAATAATAATAATAACAGTAATAATAATAATAATAGTAATAACAGTAATAATAATAATAACATCGTGGAGGCCCGCGGAGGCCCCGTGGAGGCCCGGAAAAAGAATAGGCCTCCGGTATGTTCTGCCAGTCATAAAAGGCGACGAAAAGAACAAACCACAAATAGGGCTAACCCCCCTTTTAGTGTGATTAGTTGGTTCAGGACAGAACTAATGAAGCCTCGGACAAGCGCTGTCATGGCTTGAACCCTATGCTCGTCCACGATGGTAACGACACTGCTAGCCACACAGAAAATGATTTAAATCCAAATAGAGGTGTTTTGCAGGATATGCTTCCTGCAACCACTCTAGAAGGAAAACAAAGACAGATGATGAGATGGTCAGATGAAGTTAACTGAGACCTCATGTTCTGTTATTACCAAGCAACAAACTTAGGAACCAACACAACTGGATACAGATCACAAGTATACACAACATTTATTACCAGATGCCCAGAATTAAAATTTTTAACAGAACAACGACTAGCTGATCAGATCTGTGTAATAATCAAAAATATAAGGATACCTCAGTCAGAATTAGAAAACATTAAACAACAAGTACAACAAATACTGGAACACAATAATGTGCAATCAGAAGAAGAAGAAAATACAGTAATGGACTCAAACATCCCAGAGCAAACAAACAAAGAACAACACGCATCAATTAAACAATCAGAGGAAAACGAAATCTTAAGACAGCCACCAGAACATGCACAAATAGAACACGAAGTGACACACGTTAGATATAGAAGAAAAATTTCAGCTGACATATGTAGAATACAAAGACACAAATACATTAGACCATTCTTGCATAGACCACCAAATAACCCACAAGTCGAAACAACTATCAACACAATCACACACAACAAAATAAATGAAAATACAAAAAATGGTTCAAATGGCTCTGAGCACTATGGGACTCAACTGCTGAGGTCATCAGTCCCCTAGAACTTAGAACTAGTTAAACCTAACTAACCTAAGGGCATCACAAACATCCATGCCCGAGGCAGGACTCGAACCTGCGACCGTAGCGGTCTTGCGGTTCCAGACTGCAGCGCCTTTAACCGCACGGCCACTTCGGCCGGCATGAAAATACAACTATGGAAGAGTTACATCTACTAGTTTATATAGGAGCACTCACTACACTAAATATACACACTAGGCAGAGATCAGAACCAACCAACACACAGAAGAAACCCACAAAACCAGCATGGCAACACAGGCTACAGATCAGAATAGAAAAACTGAGAAAAGACATCGGACAGCTAACACAATTTATAAGAAATGAAACATCAGACAAAAAAAGAAAAAGGATAGGTAAAATCTCACAACAAGAAGCAATAGAGCAATTAGATGAAAAGAAGCAGAAATTACAAGCATTGGCCAAATGACTTAGAAGGTACAACAAAAGTGAAAATAGAAGGAAACAAAACCAAACATTCAACAGAAACCAAAAGCAATTTTACCAGACAATAGATAACACACACATTAAAATAGACAATCCACCAAACATAACAGGCATGGAACACTTCTGGAGCAACATATGGTCAAACCCGGTACAACATAACAGGCATGCACGGTTGATACAAGCAGAAACAGACACATAAAGATGATACCACAAATGCCTGAAGTCATAATTTAGCAACATGAAGTCACCCGAGCAATTAATTCTACGCACAATTGGAAAGCCCCTGGAAAAGATAAAATAGCAAATTTCTGGCTAAAGAAGTTCACCTCAACACATTCACATCTAACTAAATTATTTAACAGTTACAGTGCAGACCCATACACATTCCCTGATACACTTACACATGGAATAACTTATTTGAAACCTAAAGATCAAGCAGACACAGCGAACCCAGCAAAATATCGCCCCATAACATGCCTATCAACAATATACAAAATATTAACTTCAGTCATTACACAGAAATTAATGACACATACAACACAGAACAAAATTATAATTGAAGAACAAAAAGGCTGCTGCAAAGGAGCACGAGGATGTAAAGAGCAACTGATAATAGATGCCGAGGTGACATATCAAGCTAAAACTAATGAAAGGTCGCTACAATATGCATACATTGATTACCAAAAAGCTTTCGATAGTGTACCCCACTCATGGTTACTACAAATATTGGAAATATACAAAGTAGATCCTAAATTGATACAGTTCCTAAATATAGTAATGAAAAATTGGAAACGACACTTAATATCCAAACAAATTCAAATAATGTCACATCACAGCCAATACAGATTAATCGTGGTATATACCAAGGAGACTCATTAAGTCCTTTCTGGTTCTGCCTTGCTCCGAACCCACTATCCAACATGCTAAATAATACAAATTATGGATACAATATTACTGGAACATATCAACACAAAATCACACATTTGCTATACATGGATGATCTAAAACTACTGGCAGCAACAAATCAACAACTCAACCAATTACTAAAGATAACAGTATTCAGCAATGATATAAATATGGCTTTTGGAACAGACAAATGTAAGAAAAATAGCAAAGTCAAAGCAAAAAACACTAAACAAGAAGATTACATATTGGGTAACCACAGCGACTGCATAGAAGCGATGGAAAAAACAAATGCCTATAAATATCTAGGATACAGACAAAAAATAGGAATAGATAATACAAATATCAAAGAAGAACTAAAAGAAAAATATAGACAAAGACTAACAAAAATACTGAAAACAGAATTGACAGCAAGAAACAAGACAAAAGCTATAAATACTTATGCTATACGAATATTGACCTACTCATTTGGAGTAGTTAAATGGAGTAACACAGATCTAGAAGCACTCAATACACTTACACGATCACAATGCCACAAATATAGAATACATCACATACATTGAGCAACAGAAAGATTCACATGAAGCAGAAAGGAAAGAGGAAGGGGATTTATCGACATAAAAAACCTACATTATGGACAGGTAGACAATTTAAGAAAGTTCTTTATAGAACGAGCGAAAACTAACAAAATACACAAAGCAATCACTCATATAAATACATCGACTACACCATTGCAATTTCATAACCACTTCTACAACCCTTTAGATCCCATAACATCAACAGATACGAAGAAAGTAAATTGGAAAAAGAAAACACTACATGGCAAGCACCCGTATCATCTAACACAGCCACACATTGATCAAGACGCATCCAACACATGGCTAAGGAAAGACAATATATACAGTGAGACGAAAGGATTAATGATTGCAATACAGGATCAAACAATAAACGCCAGATATTACAGCAAGCATATTATTAAAGATCCCAATTCCACAACAGATAAATGCAGACTTTGCAAACAACAAACAGAAACAGTAGACCACATCACAAGCGGATGTACAATACTAGCAAATACAGAATACCCCAAAAGACATAACAATGTAGCAAAAATAATACGTCAACAACTTGCCATACAACATAAACTAATAAAACAACTCGTTCCCACATACGAGTACGCACCAAAAAATGTACTGGAGGATGATGAATACAAATAATACTGGAACAGAACCATTATAACAGATAGAACAACACAACATAACAAACCAGACATCATATTCACCAATAAAAAGAAGAAATTAACACAACTAATCGAAATATCCATACCAAATACAACAAATATACAGAAGAAAACAGGAGAAAAAAATTGAAAAATACATCCAACTGGCTGAGGAAGTCAAGGACATGTGGCATCAGGATAAAGTTGACATTATTCCAATTATACTATCAAATACAGGAGTCATACCACACAATATCCACCAGTACATCAACGCAATACAGCTACATCCAAACGTATATATACCACTACGGAAATCTGTAATTATTGATACATGTTCAATTACCCAAAAGTTCCTAAATGCAATGTAACATATACCGTACAGCTAAAAGGAAGTCACGCTTGATCAAGGTCCACGTCACTTTCCATTTTTAACCAGACATAACGTGTGAGAAAGGAAAGAAATAATAATAATCATTATTATTATTATTATAACATGCATAACTAGTCTGAAAAAGGAAGAATATTTCTTGTTATATAAACGTAGGCTTCTGCAGCCATTGTCACAGTCAATAAAATTTTCCTAGATTTGTGACCACATTGTCAATATATATATGTTTGTGTTTACACGCTGAAGAAGGTCACTTGCAACAGAGACCAAAACACCGGTAGTTTTACATATATTGACCATGCGGTCACAAACCCAGGCAAATTTTATTGAATATTTTTGTTGTTTTGTACATAATTAAGCACAGTTTATGGCAGAACTTAAATAATGTTTAAGATTTCACTACTATCAGTTTCACTTTTTTGTGTAAGAGGAAGTTTTCGTGCTTTTTTTTGTCAGGCAAATGTATAAGATCCCTAATACATGTATTAGTTAAGAGTTAACATAAGACATACTTACGTTGCACTCACACAACAACTTATGGTCATTATACACATCTTTGTTAAATGTTCACTTGTAGTAACGGTTATCTGATTTTTTCACTTTCTCAGACAACGGATCTGGTCTGGGTGGCACAAATTCCTTTGCAGTTAACTTTTTCTGGTAATTTTATTTTCTGCATGCACTTGAAAACAGATTCAAAAGAGTTCACATTGACACTGCACAGAAAAGCCGAGTCCTGCAGAGTATACAACCAACTTCAAGCACAAGTGATTAAAGCCAAATAGTACTATCTACCAACAAGGTCACTTGACTAGAATACAAATGAGGTGCTGAGAACCCTAAAGGCCAAAAGCATACCGTTTTCGACCCCATGTTTAAGTGAATATCAGAGAGGCTAGTCAGACAGCTTTTCATGAAAGTTCATATGTACATACAATGTGGGCTACAGTACAAATAAACCGAACCCTCCATAACACAACAAATGCCAGAAGCATGAATAAATGCCGCAGTCTCACAATCGACGACGATGTGCTTCAAGCTTAGTTTACACGACGTAATTGGGTTGCGCCACTTGTTGCGTGAAATGAGTTACACGCAAATAGCTCCATATTTGACTGTAGACACAGCGAAACCAGTATATACTTCAGTTTCGTCGTTTTTTGGGTTCCTGATCATGTCTGAAACGAAAGTTTTGGCAGCTGCACGTCGCACGAGTTGTAATGGAGTCAAATCGAGTTGTGTGGAATCGCTGCATAAGAAAAAAAAGGAAACGTGTTTCGATTCGTGACTGAATGAAGAATAGACGTCAGCTTAGTTGCTCAGCATCTTTGCTGAAATAATTTATGGTGGAAAACACAAGATGTTCTTTTACGTATCTTAGAATGTCACCAGAACTGTTAACGTTTATCCTAAATAAAGTTAATTATGGGATAAGTAATAAAGATATTGTAACGCATGAAGCACTGTCGTCAGGACCGAAATTACATATCACATTACATGCACTACAATCGAGAACAATCGGCATGCTATAAGATGCAGTTTTAGTTGATGACCCTTTTTCATTAACACTAATAATTATTAACAGTAATAAATATTAGCATTAACAGCAGTAATTATTCGAAGCATGTCGCATTAAGAAGAGGATGGTTTGCAAACTACTCTCTTGTAGATAGATCTGTACAGTGGCAATATTTCAAAATTCAAACATTTGTGAATGGGGAGCTCTGCTGCAACGTTTTAAATAGATCAATATCGAATAAAGAATGTAGCTTCTTGATTTGCATAGCCTTCCCTCCTGTCAACAATATTCCTTAAAAGAAAGAGTGGGCCACCTCGAACGATGGGTTCAAAAATGGCTCTGAGCACTATGAGACTCAACTTCTGAGGTCATTAGTCCCCTAGAGCTTAGAACTAGTTAAACCTAACTAACCTAAGGACATCACACACATCCATGCCCGAGGCAGGATTCGAACCTGCGACCGTAGCGGTCTCGCGGTTCCAGACTGAAGTGACTAGAACCGCTCGGCCACTCCGGCCGGCTTCGAACGATGGGACTTAAGTCTTGTAGCAAGAGCATTCCTACGACTAGAATTACATTTGCTTATATTTTTCTTAATTCATTTGTATATGTGCTCCTAATTCAATAAATTTTGCCCTGCAGCTCAAATATTGTCAAGCTATCTACGTTCTGATCGCACATGAAGGTCTCATGGGCAGCAATATGTTGCTTATTTTTGAAACCAGCATCACTGAAATCACACAAACACCTATGCAAAGCATAGATATCCAAAAAGTGAACATTATTCTCCGTTCCCCACTTCATATTTCAGTTCGTCTACACTCTACAAACACACATAACCTCAAAACTCATGCAACTAGTGTCGCCAAATTTGGAACACGACGAAACTTTTTAGTTTCACCGACGAGCAGTGCAAACGCGCGGCGCACATGCGCTGTGGCCGGTAGCGCAGTTACCTTCAATCTACTGTCGTCGTGTAAACGAGGATTTATGGTTCTCAGCGTCTCAAATGGATTACTGTATTATAAAATCTAAACTTAATATACTGTATCTCATTCGGAATACCACAAAATAGGTTTTTCCGTCAGTACACCTGTAACATTTGCTGACAGCCGACCTAATTTTACTGTATAGTGAGTGAACTGGCATATCTGAGGAATGTGCTACCGTCTAGCGGGATTTATGCAGAGCAAACAGGGATAAAAGTCTGCTGCAATGTGCTACCAGCTAGTGGCACTGACGTAAACTTGCATTTGAGTGGTTCACTCTGTGAAACGTGCACATTGTTTGTCAAATTCGTATGTATTTGGCCTGAAAGGATATTCGTCGCGTCAGTTGTGCATGTGCAAGAGCTCCTTAAAACATGCACAACAGAAGAGTCTAGAGGAGTAATGTAGCAAAGCGTGCTAGATTTAGTGCTGTGTATTTAAGATTACTGCATCTACATTATGTTTAACAGCATTAAGAGAAAAAGAACCAATAACTCTGCAAGGTGTGAAAAGTTAAGTTCCAGCGCTCCCACACCCTTTCCCAAATCGTCCTCGCCGCCCGATCCATCTTCCATCTTACCACCTATGCCACCCACTCCCACAACTAGGCCCACTTCACCTTCAGCCCCCTCACCACCCTCGTCTAACTCTCCCCTCCCATGGTACAACAACCCCACCGTATCCCGTACCACAATGTTCACTCCCTGCCCACCCACAAACTCCTCTTCCTCCACACCCTCCATCAGCACCACATGGATGCCTTCGTCCTTTATGAAACCTTCCTTCAACCCCATATCTCCATCTCCACAGCTCCTTACACCCTTCACTGCACCAATAACCCGTACCCTCTGGCGCGTGGCGGAGTTGCTATAGGACCTCCCTGTCTGGCTCCAACCTCTCCTTAACAATCCTGCCAAGTATCTCACCCTCAGCCTCTTCTTCCCCACCCTTACCATTACCTGTGCCACCATTTATGTCCACCCTCGCACCCCCATCCCGTACGATTTCCTGGCCCACATTGACAGCACCTTCTCCACGTACATGATTGCTGCCTCAATATCCACAGCTGAGACCCTGCCGACCTCCAGTGGTGGCATCGGTTTGTCACCACCCTCCAGGGAGACCTGGTTCCCCTCCCCCAGCACACCCAACCCAAATCCAACACCACTCCCGATGTGGTCCTTGCCTCTCCCAACCTCCTTGGGCGCATCACCGCAGATGTCCTTGACTTCATTGGCAGTGACCATGCTCCTGTTCTCACTATCTCTAGTGGTCGCCATCTCTGCCCAACTCCTCGCCCCGACATCCCTCCTAAACTTGTCCATGATTAGTCCCGTGCCAACTGGGATGCCTACCGGGACTCCATTCACACCCAGGTTGAAGGCCATTACCTTACCCTCCAATCTCCTGATGACATCTCTCGCACTGTTGCCTTCCTGCACCAGACCTTGTCTGACACCATCGCCACCCATATCCCCACCAAAGCCATCCACCCTCACCGCCCCACCCTGCCTCCACAGGCCATCCTTCTCCTTCGAGAGTCCCGCCGCCTATACCGCTCTTTTCTCCGCACTTGTGACTGGGACACACTTACCCGCCACTGGCAATTACAACGACACATCCGCAACCTGCTTATTGTGAAGAAATGCCGCGCCTGGCGCCAGACATGTACACAACTCAACAGCACGCTCCCAATAAACTCTTCCAAGTATTGGTCTGCTTTCCGCCGCCTTACTGGGAACCGCCCCACCCCCAAGTACCCTCTCCTCCTTGATGACCGTCACTTTCCTGACGACCTCAGTAAGGCCAACCACTTTGCCTCTCACCTCTCTGAGGTTTTTTCCATACCAGATTATCCCCAATTTGATTATTCCCTCTTCCCTGACATCATGGACTGTACGAATACCTCTGTTCCTCCCCTTGCTCCTAGCTTCCAGTATATGGGCCACACACCACCACCTGAACTCAACACTCCCATCACTACACAGGACATCAGCCTCACACTCCACACTAAACACAACACTGCTCCTGGCCACGACCGCATTACCTACCGCCACCTCAAACACTGCCCTCCCTCCTTCCTTTCAGTCCGAGCCACCCTCTACAATGTCATCCTTGCCACTAGCTTCTAACTCGACCTGTGGAAAACCTCCCGTATCCTGATGTTCTCCAAACCCAACAAGCCTCCATCTCATGTCTCTTCCAATCGTCGTATCTGTCTCACATCAGTGTTCAGCAAGGTGTTGGAATCCATCCTTAACTGACGCATCCATCATCACCTCCACCAAAACCACCTCCTCCCCGACACCCAATGTGGCTTTCGACCTTCCTTCTCTGCCAATGACCAACTCCACTGCCTCACTCATCTCCTCTCCCTCCAGCTTAACTCCCATCGCCACACCATTTTTGTCTCCCTCGACCTCGAGAAGGCCTACGACCGTGTCTGGCATTCCAGTTTTCTGTTTAAACTACAAACCTACGCCCTTCCTGTCAACTACTTCCATCTGATGGCCTCCTTCCTCTCCTGCCGTCCCTCCTATTTTACCCTCCATAATGCCAATTCCCACACCTTCTACCCCTCTCCAAGGTGTGTCCCAGGGCTCTGTCCTCTCCCCTCTCCTCTACCTCCTGTGCACAGTAGATATGCACCCCCCTCCTCCAGTACACCTCTTGCAATATGCCCATGACACTGCATTCCTCGCCCTCACTCCTACCCCTTCTCCAGAATCACCTTGACCTTTTTGCCGCATGGTGTAACCAGTGGCTTCTGAAAATCAATCCTTCCAAGACCCAGGCAATCATTGTAGGTTATACCACTCGCTCTTTCCGGGTCCTGGATTTCTCTCTTACTGTCTGAGCCCGTCCTGTCCGCCTCACCCCCACCCTCACCTACCTTGGCCTCACCATTGACCGTTACCTCACCTGGATCCCTCATCTCCGCTCCATCCAATCCAAAGCCCACAACCGCATCCGACTCCTCAAACTCCTCTCTGGCCGGACATGGCCATCCTCCACACCTACAAATCCTTAATCCATCACATCCTCTGTTATGCCAGTCCCACCTGGGTATCTGCTCCCCCCCCCCAAGTTCTATAAGTCCCTCCAGATCCTTGAGCGTCATGCACTCCGCGTCGCCTTCTGTATACGCCTCCCGTCCCCCATGCGGATCCTCTATGACCTCATTCCTTTCCCCCCATCCGCTCCTATTCCTCGAACATATCCGCATGCTCTACACCTCCCGCTGCCTTGATCCCCCTCACCCCCTGGTTGCTCCTCTCCTCTCCTGTCCGTGCCCCTTGCCACGCCTCCACTGTTGTGTCCCCCCCTACCCTCCATCTCTACACTCTTCATCTCCTTTCCCAAGGTGGCTTCCATCAACTCCCCGTCCCACATGATGCCCTCTCTCCCTCCATTTATCGCTCCTAGCAGCTCTGATCCTTACCCCCCTCCTTTCCCTGGGCTCCCTCTTCCCCCCTTCCATCCTGTGTTTCTCCCTGCCTAACCTCTCCCTACCTCCCTTCTCCCCCCCTGAGTCCTTCTGTATTCCCATCCTCAGCCTTCCCCACTCCCTGTTGCGTCTGCCCAGTACCCCCCACCCGTCTTAAGGGTCCTCATCCTCCATCGGCTCCTTTCCCCCCCCCCCTTTCGCTTTTTCCTCACCTTACCCCCTTTTTTATTTTCCCATCATCTGCCCAGTTTCCCCCCACCTGCTTTGGGCTGTGGTATGTCATATTCAAGTGCAGTGTTCCAGTGAATGTTCAGTGTTGTTTCGTCTTTCCAAGTGTTGCAAACAGAAACCATGCTGTCGCTGGGTGGGAATTTTATGTGTCTTGCGAACAGAAAGCAGACTGTCGCCATGTTTTTTAATTGTCTGTCTATTATTTTACCTGTCCACTTCATATCTATTTTATTAGCCTCATCATCCCTTTGTACTATGTTTTAAGTTCCACGATTTTTTCGCCATGTTACTATTTAACTCTCCAATTTTATCGCCTTGTTTTACTATTTATTCTCTTCATCTTTTTAAAACAAAGTCTGTAGGCTGAAGAGCGGCATACTAAGCTGCTGCCAGCCCGCCCCCTTTGGGGGGGAATCGAAATTCAATAAAGAAAAAAAAAGTTAAGGTGTTCATGTGCTCTCGTGCTCTCACACAACAACCGCCACTGCTCTGCACTACACTTCAAAGTGACTCATATCTATGACACTATTTTTCGCCATAGTCACCAAATTTCTGTTCCTAGATGGTAGATATCCCCTTCTTGGTCACGAAGCCATTTAAAAATCGCCATGTGAATGTCCTCATCATTGGAAAATCTCAGGTTGCCGAAAATATGGAAAGCACATGGTGCAAGATACAGACCTCCCCATCAGTCTCACCCACGTCTTCGCGGCCTTGTTCAAGTTGTTGGCAGCATTTCGCTACAGCTGAACGTGCTGTTGTATTTAGTCAATATACCACCACAATTTCACTCCGAAATTGTGCGAAATTAAGACGTTTTGTACTCAAGAATCATACTCTGTCATAGACTTCAACTTTGGAATGCGTTTCCAGTTGCTGCACAGTTTCATTCACATACACTATGTGATCAAAAGTATCCGTGCACATGGCTGAAAATGACTTACAAGTTCGTGGCGCCCTCCATCGGTAATGCTGGAATTCAGTATGGTGTTTGCCCATCCTTAGCCTTGATGACAGCTTCCACTCCCGCTGCCATACGGTCAGTTAGGTGCTGGAAAGTTTCTTAGGGAAAGGCAGCCCATTCTTCACAGAGTGCTGCACTGAGGAGAGTAATCGATGTCGGGTAGTGAGGCTTGGCACGAAGTCAGTGTTCCAAAACATCGCAAAGCTGTTCTACAGGATTCAGATCAGGACTCTGTGCAGTCGAGTCCATTACAGGGATGTTATTGTCGTGTAACCACTTCAACACAGGCCGTACATTATGAACAGATGCTCGATCGTGTTGAAAGATGCAATCGCCATCCGCGAATTGCTCTTAAACAGTTGGAACCAAGGAGGTGCTTAAAACATCATCGTAGGCCTGCGCTGTGATAGTGCCACGCAAAACAACAAGGGGTGCAAGCCCCCTCAATGAAAAACATGACCACACCATAACATCATCGCCTCCGAATTATACTGTTGGCACTACACACGCTGGCAGATGACGTTCACCGGCCATCTGCCATACCCACACCCTGACATTGGATCGCCATATTGTGTACCGTGATTCGTCATTCCAGACAACGTTTTTCCACTGTTCAGTCGTCCAATGTTTACGCTCCTTATACCAAGTGAGGCGTTGATTGGCATTTACTGGCGTCATGTTTGACTTACGAGCAGCCGCTCGACCATGAAATCCAAATTTTCTCACCTCCTGCCTAAGTGTCATAGTACTTGCAATGGATTGTGATGCAGTTTGGAATTCCTGTGTGATAGTCTGGGAAGCTGTCTGCCTATTACACATTACAACCCTCTTCAACTGTCTGTGGTCTCTGTCAGTCAACAGACGAGGTTGGCCTGTGCGTTGTTGTGCTGTACGTGTCCCTTCACGTTTCCACTTCACTATCACATCGGAAACAGTGGACCCACGGGTGTTTAGGAGTGTGGAAATCTCGCGTACAGACTTATGATACAAGAGACAGCAAATCACCTGACCACGTTCGAAGTCCGTGAGTTCTGCGGAGCGCCCCATTCTGCTCTCTCACGATGTCTAATAACTACTGAGGTCGCTGATATGCAGTACCTGGCAGTAGGTGGCAGCACAATGCACCTAATATGAAAAACGTGTGTTTTTTGGGGTATCTGGGTACTTTTGATCACATAGTGTACTGTGGTCCACCTGTTATCCGTAGCGCAGCAGAACTGTGGCTGCAGGAAACCCACACCATCTACTCTCTTGTACATATATACCACTCTTTGTGCATAAGGGTTTTAGTGTGGGATGGCAGATGCAACTTACTTTCTGGAGTCCCTACGTAACTACTACATAATCGGGATTATTGTTCATAGCGTATAGTGGTTATGCATTTACGAGACACTTGGCTATGATGATGTATTTTTTAAGAATTGCGTTTAATCTGATCTATGAAACAAACCTGAATAACAACTGAAAACAGCAAAACCAGTCCTATTCTTTATTACAAATTACGATATGAGATATATATATGTTAGTATCTGTACTACATTCATCAATAATATGGTTTAATATTTTGGCACTCACTGACACTTTCTTGTACATGGCTTCTTATTAGCAGTCAAAATGTTTACCTACTTTAGCGTAGCATGGTTGGTGTAAGTTGTAATATTCGATCCACCATGAGCTCTAGCAAAAGGCGATACTGGATAATTGAATGTCTGGGCAGTGGCTCTGCTAGTAGTGGGGTCGTGAAAGAAAGCGATAATAATTGTGCTGGGGATTGCAGTGAAATACATGTGCAGACAATCTCTCATTTATTACATGCTGAGGCTATAACAGTCATTCCCTTTGCATCATGTTCTTGGTGTATCGTACTATTACATCATGGTTTCTAAATACACCCTAAGGTGACCCCTTTCCAGGCAGGACGTTCTGTGACACTTTATTAGTCACACTGACAGAAAACAGAGTGAAATTTGTGGGATCCTGCCCACTAACACTAATCTCTTATAGGGTGCCTAGGAAGTTGTTTTCTCGGCTATCTAGACTACATACAAACAAATCGTATTAAGAGATTTTTTTTCCTTTATTGGATTTCGATGCCCCCCGAAGGGGGCGGGCTGGCAGCAGCTTAGTATGCAGCTCTTCAGCCTACAGAATTTTTAAAACATAAGAAGATAAAAAACAATAAAAGCAGGCGATAAAACGGTGACATAAATTGAAAAATGGCGGAAAATTATGGAAAGTTAAACCAAACAAATGGAGGGCGATGATAATACAATACACAGGAAGCAGCCAGGAAAAATAGTAGGCAAACAATTAAAAAACATAGTGACCATCTGGTTTCTGTTTGCAATAGATATAAAAATCACACCCAGCGACAGCATGATTTCTGTTCGCAACACTTTGGAAACGATGCACAACACTGAACACTCACTTAAAACACTGCACTAAAAGTTGGCACAAATAAGACACACCATAGCCAAGGGCAGATGGGGAGAACCTGGACAGATGATGGGAAAGAAAATGGGGAAGGAGAGGAAAGACGAAGTGAGGGGGATGGGGGGAAGGAGCTGACGGAGGACGAGGACTCATAAGAGGGGGGGGCTGGGCAGACGCGAGAGGGAGTGGGGAAAGGTAGTGGAGGGGAATGCAAAAGGACTCGGGGGGGGGGGGGAGAAGGGAGGCAGGGAGTGGGTAGGTGGGAAAAACGGGATGGAAGGGGGGGAAGAGGGAGCCCGGGGAAAGGACAGAGGAAAGGAGGGGGAGGTGAGGATCAGAGTTGATGGGAGGAATAAATGGAGGGAGAGAGGGCATCATCTGGGAGGGGTAGTTGACGGAAGCCACCTTAGGAAAGGAGATGAAGGGTGTAGAGCTGGAGGGTAGGGGGGACACAACAGTGAAGGGACAGCAGAGGGGGGGGGGGGTGTTGGAGAGGAGAGGAGCAACCAGCGGATGAGGGGATCAAGGCGGAGGGAGGTATAAAATATGCAGACATGTTCGAGGAATAGGAGCAGATGGGGGAAACGAATCAAGTCGTAGAGGATCCGCGTGATGTACGGGAGGCGTATACGGAAAATGGTTCAAATGACTCAGAGCACTATGGGACTTAACAGCTGTGGTCATCAGTCCCCTAGAACTTAGAACTACGTAAACTTAACTAACCTAAGGACATCACACACATCGATGCCCGAGGCAGGATTCGAACCTGCGACCGTAGCGGTTACGCGGTTCCAGACTGAAGCATACACGGAAGGCGAGGTGGAGTGCATGGCGCTCGAGGATCTGGTGGGACTTATAGAATTTGGGAGGGGGGGGGGCGGATATCCAGGTGGGACTGGGAAGGGGTTCAACCCCCATGTCCAGCGAGAGAGGAATTTGGGAAGTCGGAGGCGGTTGTGGGCTTTGGATTGGATAGAGCGGAGATGAGGGATATTAAGCGAGTTTATTACAGTAATTTAACTGATGATACCTTGTATTTACAACGAATTGTCGCAATCAGTAGGCGACATGTAAATAATCAATGTCCTTCGCTATATACAGGGCGATTATAATTAAAGTTAAACTTTCAAAACGCTATAGAAATAAAACCATTGGTCAAAATGACGTCAAATTGCAAAGGAATACGGAGAAGGGAGAAAACGCATGGCAGAAGAAACAAATAGTGTGAAAATAGATCAATAGATGGCGCTGTATGTCTGAATACGTAAATGAAAACACCTGTCATGCGTATGACCTACTGGAGTTGGTATAAACACAACGGGGTACACGGCTTTTCCTCCTTTAGCGCCTGCGACGTTCGCCATGACTTTCTCAATGTAGGATCACGCTGTGCTTGTAAAGCTGTATTACAATAATGATGACTATGCACACGTTGGTCTGTGGAAGTTCCGGACACTGAAGAGTTTGCAAAAAGGTGCTGGTCCGATGACTGCCGTGGTTCTGGAGGAAATGATTGGGAAATTCGAAAAGACTGGTTCTTTTGGTTTCAACCGCGTTCCTGTTGACCTGCCAGCAAGAGAGACCTTTGCTTTAGAATTTCTTGCTCGCATGGAAGAGGACAGTGGTTGGCCATGGAAGATTTTGTGGACAGTCGAAGCCCACTTCCACCTGACAGGATACGTCAATACGTCGAGTGTGGGCAACGGAAAATCCATACGGAAATCAACCAGTACCACTTCATCCTGAAAAAATCACTGTGTGGTGCAGGTTTACGACATCATTTATCATAGGGCCATATTTTTTTCCAGAGAGACAAGTGCTTCCGTTCCTGCTACGTGCACCGACACTGGTAAGCGCTATGAGTGTCTTTTGCGCAACCACGTCATTCCAGCTCTCCAACATCGTGGATGTGTGGATGGGGTCATTTTTATGCAAGATGGCACACCTCCGCACATTTGAAATCCAGTGAAGCAGCTGCTGAAGCGCCATTTCGGAAATGCTAAAATTATCAGCTGCCGTTTCCCGGCTGCCTGACCGTCCCGATTACCTGACCTTAATCCATGTGACTTCTGGCTGTGGAGCTATCTGAAAGATGTTGTGTTCAGTTTTCCGATTGCCAGCTTAGCTGCATTGAAGTCACGCATTGCGCAACACATATTGAATGTGACCGCGGAAACACTTCCATCACATGTCGAACATGCTGTTTCTCGATTTCATCTTGTTGCAGAAACCGATGGACAGCATATTGAACATGTTTTGTGCCAATCACTCGGAAATTAATAATACTATCTGTTTTTGATTGATGCTTTTTATGCGGTTTTTGTCCTCAGGACAATCAAAAACCTATGTGATTGATACTTTTTATGCGGCTTTTGGCCTCAGGACAAATAAAAACCCATTTTCCCCATACGATGTGAAATGACCTCGCCGTGGTGGATGGGCTTCGTAACAAACAGTATCACACATGTACACTCATGCACACCGAGTAGTACGGTTTGTTTAAAGTCAAACGTACACCTTAGGCATTGTTGTATGATTCATTTGTCATTTGCAGTCCACCACTATTAAATAATGATGCTTATATCACCATCTATTGCTGCATTTTGTAACTATTTATTTTTCTTCTGTCATATGTTTTCCTCCTTCTCCGATAATATTCCTTTGCAATTTGACGTCGTTCTGACCAGTGGTGCTATTTTTACAGCTGTTTGAAAGTTTAACTTTAATTATAATCACCCTGTACAATGTCCATGCAAATTAATCACAGAAGTTCATGTGGATCACAAGTCACGGCTCTTCTAATCCTCTCTTCTAGTCCGAGTCACTAGTGTCACACATTGATATTCATACAGGTATCGACGGAAAAAGCAAAACTGTAAACATTGGTGGCTGGTGGATGAATATGTGACACTGCAGTGCAATTTCACCACGCAGCTGGCAAAATAAGCAACATGACGATAACAGGACTTAATGTCTTTGACAATTTCATTCTGTGCACTCAGCTGGACAGTAACTACGCCTTGCAGACAGGTGCAGATGTTAGCACTTGAGAGAAGACATACAGTTAGGCTCAAAGAAGTCGGTTGGAGTAATCGGCGAATCGCTTGACATTTTGAATAGGAAAGGTGCCATTATTCGATGATGTTGGCAGGAATTGATGAAGCATGACCAAATACAATATACGCATACTAACATAGAGAGGTTTTGTGAACACCATCGAAACCTTAGCCATCTCCACAGTGACACATCCTTCATTGTAGATAATGCCCCGTTTAAAGTGAGGCATGATGATAAAATAATTTGCGCCGTAACGCCTATCCTAGCGGTAAACTATGTGGTTTTGTGGTGGTCTACCAGATATCCGTTATACTGCCGAAAACTGCATCTACATTAAGTTACGAAAATAATTTTCGAAATCACACGTTGTGAGAACCCTCTTTTTGGTATCAAAGTACTCCTTCAAACAGAATGGCTGGCTGAAGGAGATAGTATGGATGACTGTAATCAGTTTCATTCCCAAGTTGAGACACTGCTGGAGATTTCTGTAGTGCATTATGCATTATGTATCCCTGTTTACCTACTAGCGACGTCAGCAGTTTGTGGATGGAACCATTGGATGGAACGATGTGCTCTGTACGCAGCAATAAACAACTGTGCGCATTATGTAGACTATCAGTATATGCTAGTTCTCCTCCTCCACCCCCCCCCCCCCCCCCCGCCCCCACGACATATCCTACACCAGGATCAGCCGACGATACTTCAGAAACCAGCCGTCAAAACCTTCCATTCTGCGTAGATTTCTGCATTGTGTGGCTTTATAAGACGTTACATCCAGATATTGGATGTCACTCAAATTGTCAGGTGCTATGTACTCCTCCTACTGTTCCAAAGGTTATATAGCTTCGTGTACCCTTGCACACACTACAAAGTCCCCCAGAAATCCCACATTGGAAAAAGAGCAACATGTCAACACCAGTCAATAGTTCAATGCTGACACATTTCCTTTTTTGACATAATATTCCACAAAATCCCTGGCATGGTATAGTAGAAGGGAGGAACCAATGTCTATGTGTCCATGTACACACTCTGGAATTTATCAGAAAATCTTAGAGTAGGCATACGCCATGTGTCCATCTATAGTCTGCCATATTCCCATAAACAAAACATTTACCACATGCTCTTGCTCTGCATCAGTTGCACATTGCTTGTAAGCTTACTGGTGAATGTAGTTATGTCAGACAATCTAGTTTCGTTGGTTGTCTCCACTGAATCCAGATAACCATATATTAAGACTGCCCCCTTCTTCATGAGGTGAAATTTTATGTCATCAGGATGTACAGGTGTAGTGAGGTGCCTGTTCTCCAAGTAAGTTTCTGAAGCAATGTGTCCGTAAACTGAAATGACTCAACGAAGCAGAACATAATATTCTTGTAGTTTTCTTGGAAAATGCGGTGTACTTTCCAACACTCTCAGGCAAGAAATTAAAATTATTATTTCTCTAGCCAGAACCACCCAAGTGATCACCATTGAAGTGAGCATCATACCCACTCAGATTGTGGAAGAAAACAGGTATGTCTTGCAGAAATTAGTATTTCATGTTGTACGCATTGTGTGTTGCACTGGAGAACTTCTGTGTTAGACGACAACATTCTCTACGTGGAGTTTCAGCTTTGTATCTAATGGCGGTCCACAAATATGATAACCAACTGTGTCTTTGCATAAATTGTCATTTTCCTGCTGTTTGGTCATTGGGATATTGGTGTGGTAAATGTAATCAAAAGCCAATGTAAGTTATCAAAACTCAAAGAGCAGCTACCTCTCAGGATAATCCATGATCTATGGACCTAAATGGTCAAGATTAGAGTCATATCTGCTTATAACCTGGTACGAGGTCACATATGGTATAAGAGGCGTTCAAAAAGAAACGAGCAGGAGATATAATAACAGAAACGAGTACCTGTATGTTAGAAGTGTTGACCCTGGCTGTTGAGAAACTTGTCCCACTGTGACACAAGGCGCTGAATGGCTGTGTCATAAAATTCTCACGGCTGCAATGTTAACCAGTTCCATACGTACAACTGGACGTCGTCATCCGAGGTGAATCCTTTACCCCTTAGAGCCTTTTTAAGGGGACCAAAAATGGCGTAATCACAGGGAGAGAGGTCCGGACTGTATAGAGTGGTCCAGAACCTCCCATTTGAATTTCTGCAGGAGTACTGCGACTGTGTTGGCCGTATGAGGCTTTGCATTGTTGTGAGATTGCTTGGTCGTTTTAATTTGATCGCTTGGAAAAAGGTAGTCAAGGTTTGCGAGTAACGCTGGGCATTCACTGTTGTCTCGTGCTGCAGGAAGTGAATCAGAAGGAGGCCATCTTGATACTCTTAAAAAGGCCCTGAGGGGCTAAGGATTCACCTCGACGACGACGTCCAGCTGTACGTGTGGAACTGGTTAACATCGCAGCCCAAGGAATTTTATGAGACAGCCATTGACCGCCTTGTGTCACTGTGGGTCAAGTGTCTCAACAGCTAGGGTCAATACAACTAACATACATCTACTGATTTCTGTGATTATGCCTCCGGCTCGTTTCTTTATGAACGCCCCTTATACATACTACTCCATGAAGGTACAATAGCTGGCAATGTGATCACTTAACAGGTGCTAGGAAATACTAAAAGTCAGTGTACACTACAAAAGGGACAACACTACCCATTGTGGGCGTTCTTAAACTTTAAGAAATTGTGTCTCTACAGGCATTTCTACAAATGCCAGTTCCTGTGTAGCACAATCTATCAGATGCTTTCAAAGCACTCGCTCAAAGTAAACAAGTTAAGGCATCTAGGGAAACAATGCTTTGCACCACGATGTTTGCTCAGTTGAGAGGTTCAACTGGCTCTGAGCACTATGCGACTTAAGAGGTCATCAGTCGCCTAGAACTTAGAACTAATCAAACCTAACTACCCTAAGGACATCACACACATCCATACCCGAGGCAGGATTCGAACCTGCGACCGTAGTGGTCGCTCGGCTCCAGACTGTAGCACCTAGAACCGCAAGGTCACTCCGGCCGGCTCAGTTGAGAGGATAGTAGGTATATATGTTGTGTTGATTCTCCACCGCAGAGAAAAGCCACAAATCAACATGTCTGGAGCGTTTACCATCTAAATCAGGAATGAAGGCGGGTCCAATGACTTTATGCTTTACTGCATTTTGTGCTCTTCTCCTGGTTGACTTCTTTCTTCTTTCTTCTCGAGGCCATGACAGTGAACTGATATATCCAAATTCTGCCTCTCAGACTGAATTAAATCCTGAAATCTAAGACTGAAATTCAGATCATTGAAGTTATAATACCCACGTATAAAATCACCTACATTGAATTTACTCAGACGCACATGATTCACGTAATTTCTTGCACAAGCCAAAATTGACCAAGCAAAACAAACTTCGTCACCTTTCATTCGGTCATTAATACAGCCCAGTTAAGCAGGGATATTTTATGGAAGAGGGACATAGCTGGACAATGAACAAGTGAGTCGTCATCCAAGTGGAGTACAGAGCTGCATGCCTTATTGTTCCCTGTACTGCATATCGGAAAACTGACACAGAACGCCACCTGAGGTGAAGTCTTGGAACCACTAAGCGACTGAGGTGCCCTGAGATATCACGTCATTCCTCCTCCTCCTTTCCCCTCAATACAAACAGTGGTTTTCTCTCCAACCTCGTTACCACATTGGTTAAGGATATGGGTTAGTTTGCAGTTTACTACTGCATGTGGCATAATGACAGGATTTCATGGATTATAGGCGATTTTGAGGAGTTTTCTTTCCAGAACAGATTGGTACGAATTCAGAGAGAGGGTAAGATCTCATTAACCTGCAGCAGAGTTATCTATGCAGGTATATGAAATCCTATCCTGAAATGCACCTGCAACCACAGAGTAATTTAAATGTGACATGCAACCAGCGTGGTGCTACTGTCCTAAATGGGATGGGTAAATGTTGACAGCTGGGGAGAGGGAAATCGTTTTGGGCACTGGCGGCGGATATGTGATGACCATACACGTTGGCACAGTGAGTGTGAAGTTGATGAAAGACCACCTGCGAATGATTCCATCATTCCTGGAAGGAAAACAAAAAAGATGACATCAATAAATGTCAGATAACGATTCCAAAAAACGTGATAGATATATGCAGGCATAAATAATTCTTGTCCTTATGCAGGAATTCATCGACACTGATAATGTCTCACATAAGCAATACTTGCAACTGTAAATTATTACTGTAGAAAACAGTTTTAACATGAATTAACTCTTATGTATCCAGTCATTGGCAACAGGAGCCATTCTCTTTGAACTCTAGCTGGAGAATGGCGTCAGAATATACCTTAATGTTCCAGGTTGTTAGTTGTAGCCGCAGGCCATTCCAGGCTCTCAGTATTGTCTAAACTGCCTGGACACAAGAACATTTGGTAAGTATTCAAGTGTAAATTATTATTAGTGCCAAATTTTACGTGAATTAACAGTTATGTACTCATTCATTTACAATCAAACCCATTGCTCATGAAATTTGACTGGAGAACGGTATCCTATCATGCAGCAGTGAGCGACCTTGACACTGACTCACACAATTCAGTAATTTCAACTAAATGCCCTAGAGACAGAAAACAGTGTTATTGTTATTGTAGAAACACTTTTAATGTGACTTAGCACAGGTGTACTTGTTCATTGTAGACAACTGGTCTTGGCACAGTGCTAACCATTTCATCATGCTCAGTGTGAGCTGCTGCAACATCGACTCATTTGCACTAATCCGTAACCTCATCTAAGTCTAGAAGCAGAAACAACAGATAAGTATCATATATTAATGTACATTATTATTATTATTATTATTAATATTACTATTTTCTGATAACGTAAAATCAGCATATTTTCTCACTAGGAACAGTTAGAGTCTCATGCGATGTATGTCCTGTGCTTGCAAGTACAGCCAATGAACTAGGCTCATTTACTTTCATAAGGCCTAAATAGTTGAAAAAACCTGTGAAGAAAAAATGTATGTATCAAGTGTAAAATATACAAACATATATGTATACAGAGAGTTGAATGTTACATACCAGTTTGCTCTTCTCCAGCTGGTTCTCTGAGGCTCTGTGGACTGAGCTCTGCCATAATAATGTCATCATTCAATTTTCTTTTTTTTTGGTCATCAGTCTACTGACTGGTTTGATGCGGCCCGCCACGAATTCCTTTCCTGTGCTAACCTCTTCATCTCAGAGTAGCACTTGCAACCTACGTCCTCAATTATTTGCTTGACGTATTCCAATCTGTGTCTTCCTCTACAGTTTTTGCCCTCTACAGGTCCCTCTAGTACCATGGAAGTCATTCCAGCATGTCTTAGCAGATGTCCTATCATCCTGTCCCTTCTCCTTATCAGTGTTTTCCACATATTCCTTTCCTCTCCGATTCTGCGTAGAAATTCCTCATTCCTTACTTTATCAGTCCACGTAATTTTCAACATTCGTCTATTCAATAACCCTGGAAGAAACAATAAAACATCGTATAACCATAGTAAAATTATTGACAAATATGTACATAAAGACATATACTCACGTCCATAATCATTACCAAGAACCTCCATCAACTTTTCTATTGTATCATTACCAAGCAGTGGCGACAGTAAACTGTCATCTGTAACAACAACAATAGAAAAATTCATTAGTATAGGTCTATGAACGAAAAACACATATTCAAATCTAATATGTTAGATGCATACCTACAATGTGTTCATCCACATGATTGTATTTACTTTCACCACTCAGTTCTTCTCCACTACTCGTCGTACGAGTATTTCATATTTGACAGTGCAACTAGATAGTCTGAAATTGAGGTGTGGACAGCCAGAACAATTGTGGCTTGTATGTAACATATTCTGTAGGTGAGGTGGCAGGATGCAGGTCCATGCTTCCATTGTGTGTTTGCAGGGTAAAATGGAACACATTTCCAAGAAAAGTATATTGGTTCACTGAAATACATCTGCAGGTCATTAGAGTAAAATAATTTATGCCGTTTTTGTAGGAATGAAGAAAATAGTTCATGTACCTTAAATAAAGTAAGAAAATTAGAGGCAGAAACACATCACAACACATAGTATTCTTATTTTCAATTTCAAAAACGTGTTAAAGAGGAAGATCATGGGTTGCTACTATCTGTTAAATCTTCTGACTGCTGACATGAGTCTCATTACATGGAACGTGTGTAATAAATCTGTAATGATAACATCAGAAATCTCTGTCCACTATTCATGTGTGAGATGAGTCTCTCATTATACTTCAGTCATCTGGTTATGTGATACACCCACCTACAACGAGCCCCTAAGTGACAGTTGTTGAACATGAAGGTTGTAACAAATTGGAACCAGTTGGCATTGTCATTCTCCAGAAGTCCAGACCAATTGCAGCGTCATGTAAGTACCCGCCGGTGACAATGCAGCCGAGAGTAGCCAGCTGCTATCGTGCCCGTACTCAGATGTAGCCAGCAGTGGTCGCGATCTGCCAATACAGACTCTAGTTGACATTCCAGCTACATTCATGTACATTTTTCACTCACTCACTAGCTGACACAAGATCATATGTTTTTTTATAAAATAGCAAACTATTCTATTTGTTCAATAGTCATTAACATGAGTGCAGAGAAAAAAGAGCTGTGGTGTAAGAATGAATATAATTCGATCCCCACAATAATTGCCTTTTGTTTTGTATATCACGCATCATGTGTTGAACCTTGGAAGGAGGTTACTGCGAGGGATTAGCCGTGCTGCAGTCGTGGACTGTGCGGCTGGTCCCGGCGGAGGTTCGAATCCTCCCTCGGGCATGGGTGTGTGTGTTTGTCCTTCGGATAATTTAGGTTAAGTAGTGTGTAAGCTTAGGGACTGATGACCTTAGCAGTTAAGTCCCATAAGATTTCACACAAATTTGAACAATTTTGGTTAGAAATAATCGCTGTTGACTCCAAAGAAACATAAATGAGGTAATATTTGCTCACCTGTACTCAATGTACTTCATGACAGTGTACGTGGACAAAGTTGTATACATACCATGAATAAATCCTTATCTGCACAGGTTGTTCAACCCAGTAGAGGTGGAGCAGGATGAGCTCCAAAAATGATAACCCATTGTACTTTTATTATAAATCATATATTTGGCACCCAGCCTTAAAGTAATTTCAGTTTTCTAAATCTCACATAAAAAAGTTCTCCTCACCATAGTTATTCTTCAACTGTCAGAGGGGAGGACATCTGTATGATCTGAGGTCCTTGATCGCTGTATTTCTATACGTACCACGAATCCATGAGGTCTACTTGTCGCCTTTCATGTAGATGATCATAACCTTGTGGTTTTCAAAGCGACATCATCTTCTTTGTAAGGTATGCCCAGATCGTCCCATCATATTGAATAAAGAAAATATGTTAACCGTAACACAGTTTTTTGTGTTTTGGTGCATTTCCTATCCCTGAAAGGCATTGATGAAGTGATATTTGCAAAGAATGTCGTCATTTCACATCCCCATCCTACTTTAGGTCAAAGTGTATCACAGTTTCCTCACAACCAAAGTCGAGGAGGCCACCAGTCTTGGTGCATAATATGCAGCTAGAGACCTAATACCTGGACGGTCACAGGAAGGGATATTTCTTTAGTGGACACCTCAACAGTCTTATGTCCTATGCCAGCTGCTGGAAAGAATCCTTACATCTACATCTACATCTACATGATTACTCTGCAATTCACATTTAAGTGCTTGGCAGAGGGTTCATCGAACCACAATCATACTATCTCTCTACCATTCCACTCCCGAACAGCGCGCGGGATAAACGAACACCTAAACCTTTCTGTTCGAGCTCTGATTTCTCTTATTTTATTTTGATGATCATTCCTACCTATGTAGGCTGGGCTCAACAAAATATTTTCGCATTCGGAAGAGAAAGTTGGTGATTGAAATTTCGTAAATAGATCTCGCCGCGACGAAAAACGTCTTTGCTTTAATGACTTCCAATCCCAACTCGCATATCATATCTGCCACACTCTCTCCCCTATTACGTGATAATACGAAACGAGCTGCCCTTTTTTGCACCCTTTCGATGTCCTCCGTCTATCCCACCTGGTAAGGATCCCACACCGTGCAGCAATATTCTAACAGAAGACGAACGAATGTAGTGTAAGCTGTCTCTTTAGTGGACCTGTTGCATCTTCGAAGTGTCCTGCCAATGAAACGCATCCTTTGGCTCACCTTCTCCACAATATTTTCTATGTGGTCTTTCCAACTGAAGTTGTTCGTAATTTTAACACCCAGGTACTTAGTTGAAATGACAGCCTTGAGAATTGTACTATTTATCGAGTAATCGAATTCCAACGGATTCCTTTTGGAACTCATGTGGATCACCTCACACTTTTCGTTATTTATCGTCAACTGCCACCTGCCACACCATACAGTAATCTTTTCTAAATCGCTTTGCAACTGATACTGGTCTTCGGATGACCTTACTAGACGGTAAATTACAGCATCATCTGCGAACAACCTAAGAGAACTGCTCAGATTGTCACCCAGGTCATTTATATAGTGTATGAATAAATTTGTTACTGGGATGTACATGATCTGTAAGCTGAAATGACTTGTAAACCTTACTGGGACTCTTCTCAAAAACTTGACTTTTAGAGAAACCTAATATCAGTCCTATTGAACCTTCCTGGCTAAAGTCTATTGTCGTCCGTGTTTTACTTATTTCTGATTTATGGTTACTGACGTTTTCATTTAGCACAATCTCTTTTCCTTTCTGTCTTAAAAATGCTTTTAAATCATCAGTAATACATGTGGCAAGTTGTACTTTTTAACATCAGCTTCTATATGTAGTTTATTAACTGCCTCTGTGATATTAGGGATGCTATTATATGTCTCCAGTCGTCAGTAAGGGACTCCAGTTCCCCTTGTTTAAAATGATTGGTGAAAACTAACTCATGCATAGAACCACTGACTGTTCCTTTAAAGTTATAATGTATGACATCACATCTAAACCTCAACTGATGTAGTGACGTGCATTAGACTTGTTTTTATGCAGTCATCAGGAAGAACATGACACAAAAGTGGTCACACAAGTATGTATCGAGTTTTGATACTGGTAAAAACTGTAGATCACATGATTGTTGGCAAAGTATTGCCGTAATATTCTGGCAGCCGTAAGTCACCAAACGAGAAGAAATAGTATATGTTATTGCAGAGTTGATAAGTAATGCATTACCTGTAGGCCTAACGACATTAAGAGTAACTGTTATTTTTCGAAGATAACGGTAGAAAACAACGTTTTTATTTCCATAAAGTAACGCAAACTGCAAATAAGTTACTTTTATTGGTAATGATTGAACAGAATTGTCACTACCTTTTTTATTGTAGATATAACGGATAATATATTTCGTTATGAGAGTCCCAAGATAGCGTAATACCAGCCTTGATTTTGAAAAAAAAGCCAATATTTGCTACAAAGCTAAATCTTATCAATAATGAACATGTTACGCGTTTGCTGAAAATCTTCGGCTTCACTGTGGCTGTCAGTGAAATATTTCCTTACCACAGACCATATGAACACTGCGCGTTATAAGCGTTTTGTTTCTGCAGTTATTTCTCCATCTTTTTTAATTACTGACATAACTTGGTCAACAATATCTCTGCTACTTTTTAAAATATTATCAGTTGTGCACAATATTCTAACCGTCTGAATTATAATTTTAGTGCGCTATTGCATTTAATTCTTGATGTTCATTCATAACACATTTCTCAAACAATTGAATATGGGACGATAAGTATATTGCAATTTCTGCCTGTTTTGGACATAGAAAAAGAAGCAGAGGCATGAATTTTTCGGTCAGTTTATGCTGAAGTACTTGAATTTTTTATGTGGATGGTAAAAAGTGATTCCTTGATTGCAGCCTGTGCGTCAGTGGGAAAAGGATACAAAGCACTTACAGTTCCACAGCAAACTTGAAAAAAACTATGCAGTAACATGTTTTCTTTGCTGTCATGATTAGGTACTCAAATAAAAGTTTGTCTGATGCCACTGTCTTATTTAAATTGGAAAAGTTCTCAGTATTTATAGCTATACACCGGGAAAAGCCACAATATTTCATTTTCACTTTCATTTAGAACAAACATTTATATTGTCTAAAATTAGGGAAAATTAAGCCTAAGTGCAAGAAAATTACAATAGCATCATAGTTTCAACCTCGAAACATACAACTGTTCACTCTAGAAGCACTTCTTAAACTTCACAATATGGAACCCAAAGTATGGTTGACAAAGCAGAATGAACTTTATCATAGACACGGCTCAGCCATTTTGCATAGTAGACGAGCAGTCATTTGAAGTGCTTGTACATCGGGATCTGCCAAGTCTGTCGGTTGTGTCAAGGAAAACTCCAAGCGAAAGATTAAATAAGGAATTTGAGAGAATGAAAACTCAAATTCAAAATAAATCTGAGAAGATGGATATGGTGGCAACTACCACCAAGGCGTGGAGTAAAGTCAAATGTACTCACGTCACTCTCACATTCTTTAGATTACGTTATTTTATAATTTATTTATGTACTTAGCCTATTTTATATTTCTATGAGGATATTAAAACAGTTCTCAGAAGCTCTCCTTGAGTTCTCAAGGTCCGCTGATTGATTTTTCAACTAGACAGCGTTGCTGCATTGTAGGATCTTCGTTGGAAGTACTGGTCACTGGGTTGATCCAGCACACTGAAAATAAAAATGGCAGTGCTGGCATGTAGATGTAGGAAACGGTTGACATTTATCGTTGTTTCCTTTCTACATATATAGGTTTTATTATTAATTTACAGAATTATAATTTTTAGAAGTAACTGCAAAAGTAACTGTAATGAAAGCTGCAACTAACACAGTTTCCTTCGATGTAAATTTAATAGTAATTAAATTACTTTACCTGGGTCGTAGATTTAACTTTAATTTAGTTAATGTGAAATTTAAAATTTTCCTAGCTAATTAAATGTTTGAAGAGATTTCTAGATTGCAGCCGGTTGCTGCAAACTTCAAAATTTTCAAATGTATGTGAATCCTAATAGACCAAACTGCTGAAGTTATCGGTTCCTAGACTTACACACTACTTAAACCAACTTAAGCTAAGAACAGTACACACACTCATGCCCGAGAAAGGACTGGGACCACCAGCGCCACATGGCGCCTCAAACCGCGCGGCCACTCCGCGTGGCCCGTAAACGTCATTCCAAGATATTTCAACTGGACAACTGCCAGTCATCTTCAGGTGAGCCTTCAGTCTTCGATTGCTTAGCTGAAGATGCTGGCAGATGTCCACTTGAAATATCGTGGAGTAAAGTTTACGACGACCGGCTGCAATCCCGAAATATCTTCGAACAACTTCGTTACTTACAATAAGAAACTTTCCTAACTCTGTGTCATTGCGTTTTCTTAACATTCACAACCCATGGAGTTCCCAGTCCTCCTGCAACATCTACATTCAAAATTCCACGTTTTTTTAGATTTCCACATAGTCCTAGGTAAAGTAGTCAGCATAATTACTCCTTGAAATCTTGGAATGTAGAATATTTGACGAATTTAAGCAGATGAGTATTTGTAAGTGGTTTGCTGTGGAGTGTGGTTAAGAGTTTTTTGAGGAATTGTACAAGCGCTTTCCTGTGCGGTTTTCAATAAAATCCTTTTTTGATACCAACTGATTTCATTACCCTATTGTGCATTTTTGCTTCATCAAGTTATTTGTTACTTTTTGCAATTCCATTGTCCTGGCTACAGCTTCCACCCCCACAGTTAAAGAGCCACTGAAAGATCTGCCAGTGCAGGAATTAGAAATGGAATCTTTCCGCCAGATGGCTTAGGTATTATCAGGACTCTAAGCGTTTTAATCGATTCACTTTTTACTCTTCCTTTCTGCTTCAGGACACTTTTAATTTCTGACAGAATTGATTGGAGGCAATTTATTAAACATCCCATAGGTTTTCTCCTTCTTCATCTTTGGTGTACGGTTAGTTGCGTTCATAACTTGGCAGAAATTTCCTCCAAAACCCAGTTTAAGTTTGTTGCACATTATGTTATTGTCTGCATATGTTACGATACGCTGCCCTATACCGATGTTTCTCCTTCTGCATATTCCTCTAGATTTATACTCTGAAATTCTGTCGTCTACGTGAGTTCTACCAAACATTTATTTGCAGGGCCATATTTACGCAGATGCAACATGTGCAGCTGCAAATTTGGAAGGCAGCAAAATGTTGCCGTAGAAAAAAATGTAGTATAATTTTAATGTTCATTGAATCACCATTCAGGCATTCAATAACTTATTGCTCTAGTTTCACAAATATTTGAACCTGTCACTAAACTCGTCTCCTACCTCCCAAACGTCACATAAGTTCCTCTGCGAACGTTGCAGAACTAGCACTATTGGGAGAAAGGATACTGTGGAGACATGACTGAGCCGCATCCTAGGAGATGTTTCCAGAATGAGATTTTCACTCTGCAGCGGAGTGTGCACTGATATGAAGCGCTTTAAGGCCCCCTCAAACTGGGGGCGTGCGACCTGCGCTGGCACCCGCCGCAGCCTCTGTGTTGCACGCTACGCTGCGGCATCGTCCCGGTGAAAGAGACGGCTGGCGCTCATGCTATACTGCCCTCGCCTTTCCCGTGCAACTGCCAGGTTGTAAAATCCATGGCGGGCAAGTGTTCGCAAGATGGCGGCAGAAACAGAAAGACTACCTGAGTTGGTGAGTGCACATGCATTTTTGTATGATATACGACACTGCCATTATAAAACATGACGAAAAAGAGAGCAATAACGAGACCAATTGATACAACAACACATCAAACAACCGTTTTCTTTGTTAATAAATAAAAGCGCAGTTGCATGATATAGTACCGCATGAATATTGTAGTGTACAACACATTTCAGTCGAAATAATAATGTTCGTCAAACTTACCGACAGATTAAAAATGTGCGCCGGACCGAGACTAGAACCTGGGACCTTTGCCTTTCGTGGGCAAGTGATCCGGCAACTGGCTATGCAAGTACGACTGTCGACCCCCCTCACAGCTTCAATTCTGCCAGCACCTCGTCTCCTACCTTCAAAACTTCACAGAAGTTCTTCTGCAAACCTTGCAGAACGAGCACTACTGGCAGAAAGAATATTGCGGAGACATGGTTTAGCCACAGCCTAGGAGATGTATCCAGAATGAGATTTCCACTTTGCAGCGGAGTGTGCGCTGATGTGAAACTTCCTGGCAGACTAAAACTGTGTGCCGGACCGAATTTCCGACTCGGGACCTTTGTCTTTTATGGGCAAGTGCTCTACCAACTGAGCTACCCAAGCACGACTCTAGTTTTTCATGTTCGCAGGAGAGATTCTATGAAGTTTGGAAGGTAGGAGACGAGGTATGGGCTGAATTGAATACTTGCTTGGGTAGCTCAATTGGTAGAACACTTTGCTGTGAATGGCAAAGGACCAGAGTTCGAGTCTCGGTCCGGCACACAGTTTTATTCTGCCAGGAAGTTCCATATCACTGCACACACCACTGCAGAGTGAAAGTCTCATTCTGGAGTAATGTTCTTGCACAAACTAGTGGTGCTGCTAACTGCATTTACATGCCCCACATCTTCCGGAAGACGAAAGTCGAATTTCGGAGACCGTTTTTCGCTGTCGTGTTTACATGTTAAGGCCTGAAGTGGATTCGCTGGCCCAGTCAAATATGGCGTATGGAAATTAGCTGTTCCAGTTTCTGATTTAGTCAGCACGCTCGCTATTTCAGTTCAGTGAAATCTCATAAGTAGACAGTTTCAAGGTCAGTATAATATTTTTACTTCTCCTTCACTGTGAGAAAAGTGACTCCGTCTACATTAGCCGAGTTTTTTTAAAAAAAGTTGTAACCTGGTTTACATGGTACTGAAAATCGTTTGTGGAAGTATGACACATGCAGCAAGAAGTGGATTTCCAGAATCGATTGAGGAGTGTTTACATGACCAACCGAAAGCAGGATTGAAAAATGGTTCAAATGGCTCTGAGAACTATGCGACTCAACTTCTGAGGTCATCAGTCGCCTAGAACTTAGAACTAATTGAACCTAACTAACCTAAGGACATCACACACATCCATGCCCGAGGCAGGATTCGAACCTGTGAGCGGAGCGGTCGATCGGCTGTTGCTATTGGTTAGTGAGCTTTCTACTGAGGAGTTTATATCCTCCAGGATGGTGTTCGAGTGGAACTATTGTGCAAAGACTACTACCGCGATCACCAATTGATCGATATTGTAAACATTTCCCTTCACAGTTGTTCATTTACTCTTTTGGACAAAATAAATATATTTATTTCAAACATATACTTCCTCAGTTCCTGTCACAGCACCATGACTGTAGCCTCTTCTTTGATCATAGGGCATGAGCACGACAGTGTAGACTGCCCGCTGCACTAATGATATGTAAGTGGCGATATTAACAAGTTCTGCTTTATATCATATGGTGTCATCATCGAATGCTTACTTGGTGCAACATATGCGAAAGATGAGGCAGAGTACTGCCAACACAATTTAGCAAGCACTCCTTGTAATCATCAGTGGTGAGTGCCATTAATGCCACATGATTTACACCTTTGGCGCTCCTTTGGGTGGGGTCTGTGTCTGTACAGTATGCGTACGTTTTCGATCTGAGACCCACAAACTTGAGCAATCTTCGACCCATACACAACGACTTTCTTTAGACCAATTAACTTATTATTTTCAGATGTTATGGCAAAAGGATTACCAGTCATATACCCAGAGGAGTGGAATTTTTTTTGGAAGGGGGACACCTTAGTACTTTATATGGGTTAGAACCTTTCACCCACTACATGAAACTATCTGTATCCATATAAAGCTACTTTGAATCACTGAAATGAAGTTTTGTAAACTCATAGTGAAACTGATACATCTGTAGTTTGGAAAGATTCAGTACACACATGCCTGCATCACCAGGCTTTGAAAACTCTATAGAAAATCTTAGCCAGCCCCAGAAGGGCTAATCTTTGACTGAAGATAGTGGCCGATATGAAATTTTGCCGGATAATATAATCTCTTGCGCCAGAACCCCTGTCCCGTCGGTAAACCATGCGATTGCCCCTATGGTTCCTCAAATTTTCCACTGTTTAACGAGTACTGAATTAGTTTAAAAAATCTTTTTCAAAATCACACATCGTGAGAGCCATCTCTTAGGTGTTAATATGCATATACGTCTTCTATCACTGTGACAATTTGGAAATTTGTGGTAAGCTTCTATGGGACCAAAGTGCTGAGGCATCGGTCGCTACAATTACACACTCCTTAATCTAACTTAAACCAACTTACGCTAAGGACAACACACACACCCATGCCTGAGGGAGGACTCGAACCTCCAACGGGGGGAGCCGCGCGAACCGTGACAGAATACCCTAGACCGCGCCACGACCCCGCGCAGCCACTGTGACTTTTAAACTGAATTGTACAAATGAGTCCAATAAGTTTCGCCTCAAAACTGAGACACTGATGAAGGTTTCTCTATTGCATTATGTATCTCCGTTTTACTCCCCAATGTCATCATCAGCTTTGGGATGGAATCATTGTGCGGAACTAGGGGCTTGTGGAAAGTCATTGTGCGCATCATGCTTAATGGTATGAAACAACAGTTTTCCCCCCATGACGTATGATACAACAGAATGCACAGGTATAACTAGGAAATTATCCAGTATGAAGATGTGCTCATCGGACTGCCATCGAAACTCTCCAGTCGGCAAAGATTGTTGCATGGTGTGCTATGTAAGTTGTTTACATCGCAGTTTGGAATGTAACTCAAATAGTGAAATGCCGTATACTCCTCCTTACTCATTCGTTGGTTATTTCAATTGGCGTACCTATGCATTAAACGACAAAGTCCCCCATGCATCCTGAATTACAAAAAGAAGAACATATCAACAGTGTTCAATATTTCGATGCTGACATGTATCTTTTGTTACCTGGGGCCCCACAAAAGCCCTTGAGCAGTGTAATCGAAGGCAGGACTCAGCATGAATGTGGTCATGCAAACATATATCTCCAAGCAGACTTATATATGTGTCCATGTATAGTCTAGCATGTTCCCATAAATTAGGGATGTTGAGTTCCTGCCAACATTCTCCATATGCCAATACTACGCATCCGTTATCGCAGTGCCTGTAAGTTAACTTATAAATGTATTTATTTAGAGCAATGTGGTTTCATTGGTTGTCTCCATTGAATCCAGATATTAGTATGGGACGGGTCTGTTCTTCATCACATGCTGAAACGTGGCATCATCGTGAATTAGATCCTATAATTATACACATATCATGCTGACGCATTGTTTCAGCATGTTTCTGAAGCCTAAATCAATGCAAATCCACCTGGAATCAGAGCGTTATTCTCGGAATCATTCGCTTGAGAAGACAAATGCATTTTTCTACGCTCTCAGGCAGAACACTAACGTGATCTTATCTCAAGCTGAAATCACAAGTACTTAATGATGAAGTGAGCCTCATACACAGTCAAACTGAAGAACTTAAGAGACATGTGTGAAAGCATCTTTATCCTATGGCAGCCGACAAATATGACAGTCGGCAACCATCTCATATAAGGGATCATGTTCGTGTGATTTGGTAACGTGAATGCTTCTACAATAAATCACATCAACATGATATGGTAGCTGTTCAAGCTCAGAGAGCAACCATTTCACAGGATTATCCATGAAATGTTAATCAAAATCATTGGTCATTTCGTAGTTGTCGATTTGTCTAGAATTCCTTTTCAGACTTCTCCCTCTTTTATGTTTGCATTGGCAGAACAATAAACTTAATTATGTCCAGTTAAAGTGCTGTTTGAATGGCCAATGTCCTTCTGGAAGTTGTCAGTTTTTACACTTCCAATTAAGGTAAACTTAATTATAGCTGAACATTTGAATTCAATAGATGTAAATTTTTTAGACGAAGTGTGTTAAAGAAATATGGGACATTATCCATACCAGTTTCTCCAAAGCAAATTTATTCCCTTTATGATTACTTTCGTGCTGTCCTTGAATGTCTGAGCTATTATCTTTCACAAGTCATACTAGAATTAGTTCCTGTTTAGCATATTTGGTATCCTCAGAGTACTCTGTAAACCCCATATATCTGTAAACCTCATACACATTTTGATTGGGATACATGTACTGAAGTGATCACTTATAGATATGTCTATGAACCATTCTTCATTTCGTAAGTCATACAGGTCTGAAATTAATGTGGAGATGAATACTTTGAAAGTCGATGTGATTCCAACATGTCTTGTGCAGTTTATCTCCATGGCATGCAGTACATGTCTTACTGCTTGAAACATAAAGGTAAACCTTAAATGTAAATAGTGATGCCGCTGTAGGGCTTCCATCTTTATTATCAGATATTCCCTCCAGTTATAGAAAATTGTTGCTTGGGATTGTTAATTCATCTTTGGATTCATTGAGAATCCCTGTCTCATCATTACTATTAAATGTCACCAAAGCAAAAGGTTTGTGGAAGAAATGTTCCTGACAAATGAGTCGCTCACTATAATCAGCTGGCGCTGCTGTAGTGAGTGATGTCATTGTGTGATTTCAGTTCTGTCAATTTAAGGAACCTGTTATTCTCCTATGTTATCACATAGTGCTTCCACTGCGAAGTAATGTACTGAGGGTTATGTGTGCTGGTTTTATACCCTATACCCATGTAGCTGCTTCAAGTGAAGATGTACCATAATGTCCTCTCCTTGAAAATCGACTACATTCCTGTCCTGATACACAATATTCAACTAGAGATGGTTTAATGTCTGAACCGTCACTGAGAGTTGTATGGAGCTGCTTGACGCCTCAACGAGTTTACGTCCTGACCCAACTGTAGTGAAAAATCCGTAGATTGTATTAATTAATCTGTTTCTTGATATTCAAATTCTTTGCGATATTACACTGGACACAAATCGTGTTAAATGGTAATATATTCACTAGATGTTCTGACTTACAAATTTTATCAAGATTCATCTCCAAACTTTACTGCTTGAGAAACCCAGTAGTGGTCCTATTGAACTTTCCTAGCTAAAGTCTCTTGTCTGTTTGGTAGTTTTTATTTCTGTTTTAAACGTATTCTCGCGTGCACAGAACTCAATCCCTTTTGTAGATCGTTTTATCAACGCATTTATATCGTTTATGTCGTATGAGCCACAGTTGTATTACCACAATTGTGGTCTGCTATCTAGCCATTTTGAAGATCCTTGAAGATAAAAATGCACACGCATATGGATTTTCATCATGCTGATCAACTGTATTACTACAATTTTACCACTGTCTAGATGTCGCTTATTGTTTGCCTTGATGATATTAATAACGCTGTTGTATTTTTGCAGACCTACTAATGCAATACTCCAGTTCCCTTACTTAGATCTATTGTAGAGTATCTACACGAATAGTGTCTGTTCTTTCACACGTGTCCGAAAGAACCGACACCACTCATACAGATATATGAATGGCATCGAGGCTAATATGATCATTCAGTGCTGAGCACTCTTTACCCGACCTCATGCAGGATTTCGCGCAATGCGACGCGCAAACAGTGAAAAGAGCTCGAGGATACTACATTAGTAGAGTGGGGCAAATAGTAATTTCGATTGAGGGGGGAGGTAGCCTTATGTATTCCATACAGTTGCGTCTAACCACTGTGCCAAAGTGGTGTAGATAGTTAATGCATCTGTCTAGTGAGCGGCAGATCCAGATTCGATTCCCAGCCTTGCAACAGCTTTTCATTGTCACCAACAAATCCTTTCATTGCCCAAATGTGGCAGAGATCGGAGTTCTCCTTCCTGAACTATTGCAGGGTGTCCATTGTCCCGTTTTTCCAGAGACATTCTCGTTTTTTTCGAAAATGTCCCTCTTCCGGAATTCTTTTTTTAGGGACGCTCAAATGTTGTGTTTTTTTATGATTCAGCTTGGCTATAGTATTTTTTTCTACCAGATGTCTGATTTGCAGTTAACGCTATGGAGCGCCACTTATAGAACTTGTCTGCAGCTCGTGGACTAGTGGCTAGTGTTGTTGCCTCTAGATCACGGGTTCCCCGGGTTAGATGTTCAGCGGGGTCGTGGATTTTCTCCGCCCGGCGACTAGGTGTTTGTGTTCTTCTCATTATTTCATCATCATTCGGGAAAGTGGTGTTACCTTGAAAGGAGTCGGAGAGAACAATATTGCAAGCAAAGAGATTACATAAAACTAGGTTACAAACAGTAAGAAAGATTATCGTCTTCTAGTCTGTCTCTTCGCTACAGAGATACATCACTGCTATTGGACATGGTGGGAGGTCTGACATTGTGAATCATATTAAGAGGAGAAACATCGAATGGCTGCCCACACGAAGAGTGCAAATAAAAGTGTGAGTGACTTCTATGTAAAGTTAAAATCAATAACTGGAACGAATAGGCATTTGGCAGCACCAGGAGCTACGTTTACCTACCAGAGCGCAATGCATAGTCATAGAATTAAATCAATGGATTGTATTACAACACTTGTTAAAAACTTTTCTGTCTTAAATTCACATGTGGACCCAAAATGTAATACAATCATTTCATATAGTACTGCACTGTACGGAGCTGAGCAAGTTTTATATGAACCGAAAGGTGCTTGATTCATTTCTGTAATGATTGTTACATCGAATTATCTGGATCTGCAGTTAGTGCCTCTCCTATAACACTAACTTGTCATGAAAGAAGCTAATGTTACTCTCTGTTGCATACCAAACTAACTTATAGACAGTACATACCTTACATAGTCTCACTCCAAACTTACAAAGGATTTCCTCTTCATATATGACGAACTTTTTCAGTCTTTTCAACTTTTGCATTCCCTTCTACATTGTTTAGCCTCACAACGGTTCTATTGTTTTCATCTGGAATATCTCTTTCCTTGGTGTTTACACGAGGAACTTTTTTACATCTTCTACTTTTTTTCCAGTTTCATGGACCTATATAGCTACCATTTTCGTAGCATCACCTAAAGTGTACACTTCTGTTGTATGACTTTTACGAGTTTGATTGGTCCGCAATTTCCATATTACAACTTTTAAGACTTCCATTGCTTCAGTTTTTATATCTAAGTATATATAGATGATTGGCTTGTGCATCACCCCCTTCGAATGAGTGCATGACATGCATGTGAATCTATCCATGGTAATCAATATTCTGGCATAGCTACTTATTGGTTCACTGTCTTTCAAGCAGACACTCCTAGAATTTCTTCATTATCACCCATCATTCCATTTTGTCAACGATCAGAAACCTAACTTTGTGTGATTCTAGCAGTCGCAATCTACAGTTACAATTCATTGAATTTTAGTCATGTATAAGGGGCGTTCAAAAAGAAAAGAGCCAGAGGCATAATTACAGAAACCAGTACCTGTATTTCAGAACTATTGGCTCTGGCTGTTGAGACACTTGACTCACTGTGATACAAGGCGGTGAATGGCTGCCTTATAAAATTCCTCGAGCTGTGATGTTAACCACTTCCGCATGTACAGCTGGACGTCATCGTATGAGGTGAATCATTTGACCCTCACAACCTTTTTCTTCCTTTACCAAGATGGCTCCCTTCTGATTCACTTCCTGCGGTGTGGGAAAACAGTGTTCCATGGGTCATTTGCATGCTAAGTCATAATGATGTGGAATGAGTTATGTTATATTCACATCACAATTTATTTTGTAAATATGTCTTGTAGCACATTTATGAGCAATGAAGATTTCCTTTCTCAAACATGACTTGCCCCAGAACATTATTCCATATTCAACTCACTGATTTGTTTCTCCCCAAGATTTGCAATGGTTCTAAGTGCAAATGTGGTTTGATTAAGTTGTTTTAGAAGTTCCAGGATGTGTTTTTCTGAGTTTAAAGTCTCATCAGTATGGACATCAAGGAATTTTAAAATATCCTCTCTACTTATTATCTGTTCTCCATGAGTTACACTTGTCACTGGTGTAATACTCGTAGATGTGCAGAATTGAATATGTATAATCTTTTTAAAACTGAGGTTAGATACTATTTACAGAGTCAATTACAACTTCAAGAACATTGTTTACCTTTTCTTATGTTGTTGTATGTATGCTTTGATTGATTACAATACTACAATCATCTGCAAAAGGGAATAATTCTGCTTGTTGTATGGTAGATGGAATATCATTTACAGATGCAGGGAACAATGGGGGACCTATGGCTGAGCCTTGGGGAGCACCATACTTGATTTCTTCCAAGTCAGTATAAGGCCTGAAACTAAACTGGTTGAATTACTAAGTGTAACTTTCTATTTGACGGTATCAATTGATTGGCTGTACCATAAATCCCAGTTTATCTAGGAGAGTGTCATGATTCACACAGTCAAATGCATCAGACAGCTCGCAGCAAAGAACAAATTACACTGTTTTGTTACTTAATGCTTTTAATACTTGGTGAGTGAGCATCTAAATGGCATTCTCAGTGAGCAACTCTTCTGAAAACCGAAATGTGATTTACCAAGGTTGTTATTCTTTCTCTGGTGATATGATGTTCTAGACTACATCACCTACTTTACAATAATTTTGTAAAGTGTTCGCATTAGTGAATCAGCTCGCTATCTTTGCAGCCAGTGAACGTGTTCTTGGACGACCTCTTTTACTGTGAATCTTGCATTCAGTCATGCCCCACTGCTAGTATCAACCCAAAGCCACACAAAAACACTTGTTCACAACACCTGAGCACTACAGAACACTTCAAGGACAAAAAATAACATTTCACAAAAAGAACTTGCGAACGCAGAACCAACTGAAGTGCGACACCACCTGGTACTGTTTACCCCCTGAGTGGAAAGGCAACAGGGGCGCTTTAGCAGCCGAACCACTGACTGCATGGTAGGGAACGCCGGCTCGCTATTGGTGTTACCTGGGCAACGACGTCACCCCCCCCCCCCCTCCCCAATGAGCCAAACAGCCAAACGTGAAAAGTCCAACTAATTTTGAATGCACTATAAAATGTGTTCAAGAACGTTCAAAAACTAACAGAGATGTATTTCAAAATCATTTAAATAATCAATAGACAAACGAGCTCTGGATGCTAGGCACTTTGTGAAACAAGGTTGTTATTCTTCAAGAATATGAATTTGGCGCCCCCTGAAATTGGCGTCCAGGGCAGAAACCCCAGTTGGCGCCCCCTGAGATCTGGGCCTGGTTTATGCCATCAGTGCCATCAGTGGGCTGGAAATGATGTTTTTTTTAAATATATGCAGACACCCAATGAGGGATACCTTCTGACTATTTATAAGCTGTCAGTTACAGCAGGATATGTAAACATACTTAAATAAGAAGGTAGTTCATGCCTACATCTGGCACAGTTAGTTCGTACTTATTTACATTTGTTGATCCACAGTATGAATAGTAAAGTGTAAAATGTTTAAATGTGTGCTCTTGTAGATAAGTACACTTTCTCTGGTTAAACAATTTGACTATTTGTGGGATGGACCTGTGGAGATCCTCTGATCACCTAGTATCACTGAGGGTTAGTGAGCATTTCCGTGGAACATGGAGGGAATTTGCATTGAAGATAAGCATAGGCAAATTCACTTGGCCAGAGTTAATATAACTTTGGTATCACTAAACCAAACATTTTCGAAAGCTACCACTGGATAAAACTTCCAGTCTGATATTATTTCTTCACCAACACATTTACTGCTATAGCTGTTTGAACTATAAGTCGCATTAAATAGCTTCATTTTCACATTAGGTAGGCGCTAAAATCAGTCCGCCTCACCTCTATGGAAAAAATAAGACGAAAAAGCCTGAATTACACATATTTGATCTTTTATACTATTTCATTCGTATTCATCATCATGATCATCATTAATGCTTACATGACTGCTGTATTGTGACGTGCTGTGTTGCTACGCGTTTCATCAAGTTTACCATCTGAGAGTTCTTATGCGACTAAGTGAATGATTTTGTAACACCTGTAAATATGTGTAATATTAACAGCAGTGTATGCAGCTTTAAAAATTGTTTGTATCTCTTTGCTTTTTTCAGATATAAAGGGATGAATACTCTGGGCTATACAGTTACTTCATCACTCTTGCTTGTGTAGATGCTGTTGAAGAAAAATGTACAAGAGTATGATCTCAAGGAACAGGAGCAGGAACAACAACAGGTAGGTGGTGGTGGTTAGTGTTTAACGTCCCGTCGACAACGAGGTCATTAGAGACGGAGCTCATGCTCGGGTTAGGGAAGGATTGGGAAGGAAATCGGCCGTGCCCTTTCAAAGGAACCATCCCGGCATTTGCCTGAAGCGATTTAGGGAAATCACGGAAAACCTAAATCAGGATGGCTGGAGACGGGATTGAACCGTCGTCCAACAACAGGTAGCATTTCTTAATAAACAAAACAGAAAACTAGTGAAAAATTACTTTTAATAAACATTTTAAACATGAGAATGCATCTGCATAACAAAACCATTTCTTAATTTATTGTTAACCTTCACGTATTTGCGCAAATTTGTCAATTACTTTCTTGTCTAATTTGCCACAGTTTTCTTTCACGTAATTTTGTTGTACGCTCATCAGGCAGAACCCAGTGAGCCTTTCTGCTCCCAGCGTTTGTAAGCCACGTCTTTACATTTCGAAGCGTATTGAAGGATCACTCCACAGTCAGCGTTGTGCATGGAATAGTGCTCAAAATTCGTAGTGTTTTTCTCATGCTAGGGAGGGGGGAAGAGGAGGGGAAGACAGTCTGGGCATTTTGACATTGGCCTCTCAATATATATATTCCTTACTGTCATTTCTTCTTAACAATATTAGCTTATTTTCAGAATAAGCAGCTTTTACCCAGTTAATACTCGACAGAAATCAAACCTGCATTTGGATCGGACTTCCTTAGCTCTTTTGCAGAAAGGTGTGCAGTATACTGCCGTATTCAATAAGCTGCCGCTCGAATTCAAAAATCTCAGCAGTAATCCACGCGCTTTCAAATCGAAACTGAAGAGTTTCCTCATGGGTCACTCCTTCTATCATGTCGATGAGTTCCTTCAAAAATTAAGCTGATTATTGCTTTATAGCTGACTGCGTTTACTTAAACTTATGGACTGATTTTTTTCTGGTTCATGAACATTTTATTTTTATCTGTTATGTTTATCTGTTCCTCAACATGGAACTACGGAACTTGACGTGTAAAAAAAAATAAAAAATTTAGGTCTCGTTAAACAGGTCAACGAATTCTATGTTCCTTAACTTAGCTTCAGGTATATACTTTTTCCTCCATAAATTGTACCACTGGTCCAGGTCTGTGGCAGTGTCATCCATACCTAAATTTTTAAAACAACTGTTCTGCATTTTTAAGAAATTCGGTTACACTACTTTTGCTCATATTCAAGGGATGTAGGTTATTTAGAGCAAAAGCTGGAGTATTTCCTGGTGAACATCGAATATTTAACGATGACATGAGTGATTCGGTGCACGGTATTGCCAGCGAACGTCGCCGGTATTCCTTGTCACTTTCCGATGGCGGAGTGCTTCTGAATTCTTGCTTACAAGGAAAGCGTGGAACAATAATTTCTATTGCCAGTCCCTCTGCAGTGGCTTGTGTTTTTCCATGTCTATAGACTTAGATTGCAGGACATTAGCCACTGATTCCAAAGCTGCGGAGTATTTGCCTGTTGTTTGTAAGGCTAAGAGGAACACTGATTTTGTAATGGCTGAATGGAACTGATAATCAGATTTTCTCGTCGCATGATTTCCCTCCGGGGCCACTTTTTCTAGAGCCCTCACAGCCTCTGTGAAATTTTGAGAAAACTGTCTGATGGATTTATATTTTTCAGACTATCTCGTCTCATGCATTCGTGATAAAGTGGGAGCATATTTACGCCGTGTAGTCGATTCTCAAAAAAAGTTTATAGTGTATTTTACAGTGGCAACAGTATTTCTAATATACTGTAGTGCATTTGTGTCCTTCACCTCAAGGTTGGGTTTGTGACTTGCGCAATAAACTTGTGAGGCTCGATAATACTTCTTTCTTAAAATGGCTTGCACACCGCTCTATCTGCCTGCCATTGAACAGCCACTGAAGCCAAATCCTACACAATCTTCCGCTGGAAGGTTATTACTGATCAGGAAACAGCCAAGTTCTTCGGCAACTGATGAGGAATTTTGTGACTTTAATTCTAGAAAACCTATAAATTCTTCCCAAATTTTTACTTTGCTTTCTTCACAGAACCACAAGCCTACTGACAACTGTTCCTTCCCGGTTATGTCTGCTGTTTCATCAGCCAGGACTGCGTAACTCATTGCTTTAATAATTTCAGTGGCTATTATTCTCCCTAATAACATTGCGACGCAAATTTATCAACTAATATTGTATTTTCGGCGATGTGTAAAGAGCATTGTGGTGACATTTTCCAGATGACTTCTTAACTTGTGGCCGGAATCGATTCTTAAATTCAATAAATCTAATAAAACACCTTCATCTGCCTGTTCTCCTCTAAGTGGTATATCATGTGTACCGCAAAAAACTGTACAAAAAATAATTGATGATAATATCTGCCTGTTTTCATTGATTACTTTTTGATGCACGTTATGCAGTTGTACGTCTACAGGTACTCGTTGAAGAAAAGATTTTGCTGCAGCTGATGCTGTTGAGTGAAGCTGGGTTTTAACATGTTTTCGACAGCCTCCATGTACATTCTTGAATTTTGTACAAGGTGTACAACTTTGCTTCCGCCGTTTTTTCCCCAACATTTGAGGCTTTAATGAAACCAACTGGTTACACATGCATCATTAAAAGTATTTTCCGTCGCTGACCACTACTTTCTCCTATCTTTCGAGCAGTGTACGAATCTCGATTCGAAAAAATTGTTCATCTTTTGAAGCGATCCACGAATCGATCTAATTTGTGACTTCTTCATGAGATCGGAAGTTATGGTCAGCCAGGACATGCGCTATTGATCAAAACAGGTGATAGTCAGAGGGAGCAATGTCTGGAGAATACTGCGGATGGGGTTGGACTTCCCATTTTAACGTTTCCAAGTACGTTTTGACCTCTTTTGCAACGTGAGGTCGAGCGTTGTCGTGCTGCAAAATCACTTTATCCTGTCTCTCGCTGTATTACGGCCGTTTGTCTGTGAATGCTCTGCTCATAACGAGCACCTGTGATTGTTTCACTTGGTTTTAACACCTCATGCTACACGACGCCGACCTGGTCCCACCAAATGTAGAGCAGCCGTGAATATTCAGTAGCTTGATCGAGACTACTTCTAACATTTTGATATAATTCCCGCTTTGTTCTACGTGATATCCTTATCCCACTAGTCAGCCAGCCGGGCCGCCTTTTAGTGCTAGTACCCCATTTAGAACGTTCTAATGGAAAGCAACTCTCAAAGAATATGAGAAATGTGTTAAGGAAAGTATTATATTTGTCATCTATGTTATCGACACTAGAAACATTCTGCCAGTCCTGTTCCTTGACGACGTTTATAAAACTCTCTAATGTCGTTGGATTAACTTTCGTACGTAGTGCGCAATTATTTCTGACATTTTGTTTTGGTACAAAAGCGTTTTAGTGTTAAAATTTGTGCATCATGGTCTGAAAGGCCATTCACGAGCCGGAGTCTGAAATGCGCAGATCGGTGACAGGAGGGTAATATCGTGGCGTATATAACGAGGTGTAGTTCCGACCAGGGTGTGGAAGTTGACAGCCCGTCGCTAGAGGGCACGCGTGCACGTCACGTGACTATACAAAGTTAGCAGCAGCATGTACCAATCGTCCAACGCTGCTAGTCGCATTGCAGTGACATGAAGGAGTCAAAAGAGGACCAAGATGGCCCACTTCTGATTCAATTCCTGCCGCACGGGACAACAGTTAATGCCCAGCGTTACTCGCAAAGCTTGACCACCCTTCGCCATTCGATCAAATCAAAACGATCAGGCAACCTCACCTGTGGGGTCATTCTGCCCCACGACAATGCAAAGCCTCATACGACCAACACAGTCGCAGCACTCCTGCAGAAATTCAAATGGGAGGTTCTGGACCACTCTCCATACAGTCCGGACCTGTCTCCCTGTGATTACGCCATTTTTTATCCCCTTAAAAAGGCTCTTAGGGGCACACGATTCACTTCAGATGACGATGTCCAGCTGTACGTGCGGTACTGCTTAACATCGCAGCCCCGGGAATTTTATGAGACAGCTGGAGGTATAATTACAGAAACCAGTACCTTTGTTTTAGAAGTATTGACCCTGACTGTTGAGACAGGGCGGTGAGTTGCCTTGTGTCACAGTGGGACAAGTGTCTCAACAGGCAGGGTCAATACTTCTAACATAAAGGTACTGGTTTATGTAATTATGCCTCCAGCACGTTTGTTTTTGAACGCCCCTTATACTAATACAATGCCCAACTAGTAATGAAGGATGAATAGGAATATTGTCTATGGCTGTGCTACTGTTCCCCTCACCCTAGTTGGGAAAAACACAGTCTGCATCAGATCATATCAACTTAGGAGCTCTACCGACATCCATTTTCTTGCAAAATCATGTACAAAATTAACATTGAAGACACCGCATATAACTAATTTCTGGTACTTCCTATAAAGTGAATCAAGAAACCTCTCTAGCTTGAGCAGAAATGCCCTGATGTCAGAGCTAGGGGACCTATAAACAACAAAAATTAGAAGTTTAGTTTCACTAAATTCAACAGCCCCTGCACAACATTCAATTATCTGTTCAGTGCAGTGCCATGATACGTGCATGGACTTAAATGTAATACTGTTTTTTAAGTACATGGCCACTCCCCCATTCCACAAGGAACTCCTTGAAAAACAGCAAGTCCTGGTAAAGTAAGCCTCAAATTATTTAAGTGGTGCTCCGATATACCAATAATTTCAGTGTCAACGTCTATAAGCAGTTCACCAACTTTCTCTCTAATACTTGTTGTATTTTGAAGAAATATGCTAATTCCTTCTCTACTTTAGCAGGTATACCTATCAGCAGACTTCAGTCTAAAAAAGGTGACACTTCATTTCTGTTATGATCGTCATAACTTCTACTGGCACTATTTCGACTCCCTTTCCTTTCATGCGCAGTAGAGCCTACAAAATAGATAACTGTAATTTATTTCCTACTATTCAGCCACAGAATGAAAATGGAGTTAATATAAACGGAAGACAGATAGATTTATCGGAAATATAATAACTTTCAAGTGCCAAGTAAGTAGCCCTGAGCCGTAAGAAATTGCTATTATAGTCTGTGACCTTGTTAATTTATCAAATGGCTCTGAGCACTATGGGACTTAACTTCTGAGGTCATCAGTCCCATAGAACTTACAACTACTTAAATCTAACTAACCTAAGGACATCACACACATCCATGCCCGAGGCAGGATTCGAACCTGCGACCGTAGCGGTCGCGCAGTTCCAGACTGTAGCGCCTAGAACCGCTCGGCCACTACGGTGGGCGTTAATTTATCCATGTCATTTAAACTACTACGGTGGATTTTGATAAATTTAACACAAAGCAGAATTTGTTATTCAGGCGACAATCAGTTTATGTGTGGAACTAACGTAATTTCCTGTTGTAAATCCCTCAGTACATTTCATTACGTGTTATTTATTGTTGAATTCAGTAGAGATGTTTTAGTATAAATAGCATCAATTTACGAATGAAGTGTTATAAGCCCCCTACTGTTCCTAATCTATATAAGTGATTTAGGCGACCATCCGAACAGTCAGTTTAGATTTTTTAGATGATCCTGTCATTTACCTTCTAGTAAAGTCATCAGAAGATCAAATCAATTGCAAAATGGTGTAAATAAAATGCCTCTTATAGTGCGAAAAGTGGAAGTTTGCTCTGAACAATGAAAAGTGTGAGGTCATCGTGAGTACTGAAGGGAATCCGTTCTATTTAGGTTACGCTATAAATCGCACAAATGTAAAAGCTTCCAATTCAACTAAACACCTAGGAATTACAACTACGAACAACTTAAATTGGAACGATCACATGGATAATGCTGTGGAGAAAGCTTACCAAGGACTGTGATTTACTGGCACAGCAGTTAGAAGATGCAGCAGGTCTACTAAAGAGACTGCCTATACTACGCCTCTCCGTCCTCCGCTAGAGTTGTGCTGTGCGGCGTGGGAACGTTATCAGACAGACTGACGGGAGCAACCAAAATGTTCGATGAAAGGCAGCTCGTTTTTGCATTATCGCGAAATAGGGAGACGGTGGATGGTGTGAATAAAATGAAGAATGTATTTCATTCTCTAAATTTGAAATTTCAGCGAGGGGGGCGGGGGGGTCTCCGGGAGAAGGGGGTCCCGTACTTTGAGAGGCCCCATACTACTTTAGTGATTTATGTAAGCATATGTTCTTATATTCGAATTAGCCACGGAAACTCATTAAGGAAAAGCCGACAGATGTGTGCCAACAAACATTTCTAACTCTTTCTTGTTCAATGCGAACAGTAATGCTACTGTGTGTAGCGGTCAACATACGAGTGCTGTTGCTGAATCTCTACACAAGCAGTGGAGGTACGTCAGCTCTGGAATGAGCTTCCGTCTTCATTGTGTATTTCCTTGAGTTGGTGTTGGCAACAATCAGCTCTCCTACTCAACTTCCCTTAAGTACTTTTTTTTTTGGTATGGTTGTGACAGGCGCCACGATACTGGGTTGATGCATAAGCTCGTAGCGTTTTCCGGTAAGTTTATTAAACACCACAGATACACGTGACAGAGATTTTAGTCATCAATAATATATTATCCCTTGGTATGAACAACAAACTACCAATGCTGGGGTAACTTTTTGATTCCGCGGCTGTAGAATTCACATGGTTTTGAGGCGAAGAACTCGTCGAACCATGTTTGGAGCACATTTTCATCCGGAAAGGAAATTCAAGGTTGTTTTATAGGCAGCGGAAAATGTGAATATCTGTGGTCGCTAGATAAGATGAATAAGATGTATGCGTAATGACTTCCCAACCCAACCACTGTGTAATGTTTCTTGTTAGTCTAACAGAATGCGGGCGGGCGTTATCGTTGAGTAGCATCACTTCATGCGGTCGTCCTGGTCGTTGTTCTAGGATTGCTTCTGCAAGACATTTCAGTTGTTGACAATAAATGTTAGCAATGATAGCTACGAATCGGGGAAGCAATTCGTAGTACGCCACATCGGTGCTGTTGCACCATGTGTAAGGGCTTTCCAGCCCACGAACAAGTTTCCAAGGACATTTCGATCAAGCTGAGGAAGTTCCACTGGGAGGCCCCTGCATATCCTCCACGCAATCTCATCTCTCCCCATGCGATTTCCATATTTGGTTGGTTCAAATGGCTCTGAGCACTATGGGACTTAACATCTATGGTCATCAGTCCCCTAGAACTTAGAACTACTTAAACCTAACTAACCTAAGGACAGCACACAACACCCAGCCATCACGAGGCAGAGAAAATCCCTGACCCCGCCGGGAATCGAACCCGGAAACCCGGGCGTGGGAAGCGAGAACGCTACCGCACGACCACGAGATGCTTCCATATTTGTGGAGCCCTGAAGAAAGGTGTTCATGTCTGTTCATTTGCTTCAGACGAAGAGGTGCATGCCTCTACAAACATAGTTCTGTTGGCAACCGCGAATATTTTTCCAAGAACGCATTGACTGTCTTGTATCACAATAAGGTAAATATATGAAAAGTTATGCCAGTTACTTTTGAAATAATAAACATTTTACTTAAGGATTTTTTCCATCTGTCTCGTTTTTTGCCTGCCCTCTACTTATTTCCGATCATAACAAAATTATAGTCTTGATGTTCTGCAATATTTAGCAATTATTTGTTTACTTTGCCTTAAATTCACCCTGTATCGCATTCAACCCTAAAGGAGCAACAAAAGGCGTTGATATTGGATTTGTAACTCCTGTTCCTACATATTTTATTCTTATTGGGGAAACAGTAGCAGACAAGGCAATGCATGAACGCAGGAGTTATGCGCTATTCTAACCCACACATATATTCATCCAGATTTGCAAAGTCACTGAGTATTGCTTTGCCTCATGGGTGCCAATGACTGCGCCTATCTGCAAGATCGCCAAGGTACTATATAGGTTTTGATAGTTTACAGGCAGCACTTGAGTGTTTAATATAAATACACGTGTTTCCAGAAGTTAATTTCAGCAATGCTTCACCATACTTATCGGGTATGGACACATTTCTGGAAACATATGGACGTCAATAGGTATATGAGATGGGTCATAATTATTCGTCATCGCCCTCTCACTGTACTCCATCATATTGCATAGGTATTCCCACTTATACCACGTGTACTGCACTCCAGCACCAATACGTTGAACACTTTAAGTTTAAATTATTACATCAAAGTCACTATCCAGTGCTAAGCCTACGTTCACTCATTTCAATCTGCTGGCAGTCATGTTGTAAGTTTTCGGAAATAGGAGTATTCTGGAATCATTTAACTGTTGCTAAGTGGGATGAGGAAGCTCCTTAATTTTGTGGCCAAAAATTTCACAGTGGATGAGAGATCTTGGAGGGGGGGGGGGTTGGGGGAAGGCAGGCGTATCTTGACTCATGACAGGTATCAGGTAGCATTCTGACTTGAATAGCTAACATACAATTGCCCAAGAGGTGCTGGTGGGGTATAAGGCTTGAATTAGGCTCCCATATCTGCCTTGATATCCTGCTTGAAGGAGCATGAGTTAACGATTTCGGGTGTTTTTCGTTTTTATCTGACATTTTATAATTTACTTACTTTAATTTCACTAATTCCTGAAATTGGTTAAATTAAATTACGAATTTTGAAGCGATTGTTAATTACAGTTGTAAACATAGTTTTGTAGCTATGTGAAAATACGGCCCTCATTGGATTCCAGGTGGCAGGTGTCCAAATTTTTAAACGTAGTGAGTAAATGAGTCATCCTTCCAGGCGACATGTTTTCGCATACCTACATTCCGGCCTCGTTGATCTTATGCCCACTGCAATTGTAATTGATGGTGTCATTGAATAATCATGGAAACACATAAGTGTTGTCTGCTGTTGAGCCCCTTCTTCAACATCGTGCACTGAATTGTGTGCTCCGAAACACTTGTTCCCTCACTATCACTGTACTATATCGTCAGGTATTCCATAGATGGACACATGTCCTGTTTTACGGAGCAGGCGAGCCTCTGACCTCTGTGAAGATATCCTACTCGTAGTTTTACCGTTCTTCAATCGCTTTCCACAGAAAACCACGACAACAGCACGTCAACGACCGATCAGCTTCCCGTTTCTCTGATGTTCGTTCCCAAGCGTTGGGCCATAATAATCAGACGTTTGTCAATGTAGCTCATGACAGCGGATTTCTTCATTTGCAGTCCGTGTAGTACCGTAACTAAAGTGAGGTCCTATTCGTCTCTGCTCCACTTTTACACTTTGCTCGGCAATTCACATGCCCGAAAAGCCATAGTGTTCTGAATGTTTTCGTTCATAAGTAAACGTTTTGAAGTCTAGCCCCCACGCATAGGCGTCCTGATCTTGGGAGGGGGCCAAGAGGGGGCGCTTGCCTCCTCCAGGAATCTGGGAATAACCTGTATATTTTTTGCAGAATTCTCTCGAATTTCTAGCAGTCATTGTCTCCGAGTTTACTCATCTGCTGATTTAATATTGCCGACCATGACGAGAACTACTGAATCCTTAAACTCAGTGTACGTCTGGGGTTTTCTTAGGATTCACCGTTTCCACGGGAAATTATGTCGATTCCTCTATGTGGCTGCAGCTTTTGCGCTGAGCTGCACTCAACGTGCATACGAACCTTTACAGAATCGTGAAGAAATAATGTCTTCAATTTTTTCTCTTACTTTTTCATTCAGCCCTTACTGAGCTGCAGAAAAGACAGTCTAACACCCAGACGCATGGGTTCCGTCACCGAAACCCGTCATAAAAACATGGCAGCAATATATGTCATCCGACCCCAGATCCCATAAGAACGTTCCCTCTGCTTGATGCATAACTGAATCACAAAAGTAGATTCCCATTTGTCTGTGGAAAAGGAAAATCCATGATGGCTTGCTGACTGTGCACTCAGTTTCCCACGGCAAAGCTATTTCAGCACACTCAGAAAACAACCATGCTATAGTGTAACTGTTTACAGCTATTCATAATTCCAAATACATCAGTAGAAAAGGAAATTACCATTTTCTGTTCTGGAAGAGAGGGGGAAAAAGTGCGAAATTTCAAGCTCGAAAATGTGAGCTCTCGAGAACTGGCTCCTTCTCAGAGATTGCAGGTGCAGCAGAGCGCTGCATGTGGTCAAAGAGATGCGAATTATGCACTTTCACTCGCCATGCTACATAATGACATGACAACCTGGAGAGACGAGGATTACCTTGGTATACGCCTAGGCCGATAAAAATTGGTTCTATCAGGCAATTTCGGTATGGTTTCGGTAGATTTCCCACATTATTCTAGTCGTATATTGGCCCTTGGCTAAACTTTACCTAACCAGTCCAAAAATGATAGCTTTCAAAACACATTTTGCTCAATATCAGTCATACAAGTTGACACTAAAAAACAGAAACCATGAAAGTAATGCAGCAAATTCATAGGGTGAACATAGTGAAGTTTTATTAGCAAACAAAATGTTATGCGTTGCATCAGCGTTGAATAAGCCTGCTTTAAAGTTTATTACCTGCTTCTTCAATTCAAGGGCATTGATGTGACATTCTTCTTGATATCAAGGACGATGTTCTCAATCACTTCGACTTCTTTTTCCTATTTCGGTATTTCAATTTTGCAGTTTCAATCTAAGCCTATGAGAGCACGAACAAATTATTTTTCGAAACCTTTTCAAGATTTATAAGTCGTTCGATACCACGGATTTAGTTGTATGAGGATGTAATTTCATATTGTAAAATTAAAAAGGTTCATATTCACATCAATGACATAAAAGATTTACTTGGCGTATGCTATTGAAATATTCTTACTATTTAGGTACAAACGTAATCCACTTTAAAAATGCTGAGAAAATAACCATAAAACTTTTGAGATACGTATGTGCTTGAGTACGACATGTTGGAGGACTAATTAAATCAGTTAATTCAACACAAGCAAGTTTTGAAGCTTGCACCCTCTTGGAAAAATATCTGCGTTTTGGCTTTCTTCTTAGCAACTAATTTTTGTTCGGTTGACCCATTTCTATTTGTCACAGTAGTCCATCATCTTTCAGTTTTTCAATTTGTGAGCGGTGGAATCGAGTGAAAGGCTGATTGTCAAGTTTGTAGAAAGATATTTTCAAGTTTGAACACAAAATCTGTGAGGACTATTTTGGGCGCTGTTCTACTGTTTCAGTGGCGTTGTGTTTTTGATGCAATGTTATCGTATGCGTTGCTAGAACTTGAATCATCAAATTTATTTCCTTAATAGTTCGATATTTTCGTTACTGGAGCAGCAACTGGCTTCATTAACTTACATGAATGTAGAGCGAACAAGTTATTTTGCTCACCTGGTTTGTAATAAGGTGGACAGATGTGCTGCATTACTGGAATCAAATATGTTCAACAGTTCATGTTGAAGTTTCATGTCATTTCAAAAGCGATGTTGTTCTGCTACGTCCACGGTTCTATGTTCAGAATTATTGCACTTGGTACAATACGACATATTTTCGTCTATTTTATTAACTAAATATTATTATCACCCTATAATGAATTCATACAATTACCACAAAATTCTTTCATACCGAAATGCGTGACAAGTTTCGAAATACAGGCTAACAAATGAGACAAAATCACTTGAAACAAAGGCGAGCTTTTCATAACAATACTAGCGTACCTGCCCAGTGACATCACTCCTGGGATGACAGGGCTGTGCAAAACACAGTGTGCTGCAGGAAGCCGTAATTCGACCCTCTGGGTAGAACTCACCGGCAGAGGTTTTCTTGTGTGTGTCTCATTCCTTTTTCGTTGGGTCCGGTGCCTCATGTTCAGTCTAAAGCTGGATAGGAAGGCGCTATCGTGTGTAAGATGTACCCTCACTCTGCCTAATTAGGAATGTCTCTTACTCATTGAAATTTTCTGCAACGAACATTGCAAGTACGAACAATGAGTAAGTATTATGCTTGTATTCCGTGTTTTCCGAGTCATTAAAACTTCTGATACACATTAAGGGTCGATTTCTTCCAGTTTTTAATAGTGGGTTAATGGCAGTACGACAACAAATTGAGGGTTGAAAACAGTAAGATGCAAGTATACATTCAGAGGCAAACATATTATTATCCTAATTGGACATAATTCCTATTTAATTGTTGTTCTGTTCCATGCCGCCCCCTCCCCTCCCCTTCCCTTAATCTATTGTTCTCCTTTTTTCTGCCACATTCTCTACCCCTCCCCTCCCCTTAACCTGCTGTTCTCCTGAGCTCGTTGTTCATTTCTGAGCCACTTTCCATTGTCACCCTCCCGTCTGGGAAATCCCCAGCCTCCCCTCTCCTCTTCCCCCTCCCCTTAACCTATTGTTCAGTTCTGAAGCACTCCCCCTCCCCCCACCGATGTTGGAGCACTTTCTGGATTTCGTGTGCTTTTCAAGGGGGATTCTTGAGGGTTTTTTTTTTGTCACCCCTTTAACCTCTTCTTCTCTTCTGACATACTTCTCCCCTGTGGGAAACCCCCAGACTTCCTCCCTCCCTGCTCCCAGTATTTTTTCATTGAAAATGAGCAGCTTCAGATTCAAATATTTTGATTAATTTAAAATGGTGAGAAATTCACCCAACTCTTATGATGTTAGAGGAAATAGCAACATCCACCATATTAAATCTATTGACTAAATAATTAAACTGATATGCTTTTGTATGGGTCAGTGTTTCTTGTACCCCACTGGCTGATACTGATCCCTTCTGGAAGTATTGGTTGATTGATAGGCTCAGTTGACTATTCGGTAGGAAACCGATTTCAGTATACAGAGTATTGTTTCAACAATTTGTGGAGAAACTTCTTATTTATTTATGTAAATAATTTGTAGGATCCAAGGCAGCGCAGAATATTGTTTATTTTAACAGTTTGAGGGAATTAATTTCACATAGTTTATTTACTTCTTTCATGCTACTAAATATTGCTGGGATCTCTTTGTGTGCTCATAGTTTGCAAGGAGAATTTTCATATAGTTAAACAAACAGAAACTCTTTCCATAATAGATCACGCAAATGCAGTTGAATTCCGATCATGTACCAAACATACTAGAAAAGATACTGACCTACTACAGTGGCCGGCACGAAAATAGAGCTTCAAGGTCATCTCAACGTCTTACAGCATTGCCATTTATTTTATAGTGATAATTTCCAATTTTCGTAAAAATTAAAAAAGAAATTAGGCAACTCTAATTTTAGTCTAGAATATGAAGAAGTAATTTCCAAAAGAAAATTCTCACTAGCTGCTAGGAAGCAAAATGAAAACTAGCGTTACAAGAAATTTTGGAGGAAGGTAATGTTTTACTTCAACCTGTGATAGTAACAGAATCAGTAGTGTAATTGGACTGAAAAAAAATTATAAACATCCTCAAAGTTTACAGATGCATATGCTGCGTCTTTTATTTCGGAAACATAAAAGTATTCTGAGATAAAAAATAAAATATTGTAAGAGGTGTGAAACTGTGCCGACTGCTTGGCGAAAAATGTAGTCGCTGATGAATTTTCGTTCTGTAGTACTGCGAAGAAACTTACCGCGACAAAGTTGTTAACTACAAAATTATTCTTGGTAACCTTTCAGACATCATTATTGTATCGTATCACGTACAGAGGCAAATTACTTCCACGATATTCCGTGCGCAGCAGCGCGCGAGTCGTTGTAGGCCGTCGCCAAGAGTTTTGTTTGGACGGCTCGCTTTAATATGACCGAGAATATTCCCTACTTCCGGAAAATATTTTACTGGCTGCTAATACATATCCTTCGTCATTGCATCCATCACTCAAAATGCCAATATACGCTGCGTAAAAGTAATTGTAGTTATTTCGAAGCCAATATTTTCACTGAAGTCGAGCAAAATATTTGTTCGAAAGGTTTTGCGAAACCCAAGTTTTATCTAAATTTGCTATAAGCCTATTATTCTCAGCACGCAATACGTGCTTGGTACACAAAAACCTCGTTCTTACTACTGCAATGACCCTGTCTTGTGTTACAAATTTCACCCATCATTATAGTTTCTGAATTAAAAACCAAGTGGGCGGAGAAGAGAATGCATTGAAGTGACTGGCCAGAATAATCAATTTTATCACGGAAATTATCCTGTATTTCTCTAACCTTCGGATACTATCCTCTGTCATACTAAAGTAATACAATTCTACGTTGTAGCTTTCTGTAAAAGTCGTCAAATATCATAGATTTCTACGCTCTTCTGGAGAATCAGAACAGGAGCTGGGACTGTTCTGATGTTATTGCACTGTTTATTATACAGTCGACACAGTAGCACTGCATTACCCTTACTACGAAACAGCCAGTAAATCCTTCTATGGAAAAAAGGAGTTAAATTCCGAATGTACAAGTAAACCGAATGCATTAAGATTATATCTGAATGTAAAGACATTCGATACAGGTTTTTAGGAAAAACTGTCGTCATTAACACAAAATTGACAATCTTATTTTAATTGACAGTTACTGTCGAGTAAACTAATCGCCACCACTTGAGATAAATTTGTCAGACGTCTACTGTAAGGGAAAACATTCGCAGTATGTCCTCTATAACTGAAATGAGTAGACAAACATTTAAATCAAGTCAGCTTTTTACATAGACGACACTTACCTAAATTGAAGGAACTTCTCGCTCCATCTCTGCAGATTCACTGTCGCTTGTTTCAGCCAGGTGTATTATCGCAGATTCCACTATGTTGTCTCTTAAATCCTGGTTCAAGAAATCAGTTTCTTGCAATGCTTCTGCGTGTTTTACGCACCTCTTCCAGTCCTGCTGAGTAACATTGTCAAGAGCTTCGTGTGTTAGCTTCTCGACATCAGCAAGTTTGAAAGTAGTATTTCTTTTCGCTGGTTCTCGTTTTACTTGGGCCCATATCAATTCAGTGGCATTATACTGACAGTGATACGGTGGTAGACGTACCACTTGGTCTACCCATTTCGTTTGCCAGTTGATCTAATTCGTAAGTCTTTTTGTCACCATTGTCACCAACGATTTCTTCCTTAGACAGGAGTTCAGCCTTCGTTTCATCGACTGAAAATGAAACATTCTTTCTTTTTAACCACTCCATAATATCTGCCTTGCGCCAGTTTGAATGTGGCAGCTTTTCTATTTGAATGGAGTAGTAGCTGCGTTATCCATTACGATAATTGATCCTTCTTCCAGCGCAGACAACAGTCGAATAAATCAATACTTAAGAACTTCTCCATTCATTTGTGAATGGTAATCGGACTGACAAGAACTTTTCCCACCACGAAAAACAAGTTTGGCCTCTAGTATGAAGCCTGTGGTTAATGAACCAGCGTGGGCGATGATTAATCGGGCACCTCTACCAGTAGACACTTTCAAACCGCCGTTTCCTTTGGAGTCGTGTCATATGTACTTATTGGTGTGGTTCTGTGAAACCCAAGTTTCATCCAAGTACTCTACAGGCCTGGTGTCTTCAGTACGCTAGACGTGCATTGTACGAAAAAACTTCGCTCTTTCTGCTGCAATGTCTCTGCGTTCCATTAAGAATTTCCGTCCGTCATTACACTTCTTGAATTGGAAACCAAGGGAGCGGTGAAGATGAAGAACGGAGGTCTCTGAGCCCGAATGATTAATTTTTTCACGGAGGTCAGCCTGTATTTTTTTAGCTGTCGTAATATCCAAGTAGAGTTCTACGCACTAGCTCTTTGTTAAAATCGTCAAAGTCGGTTGATTTCCGTTCACGTTCGTTTCCCTTTCTTGGAGAATCGAAACAGTCATTCAAGTCTGGAGATTCTGTCAATGACACAGATTTACTAATACGGCCTACAGTTGACTTGGAGACATCACACACTTTAGCTGAAAGTTTATGAATTTGCGCAAAATTTAAGTTATTCCTCTCTTCTTCATTGTCCTCAAGATCAGTAAAAAACATGAGCACATTCGAGATGATAGTTTTCGATTGTTTACGAATGTCTTTCCGCCCTTTGCGCACACCGACCGGGAGACTACTACAAGTAGGCCGTTGCTCCTGCATTGTTGTTCTCTACTGAACACACGTCAAAGCACCTTTCTAAAGACAGTAAGACACTGAGATCAAACGTGAACACTCGATATAGCACGGTAGCACTGAGCTTTCAGCTGCTCTGATCTACCGCGCCGCTAACAGAACCTACATGGCAACAAAGCCCGAGAGGCGAGTGAATCACAGCCCGCCGCCCCTGCTGTTTTGTAGACAGGTAAGAGTTTGTAGGAAGCACTAGCTTTCCACTGCGGAAAACATCAGATGTAAAGTCCTGCTCTGATCACGGTGCTAGAGACTGGTGGTGGGAATAACACATCACAAAAAAACATCGCTAATAAAGACCTTGACACACCACAAAGATCGCAAACTAACCCTGCCTAACATGTATACCGCAAACAGACTATATAAAACACGAACTGGCTAACGGCTCCAAGCAGATTCACAGTGCTAGAAAAATAACTCCCTAACTTGCATTTTGCTTGGAGTAACACAACATGACTGCCTACAACTGTGTCTGGAAGCCTTGTACCCAAGTCTAGGGACAACTAGTGAATGATCCCGGCACCCAAAGTGACACTGGTACACTGGTGGGAACTACTGAAGGATGATTACATTACAAAGAGTGATGTGTTCCATCCCTACGTTTACAGACAGATGAAAGCAAATTAAAAAAACATCCGCCATGCATTGGGGGTCTTGTATGAATAGGCATTTCAGAACACAAGCACCCTCCTCCATGCATATCCACAACCCACGTGATAATGAAGGCAGGTAAAAGCATACTGAGCAGTAGTTTGCTACTCACCCACACTGAGGGCGCCTCAAGCATCGCAACCTTGACATTCCAGAGACCGCAGAGCAGAAGTCAATGTCCATCTGACATATGATATGTGGGAAACCACCAGCTGCTCTCTCTCTCTCTCTCTCGGCTGGCTACTTGTTGTTTGTGCGTGAATGAATGTCTCCAAACATGTAGATGTAGGTTTCCATCCCTTCTCACAATACTGTGTTCCTATTGGCTAATGAAGTAGACAAAGGGAGAGCTCTCGGAATTGCGATATAAAAAATTATATGAAATAGTTAATAGCAACTGTTATATTAGTTACTTAGCGATTCATGGGAGCCAATCGATTACTTAAAACACTCACCACCACTTTGTGATGATGGTTCTTCATAATAAGACATATTTTAAACATCTGAGAATCATAGGCAAAAATTATGCAAATAAAGTAAATAGACTTTTGCCAGAAATGGATTGTAGCATCAAATATATCCAAAGGCTTGTATGCACCTGCATTCTGGAACACGATCGACCTCCTCCACCTCCTCTGGCGAGAATACCCCTACAATCGCACAAACTCGCGATCGCGAAGCGCGCCCTGTTCACTGACTGCCAGAGACACGCAGCCACACTGGCCAAGACTTGGCATCTTCACACATGTGCCAAGCCATCAATTGCGTGCACGTCTCCAGCCACACCAGGCGCTGAGGGGCCAGAGAGACTCTGTTACTGTGACCGCCGAGCAGTCAAAAAGTCAGTTTTCATGGTGGGGGGGGGGGGAAGGATAATCCTCCAGTGCAAACACTCGCCATATTGAATCTTCTCAAATTTGCTCATAAAAATCGGAGAATACTCGCAACACACGTAATCGTGAAGACTGTTCAACACATATCAAGTATTAGTGCGCTATTGACCCACTCAGAGGGTGACAAATGGCTCTGAACACTATGCGACTTAACTTCTGAGGTCATCAGTCGCCTAGAACTTAGAACTAATTAAACCTAACTAACCTAAGGACATCACACACATCCATGCCCGAGGCAGGATTCGAACCTGCGACCGTAGCGGTCGCTCGGTTCCAGACTGAAGCGCCTAGAAGCGCACGGCCACTCCGACCGGCAGAGGATGCCAGATTGGGCAATTACAGCCTCGTACCTTGCCTAGCTACTTTGCGAGGCTCAGCAGTGGCTCGCGCCTTAAGCCTGATATATCCATCCAGTCCCACCGCCAGCTGCCTCCAGCACACGCCTTGATGCCGAGAAGAATCGTCCTAGGATACCAACTGCACATTTATCAGTGTAATTACAATTAAGTATTGTAACCACAGCACCAATCTGGCGACATATGACAATCAGCAAAATATCATAAATACCTTCTCATGACGGCTGTGTCTCTAGGAATATCACTTTCCCACATAGATCTATATGCTCCTTGTGACAGGACACAAGTTTCGAAGTAAAATCTCTCATGCCCATTACGGCCCTCAGTGTGCTGAAATCGCAGTTTTCCACATCAAGTCTATTCCTCCCTTATGACTGGGCATAGACCCACCCCCAGAATTTTCTTTCCGCGTGTTGAACACTGACCACAACAACTTTGCACTCTCATATGTACACATTTCAGACTAGCAGTTTGTATGTTTATAGCGCCTGAAAAAATTAAGATATGTCTGAACTAACACAGGTTAGGTGTCTCCATTCTCCTCAGCTCTAGGAAATTATTTGACATTTAGGTCTTCCAACCAATCAGATCCGAGAGCAGGCTGCAGGTATTTTCAATCAGCACTTTCAGAAGGTGTTGCATCCCACCAAGACTCTCTGAAACAAGTGTTGTATAGCACAGGTATCTGGCAGTATGTGATAATCAATAGCACTCTTGGGGACGAAAGGGTTGGAAAGGTATCACTGAAATGGACTGGTGTACTGTAATAAACATCACAGTCGATAGTGGGACAAAGGACATGAGAGAATCTGCTTGGGGGAACCGATGAGAGGACGTTCTGCATATCCATGATATTACTGCAATATTGCCTGCCCTGTTTGTAGACTATGGTAGTTTCTCGAACCACTGCATTACTTTATTGTGCAGCTGTTTACAAAATGAATCTATCACCTTTTACGGTCGGATATATTCGTGAATGCGTTGAAATCACAATTCCCCATGTCAAATCTCCGCCCCCCCCCCCACCCACCCCCCCTTGCCATTAGACATACGTAGTTGTTTACGCGAATAGTAGTCTGGTCACTTCCCACACACGTCTGGTGATAGATCGGATAACATTCCCGACAAGTAGCTTGATTATCATTTCTAGGTGTGTAGCATCCGAAAAATTATGGTACGTTTACATTCACACCAACTGGGTGTCGTTTTGCATGGCCTACCATAGTTTCCCAGTAGTAAAACCCTCTTGCCACATTATTCTTATCGCATGTTCGTCGAGGGATAAAAGACATAACTACAGTTAAAATGCTCTCACACCTTTTATTTTTGTTGCGTACGTTCCTGCACTATAGTCGGCGTTTGCCAGATCAGGAAGAACTACCAGGGCCCAGCCAAGTCATAGACACCTGCTAAATCTCTGGAAATCCCTTCATATTCTGACAGCAGTGGTCCATAGTTAGAAGGCTATCTAGTTATCCGCCCATGACTGACTAGGTTGGGAGCTATCTTGACAAATATGGCACACTAACGTACAGGAGGAAATTCACAATCATGCACTATATTTGCGGACCGCACAAAGAAATTCAGAAGCTTAACACCCACAGTTCAGCAATACCGAATGACAGTCTATAAATATCCCCCTCTACATGTCCTAATCTCCTTTATCGAAGTCCTATGACTGTATTGTATGGAGCTGGTACCAAGAAACGACGGTGAGCCTTCGTTCCCTCTGTAGCCTTCAGTGGTTCACAACCCCACAACAGGCTCCAGCAGTCCACTCATCCCACCGCCGCCCCACATCGGACCCAGGGTTGTCCTATGATTACTAAGCTACAAATACAACAGTGTAATGGTGTCAGAGTCTTCTCTCTATCTCTTTCTCTCTCCACCCCCCCCCCCCCCCACTTTCTAATTTTTGTAGCATCCAACAGAGTAAAACGAAGAACCATAAAAACTTCACTAATTTCACCTGGTAGAGAACTAAAAAAGCTTTTACCATGTCTCTCTCTTCCTACATTTTGGGACCAAATACCGTCCACCTTGTTGACATGGACCATATGTGATTATCCCATTAAATATACATGTATTGGTCACCTGGAGCAGGTAGCCAGTGACCGAAGTCGCTTCCAAGGACATGTATAAAGTTTTGTAGCCTGTACTGGAATAAGACCATATCCCACTGACTATCAGTCACAACAGAGGGTTCTTGAGTTGTTGTTTCATAAGCAATTTCATACATTGTTTTCTGCTGCAAAACATGAAAGCAGTGCATGACTACAGCTCTGTACACAGCTATACATTTTGTTTCTCTACCATGACTCTGAGGTCTGTGTCTGGTGCAAAACCGGCATTAACATGCGTGCATCCATTGGCTCCCACAGGAAGCTGCACATCGCATGCTGTAAACTAAACTACTCCTACAACACACAGGATGTTTGAAATAAAAGACATAAGCAGTTTTTCGAAATCACAAAAAAGTGGAGTACATGACAACACATGAAAACTGGAAGAGTTTGAGGCATTGTGGAGCGTTCCCAAACAATTTTCCGAAAGGGATGACCTCTACATGTAATCTCACCTTTCACAGTGATGGAGTCGCAGATGTCACAATCTTCCGTTTTCAAAGAGACCAAGAGCGCTGATTCTTCATACTGGTGGTGCAGATTTCACCCAAGTATATGATCACCATTTCAGTGTCCTAGGGGGTGGTCATCCTGACCTCCAAATCTTTGGGAACTGCATCTTTCATTTTTATGACTCAAAATGCATAACGCCATGTAGAACAAGGGGGTATTCTGCAGGTACTTAAACCCATAGAGCACAGATAGGCCCCATCTGTTGTCAGTTCCACTGGTGGAGAAATAGAATGATTTTCATACACCCGGCAGAGCATGTAAGTACCCTCTTCTCCCCACATTTTTGTCATATTTTCATCAGTTTCGCGTATTTTCCATCAATTTTCGTAATTTTACTAGGTTTTTTATAATTTAAACGCATTTACCCAATTACTTTATGTCCAAAGCACCACTATCGACGAGTTGTTGTATCACTAAAACATCTCATCCTGTCGATCTCGTGATGCTATCGGCCAATGATATTGCAGCATGGTTCTCAATTTCTCTGTTATTACTAAATCACCCACTCCACTAATTTTCGAAGATCAATACATGTGGACATATCGCCAAACCTGTTACACTGCTAACATCACATGGCACCAATACTGTGTCTTAGTGCAGGAAATAGCCATCAGCAGAGAGGAGCTAAAAAACTCCGTTCCTTAGGTGAAATACTTTATGAATTTTTGAAGATTTTATTTCAGTTTGCCATCTCCCCCTATGCGGATGGGAGTCAAAACGTGTTCTCGCATTTATTGGATAAAGTCAGAGAGTGAAAGATCTCACCAAAACCTTTGATTATTATCACCCCAACAAACGAATTACATCCATGGCAGCACTCTGCCCTCTATTTCGAAATAAGCTGCCCTTTCATGCTCAGATTTTACCATGCATGCTGCGTCATACACGATCTCTCTAGATGCATGTGTGCTGAAGAGGTCACCACTCCTTATGTGTAACTAGTAGATACAGGCCTCATACATTTGAGAATGTTGTGGTGATATAACAGACGATTAAGAAGAAGGTGAAACATATGGTTTATGCATGATGGATTCCAAGAGAGAAGGAGAATATTTTACGAAAATCTCTTGTCCTATCAATTCTGTAGTATTGTTATTGTGTTTGGATTTCATACCAAGAAGGTACTGGAAAGAGAGAAATGATCGTAGAATGTAAGTACACACTCTTAAGGTTAGGTGATTCTGTGCTTAAACTTGCTATAATGTTAAAGCAGTGTGCCAGATATATTAGTTACTTGGAATGAAATGCTGTTAATAATCCAATGTAGCAAATATATTTCCAGTACCTGACATATATTCACCCTGCAAGGTTACAACAACTCGCTGTGGTGACAAACTTTAAAATGATAGAGCTACTAACTTCTACACCAATAGGAAAAATCATAGATTCTTTGTGGTACATGCACTATATAGCTTTGTGGATGAGTACAGAGCCCACTGTAACATCCAATTACGTTTCGGAAATTATGCTATGACGACATCAGTCCTATAAAATAATCATCAACAGCGGAAAATTCATGAGACAAAGACATCTTATAAGGAAATGTGAAATAACATGCTATGCTGCATTAATTCCGCAAACAGAACACAGTCTCTTCCACAATCATCTGTCCAGTAAATATATACACAGGGATTGCAGTACCTTACAAACCCATGTCACTACCTTAGAATCAGTGCAGTTATGAAACTGAAGTCTCCATTTATGTCGAAGATGTATTATGGAAAAGAAGTACTTCACATACATCTTCACTTCTCTAGAGAAGTTCGACAAAATAGGTTTCCCATTAGTTTGGTGGAAATGATTAATCACACATGCATTGTAAGTCCTATGCTAACTGTGGTATGCTGTTAGCGACTGCAGGTAGCTAGCACTCCAGATCACATGCAGAATGTCCAGTTGTATAAGAGTCAAATGTAGGTTATACCACACAACTGATACTGCCCAAGAGAACAACAGAAAAAAAAATTGATAAATGTGTGGTAAATGAGCTGCCACATCATCTCCCTCTGTCTAGAATGCATCATCACTCTGCCATTAAATCATACCCATCAACCGATTACTCCACTACTTTCTATAATAATTAAAATCAGATACATTTCAATTTAGAGGCAGGTGGTTCTCTTTTCTAGGAAAGCATGCAAGACAGCAGTCAACTTGTATGCATCCCTATTACCTCAGTAGACATATGGCAAAATGTTGTCAAAAATAATGCAGCAACTGTGCTGTAAGGTATTTGTTAGCTGACACTGTATGCTTATGATTAGTAGAGTACAGAGAAGCATGTTGTAAAAGATGTTTGTTAGAGTTGAAAACACATAAACAGTCTTGCACAGGGTCAAACACATTATCCATTCTGCAGTTGTATATTTCAGTCTCCCAAGATGGTAATACAATGCTCTTTAGCGAAGGACACTTTATAAAAGTCTATAAGGTGGTTGCCAAAAACTTTGGGACCACATTTGGGTTTGTGATCCGAAATAAATAAACTAATTAATCTACATTTCATCCACGTTAAACAATGTACTCCAGCTGTCTTATTGCTGTCCATGAAAAATTACTGTTTCCCTGGTTCCCACTCCTTCGAAGTCAACTTTGTCTAGTATTCCTCTTGCTGTCACAGACTCATTCCCACATACGAGAATTTCAGAAATGTAAGGACTCTCTCATTCCTCCTCAATTTCCCCATATTTTTGCGTATTTCCCTCAATTTATAACTGTTTTACCGATTTCATGTCACTTCTCCTCATGTCATCATGACATCACTTCTGGCCACATATTCTAAGATAGCTAGTAGATGTAGGACAGTGCAATTGTGCTGTGTGTGTGTGTGTGTGTGTGCATGTATTGGTTTCCTATTGGGGGCGGGGGGGGGGGGGTTGGGGGGAGGAGGACCACAGACCATAACTTCGAACTTACCATTGGTTAATTCACCTCCAGACACAGTTCTGGACATATTGTGAGTGAGATTCACCTTTGAATCCTACCCTGGCCTTAACGCATGTGGAATCACCTTTGAACAATATCTCAGCTGTAATGTCTTGTGGATCAACCTCCAAACCCTATCCTGGCCATAACGCACGGTGAATCCACCATCAAACCCTGTCCTAACCGTAATTCATAATTGATCCACATTTGAACCATATCCCCGATGTAACAAATGGTGGATCAATGTACGAGCTCTATCCAGATCCTATCCTGAACTTTCCCTCTGCCATGGGGCCCCAACATGAAACTAGTGGAAAGGTTGTGGTGGAGGAGGGTCCCTGTGTTTCCAACATCAGTGCATCCAAGGCCTTGAATATATGTAACACTATAATCTATTTGTGGTGGAGATTTAATTACTTGATTTATATAATGTTTACACCTGATTATCAAACATTGAAAATTGTATTTTGAGGGGGGATGAAAAACTCTGCACGTCTGGAGACTTTGGTTTGTGCACAAACTGGAAGCAGCCCCATGAGAGAGAGTGGATGTTGTTTCTTAGGTATCAAATGTCAATGGACACTGACTTCTGCTCTGCAGTCACTGGCTTGTTCAGGTGTTGAAGCTCAAGACACCCTTGGGGTGGGTGAATAGTGAACTACTGCTCAGTATGCATCTGGCTGCATTCATGATTGCATGAGTTGTGGATGGAGGAGGGCACCTGTGTTCCCAAGTGTCTCTGCATACAAGACTCCCAACATATGGCAAATGGTTTAGTAAATTAATTACTTGATTTGCTTTCATCTCTCTATACACTCAGGAATGGACCACATCACTCTTTGAGATGTGATTATGTCAGTAGTTTCCCCAGTGTTACTTCAGATGCTACGATCATTTGCTAGCTGTCTGTGGGTCCCGGCATAAGGCTTCCAGACACCATGAGAGGCAGACATTTTGTCACGATGGTCCCAGCAAAGTGCAGTAAGTGAGCTATTTTTCTAGCACCACGTATCTGATCGGAGCTGTTGGTGGGTGAGTGTTTTATAGATTCTACTTTTGGTATACATGTTAGGTGGGGTTAGTTTGCAAACTTTGCACAGAGTGAAGATCTTTATTGGCGAGCTTTTGTGATATGTTATTCCCACCATCAATCAGTAGCACTGTGCTCAGAGCAGGACATCACGTCTGATGTTTGTGACTGTAGAAAGGTACTGCTTCCTACAACCTCTCACCTGTCAGCAAAGCAGCATTCAGTGTTGCCGTCACCTGACACTTTGCTCAGGGACAGTGTGAATTCTGGTGGGAGGTTCTCACTATGCATGGTAGCTCAGTACTTTTTTGATTAAGCTTAGTGTGTGACTGGAATGTAACTACATGTGTGCAGTTTATTATGGTAAGAGATTCTAATAGTTTCAATATACAAAAACTTTTCCTGCAATTTGTGATCACACAAAGAGATTCCTGCAATATTTAGTAGCATTAAACAAATAAATAAACTGTGTGAAATCCACCCCCACAAAATGTTTAAATAAACAATATTCGGCACTGCCTTGGCTCCTGCAAATTGCGTAGATAAATCAATAAATAATATCCCTGTAATCAATTTTGTGCCATATAGCCAGCCAAGTGTATCAATCAATCAGTGTTTCCAGAAGGGGCAGTATTCACCAATAGGATGCAAGGAAAATGGTCCTACACAAAAGGATATCGAATTAATTAATTAGTCAATCAATTTGATAGAGTGGTTCCCTTACATCATAATGGTGGGGTGAATTTCCCCCCATTTTAATTAATAATATTATTCAAATTACTCAGACATGACCTGAAGTAGCTTGTGTTCAATGACAGAATAGCTGGAGTGGGCAGGAGAAAGACTGGGGATGTCACAGAGGGGAAAAGTGTGCCAGAAGTGAAATATACACTCCTGGAAATGGAAAAAAGAACACATTGACATCGGTGTGTCACACCCACCATACTTGCTCCGGACACTTGGAGAGGGCTGTACAAGCAATGATCACACGCACGGCACAGCGGACACACCAGGAACCGCGGTGTTGGCCGTCGAATGGCGCTAGCTGCGCAGCATTTGTGCACCGCCGCCGTCAGTGTCAGCCAGTTTGCCGTGGCATACGGAGCTCCATCGCAGTCTTTAACACTGGTAGCATGCCGCGACAGCGTGGACTTGAACCGTATGTGCAGTTGACGGACTTTGAGCGAGGGCGTATAGTGGGCATGCAGGAGGCCGGGTGGACGTACCGCCGAATTGCTCAACACGTGGGGCGTGAGGTCTCCACAGTACATCGATGTTGTCGCCAGTGGTCGGCGGAAGGTGCACGTGCCCGTCGACCTGGGACCGGACCGCAGCGACGCACGGATGCACGCCAAGACCGTAGGATCCTACGCAGTGCCGTAGGGGACCGCACCGCCACTTCCCAGCAAATTAGGGACACTGATGCTCCTGGGGTATCGGCGAGGACCATTCGCAACCGTCTCCATGAAGCTGGGCTACGGTCCCGCACACCGTTAGGCCGTCTTCCGCTCACGCCCCAACATCGTGCAGCCCGCCTCCAGTGGTGTCGCGACAGGCGTGAATGGAGGGACGAATGGAGACGTGTCGTCTTCAGCGATGAGAGTCGCTTCTGCCTTGGTGCCAATGATGGTCGTATGCGTGTTTGGCGCCGTGCAGGTGAGCGCCACAATCAGGACTGCATACGACCGAGGCACACAGGGCCAACACCCGGCATCATGGTGTGGGGAGCGATCTCCTACACTGGCCGTACACCACTGGTGATCGTCGAGGGGACACTGAATAGTGCACGGTACATCCAAACCGTCATCGAACCCATCGTTCTACCATTCCTAGACCGGCAAGGGAACTTGCTGTTCCAACAGGACAATGCACGTCCGCTTGTATCCCGTGCCACCCAACGTGCTCTAGAAGGTGTAAGTCAACTACCCTGGCCAGCAAGATCTCCGGATCTGTCCCCCATTGAGCATGTTTGGGACTGGATGAAGCGTCGTCTCACGCGGTCTGCACGTCCAGCACGAACGCTGGTCCAACTGAGGCGCCAGGTGGAAATGGCATGGCAAGCCGTTCCACAGGACTACATCCAGCATCTCTACGATCGTCTCCATGGGAGAATAGCAGCCTGCATTGCTGCGAAAGGTGGATATACACTGTACTAGTGCCGACATTGTGCATGCTCTGTTGCCCGTGTCTATGTGCCTGTGGTTCTGTCAGTGTGATCATGTGATGTATCTGACCCCAGGAATGTGTCAATAAAGTTTCCCCTTCCTGGGACAATGAATTCACGGTGTTCTTATTTCAATTTCCAGGAGTGTAGGTTAAGGGCTGTGACGAAAACAAAAGAAATGCGTCAGAATCCCTGTTCAAAGACACACAGAATTCAAATAGTGCTCCAGAATCGGCAGAGGGAGAGGCGGAAGTGGCTTCAATCTGAACAATAGGTTAAGGGGAGGGGGAGAGGGAAGAGGTCGGCTAGTGATTTCTCAGAGGGAAGAAAAGTGGCAGAACTATAGGTTAAAGGTAGGGGAGGCTAGTGGAAAAGTTGACAAACAGTGGAGAACAATAGGTTAACAGGAGAGGAGGGGCGGTGGTGACATGAAACAGAACAATAGGTTAAGGGGGATTATCGCCAATTAGCATAACAACAGGTCTGCCCCCAGATGTATACGTGCCCCTTAATGTATGCAACCGACAACTTGTCTTTACACCCCATTACTGATTTTTTCTTCTGTCTACCGGTGAATAAAGAAATCGACTGGAACGGAGGAGAGTTTAAGAAACAGAATTAGCAGTCAACATTTATTTGTAGGTTCTCCTTTTCTCCCCCCTGTCTCACTTGCGGCGAAAGCAAATTTGTTCTTCTGATGAAGTTGGTCATTTATCCCTAACATGTGATATGGCGGGAAGACGCGCTGTCATGCGCCGTTTACTATATATACTTATTCTAATAGTTAAAGAGTTAAGGCTGTGCATATCAGTACCCAGAAATTTACCCTGAACAGCATAATTTCATTCACTACAGATTAACACATATTTCAGTGAGTGGAACACATAAATAAAATTCAAATATGATATACTTAAACTAATTGTATATTTACATGTTTTCCCCCACGAATATAATCAAAACCGACTATAGCATTAACTTTTTTTATTTTCTATTGATCCAAAAGCAGGCGAACATGTCTTCTGCCGATTAGCTGTTGTGGAGTACAGTTTTCTTTAAAGCTGGAACTAGGTTACTCCTGAAGCCATAGCTCTTGAATTTTCAGGTAAGTTATGTGGATTTTATAAACGTGTACTAAGAAACTATAGGTTTCTAGACGAGGTTGCAAAAGTCACCTGCATGCTCGACTTAATGTAAATATGCAAAAGGAATGCAGGTGCGGTGTTTCTGCAAGCATACTTCACATCCCGAGAAAGGATAGTGCCAATTACAAGATGCAATTTCTTATACTTATTAAAATTTATTGACGAAACAAGTTAGGCACAAATGCCTGAATTAGCGCTAGTTGCGTCATTACAGGTCCTTGTTATGGATCCCATTCCTTAAGTCTACATTTGTAGAAAAGCACTTCTGAGACTGCAGCCCTCCATTTTGCAAAGTGTGTCAAATTATTTTCGTGTCAACTTACGGATAGGTCTGTTCTGTTCGGAAGTTCCGTTCTGTTAATAACATAAAGAGGTGTGCTATTAAATTACCATTCCCTCCGAAATTTTATCCTAACTCAAAAGTCTTTGCTTGTTGCAAACATTTGAAGCGTGCTCCGTTTTAACTTATAATAGCGTAAAATTTTCCTCCACTTTCTATAACTAAAACTGGTGAAGATATCGTGAAGTATTAGAAACAGAAAGAGACCATTTTATGTAAGTTCTGGCACCATACGGAATCAGTAAAATTTAAAAGGGTTCATATAAATCTTACGATATTATGGTTGCGTTGTAAAATAGTTTTCACTCCGCTCAGTAGACGTTAGAATATCCACCAACGTGTACACTGTTTAATTGAAGGTATTTTATTTTATTTTATTTTTTTTTTTTTTTGTAATGGTTTTAGGGCGCAAAACTGCTATGGTCATTAGCACCCGCAATTGAAGGTATGAAATCTTTCTTGCACAAAAAGTCCTGAATTTGGAATCATTGTACAATTTTAACAGAGGTACCGTAGTTCGTGTACTTGCGGTACTTCGCTGCAGATATAGGCCTGCTAGAAACTAATGCTTGCTATTCTTATTAAAATTACAAGAACGAAATGTTCTCATACAATTTCGACAGTACGTATGAAATATCGTAGACAATCTTTACGGGAAACGGTATTACCCAATAGCATTTCAACGAGGATGAGGGCGGGAAAAAAGGCGCCATATTTCTATGATACTCTGTCCGTTTTGCTACAATTTGATCCGTTTGGCGGTACAGGAAATTATATTCTTTCCAAGGTATATCACTCCTCCTCTTTTCATTTATCTCACAAGCAATTATCGTACTTAGTGGTAAATTTGAGAGCGCTTATTTCGTTCGTTACTAACAGAACTGAAAAGTGGAGCATTTTTAGTCATGCTTCAGTTTTCGACTGGCGTCCTGTGCATAACTACTAGTTAGCTTTTTTTCGGTTGTTACAGAGGCGCTGCGTCATTTGCGTAATGGCAACAAATGGATCATCAAACTTTAAGGTAACTAAGCTCCCATATCAGGGAGGAAAGAAAATGAATTTGTATTACAGAATGGCTACTTATATTACTGTAGTCTTTTATAATTACCGCTGTTTTGGTTTAGATGTGAAGATTCGTAATTCCCACTCCCTCTATGCACCATCACTTCCTATTATCTTGGCTATGCAGCCATCTATTCCTGACAGTTCCTGAGACATATAGTTTCCTATTTATCAATGAAACTAGAAAAAAATTGCATGTTTGTTAGTGGTATGCACTAATTGCATGGCTTAGTTGATAAGCGTACCTTCATCCACATTGTTACTCTTAAAACCATAGCATAATGCACACCAGATCCTACATACTTCGTACGTGATATTGGCTTAGTGGGGCCTCAGCGGCCAATTGTGGAAATTAGTTTATCTCCCCACGTAAAGTGCCCTCCGCCACACACCGTTGGGTGGCTTGCGGAGTATAAATGTAGATGTAGATGTAGATGTACATGTTAGGTAAATCATGATCTGAATCCCATATTTTGCAACAGCGGAATGATCATAAAACAATTTAGACGGTATGTAATGCTGTGGGAAAAATCTGTAATGAGAATAAAGTCCCAATTAAGTGAAGGAGGGAAAGATAAGTGAAGGGAGAGACAATGAAACAGAGATTTCGAAGTAAAAGAGTAGATCTAGTGAACTGATGGCCAGTTATCGAGCCCTTGGTGTGGCTTGCTAGCAACTCGTACAGAGTGAAGTGCCGTACGAAACAGTAGCTCAAATCCCCGCTCAGCCATCAAGATTTAGGTTTTCTATGATTTCCCCGAATCAGATAAGACAAATACCTGGATGATTTCCTTGAAAATGATATAGGTATCCAATTTCCTTCCCAATCCTTATTAATATGGGCTTGTTCTCTGTATCTGCTGGTGTTTTCACTGGTGAGACATTAAACACTGGTCTTCCTTTCTATGTTCCAGTAAGTCTTGGATGTCTTCTCATGGTTGTTGAGATCTGTCTTAGATTATAAGGAATTTTAATTTTCATTCCTCAATCAGAACATATGGATCATATATGTGGTAGTAGTAGCTTTATTCATCCGTAGATCTCTTTTTTACAAGCATATTGGACATGTCAAAGTATTTACAAATTTAGATCAATTTAAAATTAGCTAATTCGTATGCACATATATTTACAGACTTCTAGTTAGAGACAATCATTAGATTTACTCCTGGTATACAAAACTTGTTTTACAAATACTGTATCTTATTAAATAATGTAATGCCACATTCACTCATATCTCACTATCAGTCACTGCACACACATTGTTTCATAATATTTCATTCACTGCGCACACACACACACACACACACACACACACACACACTCACACACACACACACATTGGTGATCTATGGGCCATTTTCTGTACAGCAAGTTCCCATTTGCTAACCTGAAAAGCTGAGTCAGCATCCTTCCATAATGAATGAGATGAGCTCAGAAAGAGGAAGAGGTGTTAGTATTGTGCTATGCTTAGCTTGGAGGTATTTCTAGGAAGGGAAAAAGAAGGAAAAAAACATAAAGTGAAGGTGTTATGTGGAATGTTAGATATTTTATAATCATTATCATTATTATGTATTTGTATAACATGTTTTATGAAACCCCTACTCTGTTTTAGCTAAGTAATCCTTCAATGTATAAAATGTATTGCATAACAGGTATTTTAGCTGCCTTTTTAAATAAGTGTATTTTTGCAATTTCTTTAATCTCTTTTAGTAATTTATTGTACAGTTTTATTCCTTGGTATAAAATGCTGTTTTGAGTTTTATGTTTATTTTTTCTTGGTAAATGTAAGTTGAGTCTATCTCTTGTTGCATACTCATGGACAGAGCTGTTTGTGCACTAATTACCAATGTTATTTTTTATCTGTACAACTGACTGGTAAATGTATTCACATGGAGCAGTTAGAATCCCCAGTGTTCTGAACAGATCTTTACAATGAGCTCAACTAGTATTTTTGATAAATTCTGTTGGTGTTAGTGTGTTGGTGTTTATAAATCATTGCATTACATCAGAGTCATTGGTATTTCAACTCATCATCAGTGACAAACCACGTCTAAAACACTACAATATGTCTGATATAATTGTTTATAATGATCACTGCAATTTACAAGTAATTGATTACATTTAAAAAATAATACAATAATAATTACTGCTGTTCATAGCTTCATTTGAAATAGTCTGAATGACCTCAGTTTTGGCATTATAATGTGCTGTACTTTACTAACACTCACGTTTGACAACTAGAGTTGATAATTTTCTCAGGAATTTGTTAAGGCGCTACAGATCTTCAAATCAGAACACAAATGCTGTACTCAAGTACTTATGGTAAAGCTGGTTTTCATTCACACAGCGTAATTGGAGACATATACCTTAGTAAAATCTGCCTTAATCATTTAATTTACTAGCTTTCTGAATCACTTGTTGCATTTAATGCACATGTATATTGTACAAGACAAGTAATTTATCACTTGTAACAAGTAATTACATAGTAATTTTCCGCTGGATACCAGTTTCACTAACTTCGTGGTCTTCAATCTAGTGGAGTGGGTACTGAGCCCAACTCACTATTATTCATGATTTCATATGAGGAGTTAATTGGCCATTCAACATGATACAGTGGCAGTTGGGTCGAGGGGAAGAAAACCCTTTTAACTAGAGTGGTTAGAGGCGAGGGGTGTAGAATCTTTTCTAGATTTGCAAGGCAAATCCCTATGTAACATAAACTTTTGTCACTTTCTTATGTTAACTCCATGATGAGTGTTGGGTTGTGAACTGAATGTAAACTATTGCTGAATTCTGTCATGAGAGATGAAGATTTTTCAAACTTGTCCCTAACATGGAATCTCTACAACTTTCGAAACAGACCCAAGGTTTGTTAGACAGTCAGCCAAGTAGAAATTTATAATCTCACAATTTTTAAGAATGTACTCAGAAAGTTGCAGCCTGCAACACCAGGCACTGAATGATGTGATGGTATGTCACACGAAACCATGTTTACATGTAGGTGTCTGTGAGCATCAAGCTAAAATGGTTTAGTATATGCACGCTTTCTAAACAGGTATCCAATGTGGTTACAGGAGAGAGTAGGCCTATCAGTCAAAACAAGAAAGAAGTTCTATAAGCTTAATGTCTAGAAACAAATACATTATGGGTTATGGACCTTGTGTCTGATGATAGCTATCTATTGACACATAAGATAGTGCTCAGTGTAGCTACAGTCCTTTGTATAGATACTTAAGTTTGCCTTCTCAGATTATCAGGAATTTGTGCAAACACTCCTACCTGCTGTCAAATTTGGTCACATGAATAGGACACATGTTTCTATATAGTGTGCATGTTGTTGATGGGTGTGGAGTACACCAATGCCCATAAATACCACCATTGTCTAAAACTTAAGCGATAAACATCACGTACATCATCTCAACTGGTCCCTTGAGTTTCTGACGAACAGCACATGTTAATTTGCCTGGTAAAAGTATATTGGCCTGTGAGTTTCTCACCCACAGCTCCTGCCTGTACATAGGTACTAAAGCAAACCCAAAACCCTGCTTCCATGACAGCTCAAGGATTTGCATCTGCTTCCACTTACTTATCATGGTACTTTATTATTTTTCCATTTATCATCCACGAATAAAATGAAAGCTGTGAATTGCCAATCTCCTGTGCACTGCCTTTGACTCCATTGGCAGAACTGTAATCTGGCATGGAGGACCTTTTCATGTAGAACTGAACACTCAAGAACATGGATTATGCCTTCAGCAGCTACAAGTCTGCAGACATTAGTATCAGGATCTGTTCTATTTGTTGCACACTTGCTCCTGCATATTTGGCATGCAAACTTTGTGATGTCAACCACAATCCCTTGTTCCCATAGTATGTGTTCCTGTGTCTTCAAGTTACTGGAATAGCTTTTTAATATTTTTTGAGATGTAGTGCAAAGTGACATTGAGGGCATTGTTCAGTGTGCATAACAAGTGCCTTTGCATAACACCACCAGCTCAATCATAGCAGGATACAATTCCTATCCTTTCCCACATAGAATAATAGGCCTTCATCTTAAAATTTACATTGTTCACACTCCATGGAAATTACTACTTTTCTTCCATTGGGGCACAACCTCAAGACAATGCACACAGAATGGCTGATGTAAGAGCCAGTTCTAAGAGCTATCCCAGAGCATCACAATCAAAGGACAAAGTACAGAGACAAACTCAACTAACAACAAATGAGCATGTCAACAGAAAACCAGCCTAGAACACTTATTACTGTCCGTTTGCAACCCAAATAAAATAACCCATGTACCCACAAATATTTGTTTCCAGATATATGTATACATGACTTTTTATCTAGGCCTGATTACTACTGTCTCCTGTAAGAATGTGGGAAAAAAAAGAAACTGGTAGTTCTAAACCTAGGACAGTATTGATTAAACGATTAAGAAACCACTACGACTGTACTGATACAGATTTATTATCCAATGAACATTTTCATTCAAAAGACCATCAGACTGCCAATGGTTTTCATAACAAGTTCCCACAGCACTGTGACAATATCATGATTTGATAAGTCTATTTACCTTATGTCACGTTGAAGGCAGTTTCTGGAACATGGATATCATGTAAACTCTCCATTGACCACCTGACAGTAGCACGGCAAGCATTAAGGGCAGGCAGATTGGCTTGTTGCTTGTACCAGACTGTACCAGACAATCTACAGTAGACAGTACCTTATAGCCCACTATCCTGTCCCTACCACATCCCTGCATCTTCCCACAGGCAGTGCTAATATTAAACCTGGCCTGCAACCTGCTATTCCTCCTCCTCTCCAACTCACTCGTCTGTACACCTTCTACCCACCACAGCAAAGATCACTGCTCACCTGACACAGTTGAAGTTAGGCCTTACTGCTTGGAGGTGGCAGTGGCCATGTGTGTGTGTGTGTGTGTGTGTGTGTGTGTGTGTGTGTGTGTGTGTGTGTTATATATGTCACTCATTGCCTCCTCTATGTGCTGAGTAGCAATTCACCCGTTTCATATTTTTATTATTCCATCCTATATTTTCCACTGTGGGTTTGAATTATATTTTTATCTCGTTCTTAAAGTGTACTACAATGGCATGTCCATTATACCTGTAAAATTGATCCCAGATGTTTAAAACTGCTACTATTGTTACTACTATTACTACTACTACTTCTACATGTAGGGAAATGGAGGTCTGACTGACAAATACATACCACCCTACACACAGACACTGTTTCTGTTGGTGAGAAAGTTATCTGGTGATTAATAAAAGTTCTCAGTTTCTCACTGAATTGAAATGATCGTATGGCATTTATTGTCCGAGATATCCCCTTCAGGGTTTGGCCGCCATATTGCAAGTCTTTTTAGTTGACGCCACTTCAGTAATTTTCATGTCAATGATGATGAAATTGATGATGAAGGACACACAACACCACACCCCTGCTGGGAATCGAACGAGGGCCCCCTTGTGTGTGAGGCGGTAACACTACTGCTGCGCTACAGAGGCGGACTCTCACTGAATTAAAACATGTTCACAAACATTTATCTGAAACGTAGTGCACAAGTTGACAAGTGAACTGGAAATGCCCCTCTTATGATGATTGGTGAGTGGTACACAGATAGTTAATTATGTCATGCACATACTAGTCTTATTAAGCCTTCTGTGTGGCACACAAGATATGATCTACTTTTGGCTGTGGAAGTGGTACACCACCTCCAAACTGCAATAAATGTCTTATTCCTTTGAGTGCACAACTAAAAAGTAAGTTATTTCTGCAATGGCTATCTTTAGCTAAACGTTCTGGTTGTCAAACCAATGAGGCACTTTTGTTGTTCAGTCTAAAGACAATACATTTCATACATTTAGTTATTCACCTACCTGCTGAGTCAGACATATCTTCAAAGTTCCAGTTTGTCTGCTTTATGATTCCTCAATACCAGTCAATCCCACTGGATATTATTGTTGCTGTCTGCCCTTTCTCAAATCAGTAACACCTGTCCTACACTGAAAAGAAGCAATATACTCAACTTTTGTATGTGTCAAGTTCCTGTGCATCAGGTTGATGTCTAGCCTTGTTCAGTATATAAGGAAATGTGGTGCCTGCTGGGGCTTAATTTTTTCAATTATTTGCCTACTGTATAAGTATCTTTGATTAATTTTGCATCATACAAAGTATCCCTGTATAAGATTTTTATTGTAGCTAGTTCCTCCTCCTGTCCAGTGCCCTTTACCAACCCAGTGCTTGGTTAGAACTAACATGGTACTTCTATTGTACAGAGAAGCAGCCATATCTGTGTATAGGCTAATTTTGCAATGGGATTGCTACTCCCAAAGGCACTTTTAAAGCTCTGGATAGCTCCTTCCAGAGAGGAATTTGTGCACTTCTGCTGCCTGCATTTAGTGTAACTGCATGGTCAAATGTGACATCATTTTGCAAAGTGTTGATTCATCGGGTATCTGAGATGGGACCTGGGAGAAGCTCAGTATCTACCCAGGTAAATGTGGAAAAGCACCTAAATGTACATTCAGGCTGACCTGTACTGGACTCCATCATTAATCCTTGAGGAGCATTCGATCTAGTGCTGAGATGTCTCTCCATATCCCAGAAGCAGGCGCTGTAATGTGCTTAACAGTTTAAGTGGGTTACAGTCAGTATCTACACTATGTCATCAAAAGTATCCGGACACCTAGCTGAAAATGACTTACAAGTCCGTGGTGCCCTCCTTCGGTAATACTGAAATTCAATATGGTGTTTCTCCACCTTTAGCCTTGATGGCAGCTTCCACTCTCACAGGCATATATTCAATCATGTGCTGGAAGGTTTGTGGGGAATGGCAGCCTGTTCTTCACAGAGGGCTGCACTGAGAAGAGGTACCGATGTCGGTCCAGTGATGCCTGGCATGAAGTCGACTTTCTAAAACATCCCAAAGGTGTTCTATAGGATTCAGGTCAGGAATCTTTGCAGGTCAGTCCATTACATGGATGTTATTGTCATGTAACCACTCTGCCACAGGCCGTGCATAAAGGAACAGGTGCTTGATCGTGTTGAAAGATGAAGTCGCCATCTGCGAATTGCTCTTCAACAGTGGGTAGCAAGAAGGTGATTAAAACATCAATATAGGCCTGTGCTGTGATAGTGCCATGCAAAACAACAATAGGTGCAAGCCCCCTTCATGAAAAACATGACCACACCATAACACAACTGCCTCTGAATTTTACTGTTGACGTGACACACACTCGCAGATGACGTTCACCAGCCATTTGCCATACCAACACCCTGCCATCAGATTGCCACATTGTGTACCATGATTCATCACTCCACACAGCGTTTTTCCATTGCAGTAGGTGGAAGCACAATGCATCTGATGATGGGATACTTTGGATCACATAGTGAACCTGTCACAGTAGATTTGAAATTTAATATATTGTTTAATTAGTTTCATCCCCTTTTAGTTCATGCTTGACACTACTATTTCCTTATGTTCATAGTTGGTTTCCATTTACATCTATTTAACTACAATGTAAACGATTGTCTAGTGCATGGCAAAGGGTACTTAGGAGTGTGCAACCTATCAGTATTTCTTCCCATTCCAGTTGTGTTTTGAGTACGCCACATGACGTGGCAAAAGGTAAAATTTTTCCATTATCCAAGTATATTTATTTACTTGTTGGTCCTATTTGTGTTGTTTATTCTGTGGATAAATTTTGATGGTAGAGTCACAAAAACATCACACAGGCCAAATGAAGTATGAGTTCCAAACAGTGTCATAATGTGGTCATGATCCACCACTAATGCTTGTTGATCAAACCTCAGTCTGTTATCACCTGGAATGGGTACTGTGGACAAATCATTATTACTAGTGAATGATTGGTTTGGAGCGGTCTTTGCTCATACAACACAATGTCAGTGAAGTTGAGAGTACAGTCATTCTGCGTCAAAACACGCAATAATTAAGGATTTGTAACCCTCTATCTTAGATTTTCACAAAACTTTGTACATTTGCTTATACTTGTAACACAGGGACTTCTGCAAAATCTTTTTGGTGTCAGATTACAACTTTATTTTGTATCAAATGTTAAATGTAGTGATGAAACTGGGCTCTGCAAGATCGTCAATGCAAAATGGTGCTTATCTACATAAATGCCCATAACTCAGATATTTACCAAGATTTTGATTTGGAACTTTTTCAGAGCTTAAGTAAGGCATATAGTTAACAGATATTCAGTAACTGAAGCAGAAAAGTTGCAAAGACATTTTTTTTAAAAATATTGATGTATGTCAATTTTCAATTTCATAAATATTGCAAGGATATGGAAAAATGCATATATCACATTTCTCAAACCTGCTGGCAACCTGATTTTGGTTGTAAACAAACCTCTAGTTTGTAAGCTTTCTAATAAAATAAAAATTTTAATGGGTCTTCTGCTAATTGACATACACATCTGAAATCAAAATAGTTCTTGCTGAGATGGTAAAGGGTCATTTTAAGTAAGTTCTTCCACTCATTGTCTCACTGCCTCAGACGCAAGAGTATCAAATTAACATGTTTTAGTATAATTAATTCTAGGCAGGCAAGTTAACTTTTAAGTGTGAAAATTTATTTTCTTTCATTTGACTAATTCAGTAATTTTTTAGTCTATAATATATGTGATTTATGTGTTGAGCCAATCACCTGCTAACTGTGACAAAAAGTGTTCTTAGACAGTAGTAGCTTGTTTGAACCTTTCATAGGCATGAAAACAATGCAGAAATTGTGAAATTCATTTTTGAGAATAAATAGCATGCAACAGTTAGTCTATTCGACCTCTGTTGCTCTTTGTCTTTCTATGAGATTGCCATATATGTTGTGGTGCAGCCCTATCATTCCACTTGTATAAAGTATGTTTTAAGTGAAACTTCCTGGCAGATTAAAACTGTTTGCTGGACCAAGACTCAAACTTGGGACCTTTGCCTTTCACAGGCAAGTGCTCTACCACACAGTCCAGCACAAAGTTTTAATCTGCCAGGAAGTTTCATATCAGCACACACACCACTGCAGAGAGAAAATCTAATTCTGGAAACATCTCTCAGGCTGTGGCTAAGCCATGTCTCTGCAGTATCCTTTCTTCCAAGAGTGCTAGTCCTGCAAGTTTTGCAGAAATGCTTCTGTGAAGTTTGGAAGGTAGGAGACGAGGTACTGGCAGAATTAAAGCTGTGAGAACGGGTCGTGAGTCGTGCTTGGGTAGCTCAGTTGGTAGAGCACTCGCCCGCGAAAGGCAAAGGTCCCGAGTTCGAGTATCTGTCTGGCACACAGTTTTAATCTGCCAGGAAGTTTCATATCAGCACACACTCCACTGCAGAGTGAAAATCTCATTCTATGTTTTAAGTGAATTAGTGCTCAGTTAACTGTAAAGGAAAATGTGAATTCATTCACTGTTGGAAAATTACTAAAAACATCATGTCATTTGACAACATGTACCTTAGTAAAAACTCTGCAAAAGATAGAAGAACTGACTGAAGACCAATGAGATTCGATATTCCTGTGACCCAATATAAGCTTTGCACAAGATCAAGAAAGTGCTGCCATATGCGGACATCACAGGTACTATTACTTAAAAGTTTTTGAAAGTCATCAAAGAACTTGTTGTGATCCTTTCAAAAAACACAGACAAACAGTTAAAAATCTTTAAGGTGAGTTTGCTTGTCTTTGTCTAAAACATTAAGTGCTGAAAGAATGTATGTCAAACCAGTCCAAAACTGAGCACAATATGTGTTAAGATTTGTGAACAGAAAACTGACAGCAGTGATAGAAAGGAAAGTGATGCAGATGTATCGGAGGTGACATTTCACAAATCAGTACTAAAAGTCAAATTTACATGAGTTGGGGTGCTGTCCCTCAAAACTTCACTCCATTCCAAATTATGCAAGGCTTCATGTGGCACAAAGGAGCTAGAAAAAGTGAAGCACGTTTTGGAACGAAAAATGTGCTGGGCATTAGATTGCAGTATTGAAGATTCTGGCCATAGTGAAGAAAAATTAGTTGATGAAATTGTTAAGAAAGCCAAAGGTTTTGATGCCTTGATATTTTTGGTGAAAGAAATAGTGGTAAGTGTATGAGTATTTGAAAAAATTCAAATTTTGACATTACCTCCACCCTCCTGGTCTTAAGAAAACATATTGTCAGAAATCAGAGTTAGTGAGTATGTGGTTTGACAAGCAAGGAAACTCAAAACAGAAATGGGTATTTCATCAATTCCTAAACCAAAAATGGCAGAAGTTACTGCTGATAAAGTGGCAAAGATTGCCAGTGATTTCTACCAAAGTGATGAATATACTCGAATGTCACCAGGAGCAAAAGACAAAGTTAAGATTCAGAAGAATGTGTGAGTGTGAAAATAACACTAATCCTTTGCAATTTAGAGAACTGTGCTGTTGCTTTAAATGGGAGTATCCAATCATTAACATTGGTTTCTCCAAATTTTGTTCACTAAGACTGAAGTGGTGTGTTTTAGCTGGTGCTGCCAGCACTCATTCATTGTGTGTGTGTGTGTGTGTGTGTGTGTGTGTGTGTGTGTGTGTGTGTGTGTGTGGTATGCACCAAAATGTAAAACTGCTTTTGGATGCAGAACACATTGAAGAAACATACAAATAACTTATAAAATTTCTTGTATGTGACTCTGAAAACTACGATTGCATGCTTAATCACTGTGATAATTGCCCCAGTGATGACAAACTGTCAGAATTATTTTAACAGAAATTAGCTTACAAAGATGCTGATGATGAAATTGAGTTCAGCCAGTGGATAAACACAGATCATCAGGCAGAACTGATTAAGCAGTCTGAAACTGTTGGTGAATGCATAGACTTGTTGGTAACAAAATTACAGGCACTTAAACCACACTCATTTATACCTAAGTGTCAGTTAAAATCACTAAAAAACTTGAAAGAAACTCTAACCTCAGGAAAAGCTATTCTGTGAATGGACTTTTCTGAAAATGTTTTGTAACTCAGAATGAAATTATGAAGCAGCTGTAGACAAGAAGCAGCTGTAAAACCCATCATGTGTGTGTTTATGTGGTAAACAAAGAAAGTGAATTGGTAATAGTGAACTGCTGCTTTATAAGTGATTATATGGAACATGAGGCAGGATTATTAAATGCTGTCCAGAAAGAAATGATTAAGGAGCTGGCAGATGCGGAGCATTGCCCATAAGTGATGGATGTGCTGCTCAATATAAGAAAAGAAAAAGCTTTAAAAATTTGTAGGAGCCCAAAAACAATTATTGATGCTGGGCATTCCTTCTTTGCTAGTAGCCAAGGTAAATCTGTGTGCAATGGCGTGGGAGGAACTATAAAATGTACACTGAGAAGAGCTAGTCTTAAACTAGTGGATGATGCACACATAACAACTGCATCTGGTGTTTGTGATTTCTGAAAAGCTAATATTGACAAATGTTTTTTTCACTTCTTAGGGAAAGTCAATGCAGATTTCCTATGCAAGAACTTTGAGAAGAGATTTTTGACAAACCCCAAAATACTTGGTACCAAGCCTTTGCAACATTGCAAAGCACTATCTTGTGATCCTTCAGACATTAGAAGAATAACTTCTTCTGAAAAGCCTTCCTTAATTCTTTCATTCAATGAAAATGCCCCACAATATACATGCACTTGTCCTCAACAAAATTCTTTTGTGGCAGCTGTATATGATGACAGGTGGTACTTTACCTTCATCAGAAATTTCTGTGATGAAGAAGGAGACGTTGAACTACTTTTTATCCACCCACCTGGGCCCGTAGTGTCATTCTTTGGCCTGAGAGGGAAGACTCTCGCTTTGTGCCTTTGGTAAACATTTTATGTGATGTTGGTGTACCCATATCAACATCATTAGGCAGAATGTATTACTTTAATGAAAAAGATATGAAATTAACAGCATGTAATTTGTCACAGTGGATTAAAAACAGAGATGCTCTTAAAAAGTTTCATTGATGATTTCAGGGATCTTCACTGCTGGACATGTACATTTTAAAGTAACATTAGTGTGGCTAGAATAATTATTGTTTAATGATGCTAATTTGAAACCCTAAATAAAGTTAACCCATGTAATGAAGATGTTTCAAGTGAATTTATAACTTTTGGCTCTGTGCTTTCATGCGGCAGCCTTACTATAGGCTAATCTGATTTGAATGATCTTCAGAACAATGTTAAATGAATATCCAATATCTATCAAACTCGGGGTGGTTATTCTTTTTTATATTTTGAAACAGTATCATAGTTTTGATAAAAATAAATCTTGTGTCAGCTGTCAGGAAGTGTTTTACATATTTAAAAACCAATGTTTGGACCACAACACCTTAAGTTGATTTTCTATATTCCCATAAGTCAAGAGTAGTTATTAGTTTTTTCTAATAAAGATACATCCCTTCTGTGAGATCTGGGAAAATGCGACAGTGATGTGTTGAAAATAAGATACTTTCTGTTATTATTGCTTTTGTTATTATTATTTTTGTCTGAGGTGATGTAATCCAAATGAGAAACTTCAGTTGCGGCCTTTGCATTTGTAAATAATTTCCCTTTTTGCCCCTCAAACTACATGAAGTATATGAAGAAATTTTGCATTGACTCTTGTCATAGAGAAAGTAACAAGTAGAAAAAGTTTCATGAAAATCTAAAGCAGTGTGTGCCAGGTATGGATGATCTTACTTAGAATTATTTTTTTTTTTCATCACAACACAGAGTATTGTGATTTCAGATTTATTTGTGTGCTCATTCGTAGAAAATCCAATAATAATTTTATTTTATTAAATGTGTACTGTCTTGGGAATTATTTAAGACCAATTATAAGTTCCCACCAGGTTGGAGAAATGTGATATAACCTTTTTTCAATGCATCAGCACTTTTTCTGGAAATTAAAAAGTGACACATATTGTATTGTTCTTTTTAACTTTACTGCTTAAATAATCACATTTTTGTTAAGTATTTGAATCTTTTAACTTACGAAAAAAATTCCAATTCAGAAGATTCATAAACATCTGAGTTATAGGCATTTGTGTAGATAAGATCATTTTGCACTGACATTCTTGCAGAGCCAAGGTATCAGAATATCACTACATTTAAAATTCTATATTAAAAATGTAAGTGTGAGAGCAAAAAGATTTTGCACAAGTTCTTATGTTACAAGTATAAGCAAATGTGCAAATTTTCATGAAAATCTGAGATGACGGGTGACATGACCTGCCTGACTTGACGTGGAATGACCCAGCGAACAGTTCCTTCTCCCTAGATGGTAACAGAATTCATGAGGTGCATGAGAAAACAATAGCTATCAAGAACACCTAGCAGCATTTTATGCTGTGTTTATAAGAAGTGTTAGGATGTGGTAAGCAAAGCAGCTACTGCATAAAGCAATTTACAATGAAAAATGACCACCAAGAACTTCTTCTGACTATTTTTAAAACTCATAGTTTCTGATAGTGAATGAGTGAAAGTAGGTTCCTTGAACTTCCAAAACACATTTGATAATTCTAAAAGAGCTAACCAAGTCAGAACGTATCTTGAGCTGCCTCTGAATATAATACTTGCTGCTCTCCTCAAGAGATTAGATTAGATTAGTTTAGTTTTTCGTTCCATAGATCCATGCTGAGGAGATCCTCGTGGATGTGGAACATGTCAATTTTTTTTATTTTATTTTTTTAAGCTGAAATAACAATACTAATAGTATGAGTATATACAATACATCACAGAAGGGTTCAAAAACTTTCTGTGTGTTGACACATCTTGTCCCATAATTTCTATGCATTAAGTTAGACATGAACTGTCAGAAACAGCCATTGCACACTGCTTAAATACAATACAACCAGTGCTAGTTTAGTCACATTGTTAATTAGTACTGGATTACTTTTTTAATTTTATGAATCAATGTATTATGTGCATTTCCAGAAAAGCAGTTACTTTGATAGAGATCACTGCTCTTCTTCTTATACATTAATGTTAGCTGAAATTTGGAGAACAGGGAAACTCCCACCCAGCCATCAAGCTAAGGTTTTTTCTGGTTTCTCTTATCTCACCAAGGTAAATGTCACAAAGTTCTATTTGGAATAGTCCTGGCTGATTTCCTTTGCTATTCTTCCATTATTCGAGCGTATGCTCCATTTGTAATGAACTTTTAATGAGAAGGTACTAAACCTTAATATTCAACATTGTTTCTTCACATATATTTCATAACACATTTTAGAAGGCTGCTGAGAAACTACACATAAAACAGAACAATACTGTTTACAATTTTATCCTCCCATGCCTGAAAACAGATACTAAATGAGTGACAAGTTGTTTGGCTTGTTGTTTCAAATATACATCTCCATATTAATAAACACATTTATGTTTTGCAACAAAAAAGATTCAGGCACTGAATGTCAACAGTAATCCATCAGGAGACTTCAGGTAGCTAGTATCCAGAGAAAAATAAATTATTTTGCATAATTAAAGGAAGAAGATAAAATACAAATGTCCCGGCAACATGAATGTGCAGTCTGTGTTTCTGTCTGCTGAAATTCTCATCTATGACTAAATTACATTATACATATTTTATTAATACATTTTGACATTCTTTCAATGTAATCAATCAATACGATACAGTCATATTCTGAGGTGTGGCATACAAATGCATGTTCGGTCATCTGGAATTACAGGTCTAATTTGGCAAAGGTAGCCTTGTAGTGATAACCAAGCAGGTATTTGTATAAAGTAATTTAGGAAAATCACAGAAACCCAAAATCATGATGGCCAGAGGGCGACTACAGCCTCCATTTCCTCAAATAAATTGCCAGTCTCCTTGAAACGTAGCGAAGTCATTTGATTTATCTCTAGTATACAATACTGTTTTGCAAATAAGTTATTTAATAAAGGAAAAAAGATAGTGCTATACTATTCAATCATTTATCTGTATTAATGACCACACAAAATACACTCAAATTATATCATAATGGTACAGAACACACACAGTCAGCTGACATCAAGACCAAGCTAACACTGGTTTCCACTGTGTGTACCTCAGCATCTGATTTCTTTGCCTGAAAAGATGAATCAGCATAGTTCCATAATGAATGAAATAATGATTGCAGGAAGAGGATTCATTGTTAGTATTATGCACTGCGGAGTTTTGGAGCCAAGTTTTCCACAAAAAAGACCATCATAGTGAAAATGTGTGGTGTGAAATACAGAGGTGTCTTATGACTATTATTATTTGCTTGTTATAAAGCTGTGACCAAACCCATACTGTGTTTTATTTGAATACTCATTCACTGAACAGAATGTATAACTTAACCAGTACATTTTAGCTACCTGTTTAAGTAAGCTTATTTCAGCAACCTCATTAATCCCCATGGGCAATTTATTGTACCAGTTTATTTCTTGGTAGAAAATGAGTTTTTCAATTTTAAGTTCATTCTTTCTTGAGACTGCTAGACTGCTTAGTATAAATTCAATGTAGATGTTGCTTCCTGGTTATGGAGGGAGCTGTTTGTGCAATAATTATCATGTTTTTTTTTTATGAGATTAGATTAGATTAGGTTATTTTTTCGTTCCATAGATCCGTGTTGAGGAGATCCTCGTGGATGTGGAACTTGTCACATTTTTTTTTTTTTTTTTTTTTTTTAAAGCTGAAATGACAATACTAATAGTATGAATATATACAATACATCATTTGTTTCTATTAAAAAATTCATCAATGGAGTAGAAGGAGTTGGCCACTAGTAAGTCTTTCAGGCTCCTTTGAAACTGATCTTTATTTGTAACTAAATTTTTTATGTTTGCTGGCAAATTATTGAAGATGAGTGTTCCTGAGTAGTGGACCCCTTTTTGAACTAAAGTAAGTGCTTTTAAGTCCTTGTGCAGATCATTTTTGTTCCTGATATTGTATGTATGAACTGAGCTGTTTGTTTTGGAAAAGATATATATTATTTAGGACAAATTTCATTAAGGAGTAAATATACTGAGAGGCAGTAGTTAGTATACCCAGTTCTTTGAAGAGGTTTCTACAAGACGTCCATGAATTTACTCCACAAATAATACGTTTTACATGCTTCTGGACTCTGAAAACTTTTGTTTGACTTGAAGAGTCACCCCAAAATATTATACCGTATGACATTATGGAATGAAAGTAGGCAAAGTATGCGTTTTTTCACTTTTATGTTGCCTATGTCTGCTAACACTCAAATTGCAAATACAGATTTGTTAAGGTGTTCCTGCAGTTCTGTGGTGTGCTCCTTCCAACTGAATTTATTATCAAGTTGTAATCCCAGGAATTTAAGACTGTCAACCTCTTCTATCTGCTCTTCTTCGTACTTTATGCATATGCTGGGTGGAAACATCTTACAGGCTCTGAATTGCATATAGTGAGTCTTTTCGAAGTTTAATGCCAGTGAGTTGACTTTAAACCATTTATTAATATCCATGAAAATATCATTAGCAGATCTTTCTAGAACTACACTCGACATACTATTTATTGCAATACTTGTGTCATCTGCAAACGAAATGAACTCTGCTTCTGGCAGTGTAACTGATGAGAGATCATTAATGTATATGCGTAGCTGTATGTGCGTAGCTGATTGGTAAATGTACTCACATGATGTACTGGCACTTAAAATCTCCAATGGACAGTGCAGATCTTTTCAGTGAGTTTTATTGCTGGTTTTGGTTATCATTCTTAAGGCTCTTTCCTAAAGTTTCAAAACGGTTTACATATACTCAGCATTTATTCCCATAGAAAAGAATTTCATAGTTACTAACTGACAAGGGAACATTCCCAAGTGTCAACAAACAATCTTGATGAAACTAGGTAGGTGTGTAGAGGGGGCAAAATAATGCAGTAAATTTTTTTGTTTGTGTCTGATTTCTCTTTTAAGGGGTGAAACATACCCAAAAATGTAATTTATCATGTGAGGTTTGGAGGGACTGTCTTAAAAATGATATATTAAAAAATATTTCTCATATAAAAGTTGATATGTAACTAACATTCTTGTGAACTATGTAATTGAATTTTGTAATAATTTGAAACTTTGGCAAATATCTCACCACCATTAGCTGATTTTGAATTATGAAAACTTTTATTACTACATTAATTGAAGAAGCTTCAAGCTACATACATCCATGTGTAATAAAGCTGGCTTATTAACTACCACTTTTGGAAAATGAGCTGTACACAATTGCATTCATTGTTTGTCTAATTATTTATTTTGTGTATATTTGTTTTATCTTTTAAGTTGTCATTTTACATTTTACATTCTATATATATCTCTCTCTTTCTCTCTCTGTCTCTTTTCTATTACCATTTCATCTACACATATTTTGTTAGTTGCAAATAATGAGTAACTCATTATTATGACACAAAATCATTACAGTAATGATAATCTGTAAATAGGTGCTTAAAACATGACATTTTGTTACTCCATGCACATAATTTCTTCACATAATGTATGCAACTGAGACCACAATATAAAAAAAAGTTCAGCAGGATTTCAAATTTTTGCAGGTGACTCTCTAAGTGTCCTGATTTGTATCAGGCATATATCAGCACATTCATAAGCCTTGGCAAGGAGAACTGATATGTACTAGTGACTGCAGCTTGATTGTATTGTTTCCCCATTGGAGACTGACAGCACACTCATTAAACATAACTTGATGTGAAAAATAAGTTCTTAGAACATCAAAGCCATTTGCATCTCACTACTGAACCTGTCTCGTTGGGCTCTTTGGGATCATCAGATGAACAGGCTTCTTGCTTTCAGGTACAATGCTCTATCAGGTTCTTTCACATTGATAGCCTCGAGAATCCAGCAATAATACAGAGTCTTCTCACTCACTGGAAGGGAAAATATCATTCAACCATCTTTTAACTTGGTGAGACATTTGTTTACCACATTTCGACTCTCTCACTAGGACATTTGGGGCTTCAAAAAAGAGTTTCTTAGATTCTTGATCCTAACTCACAATTTATTAAAAAAAAAAAAAAAAAAAAAAAAAAAAAAAAAAAAAAACGTTTTGACCACCATAGGCAAGGACAAGGAACTTGTTCATCTGGTGATCCTAGTGATCCTAAAGGAATCACCCAGTGCAGTTCAAACTACTCGTCCAGGCATCCAGATTTAGGTTTTCCGTGATTTCCCTAAGTCATTCCAGCCAAATGCTGGATTGGTTCCTTTGAAATGATGTCACAGCCAGTTTCCTTCCCTCCTTGACATAATCTGAACTTGTACTTCATCTCTAATGACCTTGATGTAGAGAGGGATGTTAAAGCCAATCTTCTTTCCTTTCCTTTCAAAGGAATCTCTTGAAAAATCTCGCATTTCTGATAATAGTGTTTTGTTGAGCTGCACCTCAGGGACTTTGTCCATGAATGACTTTACTATTATTATTTAGCAGAAATGTTCTGAGAGTCTAAGATCTTTTAGGGGTACATTAAAATTTTTCCTGTCCATATTTATGGCCATTTAGTCAATTACTGAAGGTACTGCTGCTGCTACTCTTATTGCACTGTTGTGAGCCCACCAAAACTGTGAGGTATGTTTGTGAGGTTACAATTACTTTCATTTGTGATATCTGTGTTTCCACACAAAATTATGTCAACTTTTGTCTACAATGTGTCATTAAGAATGTATCTACAGTATCACTCTGTAACTGATGCACACACAAAATGATTCATTTCTTGTTGATGCGATGCCTTGTCAATTCATAGCTGATATTTCTGTGTTTGTCTTCTCTAATAGTACTACGTTATTGTCCCAGTTCCAACTGTATTTTGCTTCTGATATAGATCTAGAAACCTCCACCTGTCGAAGAAGTCTACAGCAAGAGTCTGTCCTTTCATTCAATGATAATACCACTTGCTGGATTTCTGTATTTCTATACCAGTGGTCAGTGCATAGTTCCATCCCTAATGTCAAGTGATGTTGATGTGTTATTAATATCTAAGTATTCTGCTCTTGTAATGCCCACAACATAGGCACAAATGAATATAAGAAGGAATATCTTATACTTAACTGCATGAAACAGTGCAACTGAGTGTAGTATACATTGCAAAACAATCTATGAACTTTTAGTGTATGTGTGAATGCATTGTGGTCAGAACAATTTTTCAGTTTTCTGTTGTTTTTCTGATATATTTTTCTTTTATTTGAGTATGTCCTGAAGTCATAGACTTGAGAATACAGTTTCTGATCATGATAATACCTTACCAACATATTGATTATAATCATTTCTTCCAAAAAAAGCAGATTTGATGTTTCATTTGACTGTTTCTTATTGGGTAACTTTCTGAAAGCTATTACATTTGATTCAGCATTACTTAATGTGTATGAACTTTTGGAGCACTCACACATTATCACTGTCAGGGAGGACACACATACTGTTATAAATAATTAATTGCTTATATGGCTACAACAAATCACTTACATGCAGGGGGCACAAAACTGATCCATTTACATAATGTTGGGTAGCTCCTTGAACCATGTTTTTATAGTAATAATTTTTTGTGTTGCCGACCATTACCTCTTGTTGCTTTTTCTTATGTTGTGTTTGCAAAGTATCAACTTAACTAGTTCAGAGTTATAATACTATAAGCTTCATGTTTGTACTATCAAATCTTTTATCAATCCCAGAAGGTTACAAACAGATATTATTTTTCCCAAGAGTGTGTAACTAACAGGATAGGGCAATGTGGACTTAGGATTAAGAAGGACAAGTTCAGTAACATTGTTTGGTTCTTTCAAAAGCATTTTGTTAAGCTGCCATAGGCATGTCATTCTAGAAATGTTCCACGTATGGCTAAGTGTTATATAAATCCTTTAATTTTTATATCTTACCTCACTTGAAACCTTAACCAAGCAATAGTTTCAGAAACATCATCTATGATCTAGACTCTTTGGTGAGTGACCATGGTAAACAAGATGAAGGTTTTTTTGTGGAGGGGCAGGGGTGAGGTGGCTGTAGGGCAGAAGGAACTTATGATCTAAGCTGGTACTGCCCCATTGCCCCCCCCCCCCTCACCTTCTATGCCATGGTCACTCATTGTACAGTGTAGATCATGGATGATAGTGCAGTGTGGCAGTAGCAGATTAGATCTTAACCTCAACTATGAAATCAAAGGTGAAACCAGGTACGTTTCTATGAATGCTCCTTCCACAAGTATGAAATTTGTGTCACTCTTTTAGCATGATTCACTTGTAGCACATGGTGTTACAAAGCATACAGTATGGTCTTCATCTGAATGTTTACTGTTAGAGATTACTTCCACAGATAATTTCAGGAAGCATTCATCGTAACCATAACTGCTGTAGTATCAAATGGTCAGGCCTGTAATGTAGCTATCATACAGTAGAAGCAATTATTGGAAAAACAAAATACTGGACAGTGTAAGAATTACAACTAAAATTTGAATATTTTCATTGAAACATAAAGAACTTGTCAAAGAAGAAATATGAGTTTTCATAACAGGACATCATTTGGAAGTTAAATAAATTGAGCAGATACACCCAAAGGAATACAAATTCCTGAACACATAATACTGGGTTAATCCGGACTCCACCAACCAAATTTAGTAGGTAGTTCAGGTATTTTTCATTTACACTTTGGTGTAAGGGACCTGTGATCCCCTATGACTCATTATAGAATAATAATGTAATTACAATTCATTTTGCTTGCTACAAATATTACTTCTGTTTCTGTGAAAATATTTTCATATAATTGAAAAGCCATGTAATATTTAATCTCCACCAAGTACAACACATAACAATAGATAATGTGGAGATGGAAGTGCATTCTGACATGGTCAGTATCACTGCAGGAACAACTCAGCATAGCATAATTGTTCCAAACCTATCCATACTGCTATATATAAGTTTGATGTGCAACTAACACTGCCTCAAAAACAAAACCAAGAGCGTATTGAACAATACTGAATGCAAATTTGAGGATGAAAATTAAAGTTGGCATTACTGCTGTCAGCAGAAATTATGATAAGTGAATGGAACAAGTTTCTTTTCAAAGAAGACACACGGTGCCTACCATTAATATTTGCACTGTTCTGTAGATATTTTTGTGCCATACATATACAAAGATAAATACTAGCAACATCTCTGTGTAACTGTATAACCTACAAACTTTGTCAGTTGTGTTTGGGTTCATCCTGTATAAGTAATGGTGAACCAGCTTTACATAGCAAAATTTGGAATAAATTGCCACACTTATCTCCAAATGGGTACTGCATTGAACATCTCGTATAGTCCAGTCAACAAAGAAAATTGAAGAAAAATTTTGTGTTGCTGGAAATTATCATACATTGGTGGGTGGGGGAGTGTATTGAATAACATAGCAAAAATCTGGATCAGTAAGGTGTGAGCATGGGGATGGGAAAGGGTGGGGTATGGTGCATTTGAAGGTTACTTTTTAAGATGTTTCTAGAATAACTGAAAAACGACAGCTTCTAGCAAAAATATTTTTCAGTACAAAATGAAACTGCATTAAATGCTCCACAAAAGAGCTCCTTTTAATTTTTTCCTCTAGGACTAATAGTTCCGACCTTCCAGGCAATGAGAAAAATAGCAGGTTATTAATATTGTGTTTTAATGTTGTAAATTGGTGTTCATTTTTAAAAACAGGGGGTTAAGAACAAATATGATATGTATGTACCACATCTAAGTGGAGTAGAACCATATTAAGGGATAAATTACGTTGTAGGGGTGTAACAGGAAGGAAAGATGGGGATGGAGGTTAAGAGTCTGAGGGAAGGTAAGTCGCTGGATTGGGGTCATGCATCTACCCCCTTCATAGGTCTGCAAAATGAAGAACAAGCAGACAATTCCACATTCTCTCCATTGCACTACATCACAAAAAGAAACTGCAGGTTATTTCACAAGGCTGTACCAAACGTTCCGCAGCTTGCCTTATGAATGCAATGTGCAGACACTTTCAGAAAAGGGGGTGGGAGTTATTTATTTTTCACAGACTGTATTAACAGTTCATTCACTACAGATACAAGTTGTTATTAATTAGGATGCAAGGAAAGCATACTGACAAATTCTATGTAAATATCTGCACATTGTCCTACAATGCTACTGAGGAAATAGATTCTCACTCATCCTGTACAGTAGTAGCTGTGTTCCAGTGGCAAAGGCAACTTCCCCCAACATGAGTGAAGTTTGATTTTCAGTTTACAGACTGATTATACCTTTCCATCATTTCCTGTCCAGATATCACATAATCTCAGTGAGTTCAAATTTATATAGTGTAGTTATTTTCAGTTTAGTAAGTCAATATTTATTTGCAGTTGTTGAAAGAGCAGTTACTTAAAAGAGCTCAACAGCTGAAGGTGTCAATTGTTCCCCACAATGAAAACCCTGCTCCTAGTCTAATATGCTATCAATATGATTCTGTGATGTCAGTTTCATTGTCTTCACTATCAATGGCAGATTGAGGGCATAAAATGCATCATCCTACCATCACTTGCCCCAGCATCTGGTGATTCTCAGAGGCTTAAATTAGCTTTCTATGTAGGTTGCACAGGGTTTATGGAACTTCAGTATTATGACACAAGTCAAGCAATGCATTACAGCATATTAATGTTCTAGATTTAAACATCTCCTATTCCACCTTGCATGAAGTACTGTGGATGTGTGGTAAGTAGCTCCAGTCAGTGCAGCCCACTCTACAAGTGCCAGCAATTCGTGAATGGAAGAGATTTATGCAGTCTACTAGTAACACAGCTGATGTTGAGAGATGTGGAGTAACTTTCTGGTCATGCATTAATTCACCAGCAAGTTACTGCAACATTGTTATATGCTGTCAGTGTCAGATAGCAGCAAGGCACCACATTTACCAATCCAGTCCCTTTCCCACCAACAATACATAGGTCACTGAAAACATCATACTTGCAAATTAAACACTTTTCAGTCACTGTTAATGGGAATGAGTTTTACATGAAAGTTCACTTAACAAATGAAATAAGTACTCATTTAATAAACTGAAAATAGCTCCACTGCATGAATATAGACTCAGTGATGTTATTTTGTCTACTGGACAGAAAATATTGGGGATCTATAACCTGTCTTTAAACTAAAAACCGAACTATATGCATTGAGGGGGCAGTTGCGTTTCCCATAAGAACACTACAGCTGTCGTACAGGATAACTAAGAATCAATTTTCCCTCTAGCATTGTAGGAAAGTGTGCAGAGATTTACATAGAATCTGACTCTTTACTTTTGGGTTTGCACTATTAGCAACTAATATCTGTATTCAATGTGGTGTTAACACATCTTGTGGAAAATAAAAAACTCTGTCTCAGGAATGTCTGCACACTGCATTGCCTGTGATTCATAAGGTGAGCTGCAGGAGGGTCTGTATAATCTTGTGAAATACCCTGTACTTTCTTTTTGTGATGCAGTGCAGGAGAAAGAATGGGGAATTGAGTGCTTGCTCTTCATTTTGCGGATCTTTGAAGGCGGGAAGTACATGACCACAATACAATAATGTACCTTCATTCATTCTTTTAACCTCCATCCTGGCCTTTCCTTCCTATTGCACGCACAGAACACAGTTTACCCCTTAATTGGGTTCTATGGAGGTAGATGTACACACATTTAGTATTAATTCTTAATCCACTTCATTGAACAACAAACATCAATTTTATGCAGTTAAAATAAATTTCCATCTTCTGCAATGTGGGAACTGTTGGTCCTGGAGCAAATACAAATAGGAGGTTTCGGGACAAAATTTAATGTAGTTTAATTTTGTACCTTTTGCGTTCTCTACCAGGAGACACTTGTTTTGCAATTTTACTGTTAAAGAGACCACAAAAGTCATTAATTCACTGTAAATCAGTGACTCTCATTGTTTTTCTTCCAAAGGATTGAATTGAGGGCTTGTGAGAATTTGGTTGTAACTCCCCTTTCATCTCCTTTCTTATCTTTGAACTCTGTCAGTGAATTGAGAAATATTTCCTGAAAGACAGAAGTAGGCAGTAGCAATACCCATTTATAGAAATGAAGATGAGAAAATGACCACTAATTACATACTCATCTCTTTTCTGCCTCTGTTATCAAAAAAATTTCAGTTGGTATCTGATAACAGGGTATTCATCCAATTTTCTAATGATATTACACATAAAGCCATTTATGTTATAAGGAGCACAATTCAAGTAGTACTGCTATCTAGTGAGATGCAACAGTGGTTCAGTCAGTGGTCTCACATTGAGACTGACAGTGGTTCAAATTCCACCCAGTACACAGATAATGCAAAGGAACTGCAGTACTTCTTGTTTGCATTTTGTTCTCTTGAGAAAAGTGATGTAGTAGTAACAATATACTCACCATTTATATCATATGATTGTGGTTTCATGTGTTATTGTCATTTTTATAATATTTATTAATTTGTGGAAACCGATGTTCATTGCTGCCAAGCTTTTCAGTTCTTTGTCTGCTGTGCAAATACTTCATGAGGTGATGAAGTGGTAGGACTCATGTTAAGGAGGGTGACAGCACAAATCCTGTATCAGGCATCCAGATTTTTGGTTCTCTGTGGTTTTCCTAAATCTTTAATCAAATGCCAAGATAGTTCCTTTGGAGAGGAATCAGAATGTATTATTCAGTCTGCCAGTCATGTTTTAAGTATCACCTGGAAACAAAATTTGTATAATATTGATTCATGATAAATTTGACTAATATTTATGAGCAAATAAGCCAGCAGGCAGCGTCTTTTCTGTTACATAATATTCGTCACTAAATTCACACTAAATGTTATCTGTTATTAATTTAGGCACTATAATATATTTATTATAATTGTCATGCAGGAATTTTGAGATGAGTGGAAGATGTGAAAACTTACTATTTATAATACAGCAATTAATATTATACAGATGAGGGAGTTGCTTTTATAGCCCATCTTTCTTAAAAGTATTAGGACCTGGGTATGCTTTTCATGAACGACAGATAGCTGACAATGCAAACAAGTATCAACACAAGCTACATCACCAGAAAATTGAATGAGCTTTGATAACTCAAAGTAGAGTGTGTACTAGTATCAAATACAAAATCTGTATCTTCATTCAGTAAGCTGCCTTATGGTGTGTGGAGGAGGGTAGTTTTTCAACCACTACCATTTACCTCCTTTCTTGTTCCATTCATGAATGGTGCATGCAGAGAAGATTAGTAAACCTCTGTATGAGCTCAAATTTCTCCATTTTTTCTGTTTTCACCATTTGGAGATGTATGTGGCAGAGGTAAAATGTAGTGTGACTCTTCTTGGATTTTAGACTCTTAGAACTTTAAGAGTAAATCTCATCAAGTGCCTTGAATTTTTTAAATCAACCTTGATGAAACATACTACTTTTCACTTAATCTATGTTCTTTGTTAATTGTATCTAGTAAGGGATTATACAGAGAGACAATAATCAAAGAATCTGCCAAATGGGTTTCTGTAAATTAGTCTTTTGTAGATTCATCCTGCGAATCATAGCTTTGCAATTGCTCCTAAAGCTAATTTTATTAGGTCATTTTGAATTAGGTAGCTACAGACAGCAACTCATAGACATTTTGTGGTTGTTGGTGTTTCTGTGAATTGTGATAGTTGGTGTAATCCTAAAGTAAGGGGTTAATAGATAGCATTTACTTATGTTGAGGATCAACTGCCAGCTGCCAGTCCATGCTCAAATCATTAGCCCTCTTCAAGTTGTGAATTTCTAAACAGTTTTCTGGCATTATAACTGAACAGCACTATTGTTTGTGGACAGACACAAGCTGCTTGAGATGTTACTCACCAGATAATTCATATATATTGTAAATGGTAACAGTTCAATATCACTCTCCTGAGGTATTCTTGAAGCTACTTTTACATCTGGTGATATTGTTCCATTAATGTCAACATGTTTAATTCTGTCAACCAGGAAGTTCTTAATCTACTTGCAAGGTTAGTAGGATACATGGTAAACATGTATTTTGTTAATTCAACTACAGTACGCAGCTGTACTGGATACATTCTGGCTGTCATTGAACATGGCATCCATCTGAGTGCCAGTGTTTATGGAGCTCCAGGTGTAATGGACAATCAGGATATTTTGAGCTTCAGAAAATATCTGTTAACAGAATACATGTATATTTCTAAAGAGGAGACTTTTTAACAGAATACATGTATATTTCTAAAGAGGAGACTTTTTTCTACTAGCCAAATTCCTAATACATGAGCATAAAACATGTTCCACAATAGTACAGTTGACAACAGCATTAGAGGTACAATTATGTGCATCTGATCAAATACCTTTCTTGAAAATGGAAAAGACCTGTGCCTTTTAACAGTTGCTTGGTACCCTTTGATGCTGCAGTTACCTAGAATAAACTGCTACTAGAGTGATTTACACATAAAATGTTGGGTTTGTTATGTTGTGTAATTGCAGTGGGGTAGTATGCCATATAACACAGCATCCAATACTATCATTCTTATGCATCTGACCTTACTGAATGCTTCAAAGTGCATGTAACACTGCTAATCATTTCAGGATTAGGTTTGGTGAGGGTAGTTACCAACATACTGTTTATTACAGCTGAAGTAAAGGAAATTTGTAAGTATTATGTTAATAAGCACCAATGATACTTCTATAGATATACACTGCTTGACAAAAAAGTGAAGTGCCTGAAAGGGGAGGAAGAAATAAAATGAAACTTCACAGGTTGAAAGGATATAGGATGACACAGAATGTTGCAGGTAGTACATTACATTACAATACATTATGGTTGCATGATGATCCTCCCTTGAGGAGGTCACACGTGGTCAACTGGAACCTTGATGATGAGTCTTAACATACAGGGTGACAATTATTGAACTATATGAAATAAAAATTGTCATAACTTCTGAATGGTTTGTGTTAGGATGTTCAAAATGCAAGATGGGAATTAGTATGCACATGCATATGGTTTGGCTTAGCAATAAATCCCACTTTCATTTGGATGAGTTCATCAATAAGCAAAATTGGCACATTTGGGGGACTGAAAATCCACATTTCATGATTGAGAAGTGTCTGGGTGACTGTGTGGTGTGCAGTGTCCAGTCATGGAATTTCCTTGATGGTTTGGTGACTACCAAATGGTACATGAAGGTCTTGGAAGATGATTTCATCCTCATTATTCAAAGTGACCCAGATATAGACAAGATGGGTTCATGAAAGACAGAGCACGACCCTATCAAAACAGGAGACTGATGTTCTGGAGGAGCATTTTGGGGACTGCCTTCTGGCTCTGGGGTACCCAGAGGCTGCTGGCAGGACTTCAATTGGCCACCATATTATTCGGATGTGAATACATGTGATTTTTTTTGTGGGGCTTAAAGACAAGATCTACAGCAATAACCTCAAAAGCAATGCTGAGCTGGAAACAGCCATTCAAGAGGTCATTGACAGCACTGAGTTGTGACACTTCAGTGGGTCATGCAGAATTTTGCCATTCATCTGCACCACATCATCACCAATGATGGCAGGCATTGTGAACATGTCATAACCTAAATCAAAATAACTGTAGTGAGGCTTACATGTTGAATAAAGTGTCTAGATGCCATAGTTCGTAACTAATTTAGGTTTTTTTTAAATATAGTTCAGCAATTGCCACTCTATATTAATGCAGTCCAACGCTGGTCCACTGTCATATCAGAATGGCCCAAAAGTCTGCATACAGCATGATTCATCCAGTGGGGTGAATGGAGACACACAATGAGGACCCTTTCAAACAATATCAGTTGCAGATAACACTGCTGTGCACAATAAGACAGCACCTCTGTGTTCTGCATAGTGAACATTCAGCATATGATTCTGTTCACATCCTTTATGTACCCTGGTAACAAAATTAATCACAGACAACACTAAGGCACTCTGGCAGCCATTAAACCTGTCACAGAAAAGGGCAGCTATAATCATATAAATACCTGCCAATAATGTGTATACATATGAAGTTACATTTACTGTTAAAAACAGAAGCAGTGTGACATTTTGGGACAGAGGCCAACATTGTCAGTTACCAGTACAGACAACAGCTGGAGTGTGTGATGTGGGACTTAGACAGAGAGTACACCAGTGCTGCTACAAAGTGTTTCCTTTGTGAGGGGCGCAACATTCTTCCACCTTCATACTGGCACTCTAGAAGTTGGGCAAATTATTTTGCAGCCAGTTTCCTATGAGTGTACAAGCCAACAATAGTGAAATATCAAGATATTATAAATCACTGCAGCTGATATGAATTATTTGTAATAAAACTGTAGGTTTATTTAATAAAATTATTTCACAAACATTGTTCACTGGTGCCTATTGTGAACTTGAATAGGTTTTGACAGCAAAGTCCTGCACCAAGTGTTTTTGAAACAAATGTTAAAGTGTGTAGACTAACTAGTGAGCCCGCATACAGTTTAAGTAACAACATAAAATTTTTAGTATCCTAGTGTTGATGTGCCAAGAAAATCAGTATTCAGTAAACAAAGAATAAATACAAGTCCCAACTTGCTAATACAAATAATTACAACTCTGTATTTAACCATGTACTTCAAACAAATAGAAGTCCCAACTATTTGTCAAGCCACATATAGATACAAGTCACAACTGCCCCTCATGAAAAACTTTCACAGCTGGAAGTATAACAAGTCCTCAGAAATGAACTTGGGGAAAAGGAAGTCCACGAACCTACTGAATTAACTCTTATTCCAAACTTTCACCTCATAGTGAAACTTTCACAACTGCTGAGCAAACATATATGAATAATTGTAAATTTCAACAGAAAAGTGTGGCCAACCCAGAGTGCAGAATGATGCAGCACTGGCTTCAGAGTGGCTTCTCCAGCATGAATTCTAAACTTATATACCAAACTAACTTTAATCTGGTGCAGAATTTGCCATTACAAAGTTACAATTTCTGTATCCTTAATGCTAATTAGTGTCTGATTACACATGAGGGTGCAAAATTTAGTGCTGATTAGAGGTCATACTATGCTGCCAGCAATTAATAAAGGTACAATTAGCATGAGTGTACAAGTTTGTTAAATTATTAATAGTGCTAACATTTATCACTAACAGAGAGATTGTCACTTCCTAGTCATAGGAATTTACCTTCCCTTGCTGCAAATGTAATTTTTGTCTAATATTAATATAATTTCAATTAAGGTGAGTTTAAATACTGAAACACCAATTGGCTGACAATAACCTAATAAATTATGTGAAACACATATTCTACAAGTAGTGTGTAGTGTGTGTGATAGGATCCTAGCAGCCACCACATTGCTGTTTGATTTTGCTTTCTTAATTAAACACACATTTTACTAAATTTAAATAAAGTGTATTCTCTCAGCACAAAATGGATCATGTTACTGACAAAAGTAGGCACACCAGAAGATGAATCTGTCCCAGCTCTTTGATCAGATACCTTGGTAGTTGCTATATCATCAATTGCTAAATAGTATTAATTTTCCAAGATTGATCCGTTAGCATATATCTTAATCCTAATGAAACTTGATAAATTTACTTTGTAGCTATGCACATGTGATCTTGAAATATGGTCCTTAAAATCTGTAACATAATTCTGTATACCTTTAATGAGTGTTGCGATGAGACAAGAAACGCACAATGAATATTGGTGCTACATGCACTTTGTTGATTTGTGTGGCAGAAGTTCCAGGCGCATCAGAATGTGATGTTAGCATGTGGCTACCTCTTTCAATGGTTTCACTCAGACAGCTCCAAGTGGCTATCCTATTATACTGCAGGGGTGCCATGCATTTGTGAGAGTTTGTAATGTCAGAGTGCAAAGACTGAAAAATAACATAGTACAAATATAATCTTTCACATTGGAACAATTTCAGAATACTAAATTCAGTACTTTGTTATTACATTTGTTGTTATCTCTCTGGTGCCAGTTTGGTCAGTGAGATATGAATAGATGATAGTGATAACTTTAATGACTTTACATAACACCAAAGCTTACTAGTATTTCTCATAAGGCTGGCAGACAAAATTTTACATCAAAATTTACGTGAATGCCTCTGGCATTGCTCTCTTTACTGGTACACTCTGTTTGGTTTCATTACTGTTTTGTTTGTCATGATGTTTTATGTCACTTAAATCTATGATAAGTATCTCTTGGCTTTCATAGGGACTTTCTGTAAGCAGGTCTTTTCCATTACTCATGACATTGCTTGGCTAATACATACATAACTCATTTTGTACAATATTTCTGAATTTAATCCACTTGTGTTATACATCTGTAATCTCAAATATCATGGTTTGTTATTGACTGGACACTCATCTGCAATCTGAGTCCTGTTAAAGATGTTAAATAAAAATATTTTCCTACATATGTTAAAATTTATTTTAATAATTGTAGTCATTGGCACCATAGAAGCCTTATATTAATGATATGTAATATGTTATTTGATTTCAATAGTTAAGATCTACTAGTAACTATGCGGTCTGACTCACTGTCCTCACGAGTCAGTTCTCTGATTAAGAGATTTAAATATTTTAATGCAAAGACATTCAGAACACTCTGACACAAATTCCTGTCTCTGTCACTAGCTGTAGCTCATTCACTTTATCATTCTATCGCAGGCAAATTGAAGTTTCCTCTTTCTCCAATAGCATAATAAAGAAATTTATTTCTAATATCTACCAAATTTGCTCTCAAGCATTCTACAGCTACATCTCCTGAGGCATGTAAACTATGAAAGCATCTGATTACTGTGTTTGACTCTTATTTGAAGTTTATCTTGACAGACATTATTTTGTATTCAGAATTTGTTATAACCTCACTAGATATTATCAAGTTTTTATGTGAATAAAACCTTATGATATGTAATATGTATAATTAGTAGTGGCAAAAATCGATAGGGCTGAAAGTATAAAATAGTGAACTGCTATCCATTAGGATAGCTAGGAATGACAGAAAATTCATCATCATCATGTTGAATAGCTTCCAACCCCTAGGCTGCACCTGTTCAGAATTCAACACACTCCTCCACACATTTGAGCCATCAAACCCTTGGTCTTCATCTTGATTGTTTCCTTTATGTCTCCATCTCATGCCTCATCTTGGGAATTCTCTTCTTATCTATTCCCTTTAAGTGTCCATAACATCTTAACATTGATGTTTCTATCCTCCTATGCAATGGTTCATCTATCATTATTTCCTTTACCATTTCATTCCTCATCCTATCTCTCCTTGTTATCCCTTTCCCACTTCTCTGGAACTTCACTTCACATATCTATAGTCTGTTTTCATCTCTTTTCTTCATTACCCATTTTTCAAATGTGTGAGTAAGTTTTGGGATTCCATAACTACTATATATGATTTCTTTGCTTTCTTGTGTAACTCTTTGCTCCAAATCAGGCTTCTAACACTTTGCAGGAATGCTTCTGTTTGTCTGCTGCGTTCACAAATCCTTTTCTCATTTGTTCCATTTTCCTCTATCACATTTCCCATATACTTGACACTTTCACCTTCTTCAATTGTTCCCCTCCAATCCATGTTCTGCTAGTTGCTCTATCTTGCTTTCTAGTCGTACCCATGATCTCACATTTTTTTACATCAAATTTCATTACATACTGCATCAAAGTTTCTTCCCAAGTACCAGCTGTGTCTGAATCTCCTCCTCTCTGTTTCCCCAGATCATCAAGTCATCCCTGAACCACTTGTCTTTCATCTTGTCTTCTACAGTTTTGTTCTGCCACCTTCGACATTATCCCACCCAAGAACACAGTGAATTGGGGAGTTGACAGTTTGCCATATATCATTATTCACTTCTCCTGTACAACATATCAATTTATCCTCTGTAACTAACAAACCAGAAAAAAATGTAAACATGTAAATAACCTTAGATTTTTCCACTCTGTTCTTTTCTAGTGCTTCCCAGTGCTTTCTTCTTGAAACACTATCAGCTGTCTTCTCTACAGTGAGAAAGGCCATCACATGGTCTTCCCAAATTCATAGTAGATAGTAAACTATGAAACTTTAGTAATTTTGCATATACAATATGGTTAGAAGAAAACATGATTGAGTATATAGGTGACTGAGAGTATACAGGACACAAAATTTAGAATGCAGAGGTGCCGCCAGTGGCAGAAATAATGGCTTCAACTTTGCTGGGCATCAAGTTGAGCTGACCTTAAATGACACATATGGGTACATAATTTTGTGCTGCATCAGCTTTATTCCTGAGTTCATCAATCATAGTTTTCAGTAAGTGAGACATCTAGAGAATGTGCTGGCCAGGACAACAGTCATACATATGCTATGTTGTGATAGCATGGTCAATGTGCAGTGTTGCAGTATCTTCTTGAAAGATAATGTCACAGCAACCTCAAAGGTAGAGCACAGCTACTGACTGTAAAATGGCAGAAACAATGACTGCAATCTAAATTACTAGCTATGCAAACCAGAGGGGATCTAGTTGTTTACCCAGTGGCACACCACACTATTGCACCAGGTGATGTACTGAAATAACAATGAAAAATTGAGGCTAGTAAACTCTGTTGCTTCCATGCACTGATATGTCCATCATGATGCTCAATGCAGAACTGGGATTTATCTTAAAACATGATGTGGTGCCTTCCACATATACGTTGTTATTGGGTGCATCAATTAGATGGAGGATTGACCAAAAAGTTTATATTTCAAATATATTTTTACTACCTAGGATAATATTTCAGCTTAGCTTCTATTATTATATATTTTCTCCCATGACAGTTTTCACTAGTAATTCTCATACAGCCTGTACATTCCTATATGAATTTAAGATTTTCCTGTTATTCGCTTCTGTATCATGCAGCTTTCCTTTCCTTTGTACTACATGGACATTCTTACTTTTAATAAGTTAGTCTCATTCTTTGACCTTATCACAGTGTCATTGATAGACATGTTGTTGTTGTTGTGGTCTTCAGTCGTGAGACTGATTTGATGCACCTCTCCATGCTACTCTACCCTGTGCAAGGTTCTTCATCTCCCAGTACTTACTGCAACCTACATCCTTAAAGGTCTGCTTAGTGTATTCATCTCTTGGTCTCCCTCTACGATTTTTACCCTCCACACTGCCCTCCAATGCTAAATTTGTGATCCCCTGCTGCCTCAGAACGTGTCCTACCAACTTGTCCCTTCTTCTTGTCAAGTTGTGCCACAAACTCCTCTTCTCCCCAATTCTATTCAATACCTCCTCATTAGTTATGTGATCTACCCATCTAATCTTCAGCATTCTTCTGTAGCACCACGTTTCAAAAGCTTCTATTCTCTTCTTGTCCAAACTATTTATCGTCCATGTTTCACTTCCATACATGGCTACACTCCATACAAATACTTTCAGAAACGACTTCCTGACACTTAAATCTATACTCGATGTTAACAAATTTCTCTTCTTCAGAAATGCTTTCCTTGCCATTGCCAGTCTACATTTTATATCCTCTCTACTTCGACCATCGTCAGTTATTTTGCTCCCCAAATAGCAATACTCCTTTACTACTTGAAGTGTCTCATTTCCTAATCTAATTCCCTCAGCATCACCCGACTTAATTCGACTACATTCCATTATCCTCGTTTTGCTTTTGTTGATGTTCATATTATATCCTCCTTTCAAGACACTGTCAATTCCGTTCAACTGTTCTTCCAAGTCCTTCGCTGTCTCTGACAGAATTACAATGTGATCGGCAAACTTCAAAGTTTTTATTTCTTCTCCATGGGTTTTAATACCTATACCAAATTTTTCTTTTGTTTCCTTTACTGCTTGCTCAATATACAGACTGAATAACATCGGTGAAATGCTACAACCCTGTGTTACTCCCTTCCCAACCACTGCTTCCCTTTCATGCCCCCCGACTCTTATAACTGCCATCTGGTTTCTGTACAAATTGTAAATAGCCTTTTGCTCCCTGTATTTTACCCCTGCCACCTTTAGAATTTGAAAGAGAGTAGTCCAGTCAACATTGTCAAAAGCTTTCTCTAAGTCCACAAATGCTAGAAACATAGGTTTGCCTTTCCGTAATCTTTCTTCTAAGATAAGTCGTAAGGTCAGTATTGCCTCACGTGTTCCAACATTTCTGCGGAATACAAACTGATCTTCCCCGAGGTTGGCTTCTACCAGTTTTTCCATTCGTCTGTAAAGAATTCGCGTTAGTATTTTGCAGCTGTGACTCATTAAACTGATAGTTCGGTAATTTTCACATCTGTCAACACCTGCTTTCTTTGGGATTGGAATTATTACATTCTACTTGAAGTCTGAGGGTATTTCGCCTGTTTCATACATCTTGCTCACCAGACGGTAGAGTTTTGTCAGGACTGTCTCTCCCAAGGCCGTCAGTAGTTCTAATGGAATGTTGTCCACTCCCGGGGCCTTATTTTGACTCAGGTCTTTCAGTGCTCTGTCAAACTCTTCACGCAGTATTGTATCTCCCATTTCATCTTCATCTACATCCTCTTCCGTTTCTATAATATTGTCCTCAAGTACATCGCCCCGGTATAGACCCTCTATATACTCCTTCCACCTTTCTGCTTTCCCTTCTTTGCTTAGAACTGGGCTTCCGTCTGAGCTCTTGATGTTCATACAAGTGGCTCCCTTTTCTCCAAAGGTCTTTTTAATTATCCTGTAGGCAGTATCTATCTCGCCCCTAGTGAGATAAGCCTCTACATCCTTACATTTGTCCTCTAGCCATCCCTGCTTAGCCATTTTGCACTTCCTGTCGATCTCATTTTTGAGACGTTTGTATTCCTTTTTGCCTGTTTCATTTACTGCATTTTTATATTTTCTCCTTTCATCAATTAAATTCAATATTTCTTCTGTTACCCAAGGATTTCTACTAGCCCTCGTCTTTTTACCTACTTGATCCTCTGCTGCCTTCACTACTTCATCCCTCAGAGCTACTCATTCTTCTTCTACCGTATTTCTTTCCCCCTTTCCTGTCAATCGTTTCCTTATGGTCTCCCTGAAACTCTGTACAACCTCTGGTTTAGTAACTTTATCCAGGTCCCATCTCCTTAAATTCCCACTTCTTTGCAGTTTCTTCAGTTTTAATCTACAGTTCGTAAACAATAGATTGTGGTCAGAGTCCACATCTGCCCCTGGAAATGTCTTACAATTTAAAACCTGGTTCCTAAATCTCTGTCTTACCATTATATAATCTATCTGACACCTACTAGTATCTCCAGGATTCTTCCATGTATACAACCTTCTTTCATGATTCTTGAACCAAGTGTTAGGTATGATTAAGTTGTGCTCTGTGCAAAATTCTACCAAGCAGCTTCCTCTTTCATTTCTGTCCCCCAATCCATATTCACCTACTATGTTTCCTTCTCTCCCTTTTCCTACTCTCGAATTCCAGTCACCCATGACTATTAAATTTTCGTCTCCCTTCACTACCTGAACAATTTCTTTTATCTCATCATACATTTCATCAATTTCGTCATCCTCTGCAGAGCTAGTTGGCATATAAACTTGTACTACTGTAGTACGCGTGGGCTTCGTGTCTATCTTAGCCACAATAATACATTCACTATGCTGTTTGCAGTAGCTTACCTGCACTCCTATTTTTTTTATTCATTATTAAACCTACTCCTGCTTTACCTCTATTTGATTTTGTATTTATAACCCTGTATTCACCTGACGAAAAGTCTTGTTCCTCCTGCCACCGAACTTCACTAATTCCCACTATATCTACCCTTAACCCATCCATTTCCCTTTTTAAATTTTCTAACCTACCTGCCCGATTAAGGAATCTGACATTGTACGCTCCAATCCGTAGAACGCCAGTTTTCTTTCTCCTGATAACGATATCCTCCTGAGTAGTCCCCCCCCCCCCCCCCCCCCCCCCCGGAGATCTGAATGGGGGACTATTTTCCCTCCGAAATATTTTACCCAAGAGGACGTCATCATTATTTAACCATACAGTAAAGCTGCATGCCCTCGGGAAAAATTATGGCTGTAGTTTCCCCTTTCTTTCAGCCGTTCGCAGTACCAGCACAGCAAGGCCTTTTTGGTTAGTTGGTGCAAGGCCAGATCAGTCAATCATCCAGACTGTTGCCCCTGCAACTACTGAAAAGGCTGCTGCCCCTCTTCAGGAACCACACATACCCCTCCATTGTGGTTGCACCTACGGTACGGCCATCTGTATCGCCGAGGCACGCAAGCCTCCCAAGCAACAGCAAGGTCCATGGTTCATGGAGGGAGGTTGATAGACATAGAGTTAGCTATTGATATGCCCCAGGGAAGTGTGTTGGGACCAGTGTTGTATATTAATGGCCTTGAGACAATATTAATAGTAACCTCAAACATTTTCCAGATGATGTGATTATTTATAATGAAGTACTGTCTGAAGAAAATTGCTCATCATAGAACAAGCCAGCTTCCAACCTTGGGAGGCAGGTACTGTATCTTACCCTGCATTTCAAGGATGGTTATCGTTTTGCATTCCTGTAACAAATATACTAACTTCAGGTTAAAACTCTCATGGCTGAGAACTCCTGTCAGTGACAATTCTACCTGTAAATGTCTCGGGATTATTCTTGTTAGGAATCTGACATTCATGGAACATTGTGATTCTGTCAGGCTGAAGGTCACAGCATGAAACAATGTCTTAAAAAACTCAAATGCACACGTTGGGGAGTAAATCCACATGTGTTGCACTGCGCACATCGCTCTTGCCGTATGCTACTCAGCAGAAGAATATGCTTCTCCTGGTTAGTAGCAACCCTGTCAATTGTAACAGGTTGATACTGTTCTTCATGAAATTTGCTGCCAGGTGACAGGATACTTAGCACCAACTGCAGTTGAAATGATCCAGGTTCTGGCTGGAATAACTTGACAAAATTTCAGGCAGATAGTATAAGCAAAATCTGAAAAAAACAAAGTCAACACTATAGACAGACACCCACTTCATGGGCATCATCCTGTTACTTGATGTCTTTGCAGCAGGAAAAGATTCATCTCATGTAATTGAATCTCACTGAAGTCAAAGACAGAAGAGAGTCTTCAGTCCCGGAAACAGCCTGTCATGGTCAGCATGGAGATCACCTAATTCTCTTCACATGAGCAATGAGCAATGGGCAAAGAAAAACTGCCAAATAAAATTGGGAACTCTGTCATAACCAAGATGGGTCTTGTGTATGTGGTATTGAGCAGATAATGAGCAATTTCCTTCACACCATCATTTCCTTAACACCATCTTCTAAGGCATCATGCCGCTAGAGGATCTGGTATTTGGTAGCCAAAAGCAGTGCACTGTGTTGAGACACTACAGTTCATATAAATGGTTAAGAGGAAGAAGATTTCTTCCTCTGCAGCTGAGTGTCAACAAAATATATTTGTATTTCGTGGAGAAAGCCGGTGACTGCAGTTTAATGAGAAGATTCTGCTGCAACAAAAATGTCACAGTTTTAATGATTGCCTCTGCAACTTACATGTCATATTTATGGCACTCTGTCTCCTATTTTGCAATAATACCAAATGGTCTGCCCTTCTTTGAATTTGTTTAATGTCCTCCATCAGTCCTATCTGATGCGGATCCCACACCATGCTGCAATACTCCAGAAGAGGACAGACACATTTAGTGTAGGCAGCCTCTTTAGTTAACCTCTGCTTGATTAATAGACCTGTAGTGTATTCTAAGTGTTCTGTCAATCAATAACTGTATTTTGTTCACTTTTTCAATAACATTATATATGTGATCATTCCAATTTGAGTTACTCATAATTGCAATCCCTAAATATTTTGTTGAATACACAGCGTTGAGATTTGTGTGATTTTTCATGTAATTGAAATTCCGTGAATCACTTTTACTACTCATGTGCATGCCTTCACACCTTTCAGTTTTAAGAGTCAATTGCCTCTTTTTGGACCATATGAATATTTTGTCTGAATCATTTTACAAATGATTTTGATCATCTGATGAGTTTACAAGTTGGTAAATGACAGCATCATCCACAAATAATCTAAGAGGGTTGCTCAAATTCCTATACCATTTATATAGACCAGGAACAGCAGTGTGTCCATAACATTCCCTTCATGAATATCAGATCTCGCTATATTGATCCTCATACACGTAATTGACAAGAAATTGCAGATCATGTTGGTAGATGAGTTCTGAGACCACTCTCAGCCTCCTTAAATAACTGGCTGAATTTATGAAAACCATTAGCCTCTCAAACGGGCTCAAGGCATAAATCCCCATCTACAGTATCATTACTAGAACTGATCAAGGTCCTCTGGTTTGAAGCTGTGTGGTAGGTTTGAATGAGAAGCTCAGATGACTCTACAACTATCTCAAATGTTGATATCGTCACTATGCCCTGTTGTGTAGAGAACTATTGGAATCCTCTTAATAGTTGAGGTATGCTATACCAACAGCAGTGACTATTCAGGTAATTGAAGGCATGAGGTAAGCATCTAGGGTTTTTTATGTTAGAAAAACTACTGATCGATTGGATGGTATATATGAGAAAGGGGTGGATCAGTAATGTCACTCACAGAGATTATTCATTGGCAGATCAGAAAGAGATTATTCATGCATTGTCAGTAATCTGCATTAACACGCACATCAACATTAGATGTATACCCATACCCTACGAAACACTGTGAAGAGCATGGCAGAAGATCTTTTCCACTGTACCAGTTTTTTGAGACTTCTTCCCATTCTTTTCACACATGGAGCAGGGGAAGAATGATTATTTAAATGCCACTGTGTACACTGAATGTAATCTAGTCCTGCCCATGCAATACAAATGGAATCAATATGTAGGGGAGTGTAATATATTACTAGAGCCATCATTTGAAGCCAGTACTTGAAACTTTGTGAGTAGACTTTCTCTATCTTCAACTATCTGCCAGTTCTGCTTTTTCAGGATCTCTGTGATGTTCTCCCACAGATTAAGGAAATCTCTCAAAATTTGTGCTACTCTTTTCTGTTTATATGTTCATTATTTCCTATTTGTTGTGTTTGGTATGGGTCCCACAAACTTGAACAGAATTTGAGGAAGCGTTCCATGAGATATTTGTAATCAATCTGGTTTGTAGACAGGGTGCATTTCCCTAGTATTCTATCAATAACTATAGTCTTCCACCTGATTTACCTATGCTTGAACCTATGTGATCATTCCATTTTATATACTTACAAAGTGCCACACTCAGGTATTTGTATGAGTTGACTAATTCCAACTTTCACTCAATGTTGCAGTCGTAGGATACTATGTTAGTTTTCATTTTGTGAAGTTCACATTGTTTGAACATTCACAGCAATTTGCATCACTTTGAAATGTTGCCAAAATATTTGCAACTTTTTTCAGACATTACTTCATTATAGATAATCACATCATCTGGAAAAAGTTTGAGGTTACTATTAATATTGTCTCAAGGCCATTAATATGCAGCACTGGTCCCAACACACTTCCCTGGGGCATATAAATAGCCAACTCTATGTCTATCAATGACACTGTGGTAAGGTCAAAGAATGAGACTAACTTATTAAAAATAAGGATGTCCATGTAGTACAAGGAAAGGAAGGCTGCATGATACAGAAGTGAATAACAGGAAAGTCTTAAATTCATATAGGAATATACAGGCTGTATGAGAATTACTAGTGAAAACTGTTATGGGAGAAAATATATGATGATAGAAACTAAGCTGAAATATTATCCTAGGCAGTAAAAATGTATTTGAAATATAAACTTTTTGGTCAATCCTCCATCTAATTGATGCACCCAATAACAACGTATATGTGAAAGGCACCACATCATGTTTTAAGATAAATCCCAGTTCTGCATTGAGCATCATGATGGACATATCAGTGCATGGAAGCAACAGAGTTTACTAGCCTCAATTTTTCATTGTTATTTCAGTACATCACCTGGTGCAATAGTGTGGTGTGCCACTGGGTAAACAACTAGATCCCCTCTGGTTTGCATAGCTAGTAATTTAGATTGCAGTCATTGTTTCTGCCATTTTACAGTCAGTAGCTGTGCTCTATCTTTGAGGTTGCTGTGACATTATCTTTCAAGAAGATACTGCAACACTGCACATTGACCATGCTATCACAACATAGCATATGTATGACTGTTGTCCTGGCCAGCACATTCTCTAGATGTCTCACTTACTGAAAACTATGATTGATGAACTCAGGAATAAAGCTGATGCAGCACAAAATTATGTACCCATATGTGTCATTTAAGGTCAGCTCAACTTGATGCCCAGCAAAGTTGAAGCCATTGTTTCTGCCACTGGCGGCACCTCTGCATTCCAAATTTTGTGTCCTGTATACTCTCAGTCACCTATATACTCAATCACGTTTTCTTCTAACCCTATTGTATATGCAAAATTACTAAAGTTTCATAATTTACTATCTACTATGAATTTGGGAAGACCATGTGATGGCCTTTCTCACTGTAGAGAAGACAGCTGATAGTGTTTCAAGAAGAAAGCACTGGGAAGCACTAGAAAAGAACAGAGTGGAAAAATCTAAGGTTATTTACATGTTTACATTTTTTCTGGTTTGTTAGTTACAGATAATAAATGGATATGTTCAACAGGAGAAGTGAATAATGATATATATTGCAAATTGTCACATTTTCAGTGAGGTTTCCCACTAACAACAACTTTAACTGCAGTAGTTACAAAATCTAGTGGATTGATTCTCAAGTAACTACGAGGGCAGTTCAATAAGTAATGCAACACATTTTTTTTCTGAAACAGGGGTTGTTTTATTCAGCATTGAAATACACCAGGTTATTTCCCAATCTTTTAGCTACACAACACTATTTTTCAACGTAATCTCCATTCAATGCTACGGCCTTACGCCACCTTGAAATGAGGGCCTGTATGCCTGCACGGTACCATTCCACTGGTCGATGTCGGAGCCAACGTCGTACTGCATCAATAACTTCTTCATCATCCGCGTAGTGCCTCCCACGGATTGCGTCCTTCATTGGGCCAAACATGTGGAAATCCGACGGTGCAAGATTGGGGCTGTAGGGTGCATGAGGAAGAACAGTCCACTGAAGTTTTGGGAGCTCCTCTCGGGTGCGAAGACTTGTGTGAGGTCTTGCGTTGTCATGAAGAAGGAGAAGTTCGTTCAGATTTTTGTGCCTACAAACACGCTGAAGTCGTTTCTTCAATTTCTGAAGAGTAGCACAATACACTTCAGAGTTGATCATTTGACCATGGGGAAGGACATCGAACAGAATAACCCCTTGAGCGTCCCAGAAGACTGTAACCATGACGTTACCGGCTGAGGGTATGGCTTTAAACTTTTTCTTGGTAGGGGAGTGGGTGTGGCGCCACTCCATTGATTGCCGTTTTGTTCAGGTTCGAAGTGATGAACCCATGTTTCATCGCCTGTAACAATCTTTGACAAGAAATTGTCACCCTCAGCCACATGACGAGCAAGCAATTCCGCACAGATGGTTCTCCTTTGCTCTTTATGGTGTTCGGTTAGACAACGAGGGACCCAGCGGGAACAAACCTTTGAATATCCCAACTGGTGAACAATTGTGACAGCACTACCAACAGAGATGTCAAGTTGAGCACTGAGTTGTTTGATGGTGATCCGTCGATCATCTCGAACGAGTGTGTTCGCACGCTCCGCCATTGCAGGAGTCACAGCTGTGCACGGCCGGCCCGCACGCGGGAGATCAGACAGTCTTGCTTGACCTTGCGGCGATGATGACACACGCTTTGCCCAACGACTCACCGTGCTTTCGTCCACTGCCAGATCACCGTAGACATTCTGCAAGCGCCTATGAATATCTGAGATGCCCTGGTTTTCCGCCAAAAGAAACTCGATCACTGCCCGTTGTTTGCAACACACATCCGTTACAGACGCCATTTTAACAGCTCCGTACAGCGCTGCCACCTGTCGGAAGTCAATCAAACTATACGAGACGAAGCGGGAATGTTTGAAAATATTCCACAAGAGATTTCCGGTTTTTTCAACCAAAATTGGCTGAGAAAAAAAAATGTGTTGCATTACTTATTGAACTGCCCTCGTACTAGTACTAGATATTATATGGAATTTATCTTTCCTCACAGGACATAACATTATCAAAGTTGAGAATAAGAAATTCCTCCTAATTTCAAGGTGGCTGAATGCAGGAATGTAGAATATGTGCATGGTATGAAAGAGAAATCCTTAGGAAACAAAAATATAAACCACTAAATGTTGTGCTTAAACACAACTGGTCATGAGTCATTCATTCTCAGTAACTATGAAATTCAAGTTTTTTTGTGCTTGATTGATAGTTTTTAGTGTCCACAACCCACAAAATTCATTTAACATCGAAGAAGAACTGATCTTAGGCACACTCAACTACATCATTGTGCATTCTTAAATTCCATTTGATTTTCAGTCCTGCCATTAATTTTTTAAATGTATTGTGCCCATTCCTAATGTTAAGGCTTGGATTTCCCAACCAACCAAGGTCTGCACTTAATTCATATTTACACCCAAGATCTAGGAACTGTGGTAAGGTTTGCTTCCTGCTCTTGTTTAATTTGATCAATAACTGGGCCAGACATTGTCTATCATGTGAACATGTTGTGTCAACCTCCTGTCTGCTTATGTAACAAGCCTCTCATAATAATATCCATTGTTTTATCACTGTTGTGCACTCCACTGGCTTATGAGTTGTACGGCGTATTGATTATTTGCAAATAGGTTTTCCAGATGTTACAAAATTACAGAATAAGGCAATCCTCATTATTATTTTACCATCTCAATTTTGAGGTCCAAACATACAACAATGCAGAGGAGCTGTGTGACAAAATGATAATTTACTGAAGTACGTTTGATACAAAGTTTCTGTCCTGTGAAACATCTTTAAAATTCTAGATTAGAGTAAGTATACTTTTCATTCTGTAGGTCAACGGTGAGACAATCTTCAAGGATGTTGAACACATCATAAAATAAGAATGTGTAATTCATATTCACAAAGAAAAAGATATGCTAATTTTCCTTTCACAAATCTTGGATAGTAATATTTTCAAAAACATGGAAATGTACATATTCTGAAGTACATATGATAATTCTTTATTATAGCCAGTCTTGACTAAATACAAGTCACAAGTTACAATACTTATTTATTTTGATTAGATTAGATTAGGGTAAATTAGATTAGATTAATACTTGTTCTGTAGATCATGAATACGACACTTCGTAATGATGTGGAACGTGTCACATTACTAGTAGAAAGAAATGGGTACAATTAAATACCTAGGGCTTTCCTCATAATGGAATTTACTGGTAGCTTAACTTTATTTGGCTGGTAGCAAATTATTTATTGAAAATGTGTGTTACTGAATAATAGACACCTCTTTGCTTGAAAGTAAATGATTAAATCATTATGTTATTTATTCTTGTTTGTAATATTGACTCCATGGACGTCTCTTTTGTTTAAAAAAATGCCTGATATTTTTCATAAATGTAATTAAGGAATAAATATACTGAGAAATAATAACTAGTGACCCAGCTCCTGGAACAGGCATTTCTGCTGGACTAACATAACACAAAAATCATATTTCATCCTTTTGAATTAATACTACTTTATTTTTGATGGCTAACTTACTCCAAAAATTGATTCTATATGATATTATTGAATGCAAGTATGTGAAGTATGTCATCTGCATTACTATTAGGAGCAATTTGAACATATTAGGCAATGCAAAACTATCATGTTTCACTCTTAAGCGTTTCCAAGAAGCTCTCAATTTTCCTCTGGGATAATTTTTCTTTCTTGAGTCCCCACTAACCATGGCCTGATGGTGACATCATCCTCTGGCAGTACTTCTGAACTACTAATTTTTTGTCCATGTGAGTTTATCTTGAAAATGTCTGATGAAATATACAGCTTTTTCTAAATTCTTTTTGACCTGCAGGGGTATGGTTTTGAGTTGTTGCACATATGTTACAATTTTATGAATGAATCTTGTTCTTGGGAGTCTGTGGGTATGCTCATTCAATTTTAATCTTGTTTTTCTCTCATCTGTCATGAGATATATTACAATTTTTGGGATTGTAGTCTGTATCCATTTTGTGTTCTTTTGGGACTTAATATATTTTTTAGAGTAATGTATTCTTCTTTTAGAATATCCTACAGATCACCTTTTCTGTGTAGTAGAAATATTTCAATGCTGTACAAGGCTTCAAATTTGATAATTATGTTATGGTGCCTAATATTTCTATGCATGGACATACATTATTTGCTGTAGATGTTGTACATTTCAGAATAAGCTCTCCTTAGTTTTGTATGCAAATTTTCTGTGCCATTTTCTCTCTGTCCCCCTCCCTCCCCTCCCCCAAAGGTTCAAGGATTTTGCCAAAATACTTGAACTATGGGGCTCTCAATTTGAAAATATTTTCTGATCAGGATGTTTTGAGCAGATATACTTTTGTTTTGTGAGAAGGTTGTTTGGATACCAACTCTTTCACTACATTCCTTGAGAGTTGCTGTCTGGTTGCTACTGTCTCATAGTCTGTTAGCATTGAGAGACTGTCTGTAAAAGTTATGCAAGAAATTTGGATGCAATTGAGGGCTCCCAGGTACAATACCCGGCCAGATCACAGACTTTTTCACTAAGGGATAGGTGTTTGTGTTGTCCTAATCATTTTATATCAACTTTTCCCACTCTAAGATGACTTTGTCCAAAACCAGATTAAAGAGGATAGGAGACCATCAACCTGTCAAACACTGATTTTTATCAGAAGTGGTTCTGATGGCTCATTTGCAATTTTTATATTGAGGTTATGTAGTTGAGGGTTTTTTGGTGAGATTTAGTGTTTTTGGCTCAAATCTTAGTTCTTTGGTAATGGTAAATAGGACTGATCTTGAGTTAATTGTATGTCTTCATGATGTTCACAAAGGAGCATATGATGAAACTGGTCCTGAGTGGTTTGTCTTTTACTGTTGCTTTAAATTGAATTGTTGTTCTAATCAATTCAGACCAGTGTGGAAGCTGGATGAGTATTCACTGAAATGTGAAAACTGGATAGGTATTTACTAATTTTGGAATCGAACTGCCACTGATTTCTTTGGAAGAGGCAAGTTGACAAAACTCTGTATATAACTGAAAGAAGGAAAATTCCTTGATAGTTATTTAACTCCATTGTTTCACTTTTTTTTGTACAATAGTTGAGTGAGTGCACATATCCTTTCTTTGGAAAGTTTTTTGTCTCACAAATCTGTGTTGTAATTTGTATGAGTGTTTTAGGGAATTTGGTCCAAGATTTTTCAACAGTTCTGCAATGATACTATCTTTTGTAAAGCTGTGCAATTATTAAACCTGATTGTAGACAGGTGATTACCTTATTGTCAGGGTCATGGAAATTTGATCTCAGTGTAAATGTAGATTTACACTTACACAGAGAATCTTGAAGGGGTTTGGGGCAGTTGAGGTCTTCAGAAAAATATTGTGTCACTTACAACTGTATGCCTGATTATTCAAGGAGAGACTTTCATCTGATTTTCACTAATATACATTTTGAGGGGTATACCTTGGATTATTACTTAAAAAGTCCTATAGGAAACTTATTCATTTTAGTTGTGAAAATTTTCTTTTATAGAGTACAGCTGTTCTTTCATGTGTTTCCTTTCGTTTTGTCTAATGGTCTTTGTAAGTGTTGTTTATTTTTTGATGTTTTCTTACTGTTATACTTAAGGAAAGCTTATTTGCAATTTTTCACAATGTTTTCACAATTTGAATCTCACCAGAAGTGTCTAGAGTTTTTGTCAAAGGGATTAATTGGTTGCCATTTTGGGCAACTTTGGTGTGGAATTTTGGTTTTTGCTTGTTCAGAGGTTAGTTGCTCTGATTTTGTTTGTGTCAGATATTTGTAAATATGTTTTTGGACATATTTTCTTTGGTGTAAACTTCACTTTGATTCTTGTTCAATAGTGGTCCAAGTTGATGTTCACCCCTGTGCCAACTTGAACATCGTGGATTTCTTTCTGTAGTGGGTGTGAAGTGGCTATATAATAGACCTGATATTCACCAATTTCTTGCATGGTGAACCTGCAAGATGTTGACTATCTTGGAAATTTTCTGAAAGATTTGACACGGTTTTCAAGTGGTTTTGTTGGCAACATTTGAAGAGTCTTGTGCTGCTTTTCTTTGTGAATATAGCTTGTGATTGTTTGTTTAATGTTTCCATTGGTTACCTAGAAGCAAGGATTGTCAAAACCTGGAGTTGAGCAGCAACTGCATCCACTGAGTGAACAGGTGCTGACCAAGTTGTGGGTGGTTTCCACTGCAGGCACGTCTTTGGTCCATTTTGCTGGTTTTGCTCCACCAAATGACTTTATTTGCCCCATACCTACCATATTTGGTGAGCATTTCTCTATCTGCCATATATGGAGGTGCCTGATGGAGACTTGCAATTTTGGATTGAGCTGTTTTTATTTTTATAACATCTATGTCTGTCAACATCTGCATTGTAAATAAAGATTTGTTTTGGTGCTTTAGTAGTCCTTTGGCATGCTCCTCCGAATTGAAATTGCTATCAGGTTATATTTAACACTGGCAATCTTTTCTATGAGCTTATCATCATATGTAAAAATGTGAGAAGAGAATATACTTTTCAAGTTCTGAAGCACATGTAGTGTTTCTTTTTCTCAGTTTTTTGTGACAATGAAGAGGCTATGAAACAGTTACTATGTGAATAAAAATTTCATTAAATGTTCTTTCTGAATCTGTGTTTGATCTGCTACTTATTGTAATGTTTGTATCATCTGACAACTAAGTAATGCTGATGGAAACCTTAAATAATTAATTACAAATAAACTTGTTTTTGATAAATGGGTATTAACTGACAAAAGAAAAAGTAAGAGTCCTAAGATGGGACCTCACAGAACACCACATATAGTTAGTTCCCAGTTGGATGATGACTGAAACTTTAATACATAACTATTTCCTATTCACACTATTTGTCTCCCATCATAGAGGTATTATTTGAGAAGTTTTGCAGCTTTTCTACTAAACAAAAATATTCTAATTTAATGTAAATGATATTGTGATTCACACTTCCAAACAGATCGCGGAATATGTCTGTGGCCTATAATTTATTGTCTAATGAATGAAGTACATTTTTGACAAATATTTAAGCAGCCTTTTCAATATTAGAGCCCTTCAGGAATTCAGTCTGATAAGAAACAAATGATACATCATGAAGGCATTATCTCGATGGGCCAGAATTTGGTAAATGTGATGTATATGTACAGACAAGTAAATGATTAGTATTTTAGAAAAATTGGATCATTCGTTCAAGAGGAAGATCACACATTGAGCAAATCAATAATGCTTTGGTCCACTTTTGGCCTTCTGCAAGCCGTTATTTGGCTTTGCATGGACTGATCCAGTTGTTGGATGTCCTGAGGTATATTGTGCTAAATTATGTGCAGTTGGGGGCATTAGATCATCAAAGTCCGCAGCTGGTTGGAGTGCCCTATCCATAACTCACCAAATGTTCTCAAATAGGGAGAGATTTTGTGATCTCGCTGGCCAAGATTGGGTTTGGCTAGCATGAAGACAAGCAGTAGAAACTCTCACCATGAGAAGACGAACATTATCCTGCTGGAATATAAGTCCATAATGATGACTTGCCATGAAGGTCAACAAAACAGGCTGTAGAATATTGTTAACCTACCACTGTGCTGTAAGGTGACTACCAAAGGGGGCCTACTAACTAAAGAAATGGCACCCCACAACATCCCTCCTGGTTGTCAGGCTGTATGGTAGGTGACAGTGAGGCTAGTACCCACTGTTGTCTGGGGCATTTACAGACACATCTTCACTGATCATATGGGCTCAGCTAAAAGTGGAACACATCACTGAAGATAATTTTACTCCTGTCAATGCGATTCCATGACAAATGCGGCTGACACCACTGTTGGTGAACGGATGTTGGTAGTAGTCAGAGCTAGGAGTGCCATGAGTTCAGCCCTCTTTCTGTAAGCCACCTATTAATGGTTCTAGTGGTCTCTGAAGCACCAGTTGGGTGTCGGATTGATGATAATCATGAATCCTGGGCTCTGAGTGCCACTCTGATGATAGCTCATTCCTCTCATTCTGTCTTCTCTTTAGAGCAACTGCTTCTGTCTTGATGCTGGATGGTTCACCCATTCTTGCCAACATTGATGAATAGTGGCATCACTCCCATTCAAATGTTGAGTGATTTACCGATTACTCCAACTGGTTTCTTTGAGCCCAACTATACATCCTCTTGCATTGTGCTGACATCTGCATATATTCTTCATTTGTACATGAAGCTGTCTGCGGGGCATAGTTACTATCCGACTAAGTATATGGAATTTAATTTATAAAGACTTTATGACCTGATGTTAACATGTCCTCTGTTTACCACCCCTTCCAGTTGCGTGGTGAAATTGTGTTGCAGCATCACACATTCATCCACCAGGTACCCAAGTTTTCAGTTTTGCATTTCCATTGATACCTGTAAGAATATCAAGCTGTGACCTATTAGCATAACTCCATTGTGGTGCATTTTTTAGAGTTTAATAAGAGTGCTGGCAAAGCTAAGCAAGACAAATTGTTTTGAAGTGATGTAAATCTCTCTTTGGGCATAGCCAGATCTTTTTTGGAAGCTGAGTGAAAATTCGTTTTTGTGCTAGAGTCACAAAAATTTAGAGAAGAATGGGAAAGTAATGAAATTATTCTGTAATTAAAAACTATTAGTTTGACTCAGTGTTTTCAGATAACTTTCATTATCATATGTTAGGACTGTCTGCTAGAGGTATGATTATAGTGAGAAAAAATAATTAATGACTATGATAATCATTTTGATTGTCAGTTGCTAAAGTGTGGCTTGCATGCCATGTCTATCAGATAAATTCAGTGGACAAGCCTTTGACTTTTTATTATTTGTCCCTATGATTTCTGACACTGTGCAGAAGTAATGCTGGAATTTGATGAGAAGTGGTGGAAATAAATCTTGATTTCTTTCATGTCTACTGCCTGGAGACTTGTAAATATCCTCTCTTAATTTTTAATGTTGCAAATGTTAATTTTAAATAATGTAACTTCAAAGTGTTAACCACTTTACATGCAATGAAAGTAGGTAACATTTAAGAAAGGAACCTTTATGTATATTATTTGACAAGGCAGTAGTGTGAGTTCTTTTACTGTGATTTATTGGAAAACTTATTTTCATAGTAGAAAATAGTAGTGTGTGTAGCTATATACATATAAAAGCCAATATTTCACTTGAATACTAATGAAATGCATAAACATCTATAACCATGAATTAAGTACAATACTTTACAAATAAATTTTGCCAAAAACAAACTAGTATGAAGGATTTCTGTAGTTAGAAGGAAGTAAATCAAGTCTTGATTAATTAGAAACTGAGCCTTGTAAGTAAAACTGTCTGTCATATTAATTTTGCTTTATTATATGGGTAATATGATATTTGGTCATATTGCATGCCATTCTAATAACAAGCTGAGGGATATTACAAATTTAGTAACAATTTTATTTCTGTTTTGGATTGCTGCATATCATTTGAACTGTATGGAACTCTTTTCAAACAGGAGATACATGGGTTCTTGGTGTCATCCATCATCTTACTTCTTACCCTCATGCATGTTAAACTAAAATTGCATTTATGAATGTATTTAAAGAGGATTTAAGTTGTTTTATGTAACTCTCTTTCCCACTGATCTTCTATGAATTTTCTAAGTATTTTGACTGAGACATTAATTATAATTCTGATGACTTCTTTTCTAGGAACTCAAAATTGGTCATATTGGCCCTTATATCATCCTATGTTCGGACCCTTTCACGTTTCTCATGGCTTTGTAACTATGCATTACTTTAAGACATCTGTTAACAGCTACTATCTCAACACAACTTAAACATGGTATCTTAGGCCTATGTCCTTCAACCTCTTAAAGTGTACTTATTACACGTAATCTATGTCTTATATCTCCGGCTGCCTGAGTTTTTTCTTTCTATTTTTCTGCCAGGGTCCTAATGAAACAAAAACTGCTATCTTCTAGTTCATTGAAGCCTAAGTTGAAAGAAAGGAAGGCTAAAAGAATTGTTATCGAAAATATATTAAATATTAGGATACGATATTCAGTGTCTTTCTTTATTTATTTATTAGATCTCGGTGATTAGAGTAACCAAATAGCTTAAAATCTGAGTTCACTGCCCCAAATGCTACAGTTGTGTTTATTAACTTTACTACGTAAGTGGGAAGTCAACTCATCACTAAAGATAGCCTTTCCAAAGAAATCTTCATCAAACTGATGTAACATATCCAAACAAAAGTCCTTACAAGCAATCTTATCACTGTCTTTTAGTCCTTGCACCATTGTAAACTTGTATGGTTTGAGATAAAACTATGTTAGCACACATCAAACAGTCATGTTTAGTACACCCAGCTCTCAAGAAGCATGCCAGTTAGATTTGCAAAAGTGATCAAAAGCTTTGTCTCATTTGCTCAACATCATCAGATGCATAGCAGTTAACTGAGGATTTCTTATGCCTTATGGAATGTTTAGTTTCAATAAACCAACTCTAGTACTCAAAAATAGCAGATCTACTGGAAGGATCTTTACCATAATTTGTATGGTAAATGTGCTGTTGCATATTGTTTGCAAACTTCAACTCTTCAAACTACAACACACAGTGAGCATCCTCAGGACACACTCAGGACTGGTAAGGGAAGCCATTTTTGCTGCATCTGTTGATAGCACTTGCAGTGGTGTGATTCTCAACTAGCATACCACATGAGTCACAACTGTTCTACTCTCCTTCAAGTTGACAGCAAGACTGGGTCTCCAAGTTGTACGAATAATTCTGTACAAATTTTCAAAGTTGTAAAGACCCTTTTGATACACTATGTATATTATAGTGAATAATAGCTCAAGATATCATTGATCAGTGATATCTGAGGGAAGATTAAAATAAAAATATCTACAAGCAATGCATTTCCAGTTAATTTTACATGACAAGATGTATATCATTTTTAATTATTTGATGAGCCTGAAAATATTATCCACTGGGGACTTGTACACCAGCAATACTACTACTTATATGTATGTTTGAGTGGTTGTGTTTCTTGCAGCATAATATTGGTATGAAATGATCATATGGCATTATTGGATGGGAGACAGCTGCAAGGTGCAAAATCTGTTTAATGCCACTTTGATAATTAGCTTATAGGTGATGTTGAGATGAAATGATTAGGACAATACAAACACCAAGCTCTGAATGGAGAAACTCTCTGACTTTGCTAATTATTGAACCTGACACCCTGCATTCTAGAAGCAACAATGCTAACCACTAGACCACTATTTGTGGGCTCTAGAATTGTTCAAAAGACTCATTAACCTCTAAACCATGGAAGTTAATATTTATTTCTGTATATTTTACTCGTTTTACAAAACATTAATATAAATATACTGTGTCATTTCTGAAATTCACTTTTCAAAGCCAATACTCTTTATATTTTATTGTTTTTATAATACTTTAACATAAGTATAGTATACCATTTCTACCGTTTACTTTTCAGAGCCAATCCTCAGTAATAATCCTTTCTCATTATACGCTGTGTATCCTGCATTACCACAGAGTGTTTGATATCATCTCTGTTTCATGTACTGTGAAGAAGCTAGAAGAACTCTGCATATATATATGGACACACACACACACACACACACACACACACACACACACACACACATCAAAAAAAGTTTTGCATCACCCCAGTTCCCAGAACTCCTGAAGATAGACGTTGACTGTGCATATTGTATCACAGACACAGTCTATTTCACTGTTTAGAGACATCACTAAACTCTCCCAAAGATGTAAACAACCATGCATGACCAGTACCTATTAAACGGAGGGGGGTCTGACAGCTGATCAGTTCCAGTCATTCCACGACAGAGGAGGTACATGGTTCTTGTTGTTTGTAGTTAAACCATACCTAGACGGTCAATACCACGGTTCGATCGCATCCGCATTGTTACTTTGTGCCAGGAAAGGATCTCAAGAAGGGAAGTGTCAAGTCCTTTTGGATTGAACCAAAGTGATGTTGTTCGGACATGGGACACACACACTAGAACTGCTGATGACATGCCTCGCCGAGGCTGCCCAAGGGCTACTACTGCAATAGATGACCGCTACCTACAGATTATGTTTCGGAGGAACCCTGACAGCAACGCCACCATGTTGAATAATGCTTTTTGTGCAGCCATAGCATGTCGTGTTACTACTCAAACTGTGCGCAATAGGCTGCATGATGCACAACTTCACTCCCGATGTCCATGGCTAGGTCCATCTTTGCAACCACGACACCAGGAAGCATGGTACATATGGGCCCAACAAAATGCCAAAAGGACTTCTTAAGATTGGCACCATGTTCTCTTCACTGATGAGTGTCGCATATGCCTTCAACTAGACATTTGTCAGAGACGTGTTTGGAGGTAACCCAGTCAGGCTGAATGCCTTCGACACAGTTGCAGTGAGTGCAGCAATGTAGATGTTCTTTGCTGTTTTAGGGTGGCATTATGTGGGGCCGATGTACGCCGGTGGGGTCATGGAAGTCACCGTAACAGCTGTACGATATGTGAATGCCGTCCTCCAACCGATAGTGCAACCATATGGTTAGCATATTGGGCAGGTATTCGTCTTCATGGACGACAATTCGCACCCTCATCATGCACATCTGGTGAATGACTGCCTTTAGGATAATGACATCGCTCAACTAGTGGCAGCATGTTCTCCAGACATGAATCCTATTGAACATGCCTGGGATAGATTGAAAAGGGCTGTCTTGACAAACTTGTGGATAGAATGCCATGACAAATACAGGCACGCATCAATGCAAGAGGTCATGCTACTGGGTATTAGAGGTACCGGTGTGTACAGTAATTTGGACCACCGCCTCAGCACCTCTGAAGGTCTCGCTGTATGGTGGTACATACAATGTGTGGTTTTCATGAGCAATAAAAAGGGGGAAACTATGTTTATGTTGATCTATATTTCAATTTCCTGTACAGGTTCCAGAACTCTCGGAACAGAGGTGATGCATTACTTTTTTTGATGTGTGTGTCTATATATATATATCATAATAAGCTTGTTACAGAGTTTGTTGTAGGTTACGTAGCTATTAAATTAACAGAGATTAACTGTTTCATATCACTCCACAATAATATTTTACTGGCTCTAGCAAAAGATTGTAAATGGTAACTAACAAGCCCTTGTATACTTATGAGCTAAACTGAGGGAATAAACCCTCTTGGTGCAAAGAAAATGGGGTTTACATGTAAATTTGATAGCTGTGAATTATAGGTGTCAGATGGAGGAATCAGGTGCTATAGGATGATAGCCAAATTGTTTTTAGCTACAATTTGAGAGGTTTGTAGAGTGATAAGATGCCAGAATGGTGCTGTTGGAAGTGTCCCGCACATTAATTCAAAGAGTGTATCCCTGTCAGAGATATACAAGAAACTCTGGATTGGGCATTCTCTCAGATATGAACTTAAAGTTTCAAGACTAATCTAACACAGACTGACTGACACACTTACTCCTATTCAGTTTCATAACATGCCACAGATGCTTATGACTTTAATTGGGTAATAATATATATAAAATATCTTAATATAATAATAATTATTTAGTAATAATAATAAAAATAAAAAATATGTTTAAACCAGTACATAGTAAAACGATTTAGCATAAAATCAAAGAAAGTGTAGTTCAGAGGAATATAGCATCTGAGAAGCATTAGTTCAAAAATTTGGGAACCTATGAAATGTAATAAATTTAAGAACTGTAATAGTAAGCAAGTCTTAGAACCTTGGCGTCATCATAATTTTCACAGCATGAAATTAAAGGATACTCTCACCATTAATGTTCTTTCAATCAGCACTAAGATCATGAGCATATGAGGTATGACTGGAAAGTTTTAAGAATGAGCTTGTAATTGTACAATGGTGATACTTATATGGATCAAATGGCTCTGAACACTATGGGACTTAACATCTGAGGTCATCAGTCCCCTACAACTTAGAACTACTTAAACCTAACTAACCTAAGGACACCACACACATCCATGCCTGAGGCAGGATTCGAACCTGCAACTGCAGCAGTCGCGCAGTTCCTGACTGAAGCGCCTAGAACCGCTCGGCCACACTGGCCGGCGGTACTTACATGCTACTGTGATGCATCTCCTTCAGAATAGTTCCCTTCTGACTGAACACACCGACTCCAACGGTGTTTTCACATTTGGAAACATTCCTGGAATTTTTTTTCCTGAAGTGTGTTAAGGATGCTCTCTGTATTTGCCTGGATGTCTTCAATCGAGTCAAATCGCTTCCCTTTCAGTGAAAATTTCAGTTGAGGAAACAGGTGGAAGTCCTCAGGGTTTAAATCAGGGAAGTATGGTGGTTGTGGAAGCACAGGAATTTTGAGTTTGGTCAAAAATTTAAAGGTGGAGAATGCACGATGAGCCGGAGTATTGTCAATTCCTGTCATTCCACAATGCAGGCATTTTCTTCCGCACCTTTTCGCGCAAACGCTCAAAAACACATTTTTGCTATTCCTGTAGGGGTAAATTCATGATGCACAATACCAGTAGAATCGAAAAAAATCAACAACATTTTCTTCACCTTCGACTGAATTTGCCATGCTTTATTTGGTCATGGTGAACCTGCAGTCTTCCACTGCGCAGACTACACTTTGTTTTCAGGATCATATCCATATACCCACGATTCGTCACGTGTATTTAGCCTGTTTAAAAAATCTGGGTCATTTTTAATCCGATTAATCAGTTCTTGCCACACTTCAAGTTGGTTATTGTCTCTGGTCACTTGGCAACACTTGTGGAGTGACTTTTGTGGACACTCAACAGATGTTCAGATCATCAGTTAAAATTTACTGAACTGCATAGAAACTTGTATTAAGTTAATCATCAGTCTCCCTAATTGCAAGCCTACAATCAGAGCGCACTAAGCCGTGAACTTCCACAACATTTTCATTCGTTTTTGAGGTGGAAGGATGGCTGGACCCTGTCTCATTATCATATGATTCGTGGCCATTTTCAAATCTGTTGAACCAGACAAAAACATTTGACTGGCTCGTACAATTATCTCCAAAACCATTTTTAAATACTTCGTAAGTATCAGAAGCTGACTTACCGGTCTTAAAACAAAATTTCACACAAACTTGTTGCTTTGTTTTTACGGCCATTTTCATGCAGACAAAATCTGGCAACAAGCCCTAACATACCCGCACTCATCCAGCTGCCACAATGAACTGAATAAAGAAAACGCAGTTTCCTGTCATGGGGTCTTCAAGGACAAGGCAGTGACTCAGTAGCGGATCCATTCTTAAGACATTCCAATCACACCTCCTAGATGTGTAGGTTATGGTTATGTGAGGGTGTTTCTTTCAATTGTTTGTACTGCCATTTGTGGCGTCAGTCTTGCCATTGTTTTTTTTTCCTTCTTGATGCAAGGTTTTTCCTGTGCAGTATCCCATTACTCAACATCCTTCAGTTTGTTGACTACTGGTGGTCTTTCAAACCGTGATAGGAAGCATGGTCATAATGGGACCGTGTGCCTTTACCTAGCTGGAATGTTGCCATTCAGGTTGCAAGACCTTCCATGTGGGCAGGCTCTACACCATCAACAAAAAAGTATCCTGTGTTAAAAGCAGTGTGTCATCTGTAGAAGTTTTAGCTAATTTCTACACACTTAATTTTTATGTTATTTTCTTCTTCCAAAACTAGCTGTGAAGATGTAGGTAAAAACAAACACTTCTATTGAAATGTGTTTGGGGGAGAAATTTTTCTTTTGTTTCCTTTACTGCTTACTCAATATACAGAATGAATAACATCAGGGATAGGCTACAGCCATGTCTTACTCCCTTCCCAACCACTGCTTCCCTTTCGTGGCCCTCGACACTTATAACTGCCATCTGGTTTCTGTACTAATTGTAAATAGCATTTTGCTCCATGTACTTTACCCCTGCCATCTTCAGAACATGAAAGAGAGTATTCCAGTCAACATTGTCAGTAGCTTTCTCTAAGTCTACAAGTGCTAGAAACATAGGTTTGTCTTTCTTAGCCTATCCTCTAAGATAAGTCGTAAGGTCAATATTGCCTCGTGTGCTCCGTCATTTCTACAAAATCCAAATTGATCTTTCTCGAGGTTGGCTTCCACCAGTTTTTCCATTCGTCTGTTTGGAATTCACGTTAGTATTTTGCAACCGTGACTTATTAAACTGATAGTTCGGTAATTTTCATACCATTCAGCATCTGATTTCTTTAGGATTGGAATTATTAGATTCTTCTTGAAGTCTGAAGGTATTTCGCCTGTCTCATACACCTTACTCACCAGATGGCAGAGTTTTGTCACGGTTGGCTCTCCCAAGGCTATCAGTAGTTCTAATGGAATGTTGTCTACTCCTGGGGTCTTGTTTTGACTTAGATCTTTCAGTGCTCTGTCAAATTCTTCACCCAGTATCGTATCTCCCATTTCATCTTCATCTACGTCCTCTTCCATTTCCATAATATTGCCCTCAAGTATATTGCCCTTGTATAGACCTTCTACATACTGCTTCCTCCTTTCTGCTTTCCCTTCTTTTCATAGGACTGGTTTTCCATCTCAGCTCTTGATATTTATACAGGTCCTTATCCGTTTTCCAAAGATCTCTTTAATTTTCCTGTAGACAGTATGTATCTTCCCCCCTTGTGATACATGCTTCTACGTCCTTACATTTGTCCTCTAGTCATCCCTGCTTTGCATTTCCTGTCAGTCTCATTTTTTAGACGTTTGTATTTCCTTTCTTCTGCCTTACTTATTGCATTTTTATATTTTCTCCTTTCATCGATTAAATTGTTACCCTACGATTTCTGTGAGTCCTCCTCTTTTTACCTACTTGATGCTCTGCTGCCTTCACTATTTCATCTCTCATATTTACCCATTCTCCTTCTACTGTATCTCTTTCCTCTGGTCTTGTCAATCGTTCCCTAATGCTCTCTCTGAAACTCTCTACAGCCTTTGATCTTTCAGTTTATCCAGGTCCCATCTCCTTAAATTCCTATCTTTTTATAGTTTCTTCAGTTTTAGTCTACAGTTCGTAACCAATAAATTGTGGTCAGAGTCTACATCTGCCCTTGGAAATGTCTTACAATTTAAAACCTGGTTCCTAAATCTTTGTCTTACCATTATATAATTGAACTGAAACCCTCCAGTGTCTACAAGCCACTTCCACGTATACAACCGTCTTTCATGAGTATTAAAGCAAGTGTTTGCTATGATAAAGTTATGCTCTGTGGAAAATTCTACCAGGCGGATTATCTTTGCCCGCATCTCGTGGTCGTGCGGTAGCGTTCTCGCTTCCCACTCCCGGGTTCCCGGGTTCGATTCCCGGCGGGGTCAGGGATTTTCTCTGCCTCGTGATGGCTGGGTGTTGTGTGCTGTCCTTGGGTTAGTTAGGTTTAAGTAGTTCTAAGTTCTAGGGGACTGATGACCATAGATGTTAAGTACCATAGTGCTCAGAGCCATTTGAACCATTTGGATTATCTTTGATCCATTGCCCCCAGTCCATATTCACTAACTACTTTTCCTTCTCTTCCTTTCCCTACTGTCGAATTCCAGTCCCCCATGACTATTGAACTTCTGTCTCCCTTAACTATCTGAATAATTTCTTTTATCGAATCATACATTTCTTCAATCTCTCTATCTCTGCGGAGTTAACTGGGGTATAAACTTGTACTGTTGTGGTAGACGTGGGCTTCTTGTCTATCTTGGCTATAATAATGCGTTCACTATGCTGTTAATAGTAGCATATCTGGGTTCCAATTTTTTAATTCACTACTAAACCTACTCCTGCATTACCCTTTTTTGAATTTGGATTTATAACTCTGTATTCACCTGACCAGAAGACCGGTTCTTCCTGCCGCAGAACGTCACTTATACCCACTATATCTAACTTTAACCTATCCATTTCCCTTTTTAAATTTTCTAACGTACCTGGGGGATCTGACATTCCACACTCCGATCCATAGTACACTAGTTTTGTTCTCGTGATAACGACGTCCACCCAGAGATCCAAATGAAGGAACATTTTACCTCCGGAGTATTTTACCCAGGAGGACGTCATCATCATTTAACCATACATTAAATCTGCATGCCCTTGAGAAAAACTACGGCTGTAGTTTCCCCTTGCTTTCAGCCATTCGCAGTACCAGCACAGCAAGGCTGTTTTGGTTGATGTTACAAGGCCAGATCAGTCAATCATTCAGACTGCTGCCCCTGAAACTACTGAAAAGGCTGCTGCCTCTCTTCAGGAACCACACGTTTGTCTGGCCTCTCAGTAGATATGCCTCCATTGTGGTTGCACCAGTGGTAAGGCTATCTGTACCGCTGAGGCACGCAAACCTCCCCACCAAAGGTAAGGTCTATGGTTTATTGGGAGGGAGGGGGGCATATTACGCTATGCACAATAATTCCATTCTGTATGTTTGACATCCAAGCTTATCTTCACAGAGCTCGTACACATACGAGCAACATTCACTTTAGAGAAGATGTTCAAAACAACCACCTATCATTTGCAAACACTTCACAATTCGCTGCCGCAGAACGTCACTTATTCCCACTATATCTAACTTTAACCTATGCTGGATCCTACACAATACACCTGCATCCACCATTCTCTGAGCTGCGCGGGGTGTCCGTGCAATCCAAGGCGTCTTGCCACAGTTTGAGCGGCTCCCCTGTCGGAGGTTCGAGTCCTCCATTGGACATGGGTGTGTGTGTTGTCCTTAGTGTAAGTTAGTTTAAGTTAGATTAAGTAGTGTGCAAGTCTAGGGACCGATGACCTCAGCAGTTTGGTCCCATAGCACTTACCATAAATTTCCAAATTACCATTCTCAAAGCGGAATGCGCAAGAGCTATTAGATTGTGTACATCGACGGGCAAAGCACTATAAACTTATTCCTTTAAGTGTCCCCACAAATAAAAATCTGGTGAATTAAAGTCAGGAACGCTGGATATCCAAAACCAATGCAGTTCCTTGGAAACACGTCATTTAGATAGTTATTCCCCTTCATTATAAAGTCTGGCGGCACACATCATGCTGAAACCATAGCTGTCCCCGAACACCAAGTGGTACGTTTTCTAATACGTCAGGCAAATTATTGCAAAGAAATATGCTATACATGGGCGCACTCATTTTATACGGAAAAGTTAAGCGCCCAGAAGCACTCCACACACGATTCCGAGCCACACGTATATGCCAAAGCATGCCTGAAAGCCTAGTACATAGGTGTCATTCAGGCTGTGTTTCTATCAATAATGCCTGTTGTGAAGGTTAAAAATATCTTCTTGAGTGAAGCTAAATTCATCAGTCCATATCATGTTATTTTTCAAATGTTCGTTATCTTCCACTTGGTGCAACAGCCATTCACAAAATTGTATTCGTCAAATGTGATCTTCTGGCCACTGATGTAATGTTAACGTGTAATGATATGGATGTAGTTCTTTATCGTGCAACATTTCTACAGCTAGTCTATGAGATATCTGTAGCGGCCTCGCAATATCATGGGTACTTTGTTTAGGTGACTAGCTAACCGTTACCAGAATCATATCCTTCGTTTGGGCAGTACATCTAGCCTTTGGAAGTTCTCTGCCCATTAACTGCGGAGGAAGATTACCGGTTTACCAAGCGCATTGCTCCAGGCGAGATAAAACATCCTTATCAGAATGACGTCTTTGAGAGTACCATGCAGCGTATGCACGAGCAGCAGCTGCAGCTTGCTTATCGGATGCACCTAGCACCAAAATTGTATCGATTTATTGATAATATATATACTCCATTGGTAAGCAGCCCTATGTGAAGCTGACAGGACCGGTCATAGTAGTGCACTGCGCAGTTATTAGACACATATGCATGCAGTTTAATGGATCCCGCTGTCATGTGACTGTCTGTTGTCATGTAACAAAATGATGTCCTGCTTATAAACGATGAGAACTAGGGAACGAACATTTACAAAATGAAAAAAGGAACCTGGTGAGAATTCGAACTCGAACTCCGTGGTGGATGTGAGTTTGATGTCTCAGCAGTCTGCTCTCTTTTTAATTTTTTAGCAGAAAAGTTGTCGCGTTAAGGGTACCTAGCAAAAAAACAAAAAAACCAACAAAAAAGCAGCGCCAAGGCTACGAGAAACGTCACTTGTGATCCTCCCAAACAAAAATAAACTGATCCCTCTTCAGGGATTGCGATACTAATTATATCGAAACCTACCTCGTACTTAAGAAAACTAAACTAAGGCAACTAAAAGGTCCAATCGTTTGAGCTACAATCCTTAATGGCGATAGAAATGAGGGATACGAGAGCCCAATAACCATGAAACAAGTTCTTCTGTTTTTTCTTTTCTTCTTTTTCCTATTATATCCATTAATTGGCATGAAGGTGTCAGTGCACTATACCGTGGAAGGTGATCATCGATGCGTCATGAAATGGGAATATGGGGCACACCCCAACAATGAGGTAGGTCAAGAAAGAAGCTGTGGAGATATCCTTCAAAGGTTTGTTGGTAATGGGGCAACTGCACAAGCATAGTGTGTGCAGTAACAACCCAATTCCACCAGTCATAGACTGTATGTGAACTGTTATGAAAGATGTATTCTGATGCCTGTCCTCGGAACCGGATGGGGGCATGGCATTTCGGAAGAGGGTAGTGTGAGGTCTGGGGCAACACCAGGAAATCCGGGGTAACAGGCGTAAGCAGGGCGTAGAGGTAACAGCCCACAATGTGCTGGATGAGGAGCCCCCATTTTAGGGAGCATGTAAGATGATGCTCATTGGTCAGTGAGCTACGGCTGCTTCTAGTGCTTCTTTCGAGAGCAACACTGGCCAGAAGCATTATCTACAGAGCAAAAAGAACAGCACTACGCAACCTCAGAGAAAATATAGATATCAGTGGTTCTCCCCACCGACAAGGAGAACGCTACTGTCACTCTAGAGAGATGCGACTATTAACAGGAGATGCTACAAAATTACTGGACGATCCAGCATATCGGAAAATTAAAACAGACCCGATTAAGAAGATACAACAAAGCACTTCCAACTTGCTGAAATATGGCTTGCTCGAGGATAAGGGCGCCAAAAGACTTCACCAACGCTCGGCGGTAGCACGAGGATATATGGCCTTCCAATGACTGAATGTGGACTGTTCTCAAAGGTGTATTCTGATGCCTGTCCTCAGAACCAGGTGGGGGCGTGCTGTTTCTCAAGAGGATAGTGTGAGGTATGACGCAACATCAGGAACTCAACTCCGGACTAACCGTAATAGGTGGGGATGCGACCGTCAGGTAGCAGCATAGGGTCGCCAATGTAGCCCCTGGCACAGCATCTGGTAGGCCTGCTACAATCCTTGATGGGAAAATGTTTGCACCACATCCAGAATTCGACGGACTTCATTGGCAGCCTAAAGTAGCAAACTTTACATGTATTCGACATCATGGTCTACTTTGACGTCGTGTCACTAATTACGCGAGTCCCCCATGGGGAGCCCTCTCTCTCTGGTGGTCCTAATCTATACATGGAGAGTTTCAAAGAAGTAGCCCTGGAAACTGACGAATTGAAGCCTGTATGTTTCTTCCAATATGTAGATGACACATTTGTAATCTGGATACATGGAAGGGATCACCTACAAATTTTTCTATAACATCTAAATTCCATCCATAATAACATACAGTTCACTATGGAAATCGAGAAAGGTGGACTGCCACCCTTTCTTGATGTCCTGGTGCAGCACAAGTCAGATGGCTTGCTAAGTCACAGTGTGTACTGCAAGGCCACACACACTGACTAGTACCTGCATTCTTCCAGCTGTCTCCATCTGGCTCTGCTGGACAGAGTGTTTAACACCTTGGTACACAGAGCACATAGCTCTTGGACAAACAGATCCTATCAACAGAACTCAAACACCTGGAGACTCTGTTCTGCAAGAATGGCTATGGAAACCACCAATCCAAAGGGCCTTCTGACAGCAGAAACGAGGTAGTGACCAAGATGGAAAACAAATGGAAGAAGAGAAAAAAGGTCTGGCGTTTCTACCTTTTGCAGAGAATGTGTTGTCCAAAATAGGGAGACCTTTGGGGCAACACAAGATCGACAAAGTCTTACGACTACCAGCTAAGACCCCCGTCTTACTAGGACAGTGAAAGACAATGTCAGCCTCAAGAAAGCAGGTGTATACAAAATTTGTTGTGGCTGTGGCAAATCCTATATCATCTAAACAGTTCATACGGTAGAAGGTCGATGCAAAGGACACCAACATTTCACCCGCCTACGCCAACGAAGCCAATGTGCTCTAGCAGCCACCACAAATAACTACTGGGACTGCATCATTAAAGAGGCCATAGAAATTCGCCTAACTGACAGCCTCATCAACAGGGAAAATGGCTACCAACTCAGTAAGGCCTGGGAACCAATGCTGAGCTCCATCAGTGAGCATTGTTGCACATGGACACGAGACCATTCTGCCACGACCGCCAAAAAGATACTGTGCCTACCCCCTCCCCCGCCCACCACCTACCGCAGCCTCCAATTCCCCAACCATCGATCACGCCACCAGTCTTCGGCGCACGGAATCGGCTGTGCATCCTCGAGGTATAAATACTAGCGGCAGAGATCGAACAGACCATTGCATCAACTGTTGGCGGAATAAAAAGAGGGATCCCCTACCACCAGGTATTCTTACCAGCTACCAACAAAATCGAAGCAGTGGCGGTGGAAGTAACCACTGCCACCAGACCCCTAACAATTGTTGCAATTTACCGACCCCCACAAGACCAGATAGATGAGGGAGACATAGCTGCTCTAGGGCAAATTGAAGGCAAACTCATAATAGGGGGCGGCTCCAATGCCAAACACCCTGATTGAAATTCTAGAGTAACCTCCAAAGCAGGCGCCAAACTGCAACAATTAGCGCGCATCCACCATTTCGAACCATCACAGTCGAGCCCACACATTTTCCAAAAAATGGAGGCAGGTCCGACGTGTCAGTCATAGCTCTCAGTAGGAGGATCGCAAGGTTTGTGGCCGCAAGGACAATCAACAAAATGTCGTCCGACCACAACCGGGTGATTCTAGAGGTCGATGTGGGAGAATGGGTAGCACTCCCACAGTATCAGACGTTTTACAATCGTACAGACTGGGAGCGATACCGAGAAACTGTCGCCTCTGATATCGCTCGCGCTCCGCCACCTACTGCCGAAACAGTACAACAAGCGCTACAACACTTAACAGGCACCATCTTGCAGGCAGCGGAAGAGGCCACCCCTCCACAAAGGGATGGCTCACCGCCGCAAGTACAGCTCCCGGAACACTTGCTAGCTCAAATTCGACATAAGAACAGAGTAGCAAAGGAGTGGAAGGTCACCAGAAATCAGGCCACCAGAAGGCTACTCAATCGTCTACAGAGTGAACTGAAGGTAGCGCTCAATGAGCACAGAAACCAGCAATGGCAAAACCGCGTCACAGCTCTCAAAGTAGACGATCATACACTATGGCAAGCAACCAAACAGTTGACAGAAAGACGCGGTAGGATGCCGCCACTGCGCGGCCAGCGGGATCTGGTCTAGAGCCATGCTGAGAAGGCCAACGCCCTCGCCGACTCCTTCGAGAAGCAGTTTCAAGCGGCAGAACCCCAGGATGAAGAACATGAAGAGGTAGTCAGTCGTCAACTGGCTGTCTTCCTCAATGTTGAGGAGGATACAGAGGACGAACCTACACTTTTCGCCCCCGAAGACGTAATTAGGTCCCTCCCCACAAAAAAGGCGCCAGGACACGACAGTTTCACCAGTCAGTTAGTCAAAAATCTCCCACCCACGGCGATCACACACCTCGTGAGCGCCTTCAACGATATTACTCGAACCCGCGAGTTCCCAGTTTGCTGGAAACATGCGGAAGTGGTCACGATACACAAACCAGGGAAACACCCTCTATTCCCGAAATATTACAGGCCGATTAGCCTCTTGCCAACTCTCAGCAAGATCTATGAGCGCCTCCTGGTAAGACCCATGCAGGAACATATTACCAGAGAGCAACCTCTGCCGGATTTCCAATTCGGATTCCGGCAGAACCACTCTGCCCCACAACAAGTCATGAGAGTGGTTGAAGCAGCCACAGAGGGCTTCAGCCACAGAGGCTACTGCGGGATAATGCTGCAAAACGTAGCCAAAGCCCTTGACTCAGTATGGCATAGAGGGCTACTCTACAAGTTGTACACACAGGGGTATCCTCGGAGCAAAGTTAAGCTGATCAAAAACTATCTCACGAATAGAGCTTCCTCCGTCAAATTAGAAACTGTCACCTCCACCAAAAGGCGTATTCGCGCTGGGGTGCCACAGGGATCGGTCCTGGGGCCCCGTTTTGTACAGCCTGTATACTGCGGACACACCAACGGCCCCCCTGATGCACACTGCACAGTACGCAGACGACACAGCCTTCTACACGAGAAATGCGAACAAGGACCTGGTCATCCGTAGGCTACAAAGGGTTTTAGATGACACAGAAACTTGGGCCCATCGCTGGGACATTACCATCAACTCTGAAAGGACGCAGGCTATGCTGATTACCTTCAGGCTCGGAAGGCGCTAACCTCCCCCCCCCCCCTCCCCCTCCATCTTCACCTAAACGGAACCCAACTCCCCTGGCGCAGAATCGCCAAGTACCTTGGCGTAACCGTGGACTCTCGTCTTACGTGGAAACCCCACATAAACCAGGTCCACAGGAAGGTCTACGCCAGAATGTCCATCCTATACCCAATCCTGAACTCAACCAGCTCCCTTCCCTGCCCAGTTGGAGTTAATGTGTACCAGGCCCTGATCCGACCAGTAATGGAATATGCATGCCCCATCTGGGGATACACAGGAAAGCAGCATCTGGACAAATTCCAGAGGCTGGAAAACCGCGCCCTCAGGAGGGCACTGCACCTACCCCTTGGATTCTCCACTGATGATCTGCACGTCCCTGCCGAAACGTCAAAGAAAGATTCCAAGATCTGGCAAGGGCTTTCTACGAGAGCTCTTCCAGATCTGGAAATAACCTCATCGGTATGACATGTCCCGCGACAAGCACAAACGCCCTATGACGATCTCCGACGACGAAGTCGAAGAGAACATCCCTATATCCAAATCCTAATCCTCTTTCCGCCCCGAAAATTAACAATCATGTCGCCAACCTCAGGCAAGTACGAGACACATACAGAACATTCATTACATTTCACAGACACCAAAAAATCACAGATAAATTCAGACACACAGGAGTAAAAGCCGCAAGGCTACAAACTCCCCCACACGCTGCTCCAAAGAGGGAGCAGAGGCGGAACGGTTACTTTCCGAAATAACGTGGGCATTCGACGATCGTACCCGGCTAAACACCCAAGAACCCTTCAAACAATGTGCACAGTTCTTGATTAAAATGATCATTTCATGTTGGAGGCAGGGGTGGGGAGACTTTATTATTCAACACATAATTACCACTCCTGTTCACGGGGAAGAACTGTGGATAGAATATAAATTTCACTAAGGTGAAAAAACCACTAATTTAGACCAAACAATGAACAAAATAATCATTTGATGGCTAAAACAGTCACCAACTCCAGTTGTAGGTTGCCTACTCGATAGCTTCCAGAGACAACAAAAATTTTAGTACTTAATAAAATTATTGAGCAAATTAAAAAATTTAAAATGCTGTTGTAATCAACTCATGAAGGAATGTAATATTACGTTAAATATTTAACACAATAAGTCAGGTTTTGAAATAAGTAACTGCGTATATGTCTTCAGACAATGTAACTCACTGCATGCAAGTTACAGTGTGAAGCTGTTCCGTACACCGGAGGTCGATTCTCTGAGAGATCTCGGGTGGTGGGTTATGCTGTGGGATCTAAAATGCTCTTTCGGAATAGTCTGCAAACCTGAATGAAGATCTCTGCACCATCGTATCTTTGAGAAAACACAATATTTAGTAAAATTTCTGTGAGCTGTTCTACAAAAGGTTTTTCATTGTGTTCATGAGGAGAGCCGTAAGGGAAGTACGTAACGCTTCTGCATGTTTAGCTTCACACAAAACATAACCATGACAAATCGTGAAATTTACAAATCATTTGTCTCATCTGTAATAAATAATAACCGATACAAAATTAGCGACAATAATTTCCTTAAAGATTTCGTCATGATGAATATCTAGAGTACATTTAGAAGTGCCTTAACAGTAAATGCCATCGCGTACGGGACCGATAAATGTTACTGAAAATATTCAGATGCAAGATTGGACACGCTAACTGAATGGGCAAGAAATTAGAAGAACTATATTCACTATTACTTCCATTGCGCACAGATATATTCTGAAATGTTAAGGACATGTTGTACGACTGACCTTGTCACAGTTAACCATAATAAGCTTCCAGAGTTCGAAAAACCGAAGTACGATGTCTAGCCCACACAGAAAAATGCATCACGGTGGTCGCTATTCACACACTGGCTACTATAAGGGCTACATATATACAGAAGCTTGGTTCTCAGGAGGTCACCTCCGACCAGCTAACAAAGGAGAGAATGGTACTAAGAAAACGCTTGGGTATTACATGGCGACAGACCCATAATGTGAGGATGAAGAAGCTCTGAGACGATAAGAAGAACAAGAAGACCGAAGGCGACTAATGATAGTACGCTGTTCTTCAAAGGGCCAAAATAGTAACAATAATAATGTAACGTATTTCGAATAAATAGTCGAAGACATCCATTAGGCCTTGTGTCCGGTTACATGGCCGGCAGTAAATAACTGAGGACAGTAGCAATCGTAATATATCTTGGAGTTTCTCTTCGGAGCGAATGGAGTGACCGCATAAAACTACACTGCTCCCCCCCCCCCCCCCAAAAAAAAAACTCCCATACATACAAATTTTCAGAAGCTGTGAGCATTTTCCTTATTTCTGCCCCACTTCCTTACCCAAACTAGGACATTTATAAAGTTTTCGTTCCAATTCCAGTCATGTTGGAACAAGAGTTTTTGTTTTTGCGAAGCGTCCTGTTAGGTTGAACCTTTCTCCCTTAACATCATTTAGCTGCAGATCCCTTTGAGTTTCCTTTATTTCTTCGCGAACTCTATAATTTAATACTAGTTTTTCCGCTATAGCCTACTAATGTTTACGTTCACGTTTCGAAATATTCAATCTGCTAACTGTTGGCCACTCCACATATTTCTTCAGATGTTCAATTGGAAATAAAAAAAAATCCTTATTTATTGCATTCTAACCCTCATATACTGTAAAGAATTATAAGACTGCTCTTAATGGAGAACCTGTTTACAAAATGTGAAAACAAGCTCTTAAACAAATCCTTAATAATAAATAAATTTAACTGAACGTAAGCGAATGTACGGATAGCAATTATTTAGACAGTGGATTCATATTCGAAAGGAGGGGATTCAATTTGTCATTCAATTTCTTTCATTTAACTTTTCTGTAAATCACGTCACGCGAGTGGCGGGTGCTTTTGTTGCAGAATCCGACTACAGCTGTCCTACATAATCCATTGCCCGTTGCGGGAGGTGTCCGTATTCGATTAGTTCGTCCAGTCGAATAGGAACAGTCTTATAAATCGTGGTCTGCAATGAAACATGTGTCTGCTCTACACCTTAGAATAAAGGCACACGAAAATGCGGATCTCCTTATTCCATTGCTAAACAGACTGTATTGTTGGAAACGAGATTTTGAATCATATAGCTAACGTCTGCAGTCGCAATTTATTGATTGATTTTCTACATCATCAAATGAGAAAGATGAAGCACGCTATAGTCTGATAAAAATAATTTGATGTTTGACACAATTCACGTTTTGGAGGTGTCTCATCCAATCAGAGCGCAGAACGTCACGCCCGAATTGTTCGCTGTTGCCAAATTGTCACAACAAATGGTCAGTTTACTTCCAATTGCTTGTCTGAATTTTTTTCTTGTAGTGTTTGGATCCCGAATTCTGCATCCAGCCATTTTATTTCTCATTTCATCACACATGATAAAGACACCCATACACACAAAACGAAGGTAACGAAATACACACATTTCGTACACATCGCAAGCCAAAGACTACTGGATTCTTTCACATAAGACAGGATTCGAACGTACATATTCAATTATTAGCATCGCGGAGATTGGCATATGGTAGGTACGCCATGTCATAAACCTGAACTTTTTGAAGGCAACAAATAATCGTTGCAACTGATTCTATAGATAAATATAAGGGCGTAAAGCTGAAGTCTTCCAAGGCACAATGGTGACGTTACAATCCATGCTGCAGAATGTCGTGGGATCAAATCTAGTCGAAAGACAATACTTTTTTATTATTAAATATTTATCAAAATGACTGATTATTATTATTTTCAGTTAATTTGTTTCAAAACAATTATTTTATTTTTAATCTTTTGTCACATCATTTTCTTCATTGTATTGACCTTTTATTTGCTCTTCCTTTTCTTCTTATCTTTTTTTCATTTGGAATCTGCCTGTGTCTTCTATAACCCATAAATGACTTCGAAGCAGGATTTTTCATCAGTCTGTATCGCGTTAACTCGCCTAGCAATGCGAGATGTTACAGTTTGCTTTTAATGTTGAAACTATTTTTCTATCTTAAGTTTACTCGTAGAGGTCAGCTTTAACCGCCGTGTGCAAAGCGAGCGTGATTTGCCGCAGGTTGCTGGCCACTCTTTTCTCGCATACATTGAGCATCGAGAGGTTCTGGCTCGGCTAGGACACGATTGTAAATTCAGGGCTACAAAATGTGTTGTCTGCGACAGTTGAGTCATTGGTCAATTAAAATCCGCTGTGGACAATGCCTCTTGCGTTCCCGCCATACTTCATGGTAGCAGCTTCCAACATTGCTCCGCGTTACACGAACAGCGTTTCCGGTAGCCAATGTGACAGCACTGTAGCGCCAAGTGAGGGATGTCAACTATCAAGTAATTTTAATCGGACTATAGTACCAAAAGGAGAAAGAAAACTGGCGTTCTACGGATCGGAGCGTGGAATGTCAGATCCCTTAATCGGGCAGGTAGGTTAGAAAATTTAAAAAGGGAAATGGATAGGTTGAAGTTAGATATAGTGGGAATTAGTGAAGTTCGGTGGCAGGAGGAACAAGACTTCTGGTCAGGTGACTGCAGGGTTATAAACACAAAATCAAACAGGGGTAATGCAGGAGTAGGTTTGATAATGAATAGGAAAATAGGAATGCGGGTAAGCTACTACAAACAGCATAGTGAACGCATTATTGTGGCCAAGATAGACACGAAGCCCACACCTACTACAGTAGTACAAGTTTATATGCCAACTAGCTCTGCAGATGACGAAGAAATTGAAGAAATGTATGATGAAATAAAAGAAATTATTCAGATTGTGAAGGGAGACGAAAATTTAATAGTCATGTGTGACTGGAATTCGAGTGTAGGAAAAGGGAGAGAAGGAAACATAGTAGGTGAATATGGATTGGGGGACAGAAATGAAAGAGGAAGCCGCCTGGTAGAATTTTGCACAGAGCACAACATAATCATAGCTAACACTTGGTTTAAAAATCATGAAAGAAGGTTGTATACATGGAAGAACCCTGGAGATACTAAAAGGTATCAGATAGATTATATAATGGTAAGACAGAGATTTAGGAACCAGGTTTTAAATTGTAAGACATTTCCAGGGGCAGATGTGGACTCTGACCACAATCTATTGGTTATGACCTGTAGATTAAAACTGAAGAAACTGCAAAAAGGTGGGAATTTAAGGAGATGGGACCTGGATAAACTAAAAGAACCAGAGGTTGTACAGAGATTCAGGGAGAGCATAAGGGAGCAATTGACAGGAATGGGGGAAATAAATACAGTAGAAGAAGAATGGGTAGCTTTGAGGGATGAAGTAGTGAAGGCAGCAGAGGATCAAGTAGGTAAAAAGACGAGGGCTAGTAGAAATCCTTGGGTAACAGAAGAAATATTGAATTTAATTGATGAAAGGAGAAAATATAAAAATGCAGTAAATGAAACAGGCAAAAAGGAATACAAACGTCTCAAAAATGAGATCGACAGGAAGTGCAAAATGGCTAAGCAGGGATGGCTAGAGGACAAATGTAAGGATGTAGAGGCCTATCTCACTAGGGGTAAGATAGATACCGCCTACAGGAAAATTAAAGAGACCTTTGGAGATAAGAGAACGACTTGAATGAGTATCAAGAGCTCAGATGGAAACCCAGTTCTAAGCAAAGAAGGGAAAGCAGAAAGGTGGAAGGAGTATATAGAGGGTCTATACAAGGGCGATGTACTTGAGGACAATATTATGGAAATGGAAGAGGATGTAGATGAAGATGAAATGGGAGATATGATACTGCGTGAAGAGTTTGACAGAGCACTGAAAGACCTGAGTCGAAACAAGGCCCCCGGAGTAGACAATATTCCATTGGAACTACTGACGGCCGTGGGAGAGCCAGTCCTGACAAAACTCTACCATCTGGTGAGCAAGATGTATGAAACAGGCGAAATACCCTCAGACTTCAAGAAGAATATGATAATTCCAATCCCAAAGAAAGCAGGTGTTGACAGATGTGAAAATTACCGAACTATCAGCTTAATAAGTCACAGCTGCAAAATACTAACACGAAATCTTTACAGACGAATGGAAAAACTAGTAGAAGCCAACCTCGGGGAAGATCAGTTTGGATTCCGTAGAAACACTGGAACACGTGAGGCAATACTGACCTTACGACTTATCTTAGAAGAAAGATTACGGAAAGGCAAACCTACGTTTCTAGCATTTGTAGACTTAGAGAAAGCTTTTGACAATGTTGACTGGAATACTCTCTTTCAAATTCTAAAGGTGGCAGGGGTAAAATACAGGGAGCGAAAGGCTATTTACAATTTGTACAGAAACCAGATGGCAGTTATAAGAGTCGAGGGACATGAAAGGGAAGCAGTGGTTGGGAAGGGAGTAAGACAGGGTTGTAGCCTCTCCCCGATGTTGTTCAATCTTTATATTGAGCAAGCAGTAAAGGAAACAAATGAAAAATTCGGGGTAGGTATTAAAATTCATGGAGAAGAAATAAAAACTTTGAGGTTCGCCGATGACATTGTAATTCTGTCAGAGACAGCAAAGGACTTGGAAGAGCAGTTGAATGGAATGGACAGTGTCTTGAAAGGAGGATATAAGATGAACATCAACAAAAGCAAAACAAGGATAATGGAATGTAGTCTAATTAAGTCGGGTGATGCTGAGGGAATTAGATTAGGAAATGAGGCACTTAAAGTAGTAAAGGAGTTTTGCTATTTGGGGAGCAAAATAACTGATGATGGTCGAAGTAGAGAGGATATAAAATGTAGGCTGGCAATGGCAAGGAAAGCGTTTCTGAAGAAGAGAAATTTGTTAGCATCCAGTATTGATTTAAGTGTCAGGAAGTAATTTCTGAAAGTATTTGTATGGAGTGTAGCCATGTATGGAAGTGAAACATGGACGATAAATAGTTTGGACAAGAAGAGAATAGAAGCTTTCGAAATGTGGTGCTACAGAAGAATGCTGAAGATTAGATGGGTAGATCACATAACTAATGAGGAGGTATTGAATAGGATTGGGGAGGAGAGAAGTTTGTGGCACAACTTGAACAGAAGAAGGGATCGGTTTGTAGGACATGTTCTGAGGCATCAAGGGATCACCAATTTAGTATTGGAGGGCAGCGTGGAGGGTAAAAATTGTAGAGGGAGACCAAGAGATGAATACACTAAGCAGATTCAGAAGGATGTAGGTTGCAGTAGGTACTGGGAGATGAAAAAGCTTGCACAGGATAGAGTAGCATGGAGAGCTGCATCAAACCAGTCTCAGGACTGAAGACCACAACAACAACAGTACCAAAAGCTATCTTTTGGTGCAAACAGTGTTAATAACCAACACTTAGTGGCTTCCGTCAGCCTCAGAATGCAGGATAAATCTGCTGTGTTAATTAACATTAAAATACAATTTTCAGAAGACAGTTGAAAGACTTCCTGTCCAGGCTTTATAACCCTGTGATGTTGCTTCCTGGTTTCCAAATTAATTATTGATAGCCTAGTGGAACACCGGTAATGCAACAGAACACATCCTGTGGAACTGCTTGAGAATGAGTTACTTTGAAGTCGATTAGAGACTAAATTGTCTATGGTGCGAAACAGTTTAAAAATTACGCTTAAAATTAAATAATTTTTTTAACTATATTTGAAGAATGAGGAGACCATGTAACTGAACTACGGTGAAAATGTTTGCAGCAAAGAAATATCGTTCCTATCATCAAAGTAATGCAATAGCACACATTCGAGCAGTCCAGTATTTGTATCAGTTACACCTACAAGGGCTCTACATACTACTATACGATGCGTGGCGGAAGATACCTTGTATCACTGTAAGCCATTCCCTTCAATGTTCCACTCATAAATGAAGTGAGGGAAAAACGACTGTCCATATACTCTACTAACCTCTCCATAAAATTTTAGGGAACAAAACAGACATTTCACAGAACCTTAAAAGTTGCACGAGCCGTATATTTCTCCTCTGTTGTCTTCACAGTTTATATGCGAGATATACACTGCACAACGCAGTTCAGTTATCACTTATTCGAAATCTCATAATTTTTTTATGAGTGGCCGACGAAAACATTTCAGACACGCCGCCTCTTAGAATCGACGACTGTTTTCTTCCTCTGAGTCTCTTGTGAAAACGCCAGAAACCGAGCCCTATAGGGCCTCAGTGGCATCTGACACTTCAGCCCTCACCCACATCAAGGTATGTTATTTGTTTTGTGACTGTTTATTGTCACTTATCTTCCTGCGTAATTGATTTCGCTTGAGATAAGACTACTAAAGAATTAATTGTGTGACCACCAGACCACCATTTTATCTTTGAGGTATCTCTTTTGCTTCATTATCTTAGGAAGCAGGGACTCACCGTTTTGTCCCTTTAAGCACAAAATTCCTTTCTTCGATGCTTCCAGGTCGCCTGGTGCAGGTGCAAATAAGATGCTGGCTATTTTTCTTCTTTCATAGGAAAACGAAAAACGAAGAAAAAAGCAGAAGAAAAACAGAAGAAAAAAGCAGAGGCACAAGGTGGAGCGGTGGAGCTACCACCTCATGGTGGCGTCGGATAGTTCCCCCCCCGCTATCCGTGCCAGAATGAGGAGAATAAGATCGGTAAGACTAAATGAGACTTTGTCACTAGGTATGTAGTGCCGTTTCTAGAATAATTTTCTGGCGTGCGGACGTCATCGATGAGGTCATGGGATTTCCTCACCCCAACACCTACCCTCATCTGACAAAGTCCACTTACCATATTATAAAATGGTGGGAAATTCAAATTTTGGCGGGAAATTAAAAAAATACTTCAATGATGCTAGTCTGTTTCATCTGGCAGGAGAGTTGCTGTCCTAAGTATAAACTCAGGATGGTGGAATGTCTTGCTGGCTGATTTTCAATACCAGCCTTGGCTCTATGACGCCATAACCTGAGACTTGGAATACGAGCACCAGCCTAACTACAACGTCAGAATCCAAGAGGACTGACCTCGAATACAATATGGCGACTGGGCTATACTGGCGCAGGTCTATGACGTCACAGTCCAGCTCAGACCTATCGGCATGGTATTTTGGTATACAGCCCCAGAGATGGAGTACTGGCACACACTATGACATCTGAATCCAAGATGGTAGGACAGTGGGAAGTAGCTTGCCTGATGGACTGTTTATAGCAGCGAGATCACTGTGTAATTCCATACTGCCCATCCCAATCTAAGCAAATCCCTTCCTTAAGCAAATGTTTCTGTTTGGCCAGCTCATATGCCATTCAGCATTGTGTGTCATTGAACATCGTACAATAGAGTCCAAACAGTATGCTTCATAGTAGCAACAATTATGTCTTTAAACAAACACTGGGGCGGTAAGGGGAGCCCCCACTTCCACGCTGCACTGCACCACCTCCCAGCTCTTAACACTTTCCAGACGCCTACTGGAGGTTGGAGCTCCTTCCTGTCGCACGGGCCACAGCCCAGCACTGTCAGCCTCACTCACCGATTGTCTCACATGTTGCACAAACAATTATGGTGCGAATGCGTGGCACCCTCCAACCAAGACGCCATGGTCATGTGATTCGAATTCTACGTACCCTATGGCAGCACCACGCCTATTGTCTGCTATGTGAACCAGAGCTCCTGAGCTATTTGTAACAATGTGGAATTATGTCGTACTGGCCCAGATCTGGAATACTGGTCCTAGCTCTATGAAGCCAGAATCTTGCTAAGACATGTTGAGCAATTTATGACAGTATGGAATTCTGGTATACTGGCCCAGACTTGAGATCCTGATGCTGCTCTACGACGACGTCGGAATCCGAGAAGGTTGATCTGGAATACTAGATGGAGATCTAACATGGCAACCAGTGCACACTGGGACAGGCTGTATGTCGTCGGAATCCGAGTTCTCGAATACTGGCTGTGACTCTATGATGCTAAAGACAAATGATGTTCGTGCAAGTCCACACTTGTCTCCAGGACAAAGGGTGTCTTACTTGACGTATTTTTTTATACTACAATTCACTACGAGGTGCACTGCTACTCGTAACGCTATGTTGGAATCTCTTCACTAGGGAAGGGAAGACCCCTGTGACACCAGCCTCACTAACCCTACTAGGTTAAAGTCCATTGCGAAGCTGTGCCATCAGTCAGCTAGTTGGCCAGGCAGCGCCAGAGACTGTGTGACACCATAGGTCGTACTCGAACTGCTGTCGAACTCTGGTGCCCGAATGCTGCAGAGCAGACGATGCACCACTATGGCGAGCCCTCTTTCACCTACAAGTATAGAGCAGCAGTCATCCCATCATACAGTGAGGAATGCAAGCAAACATCCCTCACCTCTCGCCCAATACAAACACTGTCACAGTCAGCACGCTCTGTAAGATGACACAACCTCCCATTTTTCCTACATGAGAATGGTCTGGAGCATATGAAGCCTTCTCGTACAGTTTGAATGCAAGCATAGGCTCGCCTATTGTACCACAGAAGCTGTGTACCTCGTCACAGTCGGGGCGCTCTAAAATAGGAGGAAATCCTTTTCTGGCACCTGACATACATTCATCTAGCAAGTTTCTCTTGTACAGAGCTCCAGACGCAATACTCGGAAACTTTAACAGGATGAAACTTCAGTTTTGTACATGACATAAAACATCGATTCAGTCTAACTCAAACCATTTATATGTCCGCAGCTTGTGGACTAGTGGCTAGCATTGCTACTTCTGGATCACGGGGTCCCGGGTTCGATCCTCTGCCGCATTGGGAATTTGCTCTGCCTGGGGACTGGGTGTTGTCCTCATCATTTCATCATCATCGTCATTATCATTCGTGACAGTGGCCAGATTGGACTGTGTAAAAGTTGGATCGTGTAAGAATTGGGACTCTGTATGGGCACTGCCTCACAAACCAAACGTCATCATCACAGACCATTTATATTTTTCTGAAGGGATGCATCATTCTTGGATCACTAGTGTAATGATTGTGATGACGTTACAACCACAACGGAGTGTGTCCTCAGTTGAAATGCCAGGAAAATCTGAGAATGAAAGCATTGAAAATTTGCTTGAAGCTATATCAGTATGAGCTGATCGCCACATTCGATCGCCATCTTGTATTCCAGGTCATCCATCTTGGATTCTGGCTTCATAGTAGTGCTAGATCAGTATCTCAAGTCTGCGACAGTATGCCAGAATTCCACACTGTTGTAAACAGCTCAACCTGGTATTAGCAAGTTCCTGACCTCATAGAGCCAAGGCCACTATGCCAGATCTGGGCCAGTATGCCGAAATTCAGCACTGTTATAAATAACTCAACGGTGTGGTCAACATAGTAGACAATGGGCATGGTGCCAGCGTGGTGTAGGCAGAATTTGAATCACTTGGCTATGGCGTCTTGGTGGGAGGATATTATGCCGTTGCACCTGGATCATTTGTACTACATACACGACTTCGGGGAGTCAGGGTGACAATGCTCGGCGGTGGCATGTGCGACATGAAGAGGCTCCAGTCTCCAAAGTCATCCGCCAAGTGATAGCACTGGGAGGCCGTGTGGTGCAGGATTGGAGTGGGGACAGAGAGCCTTCTGCTTATCCGTAGCTTTTGTTTAAATAAAAACAACATTGTTGGTACTACGCAGCTCAGTGTTTGCACTTAAACTTGCGATGCTGCATGACATGTGTGCTGGTCAAACACAAACACTTTTTAAACGGGGGAATTGTTTAGCTTGGCACTGGCAATATGGAATTACACAGTGACCTCATTGCTATAAATAGCCCCATAGGTATCTACAGGCAAGTTACTTCCTGGGTTTCAGATGTCAAAGAGCTGCGCCAGTATTCTAGCTCTGGAGCAGTATACCAGAATTACATGCCGACAGGTCTGAGGTGGATTGTGACGTCATAGAGGTGCGCCAGTATGTCCCAATCGCCATCTTCTGTTCGAGGTCAGCCATCTTGGATTCTGACGACATAGCTAGGCTGCTGTTCAAATTCCAAGCCTGGCTCAAACGTAACAGCCTGACACAGCTCTATGATGACGTCAGTATCCGAAAGAAAAGACCTGCAATAAACAATGGGGATCGCACATGGCGACCGTGGCAATATTCCAAGTCAGCCAGCATGAAAATACATCAGATTGAATTTGTACTTAGGACAATAACCCACCTTCTGCGGAAAACACACTGGTGCAGTTGCGGTATTTTTTGAATCCCACCAAAATTTTGTAATTTCCCTCCAAAATTAGAATTTCCCTCCATTTTATACATAGGGCAATTGGCCTTAGTTACACCAGGGTGGGAGGTTTGGGTAATGAAATCCCATGATGTCATGGCAGACGTCATAGATAATATTAGCACACCTCAAAATCACACCAAGAATGGCACTACATATCTACTTTCGTCAAATTAACGTTCCTTATGCAGACATTTGCTGAATAATAACGCGTTTTATTTAGCTTGAGAATAAACCGCTAAAGAAAGCGTATACTTCCTTACTGCTTGGCCAAGGTGCTGGTATGATGCTGGTTGTTTTGTTCTTTGGCAGGAGAAGGAACAGCAGGAGATATGGTTATATACCGTCTTAACTCCGACAGATACCTCTCCTAGATCCATTAAAGCCAGGCTGAGGCGGATAAAGGAAGAAAATTGGTGTAAGTACACATAACTCTTTTTTATTGCTTTCAAGCACTTGACTCATTTGCAGCGTCCTCCCACCTCTCTTATCCAAGGCGCATCCCCTAACTAAGGGCACTGAATATAAAATGAGCGTTTTATCTCCATGTTATACAGGGTGTCCCAGGAAGAATGGCCTATATTCAGGGAAGTGATGGGAATGATAATACGAAGCAAAGATGTCTAGTAGAAATTGACCAACAGTAGAAAATAATTACACAGTGAACAAAGTGCATACCCGTATCTTAAGAGCGAAGAGCACTTGTTCATTTTTGCTACAGTGAAACGTATCTCTTCTGCCGAACAAGTGCTGTTAATATTTTTAATTATAATGAAACCATGTTGACATCAAAGATAAATGGAAAAAATATTCTTTACCTCTTGTGTGTGTGTGTGTGTGTGTGTGTGTGTGTGTGTGTGTGTGTGTGTGTCTGTGTATGTGTGTGTGTAGCATTGTATTATATACATTAACGAGAGCACTTTTTCATCTTCTCTAATGTGAAACACACGTCTTCTAGTGAACGCTATTCATAGGTCTTAAGTTATACTTTTGAGAGCCCTTGCTTAGTACACTTATTTGCTTCAGATGATCTTTCCTGTCATATCCGTGAATGCTGAACATTGGCATTTCCTCCTGGGACACCCTGTAAATTTATTATTTTAACTAATCCCTGGACAAGAATCAGTGACTATGCATAGCTTTTATACAAATGTAATATATTGGCTTGATAGCATACATAAACATCTGTTTACATTTTTAATTATAACAGAATTGATAATGACATCAAAGAAAAATGGAAGAAATTCCACACATCTTGCATGTAAGTGTGTGTGTGTGTGTATGTGTGTGTGTGTGTGTGTGTAGAAATATCATTGGTGTTTGTTGTTTTATGAACCTTTAATTTACTATTAACCAAAGACATGCGAGTCTCTGAAAAGTTTAATTTGGAAGGCATTTATAATTAATTCTACTTTAATGTCCCCACAGATTATGTAAACTCGAAAAGTATTTTATTTTATTTCTGTTGTTAATCCAACACTGGCCTTACTTCTAGAACATTCCTGTAACAGACTTCTACCTATTCACTGTACTCTTTAGTATTTCAACAGACGTTTGATGGTCACCTCTACCCAGCTCGTCGATTTCCCTGCCCCCCCCCCTTTGCCACTTCCTCCCCCTTCTCTGTCCCTCCCTCCCGGCTTCCCGTCTGCCCTCCCACACGCTACGCAAAATTACTCAGACGAATGATTTTGACGTTGCTACAACTCGCCTCAGTTCGTGAGGTATCCATAGGTACAAATGTTTCCCTAACAGTATTATTTTGTTCAAAAATGGCTCTGAGCACTATGGGACTTAACATCTGTGGTCATCAGTCCGCTAGAACTTAGAACTACTTAAACCTAACTAACCTAAGGACATCACACACATCCATGCCCGAGGCAGGATTCGAACCTGCTACCGTAGCAGTCGCGCAGTTCCGGACTGAGCGCCTAGAACCGCTAGACCACCGCGGCCGGCTATTATTTTGTTCTCTAACATTCTTACAAGTCATTGACAATACGTTAACTCGATTAAAAAAGTTTAATTACATTGCAGATATGTAAGAAATGTTTCACTTCTGACGTTTCAGGTAGTGTATAAAACATTTCAACAGATGGAATATGAATACACGAACACGAAAAAACTAATTGCTTCACAGAATTGCAGAGCAAGTAAAGGAGAACAGATAAATAGTATATTTAGAGACAAGAGACAGAAACTCTGGTAATTTTTCAGGTTATTAACGTTCTCTTTAATTTCTGTATATGTCTCACGTTTAAAGTGGTACAGTAGAATCAGAAATGGCCTTAATAGGTAAAATTTTAGATTTATTTGGTCAAATATATCGTTTTTTAAAATACCCTAGTTCATTGTTACTTTGAACAGTGCTATTAACGCTTTCAGTATAACGATAATTTGTTTATTTAAAACTTTTATCACTTTTTCTGCCAATTTTTCAAAGCTGGTAGAAAGTATCAATACTTTCACTGTTTCTAAATGATCTGATTGAAATTTTGTCAACGGATAATTGCCGCAGTAAGAAACGTGTATGCCGACCCAAACTAAACATCGTTTTCACAGTCATTAATTTCACTACTAATATGAGTTATTACATTCGGTCCTTCTTGTGGATTTCTAAAAAAACAAACTGCTCCCCAAAAATGTTCAGTAATTGAATACTGAAACATGCCACGTGGATTATATGAAGGCCAATATTTCACACTCAAATATCTGTCCAACAGATATAGTCAAAACCCCTGAAATTTCGCCAAGCCGTCCTGAACAACAACTGCTATCGACTAAGCTCACCAGTAACTCAAACACTAAGTAATTCTTCATCTTACACATTGTTTTTACTGGCACTAGTAATATGATCGTCCACGCTCAAAGCTAGCGAGCGACTTCCTTCTTCTAGCCTCACTCCCATTATAACTATCAGGTAATGAGCGGTAACCGTCTCAATTCTGATTGGCTGACTATATTGACGGCCAATCAGAATACTCGCTCATGAACGTACTGGCGCCAAAACTGGCCTGCACCAATTATTATTCACAGTCATATTTGTGTCAATCTGACATGCATATATTAAAGTTATGTTTAATAAACGAAAACGAAAAGGCAATAATTCTGGAAATATTCTTTAGATACACATTTTACTCCAGCTGACTTTCTGGCTGTTACAATAGCAATCACTCCTAGACATACGTCGTCAGCAAAGTGGGTAATTCCCTTAGGATCATTTTCCCATGACAGGCTTATGTAACTCTTGCAGGTTACTGAAGACGGTGTATAATACAACATTGAAATTTTATAAATGTCCCACATACACACTCTCATTTACTCACAGGCTCACATAACAAATAATAAAATAAATACTAATTTTATTAGTTCTTTCTGAAGTTATTCTAGATTTCATACTACGAAAATTGTAAAGCATTTGAAATTTTTTAAATTAAATTTCAATTAAATAATTCTTTACCCTGATACTTCAGGTGAGTATTTCAATTGACAACCAAAAACAAGTCATAAATGTTCCCAAGTGAATTTCCTTTCTTAAGTGTAGGTTTTCTAACTTTAAAGTAAATTTATCTGTCTCCGAAAATATTCCCGCTTGAAAGATGCGATGTTTGCACCACCTTTCTATGAATAACAAAATGCAGTATAAAAATTTTGAAAGCAGTTACACAAAAACTGCTGTACTTTATTCAGATTCTTATAGGTGGTCAATGCATGCATTCAGTAAGACATTGAATAGCTTTCCTACGGCAGGCAGTGAAAGATGCACGTGTGTCTCCCAGGTAGGTCGCTAGATGTCAGCCACTGAAGTTACATACAGCAAGCTATCCTAAAACAAACGTTCGCTCAGAACAACTTGCGATGCTACAGCTCCCTGCTACACCCCTGTGGAAGGGCACATCACGGTGACAGGGAGGGAGTCGACCCAAACAAGGGGGTTCCATCATCCTGTAACCTCCAAAATGTCCGTCCTTGGTATCGACGTCATCCGCCAAGGAGACAGATGCCTCACTGGGCCAGTTCAGTGGAACACATTGAGAGGTGTGCGCATATGTAGCATCAGACGCAAAAAGTAAGACAGAACACGGAGGTTGGTGTCCATAGGTGGATGCTGATCAAAAACTGTGGCAGGGAGAGATGTTGCATCATTTGATGCCAGGATGTCAGTGGACAGTGCACCATCAGGAGGAGGATCATCATCCTGTGCACACACCCAATGGAGGCAGCCATCACAAGGTATACGATGCTGTTTGTTCCATTTTCTCAGCAACCATTGCTATCTAACAAGCTGTCCCATGGCAAGTGTCTGTTGTCTGACACGTGGCCAGATGGCAGCGAAGAGAAGGTTGGTACAGCTTCATGAACAAGAACCATTGGGTTGGGGCAGACATATTGTTGCTGCTGACGGCCATCGTCTGTCGGTACTTCCGCCAGCTGTGGGGTATGAGAGACAGGCGAAACGTCTGTCACATCAGCGAGAGAAATTGACGCCAGTGCTGAGAGACTGAGAGTGGATACAGCAGGCTGCCCCATCGTGGACGCATGTGATAAACGTAACACTGCAAGTGCTGCAGGGAGAGCAACTTCTTCAATCAGCGTCTGAACCAGTTTGCGTAGAAAACATTCCGGACGGACATGGGCTTCTTGGTCACAGCCTAAACAAGTGTGCAGCTGGCCATTGCACGACAGCCCTGCACCTGGCAATAACCAGATAAAGAGGCACATGTTTCCTAAGTTCAGTTTGTATTTGTTGGGCACCTTTGAGGACATGGTAAGCTTCGAAACTCTTCCACGCTTCAGCGACCCGACTGACGACGTTGCCTCAGGTTTAAAGGCAGCTACCACAACGTATGATGTCACCTGAAGGAGTAGTTGGATAACATTCAACGTCCAGAGGCCAAATCCCGCACTATCAACCACAACAGCCCATATATGGCCGTCAGTGTATCGTTACTTGAGATCGTGAGCATGGCGCCGCACAACGTTGGTGCACAGCTCTTCATTCGCCATCTTGATACACACAGTACTAGTAGTGGTCGAAAAATGAATCCTGAGAATATCTTGTGGTGGGAAACGCTTTTCATCTAGTCCAAACTGTTAGAGTTCATTCTCTTTCGATCTTGCATGATCCACAACAAACGATAATTTAATCTCGGTTTGGCCATAGGAAAACTCCATGTCGGTCGATGAATAGAGATACAAAGACAAGCCACTATGCCGAAATAAAGAAATGCACGCTTGCTCGGAAGAGAGATACAAACAAGTAGTGCTCGCCTTACCACTGTCAAAGGTAGACTGACTGGCTATGTGAGCACACTTCAAGGACGGACCCTAACTTCTGTATGGCCCAGTGTCTGCTACTTGTAGTACTAACAACGCAATTATGTGATTCCCGCACAGGAAGAGGCATAGTTTTCTCGTCAGGTTGCCTTGGAGTTGGCATGAAATACATTAGAGCAGAGTCTATATTTGACACTGACTGTAAAGTTCGATGAAATATTCCTTCATACATGTATGCATATCGTCTGCCTTGAGCAATGTAGCAGCACGGATGTCTCTGCTTACATCCTTGCTGCACAGCTCGCGCTCTGGGTTGTTTGTCTGCTTCGGACGACTTTGCATGCTGTATTTCCTTTCAAAGAAGAATGGCCTAATCTTATTGTAAACAGGCACTTACTATAAGCTTTTCCAGTGAATATGCATGTCCGAAAGCACGCAAAATCGATCATTTTCTCCTAGATGTTGTTAAGATTGACCATAACGATCTTGTTGGTATGTACGTATCCATACTGAGCAATGTGGTGTATGTTACGTTAATTAACGATGTTGTTTGTGGCTAGATTCTAAATGACACTAGGAATAGTCTCAAGTCCTGTTACTCAGATGGCAATTTTGGAGAAGTGTCTATAGTTCATGCAGGTCTTGAACTGCAGATGACACTTGGTTTTGAACTCCTGTCTGAAGTATCTTCAGAAATGGTGTTTTCTGTGCCCTGCACATACGGGAAGGTCATAAGGTCGTAAGCCATACGACTGAAAAGTTTGTTCACTTCATCATGTACCCAGTCATCAGTGGAGTGTGGCAGGTCCATACTGAATTCACCAAACATGTGCCATCCTCTTTATGTATTGGCAGGTGCCACACCATTGTAATATTTCATGGACAGCCGATGACATGCTAGGACTGTGGATGAGAAGAACATGTTCGCTCGGAGTGCATTCAGAGGAGGATCATGCAGTTGCAACCTCAAGATGGTTTTGACTACACTGATGACACTTCCACTGACATATGTTGAAGTTCTCTGAAAGTACCCCAACCACTGTCTGCAGCATCTACTGCTACTGAACCTTTGCTGACTGCTATTGTACAGCTGAGAGGTGATGTGAGAATGTCACTTATGCCTGTGTCCACTCCTGCTCCATCTGTGGTGGTGGGTGGTGATGAGATTCCGGCCTGGGGGACAGACATCGACTCCGCCACCAAGCCAATGGCACCTTTGTGCCTGCCCATTAGGACCCGCCGACGTCCTCGGATACTGAGCCATTCATATATAAACAATGTTCGCCAAAGGGACATAACAAGGATCAGCTTACTCGGTCAGACACCTGCCAGTCACAACCGATGAATGATACCGATCCTCTCTGCTTAGATCTTCTCTCACAACGCCGGCCGCGGTGGTCTAGCGGTTCTAGGTGCTCAGTCCGGAGCCGCGCGACTGCTACGGTCGCAGGTTCGAATCCTGCCTCGGGCGTGGATGTATGTGATGTCCTTAGGTTAGTTAGGTTTAGGTAGTTCTAAGTTCTAGGGGACTGATGACCATCGATGTTAAGTCCTATAGTGCTCAGAGCCATTTGAACCATTTTTCTCTCACAACATGATCCAATAGCGGAATATCATGCCTGTCGCCCATCGGATACAGAACAATCATTGCACCGGTCTAGCGACATTCTTCCCATTGACTAACAGCAGTTCGGACATCGCCATCTTCCTGTAGCACCACACTGTCACCCTGGGATGCTACAAACGCCCTGCTAGTTGCTCCTGGCCGATGCAGTACTGCCTGGTCCAATGATCTTGAAGTTGGACCAATGAACATTAAAACAGCTGTGTTCACTGCAGCAGCAACTAATAACTACACTCCTGGAAATCGAAAAAAGAACACATTGACACCGGTGTGTCAGACCCACCATACTTGCTCCGGACACTGCGAGAGGGCTGTACAAGCAATGATCACACGCACGGCACAGCGGACACACCAGGAACCGCGGTGTTGGCCGTCGAATGGCGCTAGCTGCGCAGCATTTGTGCACCGCCGCCGTCAGTGTCAGCCAGTTTGCCGTGGCATACGGAGCTCCATCGCAGTCTTTAACACTGGTAGCATGCCGCGACAGCGTGGACGTGAACCGTATGTGCAGTTGACGGACTTTGAGCGAGGGCGTATAGTGGGCATGCGGGAGGCCGGGTGGACGTACCGCCGAATTGCTCAACACGTGGGGCGTGAGGTCTCCACAGTACATCGATGTTGTCGCCAGTGGTCGGCGGAAGGTGCACGTGCCCGTCGACCTGGGACCGGACCGCAGCGACGCACGGATGCACGCCAAGACCGTAGGATCCTACGCAGTGCCGTAGGGGACCGCACCGCCACTTCCCAGCAAATTAGGGACACTGTTGCTCCTGGGGTATCGGCGAGGACCATTCGCAACCGTCTCCATGAAGCTGGGCTACGGTCCCGCACACCGTTAGGCCGTCTTCCGCTCACGCCCCAACATCGTGCAGCCCGCCTCCAGTGGTGTCGCGACAGGCGTGAACGGAGGGACGAATGGAGACGTGTCGTCTTCAGCGATGAGAGTCGCTTCTGCCTTGGTGCCAATGATGGTCGTATGCGTGTTTGGCGCCATGCAGGTGAGCGCCACAATCAGGACTGCATACGACCGAGGCACACAGGGCCAACACCCGGCATCATGGTGTGGGGAGCGATCTCCTACACTGGCCGTACACCACTGGTGATCGTCGAGGGACACTGAATAGTGCACAGTACATCCAAACCATCATCGAACCCATCGTTCTACCATTCCTAGACTGGCAAGGGAACTTGCTGTTCCAACAGGACAATGCACGTCCGCATGTATCCCGTGCCACCCAACGTGCTCTAGAAGGTGTAAGTCAACTACCCTGGCCAGCAAGATCTCCGGATCTGTCCCCCATTGAGCATGTTTGGGACTGGATGAAGCGTCGTCTCACGCGGTCTGCACGTCCAGCACGAATGCTGGTCCAACTGAGGCGCCAGGTGGAAATGGCATGGCAAGCCGTTCCACAGGACTACATCCAGCATCTCTACGATCGTCTCCATGGGAGAATAGCAGCCTGCATTGCTGCGAAAGGTGGATATACACTGTACTAGTGCCGACATTGTGCATGCTCTGTTGCCTGTGTCTATGTGCCTGTGGTTCTGTCAGTGTGATCATGTGATGTATCTGACCCCAGGAATGTGTCAATTAAGTTTCCCCTTCCTGGGACAATGAATTCACGGTGTTCTTATTTCAATTTCCAGGAGTGTATTAATCGACTTGTGATTTTGACGGAGTTGTGCACTCAGTTGGAGGAGCACTTATGGGCAGTATTTGTCTTCTTGCCTCAATGAGCATCTCCATGACTACACTTGAACCGCAGGCTTATAGGTTTGGCTTCATAAATATCAACACAACTGAGATTCAGGTCCAACTGCACTTTGTCCTTCAAGAACGTCCCTTCAGCAGGTTTCCAGATTTTTATCGATACAATGTCTATGTAATGCCATGTTCTAAAGGTGGTAGCGGAATGGCTATATCACTCCTGGAGGAGATCATGGTTGAAGATGCATTTTATCTGCCATCGGCGAGGGATCTCGCGGTTACCCTTCTTGGCGTCCAGATTGTCAATGTTTAGCTCCCTGTGGATCAGTTAACCGATGGGAACCGTTGCGGTTTTATTCAGAAGAGGTCGCCTCTGTGTTTGTAGACTGCAACGACGAATTTGTTCTTGGTGGAGACTTCAACTCTGTGATATCCCAAAAGGATCCATTTCCTCATTATACCCCATTCCCTAAACTGCAACTGCTGGCTCATGATTTGAATCTCGCTATTCGTAGGAACGAGTGCATGGTGATCAATGTTGATATACGTATGTTATGAACCATTTGGTGAGTCGCCTTAATCTTACCTACGTTTGCCAAGGTCTCACGACAGTGACTGTTGATGCTGAATTTCTCTCCTACGGCCCTCTCTGACCATATCGCGTACATATGCACTGTCTCCCCCCAATGGCAGAGAGTGTGGTGCGGTCAAGGCATGTGGAAGTTAGATGTCGCACATCTGCAGCTCCAGAATGCTGGTAGTCAATAGAAGAGACGTGGACCACCTATAAAAGACATCTTCAGGTATATCCTTCAACGCTTGATTGGTGACTTGCATACATCACGTGATAATGCAATATGGTCGCGACAAGAGTATTGACATTGAAATAAGTTGGAAGTTTATTTTACGCTGCTCAGGGAGCTTTCTGGCCAAGCAACGTTCCTTGATATACAGGATGAAACTCAGAAGGTAAAGGCGCAGATTATCTCTCTGACATGTCATCATCTTGAGGGAGCAATAATATGTGCAAGACGTCAAGACTGGGCCCATATGGAACCCCTGCCAATGCATGGCTTTGTTAGTGAGAAGCAGCAGTGCCAGAGAGGACTGGCGTATGCATCTGACACACTGGATGGTCGCTACCCGATGTCCCAGAGAGATATTGCGAGCGCATTTATGGAACACAATCAGCAGTTCTGTATGGAAGTGGACAAAGATGCTATGGCTATTGATGAAGTCCTCCAATCTTTTGTGGGCAGAGTGGCTGCGGAGGTCCTTACAGCTGCAGTTATAGCTAATGATTTTGCCAACACTCTCTTTCCTGCTGGAGTTCTATCGTGAATTCCGCGACACTATGGTCAGTCGTTGGATTCCTGTGTACCGAGAATTGGTGTCCCCTGATGTTCCATTCCTGCTTAATTGTGGTTTTATGATTGTCACTTGGCTTCTCACAGGCCATCTGCAGTGCATCCTGCCTCAAATTAGATCTCTGGATCAGACGTGTTTTGGTGGAGATAGTAACATACAAACTGCATTCAGTGACTACCCTATTGTTAGCACTTAAGCAGCGCCCTGTCACTTTCAAAGCGATGGGGTGTCCGTAGACTTCGACCATGCCTTTGGTAGGGTGTTATTTTGCAGAAGTGATGCGACAGAGGACCTTCCCTTGTGACATCATAGATACCATCATTGTCTTTTTAGGGGTGCCTGGTGGATGCTGATCAATGGACGTGTTGTGGGTCTCCTTATTGTTTTATGATCAGTCTGGCAGGGTTTCCCATTGTCGATGATCCTTTTTGCCATTGGCCTTGAGCCACTATTATACAGATTGCATAGCTGGTTAACTGGGCTCAAGATGAGGGGACATACATTTATCTGTTGGGTGTATACAGTGACCTGGTCCTTATGGCTCAGTCTAGGGATTAAGTGCATGTTGTGCTGGAATGGCAGAGTCTGTATGAAACAGCTGTGAGCAGTCGTATCAAGGTAACGAAATCTGGTGCTTTAAACATTGGCAGGGATCTTCCAAATGGGTGGATGGCTCTGTTGTGATCGATGGACATGATCAGATACTCGTGAATCACCTTCACGCGCCACCTGCAGATAAGGGCTGCAACTAACTATAAACACCTTCTTCAAACGCCTAAAACTACTGTGTGGTGTATGGCGTAGGGTACCTTTCTTTTCCTGTTGTACGCCCAAATGCAGCGAGGGAGAAATGACTGTCTGTACACCACCATACAAACGATAACTTCTCTTATCTAAACTTTGTGGTCGTTATAGAGAATGTATGTTGATAGGAGCAGAATCATTCTGCAGTCAGCTGCGAATTTCTGATCTCTAAATTGCCTCAATAGTGTTTCATGAACAGAATGTAATCTTCCATTCAGGTATTTCCATTTTAATTCATGAAGAATCTTCTTAATACTCGCATGTTGATCAAACATACCAGAAAGAAATGTAGCAACATGCTTATTAATTGCTCCAATGTCTTCCTTTAATCAGATCTGGTGAAGATCTCAAACATTCAAGCAGTACTGAAGAACAGGTTGCACAAGTGAACTATACATTGTCTCCCTTACAAATTAGCTACAGTTTCCATAACTCTCCTGATAAACTGAAGTCGAACATTCACCTTCCCTACTACTGTCCTTAAACGTTTCTTCCTTTTCAAATCACTTTCCAATGTTAATCCCAAATATTTAATTGGTATGACTGTGTCAAGCACCACACCATTAATACTGTATTCGATCATTACAGGAATGCTATCCAGCTCATACCCATTATCTTACATTTTTATGCATTTAGAGCAATTAGAAATTCTATATAAATCAACCTGTATCCTTTTTCAGTCTCACAATGACAATAATTTTCCATACACTGCAGCATCATCAGCAAAGAGTGGCAAACTGCTGCTCACCCTACCTGTCAGATCACTTACGGAGAATTATGGTGAGATATAGATAAAAATAAATTACTACAAAATATAAAAAATTAGAGCATGAAAATTATCAAACATGAAATATAACAACAGACAGCAAATGTTTGACAGTAGTATTATCAAGATCTTTTTTATACATTATCCAGAGGGTCTCCAGAACTTAATAAAACCTCTTTTAGTAGAAAAAATATGCTCTTAACAATGAAACAAAAATAAAGATAATATTTACCAGTACAACATCAAACTATACAAAAAATTGATGCAAAAGTCTTTTTACATGTTTATACATTAACAACATCTAGAATACTCACAAATAACAGCTGTGGTTTGATAGAATTGATAATAAGTAATTTGCCTGTGGTATTACTAAAGGGCACTCACATATTTGTTTATCAGTATTTTACTGCAGTCACAAAATGAGGAAATAAATTATGACAATTTTGAAATCAAATTTGAATGCATGTAGCAAAAAAAAGTGTGACACTATCTTGAAATGTTAACAGTGTAATGAGAACAGAAAGTTGTACATCAGATACAAATGTCTTGCTAACGCTACTCCTGTTTTCAGTTTTAATCTTGCTTAAATCTGGACAAAATTGTTTTTAGTTAGAAAATATTTTGCGGTCCTCCTTGGATACTTTATACCTTGAGCTCAGATTTTGCGCAGCTTATCTTCATCCTGTAGGGAACATCTCTGAAAAACTTCTTTGAAAATGTAGCAGCAGGTGGGGATGCTTCCTGAAATAGGTCCATTTTGTGTGGGGTGACCCATTTCCTAATTTCTCAGTTAAATTTCATGGAATTAAGCGATTAGAAAGGTAAGACATCCCAAAATGGTAAGGAATTCGAGAAATTTATGCTTTTAACATGCAAAACTTTTCAATTGCTTGACTGGGGACTAGTCCATATGGATGGGCTCGTGGCCTGACCATCTGCATGCAGCAAACATAACTGCAAGGCAAAGGCACCATTCACAGACTCAGTGTACCTGCTGTCAAAGAACATTTTGAGACAGTTTGTGAATTCATAGGTAATGTCCATAATGCATAGAAAGTCAAGTGAGTCACGAAAGGAAGGTAAAGACCTATCAGTAAGAAAAAAAATGACGAATAGACACAAGCTCACATTGCAATAGTCTGCAAAACCTGAGTTCACAGTCATAGTGTTAACTGCAATACACTTCAGTTTTATTTCTTGTAAGTCATGAGACTGTCAAAGTTGTCCGGGATTGTTGCCATTAGAGATCTAAAATCAGTTGCATGATACAACTAGAACTGTTTCAGAAATTTTTGGATGAATGTTGCTAAGATGATATGTTTCTCTGAAAATGAAATTTCTTGTGTGTTACGTTTATTACTTTCATAAAAGTTGTAGGCATCTGTGATTATTAAGAGTGGTGCTTGATGGCATATTATTACTGGGAAACAGTAACAGACAGTGCTCCAATCCTTAATCAAAACTCTGAATGTAAACCTGACCATTCTTCTATAATATACAGATCTACAGGCTAGAGTGCAACTAGGCAACTGAGAGGAGAAAAAGTTAGTTTCTGTAGTTATGCTGTCTATCAAGACAGTAGCACAGATAATAATGTCGGAGGTAGATGTTGAAGCAGTAATAGTGATGGACATGGTCTAGTTTTGGCAGTAGTAAGAGTGATAGTAATAGCAATAATAACTATTGCTACATATTTTACCATACACTTATTATTTAGAGCAAATTTACTAATAAAATTGTAGACAGTAAATGTGGCTTATTGCAGGATATGTAACATAGTGTAAATGTAACATAAAGTAAATAAGTAAAAATACACTAGGCATTTCGTAGCCCAAGTCAGTAGCAATAACAGATTCCAATATCTACAAGCCTACTGATAAAATGACTGACTGGAAAAGAAAAGTACCAAAAAGAGGAAGAAGAATTGAAATGAAAATAATGGGTTGAGGGGCTATATGATGTCTCAGTGATTACACAATTGAATTCAATATATGAAGAACTTAACAGTACGATCAAACTAATCAGCATGATGTTACACCCCTTTGCCCTGGGTGCATGCACTGATTTACTTGGGAAAGGAGTCACAAAGCTGTTGTATCCTCTCCTGAGGCAAACTGGCCCACAACTGTTGCAACTTGTCCTTCGTATTCTGTATACTAACACTGGGACAGAGTCAATGTCTGAGCTGGTTCCGTAAACCTTCTATGAGGGGCAGATAGGGGGGAGTCCCTCAATGCGACACAGACACTTCCTGGAGACAAGCATTGTCCTTCTCAAAAATGATACCACAAAACTGTTACAGGAAAAATAGCATGTTAGGGTGCAGGATGTGTGTAAAATACTGTTGTGGAGACAGAGTTTCCCCAATTACTACCATCCATCACCTGAAGAAATACCCAGTGGATTCCCACACCATGACACCAAGTGTAATACCACTGTAGTAGTAAGTGGCTAGGCTGAGTGCAGTAAAAGATCATGTAATGATTAAAACTCACCCATTCACAAAAATAAATACAAAAAATAATTTAATAAAATTATAGTTGAAAATTTAAAATCCAAGGTCATCTTGGGATTATAAATTTACTCACATAATGGACTCAAGATCACGAAATTTGTTATCATTACTTATAGTTCTTTTCTTTCCTTGATATTTTAGCTTGATATTACCATCTTCAAACAATTGGAAACCCCATTAGTTATTATTTTATTCAACATGCCTGGCAAAATAATTTTAAATTTATTATTAAGCTCGATAAAAATTTTCTCCCCATGTCTAGTTTTTAAATGTTCACAGCCCATAATGTAATGCAGTTCATTTCTACTAGTTCACTATTCTTTTTAAACTGCTTACATTACTAAGCTGTTTCAGTAGAGTATCCATTTATATAGAATAAAAAACAATATTAAAAATTTTGACTCAAAATTCTATGCTGATCATCATATGTTAATTTTTTCTTACCATACATGACTAAATAGGCAATTGTATCTTTAGGAATTTTACCATTAAAAGTCGCAACTAATTTCATTGTATGTGATTCTTGAGTTTCTCCCGGCGTATTTGATAATCAAAATATCCACGGGTGTACTGCCGGTCTACAGTGTCCAACGGGCACAATATTTCGGCGATCATACATGTCGCCATCATCAGGTGAACTGACGGACTGAGCTCCTGTGAGCGTGCCGGCACGGAGATCCGTACGCTATGACTGCTCAGAGGGGACTGAGTTCGGTCGCGATGGTGGCCGATTTAAATACCCTCCGCCCGCGGCGCGCTCCCTTCGCTGTCCGCGCCCCGCGCCACGGTCGCGAGGTGGAACAGATTGCGACGGCGTCTCAGATGACGTCGGTGTGATGGCTCTGTCCGCCGTGGTCGTCATAGCTATACGTTTGCTCGATTTACTCTTGATTCTAGAAGCTCCGCAAACTGATACATCGTTTCGGTAAGTGGGTTAGAACAAAGTGACATATACAGAGCCAGGTGCGAGCCATTTCATCCAGTCTTCGTGACTGGAAGGTGACTCACCATATTTGGCCAACTGGTTTCATTACCTGCAGGTTATTTAACGACACTTCCAGCTTGTCTGGCTCCCATTGGCGTACAGCTGTCTGACTCAGTAACGAGAGGACAGTCACACGAGGACAGAAACATTTTCTGTAGTGTATTCCTAATATTCTTCCTTACTTGCTGTGTCAGCTACCTCTAATTTAATTGATTTCGACGTGTCCTGGTTGCCTGCAGAACATCGTACTACTTCCTTTACCTGGTCATGCAGATGAATAATGGAGCCGTGGATCATCTGTATCATTTTGACAACTGGGTTTATATCTGAAATCACTTGGAGGGCACAGAGGAAATCGAGAAAGGTGAAAATATTCTCCCCTTCTTCGTATCTTATCTGTCACACTGCTTATCTGTCACAGTGCCTCAGGTCGCAGTTATTGAGAAAATGAGCTTGTGATGTAGATGTATTTGGGGGTACAACATTAAGCGCTGATACCAATGTCTGATGAGGCAAATTTGGCTAAAATACGTAAAAATGTTAAAATAAACATTTGAATAAAAGGAGAAAGGTGAAAAACTTAAAATATTACAGAAGATACAGGTCGTCGACCGATCGTAAAATTAAAAACGGAAACAACAGCCACTCTCCAACACACCAAATCCTCCGATCTGATAGTTTAAGCTAGGGTCTGGGCAGTTCAGTTTTTCTTTCAATTAAATACCTCATTCGCCTCGTCATCTGCTATAGATGGTAGTCCCAACTTAAATTTATATCTGCTCTGTCGTCAGGAATGTAATACAAGAACAGCAAAGCTCTGCATTTTAATCCACATGGGCCAATCGGACTGACTGACCACGGTTATTTTACGACACTTCCAGCCTGCCTGGCTCCAATTGGCGTACGGCTGTCTGACTCAGCAACGTGGGGACGGTCACAGGAGGGCAGAAACTTTTTTCTGTAGTGTATTCCTAACATTCTTCCTCACCTGTAGTGTCGGGTACCTCAAATTTCTTTGATTCCGACGTGTCCTGGTAGGCAGCAGAATATCTTACTACTTTCTTTACCTGGTCATGCAGATGAATAATGGAGCCGTGGATCGTCTGTATCATTTTGGCAACTGGGCATGTATCTGAAATCGCTTGGAGGGCACTGAGAAAATCCAAAAATGTGAAAATATTCTCCCTTTTGTCGTATCGTATCTGTCACAGTGCCTCATATCGCATTCAGTTTTGTCACGAAATCAAATTCTTAACCCTTTGTTGTCAGCACAACCTTGGTTTCGAAAAACATTGTAATCTTCTCACTTGAAGGACAACTACTGAAATAATTAAAATTATTAACATTTTGTTAAAGCTTACAGAATTAGCGTTAAATTTTTAAGAGAGTTACTACGTACTGGTACAGTTCAGAACTTCTTGCAGAATTCCAGAACCTCTGCAACAACAGAAGACAAGAAGTGCTAACAATTCAGATTTAGACACCACAAATATCTTGTATCTTGGAAAACGCACCCCCTAGACTGGGTTCGGTTATATCAGCATGTTTATTCTACATATGCACATTGACTAACAAGTTGCAAATTAATTTTTTTTGAGGGGAGGGGGGGAGGAGGTGAACTACCAATACTGGAATCAAATTGTGCAGAATACACAGGCTTGTAATAAGAATTGTATCTAGTGTTAACACTTTAAAGTTATAAAGAAGCCTCTTTAAAAACCTTTATGTTCTGACAACTGTTTCACAACGCTGCATTGATTTCTACCATCGTGGATCTCTCTGATGTCTATGATTTAATCAGTCATCTGAATCTTATATGAAACGATTTGAGGGTATTAAAACCATATATTAGAATGTGCTGACTCCGTTCCTCTCACCTAGGGTTATTTTCTCAATTTACTGTGGTGTATGGAAATAATGTTGCAGTCCCAAGATCATCTTACAGCTGAGAAACATTCTGCAGAACAAGGGCTAGACAGTAGCAGACATGCAGGCAATGGCGTCCTCGAGATCTGGAAACAGAATTCGCATGACCATGTGATCTGAACTACCACTTTTTCTGTCATCAGCTGTGGCATTCCCTTGTGTATATCAGTCTGATCGCGAGGGTAGTCCTCAGCATCTTCTAGGAGTCGGTTCTGGACACACTGTGTGTGCTCAGTTCGTTAAAACTTTATGACAGAGGCCACTTGACAATCGGCACGGCGCCTGATCTCACATGTACTTCGGTATGCTAATAAAATGCATACGCAGATGGACAGAGGCAACTGGACTGCTGTTTGCTGACAGCGATTCATCTCAACACATATACTTCCGAATGCCTTTCGTTGTTAGACGTATTTATCTCTCGCCTCACACTCCTCAGGCAAAAAAGTGCCACACATGGTTACAGTGCCAGAATGAACTACTGGTATACCATGACTTCAACAGTTTAACATTACAACAGAAGGGATTTACATACAAGCAAATGAGTGCACATATATTCTAAAAATTCCCATGACTTTTAACTTTCTGTACATTAAATCTACTGGCAATTGCGAATATGGACAACCATCAGCTATAGAACGGAATGACGGCAGTAAAAATTCGTGCCGGACCGGGACTCGAACCAGTATTTCCCGCTTATCGCGAGCGGTCGTCTTCTCATTTGGCGATCCACGGATGAATCACGGCCAGACCCAAACTGGCATACGTCGTCAAGCATGTGTCGACAACCTGTACTCGATCTTAAAAATACCAGCTTGTATGACAGAAATAGTTTTTTGCGTGTTTTACATTGTGTTGCCACAGTTGTTGCTACTTAAAAGTATATGTAGAACACGACCTTAGTTGCTCTTATGAAATACGCTGATGAGCCGAAACGTAACGACCTCATGCACAGTAATGTCTTGGTCCATCTCTGAAACCCTCTATGGCCTGTATTCGAGAAGTGCCTGGTACGTCTCTCGACATTTGTGGCACCAGTTCCCTATGTGTAGGCCATGCATTTCCTCTAAATTACTGGCCGTGGTTTGTGGTCACGTAACTGGCCCACAAAAGTGTTCCACTGTGTTCCAATCAGGTGATTTTGGTGTCTAGGGCATCAACATGAGTTATGTATGATGGTCCTCAAACCACTTTAACGGGATTCCGGCCTTGTGATATAGGCAGTTATCCTGAAAGATACTCTAGTTCTTGGGAAAGACGTCAAACATGAAGGAAAGCAAGTGGCCGCAATAATGGTCACGTAGTCCATATTGTCGTACTGCATTCGATCACTACCACAACTGCCACGAAAGCCCAGGTGCATGTCCTCCATAGCATAATAATACATCCACTGGACTGCGTCAGTGGCGCGCCGAATGTTTCTAACAGCCTTTCGCGAGGATTACGGCATATCCGGGAGATGAGCATCCATCTGGTGGAACAAGAGACACATTCATCGCACTAGACGAGACGTTTCCACGTGTCCACGGTCCAGTCTCGATGCAGCTGTGCCCACTGCAATCTTAATTGAAGAGTGGAAATGAAAAACGTTCTGCAGTCTTTAAAACACGCGTTAGTAGATACCGCATGGCCTTTGTGCTAAGCTGTATTTCCCTCTCGAGTACCAAAATTTAAAAGACAATGGATTGTGGTTTTTGTTGACTACAGTTCTAATAGTTAAAAACCTACGGCTATGTTTTTGTACTTGTATTATTACAAATAAGAGATAATGCCTTAGTATTAATGGTTGTTGGAATAAAAATTTTCTTCCTCCTATTTTGTCGAAAATAGCCGTTTAGGACCACCAGGTACACCTCCAGACAACTGTTCATGTTTATCCTACATTTATTGTAGTTTGTACTAATTGTTGGAAAAGATATGTAAACAACAGCAAATGTAATAGAAGCGTGAACAACCATCTGAGGATGGACCTGTCGATTCGAAAGCGGTATCAACAGCAACAATTTGCTGTATGCTTTTCCGCAAGGATCAACTTGTTAAAACTATTTTATTGGCACTTAGAAACAGTTTCCAGGTATGGCTGTTAGGATGTTCTTAATAAAGTGTTTATTTTCTAATTTATCAATTATTTTTTGCGATGTGCGATGAGTAGCATAATTTTGTGGTATCGGAATACCTTCTCAATTGCTTATGTACAAATCATTTATGTACAAACAAAGACATTGCTGTTTTGTTCTACAGACAAATATAAGATTTGGCACTTGCAATGTTTTCCATTTCCACTCTACAGTTCTCAGTGTAGTTGGATCAATATGGGCACAGCTTGGTATCATCTGCTGCAGTGGCCCATGTTAAACAGTGAGTGCTGAAGGATGTGCTCTGAAAAACCTGTGCATTTACCAGCAAATTATCCCGTCGCCAGATCTGTCACAGATCGGCTTTACAGAGTGGGCAAGCCTTGGATCTCCACTTTCCGTGATGAGACATGGATTTCCCATGAGCTTGTTGACTGCTCGTGGTTTTACCGTTCTTGAACCACTTGCCATAGATACTCGTCAGGCAACCGGGTTTGCCATTTCCGAGATGCTTGATCCGAGGCACCGTGCATAACAACCTGCCCTTCGTCCAAGTCAATTATGTCAGTGGATCTTCCCAGTTTTGGTCCTTTTCTTCTGTGCTCCGCATCACGTGCCCGTTGTGCCACTAGCTGACGTCCAGTCTTGCGGTCGTCAGTAGCCACTTTGTTTTGGCTCATGAGTGTACTGTAATTTCCAGTACTTGTTATGTTCATTCAACATCTTCTAGTGACAGGTGTATAGGATCTTGCCGAATGCTTTTGAATACATGAAAACAGTTTCAGTAGCGTGTTCTCAAGCATAACAAAGCACTCAGCAAAATCGTAGAAACCTATCACCTGAAAATGTTCAATGAACATAACTTCTTCTTCTTTTGCCTTTTCCCATTTTGTCTTATGGAGTCGGCATCTTCTGAAGATATTCAATGAATATAACTTCATCATTCTCTCCTTCTTCTTCTCCTTCTTCTTGTTTTGCATTTTTCCCTTTTCTTTTATGGAATCAGTGTTGGTATATGAATTTTGGCAGTGTTGATGATAGTGGTATCACGTGAAGAACCGGATAGGCACCATCACCAGCCGTCAGGGGCCTACAAAATCTGAGGATGGCTTTAACATCAGCCGGAACCGGTGATAAGAAACAAATGTTGTTGGAACCTCGACTGTTGTTTTAATCCATGTAACTTTTATTGAATTCTACGCTACACTTCAAAGTGATTCATATCCATGACAATATTTTTCGCTATAGCCACTAATTTTCCGTAAACAACACTCGGAACAGTCAACGCACTGTTCAGTTCCTAGACGGCAGATATTTGCTCCTTGGTCACGGAGACATACGAGAACGGCTATATGAACACCACCCTCATTGCGAGATCCCTTTGCCTCTGATGTTCTTTCAGCTTGTCAAAAAAATGGAAATCACATGGAGCAAGTTGTGTACTTCCCGATCAGTCCCACCCAGGTCTGTGCGTCCTTGTTCAGATTGTTGGCAGTATTTCGCTAGGGCTTGACGCGCCGTTGGAATTTTTTTTGTGGTAAGGTCTTACGGGAGCAAACTGCTGAGGTCATCGGTCCCTAAGCTTACACACTACTTAATCTAAATTAAATTAACTTACGCTAGGGAAAACACACACACCCATGTCCGAGGGAGGATTCGAACCTCCGAAAGGGGGAACCGCGCGGACCGTGACAAGGCGCCCAAGACCGCTCGGCTACCCCGTGACGCGCCGTTACATTTGGTTCATATACCACCAGCATTTCACGGTGAACCTGTGCGAAATTTATACGTTTTCCGCACAAGAATCGTACCCTGACTTGTACTTTAACTTTGGAGCACATCGTAAAATAGTATGAAAATATATGTGTTGTCATCTACACTACATTGATTAATAATATAGTTCAATATTTTGACAAGCACTGACTCTTTCGTGTACATGGCTGCTCTGTTACCAGTCAAAACTTTTACCTACCTCAGCGTAGCACATTTTGTGTAATATGCAACATGACTTCACCGTAAGCTCTAGCAAAGGGCGACACTGCGTAAGTGTATTTCTGGGTAAGAGTTTGCAGTAGTGGAGTCTTGAACGAAAGCGATAAGAATAGTGCTGGGGATTGCTGTGACATACGTGTGCTGACGATCTACCATGTATTACATGCAGAGACTATAACAATCATTTCCTTTGCCTCATATTCTTGATGTATCGTACTATTAAATCATGATTTCTAAGTACACCTTCAGCTGTCCCCTCTCTATGTGGTATGACACCTCATTCCACACAATGATTGAAAAAAGACTGATTTAAGTTAACTTCGATTTTTGCAACCGAGATTAATGCAATCTTATTTTAATCTTAATGCAAATATTGGGAAAATAACAAAATTGAAAAGTACTTTGGGTACAAATGTGTTACAAATGTGAACATTAGAGAAGTCAGAATGTTTTCAGAAGTGAAATTCATACGCTGTTGGCTTTGTTCTCTGCTAGTTACTGGTTCTTATGTCTTTGTATAGTTACATTTTCATTTTTGGTCACATACAGTCGTACACAAAATAGTCTGAGCCCTCAAAAGGAGCACAACAAGTCAAGTTACTTTTCCTCACACCATTAATTGATGTTAATATTCAAAACTGGATTCTGTTTCACAAGATCTGAAACTAAATAGCTTTAGAACATTGTCAATGTTCGTAATACTGCTGTCTCAGCTACTTTCTTGTCTGAACGACGTCACTTTACTACTCTCCGGTTGGTAGCCTTGAATATGTGAGTAGATAAATACCATCAATGGATTTAAATTTTAGTTTGGTACCTAAAATATTCATATTTATGACACTTGGAGCACGTTTACTTATTGTCTCCAGTCTCGTACAATGAATCATTATAATAGGTTCTTACTTAAAGTTAGTAGCATATTTGTTTTGAATGCTGGTATCCTGGTTGCTATGGGTTTATTTATCGAGTGTATTTTTTTATTTGAAATTCACTGTTGCTATTTGAGTTAGCAGCTAGAAACATTAGCACCGTGTCTGAGGACAATGCTACTGGACAGAGCATCGCAAGAAAATGGTTTTATCTTTTTAAGGAGGATCGTTTTGCTATTAGTGACTCTCCACATTCAGGAAGACCTACGAGGTTTTATGAAGTTCCTTTAATCGCATTAATCCACAATAATCCACGTCAGTGTTCTCCAGAACTGACAAATGTGATGAAGTGTGATCATTCCACCACTGTAGTACATTGGTATGCAATGTGGAAGGTTCAAATATCGGTTGTATGGGTACCGCATGCTCCTACCCAAAATCACAGAAATCAACGAGTGGCCATATGTGCACCTCTGTTTGCTCGTTACCAACTGGCTCGTGAACAACACAAAACAATGCTATCCCATATTGTTACTGGCAGGGGCGCCGATTTATTAAAAATATTTGGAGGAAATTTTCAAAATTTTAAATGAAAAATAGTGAGTTTTAAAGTTTTTTAAGCATTTAAGAGTCATATGACCAACATTAGAACCCCGAAAACTGAACTCTCGATAACTCGACAATCCGGGAAACTCAACAAGCCTGGTATATTTTTTGGCTTTGAAAAAGGAAACAAAACATAAGCATGCATGGTGTTTTCATAAAAAGGTAATTTAATTTACAATAATAATCATGCTTATAGGCTATTACAGAGCAGTGAATATATAGCTTGAAAGGACTGAAATTATATTTAAATAAATCCTAAACTATCATTAAATGAATAAAACAAAATGTTGCTGTCGCACAGTAACAGCAAAAAATGGTTCTGAGCACTATGGGACTTAACATCTGAGGTCATCAGTCACAGTAATAGCACTTTGGTTAATAAGTGACATAGTTAATTTAAGCTTACTTTGAACAAGGCTCAGGGTTCATTAAATCAAAACAATATCTCAAAGTTAATGCTTTAATACAGTTAATAAAGTTAATACAGTATGCCTAATACTTTCAGCCAGAAAGTATGTAAATAGCAGGTTCTAATTGGGTCTTACACCCGAAAAATATTTAAGTATTTGAAAATAATTAATACATAACTATAGTAATATAGTAATACAGTACGAAACTTGTACTAATGTTAGGAAACTGAACATTTAACATTATATATGTATTTAATTCTCTATTTTATAAAGATTTTAAATAATGCTCTAAATGCTATTATTAGGGCTAGAGTGTCTTTAGAAAGGTGCAAATGTCGACTGTCTGACTGGATTACTGAATATGAAGTCGTTGATGACTGGTCGGATATCCAATTCTTCCAAAACATCTCGGTGACGATGAAGAACAGCGAAGTTGTTCAATCGCTTCTGTCCCATTGTTGATTAGAGATATGACTTCAGACGTCTAAGGGCGCTAAATGACCGTTCTGCTGTTGCTGTCGTGATTGGAACTACTTGGACAAGCTTAATGCACCCGCTACATCACATAACATTTCTCAAACTGCAGGCTCTAACACCACGCATGCTTTTTAAGACCAGTGGTTTTTCATTGGCGATATCGAGTGTAAGCGCAGTCTTTCATTGTCTAGGTCATTTTTGAAAAACTCAGTTGATTTTTCCAAATTTGTTTCACCTCTGTTTACTAAAGCACTTTTGTTTAACAGCAGTGCTATGTATGAGTCCAGTTGAAGCAAACCGCTCGGTAATGCAAGAATGCACGGTTTCACAAACTTCAGTGTAAGTAGCTATGTAGTATTCCTTTGGGGTTTTGAACGTGTGTGGTGAGCTGGCTTCGTTGTTTTCATACTTGTTTGGTATACTTCTATTCTGAGCAAATGAAGGATCATCAACTTGTGAAGGTTTTTCTTTTAAAGATAATTTCCAAAAGAGTTCAAAACTATCACGCCTTCCATTCAATATACAAATCAAGCCCTCATATATTTTATCCAGATCAGTAACACTTAGATGAGGGCATTGAAGTTTTTCATTGACATACTCTACTGGGCTTATTTCATGGCAATAAAGACGTTAAAAGAAATAAGTCTTGACTTGTAACATTGACTGAATGTAGCCTCGACATTTGTAACCTGCCTCTGTTTTGTTCTCTGCAGAAAACGTTTCTAAACACTCTAGAAGTTCTTCAAAGTTTTTCAGTACTCTCAAGATACTAGAAGCTCGCATAGTCCATCGAGCTAGGCAAAGGGATCGTAGACTAGCTTGGTCGTTGGCGCTCTCACAGCGTATGCTTCTGAAAAGTCCCATCGCTTTGTTGGATTCCCTTACGGTGTTTATTAAGTCCTTGGCTAAAGCCATAATATCACCCATAGTCGTAAGATGGCGGAGAGCGTCTACAAGTGCCAAGCCTAAACTGTGAGCAGTGCAGTGCACATAATGTGCTTTTGGTTGTATATCCAAAACTAACTTATTTCGTCCTTTGAACTTAACTCTCATTTTCGAGGCACCATCATAGCACTGTCCTCTTAAGTTATCCATTGACAAATGAAGACAAGCAAAAACGTCTTTTAAAATATTAAACAGAGTTTGTGATTCAGTGTTGGGGGTCTCGTATAAGCCAACAGAGTCTTCGTTGATGATTAAGGAATCATCGACAGTACAAATATAAAATGACACTTGTTCGTGAATCGAAGTATCACTTGTTTCTCCACCCATAATAGAAAAATGTTCGGTCTTCTTGATTGAAGCCAATACCCTTCTCAATACAGACTTTCCTAGTAGATCAATAATCTAGTTTTAAATGTTATTGGACGTCCACTTATACCCCGAACTCCCTAACCAGTCTTTAAACTCAGGTATGTCATTCTTTCAGCATTCCAACAGTTGAAAAAAAATTGAGTTTACATCTTCGTGCCCTCTAACTGCTGGTCCTTGTCGGCATAGAAATTGCACAGTAGTAAAAATTGTACCAGGGAGTTAAACGGCCTTTCTTCATATCACTAACTGTTCATTCAGTTGGGAGGCCACACTTCGGTTAGTGATGGAATTTATTTTTAGAACATCTTCTTTATGTATAAACGAATTTTCATGAAGAGAGAATTTTTCCAAAGCTTTTTTCCAGCTAGAAAACCCTACTGAAGTAAATGCATCTTCTTTTTTTTTGAAGAAAATTGTAATAGATTTTTAGGATCTGCCTTGTTGCAGGTGTTGCAAAAAACTTTTCCCTAGATGCTTCATATTCTAGCCATGTATATTTGATCAACCAAGACTTCTGAAATGATCTACCCTTACCGGATTGTCCAGGTTTCGGGTGTGAACGGTTTTCGTCTGAAGACGACGAAGCAATTGACGACACAATAATTGTTGAAGGTTGAGTTGCAGTATCATCAACTTCCAAGCGCGCCCTTTTGGTAACAAATTTATCCATTGCAAACTTAATTCACAATACGCCAAGAGACTAAAGTTAAAAAAAATGGTTCAAATGGCTCTGAGCACTATGGAACTTAACATCTGAGGTCATCAGTCCCCTAGAACTTAGAACTGCTTAAACCTAACTAACTTAAAGACATCACACATATCCATGCCAGAGGCAGGATTCGAACCTGCGACCGTAGCGGTCGCGCGGTTCGAGACTGAAGCTCCTAGAACCGCTCGGCCACACAGGCCGGCAGACTAAAGTAAAAGAACAAAATGTAGTCATGTAAAATAGTCCACTAGACACTAAAGTCGGAACACTAACGTCTGCAGCATGCACTAAACGAAACTATCCGCACTGAATGACTGCGACAGCAGGGTGGGCTTTGTATAGCCGCAGCGTCGTAATGTCTCGAAGCATTAAGGTGACGCGAGGCAGAGGGTTTCAGGCGCTTCTGCTTCAGTGCTCTTGATGTCCCCGTGGCCGCAGCGCTGGCCCGCCGGCGCCAGACTTTACCCGAAGGTTCGCGCACCGGTACAAATTCTAAGTGTGCCCGGAGCACCGTAACACTATCATGATTCACACCACTCGTTTTCAGTTAACCAGCTTACTATAGCAATAATTATTTGTTTTAACTCGTTACTGAATGTATTTTAAAAGGTAACTATCGTCAAACAAGGAAAATAAAAAATTCCAACATAATTTTGTGATTTTACAAAGCATAATATAACTAATAATTTTCTTAAATTATTGGGGTGGCTTCACCCCCCAAACGAATTTTTGAGGGAGCTCAGTCTCCCTCAGACCCCATGGAGTGCGCGCCTGTGGTTACTGGTGACGATAACTGGTGTCTTTATGCTAACAGAAGGAAAAGAATGGAATGGTAGAGTCCAAACAAACAGTAACTCCCTGTACGAAGACCTGCATGCATCCAAAAATGATAATGTTATGCATGTGGAGGAATAGCGATGGTGTGGTGAACTACGAATTGCTTACCCATGGTGTAACCATCATTTTTGACATTTATTGTCACCAACAGAGACGTCGTGGAACTGAGAAGCTACCCCTGTATTGACAGAGTGTTATAAATACTGAAGGAGAATATAGTATTGATGACTAAAATCTCTGTTACTATATCTGCTATGTTTGTGAAACTTATGGAAAAACGCGGCCAACTTATGCACCAACCCAATATTTAGGCAATGATTATTTTTCAGTTTGTGTACTACTTGTGTATATTAGGCTTGATAGTAGCTCCTAAGATCTATGATCTTTTTAAGATCGTTGTGTCAGAGGATATAGTAATTGGTAGAAATGTGTGTGCAGCTTGTCCACAAATGTAAATGCATCGTGAGAGATGTCCACGAATACACTGCCGCTATAACTTGACTGCATTTCTCTTTAGTCTTAACTAGTACCATAACTCCAACTTGGAAGCTGCTTGATGGCACCCACGCATTGCGATTCTCCTTTCTTTCTGGCATTCTCTGACTTAAGATTATAGTAACTGGAAGTGGAGAGACTGGCCAAGGGAAATGACGTGGAAACTCTGAAAACCACGGAAAGACAACAGCAATGGCCGAACACTGTAGACAGCACGGCAGAACGACAAGTCTGGAGACTGAACAGAATTGAGAGTCTAGACGTAGCAAGATCAGGACTCAAACAACGATGAATCCAATGAAGAACACGAGAATGCAGTTCATTGAGGTCTGGCCCCTGCGTTGCTAGTTTTGTAGTGTAACCGCAAGAGTCAATAGGCTGGCGCAGTGGGTGTGGCTCTCGCATAGCGCTGAGGCAGAGACAGCTGTGCTAGCTTATTTCAGCAGCACCGTCTAGCGGCTGTCGTCTAGGTGGCCTTTCAGGCTCGTCGGGCTGAGATACCAGAGTGATTATATATGCTTCACTCTCCACCAGATCTACGGTAATGTGATTAGTTTCTCGGAATTGACGATTGAAAATGGAGATCCTTTGATTTCTGTCTGAACATGACTCACGCTAGGTGTTGTTTCCTACAGGCAGTGTTCTTTTTATGTTGCCAACAAGTGCACTATTCGCAATTATATTTTAAAACACTCTAAATGAATAGTTTTAAGAATTTCTTCCTTACTTTTTCATTAAGGTGGCTGTTTGTCATCCAGTGTATTTTATTTCTGATTGTTTGTTTAGTCATTGCGAATCTTTTACAATATCCATCAGAGTACTGTCACCATTAATAATTGTATTAACTGTATTATATAAATTATATAATTCATTTACTTGTTTTAGAATTGTATTTCCTGTCCCATTAGTTACATCATTTAGCTGTCGAATTCATTCTGCAATCATTTTGGTTTGGTTGGTGTCCCAGTACCTTTAAGTTAGTGTTGTACAGAGCGTGATTCAAAAGTCTTAATTTATAGTACAAGACCTCCTCTGTATCGTCTCACATTACAATATCATAAATGTATATATAACACTTTATTTCTGTCCCATAAGATTTTATTTCTTTTGTGCAGTTTTTGTTCTGTCTATTGACATTTTTATAAACAAGTTAAACAGAGCGAAATGGTTCTTGGCTTCATGAGCAAGACAGTCAAAATACTGAATCTATGCTGTGTGATAGTTAGTACCTTGCTTAAGTCGATCTTGCAAATACTGTTCTTTCTTATAGGTGACTTGTCTCACTGAAGTAAACAAATCTGTAGCAGACTTTGACAGATAATTTTATCGTTTCCTGAATTTATTCGTACTAGGTGTTAAAGTATAATAAAAATAATGTGGAGCTCACAAGCTTTGTATGTTTCAAGCAAAAGTCTTATAAGAATATTTACAGTCTGTGGTAACATTTTGTGCAACCTGGTGATCAGACAAGTAGATCGTTATTAGCCATGATGAAATGCTTTGTGATCCACTAACTTTTGTTGGCTATCTACAAAGATCTACTTTGTAAGGCTAACGGTCAGCATACCTCTTCACCTGACTATAACTGATACAAATCTGTGCCAGTCCCATACTAGTCAATGCCTGTCGTAATACAGAATACCTTTGAGAAGTTAGGGTGTTTTGCAAGCTTACCTATTTCCAGTTTATTTGTCAACTTCATGAAAGTGTCTTGGCACCCTCATTCCTGCATCGAAAGGCCTTTCCTTTCCAATATGGGGTAATGCATGTTTGTACTGAATGGGATGTTTAAGCTAATACCTGTCATGATCTAAATTTGGGGATTTTTATCTTGTAGGGATTGCTTTACCATCTATTTGATGGTAACAATGATAATGATTTTACGTTGTTATCAGGACGATTCTCTAGCTTATGACGTGGGTGAGTGTTAGTGTTGGGTAAAACAGTGAATCAATGGGCATATAAGGACACTTGGCAGTGTTGGCAAACTCCCAAAGGTCAGGGAAGGGTGCATCATTGCCATATCCATCCAGGGTTAATATTCTCTTTATCTCCAAAGTCAACCATCCCTCACCTCCTGTCCTGTCACCTCACTCTTCCCTTGGAAAAGGGGTCCACTACTCTCTACAAGTCAGCCACGTAGTCTATCGCTTTTATTAACCATTTGTCACTCCTATTTATTGTCCGATTACCTAGAGTAACAGATGGGCTGCCACTTTTCTCACAATTATTTGTAATCGAATTATAATGACATCAGACTGACTGTGACTCTTGCCCTGTATACTGTGTTGAAAGGATCATTATAAATTGCCATCACCCCAGGCATAATAAAAAAAATTAGTTAAGGTGTTATCGTACTGCCTATTAGCCACTTATTCTACTACAGTTTTATCCCAAAGACGGCTGTCATGGATTTTACCTCCAGGTTATTTGATGAGCATCACACCCATGTCCTATGAAAACATATGACATGTCTCTTTTTTATACAGATATATGGTAGAAGTCCACTGACTTTCTGTTTTTATATGCAGTACACCTACCAATGTGATTGGGTTTGGCGATTGAAGGTATGGTTTTTGTAAACAGTAACAAGGAAATAGAGTAACAAGATTTATTCGCAATATTGTCTTACGAAATGTTGATAGTTACAACATACAACACTTTTTGGTTGCAATTTTTTGTTCAGAGACACTTTTTGTAGTAATAATAACAATGAACAATAACGTGAAAATCTAATACTGAGTGGTTATAAGTAAAGTGCAGGTACTCATAGAGGTCAAGTGCAGGCTGTAGTTATCATATCGCAGATATTGAAAACTGATTTACGCTGGAGAAAAATTACCTCCAATTTTGAACACCAGGTGGAAACCTGGCACTCTGAATGGGAAAAAGATGTACAGAAATGTTTCCATACATAATGGTTTACGAACAGGACATAGGCAGAAAGGCCAAAGAAGGGAGAAAGGCTTATAGTTGATTTTATTATGAACTGCTGCTTACACAGTTTCTTCAATACGAGCACTGTGGATACTGATGGGATGCTGTAGAGAGCGAGATTTGCACCTGGTGACCAAAACTGGAACTAATTTTTTTCCGTCGAAAATCCGTTCCACATTAACGGATTAGTATATCTACCAAGTATAGCTGCCATGCAATACAACCGACACTGGACACCCATGATTAGCTGCACTTTAATTATGAGCACACATTATAATAATGGCTATAGCACACAGTTCAATACGTTTCCCATGAATGTCTTTACCACTGCCATTCTTCTCAGTTGAATTATCAGAATGGGACTAAGATCTGTAGATGCGATGCACATATACAGACACACTAATGACTACAATTTCAAAAAAACTGGTTGAGTTATTCAAGAGAAAGAGATTAACAAATTGAGCAAGTGAGTACCATGTCGATTGACCACTGATTATTTACTCGACTTTCCATTAATTGACAGAGTTGTTGGATGTTCCCCTGAGGGATATCGTGCCAAAGTGTGTCCAATTAGCTAGTCAGATGGTCAAAATCACGAACTGGTTGGAGGGCCCTACCCATAATGCTGAAAATGCTCTCAATTGGGGAGAGATACAGAGATCTTGCAGGCACTCACCATGTGAGTGTGGGCATCATCTTGCTGAAACTTAAGCCCAGGACGGCTTCCCATGAAGGGCAACTAAATGGGGCATAGAATATTGTCGACAAACCATTGCGTTTTAAAGATGACAACGAAAGGAGTGCTACTATGAAATGAAAAGGCAGCTCAGACCATTTCCCGGCCATATAGCGGGCAATACTAAGTTTGGTATCCCACTGCTGTCCGAGGAGTCTGCATGGTCGTCTTCGCTGGTCATCTGGCTTTTTGGTGTGCAAAGGTCAATGTAGTATGCTCAAGGGGCGCCGTGAGATGAGCTCTCTTTATGTGAGCCACCTATTAGGGGTCCTTGTGGTCACCGGAGCACCAGGTGCACGTCAGATTGATAATAATGATGGAACAGGGGCTCTGAGTGCCTCTTTGGATATTGCTCGATCCTCATTCTCTGTCATCCCTTTAGGTAAACCGCTTCCTTGTCGACCTGTCTGTGTCAGTATGTGTCTATTACACATATCTTAGCTCCCCATGTACAGTTTCATTACAAGTTTGCGTAAACTCATTTCCTGAACAAAAGTTACCTTGAAACTTCCTGGCAGATTAAAACTGTGTGCCGGACCGAGACTCGAACTCCGGACCTTTGCCTTCCGCGGGCAAGTACTCTACCATCTGAGCTACCCAAGCACGACTCACGCCCCGTCCTAACAGCCTTACTTCTGCCAGTACCTCGTCTCCTACCTTCCAAACTTTACAGAGGCTCTCCTTCGAACCTTGCAGAACTAGCACTCCTGAAAGAAATGATATTGCGGAGATATGGCTTAGACACAACCTGGGGGATGTTTCCAGAATGAGATTTTCACTCTGCAGCGGGGTATGCTCTGATATGAAACTTTCTGGCAGATTAAAACTGTGTGCCGGACTGAGACTCGAACACGGGACCTTTGCCTTTCGCGGGCAAGTGCTCTACCATCTGAGCTACCCAAGCACGACTCACGCCCCGTCCTAACAGCCTTACTTCTGCCAGTACCTCGTCTCCTAGCTTCCAAACTTTACAGAAGCTCTCCTGCGAACCTTGCAGAACTAGCACTTCTGAAAGAAGTGATATTGCGGAGATATGGCTTAGCCACAGCCAAAGAGTTCGAGTCTCGGTCCGGCTCACAGTTTTAATCCGCCAGGAAGTTTCATATCAGCGCACACTCCGCTGCAGAGTGAAAATCTCATTCTGGAAAAGTTAACTTATTTGAACATGTGAAGTTTCCTCTATTAGTTGAAGGGATGTGATCCATATGAAGTAATAAGGTTTCATCGCAACAGATTCAACACATCTGGATATGCAGCTGATAATTCTTACGGCATAATACAAGCAAACAATAAGGTTATCGGCCTAATGAAAGACATGACAAAAGGGTTTCAGACTGTGGAGTCTGTAGGCCCCAGGTCACAAACGTACACATGTGGTGTAGATGCAGGTGCCACCCAAAGGCAGGTGAATGGTAAGCATCGTCTGGCCTCCGTGGCACTCATGACAGATGATAACAAAAATGCCTGATCAGTGGTGATGAATATGCCCCGTGTATGGCACACCTAGTAAACATATGATCACAAGACCATGATGTGCACACTGTACCAGAACTGAAACTTCGTAGAGCGTATCATGATGACAAACATTTCATTAATGAAAATGGGGTCAGGTCCCACAAATACTCACACCATTCACTCAGGTGATAGGTTGTGAGTTGATTTGTTTACGGTGAAGTGATGAAAGTCATGAAATAGCGATATGCACATATACAGATGGTGCCGGTACACCATACAGAAGGTATAAAAGGGCAGTGCATTCGCGGAGTTGTCATTTGTACTCAGAATATTCATGTGAAAAAGTGTCCGACGTGACTGGGCAGACGGTGGGAATTCACAGACTTTGAACATGAAGTAGTAATTGGAGACAGATGCATGGGACATTCTGTTTCGTTAGGAAATTCAATATTCAGAGATCTACAATCAAAGTGTGCCAACAACACTAATTTTCAGGCATTATTTTTCACGACGGACAACGCAGTGGCTGACGGCCTTTACTTAACGACCGAGAGCATCAGCGTTTCCATAGAGTTATGAGTGCTAACAGATAAGCAACACTGCGTGTAATAACTGCAACAATCAATGTGAGAAGCCCGAGGAACATACCCGGTAGGACTATGTGCCGAAATTTGGCATTGATGAACTATGGCAGCAAGCGACTAATGCGAGTGCCTTTGCTAACAGCATGATATCACCTGCAGCACTTCTTCTGGGTTCCTGGCTGTATCAGTTGGACTGTCCTGTCAGACAGACGTGACCAGGAACCCACTTAAACATCACAGTGACACGATGAAGAGTGAGCAAGTGACAGGTTTCCTAGGCCCTTTGCACTAACGGAAGGACGATGTACGGCACACAGAGGCTTTGAAGGGCACTGAGAGATTCTGAGCAGATGACGCAATTGAAAAGCCTGTGTCGCCGGATGTTCTGCATGGCCTGATACAGGGTGAAGAGCTGTGCTGTAAATATTGAGCCATGTTCCGGAAGCCGATACAAAAAAAACGTCGGTGCCAATGACGAAGGCACACCTGACACCACGGTCAGTCCGCGAGCCATCAGTATACACTAAGGTAGTATAGCGAAGTTCCATGAGAAGGTCGTGAAACTGAAGGCGATAGAGAGAAGCAGGAGTAGTGTCCTTAGGAAGTGAATGAAGACCAAGGTCAACACGGGCTGTCGCATGAAGCTAAGGTGCTCAAGGGCTCACACCCACCAGGGAAGTTGCTGGTAGCCTGAAGTTAAGCTGCCAGAGCAAAAACCAAAAGTGAACACCAGGAGGTAACAGAGAAACGGGACACGTCCTAAACTGGCGATCAAAGTAGTAATCGAAGAAGGGGGCATAGGATGGGTGGCCATGCATGGCAGACAAACGGCACGCATATCTGCTGAGGAGAAAGTCATGGCAGTAGCACAGCAATAGTTCGACAGCTTCTGCACACAGGCTCTCAACCGGGTTAGCGTAAAAGGCGCCTGTGGCCACACGTATGCCACAATGATGGATAGTGTTGACACGGCGTAAGAGGGATGGACGTGCAGACGCATAAACGAAACACCCATGGTCTAGTTTCGAACAGACAAGGGACCGGTACAAACGGAGGAGGGTGGTTCGAGCTGCTCCCCAGGAAGTACCATTGAGGACACGTAGTATATTGAGGGACCTTACACAGTTGGCTGCCATATAAGACACGTTTAAGGACCAAGAAAGTTTCCTATCGAGCATGAATCCCAGGAGTTTCGTAGTTTCAACGAACAGAAGAGCAACAGGTCCAAGATGTAAAGACGGTGGAGCAAACCAACTGCGGTGCCAGAAATTCATACAAACTGTCTTGTTAGTGAAAAAGCGAAAACAATTGTCTATGCTGCATGAGCAAAGGCGATCGAGACATCGGTGAAGACGCCGTTCAAGGAGACAAGTCCGTGGAGAACTGCAATAGATGGCATAATCATAAACGAAATGGGAGCAGGACGTGTCCAGTGCGAGATAGGCATAATAGGGTTAATGTCGACAGCAAAGAGGGCAACACTCAGAACGGAAACCTGAGGCACACTGTTTCCTCGATAAAGGTGTCCAACAAGGCAGAACCCACACGTACCTTCTAAACTTGGTCTTTTAAGAATTCCTGAGGGAAATGGGGCATACAGCCACGGAAGCCCCACGTGTAGAGAGTATGGTGGATACCAGTCCTCCAGCAGGCATCGTAGGCTTTGTCCAAATCGAAAAACACGGCCACAGTCTTGGATTTCCGCAGAATACCATTCATGACATGAGTGGAGAAATTGATGAGATGGTCAACTACAGAACGGCGCGCTCGAAATCCACACTGTGCAGGGGTTAGTAAATTCCGAGGCTCAAGCCACCATTCCAGCTGGGCATGAATCATACGTTCCATCACCTTGCAAACACAGCTGATGGGATTAATGAAGTGGTAGATAGGAGGAAGGTGTTTGTCCTTACCGGGTTTGGGTATGGGTGTGACAGTGGCTTCACGCCAGCATCTGGGAACCGTGCCCTCTGCCCGGATGTGGTTGTACATAAGAAGCTGAAAGTTTCTGCCCGCAACAGAAAAGCGATGCAACATTTGAAAGTTAACATCGTATGGTTCTGGGGCGGAGGATCGGGATGAAGTGAGAGCATGATCTAGCTCCCTCATAGTGATTCTGAGAAGAGGAGGGTATCGCCCGAGCTTCCTCCGCTTTTTTCCGATGGAGGAAGGCACGGTGATCACCTCCGGCATCTCCTCATGCCAATGCATCTCCTCTTCACCTCCGCAACCCATTGTGGCATGTTATAATTCTAGAATGAACTATCATGGAGCCATCGATTGAGGACTCCGAAATCACTCACAATATATCGATCTAATGAAATATAAAAGTATACACACAAAACTAAACAATTTTCTATGATATACTCCTTTATGATAGCTGTCAGTATTACAACCTCTATCCCTTCCTGCTCCTCTTCCTCGAAATCATCTGTACAGAGATTATGTCTCAGACAATACAGGGTGATTCAAAAAGAATACCACAACTTTAGGAATTTAAAACTCTGCAACGACAAAAGGCAGAGCTAAGCACTATCTGTCGGCGAATTAAGGGAGCTATAAAGTTTCATTTAGTTGTACATTTGTTCGCTTGAGGCGCTGTTGACTAGGCGTCAGCGTCAGTTGATGCTAAGATGGCGACCGCTCAACAGAAAGCTTTTTGTGTTATTGAGTACGGCAGAAGTGAATCGACGACAGTTGTTCAGAGTGCATTTCGAACGAAGTATGGTGTTAAACCTCCTGATAGGTGGTGTATTAAACGTTGGTATAAACAGTTTACAGAGAATGGGTGTTTGTGCAAAGGGAAAAGTTCTGGACGGCCGAGAACGAGTGATGAAAATGTAGCACGCATCCAGCAAGCATTTGTTCGCAGCCCAGGAAAATCGACTCGCAGGATGGAGCGCCACCACATTGGCACATATCTGTCCGTAACTACCTTAACGTCAACTACCCGAGGCGATGGATCGGCCGCTAGGCAGCCCGTGTCAGAGCACTTCATCACTGGCCTCCAAGAAGCCCTGATCTTACCCCCTGCGATTTTTTCTTATGGGGGTACGTTAAGGATATGGTGTTTCGGCCACCTATCCCAGCCACCATTGATGATTTGAAACGAGAACTAACAGCAGCTATCCAAACTGTTACGCCTGATATGCTACAGAGAGTGTGGAACGAGTTGGAGTATCGGGTTGATATTGCTCGTGTGTCTGGTGGGGGCCATATTGAACATCTCTGAACTTGTTTTTGAGTGAAAAAAAACCTTTTTAAATACCCTTTGTAATGATGTATAACAGAAGGTTATATTATGTTTCTTTCATCAAATACACATTTTTAAAGTTGTGGTATTCTTTTTGAATCACCTGTATATTATATATGCACAGCACTACGGTGAAATTTTAGAATGAAAGAAATTTTTAACGACATTTCTTGGACATGTACGACAGCAACATATTACTTATAAACACAGCAATACAAATAGGAAAATGTGTACGTACGATGTTACTGCTGCTGCTGTTGCTGCTGCCTGTCTGGTTACAGATGATCCAATATGTCATGGATATATGCTGAAACAATAGAAGAAAAGTGTTCAATACTACGAAATTCTTAGTGACAGAATTGTGAAAAAAATTATTAGAGTCATCGATTGGTATACGTGCTTACCTGGTAATTCTCCTTGCCTAGGGCGTTTGTTACTGGCACCACTACTGTTACAGGCGGCATGTTTCATCTTTTAAGGTAAACAAGTAGTGCACAAGGAAATAAACAAAGACTTGGAATGCCGATGAACCCACAAGGAAAGACAGAGGCAATCTAATACAACCATGAACGATCACACAATAAGGATGGAAGTACATGGAGAGGAGGCTTTATGTAGGTTCAATGACTCAACATTAGTCAATAGAAACACGGTATTTTGAGGAGGGATGGAAACCTCCTTCTGTGTATTTGGACAAGTTGCTTCATGCAGGTATTCGCAAAAACAGAAAGTAATTATCAGTGACAGCGAGTCTGAAATTTCCCGATCCAAGGAATGAGGCTTTGTTCGTGGCAGTGAGAACAAAGGGAGGCCCCTCAGGTTGATAGACGCATGCATCCACTCGGACCGGTATCAGTGTACGTGACTCCCGGTGGCCTCAACAGGTTGTGCGAACCCCAACAGCGGTTTCTCTGCTGCAGGCTGTGCGGACCGCGACAGCAGTTCCTCTGCATGCCGTCAACTTGGATGACGGGTGCCTCGTTCGTGCGCATTGTCGTGGAAGTTACGTTGGCTGCCTTGTGGCGACGATAGCAGCGCGCTCTGGTGCATTCAATTACGCTACGCGCCATTAGCCTACAGGCTTCCAAAATTAATGGAGCTGTCAGTGCTTCTGTGGCGTGTAAGGCGTGTTACAATCTTTCTGTGAACGTGATCACTGTTTAGTATATTTATGAACACTGTGTAGATGTGAGGACTAGTTTTACGATACAGAAGCGGTATTTAGTATCGGGATCTGTAATTAGGACATTGAGCGGTTTTAGACCTCCATGGTAGGTCGTGGATCCTTTCTCTCCAGCAGCTCAGCACAGACTGAACTTTTTCCTGCTAACTTCTAGAAGGGGTGGGAAGGAGGGCTCGGAAGTGGAGTGTGGGCAAGGGAGGGCAAAGGGATTTTGCAGGAGGGGGCAAAGTGGCAAAGAACTGAACTGGGGAGAGGGTGACGAAAAAAGTGTCCTTCTTCGCAGAGGGGTAGGGGAGGAGGAGGTAGAGGGGTGAGGTATTTCTCAGGAGGACAGATTATCCCAGGTGGTCATAATTCAACTCTAAGTGGGTCATAAATCAACTAACATAACAACAGGTTAAGGGGCAGTGTGCCTTGATTGATCAATTTAATCTAACATCATATCAACTGATATCAAAAGAGCGACTGAACTCCCTTTGCACAAATACTGTGGATGAGCGGAATCAAGTGAATTGGGGTGATCAGTGACACTATACCCTGTACCAAGCCAATAGAGGTGTTTGTCTTTTGGCGAACGCCTGTAGATCGTTACCTGCCATCATGTGTAGCGCCAAGTGTTACGTTATGGAGGTGTTTTTCACTGTTAGGGCGGCATCCCTTATTGTGCTTAAGAAAACGCTAGATGGAGAAGGATATGAACTCGTTTTACATAATTATGTACCGTGTACAGTAGAGGAACAGGTCAGAAACAATGATTGTATCATCATGGCAATGCGCATTGTCATAGGGCATTGTCTGTGAGACAATAGCTTTGGGGCAATAACATTCCTAAAATGGACTGGCCTACCTAAAGCCCTGTTGTGAATCCAATGGAACATCTCAGGAAGAAGTTAGAATATTGACTTCGCTGTAGAACCCAGCGTTTAACATCACTCCCTTCTCTGGTTTCCGCTCCTAAGTAATATAAAGACCAGCCATTCGGCCACAGACGTTTAGGCACCTCATTGGAAGTGGCCGCAGCATAGTTCGAGCCATCATAAAGGCCAATGGTAGACAAACTCCATAATAATATTCACTTGTAAGTCTCCTGATATTTTTGGTCAGAAAATCTGACAAGGTCAAAAACACATTACTCTGTGCTCTTTTTCTTACAATAATTGTTTAGTTATTTTCATACAAATTCTTTTAACATGATTGCAATATTTCAGTTCTCTTAGTTGCGTGTTAAAGTATTTTTATTCTAGTCAGTGTATAATAACAATAAGTCAGAACATAATCATGTCTGAAATGAAAGAACTGATGGAAACTCTCACTCCCTAACGCTGAATAATAAAATGAACAAGATGCGGAGAAAGATTGACCTACTACAGAACATATTAATTGAAGCGTCATATATAGAGAAAGTGGTCCTTGTCGATTGATATATGAACAGGTCAAAACTTTTCGATCAATTTCTCCACCCTTTTCGTGATTTTCCCTCTTTTGGGTAAATACGCCATATATATATATATATATATATATATATATATATATATATATATATATATATATATTCACGCAACGATTTTCTAGTCACTTCTCAGTCACTCATTCTACTCTGTCTGCCCATAGTAATCACTACACCGTTAGAAAATAAGACGGCGGACTCAGCTGGGCCACAGCCAGGAGTTCGAAGTGTTTCGCAAAGTACGCGCTGCCAGCAGCGAACCTCCTGATTAAGTTCGGCAGAACTCCTTCCGCCACAGCTGCCGCCAGCATCGTTAACTTTTTTTACGTCGCCGTCCGATAACGACCCACCTTGTGTGAAAGCCTCGGCAGGCCTTCCTCCGTAAGAGCCTTTTCCACCTCTTTCCTGTGGCGATGTCCGAAAGACCAGTGATACATTATGAAAATTCGAAGCAGCCTATCAATGTTCGAGATCTAAGTGCTGTTTAGCGAAAACTCCGAAATACCGTTGTCACCGAGATTTCTGATCATATTATTACTCACTTCCAGCATGTTGCACGGCAGTAGGCAGCAGGCAGCAACTTACGACGATTCAGTGAAATTACGAAACTATCAGAGTTGCACAGAAGTTTGTCATTTCAGTTTGGACCAATTTCAGACCAAAGTCCATCATCAAGCCATCCACATAAGTGCTACAGTAATGTGTGTCCACTGGTCACAACGCTTGTGTGAGTGATTAGGTGCAAGGTACTATTTGCATACGAAATCTGCACGCATTACTAGACTGTGGTATACAAATTGTACATTGCTCTTAGGCACTCACACAAACCGTGTTACAACACATTATGGTAGCACTTACGTGGATGGCTTCATAATGGACGAAGGTCCGAAACTGGTCGTAAAAGAAAAAAATCCATGTAACGTTTGAAAGTTGCGTAATTTCATTGGATTATATGGTTGTTTTTGTACTTATTTTCTTTGGAATAGTAAAAGAAAGACTTCAGAGTGTAAGCGTTATTTATCTGAAACTGTTTCAAAGGTTTAGTATATTAGTCTTTACATAACTCGAAGAATATCTCTTTGTCAACAGCTCCCCTGTTGCATGTAGTTATACCTTTTAAGAAGAAATACTGATAAGAGAATCTTACTGACAGCGTCATTCGACTGTTTAGCTTCTACTACTCATACTGGCCTTCATAGCGTGCAACCATCGTCACTCTTTCTTTCATTCTTTCCTTTTCAGATACCTAAGCCCCTGCAACGAATGTCTTACAAACCGAGGACTTGTCGAATTTGAATTAGCAACAAGAAATCAAAGAAGAACAGCTGGATAGTGTCATCTCGTTTCTAATCAGGTTCTGAGTGAATAAGAGTTTTGTAGGTTGTAGACTGTCCATGTTTACTGCATAGTAACGTTTAACAAATTTCTCTGGGTCCTGTAGGCCAGTTTTGATGTTGGGCCATTACTTGTTTTTTGGACTATTTTTGACAAATGTATGATAGATGGAAGCTACGTAACATACTTATTCGTAATAATGGAGTGCATCACTGGTACCTGAGCTTCATGTGATTAAACTTGACTTGCGTTTCGCCTAATTTGTATGCAACTCAGGTAGCAAAACTGTCTTGCAGGTCCTCTTTCCTCTTTTCAGTACAGTCATTTGACTATACAAAATGCTTACTTCAAGAGGCCAGAAGAGCTAACTGCTCTGCACGACTATCACTCCAGATGCAAACTAATATCACGATAATGCAAATATCGGCAAACACGTTATTAGATGTGAACCCAATACACTTGGAAGCTCAAAATTATTATAGTAAATGACGTTTGAAAAGACAAGTTTCAACTTGAAATTAATTTACGAATATTGGGACCCGTCACTCCAATGCAGCAACTATTTTTCTGTTAACTATGAAAGATCTTAAATTCTAATGCCAAAAGTGACAATTACCTAATAAGTCATAGCTCCAAAATATTTACAGAAGTTATTTACTGATGTATCAAAGAAATTAACTAGAGAAAGCCGGGTTCAGGGAAGAACGATTTGGATTCTGAAGAAATGTAGGAACACGTGAGGGAATGCTGAATATATCTTATAAAGTAGGTTGAAGAAAGGGAAACTTACGTTTCTAATCTTTTCTGATTGTAAGAAAACATTTGACAATGTCGAATGGAGGACTATGATGTTCTGAAGACAGCAGGGATAAAATACAGAGAGCCTAAGGTTATTCAGAACTTGTGTAAAAACCACGCTGTGGTTGAGGAGCATAGCGTAGCAGTTGTTGAGAAGGCAGAGAAAGAAAGAAGGAAAGAGAAAGAGAGAGACAGAGAGAGGGGGAGGGAGAGAGAGAGAGAGAGAGAGAGAGAGAGAGAGAGAGAGAGAGACAGTTGTAGCCTAGAGCCAATGTTACCGTATCTGTGCATCAAGCAACCAGTCAAGGATACCAATGGTCAATTTATAAGGGAAATTAAAGTTCAGAGAAAAAATAAAAACTGAATTTTGCCGATGACATTGTAAGTCTGTCAGTAACGGAAAGAGATTAAGAGAAACAGCTATATGGCAGGATAGCGTCGCGAAAAAGAGGTCATATGATAAATATCAACTGAAGTATAACAAGTGTAATAAAATGTAGTCACATGAAAGAAGGTGATGCTGATGGAATCAGATAAGAAACTAGGGTACTCAAAGTAGTAGATGAGTTTTGTTATTTAGGCAGCAAGATAAGTGAAGATGCTGAAGTAGAGACTATAGGAAAATCAGAGTGCAATAACAAGGAAAACAATTCTGAAAATGAGAAATTAGTTTACATTCAATATAAATTCAAATGCTTCGATGTCTATTTCGGAAATTATTTGTCTGGAGTGGAACCTTGAACAGAACTGAAACGTGATTCAGACAAGAAGCACATAAAAGCTTTTGAAATGTGGTGCTTCAGAAGAACGCTGAAGATTAGAAGGGTAAAAAACACAATGAGGAGGTACTGGTTCGATTTGGGACGGAAAGACATTTAATTCAAAACTTGCCAAAGTAGTGATCGTTTGATAGGACATGTCCTGAGGCATCATGGAATCGTGCTTGGTAATTGATGTAGGTGGGTGTGGGGAGGGTGGTGAAGGTGGGGGGTGGGGGGGGTGGGAAGAACAGTTGAGAAAGACCTCGGTTTTGAATATGGTGAGATGGTCCAAGTTGCAGCATGGTGGAGCAGTTATATAGAGATAATGGACTTTCTGGTTAAGCGTAGAGAATTGCATCAAACCAGTCTTCGGACTGAAGACCACAACATATACATAGAAGTTTAGTTTCCTGCAGTCTTCTGAACGATTTGATGCAGCTCGTCATGACTTACCCTCCTTTGTCAACCTCTCTATTTCAGTTACAAGATGCATGTAGTTCAATATCTGTCTTACCATGGATGTTTTCTTCTACTGTCTTAACATTTGTTCTGGTTAGTTGGTTGGTTTAAAAGGGGGGAAAGGGACCAAACTGCGAGGTAATCGGTCCCTCGTTCCCAGTAGAACAATTACCCAAGGGAAAGAACACAAAGAAGACTTATGGCACAATAATAGGAGGCAGGAAGAACCAGAGGAACGACAGAAGGACAACAAACACAACAATAGACAAAACAGGACAAGAAAACCACACAGAGATGCAATAAACAGGGAGAAGAGATTAAAAACAAGAAAGCAGATTACCATTGCTGCCTGACCATGAGAATAAAAAGGAGAAGCCAGCCACTCTGCTACACATTAAAACCTCCACCCTAAAAGCACTAGGGTGGAGGACACAAAGGGACAAAGGACATGCGCGAAAACTCAGATCAAATGATAAAACCCACCCTCAGGAATAAAACGTAAACCTAAAGCTCCTGTTGAGGCATTGTCGCCCAACACCGAAGGTAGGGTGCTGGGAAAGTTAAAAGTCCGCCGCAGAGCTGCTAAAAGTAGGCAGTCCAGCAAGAGGTGGACGACTGTCATTTGGGAGCCCCAGCGACGCTGAGGTGGGTACTTGCGACAGAGGAGATAACCATGTGGGGTGAGCCACGTATGGCCAATGCGGAGCCGACAAAGGACAACTGATTTCCTGTGAGAAGCCACATGGAAGACTTATACACGTTCGCAGTCTCCTTAATGACATGCAGTTTGTTGTGCATACTGTTATGCCACTCTGTCTCCCAAAGCCGAAAAACCTTGCTGCGTAAGACAGATACGCAAGTAAGTTTCGGAGATGCCCATCTCCAGGAGCGGTTTCCACGTAGCCTCTTTGGCCAGCCTGTCAGCAAGTCCGTTGCCTGGGATACTGACGTGACCTGGGGCCCAGACAAACACCACTGAACGACAGAACCGTTCCCGGGCATAGATGGACTCCTGGACGTTCGCTACCAAGGGATGGTGAGGTAGCACTGGTCGATAGCTTGAAATCTGCTCAGGGAGTTAGAACAGAAAAGAAACGACTCAGCAGACCAGGAAAAGATGTACTGAGCTGCATGAGATATGGCCACAAGCTCTGCAGTGAATACACTGCGGCCAGCGGGCAAGGAATGCTGTTCAATATGGCCTAAGTGGACATAGGCGGAGTCAACATTACCACTACCCATCGAGCCGTCGGTGTAAACAACTTCAGAGCCCCGTAATACGTCAAGAATCGAGCGGAAGTGACAGCAGAGAGAGGCGATGTTAACGAAGTCTTTAGGGGCATACCAAAGGTACAGACGAAGTTTCGGCAGAGGTGTACACTACGGGGGTGGTAAGGGAAAGCACTCCCGTTCGGAGAGAAGGGATCGCAAGTGAATCGCAGTCGTGAACCCTGACCTGGGCCGCCGATGCGGAAGATGAATTGACGGAGGTCGGAAAAGGAGGCGGTAATTCGCGTGCTCAGGAGAACTACGAATGTGTGCAACATAGCTGGCGGGCAACTGTGCACGTCGGATCCGCAATGCAGGGACTCCGGCCACCACCAGAACACTGGTCAGCGGATTCGTTCTAAAAGCTCCCGTCGCTAAGCGAACGAAACAGTATTGCACTGGGTCGAGTAAACGCAACGCTGAGGGTGCCGCTGAACCGTAAACCGTACTCCCATAGTGAAGGTGGGATTGAACAAGGGCTCTGTAGAGCTGCAGCAACGTAGAGCGATCTGCACCTCAGTTGGTATTGCTCAGGCAGCGGAGAGCATTAAGGTGCTGCCAGAACTCCCGCCTAAGCTGACAAATGTGAGGTAGCCAAGTGACAGTCTTAAGAATCGATGCGTCTCCACTACAGTGAGTGGATCGTCATTAAGGTATAGTTCAGGTTCCGGATAACGATAAGACACCGACAGAAGTGCATGACACACGACTTAGCGCCTCTAAACTGGAAGCCGTGGGCTACAGCCCACGACTGCACCTTGTGAATGGCTCCCTGTAGGCGCCGCTCAGCAACACCAGTACTGGAAGAGCAGTACGAAATGTGTAAGTCACCTGCATACAGAGAATGGGAGATGACGGCACTACAGCTGCTCCTAGGCCGTTAATGGCCACTAAAAATAGAGATACACTCAATACAGAGCCCTGCGGAACGCCATTCTCCTGAACACAGGGGGAACTATGGGAAGCACCGACTTGGACACGGAAAGTACGGAGCGACAGGAAGTTTTAGATGAAAATCGGGAGCGGGCCCCAGAGACCTCACTCATACAATGTGACAAGGATACGATGTCGCCAGGTCGTGCCGTATGCTTTACACAAGTTAAAAAAGACAGCAACCAGATTATGGCGTCTGGGAAAGACTGTTCGGATGGCAGACTCGAGGGACACAAGATTGTCAGTGGTAGAGCGACGTTGGTGGAAGCCACCCTGACATGGGGCCAGTAGGCCACGTGACTCCAGGAGCCGATCCAACCCAACTGCTGACACCATATGTTCCAGCAACTTACAGAGAACCTTTGTGAGGCTGACGGGCCGATATCTCTCCACATCAAGCGGATTTTGACTGGGTTGTAGCACCGGAATGATGGTGCTCTCCCGCCATTGCGATGAAAAGACACCTTCGCACCAGACCCAGTTTAAGATGACGAGGAGTTATCACTTGTAATCAGACGAGAGATGTTTAATCATCTGACTGTGGATCCGATCTGATGCAGGGGCTGCGTCGTGGCAATGTTCAAGGGCGCTGAGGAGCTCCCACTCTGTAAATGGGACGTTATAGGGATCACTGTGGCGTGTAGTGAACGGGAGGATTTTCCTTTCCATCCGCCGTTTAAGGGTGCGAAAGGTGGGGGGGGGGGGGGGGTAGTTCTCTGACGCAGAGGCTGGAGCATAGTGCTCAGCAAAGTGTTCAGCAGTCGCTTTTGCGTCTGTAGAGAGCACGCCATTTATGTTAACGCCAGGGACACCTGTTGGGGTCTGGTACCAAAAAGACATCTGATCTTCGTCCAGACTTGGGAAGGTGACGTATGGCACCCAATGGTCGACACGTACCTCTCCCAACACTCTTGTTTCCGTCGTTTTATGAGCAGGCGAACGCGGGCACGGAGCTGATTAAAGGCTATTAGGTGCTCTAGGGAAGGGTGCCGCTCGCCGACGCTCTTTAATTGTCTCAGCGACCACCAACGGACTGTCTTTCAGCGGAGGCACCCAGGAGAACGAGGGATCGCGTTTTCCGCCCCAGACATTATCGTTGTAGTTACCAGCTCAATCACAATATCGATGGCACCACATGGGATAGATTCAACGGTGACAGCAGAGGTGAAGGCTGAGCATGACGCCTGGAGAGTGACAGGAAGATGGGGAAGTGGTCACGCCCACACTGGTCATCATGTGCTCTCCATTCGATAGATGGGAGAAGTCCTGGGCTGCAAACTGATAAATCAATGGCCGAGTAACTACCATGAGGGTCACAGAAATATGTGGCGGCCCCAGTATTTAAGAGGCAGAGGCCGGGTTGGGATAGTATATTTTCGAAATCTCTGCCATGGCAGTAAGCATGGTGCTACCCCACAAGGGGTTATGGGCGTTAAGATCTCCTAAACGTAAGGAAAGGTTTAGGAAGTTTATCAATCAGTGCAGCCAATACATTCAGAGGTACCGCACCATCTGGAGGCAGATATACATTGCAGACAGTTATTTCCTGCATCGTCCTTATTCTGACAGCCACAACTTAAAGAGGAGTTCGAAGGAGCACTGGTTCACTACATACCGAGTTCAGGACATACACGTAAACTCCACCTGACACTCTATTATATTCGCTACTGTTCTTGGAATATCCCATGTAGCCGCAAAGGGCAGGGGTACACACTGCCGGGAACCAGGGAGGGCAGTGCAGAAAGCAGGTATAAACCTTAACAGTTGCCGTAGCTCAGCCAGGTGATGCACAAAACCGCCGCAATTCCACTGGAGGATGACGTGATGGTGAGACTGGGAAGGCATTCAATGAGGCAGTTTACGCCTCAGGGTCACCTGCTGCAACCGACTTATTTCCTGAATAGGCTATATCCATTGTGTCTGGGGGTCTGGTGAGATCTAGGTCCTCAGCAGACGCCACAATCTTCACCTCATCCTCAGACACAGAGCTTGTAGGCAGCAGTGGTGTGGGTGTCAGCGCAATTCAAGTGGTCTTGTCGGTCTTCTTTCTGGATATCCATCGCTGATGCTTGGGTTTCTCTGGCTGGGAGGGCTTCACAGATTCAGTCTCTGGGACAGAGGATGACCGTGAAGCCCAACGACCAGCTGCTTTTGGGTACTTCAGCCACTGACAGGTGTTGTCTCTCCCACTAGCAGAAACCTGGGAAGAGAGTGATCCAAGGGACTCCTTCCTAGCGAGAGGAGCCGAAGAAGACTTACGGTTCTCCACCTGAGAAGTGGGGGTTTGTGTCCCCAATGGTTGGGGGGACAGTGCTCCTGAGGTAGGTGGTGTGGGAGGGACAGGGAGGGAAGTGCCCCCCCCCCCCACCATCAAGGGGGGAGGTGTAGTCTTACGGCTCTGACAACCTTCTGAAAATCACGGAACTAATGAGCTATAACTGTTCTCGTAGCGGCGGCATAAGTGGAGATCATAGCCACGGGATGTAGGAGGTCAAATTTCCTCTTGGTGTCAGTGTAGCTCTGTCGATCCAGTGTCTTATAATCCATGATTTTTCCTCCTCTCTGTAAACTCCTGTAGTTTGGTGAGCAAGGGCAATGATGCTCTTTGCAGTTGACACAGATGGGAGGCGGGGCACATGGAGTATTGGGATGGGATGGACGTCCACAATGTCGACAAGTGATGCTGGAAGTACAGCCGGAAGACATATGGCCGAACCTCCAGCATTTAAAACACTGCATTGGGAGAGGGATATATGGCTTGTCATCACAGTGGTAAACCATCACCTTGACGCTCTCGGGTAATGTGTCATCCTTGAAGGCCAAGATGAAGGCACCGGTAACAACCTCATTATCCCTTGGACCTCGATAGATGCCCCGGACGAAATGAACTTCTCGTTGCTCTAAGTTGTAGTGCAGCTCGTCATCAGATTGCAAAAGAAGGCCCCTGTGTAATATAATACCCTGAACCATATTTAAGCTCTTATGAGGCGTGATGGTAACAGAAACATCCTCAAGCTTGTTAAAAGCGAGTAATGCCCGTGACTGAGCAGAGGATGCCGTTTTTATCAAGACTGACCTTGACTACATTTTGGAAAAGCCCTTCACCTCCCTAAACTTGTTCTCTAAATGCTCTACAAAAAAGTGAGGCTTCATCACGACAAAGGAGTCCTCATCAGCTCTCGTACATATATGGTAGCAGGGTGAATAGGTTCGCTGCCATCCTTAGCGTGGCGTTCCTCCCATTGTGTGGCCAGGGAGGGGAACGATTTTAGGCGATGACATCTCGATTGGCGAAAGCTTCAAGTACTGGAGGGGAAGCGTTTTCACAACGAACAATGGCTAGGGTAAACCAACCACTACCGGCATTTCCAGTATCGACATCCAAAATAAAATTAACCCTGAGCGACATCCAAAGTAAAATTAACCCTGCAGCCACGGAAGATTATATGTCCATTTAAAATTACTAGCAGCGCGCTCCTGCTGGTGCGCCGGCCTGGCGCCGAGCCAAGTTGGGCGGGTTGCGTCACCAACTCGCTAGGCGTTCAGCGGGCAGTGCGGCACTATGTTTTCGAATTTTTTCAAACTGTTGCATCCTTGAGCTCCCGGTTCGCGATGTTCGTTTAGCGGTTACAGAGGTCAGGGGTCACACTTTATTAATAATTATAGTACAGGCATGCGGTGGGGCAACCCGCCCAACTTGGCTCGTCGCCATGCCGGTGCACCAGCAGGAGCGCGCTGCTAGTAAAACTACAGCGCGGGTCCGGGATAAGCCACTCCGGCTGGTGCCTGCACAGGCTAAGTCCGTTATCAGCACATTACGTAATCAAGGTCACGCGTCCGCTATATAAGCGGGCAGTGCACGCCAGCGGAACCATTCCGCTGTGAGCTCTATCAGCAACAGCATTGAAGCACTATGCCTCGTCGACGTGTGTATCGTCAACGTCGCCACCACATGCCTGTCTACAGACATATTATTAGCCTCGAGAATATACTTGGAGGGAATGGAACAGCTCAGGCTGTAATTTTAAATGGATCTATATTCACTACTGGAAATTCCGGTAGTGGTTGGTTTACCCTAGCCATTGTTCGTTGTGAAAACGCTTCCCTTCCTGGACTTGAATCTTTCTCCGATCGAGATGTCATCGCCTACAAGACGTGGCATTGTGGTATTGATTCATAGACGCAAAGTAGTCCTAGCTGTGTTTACAGTAATATGCCATTTACAATGCATACACGCTCCTGTAGAAAAGTTAGTAACGATGTAAAAATTCATGTATGGATGAAAGGACTTGGTGTACTTGCAGAAAATGTAACTGTAACTGGAGATATTACTTTGTACTATAATTATTAATAAAGTGTGATCCCTGACCTCTGTAACCGCTAAACGTACATCGCGAACGGGGGGCCCAAGGATGCAACAGTTTGAAAAAATTCGAAAACATAGTGCCGCACTGCCCGCTGAGCGCCTTGCGAGTTGTTGACGCAACCCGCCCAACTTGATCGGCGCCAGGCCGGCGCACCAGCAGGAGCGCGCTGCTAGTAAGACTACTACACGCGTCCGGGATAAGCCATTCCGGTGGTGCCTGCACAGGCCAAGTCCGTTATCAGCGCATTACGGTTACAGAGGTCACGCTGGCGTTTGATTACCAACAAGTGATGACGTGGTACTCTTCATCACGCCTCATCTGCCTTGATGCCACCCACTCCGACAAGGGGCCCTCGCCACGGGGGCCACCCAGCGGCAGCGAAGGGCACCTGGCAGGTTGGCCATTGCTGGGAGTCCTGATGCCCCAGAGTAATGGGTATACACTCCTTGGCATACGTGGGGAGTTAACGGGCAGTCATCAGCAGAGCGACCCCTGTATAGTCAGGGGCTACAACGAACAGGATACATGGCGGCCTCCCCTCAACGGACTGGCTACCGTGCTGGATTGTTGGCGGCGCAGAAAACGACACCACATAGTGCGTGGAGGAAAAACGCACCCAGGAAGGTGTCCTCGCTCAAGAAATGGAGGATGAGCGGGACTGCAATGCCACGCCGAGAAAGTGGGCTGAAGGTGTCAGTGCACGATGGACACGATCCACCATGTATGGCGACCTTACCCAATTGGCTTGCTCTTCGGGAAGATTTTGAAAAATGGAGGTCATACCCTACAGGGGACCATAATATAAAGGCCCAAAGGTGCGAGACCCCTTTTAGTCGCCTCTTAAGACAGGCAGGAATACCTCTGGCCTATTCTAACCCCCGGGCCCGCAGTGGGAAACTTGTTCTGTCATTCTGTTTCAGTTAATATTTTCTACGTGTTCCTTTCCTCCTAGTTTCTGCAGCTAAGCTTCTCATTTGTTATCTTATTAGATAATATTCAGCATTCTTGTGTAAAACTACACCAGAAACGGTGCAACTGTATTTGATAATATTCAGCATTCTTGTGTAAAACTACACCTGAAACGGTGCAACTGTATTTTCCGGTTTTCAAGTGAAAACAATTGTGTCACAAAAATTGTCAAAGGCGATAATTCTTGGATAGAATTTTTAGAACAAGCCACTTCAACAGTGAAAACATTACGCATTTTCTAGTACGATAAGGCATTGAGGAGTAGCCAGTATCTCGGCTTGCGGCAGTTTTTTTGAGTTTTCGTAAAGAGGCGCTAACTTGTGAAGTCGAGGTAGTGCCTCGAAAGTGAGGTGTAGACACGAATGAGTCTACGAAAATGTTGGAAATGGTCACGCAGGACGTACCAACTTTCAGTAACTATTAAATATTGGAATATAGGTGACAGTCAGCTGATTATCCAATTGTAGCACACAGAACGTGTGTAGTGACCATTTCCCTTGTGTGCCAGACGATAAAATTCGTTATGCAAATTATTTACGGAATTAACAGGGACTGTTTTAGGCCCTAGAGACGCAAGCCCTCGCTTGGGGTGCCAAGCTGAGAGGGGAGTCAGAGGCGTCACTACAGTGTGATTACTATAGAGGACTATCTCAATCAGTAGCGGCCACTTGCGGCGCCATTGCCGACCAAATGCAGGATTTCGATATTGTGCATATCACTGTTGATAACGACAACTGACACGGACGAGAAAACACGAGTGAAAAGACGGAAGAGGGATGCGGTTTATGATAAGCAGCTTTTGTGGAAAGAATTTCCTTGAAGCATTCCTGGGGACTTACACAGTAACTGTAGCAATCAAGGAAGGTCGTCAGTAAGTGACAAAGTGTAAAGAAGAGATGTTTCGGTACTACAATGAGGAGTTTGGCGCATGACTACAACAAGTTCTGATTGTTAGCCGGTAAAACACGGTCGTTGAGCTTTCAAAAGGCAGGCAACGCTACTATCAGAGCACTTCGGACTCACTAAACATGTTATCGGAAGTTGAAAAGAAATTAAAATTAATGTCACCGACTCAGTCATATTCAATTACAAGCAGAGTACTATTTAAAGCAGAAGTCTGTTTTAACAACTACATTATGCTAATTCTCATATGAGCTATCTGATACCCTAGAGGCTTCGCTAGTATGAGAAATCGGGGACTAACGGTAAAGCAAACACCGCCAATTGCTAAGCGCTGCGTAACAACTTCAGCCCAAACTCAGACTGATGGACCTCTTACTGATATTTTGGTTTCCCTCCACCTGAAGTGAACTACATGTTGACACGGCTATTCATCAGACGCATTTCGCTTTCATTGACGAAGCAGTATCTGCGATTACATTCTAATTAATAAAAGTAGACGATACTATTCGTTATTTTCATTATTACAGAGAGAATGACAGTATCTTTAGTAAAGACATTTCCCACAAGAGATAATACTGTCAGCATTTTATGTTTCTTTTTAAATGTACTCATCTCAGTTCCTTTAATATATCCGCTGTCCGCGGTTAGGATAATCTCAGAGTGTAAGCTATAGCGTTTTTATTTAAACTAAAGTCTTCCTTCAAAATTTACAAAACTGCCTCTCCAGGTTTTTTTTCCCTTTATTGTTATTTGTTCACCTTATACAAAGGCGGGCTGGCAGCGGATTACATCTACTCCACTCTTCAGCCACAAGAATTACAATAATTGAGAAAAAGGAGACAGAAAATTAACAAATCGGAGGTTAAAAAAAACAGGAGATACAATAAATAAAAAAACATGAAGCCGTTCACACTCGACGAAATCACACGAAAATACTGTCGGCACTGCACACAAACACTGACGAATGAGCTGGTACAAGTGAACGCGGAGCGTGGCGGCGAAAAACACTAAATCACAATCACGACGGCACAGACACTAAAGCCTCTCCAGGCTCCTGTGCCAGCCTAAATACTGCTTGGCGCATGGATATGGCTGGCTCTATTTGCAGTCACGTGTCGAGCGGAAGGAAAGAGGTCCGCGGCTGTAGCGACCTCTTGCGGCCCCGTGGACGCCTCCTGGTGGTCTCTGGGAAGCGTCTGTGTTTCCGGGACGACCGGCCAGGCTGACCCCTACTCGGTCCGGGCCCCGCTGTACCAGTCTGCTTCGCGGGAAGCGAGAGTTGCAGGCGCTTAATCTGGACACAGCATCCTTATCCCTTCGTGTTAGCAGAGGCATAAATCAGATTCGCTCCGCACACACTGGCCGGGCCCGTTTTGTAGGGAAGCAGCCTACTCACGCTGTAGTAAATTCACATCAGTCTTTCCATTGTGTGCCAGCCAGTCCGCTGTAACTAGCTCTGACGTCATAAATGTTGCGCAATACTTTAAAAATCAAGCAAATAACCTAAAACATTTCTTGCATGTCAGGAGTAATACTAAATTAATGTGTGTTGAATATCAGTTCGATAACTTTAGCCATTTTCGAAATTTGGACGTTTTTCTGTAAAAATCATTGGCGCAACAGAAAAGAGCTAGAGAGTTGAAAAGTTATAATTAGATTCATCTTTCATAATTATTTAATAAAAACAGTCTTCTGGATCTCTCAAATTAAGATTTTAGTGGAAATTCATGATTTTCTGGTTTTCGTCTTAAAACTTATGGAAGCAAGATAGATTAAGTAGGCTAATAAATAAGGCTAGGATGTTTATATTTAAGTAGAATGGAGATCCGCTATCACCATAAGGATGTGATAAGTTTCGTTTGAATACCTATAAAACTATAGCGATGGCGTATCTCCAAAGGGCCAGTTCAGAGCTCGTCTACTGCGTGCAGTGTAATTAAATTAATTCTCTCTCCCAAAATATTTAACTTAGCCACGTCAAAATTTTATTATCAATACTTACCTGCGTGCTGAATGCACATTTAAATTAAGAGCTTCCTCGGCCATCAGCAAGAGAAGTTATGATTTATTCGGTAACTTAATGTGGTGCATTACTAGCCCAGCGGCTAGTCGGGGGAGCCGATTTGATCAGGCGTTCCCGTAGCCGTCCCCACCGCGGCTTTATATATAAGAACGCTGCGCGAGGAAGGCAAGGCCCCAGTTCTCTCCAGACGCTGAATACCACACCATCTGTGTCGGGAATCGCGTCGCGTCGGTATCATTGCTATAAACGGCCTCGGATGCCGTAGTAAGTTACTCGGGATATGCGTAACCATGAAATCATTTTCGAGTGAAGTGTTAATTCTGGGATGATTTTAATTATCTAGCTTCAGTTTGCGTATGTCGTATTTTCACGTGCCGCCGCGGGACAGACATTCTACCAATTATTTAGCGTGGCGTTTGATGAAACTAATCATCAAATTATGGCGAGCATTCATTTAAATATTCAATTTGGACAATTATAGTTGCATCGGCGCATTAGACTCTGAACTGCTCTATTAGTTAGGTTGTGTGGATGCTTTTGTTTTTCATCTGTGACTTTCAGAATATACTCAACTATTTTAGAAAATCGTTTTTGATTATAAATCCCGGACAATCTCCTAATTCCTCAGAGCTATAAGCTGTAACTATAAGTGTATTCTCAGATTAAGTGGGCACTAGGAATTCTAATTACAGGCTTCACGTTTTACTAATCACTTTCTGGTTGCCAATATTGTAGTTAGAGAGCCAGTGTTGAGAACGGCGAAAGGCAGCATAAATAACATTCTAAATAATAGGAACATTTAACAACAATAATTCCACCCGCCGCCGCACATATGGTTAATCGGCCGGGAAATACAGTGTTTCTACATTCAAACATTTATACAACAGTAAATTTTCCAACCAGCCTTCCCACAGTTTCTTTGCAGGTTCTGAGGCCACTTCACTTCCTTGATTTGAAACCTGATATTATTCAATTGAAAGTATTCTTAAAAGAAGTTGTAAGTTCATAACGATGAAAAGAAGAAAAAGTTTCATCTCGTCGTAGTCCTTACTGGATGATAACGAGGAATTCAGCTGAGAAGATATGGTATCGGGTCACCCTAATGGAAGGTTTGGGGCCTACCTATAACTGTTTCAGCGTTCATCATGTTTAATAAGTAACTTGCCTTTCTTAAAATCAAACGAGTTTTAAAAACAATAAACAGTAAAACTGACAGAGCACACATTAGAAAAATGACAAAAACAGCTGCCACAGACTGTAAGTCACAAGTACATTAACCATACAGCAGAAGTACAGAATTTTAATAAACTATAGTTAGCAAAATTCACTGAACAGCTTTTTTTGAAACTAAATGATCTTCAAATAGCTGCCATTAATTATAAACCATCTGCCATTCAGTCGACAGCAAAGGTACAGAATTTGAAAACCAATTAACAGTTGCTGAATAAGCAGCTACATTTAGCCAAAATTCACTCATCATTTTAAGAAAATGAATTTTAAACAGCCACTATTAATTACGAGTGGTGGTTGCATAAACCCCACCGAGAGGGGGTGGGGGGGGGGGGGGGGAGCGAGAGATAAGGATAGGCATGAAAGTTACTTAAGTTGGACAGTCCTTCCACTCCATAAGTATGCAAGAGGCCGGGCTGCCTTAACTAGCTTCTTCGAACCGGCTAAATAACCTCCAAAACGCTGGTGTGTCATCCAAAATATCATGACCACTCACGGCAACCGCTTCGCATGGCAGGCCGTAACCGACAGCCAAAGGCAGGCTCGCAGGAGCCGATTCCTTCTCTTACGTACACTCATCTCAAAATTTTACTGGGGCCAATAGAATGGTGAGCCAATTTATTCAAAGAGGTCGCTCCAGCCTTGGCTCCAACGTTAAACCTACACACAGACACAGCGTCTCTGACCTTCCTCTTGAACTCAAGCCTCCCACAATTGTATCGATGCTCCTGCCACCTATGCGCAACTTCTATACTGTGTCTCATTCTCCCCCAGTCATGATGTTGGTTTCGGTATGACTCGCTCGGGGAGCAGTTTGTCAATGGTCCCAATGTTAATCAAGGGAGATTTAACAGGATAGGCCAGGATTAATGAGGCTGGACTTACCTTGGTGACCTAATGCTGAGCAGTATTAAAGCAAGATTCACCCATGGCACTGTAAGCCATCACATCATCAAGATATTTATAAATGGATTTGAACTTAAGATTTCCCAAAACATGGTCCGAAAGACCAAACAACATGCCCACGCTCGTAGTCTGTCCGAAAGGAACCCGATTACACTCGTATAGGTTCCATTCAGTACAAGAGGCAGTTACTGGTTTGGAATCTTCGGTCTAGGGTACGTGATAGTAGGCTTGATTGATGTCCCGTACAGAGAACCAACGGGCTCCCGCCAACCAGTTGAAGCAATTGTAGAAGACAACGGAACTGATTCCAAGACGACCTCCTGGTCGAGCTCCCTATAATCTATGGCTGGCCGATAATCGCCACTCTGTCCTTTGGGAACAAGAAGAACATGTACTCGTACAGCGTAGGGAAAAATCCAAGGTCTAATCACACCATACACGAGCACGTTATCGATCTCCATCTTGAGCGGGGATAATCTACAATTCGCCTGACGAACAGGAATATCGTTAACCAAGCGAATCTTATACCGGATCTTACTAGTGACGCCTAATTTATTAGCAAGAACATCGGCAAATCGGGATAAGTCGCTCAACAATTGCCTGGCCTCGCCAGATTCCAAACGATCAGTGACAAACTTAAACGATGCAAATTACACGTTATTAATTGATTGAGAGCACCGACACGAACACAATGCTATCCTTTCATTAGGACAAAATTTGAAATGAAATGCGCGAGCTTGATAATCAAGAACCAGACTGGTACGCTCAGTGAAATCACGGCCCAATATCAAGTGAACTGACAAATTCTCAACACTGACAAAGTTGACAGTCCATGTAAAATCCAGTACACCTAACCAGCCCTGAAACTGTCAGAGGTAACTCTGTTCATTATCGGGAAGCACAAAAGGAGCGTCCAATGGCGCATTTTCACTCGATGAAAATGCCGGCGCTACCTGGAAATGACGTTCATGAGGGCATCGGCCTATCCTTCCACCCCTGAAAAAAATCAAATAAAAGGCACTCCTCAGGGCCACCTCTAACTATTGTTATCCTGCATGTCGAGGAAATAACAAAGAAAACAACAATTTCACACCTTTGCCGAACGTATAAATGGGATATACTGTGTGTACAGGAGACAGATACATCGTCACATAGGCCCCAAATTAATGGGATGCATTTAGGCATAGAGGTACGACGCAGGAGCCGATTCTTTCTGTCACGTGCTATCACCTTACATTTTTCCCTTAGACATGACCTAGCCTTAACTTCCAAAGGGAAAACAGCAGTAAATGCCACTGACGTATTAACTATCGATGCGGAACCTTCACAGTAACATCCGTATGTAAGACCCAGGAGTGAACTTTAAGCTTATTATGCCAGCCGATTTCAAAAACCAAAAGACACGGTTGAATGCAGGTCACTTCAACTGCCATAGCGCACACTGGACATACAACGAAACTGATGGCAACGGCCAGAAGAATGGGTGAAAATAAATAACTTTTTTCTCTTACTTTAAACCTGCCCTACTCCTTCATGAGCAAAATTTGGGATCGAGGCTACAACCCTGACAACTGTGTTACCAGCAGCAACATCCAAGACAGATGTGTTAAAGATATATATGAAGCTTGTCCTAAAACTCAGTTCAGGTCTTCTCGGCAGTCAAATATGTTAACATACCATTTCTAAGGAGGTAAAATTTTTAAAAAGGGAGATGGACGGATTTCTCCAAGGAATTAGACGAGGAAATCGACAACATAAATCCCGTATCCGATAAATACACTCCTTTTTAACAAATTCTACGTGAAGTGTCGAAAAAGCATATTCCAAGAAATTGTAGACAATGATGGTACCAAAAACATCTTAACGAAATGTGAAGAACTGTACTCAAAGTACCATTTTAGTGACGAGACAATAGCTTGTGGCACAAGTCTTATGAGAGCATTAATTTAAACAAGGCAAAGGAAATGAGTTGAATCCTTGGACGAAATGGACATGTCACATTTCAGCAAAACTGCATGGAATCTGATTAGAAAGCGGAGTGGGAACCCAACAGAGGGCAGAGAAATGGCTAGAGTGACACCTAATTAAACTGCGCATCATCTACTACTGAATGGCAAGCCCAACAAAAAATGTTAGAAAAGCAAATTACAACGTAATACTTCACAACTTCTCTCCTTTCAGAATGAGAGAACTCCGTAGCTTTATAAACAATGAAAAACGGAAAAGCGGCTGGAATTGATATGCGTTTCGGACCGAATGCCTAAAATTGAGTGTTAAGCCCATTTAACCATTGATGAGAAACCTTCAAAATCCCTAAACCTTCAAAATCCCTAAATAGCACTCAAACTAGGAAAAGAGCCAGACTCAGCAAGCAATTATCGACCCATGTCACTTCTATGCCACTTTTTCAAACTGTATAAAAACCTGATCGTTAATTGTGTCAGTAACATCATCGATGCAACGTTAATCCCGCAGCAAGCTGGTTTCAGTCCAGGCAAATGTTGTACTGGCCAGATCTTTGCTCTCACGGAGAATATAGGGGAGGGATACGAAAAAAAAAATTAATAACAGGCTTGGCTCTGGCCGATCTAAGTGCCGCTTACGATACAGTAAATCGCCGAAAACTGTTACTCAAAATCTGTGATATTGCTAGGGATCATCAACTACTAAATATGATAGATTCCTTGCTTCAGAACCTCCAATTCTTTGTCACTCTAGAAGGTAAAAAAGTCGCTGGAGGAAGCAGAAAACAGCCTTGCTCAGAGAAGTAGTCTAGTCCCCATCCTGTTTAACATATACACGAACGATCACCATATACGCAAAGATACGAGAAATTTTCTCTATGCTGATGATGTGGGTATCACAGTTCAAGGAGGAAATAGAGGTAAAGTTAGAGTATACCGTAGAAGATATGTCAACATATTACGAAGACAGCTTTCTCAAACGAAGTCCAACTAAAGCGAAAGCTAATGCTTTTCGCCTGCATACACGAATAGAAAATAGAAAGCTGTATGTTGACTGGAAGCAGCACACAGTCCACCCAACAACCCGAAGTCACGCTTGACAGATGACGTAGGCCTTAACGAAATCTGTAGGCCATTCGGGAGATGCATGAAACCCACTTCACTGGAAAAGCTTTACCAGGCTTCAGGTTTAGCAATCTCAAATCTCGTAGAGTAGCTCACGAACACAGCGAGCAAGAAAGCCATATGACGAGCACCATCCACTATACAGCAGCGTTTGTTGATCAAGAAGTCTAAAATCAGTAACAACTTGGATGAACCCCCTGTCATATTTCACAATATCCACCAAGTGGTGCGGGATTAAATTAAAATTCATGGAAAATGGTAAACCGTATCAGAACTGGTGTAGCCCCTGCCAAACCCAATCTGATAAAATGGAGCCAAGGAGAACCTGATGACAATAACTGCCAATGTGGCGAAATACAATACATGGAACATCTAACATGCCGAAATTGTCCTGCACTTTGCTCCCTAGACAACCTCTGGCTAAGAAAGGCTCAAGCTGTTGACTCCACCCAGTAGTGGACACTTCCTCACATGAAAAAGTAACTACGTGTCCATTAACCACAGGACATCTCAGACGAGGCGCACAGGGGAGTTATCCTACAGCAATTCCCAAACTCGACGTACGAATTATAGTCAAGAAGGGAAACATAACTCACTGAATTCACAAGACCGCACATAGGCTCAATTTTCAAGGTGTCATACACAGAAGGAAGCATCAGATTTCGCACTGCTCTAATGTGGGAAGACGAGTCCCTCTTCCCGTCAGTGTCCTATGGCGGCAGATGTTAGGACGCTGGCCTCGCTTCACCAGACGTGACCACACAAATGTCTGCTATCATCACACCTGAAACAGACCTTACGTTTAACCTTAGCGAGCGCAAATCCAACTCCTCCTGCTGGTTCCACTCAGATGGAGTACCGCGCCTCCTGTAGCTCGTCTGCAAATCTTAGCCCTTCCATCCCGGTAACCAAGGTATTTAATTACACAAAGTTGGTATGTTTCCTAGAAACATCCATACGTAACCGGCCTTTAGGTTTTAAGTCTTTTGATACGGTCTTAACCACATTTTCTTCAACTACTTGCAACACCCGAGCTGGGAAAGAAGTGCGGGTCACATCAATGTATTTAGGCAGGGTCTCGTGCTGGTACTGCAGCTGCCAAAAGTGCTTCTGCTCAAACTCATGTCTGATTTGGGGTGACAACTTCAGTTGTATAGTGCGCTGTCTCAAATCATGAAGGGACCCTTCACTCTGCGTAGTTTCAGAGAGAATCATGCTTAAAACCTCACACTTCGACGGGTAAAGAGGCTGAAGAACAATAGCATGTAGAATACACAATTCAAAAGCGTGAAATTCAAACCGAACCATTAATCATAACATAAATTAAAGCTCTTTAACGTGCTTGATACAGAGTTCGTTAATCCCTAAATCCAAAATGGGGTTTTGCAACCTAGCAGGAGCATTAGAGGAGTTCATATTTACTGGTCGCTCAGTTTCATGACTACTTTACTGATGGCTCTGATTATCCCCTAAATCGTCCCTTTGGCTTACACTAGTTAGGTCATCTGAGACGAGAAGGCTCAAATCTACCTATAGCTCCCTAAAGTGATGGAGCTATCAACGGCAGTGCTCTCTTCGGGCTTCAGGGATGCCTGCTTTAAACGCCTAAGACGATTCACCAAATTTGTGAGCTGAACGCTGTCCGATTCCTGGCTGCAAATGAAGGATTGGGGTATAGTCGAATAATGTAGGAGCGATTACTGCAGTCCTATCGTTATTGTTAAAAAACGTTGTAACTCAATCAGAATTATATTAGGTGCGAGAAAAATAAATAAAGTAATTGTGAGGGAATTAGACCAGCTTGGCAATATGGAGGAACTGCTGCAGAATTTTAATAATATCAATTTAATGTCCAGTGTTGATCTGACCTCTGGATTTTGGCAGATCCTGTTGGCAGAGGAAAGCAGACGGTACACGTCTTTCCTTTTTGAAGGGCGAAGCTACCGGTTTAGCGTAGTACCATTCGGACTTACAATTTCTGTGGTAGTTTTTGTAAGAGCGTTGAGTCATGTATTGCGGGAGAATCTAATTAGCAAACTCGCGATATACGTAGATGATATATTAATAGCTGCCGGCTAGTGTGGCCAAGCGGTTCTAGGCGCTTCAGTCTGGAACCGTGCGACCGTTACGGTCTCAGGTTCGAATCCTGCCTCGGGCATGGATGTGTGTGTTGTCCTTAGGTTAGTTAGGTTTAAGTAGTTCTAAGTTCTCGGGGACTGACGACCTCAGATGTTAAGTCCCGTATTGCTCAGAGCCATATATTGATCGCTTAAAAAAAAAAAAATCCATGTCCGAGGCAGGATTCGAACCTGCGAGAGTAGCAGCAGCGTGGTTCCGGACTGAAGCGCCTAGAACCGCTCGGCCACAGCGACCGGCCTGATCGCTACAGAAACGTGGAATGAGCATTTTTGAGTTTTGGAGGAGGTACTCATGGCTCTGAGACGAGGTGGAATGACTTTGAAGTTCGCAAAATGTGAGTTTGTTCTAGCAGAAATTCAATTCCTGGGGCATATCCTTACTTCGGAAGGAATATTATCTAGTTCTGAAACATTGAAGTCCATTGGCGAATGTAATAGGCCCAAACGTAGGAAACAACTGAAGTCATACGTGGTCTTGTCCGGTTTCTAGAGAAAAGTCTTGGGGGAGGGAGGCAAGAATGTTCCAAATTCAGGCAAACTATTGAAGAAAAATCCAGCTTGGAGGTGGACCGAGGAATGTGGAACGGAATTCCAGGGTATAAAGGATAAATTTTGCAATATTAAGACGTTGTACTACCCAGATATGAATCTCCCTTCTGTTTGGCGTCGGACAGTTTTGACTATGGAATAGGTTGTGAATTATTTCAGGAAAAGCTAGTCGGTGGAAAAATTGAGCACCGTAGTGTGGCGTTCTCCAGCCGCATGCTAAATAAGCACGAACGGGGATACAGTATATAGGAGGGGGAGATGCTCGCGATCGTGCACGGATTTAAGAAATTCTGCATTTATTTAGAGGGCAGAAAAGTGACAGTGTTGTCGGACCACAAGGCTCTGAGTTATCTGCTGGACGGCAGTGTAGTGAACGACCGCTTAATGCGTTGGGCAATGTTCGTGCAGCAATTCGAATACGAAATCCGCTACATCAAGGGTACAGAAAATTACGTTGCAGATGCTCTGTCCAGATTACCAGTGTGGGCGGAAGACGATGGAAGGGAGGAACCGAACGAATTTAAGCTACTGTATATGAAGGGGATAGCGGGAGACAAAGAAATTCGTGCGGTATGCAAAGATATGTGGCGAGCACAAAACGACGACCCTGAACTGAAACACATTAAGGTTAATTTCGACAGCAAGGGATACGAGTAAGTCCCAAATATTTTAAGATAAAACAAGGGAGTGTTATTCCGGCGGAAAGATGAAGAGACGGACAAATGGAGACTATGTTTTCCCAATAGGCATGTGGAACAGTTAATAGACTACGTCTATTTAAGTCACGGATATTACGGTTCCGAAAAGTGCACTGAAATCATCGAGGAATACGCCCACGTAAATAACCTGGTTAGACGGGTTCTCGCGCAGCTGGTGGCGTGCGACTGTCGCCAGCGGGTCAAATACTGCACGACCGCGTAACCGGGGGAAATGCACAGCATTATACCTGCTCAAGTTGGCGAGTTACTGGCTGTGGACCATTTTGGCCCACTACCCACAGGACTCGGCGGCATGAAGTATATCTTTGTTGTGGTGGACGTGTTCTCAAAGTTCATTAAACAGTATGCGATACGGAAAGCGAATACTAAAACTCTGATCGCCAAACTGGAGAAGGATTTCTTGAAGAATAATGTAAAACCAGTAAAGCTGTTGCCTGACAACTGGAATACTAAACGCGAATACTAAAACTCTGATCGCCTACCTGGAGAAGGATTTCTTGAAGAATATTGTAAAACTAGTAAAGCTATTGTCTGACATGCGGGAATTAGGAAGTTTATGTAGGATGTATGCCAGCAATCGTCATTCCACATGGGTGGAGTACGTGAGTGCGTTTGAGGACGTACTCAACGGCATAAATAGTTTGGCTAGGGGGTACTCACCTTTAGAAGTCCTGACCAGGGTGAAACCAGAGTTCCTACTCTCAGAAACGGTAGAATTCCCGCCGCGGAAAGCTGAATGGGCTGCTGAAAGGGAGCAGCCAGTAATGATCCCCATGAAAAAGTTATCCACCGAAAGGAAAAGGCGACGTGATAGGAAATACAAAACGATGAAGTACAAAGTGGGGGACAAAGTGCTTGTACGCACCAAAGAGCGTTCCAGCGAAGTGGACGGGGAGACTAAGAAATTGTTCGAGTTATACTATGGACCATCTGTTGTGGCAGAGTGCCCATACCCAAATGCATACCGTTTAAAATACCCTGTTTCAGGATAACCCTTGGGTCTAAGAAACTTGACGGAGTCGAAGCTCTGTATAGAGAAAGGGGAGAAATAAAAAGCTGCTCTAATTTGTAACTAGTGGTAGTAATTTTGGAGGGATATTTTTATATGATCTACTTGGGAATTCATTAGTAATTTGTTAGTTTATTGCGGCACTGTACGTGTGCAAGAGGGGGACGTTTAGGCACTGAGGGTGCGTGGAGGTCAGTGACCTCGAGGATTTAAGTAAAATATGTATTGATTTATGCTTTGTATTAGAGTGTGACAAAGAATTTAGTGCTCAATGTGAAGGGTATTAAAATTGCAATTGTATGTGCACGCATTTTTTGGTGTGTGGAGCTATGAAGGATTTATTAAAGTCAATTAAATAGGACTTGTGGGAATTTGAGCTTACTGTGATTCAGTCGTTTGCCTTGTGACTTTGTTCCTAAATTAGCGTTTTCTGCTCGAGGGAATCTTTAGCGAGGATCCTGGTTGGGATTGGAAAATGGTTTGTTGAAGGGTTTCTACTTTTGGTTTTAGTTGTAGACAGATTTGTCACGATAAACGGTGGCGCTGGGAATTCAGAGGCAGACATGATTTCTGCGATGCACTTGGTCAAAAGACTGATGTGAGTTGATCAATACTTCATGCTAAAATCTGTGTGAACGTGTGTAGTGCTACAGAAAATTTAGTGCAAGAAGGCGCCTTAGCGCTGAGTGAGTGGCACAAGAAGTGCTTACAAAATCGCACATAAGTGAAAGTGCATTTAAAAATTTTATTTCTTGTCCAAAGAAAAAAATCCTTTATTCCTAACTGAAATGCAGGCATTTATTTAATATGCCATTTCGTTCATAATTTGTGACAGTTTAAGTTTATTTCGAAATTCATGCTGCTATATAAAAATTTTGTAAACACTATTGGCCTGGCGTTTCAACCATTTAATTCTGTTCTTTGTAATTTGTTTTATATGTACTTGTATGAACGGAAGTGTGCTACTTCTGAACATTCTGGCAAGCCAGAATGTTAGTAAGTGGAGGTGTGTGAAGTAACGGATGAGTTGTGGTGCCCTGAAAATATTTTAAGTTGGGAGCTGGCGTGGCCGTACGGGCTGCTTGGCAGGCAGGGGCTCGTCAGCAACCAAGTAGTGCCAAACATTAGCCGGAGCAAAAGGGGTAGCCCCAGCACGTGGTCCAGGCCGACCGCGTGGCTGGGAATTCCGTTGACGCTGTGTCGAGGACTGTGCTTTGTGTCGATGAAGGAGATTTGTATGGTGGGAGTGCCAAAGATGGCAGACCTTGTGAGATCATGATGGCAGGCATTTCACAGTTACTGTAGAAATTAATAATAGCTAGAAGAATCATGATACCTTAAAAAGAAACAGGTACCTTACCATTATTTGCATGGCAATTCTGATGGTGTAATCAGATTTTCAATATCTTTATTAGCTTAAAGTTTAGTATCTGACTGTAAACTGTACAAGGAAAACCCAGCAACGAGTTCCCAAAATCTAAACAGTTCATTCGATTTTGTCTATCGATGTGTCTTTAGAAAGCTATTAGTGTAAACCTAAACTGGTATCAATTACAGGCATGTAACTTGAATAGTACATGAGTTATTGGAGGTCGAAGTGGCCCATTACTATTGATCACATCAGGCCGTAAGTATTCCACAGTTACACGAAAAAACGGTAGCAGCATGCTTATAAATATACATTTGTACGTCTATGTCTTGTTTATATCCGATATATACTATTCATGAAGAAATTGGTCAAAATATTTACCATGTTTTTGAAACTACTATTGCCCTACGTTGCTTCTGTTCCTTTGATATATGTTTATTTAATTTGTTTATGTATTTAATAATGTGTGTTAGAGCGTGTTTATGGTCCAGCCGTAGGAATATGTATTTAATTTCGAGTTATTCAAATGTAAATCTAGTATTTGATATGTGTTTCAATATGTTTGTTGGCTTGGAGACATGGCGGAAGCGCTCTAGCCAAACACAGCGCTCGTTACTACTATGGTAGGCGCTACCGAAGTCAATGGAGAGACTGTATGGAAATGGGGAGGAGCATCGGGTCGCACATGACACGAAGGATTGTTGGACAGGAAAGCGCGATGGACAGTTGCAGGAAATGCTTGAAGAGTGATGAATAGTTTTTCCATGGTCGTGCCTTAGACCATTCGATTCATGTATATATTAATATTTTATACTGTAGACCCAGCAGTATTTCGCATGTAATGCGGCAACTACTTAATCCAGCCCCTAGACAACGAAACCAGCCAAAACTTTTAATATTTCAACTCTGAGTCTGAGCATCCGTAGTTGAGGATCACCATTTATTGTTTTTTAAAGCCCACAAGTTCTACTGGTCATTGCCTCATTTGCATGGATTTGGTATAAATATGGCTACTGTAACTCCCGCGAGCCACTACCACAGGTTATACCGGATCCCCAGCCAGATGGTGACTACCGTTGATAGCGTCTAATGAGTCACCCTACTTCACAGGCAGGGCCGTCCTAATAGGTTAAGCTACAGAGTTTTGTATAACTGTGTACTCAAGTTGTATGCAAATGTGATAAAGACATTTTTATGGGAAGTAGTTTTCAGATACCACGAGTAAAAACAAACTAACTATTTGTAATAAAAATGTTTGATACCTTTGATACCCGGTTCGGCCAAAGACCAATTACGCCTCTTAGAGGCTCATTCTGTATTCTCATCTATTACTTATTGTTATTTTAACCGCTGTTTATTGTGAGTCACTTGAGCCTCCATTGATGCGATTCCCACCTATGAATGTTTCAGGTGCTGGTACTTGACATGCTCTCATTCAGCCAGCCGGTCCGCTAGCCATTGAGACTTTGTGTCCTTATTATGGCACCCGGGTGACCATGCACTTCGGTTCACCTGTATCCCTGCTGGTCGCTGCCACTGCACCCACCACCGCCTTGGCTCCACACACGCAGTCGACTACCAGCCGCCGCACCGAGTCCATGAGCTTTACAAAGTGTGTAGGAATTGACATTATATAAACAGAGACTTCCAGTTACGAACGACTTCAGTGGCTCCAATGGATAATTATATTTTAAAGTAAAAACACAAACATTGTATCTCCTGCCCCTATTGCATATTTCATAATAAATTTTTTAAAATGAGAATTCAACCCTCCATTAGTTGTTAGACCCCCTTTAAAGTAAAAGACGCTAAGTGTCGGTCGCCTTCCATGTACGCCAAAAGAAAAACTTTGTGTGTTCTGAACTGGTTGTTAAGAATGATTTGTCGGAGATGGGGATGAAATGATGATGAGGACAACACAACACCCAGTCCCTGAGCGGAGAAAATCTCCTGCCCCTTGGCGTGGCATTCCACCGCACTGACCACTCAGCTAATGGGGGCGGACTCCGTTAGTGGTAGTTCTTGGAAATAAAAAACATTTCCGTGAATCGAGGCGTTTCTAATTTTATATGTAGGAAAACACCCCAGATGCCCACCTGATACCATCCTTACATTTACAGTACATGTGCTGTGTTATGACCTGTTGTTTAGAAGTGATAGTTTTTTTCACAGCTACTTCGATGTGTAATTACAACAGTCAAACATTTTTCATGAGTTGTGGTAGCCAGTATTGGCATTCGTGAATGTCGATTACCTGGACTGCAGGGGAATTGTCGAGCAATGCAGCAGAAGGCGTCTGTAGAGAACTCTGACGTCAAACAGCGATTGAGTCCTCAGCTGTATAGTCACAGGTGATACACTTATTAAACTCCTCTTTGTCCAACACCAGTATCTTGTCAGTGGAACACACTTCCCGCCAAAAATAAAGGTAGTTGCTTTTGCTCTAGCTTTTTTCCCACCAATTTGTAGATGAAGGAATCGTCCTATGTGGGGTTTGAGAACATCTGCCACTAGTTTCAAGCGGTATTGTGAAAATTTTTCCCCTGCAGTATAACACCAGTTGTATGACATCGTCAATTTTTGAGCTGTATTGCGATTTTAGGCGCTCCTTGTGTAGCGCTATGAATATAGGGGTGTAGTGAGGACCAGTCGTTACGATTAATTATGTAATTAGGACTGCCTCCAGTTTCCCAACAAAATAGAGTGCACAAACCTAACCTCCCTCTCCTGCATCTGGAGAGTTTCCATGTGTTGGAGAACGCACTTGGGCTTTCTGTCCAGAAGGACTGGGGTTCGAGTCTCGGAAAAGGCACCACCGTTTTTTAATTTTCCCCCCAAGTTCCCAGGTGGTCGGTGGGGTGGAATGTCAGCACAGCTTTGGCACAAAGAAGTCCCCACTATTTTTGAAATTTTCCCGTTGTTTAATTTCCTGTCAGAATTCGAAATTCCCGCCAAAATTCGAAATTTCCACCAATATGTGGGAGAGGGAGAGGGGGAGGCAGAGAGCGAAGTGTGGGAAGGGGGCAGGGATCCACGTGCCGTTGGTGGGGAGGCTTGCGTGACTCAGTGATACACATACCGTAGGTGCAACCACAACGGAGTTGCAGGGGCGACCGTCAGGATGATTGACTGACGTGGCCTTATAACGTTAACCAAAACGGCCTTGCTGTGCTGGTACTGCGAACGGCTGAAAGCACGGGGAATCTACAGCCGTAACTTTTGCCGAGGAGATGCAGATTTACTGTATGGTTAAATGATCATTGCGTCCTCTTGGGTAAAATATGCCAGAGGTAAAATAGTCCCCTATTCAGCTCTCTGGGCGGGGACTACTCAGGAGGATGTCGTTATCAGGAGAAAGAAAACTGGTGAGGAATGTCAGATTCCTTAATCGGGCAGGTAGGTTAGAAAATTGGAAAAGGGAAATGGATAGGTTAAAGTTAGACGTAGTGGGAATTAGTGAAGTTCTGTGGCAGAAGGATCAAGACTTCTGGTCAGGTGAATACAGGGCTACAAATACAAAATCAAATAGGGGTAATGCAGGAGTAGGTTTAATAATGAATAAAAAATAGGAGCATGTGTCAGCTACTACAAACAGCATAGTGAACGCATTATTGTAGCCAAGATAGACACGAAGCCCACACCTACCACAGTAGTAGAAGTTTATATGCCGACTAGTTCTGCAGATGATGAAGAGATTGAAGAAATGTGTGATGAGATAAAAGAAATTACTCAGATAGTGAAGGGAGACGAAAATTTAATAGTTATGGGGGACTGGAATTCGATAGTAGGAAAAGGAAGAGAAGGAAAAGTAGCAGGTGAATATGGAATGGGGATAAGGAATGAAAGAGGAAGCTGCCTGGTAGAATTTTGGACAGAGCATAGCTTGATCATACCTAACACTTGGTTTAAGAATCATGAAAGAAGATTGTATACATGGAAGAGGCTTGGAGACACTGGAAGGTTTCAGATAGATTATATAATGGTAAGACATTTATTTAGGTACCAGGTTTTAAATTGTAAGACATTTACAGGGGCAGATGTGGACTCTGACCACAATCTATTGGTTATGAACTGTAGATTAAAACTGAAGAAACTGCATAGAAGTGGGAATTTAACAAGATGGGACCTGGATAAACTGAAAGAACCAGAGGTTGTAGAGAGTTTCAGGCAGAGCATTAGGGAATGATTGACAGGAATAGGGGAAAGAAATACAGTAGAAGAAGAATGGGTAGCTTCGAGAGATGAAGTAGTAAAGGCAGTGGAGGATCAAGTAAGTAAAAAGCCGAGAGCTAGTAGAAATCCTTGGGTAACGGAAGAGATATTGAATTTAATTGATGAAAGGAGAAAATATAAAAATGCAGTAAATGAAGCGGGCAAAAAGGAATACAAACGTCTCAAAAATGAGATCGACAGGAAGTGAAAAATGGCTAAGCAGGGATAGCTAGAGGACAAATGTAAGGATGTAGAGGCATATATCACTAAGGGTAAGATAGATACACCCTATAGGAAAATTAAAGAGACCTTTGGAAAAAACAGAACCACTTTTATGAATATCATGAGCTCAGATGGAAAACCGGTTCGGAGCAAAGAAGGGAAAGCAGAAAGGTGGAAGGAGTACATGGAGGGTCTATACAGGGGCGATGTACTTAAGGTCAATGTTTTGGAAATAGAAGAGGACGTAAGTGAAGATGAAATGGAAGATGTGATACTGAGTGAAGAATATGGCAAACCACTGAAAGACCTGAGTCCAAACAAGGCCCTGGGAGTAGACAACATTCCATTAGAACTACCGATAGCCTTGGAAGAGCTAGCTATTACAAAAGTCTACTATCTGGTGAGCAAGATGTATGAGACAGGCGAAATACTCTCAGACTTCAATAAGGATATAATAATTCCAATCCCTAAGAAATCAGGTGTTGACAGATGTGAAAATTACCGAACTATCAGTTTAATAAATCACGGCTGCAAGATACACGAATTCTTTGCAGACGAATGGAAAAACTGGTAGAAGCCGACCTAGGGGAAGATCAGTTTGGATTCTATAGCAATGTTGGAACACGTGAGGCAATACTGACCCTAATATTTACCTTAGAAGTTAGGTTAAGGAAAGGCAAACCTACGTTTCTAGCGTTTGTAGACTTAGAGAAAGCTTTTGACAATGTTGACTGGAATACTCTTTTTCAAATTCTGAAGGTGGCAGGGGTAAAATACAGGGAGCGAATGGCTATTTACCATTTGTACAAGAACCAGATAGCAGTTATAAGAGTCGAGGGGCATGAAAGGGAAGCAGCGGTTGGGAAGCTAGTGAGACAGGGTTGTAGCCTATCCCTGGTGTTATTCAATCTGTATATTGAGGAAGCAGTAAAGGAAACAAAAGAAAAATTTGGAGTAGGAATTAAAATCCATGGAGAAGAAATAAAAACTTTGACGTTTGCCGATGACATTATAATTCTGTCAGAGACAGCAAAGGACCTGGAAGAGAAGTTGAACGGAATGGACAGTGTTTTGACAGGCTGATATAAGATGCACATCAAGAAAAGCAGTACGAGGATAATGGAATATAGTCTAATTACATCAAGTGATGCTAAGGGAATTAGATTAGGAAATGAGGCACTTAAAGTAGTAGATGAGTTCTGCTATTTGGGGAGCAAAATAACTGGTGATTGTCGAAGTAGAGAGGATATAAAATGTAGACTAGCAATGGCTAGAAAAGCGTTCCTAAAGAAGAGAAATTTGTTAACATCGAGTATAGGTTTAAGTGTGAGGAAGTCTTTTGTAAATGTATTTGTATGGAGTGTAGTCATGTATGGATGTGAAACATGTACGATTAACTGTTTAGACAAGAAAGGAATAAAAGCTTTCAAAATGTGGTGCTACAGAAGAATGCTGAAGATTAATCAGGGAGAAGAGAAATTTATGGCACAACTTGACTAGAAGAAGGGATCGATTAGTAGGACACGCTCTGCGGCATCAAGGGATCACCAATTTAGTGATGGAGGGAAGCGTGGAGGGTAAAAATCGTAGAAGGAGACCAAGAGATGAATACACTAAGCAGATTCAGAAGGATGTAGGTTGCAGTAGTTACTCGGAGATGAAGAAGCTGGCACAGGATAGAGTAGTATGGAGAGCTGCATCAAACTAGTCTCTGGACTAAAGACCTGAAGACCACAACAACAATGTAGGTGTGGGAGGGAGAGGTGGAGGGAGAGGGCAAAGTGTGGGAAGGGGCCAGAGATCCATGTGCCAGCTGAGAAAAACGCAAGACCTGATTTGGGTGTGGGGAGGTGGGGGTAATTAAATGAGCAATTTAATTTATTTGTGTATCAATTAGATATCCAAAGGGGCCTCATTCTGCCCTTACCCTACTACTATCATCATCCCCTGGACGTGACTGACGATATCCCTCGCCTCACATATGGCACACTACTTGAGGTTGTGACAGAGGAGAACGTCTCTGCAAGTTGCCAAGACCCAAAGACCTTCTGTTAGAGCTATACAGTTGGTTAGTGATGCTGACCTGGAGCAATATACGCTGTGACCTGATGTTACGTGTGGTACAATTTCCGGTGTCTTCCCTGATGGGTTGCTTGTTCCTGCCCATAAACCAAATGGTGGAATGTGCGTCAGTGGCTACTACCCCCAGTCGCCCTTGAACTTTGAGAGGAAAATCTTTACCCGGTTTTTGACACCACTCCTCCACAGGATCACCTGCATCATGGTCTCTCACAATCAGGCGTGTTTAGGAGGCGATCACAACATCTGGACTGCCTTATGTTGATACCATAGCATGATCACGCTTGTGTGGGCATGGCATCTTATGAGGGTCTGGGCCTCCCTCGGTTTCAGTCAGGACTTTGATGTGGTTGACCACTCCTATCTGGCTGCCGTAATATATAATATGGGATTCGCAGACAGGCTTATGGAAATATTAATGCGCCTGCTCTGGGGCGTGACGTGTGTGTAGGATCGCGTACAATAGTTATTTTACGTTGTCCATACTGGTACAACGATCGGTGGGGCACACGGTCCTGTACGTTCTTGCCATGGAACAAATACTTTGTGGCCTCCATCAGCACCTAACTCGGATGACTCTTGACGGCCACACTTTTTGTTGCACGGCCAAAGTGGACGACCTAGTCCTCTCCCTATGTAACGGCAACGATGTTCAAGCAGCATTAGAGTGGATCGAGTCTAACGGCGCTGCTTCAAGCAGCGTCATTAACATTCGCAAACCCCATGCTCAGCCTGGGGCTGCCCAATGAACGCGTCTCTCCCCTGCCGGTCTAAAACATAAGTTGTCTTGACACTTATTTTACAGCTGACTTGCGGTGATCTGTGACCCTTAACAGTAGGCACTCATTACGCTGGATACTGGCGGAGCTCCTTGACCATCGACTCCGAACTCTGGTCATGCTGCAACGGACCCATTTTGCTAACGTTTATGATGCGTCATGAATCCCGCATGTGATCCAGACTTTCCCCATCCCGCCATCAATGGCTACATGCATGTTGGCGGCACTGACATCCTTTGTGAGTGAAGGCATGTTATTTAAAGCAAGCTATGAGTCCCTCACTCTCCCGGAGGGTAAAGGAGGTCTCAATCTTTGTCATGTCCAACATCGAGCGAAAGCCTCCTTTATAAGCATGCATGTCAGGATTTGGCGACGTACTCCAACTTGCCTCAGCAGCCTACTGATGAGGGCCCATACCCAGAGCTCGCTCTTTGCTCCAGTACCGCTGACAAGCGTACCAGTGTCCTTTTCTACTTGAGCTGTTTCTTTCTTGAATAGAGCTACATCCGAACCACTCCTCTCCCTCCACATCTACCGATGGTCGAAGTAGTGTATGACCCGGTACAGTCTCGGCTTCTGTCGAATGTGTTTGAAGGAACACACACCCTCGTTCGGTGGAATACCGTGTGGCGGGCAGTGGACGCCCCTTCTCTCACGTCAGATGTCCGATCCACCTAGTACGCGACGTTTAAAGGAAAGCAGGTATGCCAGTCGCGTCTCCACCGGATACATCTGGCGGCATCGCCATTATGTTCGACGTGTGGCATGGCCATCGACTTGTGTGAGGCGATGTGAGCGATGTTTGGCGTTTGGTCCACTAGATGTTGGCGTTCATCGGACGCACGACTTCTGACAGCATAACAGCACAAATGCTTCTCTTGCCAGACACGGACTATTTCGTTTGGACAAAACCCATTCACTGAGTTGGATTAGCTGGCTGTTTGTCCACGATCCGTTTGGTGGAGGTGACTAATCAGCCCTAGTTATCTGGCAATACACTAACGAACGATATTCTGCGGCTGACAGGAATCCCAAATACAAACAATATTTCCCGAACTTTCTCTGGAGTGCTTTCTACAACCATCCTCATAGCTGGATCATCAGGCCTCGGAGAAATTGACATAGCGGAAAGTCGGGAAAGAGGACGTACTTAGTATTTAACCGCTCATATCTAGTAGATGAGAAGATTAAAATAAACTTTTATTGTAGCAAATTATTGCTGGTTTATTTAGGAACAACTCACTCGCACATAAGTTACAGCTGCCTAACTTTTAACAAAAACCTTAAATGTCAAAATATGTATGATACTGCTTGTTCGTAGTCTTAGCTGCATCGTCAGGTAAGTTCACTAACATAAATCACAAGAAAATTCATTCTTCATGCCACCAGTGCGAGCAATTGTCACACTTAATCCACTCTTCCATTATAAACTCCTTGTATACTCCACCACACCACACCCTGTGCAGTTCAAAACATAGGATCCCTACTTGGATTCGCACCTGGTTATTCCTGAAAATGATGGCACGGTTATGTCTAGACTAGCCGTAGAGATTCTGCACTGTTCGTTACTGGTATTTTGTCTCTTCTTTGTTTTGTCTGGTTTAGCTTGTTTATCTAACACGTGCATCACTTCATGCTTCATGTCTTTCCTGACGGCGATGTCATCTTTCAGCAGTATAAACTGTCCTTATCTCGGAGCCAAAACCGAGCTACAGTGGTGTGAGGAGCATTATAGTGAACTCGCGTCGATATCTCGGAGACCAAATTCGCCTATGGAACCCTTCTACGTCACTGTCTGGCGCCATTACCGAGTACGCAAATCGGTGGCCCATTATTTACACGAATTAGATGACCTGAGCGTAGACATCTAATGCCACATACCCCCCACAAGCCTGCCAACTGTCAGGTCCATGATACGCAGAATGACTGATCTATTTCGTTTTAAAGACGGAAGAAGAAGCTGTTAAGCAGGTAGTCATAATGTTCTGGCTATAATAAAAACAAATAAAATAAATTTTAAAAAACTTCTTTCTATTCTTCTTTCCTGTTCGTTAGACTTTATTGGGGTCTTAATTAACTGGTCAACGCCTGAAGTGGTGGAAATTTTTGAGGGTCTTCTTCTTAAGTTGAGAGTAAACGTGGCGGTGGCATTAGTTTCTCCTTTTTGTTTTGTAGGCTTAGATGTATTCAGGAAAGTTAGGAACTAAATTAAAAGAAAAGTAGACTACTATTGAGACATCAAACTCACACACAGAATGGAGCTGTGGTTCGAATGCTCCTCAGGTTTCTTTCTAATTTTTTAGATGTCCGTTCCCTAGTTTTCCTCGTAAAAAATAAGGACGTCATTTAGTCACACGACAATAGCCCATTACCTCCCTTAAACTGCATGCATGTGTCTACTTACAGTGCAGTGCACAACCATAACTGGTCCTATCATGTTCATGTATGGCGGCTTCCCGATGGAGTACACAAAAGATGAAGTGTCGATAGTTTTTGGTGCTGGGTGCATCCGAAAAGGAAGCTGCCGCTGCTGCTCGTGCGTATACTGCATGGTATACTCAAACACGCCATCCTGATAAAGATTTTTTTCTTCCATTGTAGCAATGCCTTTGGAAAATCGGTTATCTTCGTCCAAAAGCAATGGACAATGGTACTTCAAGGATTAGACGCATCCACAAACAGAGGACGTGATCCTTGAAACCTTTCATCATACACCTTGGCGAAGTACCCGTGATATTGCTGGCCAGTTCCAGATATCTCAAAGACTAGTTGTTGAAGTGTTGCACGATGAAGAACTGCATCCATACCACTACACGTTAACTAAATATCAGCAGCCAGAAGACCGCATTCGACGAGTACAGTTTTGTGAATGGTCTTTGCACCCAGTGGAAGATAACAAAAATTTTGTAAATAACGTGATATGAACTGAAGAAACTAGCATCATTCATGAAAGCATTTTCAACCTCTACAACAGCCATTATTAGTCAGAACACACTCCACAAGTCACCTACGAGCGTGCCTTTCAGACACGCTTTGGCATTGTCCTGTGGGCTCGAATCGTGGGAAGAACGCTTTTGGGCCCTTACCTATTACCAGACAACTAGAATGCTCCCCTGTATCGTCCGTTTCTTTGAAATACTTCGTCTGACGCATTAGTGAGCGTTCCACTTGGTGTTCGGCAACAGCTAGTGTTGCAACATAATGATACACCGTCACACTCTGGAATGATTGTGGTTAACTATTTAAATGTAGAGTTTCCAGGGAAATGGATTGGTCATATGGGTCCAGCGCTCTGTCCTTAAGTTCCCCGGACCTTAATCCACTAGATAATTGTTTGTGGGACATTTAAAGGAACAAGTTTATAGGATTCCACCCGTGGATGCGCACGACGTAAAAGTTCGTGTGCATGTCGCATTGGCAACGATTGATGCAGGTTCGTTGTGTAGGGACCAGCAATGTATGATTCAGTGAGTGCTGAAGTGTTTGCAAACACGAGGTGATGGCCTCAAACATCTTCTCTAAAGTGAATGTTGCTCGTACGTGTACGTACCGGCTCTGTGGAGATATGCCTTGAAAATGCAACGTAGTGTACCCTACCAGCTGTGTTTTTTGTACCTCACTGTATACATACTATGTTACTGTACCCACTATCACTTTCTATTTGCTTTATTTGTGTCGTGGATGAAACAAAGTGCTAGTTTAAGTTTGTAAGATGTTCGTGTTCTGTCCTAATGTTTAAATAAAGCTGAGAGAAAGGGAAATAAATACACAAGATGCCGTATTTTGGAGGAGTAAATTGCATACATTTTGATGCTTTAACTGAAAGAAAAATGTTGACATGGACACGATTCGAGCATCGGCAAATGTGCATAGCCGTTCCCCACAGCGTTGCCTCTTGTCACTTAGTTAATGGGACAGCTACTGCGCAACGTAGAGTTCATGACACCTATTCTTGGCCGCGCTACGCCCAGTTACAGCGTCGCCAGAGCCTCGTTTCTTAAATCGCATCTGTGTTAAACCTGGGACTAGGTTTTGACAGATACACTTCTGCCGTAAACTAGTATGAGAAATCGCCTGCTGACCATCAATTACTGCACTTTTCCTTCACCCTGTATGTCAAAAATTATAGAGCCTCTGTCATACGGAATGTTCATTAGAGTATCGTGTAAGTACCTGATGGAAATCGGTCAACAGCATGTTTACATATTTGGTAAAAACTTTTTCCCTAGTTTAGATTTTAAATACATATTTATACACCAGATTTATTTACTTTTTTTATTTTAAAAATACGTAGCTTATGTCCACCCAAAGGTTTATGAGAGTATTATGTAACGATCTGAAGTAAATCAATCGGGAACTTTCGGAGATTTTTGTTAATAACTTTTCACCAATTTATAGTACGTGTATATACTTAAATACGATATATATCAAACCGATACTAGGCTGTGTAGGTCAGAACCTTTATTAGTGTGATATGTAAAAATCTGAAGTAAATTGGTCAAAGGCTTTTCAAGATTTTTGGTAACAGCGTTAAACAACAACTAGTCTTCTATACTAGTACACAACGCATATAATAATAACGGAACAGTTTGTGGTAAATACATAAATATTCGCTTTATAAATTAAATCCATCAAATGAATCCCCGAAAACATGTCATTACTAAGACAAAGAAACGTATTTGATTGCTCTTGCAGGGTATAGGGTGATTCAGCTGCCCTACCGACGTCGTATTATTCAACCTGCAATTCTACATCTGGCCTTCAAAACCCACTCGCGAGCGAGAGAATATTAAATTCTCGCACGTGGTTTTTAAAGGTCAGATATTGAATTGTGGGTAGCATAAAATGACATCAGTAGCGGCAGCTGAATCACCCTTTATATTCTACATACCCCATCATTTTGGTGAGTCACAACGATTATTTAAATGTAGTATTTTAATTTTAGTGTTATTATGTCGCAGAACTACTCATTGCCCATCAATATAAACTATTCATTCAAAAGATCTAATCTCAGAACTGAGGAGATTAAATAGGATTGTAAATCAGATTTAATGAATACTAGTTGTAACATTTAGGTGAACTCCACATGAAGTTATTGCTACCATCTTAAAAACTAGTTTTATATGTAACTTTACCCACATAAATAGTCCTTCATTATTGAACTTAAAAGATTTGCAATCATAATAACGGTTCGCCATTTTATAAGTACGATCAGAAGAAAAAGTAAACACAACGTAGCCCACACTAGTGCCACGTCTTTGATGCACCGTTTAGGAATACGTTGTATTGATATTGGCACTCCCTTGATGCTTTGCTGGTACAGAGTTCTGGTGAGTAAGTATTCCTAAAGGAATTAACTTCTGTATTAATCATCCACGGTAGCCTAATGAAATATAACAAAATTCTGCAATTCTTACGTTCCTTTTATCTTAACTTCAGATCTGATGATGGCAGTAGCCGAAACTATGCTACAAGTAAAGACGTATATTAAACGACCTAAGTAGCTTTATTCACAAAACAAAATATGCAAAACTTGTTGTAGTTAATGGAGTTTTACTCGTTAGTGGAACTTCCAGAAACGCATTTACTGTGTGTTTCATCACTATGTAATTCCCCTAAAGTCGAACGAATGTGAGGAGGAATGTTTTGCAACGAACTTCATACTAACTGGAATATATCTATTGTCCCTGATAAAAAACGTACAAGTAACAGAGTACTGGTGGAGGAGCAACAAGAGGCCTATCGCAAACAGTGTGTAAAAGTAAAATAGCAAGATGATTTTTAATACAGGGTTAACCTGTGTCAACGGATTATGTTGTATTGTAGCGGTTGTTACTTCGACAAGTTGCTGTCGGCTTAAGTTTCTTACCGTTGGTGCTTTATACCAGAATACTTAGCTGAGGATCGTCCAGTGCATTGACACCCAAAATGCCTACGGTATGCAGAATATTTACAGTAGGTGTCTTGCATATCTGATGACATTATGCTGAAAAGGAACATGCAAGGAAATATGCATATAGCCAACAACACTACGGGGAATCGGTTATAATGGGTATTAGGTGAACAGTCGTAAGAGAACTCGTAATACAATGTCACTACCTAGAATCAGTCTTCAAGTTATCTCAGCATTAGCTCAGTTTTGGTACGGTTTATGCCAATAGGAGAGTAAAGCTTACGGGTAGCGTGATTCCTGATGCATATTAGTTCAGTGCTGGCGTGACTCAAAGCCATAATCACAACGTGTCGTAGCAGGGCCACACGTCTTATGACACGACAGCCACGCCCGATGATAACACAGCAGCACATGCGCCAGCAGCGATAGAAAGCAGTGAGAAAGTTACTTCCTTGCTTTGCTTTACAACGGATGATGGATGAATCTTTCGTCACCAGTGGTTAGCGACAAATGGAGTTTACAGCTCACAGTTCCTCGTCATCGGAATAAGCATTATTGTTCTCAAATGCACCTATGGCAGTATGGTGTACTATGTACCAGACGTTCCATAATAAAATAAAAAAGCCACAAACCTCGTAGTACTGTCTACAAACTGAGCGCGTTTCACAATGTATATGGTAATCGGCCAGTCAAATGCAGATAAACACTTCTTCACCCCACGTGGTGCTATTTGAGAGAAGGAAATTACTCTCAACCATTAGGTTCCATCTAGTTTATGATGACACAAATACTCACTACCCTGAGGAAAGGAGAGATTTTCAGCATTTCATTATGACTCACAAACATACATGGAATGTGACTCGAGCTTGTAGATTTATTTAGCAACTGTGAAATTACCTGTCAGAAACAAGCGATAAATATTCAAGAATTGTAGTTTTTGATATGATGATCTGTTCAACAATATCACCAAATACGTCATATCCTGCAAAAACTACATGTCACGGCGATCAGAGCATCTTTTATTTGCAATCTGATCATCAAACGTTGTTTCAGGTAGTAGATCCGTCAGTCTCCTGAACTATGATATTGGTTCCCTGTCATGCAGAGTCACTTAAAATCACATTAGAGAGGTCATATAACTTAGATGGAAAAGGGTTCTTATCGTATAAATTTGGTCGGTGTGTTAGTAGTTTGGTGGTAACCATCTTTGTATAATGTCAAGGTAGAGTGCGTCTGATGGGAGGGAGAGCAACAATTATACTCGTCCAGTCCATAGAACTCGACAAGACACACATGCTTTCTAGTCGTACCAAATAGGAAGCACCTCAGACAACTCGGCTCGTATTAGCGAGGTAGGGGTTTGTAAATGCTACGATACCTCGGTTGGATCTCGGCAGACCTCTGTATACGTAACGCGTGGGCGTGCTTCAACGACCATGGCTTGTTGAGACGGTGTAAACTTGTCTGCTGTGGAGAGTGGGAAGCTCGACTTAACCATCTGGATCACGACGATGGTAAGCACACAAGGAAAAAAAAAATAGTCAGTGCCTCGAGTAATTACGCTAATACCTTGTAGCACCTCTTCTAGCAGTAATAATGGCCTCAATTCAGCGAGGACAAGTGTCAACAAGTTTTTTCAGGTATACTATTTCCTGACATAGCTAGATATCAATTATTTGAACAGCTACAAACTTTCGGGGATGTTGATGGTATGTTTCACCCAACCCTCCGTCCACCCCGATAGCTGAGTGGTCAGCGTGACGTATTGCCGTCCTACGGGCCCGGGTTCGATTACCGTCTGGGTCGGGGATTTTCTCCGCTCACGGACTGGGTGTTGTGCTGTCTTCGTCATCATTTCATGCTCATTCGGCGCGCAGGTCGCCCATTGTGGCGTCGAATGTAATAAGACCTGCACCAAGGCGGCCGGATCTGCCCCCAAAGGGCCTCCCGGCCAATGACGCCAAACGTTCATTTCCATTAGCCATCGCTCCAGATCCTATCAGATGTTTTCTATGGGGCTAAGATCCGGTGTTTTAACAAGCCAAATGGTGTGCGATTGGCTGCTTGAATGTTCGACAAATCGGGAACGTATGCATGAGTCCAATGAACAGGTCTTTTGGCTTCTTGGAACAAGGCTCACCATAAAGTTGCAGAAGAAAAGGCAAAACATGGTCGTCAAAAATGACGAAATAAATATCATGGTTAATATTCACCGCAAGCTGAAAGAGTGGTTCGATAAACACCCATAAAATGTCACAGAACCACTTCCAGCTTGATCTTCACCCGCCACACGCTGTGGGTTAATCGGTTTATTGGGCGGTAGGCGCACTGGACGTCTTGCATGATTCGAAGGAGGTAAATCGTGATTCGTCAGGCCACACTAAACGCTTCCAGTAATCTACTGTGTGGTTCCTGTGTTGGGTGGTTCGCTTAAGGCGTGTAGCTTTATGTGCCGCTTGGAGCAACAGTCTTCTGCGAGGTTCCTGGATCGCAATGTCCATTTTACGTAGTTCTTTTGTAGTGCTCTCTCGGCAGCACTACAAATAGCTCTGCGTTCAACGGATATAAACTATTCCTATCGGACTTGAAACCGACTGAAATAGCTTGACAATTGGCTCCAGTCCCTGTCGGTTAGGGTCCTTTAACGATCACTGTTGTTATGCCATAGTACATTGTTACGAGTGGTAGGCAAGCTGGGTAAGCCAACAAATCGGTCAACTCAATTCACGATATTGTCACAGGTCTGTTAAAACTCGATAGATCCTTTCTGCCATTCTGTCACGTCTCTAACTCGACCCACCTTACTGCTTTCATACAGTACAACCGATTGGAACATACATAACACTTCACTGCCATAAATTACGTCTGCAGTGGAGAGTCACATGACCATCTGTTACCAGTGTACACGACCTGCAGCACTCAAAAGCGACCAGTGTACTCAGTTAAATGGATGTCTAATAATCTGTCCAGAGAGTTCAAACATATGCAAAAGATTACGCACTGAAAATACAAACACACATCACTTCAAGGAAACATCAACCAAAGTAAAATCAAGCAGTATAAAGAGTCATCTATTGCCACAAAAAGACAAACTACTCGCCTCAAAAAAGATAAAAATTGTCAAACAGTAGACAGACGTCACGATGAAAACAGTATGGAAACCATTTGATACTCGATGGTTTCTTATATCATGATATAAAGACAGCTCATTAAATTATCTCTGGAATAGTTGAAGAAGTCCTCCAGTGATTACCATTATGTTCCTTAGCTCCTTCCTCAAATGTCACAGGTTCTTCACTTACATAGAAAGGAAAGGGGAAATTGAAGAAAGGGATAAACCTCACTGGAAAGATGGATCCAAATATACAGTAGAAACTACATGGACGGAAATAAAAATTGTTACACAATGAAACATCAAACTTGATGCAGACGTTCATCAGGTGAGGGGCATAAAATGATTTAGATTTTATTCCATTAGGGATTGCAGTCCATTATCAACATCAGTCGGGAAAACTACACTGGACAGCCAAAGAAACTGGTACATCTGCCTAATACCGCGTTGGGCCCCCGGGAGCACGCAGAAGTTCCGCAACGCGACGTGGCATGGACTCGACTACAGTCGGAATTAGTGCTGGAGGGAACTTACACCATGAGTCCTGCAGGACTGTCCATAGATCCGTAATAGTACGAGGGGGTGAAGATATCCTCGATAATGTTCACGTCTGGGGAGTTTGGTTGGCCAGCGGAAGTGATGTAATTCAGGAGAGTGTTCCTGGAGCAACTCTACAAATTCTGGATGTGTGGGGTGTAGCACTGTCCTGCTGGAATTGCTCAAGTCCGTCGGAATGCACAATGGACATGAATGGATGCAGGTGATCGGACACGGTGCTTGCGTACGTGTCACGTGTCAGAGTCGTATCTAGACGTATCAGGGGTCCAATATCATTCCGACTGCACATGCCTCACACCATTACAGAGCCTCCAGCAGGTTGAACAGTCCCCTGCTGACATGCAGAGTCCATGAATTCATGAGATTGTCTCCATACCCGTACACATCCATCCACTCGATACAATTTGAAACGATACTCGTCCGACCAGGCAACATGTTTCCAGTCGTCAACAGTCCAGTTCGATGTTGACAGGCCCAGGCGAAGCATAAAACCTTGTGTCATGCAGTCATCAAGGTTACACGATAGGGCCTTCGGCTCCGAAAGCCCATATCGATGTCGTTTCGTTGAACGGTTCGGACGTTGAGACTTCTTGATGGCCCAGCACTGAAATCTGCAGCAGTTTGCGGAACGGTTGCACTTCTGTCACGCTGAACGATTCTCTTCAGTCGTCGTTGGTCCCGTTCTTGCAGAATCTTTTTCGGCCGCAGCGATGTCGGAGGTTTGATGTTATACCGGATTACTGATATTCACGGTACACTCGTGAAATGGTCATACGGCAAAATCCCCACTTCATCGCTACCTCTGAGATACTGTGTCCCATCGCTCGGACGCCGACTGTAACACCACGTTCAAAATCACTTAAATGTTGATAACCTGCCATTGTAGCAGCAGTAACCGATCTAACAACTGCGCCAGACGCCTTTTGTCTTATATAGGCGCTGCCGACAGCAGAGCTGTATTCAGTTTGTTCCCTTATCTCTGTATTTGAATAAGCATACCTATACCAGTTTCTTTGGCGCTTCACTGTATATCTGCTGCGGGGTCGTAGCAAACAACCTTGGAAAGTCGTCTTGAACAGTTTCTTGCAATGCCTACAACGCATTCTGTTTCCATTCATGTCTGCAGGGTGGTATGAATGTATACGTCCTTCTATAGCACTATAGACATCCTCTGTGGGTGACAGGTGGCCAGCCGGAGTGGCCGAGTGTTTCTAGGCGCTACAGTCTGGAACCGCGCGACCGCTACTGTCGCAGGTTCGAATCCTGCCTCGGGCATGGATGTGTGTGATGTCCTTAGGTTAGTTAGGTTTAAGTAGTTCTAAGTTCTAGGGGACAGATGACCTCAGAAGTTAAGTCCCATAGCGCTCAGCCATTTTGACAGGTCAGATGACCGAGCATGCCAGTCAAAGATCCGTACATTTTTCAAGGCGTTTGTGATATAAACTGCAGTGTGGGTTCTTGTATTATTCTGCTGGAAAAGGCAGTTCCGCCTCCCAGTGATGAAGGGTATGACAATGGGGTGTACCATCCTTGTCGCACACTGGTGATCATTCAGGCACCCATCAACAATTAGCAAATCAGTCCTGTTGTCATACCCTATAGCTCCCCACACCACGTTGCTTTCTGTGACGTTTCACCATGTTGTTTGTAGACATTTGGGTGTCGATCCGACCGCCACAAACGAAAAGGGGGCCTATCGAGTCATAGAATACCACTCAATGTCTCAGTGGACTTAGGATGTATGCCATGCAAATCTCTGTCGTCTGTGGTATGGTGTCAGTAGTAAACGGTGCAAGACAACTCCAAATCTCTATTTCTAGTTGTTCGCAGTGATACTCACCAAGTTAGCCTGGGGAGAGAGATATTCTGAGGAATGTCAGTGATTAACTGAGGCTTCTTCTGCACCTATCGCAGCAAAAGGGTCATTTAGAGACTTACCTTGCCTGAGGAAAATCTGCATATGATTCTTTTATGCAATGAATCGGAGCTTTTCTCTATTATTCACATATCATTATGCTTTGTATACATCGCAGACCAGCTCAGTGAGGATATGATAAAAGTAGTCACTAAAACGACCACTTTCTTATGTAGATTAACTTTTCTCAAGGGCAAAGCGCCAACCTGGATGCTCAGCAGGCTAACTAGGAGCTGTACGACGAACTAGCAGTGTTGCAACGTCATGTCAGCGTGCAGGACTGGGTGGATAACCTTATAAACGTGATCACCTCGTCGCTAACACATACACGTCGAAGTCCTCAGCGCGACTGCGTCGGCCACCTCTCCTTTGGCGGAATGATGGGTTTCGCAGCGAAGGTTCAAAAGCTGACCAGCTGCAGATAACTTAGCAGCATTTCGCGTTGTAAGGACAATTGAAAGACTACTCATTAAGAAGCGTAAGAAAAGATCGAGGCATAAATTCCTGAAATGAATTAAACGAAGAACGAGTTTCACTAAAGTATGGGGAAAATCATTTTCCGTGCACTGTCCAGACTGGCAATTTCAGCTGAACTGACATAAGGAATCTGTATACAAGCTTTTCAGACATTGTTTGGACAAAGCCTAAATCTTATGGATGTGTGGATGTGACATTGAGCATGACGTCGGAAAAAATTTAAGAGGACAGGACTTTGGAGTTTCACTGCGAAAAACGAAGTAGAGAACAACTGTCCTAACACTACGTAGGAACAGAGGCCTGCACTATGCAAAACTGCACATAATTCTCCTGTTAGTAAAAGTATTCAGTACCATCGGTTGCTGTAGCGTAAGATCCAGTCAAAGGATTACACTACTGGCCATTAAAATTGCTACACCACGAAGATGATGTGTTACAGACGCGAAGTTTAACCGACAAAAAGAAGATACTGTGATATGCAAATGATAAGCTTTTCAGAGCATTCACACAAGGTTGGCGCCGGTGGCGACACATACAACGTGCTGACATGAGGGAAGTTTCCAACCGATTTCTCATACACAAACAGCAGTTGACCGGAGTTGCCTGGTGAAACGTTGTTGTGACGCCTCGTGTAAGGAGGAGAAATGCGTACCATCACGTTTCCGACTTTGATAAAGGTCGGATTGTAGCGTATCGCGATAGCGGTTCAACGTATCGCGACATTGCTGCTCGCGTGGGTCGAGATCCAATGACTGTTAGCAGAATATGGAATCGGTGGGTTCAGGAGGGTAATACGGAACGCCTTGCTGGATCCCAACGGCCTCGTATCACCAGCAGTCGAGATGACAGTCATCTTATCGGCATGGCTGCAACGTATCGTGCAGCCACGTCTCGATCCCTGAGTCAACAGATGGGGACGTTTGCAAGACAACTACCATCTGCACGAACAGTTCGACGACGTTTGCAGGAGCATGGACCATCAGTTCGGACCATGGCTGTGGTTACCCTTGACGCTGCGTCACAGACCAGCGATGGTGTGCTCAACGACGAACCTCGGTGCACGAATGGCAAAACGTCATTTTTTCGGATGAATCCAGGTTCTGTTTACAGCATCATGATGGTCGCATCCGTGTTTGGCGACATCGCGGTGAACGCACATGGAAGCGTGTATTCGTCATCGCCATACTGGCGTATCTGCTGGCGTGATGGTATGGGGTGTCATTGGTTAAACGTCTCGGTCATCTCTTGTTCGCATTGACGGCACTTTGAACAGTGGACGTTACATTTCAGATGTGATACGACCCGTGGCTCTACCCTTCATTCGATCCCTGCGAAACCCTACATTTCAGCAGGATAATGCACGACCGCATGTTGCAGGTCCTGTACGGGCCTTTCTGGATACATAAAATGTACCACTACTGGCCTGGCCAGCACATTCTCCGGATCTCTCACCAATTGAAAACGTCTAGTCAATGGTGACCGAGCAACTGGCTCATCACAATACGCCAGTCATTACTCTTCATGAACTGTGGTATCGTGTTGAAGCTGCATGGGCAGCTGTACCTGTACACGCCATCAGAGCTCTGTTTGACTCAATGTCCAGGCGTATCAAGGCCGTTATTACGGCCAGAGGTGGTTGTTCTCGGTGCTGACTTCTCAGGATCTATGCACCCAAATTGCGTGAAAATGTAATCAAATGGTTCAAATGGCTCTGAGCACTATGGGACATAACAACAGGGGTCATCAGTCCCCTAGAACGTAGAACTTACTTAAACCTAACGAACCTAAGGACATCACACACATCCATGCCCGAGGCAGGATTCGAACCTGCGACCGTAGCGGTCGCGCGGTTCCAGACTGTAGCGCCTAGAAAATGTAATCGCATGTCAGTTCTAGTATAATATATTTGTCCAATGAATACCCGTTTATCATCTGAATTTCCTCTCGGTGTAGCAATTTTAATGGCCAGTAGTGTAATTATGGAAGTATAGCTCTTACTAGCTGTGCAGTGGTTACCTTGAAGTGCATGACGAACCGACGACCACCCTCTACTATGAAAATAAAGAATTAATCAGTTGTATCCACTGAAGCTTCAAGAGGTACAAAATAACGATTGACAAAATGATTCTACTAGAGTGGCCGTACAGCAGTCTTTGCTTCTCAGCCAATACCCTGTCGGCATTTTGTTTTTGACATAACAAAATATGCGATACTTCTTGGAGATTTAACGCCTTCAAAGAACTTTACAAATGGGGACACGACAATGAAATATCTACATTCATACAGTACTTAGTTTTTAAACGTTACTTCAGTACTGTTCTGTTCACATACTGCTGATAGTTTTGAGCAGCAGAATGGTATCCCACAAGAGTCAGCTTCAGGTGCTACTTTATTTGCGATAGGAGTCAGTGAAATTAGGCCCACAATGAGGAGCACTCTTTAGGGTCACTGTGTATGGCCGATTTTCTGCTTCATTTCTCACATTGAAACCAGACACCGACAGCTGCAGCTCACAATTTAAAGGATGGTGGAGTCGACAGATAGTAATGACTGCATTGAGCGAGATTCTTCAGTGATGAAGACACTTGATGCCATAGTATTGCGGACACCAGTGAAAGTGAAACGAATGAAAATTATGAAATTATTCATATGCCCAGACTCTTTAAATGTCCTTCGATCTATTCAGAAATTATACCTAGCAAAGAAATAAATACATGCCATACAGGACTCACTTAACCGTCCACAGAGATAAGGGAAGGAGGGGCACGTGGGCGTAGGAAAGTAGTGAGAATTCTGAGAAATATTTGAACTTCGACGTAAGGGTTGTCTTGTGAGATACCTAACGGTTACTGCTAGTGAGTTGCTCATCTAAACAGCATCCCATACGAGCAAACGAGTTTCCTCTTCACCTGGGGTTACTTGTAATTTATGAATTTAGGCTATGCACGGCTATGTTTAAAAATAATAGCTCGATGTAGTCATAGGATCGAGCCGTATACGTTACCTTTCATGCCCCGTAGATAATTCGCTGCGTGTAATAACCCATAGCTGAGATCCTACAGTCAAATACACTCCTGGAAATGGAAAAAAGAACACATTGACACCGGTGTGTCAGACCCAACATACTTGCTCCGGACACTGCGAGAGGGCTGTACAAGCAATGATCACACGTACGGCACAGCGGACACACCAGCAACCGCGGTGTTGGCCGTCGAATGGCGCTAGCTGCGCAGCATTTGTGCACCGCCGCCGTCAGTGTCAGCCAGTTTGCCGTGGCATACGGAGCTCCATCGCAGTCTTTAACACTGGTAGCATGCCGCGACAGCGTGGACGTGAACCGTATGTGCAGTTGACGGACTTTGAGCGAGGGCGTATAGTGGGCATGTGGGAGGCCGGGTGGACGTACCGCCGAATTGCTCAACACGTGGGGCCTGAGGTCTCCACAGTACATCGATGTTGTCGCCAGTGGTCGGCGGAAGGTGCACGTGCCCGTCGACCTGGGACCGGACCGCAGCGACGCACGGATGCACGCCAAGACCGTAGGATCCTACGCAGTGCCGTAGGGGACCGCACCGCCACTTCCCAGCAAATTAGGGACACTGTTGCTCCTGGGGTATCGGCGAGGACCATTCGCAACCGTCTCCATGGAGCTGGGCTACGGACCCGCACACCGTTAGGCTGTCTTCCGCTCACGCCCCAACATCGTGCAGCCCGCCTCCAGTGGTGTCGCGACAGGCGTGAATGGAGGGACGAATGGAGACGTGTCGTCTTCAGCGATGAGAGTCGCTTCTGCCTTGGTGCCAATGATGGTCGTATGCGTGTTTGGCGCCGTGCAGGTGAGCGCCACAATCAGGACTGCATACGACCGAGGCACACAGGGCCAACACCCGGCATCATGGTGTGGGGAGCGACCTCCTACACTGGCCGTACACCACTGGTGATCGTCGAAGGGACACTGAATACTGCACGGCACATCCAAACCGTCATCGAACCCATCGTTCTACCATTCCTAGACCGGCAAGGGAACTTACTGTTCCAACAGGACAATGCACGTCCGCATGTATCCCGTGCCACCCAACGTGCTCTAGAAGGTGTAAGTCAACTACCCTGGCCAGCAAGATCTCCGAATCTGTCCCCCATTGAGCATGTTTGGGACTGGATGAAGCGTCGTCTCACGCGGTCTGCACGTCCAGCACGAACGCTGGTCCAACTGAGGCGCCAGGTGGAAATGGCATGGCAAGCCGTTCCACAGGACTACATCGAGCATCTCTACGATCGTCTCCATGGGAGAATAGCAGCCTGCATTGCTGCGAAAGGTGGATATACACTGTACTAGTGCCGACATTGTGCATGCTCTGTTGCCTGTGTCTATGTGCCTGTGGTTCTGTCAGTGTGATCATGTGATGTATCTGACCCCAGGAATGTGTCAATAAAGTTTCCCCTTTCTGGGACAATGAATTCACGGTGTTCTTATTTCAATTTCCAGGAGTGTAGTAATAAAATACATGGAAATACAAAAGTCAAATTAATAACTTAATAACAACAGTTCTATTGTAAAGTCTGTAATTGATGTAGATGACATAGAAATATGTTGAATGCTGTTTCTTCAAGAAAGGACATCCAAAATAAAATGGGAGTGGTCCTATGATACTCAGATAAAATATACATAGAAAATACCCTTATCGAATGTAGTGAAGTTATGTTCAGAGCGTTACGAGAATGGTAGCAAAATTCTCAACTAAATAGTCGTCAAAGACATGTGAAAACCAAACTCAAAACAGTTCAAAGGTCAACACGATGATTTGTAAATTAACACATGCGATACAATGAACAGTAACTCATACTCTGTCTATCCTCAGTTCCGTAATTCAAGTGTAAATAGAGTTCTACTCTGTAACACATTCAGACCTCTAGGAGTGTAAAGTACCTTCAGAAGTACAATAACGGCTGTTCACTGCCTGGAATCAAACATCTCCATGAACGAATCACTCATTTTACTGCCGGTAGGTTTGCCTTCTTCAAGAACTCGACATAAAGTGTCCATAATCACTCCCTTGAGCTCTTCACTCAAAAATCCCAGTCTCCTATTGACTCCCATAGTATTCCACTACTGTCTGCTTTTGTATTGGCTGAAGGCCATCCCCACCAAAAATTCATCGTTCTTACATTCTACAAACATGATTTGACTTATCATGACCTCTTCCAGACTAAACTAATATTTTATAAGAATATTTAAATAAAGAAATGCTGTAACTGTTCGTCGCATTCAGAACATTCACAATAATTATAAAGACAGGTTTGTACATAAATAAATAAGCCAGTATTGTTCCGCAAGTGCGCTCATGATAAATGACAAGTGATGTCTGCTAACACATGTGACTGGTCACATGTAAATTAGCACGGCTTTTTAATAACACTTGCGATCATCACTCGAATGTAGTGAACTGTTTGTTAAGTAAGTAAACAAGTATGACAAAATATGTGGTGTTGATGCTGTGTTCATTTGCTGTGTACATGTGGTGAATATGATCTTCTGACAAACATTTGCATAATATAAAATATATAAAAGGCGTAACTAATTAAGAAATAAAATAGATTCAGATACTTAGCTTTCAGGGATAATAACTACAGTGCAATGCCGTCATCCGAGATATCTTTTTTTGCAAACCCATGAAACGATTAATTGTTATTAATTGCGAAGTGCATAGTGTAAATTTTTATTCACTGTGGAATATTAAGTTCTGTAGTTCTAAAGGTGTTGAATGATTCTTACGCCATTGGATGTGCCTAATTTTTCTGGGATCGCTGGTGTATTCAGATCTGCATTAATATTTGAATTAAATTATTATAGGCTTTCAGACAGCTGCAATAAACCATGTTGCAGCTTGTCTGACACTCCGCAATTTCTTGGAGTATTGTCTCCCGCAAAGAGGCTATCTGAGCGACAGGCGGCCGAATTCTCTGTGTTGGGATTTACCGGTTTCTGGTGACGCCACTCGTCTCTGCATCTGGCTAGCCGAAACCAGTCAGCCGACCAGGCTGGCTGCGGCGTGGCCTGTGCCTTGCGCGTTCTACCGTGCAAAAAATTCCTCTTCTCAGCATGAGGCCTAGGTGGATAAACCTTACACACCTCCAGTTAATGGTGCACATTAGCTCAATAATTTGGCACATTAAGTCTCACCATATTTGACATACATATGTGACACAATAAATACAAAAATAACATAATTTATAGAATACCCGGCTTGCTTGTCGGAACAATATTGTAAGTACCTTTGTGGTAATGTATGAACAGCATGTAGCTCCAAGGATATGTCATATTATCAGCTTAAATTTCGTAAATGTAACACAAATTATGAAATTACGGCATACTATTTAAATACAAAAGCAAATACTCAAATGCAAATAAACTCTTGAGTTAGCTTTATCTTTTCAAAAGCCTTAAGCGCTTTTACATTCATCTGATAGCACTTTTTTGCTTTTTTCTACACTTCACTAACACAAACACAGCACATGATCGGTGTTCTACCGTCGAAGTTAACATGGTTCGCAGTCCAGCGGCCTCTGCCGAAATTCATGGCCCCTTTTGCCAAATACTGCACCGAAACATGCGTCAATTCGCAGTCACCATCAGTGCTGAAGGTCTATAGCTGTCGAAATATGACTGAGTTTTAGGTACCAATAGTCATATGATTTTCGGAATCCCCATAGATCAGGGACTCAACGCCCTTCCTACTGGAATTGAAACAGTCACAAACAGGATGGCAAGAAAAAACTGATTTATAGTATAGGCAAAACAAACGTCATTTCAAATACTGTGTCCATCTTCCCACTAGAGAACTCACCTTTTGTGCTATGAAATCTGTTCAACACCATAAATCAACAAAGATTTTATTATTTCACTACAATCTTGCCGTGTCTAATTAGAAACTTTAAAATTAATACTACTCTTTGTAGAAATAGCCCATTTAGATTTCATTTTAACTCAGCACATAAGTGAATCATAATTCATCAATATCTTGCTAACGTAATAAATCGCACATCTATGTAATTATTTTCGTGAACTTATTACTGCCATCAGTTCCTAAAGGCATACTTCCCCATTATCCACTTCTATATTCTACCGATCCACCACTAAACCGTCTGTAGGCTTTATGTACCCTCAAAATTCTTCGTTTCATCATCCTCATAAGCATCAAATATACTGCTCCATTCCTCTGAAGTAACAATGTCAGTAACTGCAAGATTCTCGCAATCAACCACACAACTTAAAACTTCCATTAAACCAATCCTCACTTATTTCCGCCAAATCACAACAAACTTTATCACAATTAACTCTATTGAAATTACTTAAAACATACTTTACATCCGTCGGTAAATTATAGGTATCACCAAAAATAACTTCGGCAGTCTCCTTTGATACACCACAAAAATTGCCGCTACTGGATCGCACCACATCAGAATTCACAGTAGACTTGAATTCCTCTAAATTCGGAACTACCTCTGTCTCCGTAACATATTCTCTCCTCTTACATTTCTCCGACACTTTGCATTCGGCTCCATTACCTAGCACATTACTTTCACGTTCATCGGTTCACATCCATTCGTAACTTATGCCTTCATCAAGAGTCATTGGTTCATTTCCATCAATTGAAATAAATTCACAAATGTCTTCCTCTCTAAATCAGGAGCCTCAACTTTCGCATCTTCAGAACATCACCTTTACTCTCCTTTAACAATAAATCAACTAAATCACCCACTTCCATCGTCACCAGATGACGAGACTGTTACTACGCCGCCTTCGCAAATACCTTCACATACTTCAGTCTATACACCACAAAATTCATCTCCAGCTGACGAGACTGCAGCTTCGCTGCCTTCAAAGATGGCTTCATTTATTACATTCGATACGAGTCAATCTGCATTACTTTCACTTACAATACTATAATAGTTGCTACTGACCATTGCCTCTTTAGAATTCCTCATACATTCCATGACACCCAGTTCACATATACTTCTGCCACTCTTCTGATCACAGAATTTTCCAGCAAACATATATTCATTCCAACACTCACTTCCATTCCACAAAATAAATGTTTCAACCCCATATCATCATTATCACATGTCTCTACACATTTTACATTTCATGCGCCCTCTTTATAGTTACGCGACTTAAAATTATACCCCATTTTATTCTTACTTGTTATAACCCCATCTTCAACATTTGCTGCTTCTTTGCCGAATTTTCGAAAACCACAGAATTTTTAAAATAACTTGCCCTTTTCAATGCCGGTTTAATTCGCCATCTCCGGACCCGATATGCTGAGATCTCTAATTTCCCGACCTTGTAATCTAGCGTTGCATTTCGGGAGGCTCCTGCCCCTAAGATCTTCATTCCCGATTTTGATTTTCGTTATGAAAGTTCCCGTTTCCACTTTCCTTTATAAAATAATTGTTGCAGTGATAACTATTTTGGTAATTATTTTAATTCCCGTTCTGATACTATTTTCCTGTCTACTGTTCCCTTTATGTGGCTTGAATTTCAGCGACTGTTCAAGTTTCTCATTAAAATGTTTAAAAAATCGTGAGTGAGATTTGTCGGACTGTGTTCAAGATCCATCTGTAAAAATCCCGGTAGTCGTCTCATGAGCGTCGTAATCTCTGTCATCTCTCTCAGCGGACGATTTATATGCGACAACTTAGCTAGTTCAGGCAAGAAAAAATTGCGCATCGACCCCCTTCTGTGTCTGAAACTTGGCCCATTTAGGAACTCATTCTGAAGTCGCGTTTGCTTCGTTTCACTTCAGAATTCGTTGAGGAAACAGTTCTCAGACGCTTCAAAGGTAGTAAATGAAGTATTCATTAAATTTACCGTTGACTGTTCGTTGCCATTATGATATCTTTTCGTGAATGTAATTTTTGCCACTTCCGATATTCTGCATTTAAAACTCTCCTTGCATACAACAAGAAAATCACTGGTTAGTGATTGTCGTTTCTGAACTAACCTATTGATGAAATGATTAAATGTTGTTAATTCAGAGGTTCATTGTGTAAATGTTTATTTCCTTTAAAACATTAATTTCTGTAGTTATAAAGGTACTGAAATATTACTTTGCCATTGAATGTGCATCATTTTTCTGGGGTCTCCGATGTATTCAGATTCGCATTAATATTTGGTTGTAAATTATTATAGACTCTCAAATAGCTGTAGGAAGTCGTGTTCCAGGTTTTCTGACACTCCGTTATTTTTTTAAGCATTGTCTCCTGCACAAAGGCCATGCGAGCGACAGCCGCCAAAATTCACAGTGTCAGCGTTTTCCAGTTTCTGGTGACGCTGCTCGTCTCTGTACTTGGCTGGCCAGAACCGGTCAACTAGCCAGGCTGGCCGTGGCGCGCCCTGTGCTCTCAGACCGCTGACATTCAGGCATGCGACAAGGTCATCTCTCCTTAATACCAGGCGTAGGTGGACGAATAACTGGCTCTCATGCTCGTAACGTTACAGTATAGATGCAGAGGCACTGGCAGTGACATCTCACATTTGACCTTGCGCTCCACCTTTACATAGTACACTTCACACAGCCACTATGAAGTGGCTACGGCCTACCTTCCCCGTAGCTGGAAAAGAATTTCTGAAACTCTGCCTCCTGGTTATGGTGATAATTAGACGACTTGAGAGTCCCTGAATAGACTTAGATCTGTGGTTGGCAGACCAGAGGTTAATTTGGCAAGATGGGCCTACACTGATCAATATGATTCTTAGTGTGACTGTGGAGAAGACCAGACTGTTCATTATATGCTTCAGTGCAAGACTGTGTCCAGCCTCTTACACAGAAGATGAACTTTATCGAGGAACAGAAAATGTATCGGGAGTTGCCAAGTTTTGGCTGGAAGTAATATAATCATTACTGAGTATAATATGTATGTGTATGATACCAGAATAATAACATTAATATGTCTTAAGGTAAAGACCGCAAAAATTATCGAACACATCGGCAAGGCATAACACGCCAATTTTCAACATAAATCGGAACAGTTTCGAAATGTTTTACACTTGAATAGATTCCACACGTTGCAAGCTCTTTGTTATTCAGTCTCTATTATCATTTCACTTGATAATAAACTTTTAAACTTTTAGATTGATGGTAGGTGGCATACTAGTAAAATCGATTCGTTGCTTACATACTTATACGGAAAAAGTCCCTTCTGATTAACTGTATTAACCTCTGGATCACTGGGGAAATATATTATCGTTGTCTAGAGCTCATCTAATTTTAGGTATGATGCACACTTTTCGAGTGAGCAAGTCAATAAATCGAAAATCCTCATTACGGTAGCACTGTTGGTATAATACAGCCAGACTTTTCGTAAAAGATCTATATTTTTCCTTACTAGATGGCAGAAGAGAAATGAGACCTAGATTTAATTTAATCATTTCATCGTCATCTACTGTCTTTCATTTATAAATATTCGTTATCAAAAAATACCGGCTGTAATTACTCTGATTGTGAAATACCATGACCACTGTATAGTGAGGCCTGTAGTTACATTGCAACTAGGACGTGCTGTGCCTCAGTAAGCACCGATGAAGTGATACTTCTCTCTGTGTTTAATACCAATTTTCTGAAACGGTTCCTGGCACATATGGCAGACCCCTGCTAAGAGAAATTCCAATTCTTCTTTGAGGCTCATTTCTGTCTCTTTATTTTGCAATATAAAGTCATTATCACTCTCAGTGGTTGCCTAAAACTATTCAGAGAACCATTCCATGCAATCGCTGCCCCTATACAATTTAAAGTTGGAATATTCCCTCCATTCACCATGATTCTAAATTGATCATCATTTTCGACTGACCATCGTTGTCCACTGCAATTGTACTCTGATTATTATTCTCCACTGACCATCATTCACCACCGATCATCCTTTCCCAACTTGTAAATTGACCATCATTGACCTAATGGTACCCATTTTTGTGTTTCAGATGAGTAGAAGATAGACTATAGTAGATTCTAAATTAACAAAACAAGTTTTTTCTGAAATATTATCGATTAGAAAGACTGTTGAAAGTTTTAAAAAACTGTCTAGCACATTCCGAATCAGATTCGACGGTGTAAACAGCTTGGCAGCAGCGGGTTGCTTGTATTTAAAAGGCATATTGCGAACTATCTTCTCTACATTTACATCTACATCTACATGATTACTCTGCAGTTCTCAGTTAAATTCCTAGCTGAGGTTTGATCGAACCACCTTCAAGCTAGTTTCCTACCGTTCCACTCTCGAGCAGATTTCTGGAAAAATGCACACTTGAATATTCCAGTGAGAGCTCTGATTTCCCTTATTTTATTATAATGATCATTTTTCCCTATGTCGGTGGACGCGAACGAAATATTTTAACACTCTGAAGAGATAAATGTTGATTTAAATTTCATGAGAAGATCCAGCTGCAACGAAAACACCTTTATTTGAATGATTGACACCTCAATTCGCATGTCATATCCGTGGCACTCTTTCCCCTGATTCGCGATAGTAAAAAACGAGTTGCTCTTTTTAGGACTTTTTCGATGTCCTCCGTCAGTCCCAACTGATGCGGTTCCTACACTGCACAACAGTGCTCCAGAAGAGGGCGGACAAGCGTAGTGTAAGCAGTCTCTTTAGTAGACATATTGCATTCTCTAAGTGTTCAGTCAATAAATCGCAATCTGTGGTTTGCTTTTCCGGCAACATTGTCTATGAGATCGTTCCAGTTTAAGCTGTTCGTAATGTAGATCCCTAAGGAACTGGTTGAATTTGCAGCCTTTAGTTCTGTGTGAGTTATGGTGTAGCCGAAATTTAGCGGCTTCCTTTTAATACTCACGTGGATGACTTCACCCTTTTCATTATTTAGAGTAAATTGCCACTTTTTGCACCATACAGATATCGTGTCTAAATCATTTAGCAATTGGTTTTGCTCATCTGATGACTTCACAAAATGGTAAATGATAGAATCATCTGCAAACAGCCTAAGTAGATTGTTCAGAATGTCTCCTAAATCGTTTATATAGATCAGAAACATCAGAGGACCTATAACATTTCCTTTTGGAACGCCAGATATTACATCTGTTTCACTCGATCACTTTACGGTCGTACAACTGAATTGATACTTCATAGGCACGCAGTTAGATTAGAACTCGCTTGTGAGGAACGGTGCTGAAAGCCTTCTGAAATCTAAAAATACTGAATCCATTTGACATCCCCTGTCAATAGCTCTCATTATTTCGTGAGAATAAAGGACTAGATGTTTCTCACAAGGACGAAATTTTCTGAACCCGTGTAGGATGTCTGACAATAAATTTCTGCGAGGTAGTTTATAATGATCGAACACAGTATAAGTTACACAGTATAAGTTCCAAGATCCTGCTGCAAATCGACGTTAGCAATATTGGTCAGTAATTCCGCGGATATCCCCTTTATTTTCTTTGGTATTGGTGTGACTTGTGCAACTTTCCAATCTTTGCGTACGGATCTTTCGACGAGCAAGTGGCTGTATATGATTTGTGAGTATGGAGCTATTGTATCAGCTTACTCTGAAATGAACTTGACTTGTATACAGTCTGGACCAGAGGCCTTGCATTTATTAAGTGACTTAAGCAGCTTCGCTACACCGAGGGTATCTACTTTTAAGTTACTCATGTTTCCAGTTGTTCTTGATTCGAATCCTGGAATATTTATTTTGTCCTTTTTGGTGACGGGATTTCGGAAAACTGTATTCAGTAACTTTTGCTTTAGTAGCAGTGTGATCAGTAACATAACCATTACTACCGCGCAGTGAGAGTATTGATTGCATCTTGCCGCTAGTGTGCATCACACACGAACACAATGTCTTCGGGGTTTCTGCCAGATTTGAAGAGAGAGTTTCGTCGTGGAAACTATTAAAAGCATCTCGCATTACAGCTCCCGCTGAATATCGAGCTTCTGTAAAACTTTGCCAATCTTGGAGAGCTTGAATTCTTTTAATGTTAGCACGCTTTTTCGTTGCTTCTGCAGCAGTGTTCTGACCTGCTGTGTGAACCACGGGAATCGGTAACATCTCTTATTAAATTGTTTGGTGTATATCTCTCAATTTCCGCCGATATAATTTCTCTGAATCTAAAACACATCTAGTCTAGGTTGCTTATATTTTTGATGGGTATAGGTGTTACGGTATTCAGCCTCGCTACAACAAACTTGTGGTCAGTAATTCCTTTTTCCTGAGATTGTATATCTGCGTGTCTCTGAGCAAGGGTTCTAAACTCACGCTCCTAGGCGAACCTGGAAATGTGATGCATCCTAAGCAACAAGGTAGAATACTTGCTGGCTAATGCTTAGTAATCACATTTTTGAGACCTGAGTTTCTCCTGGCGTATACAACTTTCAAATAACTTCCGGGAATTCAGCCAAGTAACACTTTCAGCGACCGCCGATATTTCGGCGGGAGAACACCCCGCCATTTTCAAGGCAAACTGCAACGGACAGGCGGCGTACATGCAAATTTAATACCTCGGTTCTCGGACAGAAGCAGGAAAGATAACACACACACATACACACACACACACACACACACACACTGAACACTAGTGCCACCAAAGATGACCAAAGTCAGAGCTATCGATAGTGAGACTATGAATTCGCAGGTGGGGCAGCATTGACTCTGTTCCTCTGTTTTTTGACAAGGGAGAGAGCCGGATTCCAAACAGAGTTTAAACAGAAACCTCCATCCCTGTTAACGAGGTTGCTCGCTAATTTAATCTCAACTGCCTCCCTAATGACACTGTCCCAATAGCTGGACGTGCATGCCAATATCTCGGTGTTATTATATAACATGGGGTGACCAGTATCCAAACAATGTTCGGCAATAGCAGATCTATTTCGCTGCTGTAATCGTGTGTGCCGTTTATGCTCAGTACATCTGTCCTCCACGGTCCTGATAGTTTGACCAATATATGCCATGCCGCAGCTACAAGGAATACGATATACACCCGCCTTACGCAGTCCAAGATCATCCTTAACGGAACTCAAAAGTGCTCTAATTTTAGATGGAGGTCGGAAAACACATTTCACATCGTATTTCCGTAAAATACGACCGATCTTATTGGACGTGTTTCCTACGTAAGGCTAAAAGGCAGTAGACTTAGGTGTTGACTCAGAATTATCATCAATCACCAGATGTACAGTTGGTCAATAGCGCAACGCACGTTCAATCTGTCCATCACTATAACCATTTTGTCGACATGTAACTTCAAGATGGGACAGCTCAGCTGGCAAAGTCTCAGCGTCAGAAACGACATGTGCCTTGTGTACCAAGGTACGAAGTACCCCTTCACGCTGAGCCGAATGGTGACAACTATTAGCTTGTAAGTACAAGTCGGTGTGAGTACGTTTCCTGTAGACTGCACGTCCCAATGATCCATCATCCTTCCTCCTAACCAACACGTCGAGAAAGGGAAGGCGACCATCCTCTTCCACCTCCATCGTAAAACGAATGTTCGGGTGGATCGAGTTCAGATGTTCTAGAAAGACATTCAAATTCTCCCTACCGTAAGGCCAAACAACGAAGGTATCGTCAACGTATCTAAAGAAACAGGCGGGTTTTAAAGGCGCCGACTCCAATGCACGTTCCTCGAAGTCTTCCATAAACAAATTTGGGGTCACAGGAGACAACGGACTACCCTTCGCAAATCCATGTCTGCTCGTAATACTGGTCATTAAATAAAAAGGAAGTGGATGTCAACACATCCCTAAAGAGATTAGTTAAATCAGCACCAAACCTGGCTTCAATTAACAGCAACGAATCAGACAGAGGAACACGAGTGAAGAGAGAGACCACATCGAAACTCACTAAAATATCAGAGTCATTCTGCCTCAGTCCCTCCAAATGACGTAAAAAAAATCAGCTGAGTTCCTGATATGATGATGTTCACACCGTCCTACTAATGGACTCAACAGAAAAGCAAGATGTCGGAGCGCCGATGTTACTCACTATCGGCGCTCCGACATATCGTGTATCCAAGCATCTTGCTTTATTTTAAACTCTGTTTGGAATCCGGCTTCTCCCTTGTCAAAAAACAGAGGAACAGAGTCAATGCTGCCTCACCTGCGAATTCATAGTCTCACTATCGATAGCTCTGACTTTGGTCATCTTTGGTGGCACTAGTGTTCAGTGTGTGTGTGTGTGTGTGTGTGTGTGTGTGTGTGTGTGTGTGTGTGTGTTATCTTTCCTGCTTCTGTCCGAGAACCGAGGTATTAAATTTGCGTGTACGCCGCCTGTCCGTTGCAGTTTGCCTTGAAAATGGCGGCGTGTTCTCCCGCCGAAATATCGGCGGTCGCTGAAAGTGTTACCTGGCTGAATTCCCGGAAGTTATTTGAAAATCACATAGTTGCTTACTAAATGAATCCATAAATAAACATGGTAACCAGTACAGTATTGCGTAACTAATAATAGAAAATTTATGTGTGCCAATAATTCGTAATTTCGAATGTTTCTGAAAAAAAGCAATTTTAACTGTACGTTCAGAACTAATACTTGTCGATTCTAACATCGAGACTAGAGCATTTTATAGAGTAATTCATTTTCATAAATTTTAGCTTGAAATGCAACATACTGTGTATAAAATTATATGAAAGTTTTCAGAAAAGCATCTCATATAATACTGACCTGTCCAAAATTCGAAAAATAATGTTGGTGTCGTCAGCTACTGTCGAGGAAAAGTAACGTTAGAGGAGGATGTCCCGTTCCAATGTGTCAATATCAAGTGTGAGGCTGCGGTGATGGTTCATCTGAAAGACCGCAAGATATTTCTGCCACCAAGATTCTCAATCATCACTGCTGGTGAAATTGACTTTCTCCACAGGGACAGTGTGTACGTGATGCATAGTGTAATATTTTGAAAATACTGATAAGTAATTTTTGCTTGTGTCTATAGAAAAAAATGACAATTTGTATTCGTAGAGTATCACACAGTGAATATGTAAGTCATATTAAAATTGGATATATAAAAGAAGATTGCTGAGCCTCCTTGTTTAATTCACAAGGGTGCTTAATTCTATGTCTATATGATTGCGCTACAATTCACAATTAAATGCCTGGCTGAGGGTTCATCGAACCACCTTCAAGCAATTTCTCTATCGGCCTACTCTCGAACAGCGCGCGGAAGAAACGAACGCTTAAATTTTTCCAAGCGAGCTCTGATTTCTCTTAGTTTCTTATGCTGATCATTACTCCCTAGGTAGGTGAGCTCCAACGAAATATTTTCGCACTCGGAGGAGAAAGTTGGTGACTGAAATTCCATAAGAATATACTGCCTCTATGAATTACGCCTTTGTGTTAGTGATTTGCCTCGCGGTGTAGCTGCGAGGTTTGAGGCACCATGTCACGGATTGCGCGGCCCCTCCCGCTGGAGGATCGAGTCCTCCCACGGGCATGGGTGTGCGTGTTGTTCTTAGATAAGTTAATTTAAGTAGTGTGTAAGTCTAGAGACCGATGACCTCAGCTGTTTGGTCCCTTAATAATTCACACACATTTGAACATTTGTTAGTGATTGTCATCCCAATTCGCATATATTATCCGTGTCAATCTCCCCTATTTCGCGATAATACAAAACGTGCTACTCTTATTTGAACTTTCTCTGCTGTGGATCCCATACCGCGCAGAAAACTCGGGAAGAGAACCGACAAAAGTATTGCAGGCAGTCTCTTCAGAAGACCTGTTGCATTTTCTAAAGTTCTGCTTTCCCCACAAGATTATCTATGTGATCGTTCCAACTTAGGTAATACGTAATTGTAGTCCGTAAGCCTTTAGATTTATGTTATTTGTCGTGTATCCCAAATTTATCTGATTCCTTTTAGTGCTTATGTGGACGACTTCGAAGTTTTCCTTTCTTCGTATCAGTTGCCACTTTTCGCACCACACAGAGATATTTTCAGGAAATGAATCATCTGGGTTGTGATGTAGGATGTCGGGAGGGGGGGGGGGGGGAAATCAGTGAAAGGAACCAGTTATTAATTTATTTCACTTTCAAACATAACCTCTATCCATGCTAACTGAGAGGAATTACCTACTTCAATTTCACAATAAGGTGAACCACTCCTGTCAAGAATAAACACTCCACCACCAAGTGTATGTAATTTGTCCTTTCTGAACATGATTAGGTCCTTTGTAAAATGTTCGACTGATCTTATCTTCGGCTTTGGCCAGCTTTCCGTACATATAACGATTTCAGCTTCGATGTTTTCTATTAGAACTTGGAGCTTCGGTTCTTTTCCACAAGAGCTACGATATTTTACAACTACAATATCGGTTGTTACTAGGTCTACCCTCATCCTGTTTCCCCTGCACCCTTCTGGACTGACGCCTTTTCTGTAGTTCCCCGAGACGCTCTAACCGAAACAATCGCCGGGCTGCCCGTAAAGCCGATCCCTGTGTGTAATCAACATCTTAAGCGGAACCCCGAAACCAATCACCCTATTGCGCTAGTCAAGGAACCTATAGCATACATGTTCTAGAAGCGTCTGAGCGTCTGATTCAGATCCTCCACTCGGCTGTGTACCAATGGTCCGCAGTCGGTCCTGTCGACGATGTTAAAGATGGTGAGCTCCGCCATCATTTCACAAGGAAAACTGGCACACCGTACCACTTGAGCTACCCGCCAAAAATAATAGAGAGTGTCTACCAATTCAGGGTTACACACATCGATAGTACCGGCATGACGCACCTCATGCAGTTGGCTGCACCCTCTAGTCTTCATGGCATCTGGAAGCATCCTTTCCGCATATGGAATGACTCCACCCATTATGCACCCCCCCCCCCCCCCCCATGAACCATGGACCTTGCCGTTGGTGGGGAGGCTTGCGTGCCTCAGCGATACAGATAGCCGTACCGTAGGTGCAACCACAACGGAGGGGTATCTGTTGAGAGGCCAGACAAACGTGTGGTTCCTGAAGAGGGGCAGCAGCCTTTTCAGTAGTTGCAAGGGCAACAGTCTGGATGATTGACTGATCTGGCCTTGTAACAATAACCAAAACGGCCTTGCTGTGCTGGTACTGCGAACGGCTGAAAGCAAGGGGAAACTACAGCCGTAATTTTTCCCGAGGGCATGCAGCTTTACTGTATGATTACACGATGATGGCGTCCTCTTGGGTAAAATATTCCGGAGGTAAAATAGTCCCCCATTCGGATCTCCGGGCGGGGACTACTCAAGAGGATGTCGTTATCAGGAGAAAGAAAACTGGCGTTCTACGGATCGGAGCGTGGAATGTCAGATCCCTTAATCGGGCAGGTAGGTTAGAAACTTTAAAAAGGGAAATGGATAGGTTGAAGTTAGATATAGTGGGAATTAGTGAAGTTCGGTGGCAGGAGGAACAAGACTTCTGGTCAGGTGACTACAGGATTATAAACACAAAATCAAATAGGGGTAATGCAGGAGTAGGTTTAATAATGAATAGGAAAATAGGAATGCGGGTAAGCTACTACAAACAGCATAGTGAACGCATTATTGTGGCCAAGATAGATACGAATCCCACACCTACTACAGTAGTACAAGTTTATATGCCAACTAGCTCTGCAGATGACGAAGAAATTGAAGAAATGTATGATGAAATAAAAGAAATTATTCAGATTGTGAAGGGAGACGAAAATTTAATAGTCATGGGTGACTGGAATTCGAGTGTAGGAAATGGGAGAGAAGGAAACATAGTAGGTGAATATGGATTGGGGGACAGAAATGAAAGAGGAAGCCGCCTGGTAGAATTTTGCACAGAGCACAACATAATCATAACTAACACTTGGTTTAAGAATCATGAAAGAAGGTTGCATACATGGAAGAACCCTAGAGATACTAAAAGGTATCAGATAGATTATATAATGGTAAGACAGAGATTTAGGAACCAGGTTTTAAATTGTAAGACATTTCCAGGGGCAGATGTGGACTCTGACCACAATCTATTGGTTATGACCTGTAGATTAAAACTGAAGAAACTGCAAAAAGGTGGGAATTTAAGGAGATGGGACCTGGATAAACTAAAAGAACCAGAGGTTGTACAGAGATTCAGGGAGAGCATAAGGGAGCAATTGACTGGAATGGAGGAAATAAATACAGTAGAAGAAGAATGGGTAGCTTTGAGGGATGAAGTAGTGAAGGCAGCAGAGGATCAAGTAGGTAAAAAGACGAGGGCTAGTAGAAATCCTTGGGTAACAGAAGAAATATTGAATTTAATTGATGAAAGGAGAAAATATAAAAATGCAGTAAGTGAAACAGGCAAAAAGGAATACAAACGTCTCAAAAATGAGATTGACAGGAAGTGCAAAATGGCTAAGCAGGGATGGCTAGAGGACAAATGTAAGGATGTAGAGGCCTATCTCACTAGGGGTAAGATAGATACCGCCTACAGGAAAATTAAAGAGACCTTTGGAGATAAGAGAACGACTTGTATGAATATCAAGAGCTCAGATGGAAACCCAGTTCTAAGCAAAGAAGGGAAAGCAGAAAGGTGGAAGGAGTATATAGAGGGTCTATACAAGGGCGATGTACTTGAGGACAATATTATGGAAATGGAAGAGGATGTAGATGAAGATGAAATGGCAGATACGATACTGCGTGAAGAGTTTGACAGAGCACTGAAAGACCTGAGTCGAAACAAGGCCCACGGAGTAGACAATATTCCATTGGAACTACTGACGGCCGTGGGAGAGCCAGTCCTGACAAAACTCTACCATCTGGTGAGCAAGATGTATGAAACAGGCGAAATACCCTCAGACTTCAAGAAGAATATAATAATTCCAATCCCAAAGAAAGCGGGTGTTGACAGATGTGAAAATTACCGAACTATCAGCTTAATAAGTCACAGCTGCAAAATACTAACACGAATTCTTTACAGACGAATGGAAAAACTAGTAGAAGCCAACCTCGGGGAAGATCAGTTTGGATTCCGTAGAAACACTGGAACACGTGAGGCAATACTGACCTTACGACTTATCTTAGAAGAAAGATTAAGGAAAGGCAAACCTACGTTTCTAGCATTCGTAGACTTAGAGAAAGCTTTTGACAATGTTGACTGGAATCCTCTCTTTCAAATTCTAAAGGTGGCAGGGGTAAAATACAGGGAGCGAAAGGCTATTTACAATTTGTACAGAAACCAGATGGCAGTTATAAGAGTCAAGGGACATGAAAGGGAAGCAGTGGTTGGGAAGGGAGTAAGACAGGGTTGTAGCCTCTCCCCGGTGTTGTTCAATCTTTATATTGAGCAAGCAGTAAAGGAAACAAAAGAAAAATTCGGAGTAGGTATTAAAATTCATGGAGAAGAAATAAAAATTATGAGGTTCGCAGATGACATTGTAATTCTGTCAGAGACAGCAAAGGACTTGGAAGAACAGTTGAATGGAATGGACAGTGTCTTGAAAGGAGGATATAAGATGAACCTCAACAAAAGCAAAACAAGGATAATGGAATGTAGTCTAATTAAGTCGGGTGATGCTGAAGGAATTAGATTAGGAAATGAGGCACTTAAAGTAGTAAAGGAGTTTTGCTATTTGGGGAGCAAAATAACTGATGATGGTCGAAGTAGAGAGGATATAAAATGTAGACTGGCAATGGCAAGGAAAGCGTTTCTGAAGAAGAGAAATTTGTTAACATCCAGTATTGATTTAAGTGTCAGGAAGTCATTTCTGAAAGTATTCGTATGGAGTGTAGCCATGTATGGAAGTGAAACATGGACGATAAATAGTTTGGACAAGAAGAGAATAGAAGCTTTCGAAATGTGGTGCTACAGAAGAATGCTGAAGATTAGATGGGTAGATCACATAACTAATGAGGAAGTATTGAATAGGATTGGGGAGAAGAGAAGTTTGTGGCACAACTTGACCAGAAGAAGGGATCGGTTGGTAGGACATGTTCTGAGGCATCAAGGGATCACCAATTTAGTATTGGAGGGCAGCGTGGAGGGTAAAAATCGTAGAGGGAGACCAAGAGATGAATACACTAAGCAGATTCAGAAGGATGTAGGTTGCAGTAGGTACTGGGAGATGAAAAAGCTTGCACAGGATAGAGTAGCATGGAGAGCTGCATCAAACCAGTCTCAGGACTGAAGACCACAACAACAACAACCACCCATTATGCACACGGAGTGTGCACTGAATTCCTTTCCATCCTTCGCAGCCATAAGCTTAAGGGATCCCATTACGTGCCTAACGTTGGAGTTCCGAACTACCAATAATCACACTTACTGTGACTGCCCAGATCTTGCAGGCCGAGAGGCTTCCCCAGAAACTTAGCAAACGACCGCATCTGGCTCAGAATGTTTATCAGATACAGTCAGCTCATGAAACCTGTTCGTCGTACGAACCATGGAGGACCTTCTATCGGCTCCTGGAATGTCTGTCGCTGCTTGCCAATCCTTAGAACGACCTCCTGGTTCTCACATACAAAGTCGTTGGTGATCTAAGTGTTTCCTCAGAGATGAATGAGAAAATAATGCACTTGCTTCAATGGGAGTGCTTTACAGAGTGTGAACAGTTTTTTTTTTGTGAAGGATACGATAGGTATAAACGTATTTATTGCAATAAATTTTTTTCTCTATAACTGTAAGAAAGTAGTTAATTATTAGATTAAGGATATCTTATTTATTTAGTATACAGTTTGCCCGGGAAATGCAATTAAGTGCCATTTCGGTTTTTTTACGGCATACGGGATGCGGCGCTAAAATCCGGAAAAATTTGAATTTGTGTTTCTCGCCATAGTTCCGTCACTATTTCCACTGTTGCGAGGTGGTCGGTACATAAACGAGCTATCTGTGTAACTGTAAGGTTTCGATTTGTGCCTTTGAATTGGATGTACCTGTTGGGATGATTTGTTTCTGGTCAAAAGCTACTTGTTCGCCGTTTCTGGTGTAGGATTCCTGCAAGCAGACCCCATCCGCATGCTCTTCGTCCACTAGTTTAGGTAGCTCCATACTAACTAGTGTCTGGCTGTTTGCATTCAGCTGTAAGAGTTCCATGGATGTCGGGTACATACAAAACATTTAGATCCCTCTTCATTGTAATCGAAGTATACTCGTCCGTGGGCCCTCGCAAGTTCTTTGTATACATTTTCTAGAACGAGCTGTCCGCCCCTTCTTGTGCAGGCTTTGTATAGTAGTGCAGTCAGTTCTTCAATATCTGTCGGTATATTAGCTGATTTAAGCAAAAGCCTGTCTGCCTGCTCAGTCGCCGGATAGCAGATTGTGGCACCTTTAGAGTTGGCAATTCTAGTCACAAGTCACAGTGCAGTTTAGAAGGCATCTCTGTTTTCTAGCCTCCAAAGGCGTATACTTTCTTCCAGCTTTAAAATTTCGTCTGTTCCCCAAGTTATATGTTCTTTGTCTGGGTCTGATCGTTCCCTCGCTGTCTGCCTGCGCTGCGTGTGTGTTGTGAGTGTCTGTATTTTCTGTTTTGTGTCGTATTCTTGTTTACATTCGAGCTTATGTGGTTGAAGTTTTGTTGGGTTGTCTGATTGATTTCTTTTGAAATCCTAAAGTTTTCACTTTTTTTCCTTCCATGTAGTTCATCATTATGCGTTGTGATATTGTGAGCTGTGTTATTTGTGTTTGTGAATCCCCCTGAGAAGAACGTCACTGGTTTCATGTAGGTTTTTGCGATTTTCGGTATTGTATACCCTGTTATGTTTCCGTGTGTCATGTTTCTGTTCTGTCACGGTGCTGTTTGCTATGTCTGTGTTTTGGTTATGTCCTTGGGTGTCGGTGCAAGTTTCGTGAGGTGTGTAGTTCAAATGGTTCAAATGGCTCTGAGCACTATGCGACTTAACATCTGAGGACATCAGTCCCCTAGAACTTAGAACTACTTAAACCTAACTAACCTAAGGAGGCAGGATTTGAACCTGCGACCGTAGCAGTCGTGTGGTTCTAGACGGAAGCGCCTAGAACCGCTCGGCCACCACGGCCGGCAGCGGTGTAGTTGTTGGTGCACATTTCGTGTTGTTCTTGTTTATAATGTCTATGCCTTCCATAATCATTACTAATTCTATTTCTAATTCTTCTATTCTTAACAATAAGCATGTCTGCATGGCAGTCCATTGGTACATTTCACGTTTTAGCTGCCTGGATACCTCACAGTCCATGGCACCTGGGATGCACAGTAGATCCACGTGTTCCGTTGTCTGTTAGTAATGAGGCTCAATCACGTCGATGGCAAGCAATGACTGGAGGATTTCAGTGTCATCGAACGTCTCCGAGAGGAAGCCCATTTGTTGCCGCCATGCAACTGCGGGGCCCCATGGCCTCGCCGTGGTAGCTGGAGACTTGTGTTTCCAGCGGTGAATGTTTTCGTATGCGCTGACGAGATATGTGGAATTAAAATCCTCTTGACCAGTCATGGTCTTAGTAAACATAGTTTTGATAATTGTAGTCTGTGTTAGAGTAGTTTTTTTTCTAGTAACTGTTTATACATGGGGCATCCCGGACCGCCCGCCTTGTTGGTTCAAATGGCTCTGATCACTATGGGACTTAACATCTGAGGTCATCAGTCCCCTAGAACTTAGAACTACTTAAACCTAACTAACCTAAGGACATCACACACATCCATGCCCGAGGCGGGATTCGAACCTGCGACCGTAGCGGTCGCGCGGTTCCAGACTGAAGCGCCTTTAACCGCGTGGCCACACTGGCCGGCCCGCCTTGTTGGAAGTACTGTTTCAGTTCATATACACGGTATGCAACCAACCGCCTTTTCAGTACAATCGGTTTGGATATGTCCTGGTTTGCCGCATTTGTAGCAAACTGCTGCGTCTCGCCTAGAGTGCTTAACTGGTTGCCCTAAGTTATGGCAAGTGTAGCATTTCTGCAGCCTTATGAAGTTTCTTTTTCCTTCTAAGTGCTTCGAAATCGAGGTATACCCGTTCTCTTTGCATAAGGACATACCATATTAGAGGGATAACCTCAATAGTGTTGTTCATCGCACGCTTTCTTTTCCGTCCTGTTTTAAACTTCAGTTTCACTTCATCGTCAAAGATTTCTCTGGTGACGTCTTCACTGAGGTTAATCTCGTACCGTTCCTCCATGTAATTCTTGTCCCAAATGGACTTGGGGACGTTGTATATGGCCATTAGTGGTCTGTTTTGTAGGGCCTCTTCGCATTTGATGTCCTTTAGCTGCGATATTTTCTCTACGATTTTCATGGCATTCGTCATCGTCTCGGTTTCGATAACCACTGTGTTTGTTGTTGATCTGATCCCCGTTACTTTGATTTTATCCTAACATGGATTAATCGTTTTAGTTAATGTATCTCGTACCGCCCTTGTGTCCTGGTTGTTTGTTTTCTTAAAAAACAGAATACTCATTTAGGTTGCCTTTACTTTCTCAATTTTCCTACCCATTTCGTTTATCGGTTTCGTGACACTAGGTGTAGAAGCTACAGCAGTTGGGACGTTAGGCATTTCCTTTCGGAGTTTGTAATTCTCTTCCTTGAAACATCAGGAGGATTGGCGACAGCAAGTTCCTTTCTTAGTCTTTCGTTACTCACTCTTAATTCCTCGTTGTTACTTGCGAATTTGGCCTGACCAAGAGCCAGTGACCAATTTTTTTGTCTAACAGGTGCTGTGATTGTTGTGGATACCGTTTTTTGTTGTAATTCAGCTTGGATGTCTGCGAGAATATCATAAACAGTTTCTATTAGTTTTACCTCGCTGCTTGGTCGACGCGGCATAGCCCCCACCCTCCACCTACCTTCCACCCCTCGAGCTAGTTGCTCCGGTCGGTGTGTTGTTCCCCCTGTCAGACGTGTGTTTCATGTTATGCAGCGGTTGCCGCCAGCTTATATCAAGTCACTTTCTCTACCGTCTGCGTATTAACGCGGAAGTGGAGGTAAACTTAGTGGAGAGTGTAATGTTTGTGTCCCTAGTACCTCATTGTGTGACGCAAAGGCAGCTCACACCAGGCAGAAATCGCTGAGCAACGGCCACACTATGACACCTGTTGCTGTAGTGCATAAACACTGTATTTAAACAGTCACTCAGTATGTGAAAATACCTGCCTGCAACTTTTCGTAGGCTGCGCCTTATCGTAGCGCTGTAAACGGCGTCTGCTGAGTCGCCCGCGGCTGCCGGGAACAACTGGGCAGCTGGCGGCCGGGAACGCCTAACGCAGCGCTGAAGTCAGCGTGCGGTGTTGCTCCCTCAGGTTCGGCTGACGATGGGCGACGCGTGACGTAGCTCAAGCAGGCTCACGCCCAGCACCGCGGGAAGCCGACAATCCCTCCAACGATAACAACTCAAAACTTCTATCACTCGGACTGTCTAATTCGCACCTGATTTCTCTTTGAAATATCGCGCACCACGACGAATGTCGCTACCGACACTTGTGAAAACAAACAGCAGTTGTTAAAATCCACTTCTACCACGTGACGAGATGAGTGGGTATTTGTGTTGTCCTCATCATTTCATCATCATTCATGAAAGTGGAAAGATTGGACTGAACAAAGGTTGGGAATTTGTACGGGCAGTTGAGCGCAGTTGAGCGCCACACGAACCAAATATCATCATCATCATCATTCTACCACGTGAAAACTACGTTCCAACACGGAGCCCACGTCAAACCACTATCGAGCCGGCAGCCATCTTGGCCAATAGTGTCGGACGGCAGAGGAGGACCGCATAGGAGCCATTTAGACCAAAACTGGCTCTCGGATAACGTTGACATGTTCTGGTCAAAGAAATTCTGGCCCCCGAACAGCTCGTATCTGACCCCCCTCGGCTACTATGTTTGGAACGTAGTCGAATGAGTTAGCAATAAGACGAGGCACCCTAATGTGTATCTACGGACCACTATCGAAGCAGCATTCATGAATACGGACAGGTGTGATCGCTTCAGGACAACATTGGAGGCGGTCATTGCGGATGAAGTGGGCTACACCGAGTAATGTTACCCTCTTGAAAGTCACCGCTACTTATATGTAAAAGGATTTTCATTTTAATTTGTATTTTGTTTTGATAAATTTGCTTTTTTAAAAGTTTCATATGTCCAGATTTAAACGCCGCATCCTGTATACAGCAGTCAAAATTTTCCTCAAATTTTAACTACCTATTGTTTGAAGCAGATGATGATTTAGAGAGTGTGGAAGACGAAGTAAAAAGTGCATTAAATTCGTATGTGTTCACTGTGTGTGCTAGTATAACATATCAAAGTTCATTATTAAAAAATTGATATAATAAAACTTATATCAATAATACTTTTTGTTTTTCCTTTCTTTCCCTCTGGAATATATTATAATGATAAGCAAGACGTGGAAATATTTATGTGCACACACATATGTGAGACGAATTTTAAATGACAAGACAGTTCTGTATTTACACATGTTGTGTGTGTGAGTGTGTGTGTGCGTGTGTGTGTGCGTGTGTGGTGTGTGTGTGTGTGTGTGTGTGTGTGTGTGTGTGTGTGTGTGTACGCAATTCAAATCAAATGGTTCAAATGGCTCTGAGCACTATGGGACTTAACATCTGAGGTCATCAGTCCCCTAGAACTTACAACTACTTAACCTAACTATACTAAGGACATCACACACGTCGATGCCCGAGGCAGGATTCGAACCTGCGACCGTAGCGGTCGCGCGGTTCCAGACTGTAGCGCCTAGAACCGCTCGGCCACTCCAGCCGGCCTGTACGCAATTCAGTCTTTGAGTTTCACAGAAATAATGCAAGTTGACACCATTTTTACTTATCATTTTAATATTACGACGATTAATATGGAAATACGCCTGTGATCTCAATTTCACGCAAGTATTTTTTATTGCATGTCTTCGAACCTGATTCCATTTTTATGCAGTTGACGGCCTCGTTTTAATTCTTCGCAGAGATTGGTTGGTGAGGAGGGGGAGGGACAGGACGTACAAAGCACAACTGGACCACTTCGGCCACCACACATCTTTTTTATATTTTATTTAATTTGTCTCAGAATCCTCATTAGCATCTTACTTATGGGGATGCTGGGAATCCAGGAAAAAGAAGACGCAGATGAAGCACCTAAAAATGGGACATGATGGGCCAAATTGTGTCAATCATTGTACGAACATGTTGCTGTTCTGCTAGAAGTTGATGCGTCACTGGTTGGAAAAGTGATGTAAGAGACAATATTTGCCAAGTGTTAGACTAACTGTAAGCATGTCTCTGCATCCTCGGCAAAAGTAACCTTTTAGTATTTAGATCTTAAATGAGTTCATTCACCACTAGATCCCACAGAAGTGGTAACGAGGCCCCTCCCTACTGACATTTTCTGGTGTTGTTGATCACCATTTTGTCATACATCATGGTGGCCTCTCTCTTTCTTCATCCCAACATGGTTTTAATCCATCTACATATGGTGGTTTCCGTGCCATGCTCTTCTGCAACTGTAACCATTCATTCAAGGGTCGTATTGCTAAAAGCCTCTCGATATCCAAAAATATGTAGAGAGCAATTTCTTGAAAGTGTAGTGCTCTTTCCACCTATACAACAAGCTGTTGAAGTGCTGTTTCACATGGTTTGCCATGTTATTGGCGTGTTGGTGTACAGGTAGAGGAACCTTAGTTAGCTTCCTTTTCCTAATGTGCGAATTAACCAGTTTTTATAATGTCTTTAAAAGAAAGGACACGCTGATCGGTCGCATTCTTGGGCCTTTGTATGATCAATTCTCCCTGTGAAACTAACCCTTTAATTATCTGTTTTTTTTTATTAAACATTGACCTACAGAATTGTCCCTGAGAAAGACAACTCAGACTTAACCTATTCAGTTATTGCCCACACTATAGAAGACCAACGCAATCCGAAAAAAATGGTTCAAATGGCTCTGAGTGCTATGGGACTTAACATCTATGGTCATAAGTCCCCAAGAACTTAGAACTACTTAAACCTAACTAACCTAAGGACATCACACAACACCCAGTCATCCAACGCAATCTGACTGCTATACAAGGACAACATGGCTTCCAATAATTAACACAAAAGAATGGCCCTGAATTGCAAGGAATCCTAACAATAATACACATCCAAAAAATATGAAATTAAAGAAATATGAAACTACCTCCAACTCTGTTATTTCCCTAAACTCATTTCAGTCACGAATCCCGATAGTGCAAACCCCATTCTTTTTCGTAAGTCACTTACCTCACAGAAAATCTTCATAACACGAACTACAGCAATTACACCAAGTAGTAACAACAGTCAGCTAAATAAAAAGCTTCTAACTACTATAGGCCTTAATTAATAGGAGGCATATGGTTAGCAAAAAGAAAGATATTGTTGAAGAGCAAACAATGTATTTAGAAAATTTTACCTTATTCAAGTGACATCCAGCTCCTAAAATTATATAGTTGTCAATAATTACACTGCCCAAACATTATAAACCATATATTCATCCTTGCGTATTTTCTTATAAACGCATCATTTCATCTCACTTTACAATGCATGCCCTAACAACACAGAGTCTCCACGAAGAATATCATATCCTTACACGTCCCTATCCACTCGCTAACTTCTTGTCCGCCAAACCACAGAATCTCTTACTGAGGGCGCAGAGCGCTGTCAGCGATATTAACACAGTCTGTAGCTCTGCCAACATACAAATAGGCCACTTACACCGGGCTTCTGAATGAAAACAGCCCTTGCTGTCCTCTGAGAATTAGGAATGATTCCTACTCCTAGGCTAACCCTAAACAGCTTAGATAGAACTCAAATGAAACACTCTTCTGCTTGTTGCAGTACAGCTGGATAAGTTCCATCTGAGCCTGATGACTTGAACAGTTTAAAAGTCCTTACCATCCACAGAATTTTATTTTAAATCAACACGTGCTCTGGAAGTTTTCCAGTTCTCCCTTTAATTACCTGTAGACCAGTGTCTCGCCGGGATTGAATCTTGGTCTGTGTTGTCCGTCACACTGCATTGCGGGAAATGAGTCTTGGGGAGAACATCCAGCATCTCTTTCGCTGTTCTTGTCTACTCACTCCCTCTTTCCTTCTTAGAGCACCTCCTGGATTTGTCAATATTCAGGAAAGGATTTTGTAAAGTCTGGCGTAAGTAGCTGTACCTTCCACAAGTTTCGCTTGCTTAATCACAAGGCTGTATTTGGCAAGAACGTTTCGATATTTGTCCATTGGCTTTTCCTTCTTCTTACCCGATTCCTTTGCAATTCCAGGTTGCTGTTCCAGAAAGCTACGTTCAAGTTTGTGCGCTTCTGGGTGATTAGATAATTTTCTTAATACTACCTGATAATGGCAGATGTCACTGCGTCTGATATTTCGTCAAAATGTACTGGATTCACTATCGAAGTTCTGAATTTAGATCAGAGTGAGTTGATGTCTTTCCAATATGAGTCCCAGTCTGTTTCCTAGAATTCCTATATGCCATGGTCTGTTTGACACCAGATTGAGCCTCGAACTTATTATACATATCGTCATATGAGGATACCATTGTTTGACATAGCTCTCAATAAGAATAGACCCAAAAGTTATGTCAATTACTTCTCCCCTTCTTATGTTCCTGAACGTAGGTTCCCTGCCGGTATTCCGTATCTCCATGTTACTTTCGAGTAGAAACACAAGAAGGTACTCCCTCCTGCTGTTGGTGTCACTGCTTCCCCAAACCGGTTTGTGGGCACTGGCATTACAACCAACCAGCAGTTGTTCATTCTGTAGTGAGCAGGTGTCTACCAGTTTCCTTACTTCCTGGGAAGGAGGAGTACTGTCCCCATGAGGAAGGAGGAAGGTAAGCTGAGGACAATACAATTTTCCTCGTGCTTTCTTTCTCATGCTGTTCCTTCCTGATGGTCATTTTGTCCTTAGAACAAAAAGTCGGCATTTGAATGAATGAAATTCAATTTTCGACAGAAATGCATGTTCTGTACTTCCGTAGATTTCTAACGTAAGTCAGCTTATCTCCAGTTCCTCTGATGCTTAAAGCACCCTTTTGGTAAAGATAGGGTTTCTGGATCAGGGTCACGCCCGCCTTCTATTTTATCAGATCACGACTCAGGGGGGTAGTTGCCCCTTACCCGTGTTTCAGATTTATCTGTAGCACTTCCAGTCTCCATCTCGCGGCCATGATCGCTTCCGACAACTTTAATTACCCTGATGGTAACCTATGAGAACGAGAAGTACATTCTCAGGTTCTGTTCCTGCATTGCCATCAAGGGTTTTTCACCGACTTCCACTACAACGGTTTGGCCGTCCAGTACAATCTTTCGGTTATTTACTGTTCAATCCTCAGTTGACACCTTATGGTTGTGCGCCCCTATTTTCTCGATCAGAATTTTTGGTGGAATATCCTTAAGACGTTTGGTACACAAATTGATACCGTTGTGATCTTGAAAAGTTATACTATCTTTACCAGCAACTTTGCTTCCTCCCCTAACGATATCTTGAAGACCATCTCTTTAAGCCAATCACTCTTCCCCGCCCCCCACAGACAAAGATAAGAGCACCTTTATTCAGATAGACCCTTTTGTATTTGGGTCCTGGACTTTCGTGTACCCTCGCCCCCCGTGTATTATCGAAAAGAGCCATGTGAATAAGTTCCGTCTGCTGTGAGATGGCGCGCGGGATTAGCCGAGCGGTCTTAGGCGCTGCAGTCATGGACCGTGCGGCTGGTCCCGGCGGAGGTTCAAGTCCTCCCTCGGGCATGGGTGTGTGTGTTTGTCCTTAGGATAATTTAGCTTAACTAGTGTGTAAGCTTAGGGACTGATGATCTTAGCAGATAAGTCTCATAAGATTTCACACACATTTTTTGCTGTGAGGTGATGTTGACCAATCTACATATGTTGGATGACCGCTATTATGAAAACTGAGGGTCCAGTGCTTTAGACCTGTTTCTCTACTTCCTGGCCAGGCTTTTTTTACATTTTATTATCCTGAGACGTGGGAGTATTAGATTTCTCACATGTTCTCTTGTTTTCTGTCTTAGAGGTTGGAAGGGATATGTTTACCACCTTCACTATGAGACAGTCTATTTTTTTGCGCGTCTTAGATTCAAGACCTTTCTGTTCCATCCATTTTCGTTTAAGAGCGATTCCTTACCTTCCTTTTGTTTCTGCTCTGCGTAAACTGTTCTCCTCTGAGTCTCGACAAGGATTTAATCTTGACCTGTTGAAATTTCTCCATGACAATTTCCACATCTTGGACTGATCTGTTCCGCGATCTGGCTGCACAAACAACTTCCATCGTTTCCATTTCCGGTGTTTGGATGCTTTAGGTTTCGTCTTGTAGCTTAGTTTTCGTTTTTTCTTTTCCCTGATGCTTCGTTGGTGTGTTACGCAACCCTCTGCGTGGCTGGCATCACACCTTGGGTATCTGGCGAAACGGAGTAGGACTATGTGATTTGATATGGGAGGTATGGAGTAATATGAGATACCCTTCGTTTGGTTCATCCGCTGAACCTGATGTGCAGCATTACTGTGTGGTTTGCTGTTAAACTCGCAAGAGGGTACGTTCCTAGAAGAGACAACCAATATATGGCATCTTCCTATGGATATACACGAAAAAACCATGAAGATAAAATTAAAGATTAGAGCTCACAAGGAGACTAACAGGCAATCGTTCCTCCCGTAAACCATTCGCAAGTGGAACGAAAAAGGGGGAAAGTGACTTTGGTACGCAATGTACCTTTGTTCCACACAAAGTAAGATGGCTCTGCGGCGCGTAGATGTAGAAACAGAAGTCGATGTACAGAGACGGATCATGGTGACTGACCAATAATTGGTTTACCAGCTTATCTACCCGCTGTCTTAAGTGACAATGAACGACTGCTATACTGTTTCAGTATCTTGTTTCAGTCAGACCTTGTAACTTAATTATTTGATAGGGGATTCTAGTGATTTGTCAGGGAGGGAGGCTAATCCACTTTTTGTGTAACTGATCAGCCAGCACAATAGCTTCCTTGCAGTTCTAGTACCTTCACTTAGTGAGCTATATTTCAAACGATATGCTTTGAGGAAAATGATGATTCATCAGTTTTTGGTTTTGCAAGACTATGGGTGTGGGAATGAAAGGGAGTAAATGAATTGTTTTTAACGAACATTTCATGGAATTAATTTTTCATCTGTAGTCGTTTAATACACAATCGAAATGGAACGGACTGAGATAATCGCGATGTTGCATACTCTAAACCAACAATGAATATCGTCATCATCGTAATCATCATCATCAAACATTCATGTTCGCGCTATCAGACGCGATTCCTGATTCTATCTCTGTAAATTTTGGGGTCTAAAATCAGCTATAGTTCTCACGGGTACATTTAATATGTAACCTGCAAGATGAACTATATTATAGAGAAATAAATTTGAAAAACGAAACCTCTGCGCGCCATACTGTCTTCAAACATAATTTAGAAATTCTTTGTATAATATGAGGACTACTGTTTCACGAAGTAAGAGGCAAATTGTCATCAATTAAAAGATAATATGTATATGTGTTCTAATGTTACACTGGCAACGGCCTTGCCACGTTGATTACACCAGTTTTCATCAGATCACTGAAGATCACAGCAACTTCGAGCATGGGCCGTAGTTGGCCAGTTAACCAACTGCTGGGTTACGCCATACGCTGTTGGCTGTTTTCTATAACCATACTTTCCGTCAATGTCCTGAATTAGATTCAAAATTCTCTACATTGTCTCATGAAGTGAGGACATGTGATATTGTTGATGGTGACGCGCCCTCCGGATCGGAACGTTAAGTTCGGCGTTTCTCATGGCTATATGCTGGCACTAGATTTTATCCTCTCTCCCCTCCCATCACCATCCAACACAAGCATGACACCATACTACCCACACCCATAACAGTGGCTCACACTTACAAAATAGATTTGTAATGAGTCCTCCGAATTTTGGGTCGACTCGTTTTAGAAGAAGGTAGCTACAGTGTAGTGGCACTACCTAGTATTTGTAGGTAAAACTTTTAAATGTTTAGCGTAAGTGGCTGAAAGTAGTAATGAAGGCTGCCTCGGAGTACAGCGGTAACAGCGCTGGGCGTCAGCCACGCTATGTCAAAATGTAGGGCACAATAACAGATGCGCAAGTGAGCTGCGAAGTGAGGCTAGCTGAGCACAACAGGAAACTGCCCCGTGCAGCAAAGAACGATATAGTAAGCGGGTCGTTGCCACCACACTACAGCGAGATTCTTTGTTGTGGGCTACGTGATTGTACACTAGGCTTTAGAGAAACAAATAGGCAGTAACGAAGTACAAATGAGGTTGAATCTGAGGACAAGACCTCATTCGGTTCGTAGAGTTGGTCATCGCCGAGTAGCTGCACCATGACGTCCGAGCACCGCCGAACCGGGAGACGCCTGGGCTGCGCCAGCAGCCTCCTCTTCGAGATCAGGTTGCGTCTGCCGCCGTACTGTGTCCTTCGCGAGATTTGGTGTCCCAGGCTCGCCGGCCTGCTATTCCTGCCTGCTACCGCCGATGTTGAGGCCCAGGGAGGGACTCGGCGACACAACGCCAGCCACCGTCCGCCGTATGTCGCCACAGCGAAGCGAAGAGCGACGCCGCCGCCTGGAGTGTCACTCCGCCGGGAAGCGCAACTGGCTGTCGCAATTGGCAGTTCAAATGGTTCAAATGGCTCTGAGTACTGTGGGACTTAACTTCTGAGGTCATCAGTCCCCTAAAACTTCGAACTACTTAAACCTAACTAACCTAAGGGCATCACATACATCCATGCCCGAGGCAGGATTCGAACCCGCGACCGTAGCGGTCCCGCGGTTCCACACTGTAGCGCCTAGAACCTCTCGGCCACTCCGGCCGGCCAACTGGCAGTGCCATGCCCTCGCTGCTGGGCCGGAGTCTTGACTCAGCATCGCCGGGCGCCGCCCCAGCAGCCGACCGCGCAAAGCTCACGAGGAGTGGCGTGCCTGCCTCATGTATAATTGAAGATATAATTAAGTTATATTTCTAAATTGTCCACAGTATTTCCACTGGTTCCCCAGCACCTACGGCATCAGCATACACGGACCACACCCTACAGAGGTGTCAATACAGAGTATCCATATAGAGTGGTGTCAGGAAGGCCGACAACGTAGCGATCAACAGCGGAGGCTGTGTCACTCCCCCAGCACGCCGTTTGAGTCACAGCCCGCAGTGCGGTCATTTGGATGAGCGAGACTATTTTGTTCTTGTGAGGTGGTGATCATGGGGTCGAAGTTTAGACGGCATAAGTTTCTGAAAGTTACATTTACGAAATCGGAGGGGCCTGTGGATCTGTCACAACTTAGCAGTAATGGTAAAGATGAATGGTTAGTAACTGCACGTTGTACTCAATGTAATTTACTCGGGCATTCCGTGGCTTGTGCTGAATCAGTAGCGGAACTGCTTTACTTGTAACCGTTTTGGCCACACTGCTAGGCAATGTAGAGAGTCTAGGTTGCTCATGATTAGAGAGAAGAAGTAACTTGGCAGAACATTTCGGGACTAACTGTTCTGCGCATATTGTTTTGTTGTAGTGCAAATATTGTCATGGATAATGGACGCTGAGGCAAAATCAGAGACACGAGGTGTCACCAGTGAAGAGGGGATGCAGTCGTTAGTGGATCAAGTGGCTCAACTGAGAGCAGATAACGTAGTTACGTTTAATGAACCAGCAGGAAGGAAGCGAGATAGTAGTGCTGAAGTCACGAACTTTAGGAGTGGATCCGACTGTGGCAAATCTTGTGTCTCCTCTAGTGGCTCATCTGAGGATGGGTTGGCATTTATAGAGGATCTTAAATCATCAGCTGACGTAGGTCATGGTCAGATAAACGCTTGTGGCAGATCGCAATGTTACAGATACCAGGAAAAGCAAAATTATTAATAAGGTGCACAAAAGCATTAATGAATGCAAATTCCTTTGATCAGTTGAGACAGTTGTTGGGACAATGATACGGGAAGCATAATAGTGCACTGTTTTTTTTCGAACAATTATCCAGGGAGATATAATGAGGCAATGAGGTAGTAGAAGACTTTGCGGATAGAGGTAGGAAAACGAACGTTAGCACGGACGAGCTTTCGTTAAACGAGAAGGTAGATGAAGTGATGCTGCAAGAGGTCGAGTAGCGAGCGCTCGATGCTTTTTTAAGCGGTTTGACATTGGAAATGTCTAGGAGAGTTCGCACGTTGGCGCCTAAAGATCTTCATGAAGGTGTTAAGTTAGCGTTGGAATATAATGGAATCGATAGGTGGACAGGGGTAAGGCAGCGGAAACAGGTATTTACGTCGATTATTAAGTTTTTTAACTACGGTCGAACGGGATATGTACAAATACAATGTTACTAATTACGGAACCCACATCACAAGTGGAGTAACAACGGTCGCCAACAATTTGGTGGAATTGGCAGAAGAGGAGGTTTTGGTCAACAACAAGGTTATAGGGGTAATGGTAGAGGTAGTCCAGGGAATAGGAAGGATCCGTTAAACTTAGAAGGGAGCCTCAGGGTCGCCGACGGGAATTCCTGGTAGGATTAAGCTAGGTCAGAACGAATGCAGAAGTGGAATGTGCCATAATGAGTGTTGTGAATGGAAGAGTGTATAAAGTATTGTTGGACACAGAAGCATACGCGTCAGTTGTCGCGAGAGAATTAGTGCGTAAGTCACAGTGGAACCCACCAAGGTATGATTTACGTGAGTAAGGGATAATAATATGAGAGCATTGGGTCAGTAGTGGTGAACTTTTGGGTTGGAACAACTAAGTTTAGGCAGTTTGTGTAAGTAATGTCTAATGCAAGTGAGAGGTACAACATGATCAAGGGTTAGATTTTCTGCATCAACAATATGCCATAATTGACCTTCGACGATGTATAGTGGAACTCAGTGGGAAGGCATTCCGACTAGGGGAAACTGTTGTCAATGTTAATCTGCTGCGAGGAGTTTCTAATACACAATGCGGTCCAGATGAACCGCGAGCAATAGGATTAAGGCTTAATTCTCGTGACTGCGTGTCGAAAGCCACTGTAAAATCACTATGGGCGAATGTGGAACCCAACTTACCAATAGGCATGATATGTGTAATAGAACCACTGGAGGGTGGTGAACTATTAGACACAGCGTGCTGTTTGTTGAAACCTAGTATTGTACGCATACAGGAAATGGATGGAGGAGCAGTAACACCCGTCAAAATGGATAATTTTGGCGCCGTGGTTATAAAGTTTTTGAAGGGAACGTTATTAGCTACGAAAGAGATTCCGGATTAGAAAGATTGCCACTCAGGAGGTGTGGGCTATAAGGGGCACAGGACGCTGCTATGACTGCATTTCGTAAGAAGCTGAAGCATTTGAAAGGAGCATAAAGAGCACAGTTGGAGGGCCTGTTGCTACAATTCCAGGATCTGTTTCTTCCGACAGGCCTGTTGCCTCCCACGCCAGTAATACATCACGGGAGTCCAATAAGAAATGAAGCACCGGTATACCGAATACCATATAGAATAACGCGGTCGCTGAAACCAGATTTAGAAGAGTTCATAGATCATCAATTAGCTGACGGAATAATAGAAGGGAGTATTAGTGTATGGGGAGTAGGAATTGAAAACGTACCTAAGAAGTCTATGGACGGTTCGCAGAAGTATCGGTTGTATTGCGATTATCGCTATTTGAATGGCAAGACTACAACAAATGCATACCTTATTCCGAATATCACGGAGACCATAGATAACCTAGGCAAAAGCAAGAATTTCTTGACGTTGGGCTTAAAGAGCAGATACAGTTAGTCAGCAATGGCTCCTGAATATAGACCAAAATAATCTAATTCACCAAATGGGGGCACTACCAATGTTGGAGGATGCCTTTTGAGTTGAAGAATGCGCCAGTGATATTCCAAAGATTCCATGACGGAGTACAGAGAGGATTGAATGGTTCAAATGGCTCGGAGCACTATGGGACTTAACTTCTAAGGTCTTCAGTCCCCTAGAACTTAGAACTACTTAAACCTAACTAACCTAAGGACACCACACACATCCATGCCCGAGGCAGGATTCGAACCTGCGACCGTAGCGGTCGCGCGGTTCCAGACTGTAGCGCCTAGAACCGCTCGGCCAACCCGACCGGAAGAGAGGATTGAAACCACGCTAGTGCTTAGTATATCTTGATGAGATAATCGTCCATTCAAGAGAAGCATTCAACAGATTATGGGCAGCACGTCTCACACGGAACGCTGCGCTGCAGGAAGTTAACTATTTGAGCCATGTCATAAGTAAGGATGGTGTTGCAACTGATCTGAGGTTGGTGCAAGCAGTGCAAGATTTTCCAGTATCACAAACTACTAGGGAGTTACAATCTTTCTTCGGATTCATAGATTATTATAGAAGGTATGTAAGGTATTTGTCGGTTTTGCAAGATCGCTTACGCAATTGTTGAAGAAAGGGGCTTATTTTGTGTGGTCGGAGTAACGTCAGGGAGCATTTGAAGAGTTAAAAAAGGTGTTGACATCCAGTCCAGTTCAAGTGTTTTCAGACTTTCAGAAAATATATTGTAATGTAATGCGTCAAATTGCGCCCTTGCCTGTGTTTTGAGGCAGGAGGTCGATGGTCTGGACCATGCTGCTGCTTTTGCATGAGGATAATTGAACGTCACAGAATGGACTTACTCTATAACAGAAAGAGAGATGCTAAGTCTGGTATACGGAATAACGTACTTTCCATGTTATTTGTACGGAAGGAAGTTGAAGGTGATAACAGACCATTCAGCTTTAAAGTGGTGGAAGGACCCGTTATTATATTAATGATACGAGGACTGAAACTCAGTGAATTTAGGTAGGAAGAAATTCACAAGTCGGGAAGGAAACACGGAAATGCGGCCGGTCTAAGAAGAAAGATAGCTTTAAAACAAGCACTGGTTCACGACCTTGCTGGCTGGCAGCGGCAGCCGTGCGGTTCTAAGCGCTTCAGTCCGGAACCGCGCGACTGCTACGGTCACAGGTTCGAATCCTGCCTCGGGCATGGATGTGTGTGGTGTCCTTAGGTTAGTTAGGTTTAAGTAGTTCTAAGTTCTAGGGGACTTATGACCTCAGATGTTAAGTCCCATATGGCTCAGAGCCATTTGAACCATTTGAACAGATTATTGTGCAGAGAGCCAAAATTGGAACCATGGGTGGTGGGACCGGCCAAGTTAAAATTGAAAGGGTTACGTGAGATGCATAATCACATTTTTTCAGGCCATGGTGGCTGCAGGGCGACAAATATAAGCGTTGCAGAGAAGTATTGCCGGAAAGGAAGGAAGGATGATGTGAATCAATACATATAGAATTGTGTGGATTGTGCACAGAGAGCCAAGCATAATCACATTTTTTCAGGCCATGGTGGCTGCAGGGCGACAAATATAAGCGTTGCAGAGAAGTATTGCCGGAAAGGAAGGAAGGATGATGTGAATCAATACATATAGAATTGTGTGGATTGTGCACAGAGAGCCAATTTGAGGCGGAAGCAGGCAGTGTTTCAAAGATTGTCAGAGGCAACAGAACCTTTCAGTTTCAGTGGGTGGACGTGTTACGTCCATTTAACCGAAAACCAGCGGGTAATTCTTTTGTGCCGACCATAATAGATCAATTTTTCTCGTTACGTCTAGATGGTGCTAATGCTGGACCAACAGGCAATCACAGTGGCATAGGCGTTAGTTAACAGATGGATACTGAAGTTCGGAGTGCCACAGACGATGATAACGGACCAGAGGGCGAACTTTATGTCAGACCTGATGTAGGAATTGTGTCCGTTGCTGAAAGTGAAGAAGTTGAGGACCACCCCATTACATCCGCAAGCTAATATAGGGGCAGAGAGAGTTCTTAGGACAATATGGAAAATGTTTACTTAATACTTGGGTTCAAATCACTGAGTCTGGGATATATACCTAGTTTTTGTCGTAAGCGCAATAACTCTTTTGTCGTAAACGCAATAACTCTAAAGTACACACTGTAAGACGTGTATATTTCCATTGTTTATTGTCAAATCACAATTTATGAAAGATGTTTATATTTTATTAATAGGATTAAGTAGGAATAATTAATATTTGTCATGTTGGAAATAATTGTGGTAGCAGAGAATGTCTGCACCAAAGTATTGTTGACAAGAGAGACCGCAAATTGATAAATTTTAGAAAGGGCGGGAGAGATCGCGTATGGATACATTTTAAGAAAAGAGCGGGAAAGACCGCGCATTGATACATTTTGTAATGGTAGCAGGGATTGTCTGCACCAGAAAGCATTGTTGGCAGGAGAGACCGCACTTTAGCGTTCGTAGGAAGTCAGTAGTAAGCGAGAAGTGAAGCGAGTCGGTAGCAGATCTGAAGCGAGAGGTTGAGAGGAGCGGTGTGCCTGCCAGCCACAAGCTATGATTTACAAGAGATTATAAACGGATGTACAGAGACATCAACTAACTATTATAATAAGAGGAACTAATATTATTGAATAAATGTTTTGAGAAACTCAAGACTACTGAAGGTATGTCTGCGCATTGCTAGTTGTAAGATTATTGTAAAAAGTAAGTCTCATTTGAACGTTTGTAAAATCATTTCATTCAGAATATAATTAACTTTTGCCAGCAATATTGCATTTCTAATTATAATCCATCCCAAAAACCATCAACGTAAAACTTTGCAAAATTTTATTGTTGTCAAGAAAAAGTTTAACTATAAATTACGTAACTTCAGTCAAATTAATTAAAGAATAACGTCTTCTTTACTAATAAAGAATAACGTCAGCTTTGGTAATAAATACAGCCACTTATTATGACAGCCCACCAGCACTTAATAGAGTATAGTAAACCAGAGTAAGTATATTCATGTCGCAGTTCGATGTAGCAGTCAGATGACGATCCAATAACAGTAAAAAAAGGTAAGGAACAGTTTTGGGTTATTGCAGATAACGACTGGGGGCCTTGACGACGACACATTCTATGTTTCGTCGAAACAATCAGAAAATCACTTTTAATAAGCAGCAATTAAATTTTTATGCGAAGATTGAGAAAGAGAATAAATTTCAAAGGGAAGATTTCATTTGTTGTTATTAAGCAAGAGATAGAAATCCTAAGGAAAGGTTTCATAGGTTATTGTAAAAAAGGAAGGTTGCGAAAAAAAGTGATATAGAGGAGACGGGAATGTTTCAACACTAGCACAGCGATATCACCATTCGGGGTGGTGTATGACGAACAGATACCGTCACCCTTCGAAATGATTGACCTGAAGAGTAGCACAAAGGGAGAAGCAGTCCGTGATTTTGCAAGAAAAGTAACGGAGGTGTGGAGCAGGGTACAAAGAACAGATAAGTGGACTTTGAAGAAATAGGAAGAGGCAGTCAGGCCTGTGGGTGGGAACTTTACCACAATATAAGGTGGGCCAATGGGTGATGTTGTCGAGTGCATACACGCAGAAGGGAAAGACAACGAAGTTTTTAACACGGTACCAGGGACCGAACTTTAGTCGAAACTACATCACTGGCGAGTGTTAAGCAGCAGTTGCCAATAAGGACGACGGTTGTGCATGTGGGACGTATGAGACCATTCAAGGGTGCCCCAGAGGCGATTCCTAGTAAAGGTAAGGAATGATATTAAGAGGATACAGTGAAACTATAAGCAATGGGAGAGGGAAGTCTGGAAGCCTCAGACTCGTTATACATTAATGTCAAGAGAGTAATTACGTGTATCGATTTTGTACAGTTTATTTTTATGTGCAGTGTAGGACGTAATTTTGATAGCATTAGGGATAGACTTATGTATTTATTTGTGGTAGTATTATCAGTAGAACAATAAGATGATCGCTATTCAGAGACAGCAGGCTTCTCAGGAGGGGGGAGATGATATGGATACCTATTCTCAGGTTTTAGTTGAAGGAGAAGAAGAATGCTAGTTTTGGCAGTATTGTACCTCTTTGCCATGGGCAGAGTAAAGGGAGTACAGTTGCATCAGACAGCCATATGTGGTATTTTCTAGACATAAATAGTCTTTAAGTTCAGTATTTAATGTGTGGCAGTTACGAAATGAAATCAGGAGGTTCGAAGAAGTATTTTCTGGGGTGCAAAAATTGGCGACTAGTGGTGCGAAAGAGAGAGAGGTCTCAAAGGAGCACAGCAACTTGCTCTGGGCATATGCACACAGATGCAAGAGGTGACTGAAGTAGTTCCGCACAAGATTAGGAGAGTAAAAAGGTGGTGGACAGACGCTAAGGGGTAGAACATTGAAGACAGTCTCCGGGACAGCAGACGAAAACGACGTGAGCTAATTGAATGAAACTCCAGAAGCTGCAAGAGGGTTAGAAGAAGCGAATAAGGTGACTGTGGAAGAGTATCCCACGCAAATTATGAACTTGGGGAGCGGTGTGTTGAACAACAGACGCATGCTCCGTGACTGGCTAATAAAGTGTGTTGAACAACACACGCATGCTATGTAGCTGACTAATAAAGTCGTGGATTATGCCAGGACCTTGGCTAGTACCCTGAACCGGCTTGGAGGCAGTGCAAGCACATATGCAGATAGTAGATGCAAGGTTAATCTTGACAAGATTACTGAGTCGGTAGGTGACAGCATCTGGGACGCAGGTCTAGAGCTAACAAATTTATGGGAGGCACTCCTTCAGGCGCTACATGGTCAGTTAAGTGCTATCTTGCTGTCACCCGAGCAATTGATGAAGAGGTGCGTCCAAGGAGAGCTGCCATCGGGATTACAACTAATAGTGGAACCGAGTGGTCGGAACTTACCATTTTGCTACCATAGTTGGGCAGTAGGTATAGTAACAGATAGCGCACGATTGTAAATATCTTTAAAAATACCAGTAGGTGGGAAACACGTAGTATTTAGGTGTTACAAAGTGCACACGTATCCGGTGAAGCTCGTGGCAGTTGGTAAATTTATGCAAGTAAGGGAAGAATGGAAGATTGGATGTTACTACTAGCAGAAGACGGGGACTGACATGTAGAGATGAGCGCGGATGAGTTCCAGTAATGTGAAATATGTCCAAATGGTTCAAATGGCTCTGAGCACTATGGGACTTAACTTCTGAGGTCATCAGTCTCCTAGAACTTAGAACTACTTAAACCTAACTAACCTAAGGACATCACACACATCCATGCCCGAGGCAGGATTCGAACCTGCGACCGTAGCGGTCGCTCGGTTCCAGACTGTAGCGCCTAGAACCACTCGGCCACTCCGGCCGGCTCACCATATGCCCAACTCAAGAGGTTATAACCCGTAGGTACACATGCATCCTTTAACTATTAAAGGGAAAAACGAGAGAACATCTTCGCCCAAACAAGGAGATTGAACCAAAATCTTATTTTCGAAGAGCAGGGTGTGGTGTCACCGCCAGACACCACACTTGCTAGATGGTAGCCTTTAAATCGGCCGCGGTCCGTTAGTATACGACGGACACGCGTGTCGCCACTGTCAGTGATTGCAGACCGAGCGCCGCCACACGGCAGGTCTAGTGAGACTTCCTAGCACTCGCCCCAGTTGCATAGCCGACTTAGCTAGCGATGGTTCACTGACAAAATACGCTCTCATTTGCCGAAACGATAGTTAGCATAGCCTTCAGCTACGTCATTTGCTACGACCTAGCCAGGCGCCATTATCATTTGTTATTTATCTTGTGATACATGTACCGTCAGACCGATGTTCACCAATTATGAATTAAAGTTAAGTATTCCAGTAGTTACTTACGTTCTTTGCTACTATAAATTCCCTTACCTGTTCCAGACCTCACGCCAGCCTGCGTGAGCTTCAACGCGTGCCTTTAGGCTTGCTCTCCTAGTGACTTGGCTGTCTTGCCAAGTCACAACATAGGGTTCCTCTGGGTCTACTCAGAGTAAAATGGCACGGTGGTGGTCGCTAGTCATTATGGGCGAGGGAAACTCTAAGGGGGCAAAACACTTGGAGTGGCGAGGGAGCGGATTACTAATAAACGAGACTAGGTGTGATGTAGTAGGACTAGCGTTTCATTTACTAGGGACTATGACGGGAGTTACTCTATTTAATGTGACACAGCCACAGCCGTACTAGCCAAAAGAACCACTAGAGATCTTTTCCAAACAGAATCTGGCCTTTCTGAACGATACGAGGAAGCCACGTCTGAACCACTTCTGAACCCAAATGACAGCAGCCCAAGAAGAGCGGATAACGGGGGACCAATGCTACAGCATGTAGAAGAGTATGGAATAGGAGACGTCAACTAACAGTGCCTTTACGTGTCGCAGTTCCTTGCACCATGGTGATTCTGATTTTTTTCTGCCTAGTATGTTTTTTATGTTTGAAGCTACTTAGCGTGAGAAAATCCAATCCAGGGGTAATGCAAGTACGGTGGATTGGATTCCCACGGCAAAAGATGAAAAGTAGATCGACTTTTTGATATTGTATGTAAATAATAGTTAGAAATAGGCAAGTTGGGGTAACTGTAGAGATAAAGAGTACAGTTGTATTCAAACTAGAGTAATGGGTCGGAGTAAGACCCGTGGGACCAGGTCTTCTCCATGAAGGGAGAAAGTGTAGTAGACAACCCAGTGTTTTCGACAAAAGTGTTAATTCTTTAGTATAAGTGGCTGAAAGCAGCACGGATGCCGCCACGGAGTTTTACCCTAACAGCTCTGGCCGTCAGCCGTACTATGGCGACATGTAGAGCACGATAACAGATGCGCAAGTGAGTTGCGAAGCGAAGGTGGCTGAGCGCAGCAGTCAACTGCTCCGCCCAGCCAAGAACGGTGTAACAAGTGGGTCGTTGCCACCTCACTCCAGCCAGTCTCTTTTCTAAGGAGCCGTGGCTAAACAACAGATCTTAGAGAAATAAATGGGTAGTAACGGTGTAAAAATGAGACTGAATTTGAAGATAGGACGTCATTCGATTCGGGGACTAGGACATCGTTGAGTAACCACATTACGATGCCGGAGCACCGCCGGACCGCGAGATGTCTGGGCAGCCCCAGTAGCAGCCTCCGTTTCGAGACCAGTCTGCGTCTGCCGCCGCACTAGGTCCTTCTCGGGCCTGGGTGCCACAGCCCCTCCGATCTGCTTTTCGTGCCTGCCGCCGACGCTGAGGCCCGGGTAGGGACTCCCTGTCACGACAGCCGCCGTCCGCCGCCCGTCCTAGGGGTGCGAGTCAAGACCCGCTGACAGCCGCCTCCGCCACCGCAGATCGAAGAGCAGACTTGGTGGGTCATGTCAGTGGGGAAGAAAGAAGCCGCGTGAGAAAAACTGACACTATCTTGTTGAGGCTGGTCAGAGCAAGACTGCATGTGTAAGTTTTTCCGCTTCACCGGAATTCAGAGCTTTCAGGATTTGAGGATAGTTAGATGAAATAGACGATTTTATGGACTCTTTCTTGTTCAATTTGTTTAAACAGTGTTTTATATTATTTTCTGACGAGTCATGTTTTTTAATTCTTTAAATTAGTGGATGAGTATTTGTGATTCTGACCACTTGTGGTTGGTGGCCCTTTATGATGTACTGTAGTTTCAAACTTCCTCTTACAATGCTTCTTCAGCGATATATTTACTTAGATAATGATTCTAGAACGCTGAAATGATTCTCTAGTTTGCGAACTCAGTTTTCACAATTCAACCCTCTAGCAGCTCTGATGATTTGCATGTCATTTTTCATAACCAAGCAATGTGAATGAGCCCACGTGGTCGCGCGGGGTAGCCGTGCGGTCTAGGGCTCCTTGCCACGGTTCGCGCGGCTACTCCCCTTCCCCCCCCCCCCTCCCCCCGTCGGAGGATCGCGTCCTCCCTCGGGCATGGGTGTGTGTGTTGTCCTTAGCGTAAATTAGTTTAAGTTGGACTAAGTAGTGTGTGAGCCTATGGAGCGATGACCTTACCAGTTGGTCCCATAGGAACTTACTTACGCACGTGATGCTATACAGTGTTTCATGTAGCTCGTGATGTTAAGTAGATTACCAGCAGTATTCTTTTCGAAACGTAAATGAACCCGTATTTAATCTTATTACTGTCGTTTCTGCAATTTTTCAATTTTATCCAGTTTTATTTGTTAAGAAATACACGTGGCACGAGGTTGACCTGAGAATGTCGCACGACCTTTCAAAAGGACACCAATTTGTTCATATTATTTCACTGTGTTCTTCCAGTAGTGTTACAAAGTCATTCTTGACAGTTCGCACCCTGAGTTGGCGTGATGTAAATAGTGTTTCTTTATGAACTCGGCCACGTGAGACAGATATGAAGGCTGGTAGCCAAATCGATGCTTATGTCGTACTCTAGTATATCCTGCACGTGTCCGTTGCCCATGTAGTTAAGAAAGATTAGTTATTTTAGCATTAATACGTTAGACAATTGGACTTGCAACGATCCTTTCATCTTCGTCCACCTGAAATATACACGGGGTATTAATTTCAGATATTGTAGAAATGTTGATAATTTCTTGTGTTCAATGAATTTAGGGCTTAAAGTCATGTTTTTGTTTGGAGATGGATTCATATGAATGAATATTCAGTTGATTTTACATCTGCTCTTGCATTAAGACGTCCGCAGCTCGTGGTCGTGCGGTAGCGTTCTCGCTTCCCACGCCCGGCTTCCCGGGTTCGATTCCCGGCGGGGTCAGGGATTTTCTCTGCCTCGTGATGACTGGGTGTTGTGTGCTGTCCTTAGGTTAGTTAGGTTTAAGTAGTTCTAAGTTCTTGGGGACTTATGACCATAGATGTTAAGTCACATAGTGCTCAGAACCATTTGAACCATTAAGAGCTTAAGGATAATGAACAAACTGAATGCACATAGAGGCGGTCCGAGTATCCTTTTACGGCAGTGCCTACAACGAAACTAAATAACCTTTTCCAACAGAGATTGCTTAACTCAGTAGTGATCAAGCGACAAATCTATGTGTCTGTAACACGCTTTTAGTTTTTTCCGAGTCTTGCACAATGCAACACACAACTCTCACACTTCGCAAAGGAAAGCTTCCATTTTGCTTGAAGCACAGAGAAATGTTTCCTATTAGGCGGCTTAACATGACCTTTGGGGTCTACCAACCAACAGTGTTATACTAAATTACTATTGATGATACATATATCTTAGAAAACTCGATAGTTATTTAACTACGAATGCAGCTGATCGCAACAGACATTTGACGAGTTAATAATATGTGACTTAATGCGATAATCTAGAATCAACCTGTCTGAAACAGTAGTTCGTGAAATATTACTGTATTCTGGGAAAAAATAATCTTATTTTCATGTGTGACTGAGTTTTTTGTAGATTTGTTGGTTGGGTAGAAGTGTGATCAGTGTGTGAGAAAGAATAGACGCCACGAATTCATATAATTGATTGACCTAGCTGGGCATGGCTCCACCTTCTTGTGTGCGGATGCACAAGTACGTCCGACCTCCTGAGGGAATCTCAGAGAGCGAACATGGAAGAAATGGACAGAGACTGCGGATACATGACGCTCGATGAGAATGTGGATCGGCCGTGAAGCGTGTAGAGACAGTCCGCGGAGTTGTGATGACGTTGTGTCCCGGATCGCGCAGTGGTTAACACACCTGCCTAGTAAACAGGTGATCCAGAGCTCGAATTCCGGTCAAGTACACATTTTCACTCGTCCCCGCTCATTCCGTGTTATTTCCCGATGAAACTGTCAGCAGTGATACCTTCCTTTTCCATTCCTTTCTCTCCCTCTCAACCTTCAATTTCGGAATCTGGAAATTTATGGTAAGGTCTTATGGGACCCAACCGCTGAGGTCATCGGTCCCTAAGCTTACACACTACTTCATCGAACTTAAACTAACTTACTCTAAGGACAACACACACACCAATGCCAGAGGGAGGACTCGAACCTATGACGGAGGGAGCCGCGCGGACCGTGACAAGGCGCCTTATACCGCTATGCTACCCCGCGCGGCCCTTCAATTTACATAGTGTGGGGGTGTTACGAAAGAGCGTGAACGTAGGTCTTACGAAGTGGAAAATTTGTGGCATAAAATACTGAGTAGTGATTTAGTTTCATAAAAGTCACTTCCCCCTTCCATAAATGTTGTCACACAGCTGATGTAATAGACAGGGTCAGCATCAGTACAGTCAAGGGTCTGCACGAGCATTCGTTGTGAAGAGTTACAGATTCGTGTATGAGACATTGTTTCTTTCGTTATTATTGCGAGCACTGATAATCAGTAACGTATGACGTTACGCTACACATATGTTCCTAGCTACGAATTCGTCTATTGGAAATTTCATGCGCTATATACTCTTTTAATTCCTCTGTGGGTTGTAGCTGTGTACACGGTAGTAAATGTCAGATACCACGTTCTTGCATAATCTCGGAGTTGTTTCTACGGATTTTTTTCCTTAGTTCTACTGAATATGAATTAAAAGAGAACAATCGACCAAGACGATGCTTTGCTCTAGTCATGACTGTGTTCTTTGCGCGCAGGTCTACTATAATTCTGTCTAACTATTGTTTGAATGCTGACACTTCTATTGAAACACACCAAAGGTAATATATGTACAGTCGTGGACAAAACGAGCTAGACCCCTCCCCTTTCCGTTATACTGATCCGCACAGCTTTAAAGTCTGCCACACGGTGTAATAGGCAAGGCGACGAAGTGCTACCAACATACTACGCACAGCCGTGAAATTGACAAACTATCCGAACTTTGTCAGACTGTTTAAAAAAATGGTTCAAATGGCTCTGAGCACTATGCGGCTTAACATCTATGGTCATCAATCCCCTAGAACTTAGAACTACTTAAACCTAACTAACCTAAGGACATCACTCAACACCCAGTCATCACGAGGCAGAGAAACTCCCTGACCCCGCCGGGAATCGAACCCGGGAACCCGGGCGTGGGAAGCGAGAACGCTACCGCACGACCACGAGCAGACTGTTTTCAATTATGCGTATGACTATATTAATGCTGATTAGTGTGTTAAACACAACACGTTTAAATAAGATGTAAATGAAAGAAGAAACGCTAATTAGTATGAACTGTACTAATAAAAATGAATTTCAGCTTATCGAAATAACATAACTATTTTAGTAAGGCAAAGTACCCCAGATCGTTACGAATTAGCAAAATATTACGCGTTTTTGGCTGCGAAACAGTCTGTGTCAACGTTCAAACCAGTCATACTGGATTACCGTTGCTGGCCTACCATGAAAGTGTGCAAATTTACCAATGCGTGAAGATTCATAACGAAATTCAGTTAAAAATCATTCAGTGCCACACGTAAGTCAATTCCATCATTGACAGAAACGGAGAAAGTAATAAGTAACAAGTATGAAATTCTACAAGATCTTCATATTTACATCCACAGGGCGCCGGTACAGAATAAAGGTTGCAACAAAACCTTTTGGGGCCTCGAGAATTTCTTAAAATTGCTTTACTGATAGTCTATCTGCTTCCATCGAGATTAGAACTGAAAACAAACAAGACCTCCCTTGCAGTAGAATACACCTTTCACTACGCTAGCAGACAACCCAGGCAAACAGCCCTCTCTTATTACCCCAGACTCTCCATTAGACTCGCCACAGCCAGAAAACGTTCATTAGCCGAAGTGTTTCTTAAGCTACCTAGCAATGGGAATGCTCGCACTTCTAAAACGCTGTGGTATTAATATTGGGATCTGAATTTCCATGGGTATAGGCAGATGGATTTTATTTGCATTCCTGTAAACGCGATTTGGATCGAAAGCATAGCTACGAGTAACACGCTGATGTATCGACTGCAACTAGAACATTTCCAATAAAGAGTAGGGGGAATTATTTATGCGGCCCTCATCTTCAGTAATTGTCGTAGCTATTTTCGTTGTTAGGATTTCGTCACCTAAATCGGTAAAAATGGAATCCTACTAGTCTCACTTTCATGACCGTCTATCTGTCTACCCAGCCCTTAAAATCCGTTTTGCTAATTCATAACGATCTGGGGCACTTTGTCTTACTAAAACAGTTATGTTATATCGATAAGCTGATATTCATTTTTATTAGTACAGTTCATATTAATTAGCGTTTCTTCTTTCATTTATATCTAACATTTGCGTGTTGTGTTTAACACATTCATCAGCATTAATATAGTCACACACATGGTTGAAAACAGTCTGAGAAAATTCGGATAGTTTGTCAATTTCACGCCTGCCTGTTATGCTGTGTAGCAGTCTTTAAAGCTGTGCGGATCAGCATAACGAAAAGGCGAGGGGTCTCTCTCGGTTTGTCCACGACTGTACATAGATCGTCTGTTTGTTCCTAAGAGATATCATGACACGTGCTACTGCAGCTTAATGTACCGTGTGACCAGCCTGCAACGGCATTTTCACTTTTTCACAATGTCGTTCGCTCAAAACTTACTACCTTACTGAAATACCATTACACTGAGAGTTTGTATCACGAATTTTTATTGCTAATTCTAAAACTTTACCATAATAAGGCCATTCACACAACTGTTTTCTCCACTTTACAGCAATATCATCAGGCGCTAAATTAGACTATCATATGAGACAATAAGATAGTACAGCGTTTTCATAAATTTTGGGACTGTTCAGATTTTGACACAATTAATAGCGAAACATAGGAACTTCACGAATTTATGTCTGCGGCGGCCTGATTGGCTAACGTCAATCTAATTGACTCGGAAACGTCACAAACTACCATGTGACACTCTCAAAAGCTTTTCAGACTATTTCTGATCACATTGAATATCAATTTTCAGTCATAGCGCAACCCTTTACATTCATAACTGAAATGCACCGAATGTTTTACATTGTTTAGCGGGAGGAACAGTTATAGTCAATGAAATAGCTGAGCAGCACGGGACATATCGTACTTACATCAACTATTATATATCATTTTAAACTCATAGCGGAAAGTTAAATTCTCGTAACATTATGATATTAAGAACATGAAGTGCAAAATGAGATTTCATGGATCTTAGTAAGTTGAATAGCAGGCTAAACCTTATTTTTACTTTTTTAGCGGATAATTAGCACCATCCGAATCTAATGTTCTGACTTTGGATATAGGTAATGAATTAATGGATTAAGCTTATCCAATAGAGATATTTAGAATCCGTGACTGTTAATTGAATGTAAATTGTTAATGTTTTAAATCTGAATATAAAGGTCATGGCCATACGAGCAGCTGTATCTCATTACAAATATTATAACACTGTACTATTTTATTCCTGGGCATTGATGTTAATTCCAGCCTTGATTGAAGTATTTGCTCATAAATTGATTGTATTATATGTTAATAATAGAAATAAAACATTAGATCACTTCAAGTTTGTTCTCGTAGTAATTCATTTATTTATTTATATATATATATATATTTTGCTCTGATGTTACTACCAGTCTGATTAAATATTTGCTCTTATATCGTCTTTGATACATGTAAACAAGAACAAATTACATCTCTGACCAAAGTAGGCCTACGCCATATCTCTTTGCCAAGATCTTTGTTACTAGGAACAGTTGTATAGCATATGCTGGATGCTGGCAAAATTCCGCTGTCACAGTGTAAATGTATAGAGATTATGTAAAAGTATGTGAAGTGATGTACCAAGTGACCATCAAACTGGAAGCAGACGAATGACCACTCACGGAGAAAAGTCGCCCATACTGTCGCAGTAAGTACAAAACTAAATTTTGTATCTATATCGACAGATATACAATAGTCTTGGCGATACATTAAAACGTGTTCCATCTTGTTGCAACATAGCCAGCACCCAGCATTATGCTAGAAATAGTGATGTAACTTCCAGAAAACCATCTGAAGATGAAATTGGAAAGTTCCGAAAGTGGTTCATGGGGTAATAAATAACTGTTCAGAAAAGGTGACAGGTGGCAGTTTTATGAATTTACGATGAATTAATGATTTATGGATAAGCCATACCTCATAAGGCTGAATGATTGAGGGACATTAGAAGATGGGTACCTTAAGACTTTAAGTGGTGTCTCACTAGTGTTATTACGGAGACAGGGTGAGCCTGTAAGCTCTTGTTGCTGGACCTGAATCTAGATCAGTGGTTCTCAAACTTTTTGAGCTTCTGGCGCATTTAAAAGGCCACAAATAATTATGGGCACACTATATACACATTTCTGAGCAATATTTTACAACAGACAATACAGGAAATAAATACTGTGATATAGTAATTAAGACATTTTATTTTGAATTTCGCGTCCAAATTACAGAAAATACAACTTATACTAATAAAAAACATACATTGTCACAATATGAACAAATAATTTTTGTATAAAAAATGTGAAAGATTCATGGAGCACGGTTGTTACCCAAATACCACGAAAGGCAAAACAAACTATTAAGTGAAACATATTGAACTGAAATAATGCAATAAAACTAACCAATAAACTAACGAAACTTCCTGTCAGATTAAAACTGTGTGCCAGACCGAGACTCGAACTCAGGACCTTTGCCCTTCGCGGGCAAGTGGTCCACCATCTGAGCAACCGAATCACGACTCACGCCCGGTCCTCACAGCTTTACTTCTGCCAGTATCACGTCTCCTACCTTCAAAACTTTACAGAAGCTGGATCGCAGGACAGCTTCTGTAAAGTTTGGAAGGTAGGAGAGGAGATACTGGCAGAAGTAAAGCTGTGAGGACCGGGCGTGAGTCGTGCTTCGGTAGCTCAGATGGTAGAGCACTTTCCCGCGAAAGGCAAAGGTCCCGAGTTCGAGTCTCGGTCGGGCACACAGTTTTAATCTGCCAGGAAGTTTCATATCAGCGCACACTCCGCTGCAGAGTGAAAATCTCATTCAATAAACTAACGGATGATTCAAATTATAGAGAAAAGTAATAATGAAATACAAATGAAACGTACCTGACGTCTTGTATTTCTAGTGTTTATGAGAAACATAATTATATAATGTAGACTGGCAATGGCAAGGAAATCGTTTCTGAAGAAGAGAAATTTGTTAACATCGAGTATAGATTTAAGTGTCAGGAAGTCGTTTCTGAAAGTATTTGTATGGAGTGTAGCCATGTATGGAAGTGAAACATGGACGATAACTAGTTTGGACAAGAAGAGAATAGAAGCTTTCGAAATGTGGTGCTACAGAAGAATGCTGAAGATAAGGTGGGTAGATCACGTAACTAATGAGGAGGTATTGAATAGGATTGGGGAGAACAGAAGTTTGTGGCACAACTCGACTAGAAGAAGGGATCGATTGGTAGGACATGTTCTGAGGCATCAAGGGATCACCAATTTAGTATTGGAGGGCAGCGTGGAGGGTAAAAATCGTAGAGGGAGACCGAGAGATGAATACTCTAAACAGATTCAGAAGGATGTAGGTTGCAGTAGGTACTGGGAGATGAAGAAGCTTGCACAGGATAGAGTAGCATGGAGAGCTGCATCAAGGCAGTCTCAGGACTGAAGACCACAACAACAACAACATGAGAAACATGAGCCTGATGTGTCCTCGCAATTTCTTCAATGTTTGGAGATGTATTTGAAAGACAAACTCTCATTTTCTCGTCAACATATTGAAGAGTTCCTATCTTTTTACATTTAATTGTGGCGAGAGCAGAAAATCCTAATTGACTTAAATATGACATCGAAAATTGAAGTATAATGTTCAAAGCTTTTTTAGATATCGACAAACGTTCTTCTTTTATAGAAATCCAAAAGGCTTCAAAGGACAGTCCCTTACGTTTAATTATCTCCCCACGATCAGTAGATATATTTCCCAGTTCTTCATCTTCTTCTGTTAATTTTATGCCGAAATCACCTGAAGTTTCTATGAACGAGTTTCGAATCCAGTCGTGCTGTTCAGTGTTGAGGGATGCAAAACATGAACTCAGTTTCTCTTCTAATCTCATTAAATGATGTACTACTATTGGAAGTATTTCGTTTATGCACATGCTCCTTACCAACGTGAACATTTCCAAGCTACCTTCAACAGCTTTTCTTTTCCATACTTCAAGTTTTCTGTTAAACGCTTTAATTTTGTCGGTGGATGTGAGGATGCTTTCTTCTTTCCCTTTAATGCTAGTGTTCAAAATACTGTCCTGCTGAAATATATCGGCCTAATACTGCAATCTGCCATTCCAAATTAACTCCGAAGGAGGCCGCAAAGATGTAAATGTTTCATTTCTTCGAAATACACGAGCAGTTCTTTCCCCCTCGACAGCCACCTGACTTCTGTGTGTAAAAGCAACCGTTTGTGTTCTGACTCCATATCGGTACAAAATTTTTTGAATAAACCCGTTTTCACAGGTCTTGTTTTAACAAAATTTACCATCTGAACAACTTGCTCTAATACTTCTCTCAATTTTCTCCCAGTGTTTTTGCTATAAAGGCCTCCCTGTGAAGAAAGCAGTAAGTTGTGATAGCATCTTCATTTCCTTTTTTTTCCAAGAGAAATAAGGCCCTTAACACAGCCTATCACTGAAGGGGCGCCATCTGTACAAATGCCTGCACACGACTTCCATGTTAACTGCTACTTATTAAGATAATAATTTAAAACGTTGTAAACGTCCTTATATTTAGTACACACACTTAATTCCTTGCAAAAAAAAGAAACTGATTTGTTAGTTGATCTTTATTAGTGAAACGGACAAATGCTAGGAGTTGCGATTGGTTGGCAATGTCTGTGGATTCATGATACAATGCAAAGTTTCATTGCCTGAGTTTATTACAGCAAAATTTTTCTCAACAGCAATAGAAATTTCTATAATACGCCTGTAAACTGTATTATTCGATAAAGGAATCTTGCATATATTCATAGCTGCTTTGTTTCCTAGTATCGATATGACCATTTTTTTGCAAACAGACAAAATAAGTGACTCACCTAAAGTATGAGTTTTCATAAACTTCGCTATTAGTTCAGAGACTTGGTAGGAAGTGACCAGAGCTTTATCAACAGACATTACAATTTTAAAGAATTTGCTGCCTTTGTTTGCTGTTCAGACAATCTCTTGAAATAGCTCTTGAAAATGTGAATGCATTGTCTTAAAATTTTTGCTCGGTTTACTAGGAAGCAGAAATTCATTTGCCATTTTATACCCATATACTATGCAAGACTTATTAGTAGGCCACTGTTTTGCTTTTTTGCTTGCATTTAGCGTTTGTTCATTTCCAAAATTGGATTCGTCGATGGCTTGCTTGTTTTTCAGAAATATATTCATTTTATTGGATTGTATTTTGCATATAAGATTCACTTCTAGCGCTTTGAAAGTAAGCAGTACGCTGTACACAACACCTCACTGATATACCACCTGAAAGCTCTACGATAACATCAAGTGCACAAGTATGGAAACGTGTTTTCCTTCTGGGCCTGGATTCTTTTGCCTCCATGGGTTAACAGTGCTGCCAACGATAGTTTTCAAGTTCCGTTAACCTTGCTGGAGGCTTCTGTCATGAATCCGCTGGATTACTAAACTGCAGTGGAAATGTTCAGAAACAGCAAGGCTTCCTGCACAATGACGATCATGTTCACATGTGCTACTCATCTGTAGCCCAGAACATGAAATGAAATTCTTTTTAATCACGGATAGCTCGTGGTCAGTCAATAAGCAGCTCTGATAGCTAATTTCCTCTCCCAGTTTCTCTTTTCAATAATATTTTATTAACAAGAAAAATACATGCATTTTCAATAAAATATTACTAAAAAGTGACTGGTTGTAAATGTTATTTGTTATTTTTTGATACACTGTCACGATACCTAAATAGGCCATAATGGCCAATAACAATAATATGCAATTCTCTTCCTACGTGCTCTTGCAGCACCACTCGAGTTAGGTGGAACAGGTCCGCAATCACTGGGAACGACACGAAGCCTTCCGAATTCTATGGACAATTTGTGATCACATGCATAGCGCACAAGGCTCAATTTCAGCATGGCTACCATCAAAAAGAAAAACGTCCTTAGGAAAATCAACAGCGAAACAAAAGCACGCCACGATCAGATAATATCCGTAAGAGTTTTCGTCCGAAAAATCCGTCAGTCGTCAAATATTTTTTTCGCCGTTTTCTCCTGATTCTGAGCGTTTCGATTTCACCAGAAATCCATTAACGTTTGACAACACTATGGATTAACTCAATGTTTATTTACAAAATTTAAGAGCGACACAAGTGTCGTACCGTTTGGTTACGGAAAGAAGGCACAGAACGAGGCGTGCGAAAACAATTTGCACGGCGCCTACAGGGCGAAGGGTGGTGAGAGGGGTGTGGTTAGGAAAATTTCACGACCAATGCTAGTCATCCACGGATGCCTGTGCACCTGGTACTGACCAGCGACTAAGATAGTTATATTTTACACACAAAAGTAAGAAGGGTTCGCTAGAGGCGCATTATCTCTATAAAAAATTGTGAAATTAAGGTAAGGGTGTTGTAATGCAGTTCTAGTGCATGGAGTGGAGGAAAATGTCATTTGATTCATTTATTAATTATGAATGACCACGAAGCATTACGTTGTAAGAAACTTACAGTCCGTGGTTGCAGTCCTGGACTGCAAGTTTTTTTACAACGTATCAAATGAGTTACTGTGTTGGCAACACCAAACTTTACCACGGATAAAGTGTTACATTTATAAATACAGTTACATTCATTATTAAATGAATTAATCACTCCCACCACTGCATAGCCGCACGGGGTAGACGCGCGGTCTGGGGGGGCATTGTCATGGTCCGTGCGGCTCCCCTCGTCGGAGGTTCGAGTCCTCCCTCTGGCAAGGGTATGTGTGTTGTCCATAGCGTAAGTTAGTTTAAGTTAGATTAAGTAGTGTGTAGGCCTAGAGACCGATGACCTCTGCAGTTTGGTCCCATAAGACCTTACCACAAATTTTTACTGCTGCATATTGTTTTGATTGTAGTAATGTGAGAATTATCTGACCATTCTGTTTCTCCAGACCGCAGCATTCTGTCATCCGAATAATTATTTTTCTCGCCCCACTGCGAATTATACTTTCCCTAGAATTCCTTACACTTCAAGGTGTTGTAAGGGATGACCTTGATGGGCCAGCATAGGCTTTATCATCACTCATTATTTTGAAGTACCTTTGCCCAGTTCCTAAGCAGCCGCTACTGTTAGACAGCTAAGATTAGCAGCGATGGAAGAGAGGGGGACAGTCGGCATGAAACGTTCCGAATACTGTCGACACTACAAAAACAAGCCACCTTATTTCCTTAACCAAACTGAACTATTAGACAAAACTTAAGGACTCGTTTTGTCTTATATCTGTCGTGAAATGGATGATATTGAGTAGCTATATGTTCTTTTATATTTGACCATATGTCTTCCTAATATATTACAGGGCTTACCCGTAAAAGTTCTAGGGCGCACCAGTGCGTCCTGGCGCACATTTTGAGAACCACTGATCAAGATGAACGATTATTCTGCCGGAATGACTGTACAAAGAATTCCTGTCTTAAAACAGATCAGAGTTAACTGAATGAATGTATTCAGTGCTTTAGTTTGAAGTTACTAATAATTTTCGAAAGTATATACAGGTCATTGGTAGCAGGCTCACAAAGAATATAAATCAAGAAGTGAATAGTTCAATGTTTTCAATAGCAAAAGTCACTTTTCATGAGTTCTTTTAGCAACAGTAAACGAAAGCAGTTTTTCTAACTATACGGAGCGGATGGCTGTTCTTCTGGGCTATCGCTCGCTCTTCGTGAAAATGCAACAGATCACACTGGTTCGCATTACGTAAACATGGTACGAAGAGTATCCTTAAGGCTTCTGCTATTGTCTGTACACGCAGAAGGAAGCAGCTGTTGTGCGCCGTTTCTTGGTTTGCCTCAGATACAAATATCTATTCAATAAGAAGGTGTCCGCTGGTTAATTGTCTTCTTTTCAAGGGCAAATTTTCTGCACTTTCCTGGTCAGAGGGTTTCAGAAGCGTACATTTCAGCGTTAGTTCTATCTTAGTGTATTACTATCTCATCTGAAACGCTAAACATCTACAAAACCAAACAGGTATCCCTACACAAGAGACGGTGTGTTCAGTTTGAAACAACAGTTATAAATTTTCGTCAGCTAAGTGTAAACATATCATACTGTATTCAACTATAGATATTTGTTATGAAGAATAAACGTAAGCAAAGTACTAACCAGTGGTTCTTCCTGTATTGCTAGCGGCCTTGCCGCAGTGGTAACACCGGTCCCCGTTAGATCACCGAAATTAAGTGCTATCGGGCTTGTCTAGCACTTGGATGGGTGACCATCCAGTGTGCCGAGCGCTGTTGGCAAGCAGGGTGCACTCAGCCCATGTGAGGCAAACTGAGGAGCTGCTTGATTGAGAAGTAGCGGCTCCGGTCTCGTAAACTGACATACGGCCGGGAGAGCGGTGTGATGACCACATGCCCCTTCATATCAGCATTCAGTGACGCCTGTGGGCTGAAGATGACACGGCGGTCGGTTGGTACCGGTGGGTCTTCATGGCCTGTTCGGGTGGAGTTTAGTTTTTTCTTCCTGTGTTCAGTGTTAAATGTTATTACAAATTTTACAAAGCACGTTAACTCAAAAATGGTTCAAATGGCTCTGAGCACTATGGGACTCAACTTCTGAGGTCAGCAGTCCCCTCGAACTTAGAACTACTTAAATCTAACTAACCTAAGGACATCACACACATCCATGCCCGAGGCAGGATTCGAACCTGCGACCGTAGCGGTCTCGCGGTTCCAGACTGAAGCGACTAGAACCGCTCGGCCACTCCGGCCGGCGCACGTTAACTCTCTGTGTCTCACATCAGCACGTGCATTATGGTTCCTACCAAACACCGTTGTAGCTATTAGACCCCTATTATCACCTATGATACTTCGTCACTGATATTACTACATTTTTGCCTATTCTTTCATATTGACAATTGATTTATTGCCTCCAGGGATTTATTTTGATTATATTTAACATCAGATATGTGACTCAGCTGCCAGTTCTGTGCTAGATTTTAGACATCTAACATCGGATATATAAGACAGATAGCTTCTCTCCTTTCCTGTCAGTTGTATGCAGGACAAAATGAATAAATGTGTGTGAATTCCGAAGGGACCGAACTGCTGAGCACATCGGTCCCTAGACTTACACACTACTTAAACTAAGAACAACACACAAGCCCATGCCCGAGGGAGGATTCGAATCTCCGGCGGGAGAGGCCGCGCAATCCGTGACATGACGCCTCAAACCACGCGGCCACTCCGCGGAGGTAATGACAGTGGCACGTAAAGTGCCCTCCGCCACACACCGTTGGGTGGCTTGAGGAGTATAAATGTAGTATAAACCTTTCGCGTCTTTACACTGATGCTTCTCAGAGATTAATATTTTTTTCTTCTTTTCATCATTACGCTCTTGTACGGCTGACCTGTAATTTTACTATAAAATTTTATTTCTGTTCTTATGTTTACAGTCAATATTTTATGTAAGATATTGTAATTATTTCAATACTGAATGTATGAAAAAGCACTAATTATATTTTGGCTTTGGTTTGTTGTTAATAACAAACATCTGCGATTGGTTACTCTTTGATAAGTTTACACTTAGCTGGTGAACAGTTATAATTGTGTTTCAGCCTGGACACACCACTTCTTGCGCAGGGGTACTTGTTTTGTTCTGTACTTGTTAAGTTGGTCAGAGGGACCAGTAATTACATAGACTGTCATATTTATATGGTATGCTGTGCCGTGTGTTTAACATTTTACCTTCTGTAAGCATTAATTATTCCACGTGCTTTTTTTATGTATACAGTCATAGAGATGATGATGTAAATCGTAGTTACAGTAAAAGGCAATTATCCAGCTGGATGTCATGCATTTAAAAAAATGGGTAGCAGGTGTAGGCAATAATCTTAAAAACGATCCATTAGTTTTCTCTTACGCCATATGAATTGCTAGTTGTAGCATTAATCGTGTGTAATAAAGGGCATGCAGGATATGGTAACTGCTACAGATAATAAAACAGAATCATACTTTTGCTCAATACAGAACTGATACAGCATTCTCATTAGGAAAGCAACAGTAGGTTATGTGTGCCACAACACTCTCTGTCTTGAGGAATACATGTGTACTAATGATTAACTACGTCACTTTTAGGAATATAATCAAGTCCTGGTATGTAAGTATAACTTCTGTTTTTCCAAATGTGATTAAGACCTTCCCAAAGTCAAATTAACGCAGGTAAATTAATCAGATAAGCACACCATCGATTTCTACGTCAGCATAAAAATATCATTCTATTTAGACGAATTGAAAGAGGTGGAAAATCAGCCGTGGCCTTGCTGGAGGAACCATCCCTTCATTTACCTTAAATGATATAGCCAGGCCGGCACAAACGGAAATGAGGATCGCCTACCGAGTGTGATAACCATGCTCCTCCAAAATACCCCGTCCCTTGACTCTATCCGAAGAATGGTGTTTTTCATGTAGAATGGGCTATGCTTTGACCGATCCGTTTACTGCTGTCATATGAGCAACTGAATCCATGGCCGCCTGCTGTTACTTTCTGTAACGCGCCAATAATCTCCTCTGGAATTCTTATCTTTCATATTATTCTCTTAGCGCATGTGTATTCAGCAATGATGGGAAGTGTGCTGAATGACACGGCAGGCTATTGAGAAGAGCAGGAGGCTAGCTGAGAGGTGTGCAGCTTTAGGTGGGGGCCGGACAGGACACCGACCCTTCCTCGAGGCACAGCTGCGGCCTCAGATTGCAGGTTCTCATCTCTCTGAGAGGCGCACGTGCTCGCTGGGTTCTAACGTTAATCCGGGCGACGGCTGTCGTTTGTACACTGAAAGTTCTGCTCTGCAAACGTAGCAGGGGCCACATTTCTTTTATCCATTTCTATACTACACATATCCTCGCAAACTCACGATTATATTACTATAAAATTTAATGATAGCATACATTCCAGGACAAAGAAAAAATTGTTTGTTTCGCAAGAATGAAATAAGTAGAGTTGATCGTTCTCAACACGAACGTTGGATTGAAATGTCGTAGCTATGAGTTGCTACGTCTTCGTCTTTATTCCACCTAACTCGCCCAGAGAATAAAAGAGGCATCCGCAGTTCAACGTGGCGTCTTACCTGCTCCGAAGCTTAATTTTTCTCACGTGGACAAAAGAGTGATGCTGCTGACTCTACTATAACGCCTAGTAAATAATCCTTAAGATACGCTTCATACACATAGCTTTTTTATATCGATAATATATATGCTTTTTGGCAGTTACTTTAAAATTAAAATTTTATAGAATGATTCGCAATATAAAAGTACCGTACGTACTCGAAAATCATAAATATAACCGTCAACTGAACTTTTAAAGTTGTATATTAAGAGTACTGAAGAACTTTTTTCCTTCCTTAGCGCGTTCCTTTCGATAGTGCAGCCACGTGTTGGCACTGTGCAGATTCACTGCTCTAACAATAACCTTTAAATGTTTGTCATCTGTTGGCGCTTACGTGGCTGGTGTTGATGTTCTAGAGCCTTAGTCATTGAACAAACGTAGATATGAAGACACGACGCATATATAATAAAAATAAGCAATAAATTTGTATGGCGGCAACAATATATTGGTATTCATGGCATCAGACCTTTTCCGAACCGAACTTCTAACCTGAGTTGAGACAGTTTTTTGGACACATCAGTAATGCCATTATGAACCTCTAATTCAGGATCAAATATTTTGCTCGTTCCTTGTTCAGTATAAGATAATGCATCAGTATCACTGTGAATCATAAAATATAGTTACCGATACCGGATATTATTTAGTCTCGCTGTACTTAACTAATTAAGATACTTAAATGTGTAAATTATTTCTGACGCAGCTGATGCAATGTTGGTTAAACAAAAATATCTCAATGGTCTACTGACTCCTTGTAATTCCAATCTACATATAAGCTGTTGTTTCATTTGCTTCCTGATGCCTGACTGATTACATTCAACGTATGTATGGGAGTCAGCGGGTATCAATGAGTATCAGAAAGACCAACCTATTACGCAAAAAACGCGAAAATTCACTTGTCATAACTGAAGACTAATTTGAAATACGTCTTTAGATAATTCCCATGGAACAATGAACTTTCGTTAAAAAATTAGGTTTGAAAGAGTAAACACGCAGTTCAGGACAGAGTTTAAGGGACGTCATCATCGACTTAAGCACAGAAATTAGGCATGTGAATGTTCTTTCTTCACAATGTTTATGTCCATCGTTTCCTATATCTCCCAGTCATTTGGGGTTGTAGATCATGACTTTTTGGGTAACCTTTCACTTTTCGCCCTATTCAAGTGGTTTTTTTTCATAGTTCTCTGTATACAATTATTACGTTCACTCGAGCATGCAAAGTGGTGGATGTTTCACCGCCAGGCCAGACCACGGCTTCAGGTGTGAGGCTGTGCTGTGGCCGTGGCGGGTATAACGGTGCCGAGCATAAGCCTCTTCTGTGGTTGTAGGCAACCCATGGAAGTCACTATGTTAATAGTGTGCACTTTCAACCCGGAGGTTCTACATTCTTTATTACATCTCCCCTAGCTCACCCATTTACGTTCTTCAAGAACTCCTCTGGGATGCTTATATTTTTCTGCCGTCCTTCCTTTCATCGCATCCCCTACAACAGTAATGGTATCACCATAGTTTTATCTTTTCGGATTTTAGTCATGTGCTCAGTTTATTGTTCCACATATTGCTTGAAGTTTGCGGAGATCTGCATCTAAATAATTATTATACTCATTGCTTGTGTCACAGCCTAGATAATTTAAATATGACACCTTTCCAGTTACGTTACTGTTAATCTCTGTTATCGAGCCTAATGGTTGTTTACCTTGAAAGATCATAACTTTCATCTCATGTAATGAACTCTTATTACTGTATTCTGTATGTATATGGTTTTGCCAAACCATCTAACAGGATTTAGTTTTCACTTTCTTTTATTGTTACTTAGTCATCTACGAATAGCAATACACTTACATTAGTGCTTATGTAATTTAATTTCTGGATAATTGATTTCCGAGAGAGCTACCCCAAAACGCTCACTCAGCACGTGTCAGCAGTTTCTGATTAGTAATGTATTACAGCCTTATTGAAAACCACTGTCAGCACGTGGCAAGGTAGCCCGTGGGAGAGAAGGAGAAGGAAGGCTGGTGGGGAGGGAAAGGGGTGGTCATCTTACGTGAATCAAGCTCCCTTCCTCCCCTTCTTTTTCCTTCACCCAACAGATATCGTTTTAGTTCCGTGCTCTGCCGTGAGAGGACCCTATGATCTATTTCTGTAGCAACATATTATTTTGAAAACCATCTGATTGATAGAAGGGGCGTTGCGATGCCAATGTTGCACAAGTCACTCAAGTAGAATGCCAGCATCGATGCTGATGTCAATGACGCGCCACTGGGAGGCTTGTTTGAAGCGCACCAATGGTGTCTGCCCGCCTGGCTAGCCGCGCGATCTATCGCGCTGCTTACCGATAGGGAAGGCGTACCGGTCCCCGGCACGTTTTTATCAGCCCGACGGATTAGTGTCGAGGTCCGGTGTGCGGTACAGCCTGTGGATGGTTTTTAAGATTCTATTCCATCTGCCTCAGCGAATGCGGGCTGGTTCCCTTTATTCGGCCTCAGCTACATTTTGTCAGCGATAGATGCGTAAACATTGTTTCCACGTACGCGAACACCATAATTACTCTACCACATTTGGGGTTACACTCGTCTGGTATGAGACGTTCCTGGGGGGGGGCTCCACTGTCGGTCGAACCGCACGATAACCCTGTGTTCGGTGTAGGGCCGCTGTCGGGTGGGTGGTCTGCTGTGGCCCGTTGTGGGGTTGGGAACCACTGAGGGTTACGGCGGGACGAAGCCTCTCCGTCGTTTCTAGGTCCCTGGTTTAATACACAATACACACAATGGTGTCAGTCGTATTGTGATTCTGAAATTTCCCCTGGCCTCGCTACACACGCACATGTTGTGATTTTTATGCAAATGTGGCACTGTTCGATATTTGCGAACCCGATGAGATGATAAACTTAGTGTCACGCTGCAAGCACATGCCGTCTGACAGCCAACGTATGCAGAGAGAGAGAGAGAGAGAGAGAGAGAGAGAGAGAGAGAGAGAGAGAGAGACAGAGAGAGAGAGAGAGAAAGAGATTAAAAAACTTATCATGATAATCGAGGTGTAAAAATACAAATTAAACCAGGAAGTATATAAATTACACTGCATTGCATTCCCATTAGAAGAATGACAAACAGTCTCAATATTATTCCCATAAAGTTTGTTACCCATACGAGTTATTTGAGCGAGTGCGGATTGCAACGTGTCAATGTCAGTATTTCACCTGACATTCAGGTAAGGTTGGTAGTAGTTGAAATAGAGGCTGTGGTACGTCGTACGAAGGTTCAACTTACGTCAATATAGCGATATCTCTTGTGTGACAAACTGTTGTACATTGAAAGTCAATTAATCGATGAGTGGAGGCCAGGCATCATCGACATCAACATCAATATGTTCATAAACAGTGAGCGTCGTAGTGCTTAAGTAGTAAGTGTTTTCAGCAATATTGCGCTGAAACCATCCGGTCGTGTGACGAGATCCTGTGAAGAGTGTGTTGAGTGATATCATGTGCGGTTCTAGGCGCTACAGTCTGGAACCGCGCGACTGCTACGGTCGCAGGTTCGAATCCTGCCTCGGGCATGGATGTGTGTGATGTCCTTAGGTTGGTTAGGTTTAAGTAGTTCTACGTTCTAGGGGACTGATGACCTCAGAAGTTAAGTATCATGGTGCTCAGAGCCATTTGAACCATTTGACATCATGTGCCAACGCCTGTGTGTTGGCTCCGATTTTATACCAGCCCACCATGATGAATTTAGAGTGCATAAAAATTTATTTGGTCAATTATGTGATATGGCAGATAGTTATTATGGAGGAAAAATGAGCATGTGTTGAATGTATGTGTATATGAAATGAATCTGTAATAAATAATTTTTTTCTACAGTTTGTAATATGTATTTCATTCCGTTATACGTATTATTGTTTCCCTGGGAATAGATGTACCTTATTTTCTGGAATATGTATAATAAATTAATAGTAATTTCTACAGAAAACTCATACAGTAGTTGGAATAGATCTCTGCTGTATAGCAAACGTTGAATTCCCACTACATCATCATGTAATCTACAGCTCCAACATGTATCCTAGTTGTAGTGCGCTGTGGTTCTAGGTGATTATTTGTGTTCTGTATGTACATGGAACTTTTTTAGTGTGATTGATCTGGCGAAGAAGATGATCAAGCTTTGTAGATATGTATTATATAGACTTGTTACCAAGTGTGTCTTTCGAGATTGTTTTTTTGAGCTTTCAGTGCATCTTAATTCACTTTCAGTAATATACTGATCTGATAAAGTATTTTCTCACACACTACCAATTGACAGGTGAACAATCTATGAAACGTATTACAAATGACATTGATGCTGCTTTTCCTTAACCTTAGTCAGAACGTCGTCTGTCTGTACCACACTGTTAGATTGAACTACATCTACATCTACACGGATACTCTGCAAATCACATTTAAGTGCCTGGCAGAGGGTTCATCGAATCACCTTCACAATTCTCTATTATTCCAATCTCGTATAGCGCGCGGAAAGAATGAACACCCATATTTTTCCGTACGAGCTCTGTTTTCCCTTATTTTATCGTGGTGATCGTTCGACCCTATGTAGGTGTCAACAAAATATTTTCGCATTCGGAGGAAAAAGTAGGTGAATGGAATTTCGTGAGAAGATTCCGTCGCAACGAAAAACGCGTTTCTTTTAATGATGTCCAGCCCAAATCCTGTATCATTTCTGTGACACTCTCTCCCATATTTCGCAATAATACAAAACGTGCTGCCTTCCTCCCCCCCCCCCCCCTCCCATGAACCATGGACATTGCCGTTGGTGGGGAGGCTTGCGTGCCTCAACGATACAAATAGCCGTACCGTAGGTGCAACCACAACGGAGGGGTATCTGTTGAGAGGCCAGACAAACGTGTGGTTCCTGAAGAGGGGCAGCAGCCTTTTCAGTAGTAGCAGGGGCAACAGTCTGGATGATTGACTGACCTGGCCTTGTAACATTAGCCAAAACGGCCTTGCTGTTGTGGTACTGCGAACGGCTGAAAGCAAGGGGAAACTACAGCCGTAATTTTTCCCGAGGGCATGCAGCTTTACTGTATTTTACTGTATGGTTAAATGATGAAGGCGTCCTCTTGGGTAAAATATTCCGGGGGTAAAATAGTCCCCCATTCGGATCTCCGGGCGGGGACTACCCAGGAGGACGTCGTTATCAGGACAAAGAAAACTGGCGTTCTACGGATCGGAGCTTGGAATGTCAGATCCCTTAATCGGGCAGGTAGGTTAGAAAATTTAAGAAGGGAAATGGATAGGTTAAAGTTAGATATAGTGGGAATTATTGAAGTTCGGTGGTAGGAGGAACAAGACTTCTGGTCAGGTGAATACAGGGTTATAAATACAAAATCAAATAGGGGTAAAGCAGGAGTAGGTTTAATAATGAATAAAAAAATAGAAGTGCGGGTAAGCTACTACAAACAGCATAGTGAACGTATTATAGTGGCCAAGATAGACACGAAGCCCACGCCTACTACAGTAGTACAAGTTTATATGCCAACTAGCTCTGCAGATGACGAAGAAACTGAAGAAATGTGTGATGAGATAAAAGAAATTATTCAGGTAGTGAAGGGAGACGAAAATTTAATAGTCATGGGTGACTGGAATTCGACAGTAGGAAAAGGGAGAGAAGGAAACATAGTAGGTGAATATGGATTGGGACTAAGAAATGCAAGAGGAAGCCGTCTGGTAGAATTTTGCACAGAGCATAACTTAATCATAGGTAACACTTGGTTCAAGAATCATAAAACAAGGTTGTATACATGGAAGAATCCTGGAGATACTAAAAGGTATCAGATAGATTATATAATGGTAAAACAGAGATTTAGGAACCAGGTTTTAAATTGTAGGACATTTCTAGGGGCAGATGTGGACTCTGACCACAATCTATTGGTTATGAACTGTAGATTAAAACTGAAAAAACTGCAAAAGGTGGGAATTTAAGGAGATGGGACCTGGATAAACTGAAAGAACCAGAGGTTGTACAGAGTTTCAAGGAGAGCGTAAGGGAACAATTGACAGGAATGGGCGAAAGAAATACAGTAGAAGACGAATGGGTAGCTATGAAGGATGAAGTAGTGAAGGCAGCAGAGGATCAAGTAGGTAAATAGATGAGGGCTAGTAGAAATCCTTGGGTAACAGAAGAAATATTGAATTTAATTGATGAAAGGCTTACCTCACTTGGGGTAAGATAGATACTGCCTACAGGAAAATAAAAGAGACCTTTGGAGAAAAGAGATCCACTTGTATGAATATTAAGAGCTCAGATGGAAACCCAGTTCTAAGCAAAGAAGGGAAAGCAGAAAGGTGGAAAGAGTATATAGAGGGTCTATACAAGGGCGATGTACTTGAGGACAATATTATGGAAATGGAAGAGGATGTAGATGAAGATGAAGTGGGAGACACGATACTGCGTGAAGAGTTTGACAGGGCACTGAAAGACCTGAGTCGAAACAAGGCCCCGGGAGTAGACAACATTCCATTAGAACTACTGACGGCCTTGGGAGAGCCAGTCCTGACAAAACTCTACTATCTGGTGAGCAAGATGTACGAGACAGGCCAAATACCCTCAGACTTCAAGAAGAATATAATAATTCCAATCCCAAAGGAAGCAGGTGTTGAGAGATATGAAAATTACCGAACTATCAGTTTAATAAGTCACAGCTGCAAAATACTAACGCGAATTATTTACAGACGAATGGAAAAACTGGTAGAAGCCCACGTCGGGGAAGATCAGTTTGGATTCCGTAGAAATGTTGGAACACGTGAGGTAATACTGACCTTACGACTTATCTTAGAAGGAAGATTAAGGAAAGGCAAACCTACGTTTCTAGCATTTGTAGACTTAGAGAAGGCTTTTGACAATGTTGACTGGAATACTCTCTTTCAAATTCTAAAGGTGGCAGGGGTAAAATACAGGGAGCGAAAGGCTATTTACAATTTGTACAGAAACCAGATGGCAGTTATATGAGTCGAGGGACATGAAAGGGAAGCAGTGGTTGGGAAGAGAGTGAGACAGGGTTGTAGCCTCTCCCCGATGTTATTCAATCTGTATATTGAGCAAGCAGTAAAGGAAACAATAGAAAAATTTGGAGTAGGTATTAAAATCCAGGGAGAAGAAATAAAAACTTTGAGGTTCGCCGATGACATTGTAATTCTGTCAGAGACAGCAAAATACTTGGAAGAGCAGTTGAACGGAATGGACAGTGTCTTGAAAGGATGATATAAGATGAACATCAACAAAAGCAAAACGGGGATAATGGAATGTAGTCGAATTAAGTCGGGCGATGCTGAGGGAATTAGATTAGGAAATGAGACACTTAAAGTAGTAAAGAAGTTTTGCTATTTGGGGAGCAAAATAACTGATGATGGTCGAAGTAGAGAGGATATAAAATCTAGACTGGCAATGGCAAGGAAAACGTTTCTGAAGAAGAGAAATTTGTTAACAGCGAGTATAGATTTAAGTGACAGGAAGTCGTTTCTGAAAGTATTTGTATGGAGTGTAGGCATGTATGGAAGTGAAACATGGACAATAAATAGTTTGGACAAGAAGAGAATAGAAGCTTTTGATATGTGGTGCTACAGAAGAATGTTGAAGATTAGGTGGGTAGATCACGTAACTAATGAGGAGGTATTGAATAGGGTTGGGGAGAAGAGAAGTTTATGGCACAGCTTGACTAGAAGAAGGGATCGGTTGGTAGGACAAGTCCTGAGGCATCTAGGGATCACAAATTTAGCATTGGAGGGCAGTGCGGAGGGTAAAAATCGTAGAGGGAGACCAAAAGCTGAATACACTAAGCAGATTCAGAAGGACGTAGATTGCAGTAGGTACTGGGAGATGAAGGAGCTTGCACATGATAGATTAGCATGGAGAGCTGCATTAAATCAATCTCAGGACTGAAGACCACAACAACAACAGCTGCCTTTCTTTGAACTTTTTCGATGTACTTCGTTAGTCCTATCTGGTAAGGATCCCACACAGCGCAGCAGGGATCCGACACCGCTCAGCAGTATTCTAAAAGAGGACGAACAAGGGTAGAGTAGGAAGTCTCCTTAGTAGGTCTGTTACATTGCCTAAGTGTCCTGCCAATAAAACACAGTCTTTGGTTAGCCTTCCCCACAACATTTTCTATGTGTTCCTTCCAATTTGAGTTGTTCGTAATTGTAATACCTAGATATTTAGTTGAATTTACGGCTTTTAGATTTGACTGACTTATCGTGTAACTGAAGTTTGTTCAGATACTTTTTCTAAATGGTTTTGCAGTTTGTTCTGATCTTCTGATGACTTTATTAGCCGATAAACGACAATGTCATCTGCAAAAAACCGAAGACGGCTGCTCACATTGTCTCCCAAATTGTTTATATAGATAAGGAACTACAAAGGGCCTGTAACACTACCTTGGGGAACGCTAGAAATCATTTCTGTTTTACTCGGTGACTAAATCAATTGACTTCATTTTTGTCTCTATCGGACCAGTCAGAAAGATTATACTGAAAATTGGTTTTCAGCTTGGAATAGAAATTACAAACAATCATTCAGATGGGTAAATAAACAATATCTTTTGAATCACTTAAGTTGGAATTACATTAAACATCGTTCGTAAAAAAAAAAAGTACCTTTCAGCAAACTCACCAATCCGCTTGTGTTTCATTACGCAGCATGTGGCATTTGTTCGTAGATTTTGTGAATGTATCTGTGGAATGAAAAAACTAAACCTATTAGGATGTTATATTTCATAGCCTCAGTGTGATTTGAGATTGCTCAGCAAAGTGATATATGTATAGGGAACAGCAATTAATCAGTTAGGGAAGACACGTACTTACGTCACTGATTGGTTGCACAGAGGCGGATCTGGAAAAGCATTTGAACTAATCGTTTATGAACGCAGATACGTAAATTAATAGGACGCTACTTAGAAGTAACGTTCGTTAAAATGATATACACATATTTTTTAATCTGCATACTATCCCTGGTCCACAATCATTTTGGTGGATGGTAAGTCAACCATTCAACCATCTCTATAAGATAGCCTGCTTAACTTATATTTAGATAATGAACACACACACACACACACACACACAAACCCACAGAGACATGGTGAAAAACAGTAACTGCAGTGTGTGCACGGAGGATTATCACCAGCTCTATGCTGTGGCTGTGGACCATCTTCATCCCATTCTGTCATTTGCACTGGAACATAAACATATACACTATTGGCCATTAAAATTGCTACACCAAGAAGAAATGCAGATGATCAACGAGTATTCATTGGACAAATATATTATACTAGAACTGACATGTGATTACATTTTCACGGAATTTGGGTGCATAGATCCTGAGAAATCAGTACCCAGAACAACCACCTCTGGCCGTAATAACGGCCTTGATACGCCTGGGCATTGAGTCAAACAGGGCTTGGATGGCGTGTACAGGTACAGCTACCCATGCAGCTTCCACACGATACCACAGTTCATCAAGAGTAGTGACTGGCGTATTGTGACGAACCAGTTGCTCGGCCACCATTGACCAGACGTTTTCATTTGGTGAGACATCTGGAGAATGTACTGCCCAGGGCAGCAGTCGAACATTTTCTGTATCTAGAAAGTCCCGTACAGGACCTGCAACATGCGGTCGTGCATTATCTTGCTGAAATGTAGGGTTTCGCAAGGATCGAATGAAGGGTAGAGCCACGGGTCGTAACACAACTGAAATGTAACGTACACTGTTCAAAGTGCCGTCAGTGCGAAGAAGAAGTGACCGAGACGTGTAACCAATGGCACCCCATACCATCACGCCGGGTGATACGCCAGTATGGCGATGACGAATACACGCTTCCAATGTGCGTTCACCGCGATGTCGCCAAACACGGATGCGACCATCATGATGCTGTAAACAGAACCTGGATTCATCCGAAAAAATGACGTTTTGCCATTCGTGCACCCAGATTCGTCATTGAGTACACCATCGCAGGCGCTCCAGCCTGTGATGCAGCGTCAAGGGAAACCGCAGCCACGTCTCCGAGCTGGTAGTCCATGCTGCTGCAAGCGTCGTCGATCTGTTCGTGCTGATGGTTGTTGTCTTGCAGGCGTCCCCATCTGTTGACTCAGGGATCGAGACGTGGCTGCACGATACGTTACAGCCATGAAGATAAGATGCCTGTCATCTTGACTGCTAGTGATACGAGGCCTTTGGGATCCAGCACGTAGTTCCGTATTACCCTCCTGAACCCACCGATTCCATATTCTGCTAACAGTCATTGGATGTCGACCAACTCGAGCAGCAATGTCGCGATACGATAAACCGCAATCGCGATAGGCTACAATCTGACCTTTATCAAAGTCGGAAACGTGTTGGTACGCATTTCTCCTCCTCACACGAAGCATCACAACAACGTTTCACCAGGCAACGCTGGTCAACTGCTGTTTGTGTACGAGAAATCAGTAGGAAACTTTCCTCATGTGAGCACGTTGTAGGTCTCGCCACCGGTGCCAAGCTTGTGTGAATGCTGTGAAAAGCTAATCATTTGCACATCACAGCATCTTCTTCCTGTCGGCTAAATTTCGAGCCTGTTACACGTAATCTTCATGGTGTAGCAATTTTAATGGCTAGTAGTGTATGAACTGAAGCATTAGATGACCTGCATACTAGTTGGTGGTGGGGGAGAAATGAATCAACGACATTCGCCTTCCTCAGTATGTGCCATGGATTGATGAGGACTCCTATTAGTCCAGTGAAACTGTCAGAAAAAAAGCCTGTACCTTGCAAAAGGTGGGGTAGAAGATTTTATTTTTTTAATTCGTTCATATTGTTGGAAAGGTTAGAAAACGAAGTTTTGCCAACAAAATTTCTCTTGGGAAAACTTTATGCAGTCAAAAAACTTGGAAAATTTCGGACTTTTTTCAGTTTTTTCAAAATATCTGTTTCATTTGCTCCTATCTCTTTGACGTCTATTTTCTTTTTTAAAGAGCACAAAATTCTCTACAGATTTGATTCCTACCATTTTTTTCTACTCCCAGTATCTAAGGCACTACAACACGTCAAAAAATACTATTTTTTTCAAATTTCGAGCAAAGTGGCAAATTACCTAATTTTTAACACTGTTATTTCAGTTTCTATTTGTGTAGTATAAACATATTACTCATCATGTTATTCATTGGAATTTACCATCTCACTCTGCTGCAGGGCCAGGACAAACAGCATGATATTTAGTAACTACGAACACATTCACGTTGGATTGCGTGAAGTTTATTTGTGTTACAATATTTAATACGATTGCATGCAGGTGCCGTACATTTTCTACAGTTGATTGACGTTAATGATCAGTTATAAGAAAAAGTATGTAGTAATTGTTCTTTAGCGGACAAAAGCGTATTTATTCTTTGGCCTTCGTTCCAGTGGAAGATGTGATGTCAGGTGGACCGAGTAAATTTTTTGTCATTGATGGAGGGTACCTTATCCACAGAATGACTTGGACTCGAAATGTTTGCTTCAAGTCAATAGCCCAAAGCTATGTTTCTTACCTGCAACGTCATTTTGGATATCAGTTTGCTATTATATTTGATATGTATCCATGTGAGGGAGACAAATGTAGCACAAAGAGTGCTGAGAGGATTCGTAGGTCCAAAAAACATTCTTCGGTTGATGTTGTGGTGAACCAAGTCTCTCAGGACAAGTTCTTGTACAACGAACGAAATAAGATGCGTTTGATCACACTTCTTAAAAAGAAATTTCTGGAGTGTAGCATTGAATTACTCCAGGCCCAAGAAGATGCTGACGTTATGATTGTAACATCTGCCATTTCAAGAACTACAGATTTTGGAAGTGTTGTCATTGTAGGAGAAGATGTTGACCTGCTTGTGCTCATGACCGGTTTGGGGCAAGGTATTGAAAACTTATTTTTCTTAAAGCCAGGAAGAAGAAATTCAGAAGACAAGTGGTCTTCCACTGCATCTTACAACTTTGACAGTGAGTATATTCTGTTCACTTACGCCGTTAGCGGATGTGATACAACATCCACTTTTTTTGGTCAAGGAAAAATTAAGTGGTGCAATATTGTTGCGAAAAATGAACACCTAACCTCAGCCCTTTGCACGTTCAATAAACCACATGCTACCCGTGTAGAAATAATAACAGTAGGAGAACAGGTTACTATCGCATTGTATAGTGGAGGTGTCAGCAGTTCCCACACACTAGACCATTTGCGGTACCAGCTATTCGCCAAGTCTGCCACAAAAAGCAAACTGAATCTTGCACGGTTGCCAGCTACACAAGATGCTGCACATCATTCGTTGCGGACTGACCAACAAGTCCAAAGTTGGGTGGGAAACTGGAAACCTCCTGAGAAATGGGGCTGGAATCACAGTGACCACGGTCCAATACCCGTTATAATGAGCCAAGATCCAGCACCTGAAGCACTTCTTAACATTGTTTCATGCTCAAGCAAGCTGAACTGTGGCGGAGCGTGCTCCTGCAGAAAAGCGGGTTTGAAATGTTCATCAATTTGCAAGAAATGTATTGGGGTCAACTGTGAAAACGTGCAAAAATTTTTATATGAAGACAGTGAAGAAGATGTTATGGAGGATGTTGAGGAAACCGCTGACGAAATCAACGAACTTGCTGAGGCTGACTCACTGTTTAAAGAAGAGGTCAATCTGGGATCAACTCTATGTACAGACCCTGAATCCGTAACTCAAGGTATTTCTGGTGACACTGAGAAACCTGGCCCATCAAAACGTTGGAAGTGATGCTCATATCTGTCTCAAGTGCGCTAAAGTGCGATATTACATGGATTGCACACCCATTTTTTAGTAACTGACAATGCATTTTAATTGTAATAAAGCTACTTATTTTTAATGCCAACTGCGAGGCTTTTATACACAAGAATAGTTACTTACCTAATTAGGTTGCCTATTGCAGCTAACAATAGTTCAGTTTCCTGAGACAAATTATTTTGTGTGCGTGTGTGTGTGTGTGTGTGTGTGTGTGTGTGTGTGTGTGTGTGTATGTGTCTGTGTGTGTGTGTGTGTGTGTGTATGTCTCTTAATGATGTATTTTTATATTTATAGTTTTACAAATACCAGAGCAGAGGGGCCCCTTAGTGAACTTGAGGTAGTGATGTAAGAATCACAATAGTTGGGTGTCCAGCAATCTTCATGTTGCATACAGAGAAATTGCATACCTGAAAGTGAGGTGGTAAATTCCTACATATAACATGATGTATAATGTATTTATACTACACAAACAGAAACAGAAAAAATAGTGTTAAAAAATAAGGTATCTTGCCACTATGCTCAAAATTTCAAAAATTGGTATTTTTTTAGGCGCTGTAGCGCCTTAGATATTGGGAGTAGAAAAAAATGGCAAGAATCAAATTTGTAAAGAATTTTGTGCTCTTTAAAAAAGAAAATAGACGTTAAAGCGATAGGAGCAAATGAAACTGAGATATTTTGAAAAAACTGAAAAAAGGCCAAAATTTTCCAAGTCTTTTGACTGTAGAAAGTTTTCCCAACCGAAATTTTGTTGGCAAAACTCGGTTTTCTAATCTTTCCAACCATATGGATGAGTTGAAAAAATAAACTCTTCTACCCCACCTTTTGCAAGATATATCTGCAATTTGATTGGACTATATCATTATCACTTTCACCGTGTTTCAACTGTAACATATATGAAATGATGCATTGGGCGATCTGCATACTAGTTGATGAGAGGGGGAGATATGAATTGGTAACACTCGCCTTCTTGGGCATTCGTTACAGATGGAAGGGAATGGGGAGGTATCGTCGTTATTCTCGATAGTTACAACTGCAGCATAGTAAAAGAAATTGATTGATGAATAATGAAATCACACTCTAGATGAGGGAAGTCTATTACTTGCTGGGAATCGAACCGGCTGCTGATTCCCGTGACTGCATTACTAGTTCATTCGCAAATGCTTCCGCGAATGCTTGTTGAGAGAATTCCTCACTATCAATATACAAATGAACTGCAACATGAGAATACATGTGAAGCTATTCCTGACAGGTTAGATTCTGCATTGGGGAAAAAGATACTTCGAATTTGATTACTGGCGATGAGTTCTCGCACGCCATGCTGCTGTGTAAAGGAGTGATTTCAATTTCGGCGACAGCACTATACATGGTTACAATGTTCCTTTGTCCTATGAATATTCATTCACATTGAACCTTCTTAGCGACTGACTCTGTACTCTTTTGACGAGGGAGTCGGTGCTTTTTGAAATATGATGTCATGATGGCTTCCAGGGACAGCGAGGAGTTGCAGTTACATGATAGAGACATGTCACCAAGTTAGAGACTATATGACACAGTCAACCGTCGTATCGGATGATAAACATCCGACAGTGAACGATGGAGAGCAGTTGAGGAGCAAGTTCAATTATTTCACCATACAATTTTATGCTCCAAACGTGCTTTCATTGAAGTTCCCTCCTTGATTCCGATTTACTTTCAATCTATATTCATCAGCGAATCTTATCACTTATATCTTTAAATCTCATGTAACCTCAAAAAAAAAAAAAAAAGTTCGTCGTTCCTTTACCTTTAGCTTCATAGATATGATGATTGCGTGTGACATTCCTGCATCAGTCACCTTTCCTGTGGCACCTACTACGTCAAGAAGGATTGCACGTATTAGGTACTGCACTGTCTGGTGTGCAAAATCATCATTGCAATAACATTTTCAGATATTCACAAATTGTAAGTAAATTGTTGCTGTTTTCAATCCGAAGACGCTCTCCACGGTGCTCTATTCTGTGCAGGTTAACGCACTTACCGTATTCCGTCAACAATTTTTTACCATCCAATACTAAATTGGTGATCTCTTCTACCTACATTATATTCCGCTAGGCACTTAACGATGTGTGGCGGAGGGTACTTCTGTTACTACTAACCCCCCCCCCCCCCCCGCCCCCCTCCCCCCGTCCGCCCATTTCACCATTCCGTCTGCGGATGGTGTGTGGAAAGAACGATTGTCGCTAAGTCACTGTATTGTCTCAAATTTCCCGAATTTTCTCGTCGTAGCCATTTCGTGAGATGTATGTGAGAGGAAGTAATATGTTGTCTGACTCTTCCCAGAAAGTGTTCACTCGAAATTTCAGCAGTAAACTTCGCGATGCAAAATGCCCCTCTTGTAACTTCTGCCACTCGAATTTTCTGAGCTTCTCTGTCACTCTCTCGTATCGACCAAACGAACCCGTTACGAAACGTGCCGCTCTACTAGGATCTCCTCTACCTCTCCTATCTGTCCTATCTGGTAAGAATCGCAGAGTGATGAAAAAAACTCAAAACTCTCTCGAACGCTTTGTATGCCACTTCATTCCTCAATGAATTATGTTTCCTTAAGATTCTTTCAATGAATCTCAGTCCGGCGTCTGCTTTTCCTACTATTTGTTTTAGGTGGTCATCCCACTTAAGACTGTTCTGCATAGTTACTCCTAGATATATTACGGTTGATACTGTTTCCAGAAATCCGTCAGCGAAAATGTGGTTATAGATTATTGAATGTCTATACCTATGTATGCACAGTATGTTACATTTATTTAAGTTCAGGGTTAACTGCTGACTGCTGGAGCCTGCAGCAATCATCAAACATCTGCTGGTCATTCTGCAAATCGATACTGTCTTCCGGAATTACTACTTTCTTATAGACAACCACATCATCTGAAAACAGTGTTAAAGAGCTTTCAACGCTTCCTACCGTATCAGTTATATACCCTGTAGACAGTAACGGCCCTATCACACTTCCTTGGGTACACCGCAAATAGTTTTACATGCATCGATTTTGTTCCGCTGAGAGGGACGGGCAGAGTTCTGAATGGAAGGAAGTCTTGTATTCACTAGTAAATTTGGTCCGATAATTGGTAAGCTTGTATTTTTTTCAGAAACGATAGTGTGGGACGGTGTAACATGGCTTTTTGAAGTCAAGGAACACGACATCAACCTGAGCTCCCTTGTAAGCTACGGATCTCATGGAGGTACTGAGCGAGCTTAGTTCGAAGACGTCTGTTAGCGGGATCCATGCCGATTTTTATAGAGAAGATTTTCGTTCTCCAAAATACGTCTTAATTCTTGAGTATGAAACGTATTCCATAATTTCACAACAAATTGACTCCAACGTTAAAGGCCTAAAATTACATGTATCTACCCTACGACCCTTCTCGAAAACGGGAGTGACCTTTTTCATATCCTCTTCCGCAGAGGTAGAAACAAACTTTATGATAACTTGCACTGATGGTAACGTAGAGACCGGCGGAACGAAACAGTTCTGGAAGTGAACGACAGATTAGATCAGGAGGTGAAATAATAAAAATCGCAAGTTCAGAACGTAACCTACTCGTCTAAGGCATGTGGCGGAAAATCCAATCTCAAACGTAAATCGGGTAAGGTCTAAACTCAACTATTCAGTGGCGTGTCGCGCACGTGGCACCTGTGGACTAGTGGTAACGTCTTTGATTAGTAATCGGTTTAAACCCCGCCACCGCATAAATCTTGATTAAAACTCATCGGTATTGGCGGCCGTAGACTTCTAGCATACGAAGTCGCCCTTATTCGGCCAATGGCCTTGTCAAGGAGTGTAGGAGCGGACAGAGGTTCAGAGCTCTCTTTTCCCTTTGGGGTGCGAAAATTCCCCTAAAGGTGCAAGAATCACCAATCATCAACGGCATTAGGATGCTGAAGGCTATGGAAACCACTGCATTAAGACACATAATGTACATCCACAGGCCATGTGGCCTGCAGTTCAAAAGTGTCAGGATGAGATCTCCATTGACAAAAAATTCCGGAGTAGTCAACCATTGGAACAGAGGAGATTGCCAAGTGGGAGGTGACCATGAGTAAAGATTGAATTACCAAGTGGCTCTGAGCACTATATGACTTAACTTCTGAGGTCATCAGTCCCCTAGAACTTAGAACTACATAAACCTAACTAACCTAAGGACATCACACACATCCATGCCCGAGGCAGGGTTCGAACCTGCGACCGTAGCGGTTGCGCGGTCCCAGATTGTAGCGCCTAGAACCGCTCGGCCATTCCGGCCGGCTTGAATTACCAAAGGAACGATAACTGTTGTACGAATTGGGCTGCTGAATGTCTGAATTTTGATCGTGGTAGGGAAGCTAGAAAATCTAAAAGGGGAAATTCTAAGGCTCAATCTAGATATGGTGGGGTCAGTGAAGTGAAATAGAAGGAAAACAAGGACGTCTGGTCAGATAAGTACAGGCTAATCTCAACAGCAGCAGAAAAATGTTATATCGGAAGTGGGATTCGTTATGAATAGATTGGTAGGACGGAGATTGTGTCACTTTGAACAGATCAGTGTAGCGTTGTTCTTACCAAAATCGACAGAAAACCAACACCGACAACGATAGTTCAGGTATACATGCAAACGTCGCAAGCTGAAGACGAATAAATAGTGGAAGTATACGAGGATACTGAATGGGTAATTAAGAATGTAAAGGGAGATGAAAATCTAATAGTCATGGAGGACTAGAATGCGGTTGTAGTGGAAGAATTAAAAGAAAAGGTTCCTGATGAATTTGGACCTGGTACTAGAAATGAGAGAGGAGAAAGACTAATTGAGTTCTGTAACAAATTTGAACTAGTAATAGCGAATACTCTGTTCAAGAATCACAAGAGGAGGAGGTATGCTCGGAAAAGGCCGGAAGATACAGGGAGATTTCAGTTCAATTACATCATGTTCGGGCAGAGATTCCGAAATCAGATACTGGATTGTAAGGCGTGCCCAGGAGCAGATACAGACTCAGATCACAATTTAGAAGCAATGAAAAGTAGGCTGAAGTTTAAGAGATTAGTCAGGAAGAACCAATACGCGGAGAAATGGGATACGTGAATCCTAAAGAATGATGAGATGTGTCTGAAGTACTCTAAGGCTATAGATACTGCGATAAGGAACAGCCCAGTATGCAGTTCAGTTGAAGAGGAGTGGAATCTCTAAAAAAAGCAATAGCATCTACATCTACATCCATACTCCGCAAGCCATCTGACGGTGTGTGGCGGAGGGTACTTTGAGTACCTCTATCGGTTCTCCCTTCTATTCCAATCTCGTATTGTTCGTGGAAAGAAAGATTGTCGGTATGCCTCTGTATAGGCTCTAATCTCTCTGATTTTATCCTCATGGTCTCTTCACGAGATATACGTAGGAGGGAGCAATATACTGCTTAGCTCCTCGGTGAAGGTATGTTCTCGAAACTTCAACAAAAGCCCTTACCGAGCTACTGAGCGTCTCTCTTGCAGAGTCTTCCACTGGAGTTTATATATCATCTCCGTAACGCTTTCGCGATTACTAAATGATCCTGTAACGAAGCGCGCTGCTCTCCGTTGGATCTTCTCTATCTCTTCTATCAACCCTATCTGGTACGGATCCCACACCGGTGAGCAGTATTCAAGTAGTGGGCGAACAAGTGTACTGTAACCTACTTCCTTTGTTTTCGGACTGCATTTCCTTAGCATTCTTCCAATGAATCTCAGTCTGGCATCTGCTTTACCGACAATTAATTTTATATGGTCATTCCATTTCAGATTACTCCTAATGCCTACTCCCAGGTAATTTGTGGAATTATCTGCTTCCAGTTTCTGACCTGCTATATTGTAGTTAAATGGTAAACGATCTTTCTTTCTTTGTATTCGCAGCACATTACACTTCTCTACACTGAGGTTCGATTGCCATTCCCCGCACCATGCGTCAATTCATTGCAGATCCTCCTGCATTTCAGTACAATTTTCGATTGTTACAACCTCTCGATATACTACAGCATCATTCGCAAAAAGTCTCAGTAAACTTCCGATGTTATCCACAAGGTCATTTACATATATTGTGAATAGCAATGGCCCTACGACACTCCCCTGTGGCATACCTGAAATCACTCTTACTTCGGAAGACTTCTCTCCATTGAGAATGACATGCTGCGTTCTGTTATCTAGGAACTCTTCAATCCAATCACACAATTGGTCTGATAGTCCATTTCCTCTTACCTTGTTCATTAAACGACTGTGGGGAACTGTATCAAACGCCTTGCGGAAGTCATCTACCTGGGAATCCGTGTCTATAGCCCTCTGAGTCTCCTGGACGAATAGCGCGAGCTGGGTTTCACACGATCGTCTTTTTCGAAACCCATGCTGATTCCTACAGAGTAGATTTCTAGTCTCCAGAAAAGTCATTATACTCGAACATAATACGTGTTCCTAATTCTACAACTGATCGACGTTAGAGATATGGGTCTATAGCTCTGCACATCTGTTCGACGTTCCTTCTTAAAAACGGGGATGACCTGTGCACTTTTCCAATCTTTTGGAACGCTACGCTCTTCTAGAGACCTACGATACACCACTGCAATAAGGGGGGCAAGTTACTTCGCGTTCTCTGTGTAAAATCGAACTGGAGTCCCATTAGGTCCAGCGGCCTTTCCTAGAAGGAAGTACAGAAATGGTCAGTGAAATTCAGAAGTACAGAAAGACAAATCACAAGGGAATGAAATAAATAGGCGGTGCAGTGAAGCTTAGATGTACTGGCTGCATGAAAAATGTGATGAAATCGTAAAAGAAATGATTATCGGAAGAAGTGACTCAGAATATAGAAAAGTCAAAACATCCTTCAGTGAAATTAATAGCAAGGATGACAACATTAAGAATGCATTGGGAATTGCTCTGTTAGACGCAGTGGAGAGAGCGGTTATGTGAAACGAGTACGCTGAAGGCCTGCATCAGGGGGAAGACTTGTCTGATATGATAGAAGAAACCGGAGCAGATTTCTAGAAGAGACAGGGTATCCAGTATTAGAATCAGAATTTAAAAGAGCTTTGGAAGACTTAATATCAAATAAGGCTGACGGGGTAAATAAAATTCCATCAAAATTTCTAAAATCGTTGGGGGAAGTGGTAACAAAACGACTAATCATGTTGGTGTGTAGAATGGAGGAGTCTCCTGATATACCATCTGACTTTCGGAAAAAATACCATCCACACAATTCCGAAGAGTACAAGAACTGACAAGTGTGAGAGTTATCACACAAGTAGCTTATCAGCTCATGTACAGAAGAATGGAAACGGAAATGGAGGATGCGTTAGATGACGATCAGTTGGGCTTTAGAAAAAGTAAGGCATCCGAGAGGAAGTTCTGAGATTGCGGTTTATAATGGAAGCGAGCGTGAAGAAAAATCAAGACACGCTCGTAGGATTTCTCGATCTGGAAAAAAACCATTCGACAATGTCAAATGGTGCAAGATGTTCGCAATTCTGAGGAAAATAAGGGTCAGCTGTAGGGGGACGGGCAATACACAACATATACAAGAACCAAGACGGAATAATAAGAGAGGAAGACCAAGAACAAAATGCTGGGACCTAAAAGAATGTAAGACAGGAATGTACTAGTTCGCCCCCAGTTTTAGTCTATACATCGAAGAAATAAAATGGAAATAAAGGAAAAGTTCAAGATTGGAATTAAAATTCAAAGTGGAAAGATATCAATAATAAAATTCGCTGGTGACATTGTTATCCTCAATGAAAGTTAAGAAGAATTACAGCATCCACTGAGTGGTATAAGCAGTCCACTGAGTACAGATCGTGGACTGAGAGTAAATCGAACAAAGGCGAAAGTAATGGGAAGCAGCATAAATTAGAACAGCGAGAAACATGACATCAGGATTGTAGGTTGTTACAATTAGGAATAACACAATAAATAGATCACCGTTCTACGGTTTATTGACACGACACGACAATGATACCAATAATTCTGTTACCTTGTGCCAAGTCGTTGATGAACACTTTATGGAAAATTATATAAATTGGTGGTGGTTATAAAAATGTCCACGAAGTGCAAGTGAAATGCAGCATTCCGGCGAAAATCATAAGGCCGTTGACATACTAAGCCTAGCGAACGTTGAAGCCCAAGTTCCAATATTCCATTCGGATTCTAAGTCCAGAATGTTTAAATGTCTCTGAGCACTATGGGACTTAGCATCTGAGGTCATCAGTCCCCTAAAACTTAGAACCACTTAAACCTAACTAACCTAAGGACATCACACACATCCATGCCCGAGGCAGGATTCGAACCTGCGACAGAAGCGTTCGCGCGGTTCCAGACCAAAGCGCCTAGAACCGCTCTAAGTCCAGTGTGCAGCCGTATCAACAGTCAATGTTTTCAATGTATAGGCCCCACTGTATGCCAGGACCGCTGCAACGCCTGTATCACATGCGTCTCTTGCAATAACTATCCGCTTTGTTGGATCATAACGTGCGTGGCACGGAACCTTCAACAACTGGGATTTCAATCTGTGGACTGCGAGCTCGCAAGCTGGTGTTCACTGGAAAGTCATCCGTTTTTTGCAAAACTGGGACAAGCAGGCGGTTTTTGTTGCTGCTGCGGATAAGGACTTTCGGTAGTACGAAATCTTCCCTAGAAAGTAAAGAAGATGCTTAAGAATTGTTGGTCTAGGAAGTTTGATTATGACTCCGACATGTTTATCCAGAGGACGAATACCCGAGCTGGAAATAATATTGCCGAGGTACTCAGTCTCAGGCAGGAAAAAAAACATTATTCTTCTCTGTTTTTTAGGCCAGCCTCCCTTAAGACGCTGTATAAAGATTTCAGATTGGGAAGGTGTTCCTCCCTGTTACAGTTATGTCGTCTAAATAGTTAATGGATCCATCCACTTGGAATACTAATTGTTGCAAAAGCCGTTGAAATATGACGGGGCACTTGTATACCAAACATTAGGCATTTTAAACCATAAAGGCCGAGTGGCGTGTTAAGTGTAAGAAACTGTTGAGATTCTGCATCAAGGAGAAGTTGGAGGTATGTATCCGCCAGGTCTATTTTAGAGAAGAAGTATCCACCTTTTACTTTTGACAGTAATTCTTTCGGCTTCGGAATAGGATATGTCTCAATCTCTAATTGGGCCTTCACAGTTATTTTAAAATCGCCGCAATGGCGGGTCTTCCCCGACTGATTTCGCACTATGACTAATGGGGTAGCCCAATGACTAGAAGCAATAGATTCTAGCCGGTCGGAGTGGCCGATCGGTTCTAGGCGCTACAGTCTGGAACCGCGCAATCTCCTTGGTCGCAGGTTCGAATCCTGCCTCGGGCATGGATGTGTGTGCTGTCCTTAGGTTAGTTAGGTTTAAGTAGTTCTAAGTTCTAGGGGACTGATGACCTCAGAAGTTAAGTCCCATAGTGCTCAGAGCCATTTGAACAATTTTGAATAGATTCTAGAACTCCAATTGCAGTTAGACCATCTTCCTATACTTCGTCCGTCAGAGCTACCTGAACGGCGCGGGTTCGAAAATACCGAGGCCGTGCATTACGTTTCAGTGCGATGTGTGCCTCAAAATCCTTTGCGGGGCCGGGTTCCGAGGTGAACTATCCTCATAATCTTGTCAAAGCGTCTCTGCGTCAGAGTATGCAACATCTTCGGATACCAAATTCACAGAAACGTCTACTGAAAATCTAAATTTCTGAAAAGTGTCCAGTCCAATCAAGTTCTCGGCGGAATCACTGTTAATAACTAAGAGGGTCATGTGGAGGGTGACATTACGATACGTCGTTGGAATCTGGACTCGACCACATACTGGGATGGTATGTTTATTATACGCCACTAGACATCTCTTTCTTTCTTGCAAGGGAGGCGCTCCAATTTTCAAATTGGTACCGTGATTCAGAATGCTCGCAGCTGCGCCGATGTCTACTTGTAATTGAACTGGTTTCTCTGCAATTTGCATTTCTACGAAAAGCTTATTGGAGGTCTCTTGATAGTCTATAGTGGGTACCAGATTAAGATCCATCTGCTGGGCAGGAGGATGTCTTGCCTGACGGGACTTACGACATACACTAGCTAAATGGCCGTTGGCAAAAAAGTTTAGGCAAAAGGCCCATCTGTCACGACAGTTCCACGCTGATGATTTTTAAAACAATACGGAAATGACAGCAATCGTGTCAGTACCCAAGATCGGTTTGATCGGCTCGAGTGAGATGGAGGACGTGATTGGTTAATGGTATGGCGTCCCACCTGTACAGTTGCTACGTCCAAATCGCCACTAGTATGGCCCTTGGTTACTGGCTCGAATGTCCTTACATTAACGGCTGTTATGTCTGACCACGACTCCAGTTTCGTGCCTGCTGCTTGGATCACTTCGAAGCTTTGTGCTAAGTCCAAAACTTTGTCTAATGACGGGTCTTGTAGTCGAAGTGTCTCGTGCTGGAAATCCCTGACTGGAGTACCCCGGATGATCATGCCTCTGACCATTCCTTATGCATATTACTCCTTACTTTTACGAGTAACAAAATAAAGTTTTCGCCATAATCCATGCAACTCCACGACCCATTGTCTGGTTTATCTGTTACTTGCATTGGTAAAATGCTATCCGAGAGAAAATAACATGGGTATGCTGCTGGTAATATTTAATCATCAGCGAATATATATTTGAAAAGATGAGCTCTGAAGACTTAGATAAGGGGGCCAGTTTGCACAGTAGCTGGTAAATCCCAGTTTTTGACATGGCAAAAACAAAGATTTCATGAGGCTGGCGTCAGTTAACTTGAATGCGTGGAAATTGTGGTATCAACGTTCGATACCACACTTGTTAGGGGTTGCAGTTATCGACCACGGTCCGTGTTAGTATCGCTGGACCCGCGGGTCGCGGCCAGCGCCACTAGAGCCACTCCGCGGCTTGTATCAAGTTTCTAGCGAGCTCTCGTCCACTCTTGCTCGGTACGTCAAGTAGTAAAGTAGTATAGCCTTCAGCTGATAGGAAGCAACCTCTAACAAGGCGCTTCGTAACGTATGACCTAAGTGAGGCCTCAATAGCTATCTGTTTATGTGTATGCAGCCAAGACGAATCCTATGCAACCAGTTAAGTACAATATATATTATTTTTTACCAACGACTTCTAGTTATTTTAGTCGTTGCAGATCCAGACCATGCAGCCAGCACCTTATCGATGTTACTGACAAACCTGCTGTGATTTATATGTTTCTATTTAGCATTGGCCACCAGTCAGCATTGGCGACGAGTCGTTCGTCGTCATCATAACAGAAATGCTCCATTAATCTTGATTCGTATGTTTCCCAATCCTCTAACGCCCAATCAAAGGAAGAAAAAGTTTGCTGTGTTGTTTGCGTCTGTAGTAAGCTTTGAAGAAGGGGATGGAGAATATTCAGTAGCAGCTTCTCGTTCTCGTCCTGCTGATAACTTAGTTGCATGAGTAGAGCTTCGAATGTAGATAGCTGCTGGCTCGTCACCATTTTATTGTGTTGTAACTAGGAATAACATAATTAATATATCACCATTCCACGGTTTATTGCACAACAATGATACCAAAAATTCTGTTACCTAGTGCCAAGCTGCTGATGAACACTTTATGGAAATTACATAAATTGACGGTGGTTATAACAGTGGCCAAGAAGTGAAAGTGAAATGCAGCATTCCGGCGGAAATCACGCGTCCGTTGACATAATAAGTCTAGCGAACGTTGAAGTCCAAGTTCCAGTGTACCACTCGAATTTCTAGACCAGAGTGCAGCCGAATCAACATCGAATAGCAAGTCCACCACAGCGTAGCATATCCGAGTTGATGAGTACAAACATGGCACTATGAGCACTGACTTCTAGACGTCAGTAGCGATGTTAAATAAGGCTCCATAGACAATGGAGCCGGTGGCTGTGCTCACTATATATTCTGGGCGACCAGTCTCTGAGTGCTATGGGTGGCCAATCGCTGTTTTGAAGCGCGTGCGCCCGAAGGCGGCCAGCGATGTTACAGGGTAGCGCATGCAGAAGTGCGAACGAAGATGCCCTTCTCGGTCGCGCGAAATGGAGCGCGCCGCTGCCCTTCGCGGAGATTTAATAATGGTGGTTACCACAATGTCATAAAGTAGTTGAACTTCAGGAGTTCTGCTACCTAGGCAGCAAAATAACCCATGACGGACTGAGCAAACAGGATATCAAAAACAGACTAGCGCTGGCAAAAAGGTCATTCTTCGCCGAGAGAACTCTAGTATCAAACACAGGAGAAAGAAAATTCTGAAAATGTACGTTTGGAGTACAGCATTGTGTGGTAGTGGAACATGGACTGTTCGAAAATGGGAGAAGAAGAGAATCGAAGCATTTTGACATATGGTGCCACAGGCTAATGTTGAAAATTAGGTGGGCTGATAAGGTAAAGAATGAGGAGGTTCTACGCAGAATTGGAAAGTGAAGGAATATATGGAAAACATTTACAAGAAGAAGGGACATGATGATAGGATTTCTGTTAAGGCATCTGGGAATAACTTCAACGGCACTAGGGGGAGCCTGTAGAGGCTAGAAAATGTAGAGGAAGTTAGAGATTGGAATAGATCCAGTAAATAACTGAGGATGTAGGTAAACCAGGTAAGAAGAGTGAAAAGTAAGGTTTCAGTGACTAGTGAAAGACGGCTGCAATCGCCGGGTTGCGGTATATCGGTAAACACATAAGAGGACAGCCTCATGTCCTTGCAGGTGTGGCTGCCGGTGTAGCCCGAGTATCTGTGATGTGTTCTCTCCAACGATACTTGGGCTAGGCGAGGAATCCGAATGACCCTTGGATACTAAAACTTGCGCTTTTTTCCAGTCGCTAGGTGACTTTCGTTGCTCCAGCGACAAAAAAACCGCTGCCAGGAGCGGAGCGAGTTCGTTCGCATAATCTTTGTAGAATGTTATATGTGTCTCATCAGGTCCTGATGCCTTCGCACTACTAAGAGCTTGTAGTTGAATTTCTATCTGGCGCTCAGTTATTTCAATATCTGTCGTTTCGAAGGTCGTCCTATGACTGGAAGCACGGACTGTGTTACGACCTTCGGCGGTGAAACAATTCCGCAATGCCAAATTCAGTATTTCACCCTAATCTCGGTTATCTTCCATTCCGGAGCCAGCTGAGTTATACCATAAATGTCTTTTCTTCTCTGCAGTTCGATTCAGTACTACCTTTGCTACTCAATTTACTCATCCAATCTGGCCGAGTGTGGCCGAGCGGTTTTAGGCGCTACAGTCTGGAACCGCGTGACCGCTATGGTCGCAGGTTCGAATCCTGCCTTGGGCATGGATGTGTGTGATGTCCTTAGGTTAGTTAGGTTTAAGTAGTTCTAAGTTCTAGGGGACTGATGACCACAGCAGTTAAGTCCCATAGTGCTCAGAGCCATTTTTACTCATCCAATCTTCAGCATGTTTCGGTAGCACCGCATTTCAAAAAAGGTTCTTCTTCGAACTGCTGCAAGTGTGTACTAGCAATTTACCAGGAAATACTAATAATCGTAACCACATACACACACACACACACACACACACACACACACACACACACACCAAATCCCACGGAATTTAAAGCAGATTTTATGTCATTTAAAGCTTTGTATACTATCAGTGATGGTAGTCGTAAAAATTCATTGAGAGAGATGTAGAGCGAACTGTCATAAAAAAATGTTTGAAGAATAGTTCATCAAGAAAAAGCAAGTAGCAAACTACTCACACATGGATAGGTTTTGCTCACGGAAGCTGATTTTCTCAGGTCACATATTCACAAAATGGTTTCCCTCGTAACTTTTCCCATTGTTTTTGTACTTTCAGTTTTTACCTGCCGAGGCGTTTAGCACAGCTGACAAATATTTTATGAGTCCTACTTAGTTTCACGTGAGTTCCCGAGGCCCACCGCACGGCGTCCATGGAGGCGAGGCGCACGCCAGAGCTTAAGTTAAGTTTTGGTGTTGACTTAGTACTTACGTACCGCATTTTTAAAATGTGACTACGCCTATTCAGGCTGTTTTAGTTTCCTTTCTAGACCATTCCCTCTTAGACTAATTATAGATTCATGTATATCTTCTGAAGAAGGATCAATTAATTGGGCTGAAACCTAGGTAAAGCTTTGTTTCATTCCAGCAATCGAGGCTGATAGTTTCTTAAATTTTATATTTTCCCAATGTAGTTATCTATACAAGCGTCCATCCTTCTCTTGATCGCGGGTATATATCCTCACGATGTCTGTGGATTGTGGGAAGACTCTCCTACACCAAGCATTTTGCTCCTGAGATTAGAGTCTTAACGTATACCCTATAGGTTACTCTTATTTTTGTTCTAGACGCTATGAAGGTACATTATTCCTACAACTATCTCCACAAGAGCTCCTTTTTAAACCCCGTCTTCCGCCCTATCTACTTATCTAATTCAAAAATAAAACATAATGACATGTACACTCAACATATATGTATTAGAAGAATATTATTGATACTCAAGTTTTTTTAATGGGTTCATCAGTCTTCTGACTGGTTTCATTCGGCCCACCACGAATTCCTCTCCTGTGCCAACCTCTTCATCTCACAGTAGCACTTGCAATCTACGTCCTCAATTATTTGCTGGATGTATTCCAATCTCTGTCTTCCTCTACAATTTTTGCCCTCTACAGTTCCCTCTAGTACCATGGAAGCCAGTCTCTGATGTCATAACAGATATCCTATCATCCTGTCCCTTCTCGTTATCAGTGTTCTCCACATACTCGTTTCCTCTCCGGTTCTGCGCAGAACCTCCCCATTCCTTACCTCATTAGTCCACCTAATTTTCAACATTCGTCTGTAGTACGACATCTCAAATGCTTCGATTCTCTTCTGTTCCAATTTTCTCACAGTCCATGTTCCACTACCATACAATGCTGTACTCCAGACGTACGTTCTCAGAAATTTCTTCCTCAAATTAAGACTTACGTATGACACTAGTAGACTTCTCTTGGCCAGGAATGTCCTCTTTGCCATTGCAAGTGTGCTTTTGATGACCTCCTTGCTCCGTCTCTCATTGGTTATTTTACTGCATAGGTAGCAGAATTCCTTAACTTCATCTTCTTCGTGACCATCAATCATGATGTTAAGCTTCTCGCTGTTCTCATTTCTGCTACTTCTCATTACTTTCATCTTTCTTCTATTTACTCTCAGTCCATATTCTGTACTCATTAGATTGTTCGGCAGATCATGTAATTCATTCAGGAGAACAATGTCATCAGCGAATCGTAACTTTGATATCCTTTCATCTTGAATTTTAAGTACACTCCTGAACCTTTCTTTTATTCCCATCTTTGTTTCTTCGCTGTACTGGTTGAACAGTATGGGGAAAGAATACATCCCTGTTTTACACCCTTTTTAATCCGAGCACTTCGTTCTTGGTAGTCCACTCTTATTATTCCCTACTGGCTCTTGTACATATTGTATATTACACGTCTCTTCCTATAGCTTATTCGTATTTTTCTTCGAATATGAACATCTTACACTGTTTTACATTATCAAAGGCTTTTTCAAGATCTACAACTCCTATGAACGTGTCTCGATTTTTCTTTAGTGTTGCTTCCATTATGAAACGCAACGTTAGCACTGCCCCTCTGTCACCTTTACCTTATCTAAACTCAAACTGATGATCATCTGGCACATCCGCAATTTTTTTGCCAATCTTCTGTATATTATTATATAATTCTTGTTGGCAACTTGGATGCATGAGTTTTTAAGCTGATTGTTCGATAATTCTCCCACTTCTCGCTTGTTGCAGTCTTCGAACTGTGTGGACGATATTTTTGCGAAAGTCAGATGATATGTCGCCAGACTCATATTTTCTACGGACCAACGTGAACAGTCGTTTAGTTGCTGCTTCCCCCAATGATTTTTGAAATCCTGAGGGAATGTTATCTAGCCCTTCTGCCTTATTTGATCTTTAGTCCTCCAAAGCTCGTTTAAATTGTGATTCTTATACTAGATACATTACCTCTTCTAAATTGACTCCTGTTTCCTCTTCTATCACATCATATAATTTTTCCTCCTCATATAGGATTTCGAAGTATTCTTTGCACCTGTCAGCTCTCTCCTCTGCATTTAGCAGTGGGATTCCCGCTGCACTCTTAATGTTGTTTTTAATGTAACCAAAGGTTGTTTTCACTTTCCTGTATGCTGAGACTTTTCGATTTTCGATTTCTTCACATTTTTCATGCAACAATTTCGTCTTATCTTTCGTGCACTTCTTATTTGTTTCATTCCTTAGGGACATGTATTCCTGTATTCCTGAGTTTCCCGGAACGTTTTTGAACTTCCTCCTTTCATCGATCAAATGAAGTATTTCTTCTGTTACCCATGGTTTCTTCGCAGTTATCTTCTTTGTACCTATGTTTTTCTTTCCACCTTCTGTGTAGGCCCATTTTAAAGATTCGATTCCTCTTCAACTGTATTGCCTACTGAGCTATTCCGTGTTGCTGTATCTATAGCCTTAGAGAACTTCGAGCGTATCTCATCATTCCTTAGTACTTCTTTATCCCACTTCTTTCGTACTGATTCTTCCCGACTAATGTCTTAAACTTCAGCCTACACTTCATCACCACTATATTGTGATCAGAGTGTATCTGCTCCCGGGTACGCCTTACAACCCAGTATCTGATTTCTGAATATCTATCTGGCAATGATGTAATCTAATTGAAATCTTCCTATATCACCCGCCATTTTCCAAGTATACCTCCACCTCTCGTGATTCTTGAACAGAGTATTCGCTATTACTAACTCAAATTTGTTACAGAACTCAATTAGTCTTTCTCCTCTCTCATTTCTATTACAAGGTCAATATTCCTCCGTACCCTTTTCTTTTACCTCTTCCCCTACAACCGCATTCTGGTGCCTTATGAATATTAGATTTCCATCTCCCTTTACGTACTTAATTAACCGTTCAGTACCCTCACATACTTTCTCTATGTCTTCGTCTTCAGCTTGCGACGTTTGCATGTATACCTGAGCTATCGTTGTCGGTGTTGGATTTCTGTCGATTTTGGCAAGAACAAAGCTACACTGATCTGTTCAAAGTGACACTTTCTGCCCTACCACTCTATTCATAACGAATCCTAGTTCCGTTATACCGTTTTCTGCTACTGATGAGATTAGCCTGTACTTATCTGACCAGACGTCCTTGTCTTCTTTCCATTTCACTTCACTGACCCCCACTATATCTAGATTGAGCCTAAGCATTTCCATTTTCAGATTTTCTGGCTTCCCTACCAGGATCAAACTTCTGACATTCCACGGCGCAATTCATAGAACGTTATCGGTCCTTTGATAATTTAATCTTTTTCTCATAGTCACCTCCCCTTGGCAGTTCCCCCCGGAGATCAGAATGGGGACTATTCCGGAATTTTATCATCATGGCACTTTTCAACTGCAGGCCACATATTCTGTGAAGGCACATTCTATGTCTTTAATGCATTGGTTTCCATAGCTTTCTGCATCCTCATCCCCTAAATCACTGCTGATTCTTTCGCCTTTAGGGGCAGCTTCCTATCGCCAGGACAAGAGAGTGACCTGAACCTCTGTCCACTGCTCCACCTTCTTTGATAAGGTTGTTGGCAGAAATAGGGTGACATTAAGCATAGTTCGTAAAAAAAGTTTCAGCAAACTCACTACTTAAATTTTGATTAATAATCAACACTGGTAGCATAGCCAGTTTAAGTAGTGAGTTTGCTGAAACTTTTTTTACGAACTATGCTTAATGTAGCACCAACGTACGTGAATTCCTTTTTCTTTTCTTTTTTTTGGGTGTCAATCTGAATGCTTGTTTGTTATTCTCAAACACAACAACGTGAAAATAGGTCGATTTTTCTGTGTGTTAATGGCAAGAGATAGCTACAAAACAAACATACCAAACTAACTACCATTAACGCATACAACCATTTTCACTAATTCAGATGGTAGTAGAAACATTCTGCCTGTAGTTTTATACATATATCTGTAAACTAGGAGGAGACTGCTAACACAAATACAAGGATATAATGTCTAGGTGCTATATTTTAGCTGAGGAAACATTACACTGAGGTTACGAAAGTCATGGGATACCTCCTAATATTGTGAAGGACTTCCTTTTACCTGGCATAGTGTAGCACTGGACGTAGTATGGTCTTAACAAGTCGTTGGAAGTCCCCTGCAGAAATATCGGGCCATGCTGCCCCTATAGGCACCCATTATTCCGAAATTGGTACCGGTGCAAGATTTTATGCACGAACTAACCTCTAGATTATGTTCCATAAATGTTCCAGGGGATTCATGTCGAGCGATCTGCGTGGCCTGGCCATATCATTCGATAGAAATTTCCAGAATATTCTTCATACCAGTCGCGAACAATTGGGGCACGGTGACACCGCACATAGTCACCCATCAGGATTCCAACGCTGTTTGGGAACACGGAGTCCGTGAATGGCTGCAAATGGTCGCCAAGTAGACGAACATAACCAGGGCCTGGTCCGTTTCATGTAAACTCAGCCCACACTAATATGGAGCCATCACCAGCTTGTACAGTGCCTTGTTGACAACTTGGATCCGTGGCTTCATGGGTCTGTACCACATTCGAAGCCTACCATCAGGCCTTACCAACTCAAATAGCAACTCATCTGACCAGACCACAGTTTTCTAGTCACCTAGGGTTCAATCGATATGGTCACAAGACCGGGAGAGGCACTGCTGGCGACGTCGTGCTGTAAGCAAAGAAGGTCGCGTAGGTAGTCTGTAGTTATAACCCATTAACGCCAGATTTCGTCACACTGTCCTAATGGATACGTTCATCGTAAGCCCCACATTGATTTCAGCAGTTATTTAACGCAGTATTGTATTCTCTTAGCACTGACAACTCTGTGAAAACGCCGCTGCTCCCGGTCGTCAGCCTCTGTGTTGTCCGTGGTGAGAGGTAATACCGGAAATTTGTTATTCTCGGCAAATTCTTGACGCTGTGGATCTCAGAATAGTGAATCCCCTAACGATTTTCGAAACTGAATGTCCCATGCGTCTAGCTCCAACCAACATTTCGCGTTCAAAGTCTGTCAGTTACCCTCGTGTGGCCATTATCACTTCGGAAACTTTTTCACCTGAGTACAAATGACAACTCCGCCAATGCACTGCCCTTTTATGCCTTGTATACGCAATACTACCGCCATTTGTGTATGTGTATATCGCTATCCCATGACGTTTGTCACCTCAGTGTATTTTTCTCTCTGAATCCCGGATCTTTTTAAAGAGCCAGAACACAGGCCTCGAAATTCTATGTCTAGACGGGAAAACACAAAACGTTTATTTTTTAACACAGCAACATTTCTGTAGTCGATTGCAGAACATGATTGTGGGTCTGAAGTTTCAAGATGTGGGTAATGACTTATATTAAGCGTGTATTTCAGCAGTAGCAGCTTCAAGGTTTGGTAGAATTTCTGACATGACTTACCAGGAAAGTACTTGGGCTCGAAAAAACACAAATACACCAAAATCGTGTGAGAAATAATGTAAAGGTCTCTTATTGCACTAGTGATACTCCCGCATCTGCAAAACTCTGCAGTCGTCCGTTAGAGGCCTCTGTGTATGGAATGCCGCATTGAACACTGACCTGCCGGTACGCCAGTCGGGACCAGTAGGGACGGTGCAGTGTGCCTCTGAAGTTGCGTTTTGTGACATTATTTGTGTATAGAAGCGTCAGAAGGCTCGGCGATTGGTAATTAATCCTGCTAATGTATTGCGATTGGTTGAGATGAAGTTACGAAGAACCCTTCTTCGTGAAGATGGTACTGGTGTAGAAAACGAATCATTCGCATGTTTTCTGGTATCTATTATAGTGCAGAAATATGAGCATAAGTTAGAAACAGGTACTGTTGTAACACTAACACATAATGATGATGATAGGGATGATAATGACGAACAACTCATTGCAAACGGTAGTGCTACGGCAAGTGCGGGAAGAGGCGATGGAAGCAGTGACAGTGAATACCAACCGTCTCCCAAGAAGAAGGTTAAAGTTGCAAGTATCATCACGGCGTTTGATGACAGCACACTGGAGAACACATACGATGATTATTACGTAAGAAGTTTCGAACATACGACAAGCTTCTGGAAATATACCCTAAACTGAAGTCTAAAAGCAATATTAAAAACATACTGGATTACGTGGCAAAGAAAAGAGAAGGAAATACAGTTTTCAAAGGAAATCGTACTCTGCTGTTCAAGACCATCAAGGAGCGTGTAATGGCGAAATTTGATGAAGCGCGAGAATGCGGTTCCGCCGTTCATTATTGGCCTTTACAACATTGGGTATTGGACGTAGCCAGAAATCTCGGGTGTACAAACTTTACAGCTTCACTAGGATTTATTGCTAATTTGAAAAAGAAGTTTAGGATAACATCACGCCTTGTCACTATGCTCCAAGCATGAAAAAATAAGGATGACGAAGAAGATCTGATTGAAAGAGCTCAAACGTTTGTTGCTGACGTCAATGAGCATATCACGAGAGAAAACATCGATATTAGTTCTGTATGGAACTGTGATCAGAGTCAGTTCAACAATGAACTTTCTTGTGACAGAACACTATCCATGAAAGGGGAGAGAAACACTGTCGCGATGTTGCAATCAGTTAACTGTGAAACACATAGTTACACGATCGATGTTGCTATATCAATGGACGGACGATTGGCAGACAAACTCTATATTTGCTTCCAAGAATCCAGTGGGAAGTTTGGACCCCGCGTGTCAAGGGAAATAGAAACGCGGTGCCCTCCAAATGTCGTCGTCGATGCAAGTGTGAGTGGGAAGATGATGAAACAACATCTGAAGACGTTTTTTCTGTCAGTTTTGAATCCACATTTATCGAGAAAGTCATTAGTACTTTTCGACTCCTGGTCTGGACATAAGGATGAACGAGTACTACTGGAAGCATCTGGCGGAAAACATGTAGATTTAAAAATCATTCCGCCTAAAACTACAAAATATGCACAACCTCCGGATGTGTATTTCTTCAGGCAATATAAAATATATGCCAAAAGAATAACAGACTTCATCAAACTACGTTCCAGTAATATGCACCCGATATTGCACGACAGATTCTTCATCATGAATATGCATTCTGTCATTTACAATCAGTTATCTGCGGGAGTATACAGACCAATGCTTCGTTACGCGTGGCAGAACGCTGGCTACGATATTGGTGAACCAGTGGACAACTTCAAAAGTGTCATTGACATGGCGTTCAACACTGATGTTATAGAATGTGCAAATACGCCATGCGATCAACTTGCATTTCTTCATTGTGCGTTTTGCAGTCATTCGTATTGCTCGGAGCATTTTATTGACATTCCGCATTTGCATTTATAGTTAAGATTGCTGCATTGCGTATGGCGTCTAAAATTACATCTACAGTGATATCTAGAGCATGATTGCAGAGTTTTGCAGAAAAACAACACCCACCAGCACATTCAGAGGTACATAATGGTCCTGTAACCAAACGTTCATACTGTTTGTTCGAGCCCAAGTACTTTCCTGGTTAGTAAGCGTTGTGGCATTTGTCTAACGTGTATACAGTGATCAGTTAGTACATTATGACCACCTACATACTATCCAGATATACCCACTCAGGCCATAGCAGGGTCATCTGGCGAAGAATGGGTGCTAGTCAGACACACTCATGATGCATCTTAAGTGCGCGTCATTTATGTCATTAATGTAGAGTAATGAAATTTCGGGAATACTTTGTGTAGGTAACGTATTTAAGTGATTAACTTTTCAAGACCACAGGTTAATTTGAGCACGAGATAAGCCACTGAAAATGTGAAACGCTGGTACGTTAATAACCCTTATAACCACCGGAATGTTGAACGAAAACTTTCATACGTGCATGCATTATGTCGTACAGGTGCCGGATGTCAGTTTTTGGGTTCGAATTTCATGCCTGTTGCACATGGTCGGTCAATAAGAGGACGTTTAATGTTGTTTGTGGACGATGCGGGAGTTTTCGTCCAATGGTACCCCATATGTGCTCGACAGGCCGATTCAACATCTCGACAGTCTGTACATATTGTTGGATTACAACAGCGCTATGTGGGTAAGCGTTATCCTGTGGGAAAACGCCGCCTGGAAAGCTGTTCATGAATGGCAGCACAACAGGTCGAATTACCAGACTGAGGTACACCCCAGACCACAACTCCAGGTGCAGGCTCAGTGTGTCTAGCACACAGACAGGTTGTTCGTAGGCTCAGAATTGGCCTCCTTCTAACCCACACAGGGCCATCAATGGCACCAAGGCAGAACAAGCTATCATCAGAAAACACAACAGACCTTCTACCTGACCTCAAATGAGCTCTCACTTGGCCGGCCGCAGTGGCCGAGCGGTTCTAGGCGCTTAGTCCGGAATCGCGCGACTGCTACGGTCGCAGGTTCGAATCCTGCCTTGCGCAGGGATGTATGTGATGTCCTTAGGTTAGTTAGGTTTAAGTAGTTCTAAGTTCTAGGGGACTGATGACCACAGATGTCAGATGTTAAGTCCCATAGTGCTCAGAGCCATTAGAACCATTTGAACCAGCTCTCACTTGGCACCTCATAAGTCACTAATGTCGGTGGTTTGGGGTCAGTGGAATACACGCTACACGGCGTCTGGCTCGGAGTTGTCCTTGAAGTAACCTATTTCTAACAGGTCAGTGTGGCACTGTGGTGACAAGTGCTGCTCATATGGCATCTGCAGATGCAGTTCGATGCCCCGGAGTCATAAGCTGAACACGATGGTCTTCTCTCTCGGTTGTGCCACGTGGCCGTTCGGAGCCCGGTCTTCTTGCGACCGTACATTCTGGTGACTACCGCTGCTAACAGTCATGCACAATGGTTAAATTTTTGCCGTGTCGGTTCGCAGTGTCGGAGAAGGGACTCCCAGCAACTCGTAGCTGTAATAAATGGTCTCGTTCAGACTCAGTGAGGTGTTGATAATGGTGCCTTTTCGCCTTAAAGGCATTATTGACTGATATCAGCGCTCCACTTCCGATCTCAAAGGTAATTATCGCTCACGCTAGTTACAGTGTTTTTTAAGCAAACCTTATCTGCATCCTCAAAGTGGCGCTACTAGCGCCACTCTTATGCGACTGGTGCGAATTTGAATAGACATCATCTTTGAGCTGGAGAAACACCCCTACCAACTTTCAGTTATGTTGCAAGACTTCATCTAGGTGTTGTGATTTTTTTCCGTCAGCTTATAAAGCGACTGGAGTTCTTCAGTATACAGAGTTAATCATATGGGTCCCTGGCTACAAGCAGCCATCGACCGCTGTTATTTCTGACGTCGTATGGGCAACATCCCTAAAATAATTACTACAGTTTGTCATGAGCATAATAGGCAAAATGTATTAAACAATGCTTACCTGAAGCCTGTAAGTGGGGTTTTGGGGGAACAGAACGATACTCAGATGGTTTTATTGTTCTGCCCTGTGTCACAGGCAACAAGCCATGAGGATATCCCCAGGTAGTATATGGTTATCTATAAATAATATCGTATTTTTCTCCATGACAAAAATGATCGAAATTCTGTAAGGCTGAGATCACAGTGACATCGATATCGGAAGATTCCAGCACCAACCGAAGACTGCTGATGTTTCAGATCATCCTATCTCATCACCCAAACATACAGACTGTGGACGAATTCAAATCACTTTGTTATCCTCGGTAAAGCGAAACATGGCTTATGAGAAGCTAATAATTTTAGTCGACGAAAGGAGTTGGTTGTATCCTGAGGATGAACGAATTTTATTAATCGGCATATACTTAGGAATGTATAGACTCAAGTTGAAGCTTTATTGGTGAGCGCAAGGAGGCAAAATCTACATCAGAAATTAAGGTGTAAATTATAACCTATGAAAGAATTTGTCCAAGTCAGAGGGATGACATGGTTTATGCTTAAAGTCACTGTAGTAGATTTTTTACGATAGTGGTAGGTGAGCATTAAACTCCGTCCGAACAGACCTCAAAAGACCCAGCAGTGACAACTGTCCGCTGTGCCATCCTCAGCCAAGAGACATCACTGGATGCGGATATGGAGGGGATGGGGTCAGCACATCGATGTCCTGCCAGTTGTCAACTATCGTGACTGGCGCCACCAATTCTCAGTCAAGTACTGATTGGATGGTTGGTGGTTTGGTCATTAATGGGACTAAACTACAGGGTCATCAGTCCCTTTTTCCTCATTGAAACAGGTCTCGGACTAAAACCATTCACCTAAAGAGTCTGGGAAAGTAAAAATATGCGTAAAACTAACTGGAAACCACACTGAAAGAGAAAAAGAAAGAAGAAATCCAAAAGAGGAAAACGTGCACTAAAAGGAAAGAAAAAGCGGTAGGTGGTACTAAAATAATATAGCAGATAGCCTTTCCTGGCTGATCGCAAGAATAGAAAAGGATGAGCCAGCCATTATGAAGCACTAAAATCTCCAGCCCAAAAAGACAAGGCTAGAGAAGCACAGATAGAGAAAAGACGAACATCAAGCCGAACGAACAACAAAGAAAGAGCAGAGAAGAGTTAAAATGGAGGGAGAGTGAACGCCTTGGAGAGAAGGCCAGGCGCCTACTCTTGATTTAGTAATAAAAAACCCCTCTCGAAGAAAACGAAAAAGTAGAGCTGCTGTTGAGGCGTTGTTTCCTAACACCGAGGGCACTGTGGCAGGAAGGTTAAAAGCCGACCTCAGGGCTGCTAAAATTGGGCAGTCCAACAAGATGTGGACCCTAGTCAAGTGGGAACCACAGCGACATTGATGTGGTTCCTCGCGACGGAGGAGGTGACAGTGAGTAAGCCAAGTATGGCCAATGCGGAGCTGGCAAAGGACTATTGTGTACCTGCGAGTGGCTTGGATGGATGACCTCCACACATACGTTGTCTCCTTGATAACATATAGTTTATTTGGTGTAGTAAGGGTGCGCCATTTGGCATCCCAGATTCCGAAGACTTTACGGTGTAAGAGGCCAGAGATCAGTCTCCGGTGTGCCAATCTCTAGAGTCAGTTAACCGTTAGTCTGTTTGGACATCCTGTCAGTGACCTCATTTCCAGGAATCCGATACGTCCTGGGGTCCAGATGAAGGCCACCGAAAGTCTACTGTTTTCGAGGGCATAAAGAGACTGCTGGATACTCATTATCAAAGGATGGCGAGTGAATCACTGGTCAAGAGCTTGTGGGCTGCTTAAGGAGTCATTACAGATGACGAAGGACTCACCTTTGCAGGAGTAGATATGCTCAAGAGCGCGAGAGATGGCTACCAACTCTGCAGTGAAAACACTGCAGCTATCTGCGAAGGAGAACTGTTAAGTATGTTCAGCGTGAGCATAATTGAAGCCATCGCAACCATCTACCATCAAACCATCTGCTTAGACTAATTATGAGCCCTGGAACTTGACGCGAAAAGAGAAAAAATGCAAGTGGAGGGCGTTAGGAGGAACTGAGTCTTTTGGGGCTTACAGTAGGTTCTGATGAATCTATGACCAAGGCATGTACCATGGAGGCGAATGTGAGTGGACCCGCAGGAAAGGTGGTAGAGGGAAAGTCTCGAGTTCAGTCAGAAGGGACTGGACATTGACTGCCATTGTAATCTCCAATCGAGGACGCCATTGTGGGAGATGGATCGCCATGGTAGGGAAAAGGAGATGGTAATTTGGTTGTGTAGGCGAGCGATAATTACGTGCTGTATACCTCGCAAGCAGTTTTTGTCACCTGATCCGCAATGGGGGAACCCCAGATTCCACAAGGAAACTGTTCGCTGAGCTCGTTCGGAAAATTCCTGTCGCAATTCGAACTCCACAGTGGTGTACAGGGTCCAGTATCTGCAATGATGAGGGTGATGCTGAACGCCAGGCTCCCATAGTCAAGATGAGACTCTACCTGGACTTTGTATGGCAGCAACTGTGTAGGACGATCTGTATCGCAGTTGGTGTGACTTAGGCATCGAAGAATGTTAAGATCCTGCCATCACTTTGGTTTAAGCTCACCAAGATGGGGAAACTTCAAAAATGGTTCAAATGGCTCTGAGAACTATGGGACTTAACCTCTCAGGTCATCAGTCCCCTAGAACTTAGAACTACTCAAACCTAACTAACCTAAGGACATCACACACATCCATGCCCGAGGCAGGATTCGAACCGGCGACCGTAGCGGTCGCTAGGTTAGAGACTGTAGCGCCTAGAACCTTCGCGGCCACTCCGGCCGGCTGGGGAAGCCAAGTTAAGGATACAGGGTACTTATTAGTGGTTGAAAAATCGAAATTTTATATGACTTTATTAAATTCTATCATCTTTCCCGATTACACTGGTATATATATTATAGGGTTTCAAATAGAGAATCACCTATATATACGAAATTTTAAAGTTACGGTCACGTATGTCGCCACGACCTGTTTATTTCTGTTACAGAAACCTGTATTATTTCGAAAAGAACTGTGAACTTTCTGTTTCCAGCGATTATAAGTATGAAACGTTGTGTATGTTGGTAACGGTGCAGGTTTCTTGTGTCTGTAAATGATTATCTTTGCTAGTGTTTACTTTTGTTTCGCTGAAGCAGTTCACGTGTTACTGAGTCTCTGTTGCCCAAATGCTGCATATGTTTGTGGAAGTACATATCCTTTAGTGTGCAATAAATACGAACTATGCCAGGCATCAAGAAATTCGATAACAGGAAACTCCGTGGTAACCAGTTCACAAACAAGGCAAGCCACACTGTTGAAAGTAACCTATATATCAGATCTACAGGGAAGAAACTCTTACATGGCATGCCTCCTGGTGATTCAAATTTTTGTGTTAACAATGACAATGTTAGTAGTGGATTCGTTGCTGTTGATGTGAGCATCTTATCTTCTTTGATAAAGGAAGTGACGAAGCCGGCCGCTGTGGCCGAGTGGTTCTAGGCGCTTCAGTCCGGAGCTGCGCGACTGCTCCGGTTGCAGGTTCGAATTCAGCCTCAGGCACGGATACGTTGATGTCCTTAGGTTAGTTAGGTTTAATTAGTTCTAAGTCCTAGGGGGCTGATGATCTCAGATGCTCGTAAGTCCCATAGTGCTCGGAGCAACTTGAAGTAGAGAAATGTAAACAATGTGATGGTGTAGGCTGTCAGGAAATAACTGAACAACAAAGTAGCAGGAAGGGCTTAGCGTCAAAATTAGTTGTTCTGTGTAGATTCTGCAATGAATCTACCACGAAAATGAATTCTAACAGTACATAATTCCGATGATGTCAATTTTGAGTTAGTGTATGCAATGCATGCAATAGGAAACGGAAAAAAGGCTGCTCAAACATTTTGTGGTTTGATGGACCTTCCTTCTCCTCCCAGTAGGTTCAGCAAGTACATAAAAATACTTTTAGGTGCCGTGACGGTTGTGTCTAAAGCTTCTATGAAACGTGTAGTAGAAGAAACCGTAAATGTTAATGAAACCAGGGACATCGCTGTTGCACTTGATGGTACATGGCAACGTCGGGGACATCGTTCCTTGAATGATGTTGCAAGTGCTACTTCTCTGGAGAATGGAAAACTTGTTGATTTTGAGTGCTCAGCTACGTACTGCCACACCTGCCATGGTAACACTGAAGGACATATTGAACATCAGTGCTCTAAGAATTATGATGGTTACAGTGGAGGTATGGAGTGTGATGGAGCTCTAAAGATATTTCAGAGGTCGGTGCCTGTTTATAGTGTTAGGTAAACGAAGTACCTAGGCGATGGGGACTCCAAAGCTTACAACAAAATTAACGAGTTAAAGGTTTATGGTGATATCTTGTTAACAAAACAGGAGTGTCGTGGACATGTGCAAAAGAGGATGGGTGCTAGATTGAGGAAGCTACGACGAGAAATGAAAGGAAAGTTGCTATATGATGGAAAATCTCTGTCTGGCCGAGGCAGATTAACAGAGACAGAAAAAGACCTTCTTCAGAGTTTTTATGGACTGGCCATTAGACGAACTGCACCTCTGAATGATGTCTGAGCAATGAGAAAAGCTATATGGGTTACCTATGTACTTTCACAAGTTGTCCACAGATGACCACCCTGTTCACGGACTTTGCCCTAAAGGAGCAACATAAGCATTCTCTTCATGGGGGCACTCAGAATACAAATGAAAGTTTGAACCATTGCATATGGGAAAGATAACTCAAGAATATTTTTGTAGAACTAAATACAGTGATGTGTTTCAATGATGGAGTGATAGGAAGGTTAGAAGTCCAGAGAAATTTAGGCATAAACTGTGGCTCTGATATGAAAGATCAATTGCTTGCGTGTGACAGACAACGGGTGCATGAAGCTGAAAGATTCGCTCTTCAAGTTACCAAAGAAGCAAGAATTGCTAAAAGGAATGCCAAGAGGAAGCTTGAAGATGAAGAAATGCTGTCGTATGAAGACTATGGTCCAGGAATGTTCTGAGGCACAGTTCAATTAGACTCATATCTTCAGTCGCGATTTCCTGCAAGTTGTATTTTTCAGAATTCAGATACAAATATTTCCTAAAGTTTATAAAGCCTTGCTCTAATTTTTTTCTGTAACTTGCAATAGTCAATACTTATGTAGTAGACCCAAGTTTTAGTGCAGAATCAACTAAGTTATAGAAAAAATTACATTTTTATTATGAAAAAATTACAAAAATTAAAATGCAAGATGTGGTATTTTTTTAGCCTTGTAATATACATAATAGGTGGAATTAAATAGGTGTAGTACTTCAGCCATCACGTCATGCATATCTGGTAAAAATTTGGTGCCCTTCAAATGTATAACATTCGAGTAAATGGTACCTCAATTTGAGGACACATTATGAAAAAAATTGCTTCAATTTCTTTGTAATTTTTTAATAACCCTAAGCAGGCTCAAAAATATTCAAAATACTTATAATTTGTTTAGAAAGTGTGTTGCATTACCTGATATCAACGAAAAATCTGTAAAACATACACATTACAAACAGTGCCTGAAAGAAACAGGTGTTGATTTTTACATAATTTTGAACCAGAAAAGTACTCTGATCCTCGTCGAAATCAAGTCCTAAAAAACGCCAAGTATCAACTACGTTAAGTAGTTGGTCACCGAGGTAAAGTTCTGGATGTGTGTGTGGGCAGCACGACAACGACAGAAGTGCATGATGCAGGTCTTGGGTGCTGGAAACGGAAAGTTATGAGTGAGGGCCCATGACTGAGCCTTTTGTATGGCTCCCTGCAGTCAACATTCAGCCACACCGACTGTAGGTGAGCAAAAGGAAATACAAAAGTCGTCAACATATAAGAAGGGTGATATGGGCGACCTGACAAGGGCAAAAGTCGAGTTGAGTCAGTAGATTCTTGACATATTTACCATGGCCAGTGATCTTGGTTCCACCCCACAAAGAATTATGGGCGTTCAAATCACGCAGAAATAGAAAAGGTGGGGGCAGTTGAGAAATTAGCACCGATAATAAATGGCGCAGAACTTCACAATCAGAGTGATAACCTCGCTGTCTGGTCTCCTCCTCCAAAACAACCCAACCAGCTTCAGTATCTGGAGGAAGGCAGACGTTGCAGGTGGTAATTTACGGCGCTGCCCTTACCCTGACGGCCACAGCTTCTAAAGGCGTTTCAAGGGGCACAAGTGCACTACATACAGAGGTAAGGGAATAGATACAGACTCCACTTAACATCCTGTTAAAGTCAGTACGATTTTTGTAATACCCCGATAGCAATGAAGAGTGGGGTCCAAATCTTGGAAACCAGGTTTCCTGAAGGGCAACGAAAAAAGCAGGTGTAACGCTAAAGAGTTGTTATACCTCAGCCAGGTGAGGGAAAATCCATGCAATTACGCTGGAGTATGACGCTCCCTGTGGTCTGAGAAGGCATGAAGGGACCAAGCAAGCAGGTTATGTCTCAAGGTCACCTGCTGCCATCAGGTGAGTGCGTGTATCCATTTCCATGGCAGCCGAGGCACCAGAAAGGTCTAGGTCCTCTGAGGCTGTTAGAATCTCCACCTTGTCCTCAGACGTCGAACTGCTAGGGGGAGATGGTGTGGGGGTCAACAGAGTCTCATATTTCTTAACTGATTTCTTCTTCATCGGTTTTCCCTCTCGCTGCTCTTTAGGGGCTTGCTGAGAGGGCTTCCCTGAATTAGCGCCAGGGACAGAGGAAGAGTGTGAAGCCCTTCCTCGAGCAGCTCATGACTTCTTCAGCCATTGGCTGGTGTCCACTTTTGCAGTTGTGGAGATCTTGGAAGGGAGAGTCCCAATGGACCCCTTCTGTGTGAGAGAAGTTGGAGGAGGCTGTTGCTTCTGAGTGGTGGTGACCAATGTCCCTGGAAGCTTTGAGAGCAACACAACAAGTGCCCCCAGGCGCAAATGGTGGTGGTGGTAGTGGTGGTGGGGGGGGGGGGGGATATAGTCGGGCGTCCCTGATGGACCACTGTTCGAGACAGAGACAAGGAAACTATTGTCGCCAGTGAGGGTGACGTCGACATAGCTGCAGCATACAATGATGTCAAGTTTATGGGATACAACCGTTCACATTTCCGATTATCCTCTTGGTAAGTCAGCCGGTCCAGGGCATTGTACTTCATAATTTTCTACTCCTTTTGAAGTACTATGCAGTCTGGTGAGCAGGGGAGTGGTGCTCTCCACAATTGACAGAGATGGGAGGAGGTGGTATGGAGCATTCGGATGTAGTGGACGTCTGCAGTCTATATATGTGGTGCTGGAGTGGCATCAGGAAGACATGTGCCCGAATTTCCAGCACTTAAAGCACAGCACAGGGGAAGGAATGTATGGTTACATGTCTCATTAGTATACCACCACCTTGACCTTTTTAGGTAACGAATCAGCCTCAAAGGGCAAGATGAAGGCACTGGTAGCAACCCTATCATCATTTGGTCCCCCACAGACACGCCAGATGAACTTAACACCCCACCATTCTAAATTATCGCCTGCCTCGTCATTGGACTGCAAGAGAAGGTCGTGATGGAAAATAATCTCCTGGATCATATAGAGGCTTTTATGGTGGATAATGGAAACAGGAATATCATCTGGCTAGTAACAGTTGAGCAAGGCCCAGGACTAATATGGGGCTGGTGTCTGAATCAGGACTGTCGCATGTCTCATTTTGGTCAGCGCAGCCACTACCCCAAACTTGTCCTCCAGATTTTCAACCAAAAATAGGATCATTGTAGCCAGAAAGTCGTCCCCATGTGTCCTACTGCAGACTAAATGTGGAGGCGAATAGGGTTCTCTCTTATACATAGTCCTATGCTCCTCTCATGTGCAAGGTTGGGGAACGATTTAGGGTCGTACATCACTGCATTATAGTCTACCTTCTTGGAGATTGCTGGGGTCATTGGGTCACCAGCAAGAGATGACTATGTCCGCTTCACTGCTGGTCATTAGCACTGATGCCACCCACTCCAATCAGGGGCTCTACTCACGGGCGCCATCCAGCCACAGAAAAGGCCACCTAGCATGATGGCCATGGCCGGGAGGCCTGATGCCCCAAGACGATAGATGTTTGCTCCTTGGCATACTTGGGGAGTATGCAGCTAAAGCATCAGCAGTGCAATCCCTATGTTGTCAGGAGGCGACAACCAAGTGGATACATGACGGCCCCACCACGATGGACTGTCTACCATAGTGGATTTTTGGTGTGGAGAGAGCCAATACTGTCATGTGGTAAATGAGAACAAGATTTGCCGCATAAGGTGTCATCGCCCAAACAGTTGCATCACGGTTGGAATTCCAAAGCCATGACAAAAAGCAGAGCAGACGGTCCAATCGCACGATGAAAACATGGTGCACCATGTAAGGCGTCCTTCCCCAAATTGCTTGCTCTTCAGAAAAAATTGGCAGTGTGGAGGTCAAATCCTGAAAGGGAAGGGTAGGAGAGTCCTTTTAGTCTCCTCTTACGACAGGCAGCCTATTCTACTCCCCAAGTATGCCAAGGAGCAAACGTCTATCGTCTTGGGGCATCAGGCCTCCCGGCCATGGCCATCATGCTAGGTGACTTTTCTGTGGCCTATTGTAACCCCAAAACCTGCAGGGGGCTTAGTCAAATATCTCCTCAGTTGGCCTCACAAGGGGTGAATGCATCCTGCTTGTCAACAGCGCTTGATAGACTCGGATGGTCACACATCTAAGCGCTAGCCAAGCCTGCCAACTTTAAACTTCGGTGATCTGACAGCTCTAGGTATGCATTAGCTCTATACAAATTATTATTTTTTTTTTCTTTCGAATAACCCATTTGGAGGGTACGATGAATCAACTTTGGCTACTCTTCATTGTATTAGATTTCTTCAGTTTCCAAATTTCCTTCATCCTTTTAGAGTGTTGCTCCCTTTCTTCTTGCGTCCACTTTCGTCTAGTAATTTTCTTTCTCTCCTGAAATTCTGCCTTTTGAACTGCCTTTCTGAAATGTGTTCTGTTTTCTATTGTGTCTATTGTAACTCCAGCATTTTCAATGTCCTTTTCAGTCGCTATGAACCATGCTGGCTTGGATTTGTAACTATTGAGTAATGTGAATATCCGCTTGGTTAGTCTGTTGTTATCCATTCTGAATATACACTCCTGGAAATGGATAAAAGAACACATTGATACCGGTGTGTCAGACCCACCATACTTGCTCCGGACACTGCGAGAGGGCTGTACAAGCAATGATCACACACACGGCACAGCGGACACACCAGGAACCGCGGTGTTGGCCGTCGAATGCCGCTAGCTGCGCAGCATTTGTGCACCGCCGCCGTCAGTGTCAGCCAGTTTGCCGTGGCATACGGAGCTCCATCGCAGTCTTTAACACTGGTAGCATGCCGCGACAGCGTGGACGTGAACCATATGTGCAGTTGACGGACTTTGAGCGAGGGCGTATAGTGGGCATGCGGGAGGCCGGGTGGACGTACCGCCGAATTGCTCAACACGTGGGGCGTGAGGTCTCCACAGTACATCGATGTTGTCGCCAGTGGTCGGCGGAAGGTGCACGTGCCCGTCGACCTGGGACCGGACCGCAGCGACGCACGGATGCACGCCAAGACCGTAGGATCCTACGCAGTGCCGTAGGGGACCGCACCGCCACTTCCCAGCAAATTAGGGACACTGTTGCTCCTGGGGTATCGGCGACGACCGTTCGCAACCGTCTCCATGATGCTGGGCTACGGTCCCGCACACCGTTAGGCCGTCTTCCGCTCACGCCCCAACATCGTGCAGCCCGCCTCCAGTGGTGTCGCGACAGGCGTGAATGGAGGGACGAATGGAGACGTGTCGTCTTCAGCGATGAGAGTCGCTTCTGCCTTGGTGCCAATGATGGTCGTATGCGTGTTTGGCGCCGTGCAGGTGAGCGCCACAATCAGGAATGCATACGACCGAGGCACACAGGGCCAACACCCGGCATCATGGTGTGGGGAGCGATCTCCTACACTGGCCGTGCACCACTGGTGATCGTCGAGGGGACACTGAATAGTGCACGGTACATCCAAACCGTCATCGAACCCATCGTTCTACCATTCCTAGACCGGCAAGGGAACTTGCTGTTCCAACAGGACAATGCACGTCCGCATGTATCCCGTGCCACCCAACGTGCTCTAGAAGGTGTAAGTCAACTACCCTGGCCAGCAAGATCTCCGGATCTGTCCCCCATTGAGCATGTTTGGGACTGGATGAAGCGTCGTCTCACGCGGTCTGCACGTCCAGCACGAACGCTGGTCCAACTGAGGCGGCAGGTGGAAATGGCATGGCAAGCCGTTCCACAGGACTACATCCAGCATCTCTACGATCGTCTCCATGGGAGAATAGCAGCCTGCATTGCTGCGAAAGGTGGATATACACTGTACTAGTGCCGACATTGTGCATGCTCTGTTGCCTGTGTCTATGTGCCTGTGGTTCTGTCAGTGTGATCATGTGATGTATCTGACCCCAGGAATGTGTCAATAAAGTTTCCCCTTCCTGGGACAATGAATTCACGGTGTTCTTATTTCAATTTCCAGGAGTGTATGTCCAAAAAACTGTAGTCTCCTCTTCCTCATTACATCAGTTAGTTTCTCCGTTTTCAGATATAGCTCTCTGTTTGGTCTTAACCTGTATTCAGCATTATCGTTTCTTTTGGCTCCCAGTATTTTCCTTAAAATTCTTCTTTCGACCTTCTCTAGTTTCTCAAGATCTCCATTTCTAGTTAGGTTAAATGTTTCTGCCGCATAGAGAGCTTCAGGTCTGGCCACTGTTTGGTAGAGTCTTAATTTCGTGTTCCAGGACAAGGATTTTTTATTATAAACGTTTTTGGTCATATGAAACACTCTTTCCGTTTAGTGCACTCTAGTTTCTATAGCTATCTTTTCTTTGGCATTGTATGTACTCCACTCTCCTAGGTATTTAAAGGAATCTGTTTTGTGTATTGTGTTGTTGTCAACTGCAATATTTTGCGGAGCATCACAGATGTTTGTCATAAACTTTGTTTTTTCATAGGATATTTGTAGTCCTACTTTGGCTGTTTGTTTTTGTAGTTCTCTTATTTGTTCTTGGGCATTGTCTAGTGAATCTGTAATCAATGCTATGTCATCTGCGAAGGCTAAACAGTCGACAGTGATCTTGTTTGGATTTCTCCCTAGGTGAATCCCTTTAGTATTGATGGCCTTCCTCCATTCTCGAACTACCTTCTCCAAGACACAATTGAAAAGCAGAGGTGACAAACCATCTCCCTGTCGAACACCTGATTTTATTTCAAACGATTTTGAGAGCTCTCCCCTAAATTTTACTTTCGATTTTGTATTTGTCAAAGTACCTTTAATTATTGTAGTTGTTTTAGCATCGAGTCCCAATTCTTTTAAGGTATCAAGCAGGGTATTTCTGTCAATTGAATCATAGGCTTTTTTAAAATCCACAAAAGTAATTACATGTTTTAAGTTCCTGATTTTCCTCATTTCTATTATGTTCTTTAAATTTAGTATTTGTTCTGCACATGACCTTCCCTTCCTAAATCCAGCCTGATACTCTCCTAGCTGTTTGTCAAGTATCTCTTCTGCTCTTTTTAAAAGCGCCTTAGACAAGATCTTATAGGTCACTGGTAAGAGGGAGATACCCCTATAATTGCTAGGATCTGTTTTCTTCCCTTTTTTATGTAGTGGATGTATTAATGCAGATGTCCAGTCTGGTGGTAATCTGTGTGTTGTCCAGATTTCTTTTAGTATTTCTGATAGACACTGTATCATGTTGTCACTAGAGTACTTCCATAGTTCAGCAACTATATTATCCTCTCCAGGGGCTTTATTATTTTTAAGCTCTTTTATGATTTCTTGTATTTCTTCTGTGGTTGGCGGCTTGGAGTCTGGTGGTGTTGGGTTTACAATATTGAAATTAAATTTTTCTTTCGGTGGATAACAGTTATGTAGTTCTTCAAAATATTCAGCAAGTATTCTACAGTTCTCTACGCTATTGTATGCAGTTTTCTGCGTTTTTGGGTCCGTGAAAAATAGACTAGGAGGAGAGTATTTCTTTAAGTTACTTTTGAAAGTTTTGTAAAAGTCCCTAGCATTGTTCTGTTTGAAGTTGGAGTCTATTGATGCTAGTTGGTCTTTTATGTATTGAACTTGGATCTTTTTAAGGCCTTTTGAAGCTTGCTTCCGGGCTTCTTTTAGGGAGTTCCTATTTTTATCATTTTTGTTGGCATTCCAAATGTTCCAAGTTCGTTGTCTTGTTAGAATTAGTTTGTCACACCCATCATTCCACCAGGCATGTTTCCATTTTTTGGTAAGGAGAATGGTTTCTTCTGGTGTCTGTACTATATCTTTTTGAAGTTGTTCCCATGTTTTAGGTGTTTTCTTTTCCAAAAGTGTCCTGAATTTGTGTTCCTTGGTTAATTTCTGAGTGTCAAACTTTTTAGGTTGATATTCGCTCTTTCTTTTATATATTGGTCTAATTTTGAATTTAACGAGAGATAGATAGTGATCTGAATCTAAACTTGCACTCTTAGCAACTTCCACATTGAGTATCTCTGATGCAGACAGTCTGCTTATAGCAACATGGTCAAGTTGTTTCTCCCCACAGACTGGATTCCGGGATACCCATGTAGTTTGTTTTCTAGGGAGTTTTTTTTAAATATGTAGACTTTAGAACTATGTCATGTTCTCTGCATAAACTAATACGTCTTTCTCCATTTGCATTGGTTCTTTTATGTGCAGGGAATTTGCCTACTATGGATTGGTGATGACGTTCTTTGCCGATTTGAGCATTAAAGTCTCCCAACAATATTATTGTGTTTTTGGATGAAATCTGGTCTAAGGTGTTTGACAGTTCCTGCCAAAAAATTTCTGTTTGTTCTTTTTGTGTTCTGTTTTTCTCATTTGTTGGTGCATGTGAGTTTACAATGGTATACAGTTTGTTTACTGATTTGAAGGTTAATGTTGAAAGCCTTTCATTGACAGATTTAAATTCTACTATCGAGTTTAATATATTTTGGTTTACAATGAATCCTGTTCCAAATTGGGGTACATTCTTCATAACTCTTTTTCCTGGCTTCCCTTTGAAGATTCTGAATCCCTCTGAATCAAATGAATGTTCATCAGTATACCTTGTTTCTTGGAGTGCAGTTATCATTATATTTTCCTGTTTTATAAAATTTATTAACGTTTTAAGTTTTCCGGTTTTTAGAAGTGAGTTTACGTTGAACGTTGCCAAGTAGTTTATATTTTTGTGTTTAATTTTATTTGTTGCTTGCTTAAGGCAGGTTTCAGGATGCTCCGACTCATCCTTCGCACATTGCTGTAGGCCCCCAGAATCCGAATGCCTACTTTTAATTTCCTTAGAAATTGGAGATTGGTTACTCCCTGGGGTAAAATCTCTTACAAGGTGCGTATCCATTGTTGATTGTTTGTTGGGTTAGGGGAACAAGTCCCCTAAGGATTCTACTCGAGGTTATTAGCTCCGAGGAATGGTTTTCAGCCGCACCACTGGTGGACAGGCGCTGACCACTCAGCCGCTTGTTTCAAGACAGACGCCAAGTGGATTTTTTTCTTTGGTTGCCTCTTCCGCTAGTTCCGCAGTACCGAGAGCTATTCCCTCCGCCTTCACTACCGTTGAGGTCTTCACTGTAGTCCTAGCAAGGAGCCCTTACAAGGTACTATCACCCCGGCCAGTTGAACCTTGGTTTTTTAACGAGGTTGTTACTCCTCCCCCTCCTCATTCCTCACCTCTTGTATGGTGAGGCCCTGGGCTTGGGACCGGCGTAGCGGAGTTATACAAATTATTATTATTATTATTTGCAGTTGAGTTGTGATTCTGTTATATGATGTAGTATGCAAATGGGATTGACCGATTCCGCTATTCATTGCTTTATGTGTTGAGAATATGTTATTTTGAAAATGAAGCTTGTCTTTCTGATTGGTAATCACTGCCCTATGTCTGTTTCCTGAATATTTCGCTTTGGTAAGTAGTTCTTACAGTCATTTATTTTCAAGCAGACTACGAGCTAACATCCGAAAGATGTTTGGGCTCACATGCGTTTCCTCTTCGTCGAAATGTCTTGGCTCAAGCTCGTCTAGGGGTTGAACAGCACATGTCGCATTACACGCCATAAATTAGACACTTGTGACCTTTTGGTTAAATTGTCTAGCTGATGGCAAGTTTGCAAAATACAAAGTTAACATAACATATAATAACAGGCTTATGATTCAGTCGATAGGCAATCTCTCTTTATTATCCTTGAGGAGCTAGGACTCGATCCGAAAACCCTAAACCTTATCAAAGAAACGCTCACAAACACAACTTCTAAGATAAAATTCCTGGGTGAAATATCAGAGCCCTTCCTGATCAAAACCGGCGTCAGACAAGGTGAAGGCTTGTCTCCACTCCTCTTCAACCTTGTCTTAGACAAAGTCACCCGAGAATGGGAAAAAGAACTGAAGAATCAAAATTACTGGAAGCCTATACAACTAGGAAGATCGAAAGATGGTATTAAAATTTCATGCTTGGCATTTGCAGATGACGTGGCCATTCTAGCAGAAAACGAGACCACAGCAATTAAACAGATAGACATTCTCAAAGAATGCGCCGAAAAAGTTGGGCTACAAATTTCCTTCCAAAAAACCAAATTCATCTGCTCAAAATTTGAAACTCAAAAACTGACTACAAAATATGGACAAATTGAGAGAGTTCCATTCTTTAAATACTTAGGCGAGGTCCTAGAACCCACAGGGGGAGAGAAAACTGCACAAAAAGTTCGACTGCAAAAACTGAAAAGAGCATACTGGAAAACCCACAACATCTACAATAAAAAGTGTCTCTCCATTCACTCAAAAATACGACACTACAATACAGTAATCAAACCCGAAGCACTATATGCCAGCGAAACACTCACACTCCATAGAAAAGGCGACCTGGAAGGCATCCGGAAAGAGGAACGCAAAATTATCAGAAAGATTCTTGGCCCAAAAAGAACTGAAGATGGATACAGGTTACAGTCTCGGAAAACTACAGAAAAATTATCTAACCTCGCCGCAGACATCCGGAAAGAAGACTAAAATTTTACGGTCATATCCACAGACTCCCAACACCCAGACTCTCCCACAAAATATTAATATACATTGAAAAATTGAAAACCATACCCTGGATAAAAGAAACCAAAACAGATCTAGCAAATGCACAAATAAATTCTTCAGAAGTTATAAACAGAAATGTATACAGGCAAAAAATCAATAGTTGGAAAGTACAACCCGAGAATGACGTTTGCAAGAGACAGGGGACAAAATGGACAGAGGAAAGAAAGAGAATTCATGGGGAAAGAATGAGAGAAGTTTGGAGAATTAAAAAATTGAATCGGAAAAGCTTTGCGTGATCCGTATGGATCCAATCGCACATAATAATAATAATAATAATAATAACAGTAATAGTAGAGACTGATGACCGTAGCAGTCTGGTCCCTTCAATCCCACAAACCAACCAACAGTAATAATAATATCAGGAACTAAATTAACGACCCATAAATAATGTGGGCCACACAGTTGCGATTTCGATAGAATAGTGCTTATTCAGAAAGCAAACTAACAGTGAAAGTGGTCGTATTTAGAGTTACTCTTACATTCGAGCGCATATCCATGTGACACAGTTCAATCATTCACAAACTCATCGCGAAATACAAGTTATCTGCACGAAGAGTTAGAGTTCACACCAGGCGTGTGGCTGCCCACTTCTAAGAGACTAAGTCCAGCGATACCGTGCAGCGCGAAATTTTCTAAGTCGCTGCACCTCATAACTGCGTAAAGACCGACTGTCCGCTTTCGCATCTCAATCCGAACTGTACCCTTTGGTGTCTCCAGCCGAAGTGTCCGCTTTCGCGTCTGCACCAGCACTATCCCTCTGCCCTTCCCCGGCCGCGTTTCCATCGTGCCGAATATCCTCGCTAAACTGACTAGTTCAGTTCCCTTTCCTGAAGCCATCCAACTGGTTGGCTACAGCTTATTCTACATTATTTTAGATTTTAACATATTTAAATAATCATAGGTTGACCACTTTCACGTTCAAAATAAAGTAACAATAATATCCATCATATAATAAACGTTAATTTCCTTTACATAAAATCAATACAGTTTGCTTCTTATCTTGGAATGCCACGGCCAGTAGCCTTGCACCCATGCGCTTTCAGATAAAAAAATAAAAAGAAAAGTAACTATTATGCACTAACTTTAGAGCAAATATTATATTATCTAATGACTCAATAAGGTGTCATGCAGTCATCGTTTAATGTGTTTTGTGTGAAGGAAATGATGATCTGATGCTTAACTGAAAATATTTATTATTTAAATTTACTGTATCTTTTAAACAAATGAAGTTACAGAGTTGATGTTTACAACATTTGTCATTTTAATGATGCGCTTCTATATCAAATGTCGATCGTTAAGTTCGACCAAACCGTTCATATTTTAGCATTCAGGTCTTTGTTACAAAGCTTGTTAATTTCACTTTGACAATAAATTATAAACTATTATATATCTGATTAATATTCAAGTTTTATTGGGATCACCATGAAAATTTATGGAGGATGGAAGATTAAAATTACTGTGGCTTCATTCCCCGCATTACTACAGAATTAAATAGTTTTTGTAAATGTTTCCCTTTATGGCTGACCTTAGGTCCGCCATATTCAACACTGCTACATCTCCTTGGCCACAAAGAGCTTCTACTTGGTTTCCCTATGATGTAGGTTCTCGTCTGTCTGACTCGCACACTACAGTGCTTAGGCCTCAACAGACAGTAGACGTCTGTGAGTTTCTCCATCTCGTGGTGAATCTGCGCCCTTTGTGGTACACGGTCCTGGACGACAGGGTTCATTTCATACGTCCTTTAGGCAGACTCTTTCGGCCATATATTTAAATGGGAACGCAGTGCTCGTTAACTCCGAAGTTTAGATGGTTTGACTTATATTTTCTGATTCTTTGTTGCTCTCAACACAACACCTTTCAATCTGCTTGACATAGAAATAATTTTCGAGAATTGAAAGGCATATCATCAGCTAAATACAAAAACATTACATACCTGAGAGCGAATTTTTAGAGTTAATGCAGATTACGATAAACATGTAGGCTGTGTGTATTTTAATAAGTTATACAAGCACTTTGAGATGTGAGCATACAATTTTATTTACTTTCAGCGTATCGACCCTGTCATTGTCTTTGGTTATCTCATGAGTGCATTTAAGCAAAACATATTGTAATAAAAACCTTCTTCCTTGCTTCTTAAAATCGAACACCAACTTCATTCCTTCCTTTCTAACACTCTGTGTCTTTTTGACTATGTTGTGTGTTATTTTAATAGTTTATTACAGTCTGTAAAACTTCTAGAGAGCCTTGGTATCGTGGTTCTGATTACAGACTCCATGGAATGGATATTATTCAGCTTATCCTTCAGTAGGTTTGTGTCATTTCATATTGAGAGTGTATTTTTGACTTACATCAAGATTAGGTATAATTAAATACATTCAGACTATAGATCTTTCGTGATCTCAAACAGATCAAAAATTTAAACAAAGAGGGAATTTCTTGAGGATGGCCTCAGCGCCTTTGTTCACCGGATTACATGGTAAATAGGACAGCTAAAAAGATATGTGGAGCAGATAACACCATTTTAAACTGGAGACCACTCGACATTTAGGTAGCCAGCTAGCCCACAGACACTAGAGAAGTCGCCAAGACACTGAAAGGAAAGGGTCGAATAACACGGAGGAAATATTCCACTGACGAACATAAAGTATGACAACAGAAATAATCTCATATTAAGGCAGGCACATGTAGATGTATTTCTCCCAAAGAGAGAGTCCAGATGGGCAATACAGCATTGAATGAGGATGTGATCAACACGAAGTGTTTGAGAAATTAAAAACAAAATTAATCAATCCTCCCATATTGCAGTAACCTGATCTCAAGAAACAATATATTATTATCTGTCATGCTAGCGGAACTACGATAGGTGCAATATTATCGCAAGGTAAGGCTGGAAGCGACTTACGAATAGTATTCGCTTTCAGACTACTGAATAAGGTACAGGGCAATTATTCAGCCACAGAACTAGAGGGTTAGCTCTTGTGTGGGCAACGAAACAATTCCGTATATACGAGTATGGAAGGAATTGCAGAATAGTTCCAATTCACAAACCCTTAACGCGGATTTTTAGTGTATATTAAAACGGAAAATGAAATTAGAAGAATATTCCAGTGAGATTATACACACATAAAAAAAAAGTTTTGCATCACCTCGGTTCCTAGAGTTCCGGAACCTGTACAGAAAACTGGAACAGAGATCAACAGAAACATCATCTCAGCCGTTTTATGACTCATGAAAACCACATATTGCATGTTCTACCACCATACAGTGAGACCTGGAAAAGTGGTGGTCCAGATTGCTGTACACACCGGTACCTCTAGTGCCCAGTAGCACGACCTCCTGCACTGACGCATGCCTGCATTCGTCGTGGCATACTATCCACAAGTTCATCAAGGCACTGTTGGTCCAGATTGTCCCACTTCTCAACGGCGATTTGGAGTAGATCCCTCAGAGTGGTTGGTAGCTCACGATGATGATGACGATTATTAGCGTTTTAGGGAGCACAACAGCGAGGTTATCAGCGCCCGAAGTAGCTCACGTCGCTCATAAACAGCCTTTTTCAATCTATCCCAGGCATATTTGAGAGGCTTCACGTCTGGAGAACATGCTGGCCACTCTAGTCGAGCGATGTCGTTATTTCGAAGGAAGTCATTCGCAAGAAGTGCACGATGGGGGCGCGAATTGTGGTCCATGAAGACGAATGCCTCGCCAATATGCTGCCGATATGGTTGCACTATAAGTCGGAGGATGGCATTCATGTATCGTACAGCCATTACGGCGACTTCCATGACCACCAGTGGCGTGTGTCTGCCCCACATAATGTCACCCTAAAACAGCCGGGAACCTCCACCTAGCTGTGCTCGCTGGACGGTGTGTCTAAGGCGTTCAGCCAGACCGGGTTGCCAGCAAACTCGTAGAATGTGGATTCTGATTATCACAGGCGGAGGGCTGGATGTTCCACTGTTAAGTACAGATTCACACGATAAAAATCTTCCCCACACTGTATTACTACCATCAAGGAGAGGTAGAACTAACCAGTACCACATGGAATCTGGTAACCTACGTGAATCTGAGGACATTCACGGAAGATTTGAAGCAGTAATTAGGGTAGGACCAAGGACAGTGCAACAATGTCAGGAAAAACTCGAACAGCTAAACATTAGCAATGGGGATGTAGAATAGTAGTACTACACTAGCGAACCGTGCAACGTTGATACAAAAGCACGTCTTATACACACACCGAAAAAAGTTTTGCATCACCTCGGTTCTGAGGGTTCTGGAACCTGTACAGAAAATCGGAATAGAGATAAATATAAACATCGTTTTATTGTTCAGGAAAACCACACATTGCATGTTCTACCACCATGCAGCGAGACCTTCAAAAGTGGTGGTCCAGATTTCTGTACACACCGGTACCTCTAATACCCAGTAGCACATCCTCTTGCACTGATGCATGCCTGTATTCTTCGTGGCATACTATCCACGAGTTCATCAAGGCACTGTTGGTCCAGACTGTCCCACTCCTCAACGTCGATTCGGTGTAGATTTATGTCGTCCATAAACAATGCTTTTCAATCTATCCCAGGCATGTTCGATAGGGTTCATTCCTGGAGAACATTCTGGCCACTCTAATCGAGCGATTTCGTTATGCTGGCGTCTGTGGCCGTGCGGTTCTAGGCGCTTCAGTCTGGAACCGCGTGACCGCTACGGTCGCAGGTTAAGTTCTAGGGGACTGATGACCACAGATGTTAAGTCCCATAGTGCTCAGAGCCATTTGAACCATTTTTGATTTCGTTATTCTGGCGGAAGTCATTCACAAGATGTGCACGATGGGGGCGCGAATTGTGGTCCATGTAGACGAATGCCTCGCCAATATGCTGCCTATATGGTTGCACTGTCGGTCGGAGGATGGCATTCACGTATCGTACAGCCGTCACGGCGCCTTCCGTGCCACCAGCAGCTTACGTCGGCCCCACATAATGCCACCTCATAACATCAGGGAATCTCCACCTTGCTCCACTCGCTGGAAAGTGTGTATGAGGCGTTCTGCCTGACCGGGTTGCCTCCAAACACGTCTCCAACGATTATCTGGTTGAACGCATATGTGACACTCATCGGTGAAGAGAACGTGATGCCAATCCTGAGTGGTCCATTCGGTATGTTGTTGGGCCCATTTGTACCGCGCTGCATGGTGTCGTGGTTGCAAAGATGGACCTCGCCGTGGAGGTCGGGAGTGAAGTTGCGCACCATGCAGACTATTGCGCACAGTTTGAGCCGTAACACGACGTCCTGTGGCTGCACGAAAAGTATTATTCAAGATGGTGATGGTCATCCACTGCAGTAGTAGCCCTTGGGAGGCCTGAGCGAGGCATATCATCGGAAGTTCCTGTCTCTCTGTATCTCCTCCATGTCCGAACAACATCACGTTGGTTCACTCCGAGACGCCTGGACACTTTCCTTGTTGAGAGCACTTCCTGCCACAAAGTAACAACGCAGAAGCGATCGAACCGCAGTTTTGACCGCCTAGGCATGGTTGAACTACAGACAACATGAGCCTTGTACCTCCTTCCTGGTGGAAAGACTGGAACAGACTGACTGTCGGATTCCCTCCAGCTAGTAGGTGCTGTTCATGCATGGTTGTTTATATCTTAGGGTGAGTTTAGTGACATCCCTGAACAGTCAAAGGGACTGTGTGTCTGATCCAATATCCTCAGTCAACGTCTCTCTTTTCAGATGTTTTGGGAACCGGGGTGAGGCAAAACTTTTTTGATGCGTATATAAGCCCAGATGATTAAATGCAAATGACAACGCTTTAAGTAGAATGCAACAACTTAACGAATAGGCACATGTGAGAGAAAACAAAGAGCCAGTAATAATTACAGTCGAGAATAACGAGGTAGAGAAGACAGTGTAGAGTTCAGTGAGAAACAGTAGGCTGGAATATTGAAAGAAGAGCATAACAATCCACCAAATGAACATCAAGGGACTCACCGACGTCTGAATTATATAAAAAGATATGGTACGAAGGAAGGAATGACAAGATGAAGAGTGCACCCGTAAGTGTGATAAATGTCAGCGGAATAAATTTGCACAGGGTAAGACCAAAATGCCCTTTATGATTACAAATATTGCAGAATAAATACTCGACAGGTACTATTTATATGTCAGAGGTCCATTAGATCTAACGACAAAAGGCAGCCGGCGTATACTAACTTTCCTGGATCACTTAAGCAATTTTACAGTAGCAGATCCGACAGAAAGACAAGACGCAGATACTGTGGTGGAAAAGATCACAGAAGAAATTATATTGAGATATGGTATTCCGTCAGTAGTACTGACAAACCAAGGGACAAATTGGGCAAGTCAATTATTTAAAAGTATCTGCAAGCTCTTGAGGATAAAGAAACCACAGACTATCGCGTTCCATCCTCATACGAACGGAGCGTCAGGAAGAACTCATTGGACTTTAGTGGAATATTTGAGACACTTTAAAAATTGAGATCACAGTTATAGGAATATGTGGATCCCTTAGAGTACTTTTGTGCTAATACCACACCTCATAGTAGCAGAGGGTATACCCCATTTGAGTTACTATTCAAGAGAACGATAAGTGCACCAGGAATTTCACAAAAGGTGACAGCTACGCTAGGGTACAATTGCGACATACCAATTTAAAGCTAAGACGCGAGAGGTGCATCGAGTAGCGAGAGGAAAATAAATAAAAAGAACCTGGCAAGGTCTATTATGGCAGAACAGAACATTCATACAAATCTCAAGCAGGAAATAGAGTGTTACTTCTCGATGAAACAGTAAGACGCTGGAGATCAGAGAAGTTAGACTCCTAGTACAGAGGTCCCTGTGAAGTAATAGAACTAAAGATAGCGGATGTAGTAGTCAGAATAAAGAGGAGGCAAGAGCTGAAAGAGCACGCCAATAGACTGGAACCTTCTTATTAGGGCAACTAAGATCGGAATTTTGATTACAGATCGATCACGGTGCCCTCAACCACTAAAATGTGGATTCTGATTATCACAGGCGGAGGGCTGGATGTTCCAGTGTTAAGTACAGAATCACACGATAAAAATCTTCCCCAGACTGTATTACTACCATCAAGGACAGGTAGAACTTAACCAGTACCACATGGAATCTGGTGACCTACGTGAATCTGAGGACATTCACGGAAGATTTGAAGCAGTAACTCAGGTAGGACCAAGGGCAGTGAAATAGTGTCCGGAAAAACTGGAACAGCTAAACTTTAGCAAGGGGGAATGTAATATGGTAATGAATTGGGTGGCACACATTGTAGAACGCTTACAAGAAGCCAAGTCACTAATAAATCAGTTAACAAGAGAGGCGAAGAGTCAAAAGAGAGGAGTCACTAGACACGAATGAACTATTGTTCAAAAACGGAATGACCAAGCTAGAACAATTTATTACTTACTCTCTAAGGATCACATATCAGGGGCTACAGATGACTGCGACATTCATGACGATTTATGAACAAGTTCTACAATTACACATCTTATGTAATGAACTAAGTAGACTTTGTGAGCAGTTAGTAGGTGCTATAATTCACCCACAGAAAGGCATTCTAGCAGCACGCATTGTAAATCCTGTTCAAATTGCCCAGTACCAACAACAAATTCAGACAGAGTTAGAAGAATTACCACTTCAAATCCCACTACTAGGAGAGTATGGCTACACATTATTAAAAGTCATGTAGCTTGACCTGCTTGTAACCAACGTAGTATTAGGTTATGTCAGTAGCAGACCTCCAACTGGAAATAAAGAATCCATGCTGTATAAAATGCTACTATCCATTGAATTAAACTCTTGTAAAGACCAATATACAAACAGAGCAAGAGTATATATTAATACATATATGGAAACGAAGTCCCATGCTTCTTTACGGAGCGTAGGGGAACGATGTGGGAGACCCGCACCTCCGCACTAGGCAAGGTCCTAGTGGAGGTGGTTTGCCGTCGCTTTCCTCCGACCGTAAGGGGGCGAATGATGATGCTGAAGACGGCACAACAACACCCAGTCTTCTCGAGGCAGGTGAAAATCCCTGTACCCGCCAGGAATCGAACGCGGGACCTCACACTCGGAAAGCGAGAACGCTACCGCGAGACGACGAGCGGCGGAAATTAATACATAGTTCTAAGAAATTGTATGCTAAGTCTCACTGGATGAACTAAAATGTAAAGAAATGAACAAGCAGATGAGTATTTGTAAACCTTTGAGTTAAGTTCTGTGTACAACCAAGAAGATTGTGAAGTAAACTTGTTACAATATAGTTATATGTCTAATAATTGTGTAAAGCAAATGATTTCCTTAGAAAGAACTCGATGGACTACTTTAAGTACCAACGAGTGTCTTTGCGTAATACATAACTATATTATGTAGTAACTATCCATTTAAGGATATTAAAATGGGATAATTTTTAAAGGGTACAGTTCACACATCTATATCCAATCTGATAAGTGACTCAGACAAATCACACCAGAAAAGATGTAATTCCAAATGTCAAGATAAACTTGGACTGTTGTGAAGAAATCGAGGAAAATATCGGTACCTCAACATGTAGTTGGAATTACCGCTCAAACATATTACATCCAAGTTAAATAACCTAAGGATAGCCGGGAAACGGTGGAGATCATTGACAAGTTCATAGATAAAGAACAACTCGAATTAGAACGGTAAAAGGAGGTCCTAACTTATTCCACTCCCACTTACCTAAGAATAATTTTGATTATCTTTATTACTGTATTTCTATGCCGTGCAAAATGTAATTATTGTAAACAGAATAGTCTTAAGTACAACGGAAAGAGGTGACAATGTGGTCATCTACGAAAGGCATCCAAAAGAGACACATGATAGAGTAGTAATAAAGAATAGAAGTTAAAATATTTTAGTGAATAAGATGTTTCTCTTTCAGGAAAAATCATAGAAACTTTTTAAAACAAGTGTAGACTTCGTAAAAATCAGTTTTGTATTAACAAAATAGTATATAATAGTATGTGGAGGTGTCGTGAAGTTAGACAGATTAAAAATTTGATTAAGTGTCAGATCAGAAAGAGAATTACTTGACGATGGCTAAGTGCCTTGCTTATGCAGAATACATGAAAAACAGGACAGCTAACAAGATATTATAAGAAAATAAGGCTTTTTTAAACTGGACACCACTCGTCATTTAGGCAACCAGCCAGCACACAGACACCAGGGAAGGCGCCAAAACACTGAGAGGACGAGGTCGAATAGGATGGAGGAAATATTCCACTGATGCACACAATGTAAGCCAACGGAATTAATCTAACATTAAAACAGTCACATGTGGATGGTATTCTCCCAAAGAGAGAGTCCAACCGGAAAATGCAGCATCTGTGTACATGATGGAAAACTTCTTAATGGATTTAAACAGACAGTATTGAGGTTACACAAGAAGGCTGTGTGCAACCAGTTCAGTTATGACGGATGTAAAAGTGTCAGTTATCAGCAGACAAGAGGTTCACTACTCGGTTGCAGTTGCAATGTACGGAGAGGAGACGCCGCCGCACAGCAGATGAAGACTTAGTTTCTTCAGCCATGTGAAGCTGGTGGAGAGACTGGGGACACATAACATGAGATAAAAAGTTATTGTACATTTTTGGAATAGTATTCAACGGACAATACCTGTCTCTGTCTCAACCAGTAATACTTCAGGATTTCACCAAATGAGAGAACCAAGTTATAACTGACGACTTGTCTCCTGTACTGCAAAGCCAAGTGGCCAGTAGTACCATAACGTGCGAGTCTAAGAGCATACGTCTCTCATTCATTTCGATAGTTGACTAACAGTATAGTAGAGGGTAGTAGACCTGACACCTCACTTACTCTAATTCTCTATAATCTCACTTACTGACGTTAACAAACTCCCTCTCGTCTCCGTTACAGAGATTGTGAAGGGTAAATCCTGTTTCAGAAAAGTACCCCAATGTCGCCAAAGTCTTGGCTGCGCCACACAGGTAACACCAACTCTGCATTGATGAAAAGCACCATCTTTGCTGGGACTCAGCAATCAGACTGCAGGCTTAACTTAGTATTTTTAGCTAAGATATATTTTTTCTTGTGTTGATAAGCCTAGTCGGGTTAGTTTTTGTGAGTGTTAATATCTGTTAGGGCCTTTGGTCCTCTTATGAGTGTACTTAGGCAAAACATATCGTTCTGCAATTTAAGTGACCTTAACTCTGCCTAGTGTCATGCGTCAGGTATCAAGGATGACACGTATGAGCTGACACTCAACACATGAATAAAGTAACACAGATTTCCATTTACATAAACGTAGCTACATTTTAAAAAATAGAGATGGGTAGTTTAGGATGAAAAATAAGTATTTCTCCACAATACTAAGCATAGAACGACATTGACAGCAGTTATTGGACCCTCCTTTTCTCTGTATAATCTCTTGAATACTCATTCGTATGAATTTCACCAGACATTCTGTTGTTTACATTGTCATTGTACGCCATTCCTCTAGTAGAGCGTTTTTTAGAACATTTGTATTGAATATATTATGATTTGTCATATTTTTATTGGGTACATTCCGCAAATTTTCTCTTGGATTAATGTCTAGGGATTGCGGTGGTGTTGGAATCCAGTGGGAAGTATTAGTCAACAGCTGTAGCCTTGCAGCTAGAACTGTATATTTCGGTATATTACCTTGTGTGAAACTATCATCCTCAGAGAGCTCCATGTTATTCCCACTTCTGGAAACTTATGGTCCATAGTTCCATCAATAAAATAAAAATCTCCAACACCATTTACACTTATGAAACCCCAGACGAGTACTGAACCTTCTGGAAATTTACGTGAGGCTCTTATAATTCGCTTCAAGTTTTGGATCACTACATGACTGATTTTCGTGCACTTTTATTCTGATTAATCCCATATATAATAGTATTCACTGTTCTCATAGGTCTGCCAATGGTTTCTCCTATTTCTTGAAAAGATTCTCCTTTTCCAAACAACCTAATAAAGGCTTCTCTCTGTTATTTTGTGGTTTCGTAGTCTATATATTCCTTAAACATCGTGGAGCAGCATTGAAAAACGGAGAGAGGACTATCTTGATGAAACACAGATGCACAAGGAAGGGGAGTGGTGTGTGTGTCACTGCACCAGCATACTTGGGATCTTGTTTGACTTTTCAATAATGTGAATTTGTTCCCAAGTTAAACAACGTATGAACTTAAATAGCGTTTTCAGCGAAGCGCCCAAGAAATTGGCATAGGCATGCGTATTCAAATACAGAGATATGTAAATAGCCAGAATACGGCGCTGTGGTCGGCAACGACCATATAAGGCAAAAAGTGTCTGGCGCAGTTGTTAGTTCGATTACTGCTGCAATGGAAGGTTATCAAGAATTAAGTCAATTTGAACGTGGTGTTATAGACGGTACACGAGTGATGGGACCCAGCATCTCCAAGGTAGCTATGAAGTGGGGATTTTCCCGTACGATCATTTCATGAGTGTACCGTGAATATCAGGAATTCGGTAAAACATCAAATCTCCGACACAGCCGCTGCCGGAAAAGATCCTGCAAGAACGGGACCAACGACGACTGAAGTGAATCGTTCAACTTGACATAAGTGCAACGCTTCCGCAAATTGCTGCACCTTTCAATGCTGGTCCATCAACAAGTGTCAGCGTGCGAAACATTCAACGAAACAGCAACGAAACATCAGCGATATGGGCTTTCGGAGCCGAAGGCCCACTCTTGTATACTTGATGACTGCACGACACACAGTTTTACGCCTCGCCTGGGCCCGTCAACACCGGCATCGGACTGTTGATGACTGGAAACATGTTGCCTGGTCGGACGAGTCTCGATTCAAATTCTATCAAGTGTATAGACTTGTACGGGTATGGAGACAACTTCATGAATCCATGGGACCTGCATTTGAGCAGGGGACTGTTCAAGCTGGTGGAGGCTCTGTAATGGTGTGGGGCGTGTGCGGTTGGAGTGATATGGGACCCCTGATACGTCTAGACACGACTCTTCGACAGGTGACACGTACGCAAGGATACTGTCTGATCATCTGCATCCATTCATGTCGATTGTGCATTCCGACGGACTTGGTCAATTTCTGCAGGACAATGCTACACCCCACACGTCCAGAATTGCTACAAAGTTGCTCCAGGAAAACTCATCTGAGTGTAAACACCTGCGCTGGCCTTTAACTCCCCAGACAGGAACTTGGTTGAATATATCTGGGATACCTTGCGACGTGCTGTTCAGAAGAGGCTCCACCCCTCGTACTACTACGGATTTATGGACAGCCCCGCAGGATTCATGATGTCAGTTCGTAGTTTGCGTCTACAAATCTAAAAACCACCACTTCCTAAATATGTATCAGATAGGGTAAGTTAAGTCATCTCATGTCAGACTGCAACGATGTGCAAAATTTTAAGATACCAACTTGTTTGTTAAAAAAGTAGATGCCTGTCGGCAACATAATAATTGAGCTTCCGCATTCATGATATCAGGCTACGTTATCCACGCGAATGTTTTCTTGCAATAAAAATGATATTTATACTAGTAAGCTCTGAAAATAATATTTCGGCAAGAGGTATTTAAGAACTTCTAATTCCTGAAAGTTTCATAAAGTTAACTCAAAATGAGACAGCAACGTTAAGAGACAGCAACGTTTTGGAAAATTGGAAAGAATCTGAGAGAGAATTTATGGGCTTTGGTGCTTAAGCATTTCTTAAATACATAATAGCCGGCCAGAGTGGCCGAGCGGTTCTAGGCGCTATAGTCCGGAACCCGCGCGACCGCTACGGTCACAGGTTCGAATCCTGCCTCGGGAATGGATGTGTGTGTTGTCCTTAGGTTAGTTAGCTTTAAGTAGTTCTAAGTTCTATGGGACTGATGACCTCAGATGTTAAGTCTCATAGTGCTCAGAGCCATTTGAACATTTGAATACATAATATGACTGTTTCCACTCACCCTCACAACACTTTCACTGAAGAGAAAGAGAGCTACTCAGGTTCTCAGCGAATTATCATTGTTTTAGTAGTTGAATGTAATTGAAGTTCTCTTTGTAAGGTATAGAGACGCTCAGAGTGAACATGAACATGAGTTTCATTTCAGTAATCTTCGTCAGTGTGCCTGGAAGTACCCTTCTGGTTCAGTGAGTAGTGAAAGCGTTCTTTATATTTTAATAAGTGAATGACCGTGCCAACGACAATATCATACTTTGTGACAGGATCGTAGCACAAAACAGGAAACTATATTGCGTGTATTTTATTCCTGTTCCACCTACTGAGTTTTGGCACGATTGAAACACTGAAAGTCGTGCCAAAATAACCTCCTAAAATTCTACGTCACGAGGGTTCAGTATCTCACGAGTCACAATGAACTCTTCGTTAGTCTCGCCTTAATAACACTGCCTTCAGTTTCTCTTTTTTGCTGCTGTCCTCTTCCTCTTTTTCAGCTGCCTCCGCCCTTTAGCTTCCTTCCCTGACTTGGTAGCTTCAGACGTCTCTTACTTCATCCACTCTTGATGAGTTGCTAATATCCCTCTATATTTACATTTTAAATGAGACGGTGCTCTCCTTCTCGCTAGAGGACTTAGGCCCTTGGTTGATCATAGGTGGAAACTAACGAAACCTGAAGGACTGTTAAATCTTTATCGGTCACCCGATTCGCAACGAATCCAGAGGTGTCGCAGATATTTTGTCCTGTAGTATATTTTCACTCTCTCTCCCGATGGCCAGTATTCTTCAAAGAAAGCAAATAGTGCAACAGCAAACAATTTATACACCTCGTTTTTTAATGGAGATAAGAAATAATTAAACTGAGACATTTGTAACCAAAACAGCTTATTTGTTTTCTGACTGAGCATCCGTTTGTTCACTTAATTTAAACAGCGTTTTCAGTTTTCCCATTTGAGTTCAACAGTGCCCAGACGTTTTGCTGAAAACGTAAACCTCACAAGAACCGTTCTCCCCTTCAAACAATGTTTTCTTATCTACCATGACAATACCTGAACCTCACATACTTGATGTTGTGGATTGGCAAGACAGCCAACCCACCAAGAGAGGAAGCCGAAAGGCACGCGTTTTAGCTCACGCTGGCTGGCGTGAAGTCTGGAACAGGTCAAGGAAATGAGACTAACAAAAAACGTACGTAGCTGCTGGAATACTTAACTTTAGTCCATAATTGGTGAACATCGCTCTTGACGGTACATGTTTTACAGCATCAATAGTAATTGGTAATGGCGCATTGCTAGGTCGTAGCAAATGACGTAGCTGAAGGCTATGCTAACTATCGTCTCGGCAAATGAGAGCGTATTTTGTCAGTGAACCATCGCTAGCTAAGTCGGCTGTACAACTGGGGCGAGTGCTAGGAAGTCTCTCTAGACCTGCCGTGAGGCGGCGCTCGGTCTGCAATCACTGATAGTGGCGACACGCGGGTTCGACGTATACTAACGGACCGCGGCCGATTTAAAGGCTACCACGTAGCAAGTGTGGTGTCTGGCGGTGACACCACACTTGACGCCACCTTACATCTTTCACTTCACTCTTAGTGAACATTAGGATAAATATAATCGTTGATAGCCTTGTAGAGTGTCATAAAAACGTTCAGATCTTAATATAGGCATGTTCCGTCTGCAGTGGCGTGCTCATTTTTGAACACGATTATCTCTTCAGAATAAACGTACAACATGAGTATAAGAACTGTATATATTTATAGCCGTGATTTGCTAGCACACAGTTTCCTGTCATTTCCTTGCCCTAATCTGATGAAGACGAAATATCCGACAGGGAACTTCAATATCATAAGATCTGAGATCCATAAGTCTATCTTGGAAACGAGTGCGGCAGCAGCTTCGTACGAAGTCGCCAGTTAGACCATTGCTTCAGCGGTGTATCCATAAAAACTCAAGACGCATCCCCTCTTGTGTCAGATGTAATGTGCTGCCTCCCTCGCTCCCATTTTCATCTGTGAAGAAGAAACACGCTTTTGGAACTGGAGACGGATGAATAAAACAATCGTAAGCAGCACTACTCACACGCCATAAAAATTACTGGCGTACTCCAACCTGAACTACATTTTCACTCATCACCGAAATTTAACATCCATGTTTGGCTGGTCAGTAAGTTTATCCTTTTATGATGACAAACGTACAGGAGAATGTACTGAACCTTGCGGAGATATGTAATCGCCTAACGTGTTGTTCGTATTAGAAATTCTTCCAGAGTTTTTGTAATGCGCAGTTCCGGGTATGGTTTTAAATTTTGGTGCTTTGTTAAGATCTCTACATTTATCCCTTGAACGTCGATATAGGTTGTAATGTTTTTTATGAAATTAGGGCATCATAACTTATTTCAGTTAATTCTTCCTCCCTTACCCGAGCAGAAGCAGCCACAAAAGACTACCTACATGTATAGCACATCTATTTTTGTAATAGCGTGTGTTTATGTTTTGTGTTGTATTTTACGCACTGTTCATCTTTCTATCATATTTTATTCTTTGACATTAGTGTTCAGTATTTCTCATTATCTGTCTAATAATTTATTTCACATTATCTGCTGTGCTAATCTAACACATTTTGTTCGAATGATGTTGCATTTAGCGTGCGGCTATCTGTCATGTTTTCGTTTATTTCACCAAGAGTTGGAAGTTTTATTCGTACGGATTACGTACACAAAGATTATACACACAAAGATTATGGACACAAACTTAAACATTGGATAAAAATAAAGTAAAAACGTAGATAGGTAGTGCAGCACTTAAAATACTTCGCTCACATCTGGGACGAGTGGAGTTCAAATTCTCGTACGGCAATCTAGACTCCAAATGTTGGTTGCCAGTGCTATGCATAAATCGCTTAAGGCGTATTCCTCGAACAGGATACGACGATTTTATTTCGTATCTTCGTATTAGATAACCCTCCGCTACGCCTCTAATGATAAACTTGTCAACGAGACTTCGGACCTTATTTTTATTTTATTAATTGAACGAAGAAATTGCAAAAGAAAGAAAATGAAAGATAATCTGTCAACGTCGTTCCTGCAAAATGCGTGTCAGGCTCCCTAACGACTAAGTTATGACTGATAAAAATGGAACGAGGGCGAGCAGAGGCCATTTCGAATGCATGTAATTGGCAGCCATAGAAGGAGTATGTATTGATCCCTCACCAGTAGCGCTGCATCTGACGTCCCTGTTAGCGCCAACTTTAAGCATCGTTCCCGAGGATAGCGGAGTTGCTACTGCAACAGCTGGAGAAACTTGCTCTCTTCTTCTACGTGCTTTTCGTCCTGCTAATGCAGAGACGGCAGACAGGTCAGAGAGTTGAAGAACTGTGTTCTTATTGTGTTGTCCGGCGTCCAGGGAATGCGTGAACACGAAGGGCGGCGCGTCTGCGAAACTGCGACAAAAAACGTGTGACGGAGACACATCGCCGACGCTTATCTGTTGCCTCGCAGCACGGACTTGGCGCAGCTGTAGACCATCTGTTGCAACGTCTGCATCGATACTTGGCGACAGAGCGTCAGATGGTATGTTACGGCGGAATGGGTTCACTCGTGCCCAGTGTGAACTGCTCGGGATTGTAAATTTTAAATTACTACTGAAATTAACGTGCTGTTTTAGATCATGTGCAGTTATTGATAACGGTTTTAGGATACATATTTTGAAACAATAACACGTATGGGCACCCCGGTGGCCGTCCATGGCTGCGTCTACAGAAAGGAAAATTGGAAGTGTGCCTCCACACAACATAATGACTACCCGAGGTATATGACGTAAGACTTAAGAAAATCATTTTTCTCACCGATTTCCTACTAACCTGAGGTTTAGATGTTTCTCGTTCTGAACTATCGAAAGTAGATACAGAACTTGGCTGTAGTCTTCTACAGGAATACAGAGTTATGCTGCCCTCGTCTCTAGAGCACTCCAATTTAAAAATACACAGAATATGCGTGAATATGAGAATAACTGATCAGTATGTATGTCTCAAACCCTCCCATATATTATGAATAACTCACTACATGTAGCTGCAGGAGGTGGAAATGTAACTAAAGACCCACACATTGCCAGCCAATAGCTACAACTACTACATGAAGCTAACCACCACTCAGGTTGTGGAAATATTATTGTTTCAGGTGATCTTCATTATCAACTTCAAAACTGTGTTTATGTTTCACTAAATATTTCTTTCAGTGGCGTTATAGTTAAATTAAGATTATTTTCTCACTAGCGTCCGAGAATATTCTCACATAGCTATCTAACTTGAACACTATCTGTCTCACTCTTTCTTTCCAAAGCTATAACTGGGACTTAGGCTAAAACATTACATACATTTGTAAACTGTCTGTATGCACCTAGTGGCTCCGTCGGTATAGTCATTACAATGAAAATAAGTAAGTTTTTTCCTCGAGTCCGCAAATATCTTCTATGAATGTGGCACATATATGAAAGTCTCCATATATAGTAGGTGGCACTTCAACGCATGCAAAAAGTACGTTAGTGAAATATGCAATCCTTTTTACCATTGATAATCTCATTACCTTCTTCTTTAGATAAAGATCTGGCAAACAGTTAACATTGTAATGATTTTTTTGTACATACCATCCAAAATGACACTGATCTGGGAGGTATTTTCGAAATTTCGTGACAACGTAATCTAAAAAGCATTGAAACCACTAGAAAGCTATTCGAATTGAGTTGGGACACCAGAAGACTTAGCTTGGGTAAAAAATGACTTGCAAAAAATAAAAAGTTTGATAAAATCACAACCCTAGTTAGATGTACGGCTGTAATTAAAATATCGCCAAGTGAGAGTAATATCAGAAAGGCCCGGCATTTTTATTTTAAGACATTATCCCTTGTTTTGTATGAGTTGAATTTCGAAGACGAACATACATATGTTCTGTTCCATCACTGCTTCCTGAATGATTTCATATCGGGACATTTGGATATTCTTCAGTTGAGACCTGTGTGATCCAAGCCCCACACATAAGATTGCAGAACACATGCCACTAAGCATCGGTAGATCCTTATCGGTATGCTGAAGAGCCGTTACATTATGACAAAACCGATGATTGCTAATTTCCACATCAGTTTTATTTTGGATACCCTGTCTCGTGCAGATTCCCGTATGGAGGACATAGTGATAGACATCCCTGGGGTTGTGAGGCAGCTGAACTGGTTGAAAATAAATAAATCTCCAGGTCCTGATGGGATTCCAATTCGGTTTTACAGAGAGTACTCTACTGCATTGGCTCCTTACTTAGCTTGCATTTATCGCGAATCTCTTGCCCAACGTAAAGTCCCGAGCGACTGGAAAAAAGTGCAGGTGACACCTGTATATAAGAAGGGTAGAAGGACGGACCCTCAAAATTTCAGACCAGTATCCTTAACATCGGTTTGTAGCAGGATTCTCGAACATATTCTCAGTTCGAGTATAATGAATTTCCTTGAGACAGAGAAGTTGCTGTCCATGCATCAGCACGGCTTTAGAGAGCATCGCTCCTGCGAAACGCAACTCGCCCTTTTTTCACATGATATCTTGCAAACCATGGATGAAGGGTATCAGACGGATGAGATATTCCTTGACTTCCGGAAAGTGTTTGACTCGGTGTCCCACTGCAGACTCCTAACTAAGGTACGAGCATATGGGATTGGTTCCCAAGTATGTGAGTGGCTCGAAGACTTCTTAAGTAATAGAACCCAGTACGTTGTCCTCGATGGTGAGTGTTCATCGGAGGTGAGGGTATCATCTGGAGTGCCCCAGGGAAGTGTGGTAGGTCCGCTGTTGTCTTCTATGTACATAAGTGATCTTTTGGATAGGATGGATAGCGATGTGCGGCTGCTTGCTGATGATGCTGTGCTGTACGGGAAGGTGTCGTCGTTGAGTGACTGTAGGAGGATACAAAATGACTTGGACGGGATTTGTGATTGGTGGAAAGAATGGCAGCTAACTCTAAATATAGATAAATGTAAATTAATGCAGATGAATAGGAAAAAGAATCCTGTAATGTTTGAATACTCCATTAGCAGTGTAGCGCTTGACACAGTCACGTCGATTAAATATTTGGGCGTAACATTGCAGAGCGATATGAAGTGGGACAAGCATGTAATGGCAGTTGTGGGGAAGGAGGATAGTCGTCTTCGGTTCGTTGGTAGAATTTTGGGAAGATGTGGTTCATCTGTAAAGGAGACCGCTTATAAAACACTAATACGACCAATTCTTGAGTACTGCCCGAGCGTTTGGGATCCCTATCAGGTCGGATTAAGGGAGGACATAGAAGCAATACAGAGGCGGGCTGCTAGATTTGTTACTGGTAGGTTTGATCATCACGCGAGTGTTACGGAAATGCTTCAGGAACTGGGGTGGGAATCTCTAGAGGAAAGGAGGCTTTCTTTTCGTCAATCGCTGCTGAGGAAATTTAGAGAACCAGCATTTGAGGCTGACTGCAGTACAATTTTACTGCCGCCAACTTACATTTCGCGGAAAGACCACAAAGATAAGATAAGAGAGATTAGGGCTCGTACAGAGGAATATAGGCAGTCATTTTTCCCTCGTTCTGTTTGGGAGTGGAACAGGGAGAGAAGATGCTAGTTGTAGTACGAGGTACCCTCCGCCACGCACCGTATGGTGGATTGCGGAATATGTATGTAGATGTAGATGTAGATGTAGAAACGAGTTAACGAGTTTCTAATGTTATACGTTCTGGACGCTACTGGCAATGTTAACACAACATAGGGCTGTCATGAAGGCGGTAATAGCAGATTTATGTCTTAAAGTGATGGTAATAATGATGATTATAAAGTTAAAATAAATGAAACATGAAACAAATATTGTAGTAGAATATGTCAAATATTGCAGTGTTTTTTAGTGTCAGTCGAAAGGATTTGTCGCAAAACTATACTACGTAACACATATAGCGTCGCCTGCTGTTACCGACGTCTCATGTTAAATACGTAATTCAGTCAGGAAGAACTACAATTTTGCACGGTAGGAAACAAAGTTGTACGAAAGAATGTAACTAAAGCAGCTAGGGTAAGTATCCGCTACAGTCAGTGCTGAGATTGTCTGTGATAGGTCACGGTGTATGCAGTTCATCGCCGTGGTTTTGGCTGTCTTGGTGTGGCGACAGCTGTTATGCGGTGACCCGTCATGGAAACAGTACCGGCTGGGAATAATCCGTTTATTTCATAACAAGACGGCACCGAGACGGCGGCTAACGTCCTCCGTGACGTAGGCTGACCTCGGCCGGTGTCAGCAGCAACAGTTAGATGGTCGAGGCTCGAATCCCTGTCCACCAGGAAGGCGGCTGGCAGCAGACGATAGTCACACATCAGGTATCCGCGCAGTGGAAAGGCGCCAAGTTGGCAGCATCCAGACTTAGCACAGGCAATGGTCTGCGGCGAGTGAAGACAGCATCTGGGAAAATTCGTAATAACACATTTCATGGTTAGACATACGTGTAGAATATACTCCGTTTTTCATTATTCCCATCGAGCGTCAGTCACAATGTTCACTGGCTGCTCATAAAATTCATTACTATTTCCGAATATTAACCTGGTCTACTGGTAGTTGATGCATTGGATGCTCAAGCTGTCGGATGGGTTTTGTAACACCTCGGTTTAGTTTACAGTGACAAAAGCTATAGAAAGAATAATTTAAAATTAAGAATAGAATTTTCAGAGGGGAAAATAGTGTAGAATCATAGTTCGGTAATTGCAGATCAAAATTATGGTATATCAGCAAGTAGTTTAACGTCTAAGTACATCAAAGCTAGGGAAGCTCCGTCATGGAGAAGGCAGTGACGTTACACTCTTGTGATGAAAAACCTATAAAAAGGCCTGATCGTCATTATTGCGGCCTTTTTTTCCCTTGATTGTTTCGCTAAAGGGCGGGGAACCCATGTCAGTCAGTGAGACAATAATTAGATTGGACTTTATCGTGTTAAGATTTCGATAAACCGTTACAATATTACGGGGATTAAAAGTGATGTAGTGTACGATCTTCGACTGTTGGTAGCAACGAAGTATTAAGGGGATTTTAGGAGTTTAGTGCTAGATTGGAATTTAACGGACATACAGACGACAGAAACTCAAATTATCTGCTGATACGAGTGAATTCAGAGGTACCAGTATTCAGATATTAACTTGTGGACTTTTGAAAGTGTCGTGTGCTGTTAGTTGAGAATCTGGACGCAGAGCGCGTGCATATCAGCATGTGCGGACTATTTAGATTCCTCCAGGCTAGGAACCTTTTAAATAGACCATCATCCATCACCATCTGAATCCTTGAATATAGAGTGAAAGTGAAATACAAGAGTGTTGTACTTATTTCATTTACCTAGTACTAATCAGTGAAGGTTTTACGGAACCAAAGCTATTCAGCAGTAAGTCAGCACCATCCAGTGGAAAGCGTGGGCATTAACTAACACGCTAACTGAAGTGAACGTTTACGTGTTTTACGTACTGCTTAATATGAACTTTTGTGACTCTTTGGCGTCCCCACTCCCTACGAAAGGTGGCGCAGGCTGTCTTAATCATAAAAGGGGAGAGTTTTAGCCGGGCAAATTACTAAATAAAAGCGATATTTACAAGACTCGCAGTAACAGCAAAACACAAGGCGCGCACCTCATCGGAGAGTCGTCGCTGTCACGTCGGGAAGTAAAGCCGGAAAAACTACAGACGATACGTATCTACGAGCAGACGTCGACGTGGAGTACCTAAAAAGGGAACCACAAGAGAGTTGGGGATGCTTCAGTTTCCACGTAAGTTAATAAAAACTGCACAAAGTAGAGTAAGAACCACAATGACACCAGAAATCGGAACACTCATTGTCGTGTCTTTACTAAGTTGTTAATTACCGTATTGCTTGCTGTACTTGCTGTAGCATCTGCTCTGCAGTAATGACTCCCTTTTTGCGTTTCTGTTAGTCCACTGAACTCCCTCATATCACCAGTAGACTTAAGTACATTTGATTACCACAAAACAAACTAATAAGATAATATTACAAAATTATTTATTCGTCACAAATTTCAAACAGCAAATGGTCACACTCAGCTTATTTTCCATCTTGGCATTTCTTCTTGTTCATCAAGTGGTTTCTTAACTCTTTGGTTTGGTACATCATCCGGAGTTTAATTTGTGCAACGATAAATTTCTTTACCTTTCCACAGAAAAGTTCTCACATGAGTCATCATATGGTACTGCCACACAGAATAAGTTGACGGACATTTCACTTATTCCTTTTACTTCACAGCTAGTTACAGAGTGAACCCTTCTTTCAGCGCTATGCTTCCTTGTATACTTGAGAGCAAAAACACAGGGCCACTGTAGACAAAATGGTAGAAAAACGAGAAAATCTGGCAGTAGCAGTAAAACTGAACCAGGGCTTGACGTTGGGCTAAGGGAGGGGGTCACTGATTCGGGAGATGCGAGTATCCGACGCTCACTCTGTATTCACCTTTGCCAGTGTGCTGAGGATTGCTTACTTTATTACATCTTATATACCAGGCTGAATGTTCGGATCGCAGCGACGGCACCTAGATACCAACCAATATGAGGCACAGAAACCTATACAATTTTAAGAATGCGCTTATAATGATTTACTATCTACCGTTCACCCTTTAAAGACCAAGTTTATCACCTATTTTTTTTTTTTTTTTAAAAAAAGAGAAATCGCTGATCTTCGTCTCTTGCAACCTGAAAAAATAACTTCGCAGGTTTTGGAATGAAAATTAGCACCACGAAATTAGTAAACGTGTGAGAAAGTCATGTAGGAGTCTAGCAATTGTTCTAGTAATTATGTATAGATCTGTTGTTAAGCTGACTGGATCGAATAAAATGTCATACAGTAGGTGATGAAGATTTAATTGATCATGATTCGGAATTATTTTCACCTTCAGAGATCTAAATTATAAATACAACAAACAAATTTTTATACAAAAAAACATTACTATTTACATGGTAGTAGCTAACCAACATTAAAAAAAGGGCTAACGGTCAATTCCTACGTACCAACGTGCAAAGGTAGAACAAGGACAAGAGGTTTACTAGATGTGTTCGTAACATGACATGACAGCGAGTTCCCATAGATCCGGGATGTGAAGACAAAATTGCCATTATGGCAGCAGGGTAAACATGGTGGCACTGTATCGTATTTACTACCATAGTGAAATACATAAGATGACAGAATGAAAAGTGGTACATGAGTGCAAATGGGAATATATTGTAATGATCTATTTTAATAACATAATAAACTAAACATCAAAAAACGTTTCGTAAATATTACATGATCCAAGTACGTGGCACTAATGTCCAATGACGTAGGTAGGTCATAGACCACTAATCGTAAGAATGGTATATTATACTGTCAAACGATATCAACCCAAAATTATTAGTTTGCTATGATAATACCACAGTATAAGGCAGAGCACAACCATTACAATGAAAATGACTTTTGTACCTACAAAAGGACATTGAATTAATAAAATGTTAATAGTGTACGTGTAAAATATCAGAGTGCAGATTTAAATTAGAAAAACAAGACATAAATAGCCAACTTGAGAGATATGTGACCGATGGAAATGGAGGAGGCGCGTAGATAAGGGTAAAGAGGGGATAGGAATAACTGCGAGACATGCAAATGAGGGAGGGTGTTGAAATAAGGAGGAGGAAGAGGGAGAGAGAGAGGGGGGAAGGGAGAAAGGAAGGCGAGAAGGTAGGAAGGACAGGGAGGTTCGTTGCTGGAAGTGAGCGATCGAAAAAGTGGGGAGTGGTGGAAAGGGGGATATAATATATGTTATGTGCTAATGTGTAATTAATAACATAAGTCACAAAATACATCAGCGATGACAAGCAATATGCACATGATCGTATTGGTAATATGTTACATGATCTGAAATGCACAACTCCACACGGCGCAAAAATAATAGTCCTTCTTATATACGCAGGTTTATAGGTTTTCAGCAAAAATGCATATGTCTGAGATGATCTTTAGAAAAAGGTGGGTGAACTATCCTACTACTCATGTATCCATGCGCCTACTGCTTTTGTAAATATCAGTTTTATTGTAATGTTTTTATTCTGCCTTATATTTCGGTATTACTACAACAACGCGAAACAGGTGGCGGCGAAAGACCAGCATCCTTCCTTCTAGTGAGAAACTTTACTAAAGGTTGATGAATGCTGGACTGCACGCATAAAGATTCTCTGTGAAACTGAGGAAAATGTTTTATATTGACTGACATTCGCAGATCTCCATCTGAACGCGGCCACGAAGAACAAGACATCGTGAAGATATGTCGCGACAAAAAGAATTAGTGGTGCATATCGGTTGTCTGCTGGGGCAGGACTTAGGTAAGAGAAGCAGGAGTACTTCACAGAACTGAGGGAACTCTTGACAGCAAGTAGTATGCTCATGTAATGAACAATATAATGCTGCCTCCAATGTGAATATTATGCAATGGAATAGAATTCACTTTATAGAAAGTTCGGTCTCCTATGCATAAGTCCATTTTCATTCGGCAACAGCTGTCGAACATGAGCATTAACGTCATGTTTCATTGTGCTAAAACTACTGCCTCCATAGACTACAATATGCAAGAGAAAGGCATTGCTGCCGTGCTGAGTGGAAAAATGCAATTTTAGGAAAGTTCCCATCGCTAAATTAGTTGCCTGCATTATGGCAACCTGCATTGGTGAGAGGCATAACATGCGTTCTAGAGTACTAAGTGTTAAGGATACTCTGAAAAGCTACTTACATATTAGCATGGTTTCACAAACCGAAGTACTGCCATACAGATAACACAACAAGGTTCATTTCAAAAGATAAATTCCATAACACTTGTGGGTGAGAGTGAGTGATCTTCGAAGAGTGAAGAGCGACATACTTCCCTGAGTTTCACATTTACGTGTCATACAGCAAAGCGGTCGGTCGGCAAAATCTGAGATATCTCAGAGCTATTGAGTTACTGAAATGGGAGATCATGTACATACCTGTAAATCGCAGGCCGGAGTGACCGAGCGGTTCTACACGCTTCAGTCTGGAACCGCGCGACCACTGCGGTCGCAGGCTCGAATCCTGCCTCGGGCATGGATGTGTGTGATGTCCTTAGTAGTTCTAAGTTCTAGGGGACTGATGACCACAGCAGTTAAGTCCCATAGTGCTCAGAGCCATTAGAACCATTTTGAATCTGTAAATCATTAGTCTGATGTTAAATTACTTATGTGTGATAAGAGGTTCGTACAGTTAGACTTCTTAGTGTTTCAAATTTTCTGACATTTTTGCAAATTAAAATACTAACAAAAGAAGAAAGCACGAAAGTCTAGAGTTATATAAGGATATCAGTAGTACAGCCGTGTAAAAATTAAATCAAATCTCTCCAGAGAAACGAGGGGAAAAATAACAAAAAAAAAAAGAATGAAAACATTGAAAAGCAAATGTTTGTCCAAATAACTGTGGAAGTCCTCAGGAAAACGATAACAGTCAGAACTATGAGAGAAACGAGTGAATGTAAACACCAGATTTGTAGTCGGACAACCACTGTTAAGTGCTCAGGAGAAGAACTCACACAAAGCATCCAAAACGGAACCAAATTGTGTATCAACCTGACGAAATAAGAGACACGAACTGAAACAGAACACTCTGAACTGAAGCATTAAAATACATTATAGCATCAGTAGCTTACCGAATACCATGACGTGCACCTAAGGCAAGGGGTGATCGAGGAGTGTGCCTATTGGTCGATCTCTTGCCCTAGCCTATTAAATTGGAACTTTCTATTAGACTTCTATGCATCATCCTCACACTTACTACGAAAGCACAAAGCAACTGCGAAAGCATTCACGTAGGCGTTATCCGTCGTCATTCGTTTCCGTCTATTCAGGATCAAATACTTCTTGTACTCACTGTAATTTATAGGGGTGTATTTAAGAACGGGAGATACAAAATTATGGCCTCAGAGTGTGTACTGTAGAGTTCTGACAGGAAAAGACTGTGACTGACCACCTGTTCGTGTCTGTTGCGTAGCCTATACATGCCAGCTACTAATTTCTTTAAAAAAGTTACAACAGTAGGGACAATTAGGTACGTTCGTAGAAGATATTCAGCAAACTATAAATATTCCCAACTCCAGCGTTTGAAGTTGGCTGTCACCACATCTGACAATTAAGGAAGGAGAAGAAGGACTTCACAAGACTTTTCAGCTTATACACACATAAAAAGAAGTTTTGCATCACCTCGGTTGCGATAGTTCCGGACCTGTACAGAAAACTGCAGTAGAGATCAACATATACATCATTTCCGCCCTCTTTATTGCTCATGAAAACCACACATTTCATGTTGTACCACCATACAGTGAGACCTTCAGAGTTGGTGGTCCAGATTTCTGTAGACCCCGGTACCTCTAACACCCAGTAGCACGTCCTCTTGCATTGATGCATGCCTGTATTCATCGTGGCATACTACTCACAAGTTCAAAAGGCACTGGTGGTCCGGATTGCCCCACTCCTCAAAGGCGATTCAGCGTAGATCCCTCAGAGTGGTTGGTGGGTCACGTCGTCCATAAACAGCCCTTTTCAATCTATACCTAGCATGTTCGATAGGTTTCATGTCTAGAGAAGATGCTGGCCACTCTAGTCGAGCGATGTTGTTATCCTGAAGGAAGTGGTTGGATGGCTCTGAGCACTATGGGACTTAACATCTATGGTCATCAGTCCCCTAGAACTTAGAACTCCTTAAACCTAACTAACCTAAGGACATCACACAACACCCAGTCATCACGAGGCAGAGAAAATCCCTGGCCCCGCAGGGAATCGAACCCGGGAACCCGGGCGTGGGAAGTGAGAACGCTACTGCACGACCACGAGCTGCGGACCCTGAAGGAAGTCATTCACAAGATGTGCACGATGGGGGCGCGAATTGTGGTCCACGAAGACGAATTCCTCGTAAATATGCTGCCAATATGGTTGCCCTATGAGTCGGAGGATGGCATTCACGTGTCGTACAGCCGTTACGGCACCTTCCATGACCTGCAGCGGTGTACGTCGACCCTACATAATGCCCCCCCCCCCCAAAACAGCAGGGAACCGCCATCTTGCTGCACTTGCTGGACAGTGTGGCTAAAGCATTTAGCCTGACAGGAGTTGCCTCCAAACACGTTCCCTATGATTTTCAGGTTGAAGGCATATGGAACACTCATCCGTGAAGAGAACGTGATGCCAATTCTGAGCTGTCCATTCGGCAGGTTGTTGGGCCATCTGTACCGCGCTGCATGGTGTCGTGGTAGCAAAGATGGATCTCGCCATGGACGTCGGGAGTGAAGTTGCGCATCATGCAGCCTGTTGCACACAGTTTGAGTCACTGTGGCTGCACGAAAAGCGTTATTCAGCATGGTGGCGTTGCTGTCAGAGTTCCTCCGAGCCATAATCAGTAGGCAGCAGTCATTCACTGCAGTAGTAGCCTTGGCCGGCCTGACCGAGGCATGTCATCGACAGTTCCTGTCTCTCTGAATGTTTCTAGCAAGGTCATTTTACAAAGTCATTTTTAGTTTCACTTTAATGGAAACTTTTATATAATAGATGCATATTACTATATTTCCCATTGGTTATTTACATACTTCCATACAATATACATGCAAATGCCTCGTCGTAATGTTCACAATGGTTGCTGTCAGATCACCAATATTAAGCACTGTCGAGCACTTGGGTGGGCGACCATCTTGATCTGTCAAGCGCTGTTGGCAAGCGGAGTGCACTCAGCCCTTGTGAGGACAATTAGGGAGCTGCTTTGGTGAGAGGTAGCAGCTCCAGTCATGAAAACTAACATGCCCCTCCGTATACACATCCAGTGATGCCTATCGTCTGAGGATGACATGGTGTTCGGTCGGTGCCGTTGGACCTGTTGAGGCCCGTTCCGACAGAGCTGAGGTGCGTTGGTACACTAAACAGGGTGTGTATCTCAACTTTAAACAACAAAATATCTCGAAAACGCTGCATGGTACCAATAAAACGATTTAGGTGAAAAGTTGATATTCGTAAAGGGGACGTCCGTCTATGCTACAACTGGCCACCTAACCACCCTTCCTTCGTGGGCGGGGACTAGTTTGTATTTTGAAATGTGGACATCTATTTTTATTCCATATTCGGATTCAACGCCAAAAAATAAATATGATTAACTCAAGTGACGGTTTCCCATTCTTGGCAGCTGGCGCTGTAATCGACAATTAACGAGTGCGTGAGTATTGCAAGTAGGAACCGACACACTTTATTCTAGATTCAATTTACTATGTTAATATAAACCTGTGTTCTAACGGTTGATACTGACGTCAAACGTTGCTTGAGTGTTGCAAATGTGTTGTACAGTACAAATGATATAGTTGTGAATTGAAACTTCTTGCAAATAAGCTGCCCTTATGGTAACATAGTTTTCTGTTCCTTTGGGGATTGCTTATGACGAGTCCCTAATCCATCAGAATGCCTGATTCCGGTGACCTCCCTCGGATCCTGCCATCAGAATGATTGACTTTGGTGTGTGTTTCCATTCAACCACCATAACTCTCGCGCTGACCCCCTCGCGGCCGCTGGCGGAATACAAATCACAGCCACTGTAATAAGGTAAAATGTCCATGGAATGATAGTGACAGGTGCACCTGTCCTGGATAGTCACCGAAATTACACACATCATTGGTGAGAGGCAAGGGGACTCACTGATATCAAAAATTTTGATGGTAACAGAAAACTATTAAATTCACGTTGTCATTCCTGGATCACGCTAATCATATTATCTTATCAGACAATGAAACAGCTAACCATATAGCACTATACTATCAAATTTGAAACACGTAAGTTGATTTCTAACATAAATATCAACCTTTAGAAATGTAAAACCCAATGCATCGGTCCTTAATTGCCAAAACAAGCAGACATGGTATTTATAGATTACAGCAACATCTACCACGGTTGAGAAACAATGGTTTGAGAAAATTGTACGTATTTTTTGGCGTAGAATATGAAGATGCAATAAAAATGGGGAGTTCCGATTTGTAAATACAAAAGTGACCCTATGCACGCAGGAGGGGTAGTTAGGAGGTGTCTAGTTGTAGCACTGATGGATGTCCCCTTTACTAATATCAGCTTTTCACCGAGAACATTTTTCTCGTACGATGCATCGTCCTCGAGATATTTAGTTGCCTCGATTTAAAGCAAGCACCCTGTATACAGTACACACATAGCGACACTGTCAGGTTTCGTGAACTCCATTGCAACCTTAGCAATCTCCGGAGCGGTTATTTCATGATGCTAGATAGTGGCCCGCTTAAGCCTCTGAACCGAACATGTGTCTGAGATACCGCCATAGTTGATGTCAACAATGCTAACGGCGTGACGCTACATGCCACCCGAGAGAGGGGAGAAGCTTGGTGATCCTCAGCCAGATCTCGAATGCCTGCTGGTCAAAACCTCACTATCGGCGCATTCATTATTTTGCAGTAAGTAGATTTTTTGTAACATATTGTCGGTCAGTGAGACACTGTTCCAGAAACTGACATTCTCTTCTCTGTCTCAGAGACAGTGTGTTCCTAAAATTGCCATTTCTCGTTCTATTAGAGACATGTTTCACTCTTTGGAGTGCTCTGGTTTCTTTGTCAGAACATTTCATCATTTTGATTGAAAGTTTTCGTAGTACACTGCAGATGATAGTTTTTATACGTGGAGAATCGAAAAATTGCAATAACTCGCATTTTACGTTTAAATTTTAACTGTGACATTTTTGACACACGTACTCTAATTTATTTCGAAAGCTTTTTACGGCAATAGAAATATGTCCATTAGAAATTAATTAAAATATACTTTTCCTGTTTTTCTTATGGGTTTACAATGGAAGGACCGAAAACACGTTTCATATCTGTCGAAAACAATTGTAGTCCTCGCATTCTCTAAAGATTGGCTTGAAGAACCCGACAGAGAAGTGGATTCAAACTCATACATTGCGGATGAATTTACTATCCCCAGTCTTCGTAATGAAACATAATGAATGTCACTCTCCCGATAATAGTATTCGTGACGATGGAATCATGCGAGAAATATTAGGAGTAGAAAATACCTCATTCCGCGAAGAAATCGGAGAGCAACAACAGTCTGAAAAGTTCTAGAGCAGGGCCGGCTACGGCGTGACAGAACGTACGACCCAGTGGCAGCTCAAGGTTCCTCTTGTATCATCTTTGCTCTTGTCTTCCTGGAAGTAATCGGCATTTTGCAACACTTAATTTGGTATCGCGGTGTGGCAGTTTTTGGTCGTCACAAATCTCTTAAATTTTGCAGAATCGTTGTGGCAGCGCTGTTTACCCTTCGGTGTTGGATCGTGGTATGATGGACATTCACAGGCCCAGTGGACGTTTGCTTAAAAATAGGCAGTCTAGCGATGTATCGTCCCCTAGCCTTTAAAAATGAATGGGAACGAGAGAAGAGAGGGAAGATACTTGTCAGTATATATTATGCAGTAGCATTAGCGACGGATACTTCAAGTATGCAAGGAAACTATATACAGTACTATGCAGAAGGAATTTAAAGATTTAATTGACAACGAGAGAGCAAGGAATTACAACGATCGACAGATGGGATTCATTGTTAAATACATCAACAAGCACTTTCTCTTAAATTTTTAGGGTTGCAGCATGTGAAAACTTTCGAGTTACGAATAGCAAAAATCGAGAGTCGCCACATTATTGAACTGTCAGTTCCAGCTGTTGTCGATGGAACTGAATGAAGAGCATCAAGACTTCTTATATTACTGCAAAATACGTTGGTTACGTCAAGAGGCAAGCTTGGAAGGAGTTTTCGATTTAACACTCACTTTTGTTAAAAAAAATGGTTCAAATGGCTCTGAGCACTATGGGACTTAAAATCTTAGGTCATCAGTCCCCTAGAACTGAGAACTACTTAAACCTAACTAACCCAAGGACATCACACACATCCATGCCCGAGGCAGGATTCGAACCAGCGACCGTAGCAGTCCCACGGTTCCGGACTGCAGCGCCAGAACCGCACGGCCACCGCGGCCGGCCACTTTTGTTAAATTTGTGCAAGAAGAAAGAGTGCAGGAATGAAAATTGGAACATCCGGAATGGATTCCTTACCTCGCAGTTTAAGTGGACTTGACTGCTCAGTGCCCACAGTAAGACATCGGAAGGCGAAAAACAACGTTCTTAATTGATGAGGGTGCGTTTAAGAAGAAAATAATGTTATAGAAGGAAGACGTTTTGACAAACAGAGCCCAATGCCGCGAAAGAAAACTTGAATCTTAAATAATTCAATTGTGTCCTTGAAAGAAAGTTTCCTTAGCGTATTTGAGGACGCTGTCGGTCTGACGTCTGTTTTCGAGACCGTTTGCTCTTTCAGTTTAAAGCGCCCCTGCGATTGTGCAGATGTAAATGATTGACCTGAAAGGGAATTCTCATTTTAATGGTAAATCCAGGATGTCTTCACTGCTTTCCTTAGATAGAGTTTCCATAATGAAATTGCAAAAGTGCTACAATATTTCGATTGGCATATTTGTGTGAAAGAAATTTTTTCGTTTATGTAACTAAATAATTCACGATTACATGGAAACTTGAGTGCGAAAAGCTGTGAAATCGTCTGCTTCTGTCCGTACGCCGACAGTTTCTATCAGATAAAAAATTATGTCCTCAGAGCTCCAAAAATAATTGAGTACCACTGTTTGTGATGTATTTTGTTGAGAAACTTGAAATTGTATGCAGTGCGACTGCACTGTCATTTAAATACGACGCGTTCGCAGTTTCCTCCTCTCCTACCGCTCCGACAACGTGGCGTGGTGATGTCCATGCACACACTCCAGAATTTCTCTAAAACACCTATGAGCAGGTACACATCTGTATCCATGGATAATCAAGCACATTCCCCCAAAGTAGAGATGTTGACCTCCTGCCAAACATTCACCAGATATGAAACTTCTTGGCATATTAAAACTGTGTGCCGGACCGAGACTCGAACTCGGGAGCTTCTGTAAAGTTTGGAAGGTAGGCGACGAGATACTGGCAGAAGTAAAGCTGTGAGGAGGCGGTGTGAGTCGTGCTTGGGTAGCTCAGTTGGTAGAGCACTTGCCCGTGAAAGGCAAAGGTCCCGAGTTCGAGACTCGGTCTGGCACACAGTTTTAATCTGCCAGGAAGTTTCATATCAGCGCACACTCCGCTGCAGAGTGAAAATCTCATTCTGGATTCACCAGATGCCCATACTCTGCATCCATTATGGCACTGCCTGTAAGTCTACTGGCGAATGTGGCTATGCCAGGCAATGTGGTTTCATCGAGTCTCTACTTGAACACCAGGTATTCATAAGGAAAGCCCCCTTCATCACAAGCTGAAACTTTGCATCATCGGATGTGCTCCGGTGGTATACGTATCCTCATTACGAATTTGATAAGAAAATTTCTGAAGGGGTGTGTGGATGAAATGTGTGGAATCCCGCAATCAGAGCGATAATTTCAAGGTGAGTCGTTTGGAGAACGAGATCTATTTTTCAACATTATCAGGCAGGACACTGACCTTCTCTCTTTTCCAACTGAAATCACCAAAATACTGAACAAGAAAGAGAGCATCATACCCACTAAAATTGTGGAAGAAAACTTCCCAGTCAGATAATAATGGCCCATTCATGGTGTTTCCACTTTTCTATATAATGGCAAAATACAAATTTGACAATCAGCTGTCTGCTTGTGTAAGATGTCTTTCTACTGCGAGCTGGTCATGGGAATGTTGTTGCAATTAATCTAATCAACACACTTTGCAAGTTCTTTGAGCACAGAGAGCAGCAATGTTACAGAATTGTCTCCAATGTGTGCTTCAAATTGGTCAAGACTGGAATCATGAGCATACAACTTTATGTGCCACTGCACAAGGTATGTCACTCTATGGAGGCGCCATGAGAGGTACTGGGATTGCCTGTGCCACAGGAGCGTATATACGTTCTAAATCCGCATAAGGTACAAAGGGGCAGCACTCATGGTGGTGGGCATTCAGGACTTTTTTTGCCTCATTAGGCATATTCACACATACTGGCCCCTGGCAGCTGCAATGGGCGTTTTAAATACTTGCTCCTAGAGAAGTACAGCTACTCTTCATCTTCTTCTTCTGACTTATTTTTTTTATGTACCAGTGGGCTGTGAACATGAAATGAATAAACTGGATTCAGCATTTCCAGTTTCAGCAGGTCGTAGGATTTAATTGAGAATGAGCCTCCAGTAAAGTAATGAAGCTTGGCGATGTTAGATGTTCCATAAGTAATAGCATGATACGCATCCCTTGTAATTTCTATCTAAATTCAGGAGTGACCAAGCGAAAAATGAGTTATTCCTCATAGCAGTATTTTGGACAGTAATACACTCCTGTTTAGTGCGATATCTTCTGGAAGACATATAAAACTGGATCCTACGTGTAATGGATCATGAGCATGTGTGTACAATTCCAGGTAAGCAAAGTAGTGTTTTAGTAGACCCACTTTCCTGCATTTCTGAAAAATGGCTCAGTATACCACTTTCTTTGGAAGTTCTGAACCAATCTGCCATTGAGTGGCCCAATAGCATCACACTGTTTTCGCCCCCCCCCCCCCAAGTGTTCTCAATAAACTTTTCCTCAGTACCATTACTACCTTCTTTTGGGGGTGCAAGAGTTCACAACACAGAACGAAGATGCACTTAATGGTGGGATACTGCAGGTCTTTGATGATTCTTGGATGTCCACTATCCAACAAAGGAAGGCATGTGAGTAGATACATTTTGCCAGTTATGGTGCACTAGTACAGTTTTAAACTAAATATTGTATTTTATAAGTAAAACAACTGATTTTTTAAAATTCAGTACATTTAATTAATTAAACCATTTTCATAATATTAACTAAATACCTGTTTTGTACAATAAAACAACTAAATACAATAAATAACTGATTTCTAACAAGTAAATAAATGGAATGTATTAGTCAACAAAGGTAAATTATTTTGAACATTTTACATTGTTACCATAAATAATAAATAAAATGTATTAGTTGACAAAAGTAAATTATTTTAAAATGTCCAGTTTAATTTTTCTATCTTTCTTAAAATGTTTCAGAAATGTATATAAGCATGAAGTTAACACATTTATAAATTTATAAAGTGTTTCAGTCATTTATAACGAAGCAAATATTAACAATTAAAAATTTTCAGTAAGTAATCTATGTTGTGCATCATATGTTAGATTCTTTTTGCATACATATGTAAATAAGCAAGTGTATCATTTGGAATTCTATAAAAAAAAAAAAGATTGCACATAGTTTCATATTTGTTTTTTGTGCAGTTATAACATTCTTTCCACATGTCATATTGATTACATAAATTAGATAATTAGTTATAAAACTAAGTGGATTAATATCAGTATCTGATTTTAGTAAAGTAATTCTTTTAAAATCAAGAAATGCATCATATACTTGTAGAAAATTATTTGGTGGATTAATATTTCACATTTCTTGAGGAAAAATTTCATTTTTACTATTTTTTAAATATATATTCTGTAGTTTAACATGATCAAATAATGATGAATCAACTAACTGATTAATTTTACAATATGTCTGAAATACAACAAAAACAAAATGTGGCATATCAAATTCTGTGGAGTTATAGTAATTTGTTATATGTGGTTCAAAATTGTTTTTACAAGACAATCTAGTAACTTCTTCTGTTTGAAATTCATAGAAAGAAATGGGAATTTTAGGATTTCTTAAAATATTTTCACTTTGTTCAAATTCGTAATCTGGTTCATATTTAACAACAGGTACAAGAATTTTTATAGATTCTATAACAATTTTACCTTCTTTATGAAGTGTATCTTTTATTTCAACACGAGCATCATTTTTATCAAACCAATATAGAATTACATCTCCAGAATGAACTACGTGTAAAAACTACAGTAAAGTTTCCTTCAAACATAATTACTTTATTATCTTTAAAAAATCCACCAAGCATTGACAGTGGATAAAGTACTTCATATGTTTGCTATTTATTTTTCCTGTATTAAGAATATGTCCTTCCAAACTTATTTTGTCAGTAACACATGAGCTTAGATATGGTAAAACTGTTGATGAAATAAAAGGATATTCGATTCTAGATAACATAATATTTCCTTTTTTGTTGTTACAAAAGTCAACCAATTTAGTTTCATTATTATCAATTAATTTTTTGTTTGAATTTCTATTATAAGTTGGATAATCTGTACCATCATTTCCAATAATACTAAAATGCATGTATAATTGTGCATAATTTGGATGAAGCCAACTATCAACAATATTTATTTCAATTTCTGTATCTTTGTTAGCAACATATAATTATTTTTAGTTTTTTCATTAACAGGAAATGAACACAAGTGATAACTTTCAATTTTATTCATGATTCTTTCAGCAATTATTTATTTATTAAAAAAATTTATTAAGATATTTCGAAAATAACTGTTACATAGCAACATTAAAGTCAATTAATCTGTCATTTTCATCAGTTATAATAACTTCTATGTCCTGAATTGTATTAAAAATAGGAACATTTACACGATAATTTGGTTCATAAATTATTGATCCACCAAACTCTGCATTATGTTTAAATATTAGTTTCTTTATGAAAATGATCATTACATTTTACATACATTCCATCACCATTATTAAAATTTAATTGATTCATTCAAAAAGAATTATTTTAGGAATATCATTAGCTACAACTTTTTCATAAACCTTGAACAAATTGATCATTAAAACCAAGTACACTTCCAATACTATCTGCTATATCCCTATAAAATTTTTACATCACTTTCAATAACGATTCTGTTTAAAATTGCATCTGTTTTAATGTGTAAATTAGGTTTCTAAAATGCATAAATTTTATATTGAACTATAAGTATTTCTATTGTTTCTCAACCACAATGAAGTTTATTATTTTTTGTTGCAATATTTGGTGTTAAAAATTGAATATAACCAACTAATGAAACATTAGTATAATTAATTGGAACAGTTAATCGTTTTCTAAGTATACAAGATTTATCACTTAGTTGAAACAGTCTACTCATTTACTACTGAAAAAATTATGAATAAATGAAAAATTATTAATAAAAGAAAAAATTATTAATAAGTGAAAAATTATTAGCAAGTGAAATAATTATTAATAAATGAACAAAACGGATGGGAATTACAGAAAATAGGTTAAAAAACAAACAGGTAGACTTGTAGCAAATTCTGTAAGATGTGCAATAATTGGACCAAGTGGTTGTGGTAAAACCATTAACGATTGATAATTACATTTTAGGTACAAGATGGTTTAACTGGAAGAAATTTGTATGCTTATTCATAAAGTTTAGAACAACCAAAATATCAAGAGTTTATAAACAATTTAAAAAACTGAAGACAAAATTAATAAACAAACTGTTAGTTTTATTCAAAAAAGTAGAAATTATTCCATTAGATTGATGTAAAGAAAATTCAGCTGTTATATTCGATGATTTTATTTTAGAAAATCAAGATATTGTTACAAATTATTTTACTTGAGGTAGACACAAAGGACTAGATTGGTTTTACTTAGCTCAAACTTATTAAAAAATACCAAAATACTTAGTTAGAGACAATTTTAATAATTTTTAGACAAGATGATACAAATTTAAATCATACTTGCCATTAGTTTGATGTTGGGGATTTTAGGTTTGGTAATTTTAAAGAACTGGCTAGTAAATGCTGGAATGATGAATTTGGAAACAAAATGCAACATTTTGTAACAACATAAACATTAAACAAAAATAATTCTTAACAACATACACATTAAACAAAAAATTTAACATTAACTTTAACATTAACATTAACTTAAAAATTTAAAAAAATAATACACATTAACATTAACTTTAACATTAATGTTAACATTAAACATTACACAAAAACATTAATTTTAAATAAACATAAACGTAAATATAACATAAACACAAACTAAAACATATACACTAAACATAAATATAGTTAATGTTTTTTTCTCCCTTAATAAATGTTTGCAAAGTATGATGAAAAAGTTGTTAAAGAAGCTAAACAAAATAGAAATAAACTTGGAGAATGAAAAGAACAATTTACGGTTTGGAAAAAGCAACCAAGAACAGAGTATGAGAAATATAAAAAGGAAGATCAAATTGTTATTAATGCTATTGAAGAAGTAAGTTATACTATTGAATGTTTAGGTGCTAATGTTTTATTAGCAACTGAGGAAAATAGGGAAGCTGAAAAAGAAATGATTCCATATAATCATCATATAAAAGATTTTGGAGATATAACACCAATTTAAGGATTAAAAGGTTAGTCTGACGATATTCCTGGAAAATATGATTATACATTAAGTGAAACAGAAATTCAAAATGTACTAAATAACTACCAAGAAGAAAATGAAAGTAAAAAGATAAATGAAACTAAAGAGATAAATGAAACTGAAAAGATAAATGTTAGTGAATGAATGTGAAAGTGTATTAATCATAGTGAAGATAAAGTATTTGGTTTCAAAACCTGTTCGTATGTTTTTATATGTTGGTAACTTACCTGTAGAATTTAATGGTATTAAATTAAAAGTTGGTGAAACAACATATGAAGGTACACATGGATTAATGACACTTTTAACTGAAAAAAAAAATTACTATAGGAGATTCAAATGCAAAGTTAACTGGAGAAATTTATCAAATTATGCAGATATATTATTAAATTCAAGAACATTACATTCTGATAATAATAATCCAAATAATATAAGGTCAAGTAATGGTAATAAATACAAGTATTTCATAAAACCAATTGTTCATCTACATCTACATGACTACTCTGCAATTCACGAATCACAATCATACTGTCTCTTTACCATTCCACTCCCGAACAGTGCGCGGGAAAAACGAACACCCATACCTTTCTGTTCGAGCTCTGATTTCTCTTATTTTATTTTGATGATCATTCCTACCTATGTAGGTTGGGCTCAACAAAATATCTTAGCATTCATAAGAGAAAGTTGGTGATTGAAATTTCGTAAATAGATCTCGCCGCGACGAAAAACATCTTTCCATCCCAACTCACGTATCATATCTGCCACACTCTCTCCCCTATTACGTGATAACACAAAGTGAGCTGCCCTTTTTTGCACCCTTTTGTTGACGTCCGTCAATCCCACCTGGTAAGGATCCCACACTGCGCAGCAATATTCTAACAGAGGACAAACGAGTGTAGTGTAAGATGTCTCTTTAGTGGACTTTTTGCATCTTCTAAGTGTCCTGCCAATGAAACACAACGTTTGGCTCGCCTTCCCCACAATATTATCTATGTGGTATTTTAACACCCAGGTACTTAGTTGAATTGACAGCCTTGAGAATTGTACTATTTATCGAGTAATCGAATTCCAACGGATTTCTTTTAGAACTCAAGTTGATCACCTCACACTTTTCGTTGTTTAGCGTCAACTGCCACTTGCCACACCATCGTCGGTAACAGTACCGTCGGCACTGCGTAGCGAAGGTATTGACTGCGTCTGGCCACTTGTGTGCTTTACATACGACCAGAATTTCTTCGGATTTGCTACCAAATATCGAGACAATGTTTCGTTGTGGAACCTATTAAAGGTATCTCGCATTGAAGTCCATGCCAAATTTCGCGCGTCTGTAAATTTTAGCCAATCTTCGGGATTTCGCATTCTTCTGAACTTCGCATGCTCCTTCTGTTGCCTCTGCAACAGCGTTCGGACCTGTTTTGTATACCATGAGGGATCAGTTCCATCTCTTACCAATTTAAGAGGTATGAATCTTTCAATTGCTGTTGCTTCTATATCTTTGAATTTGAGCCACATCTCGTCTACATTTGCATAGTCAGTTCGGAAGGAATGGAGATAGTCTCTTAGGAAGGCTTCTAGTGACACTTTATCTGCTATTTTAAATAAAATTATTTTGCGTTTGTTTCTGGTGGATTTGGAAGAAACAGTATTGAGCCTAGCTACAACGACCTTGTGATCACTAATCCCTGTATCAGTCATTATACTCTCTATTAGCTCTGGATTATTTGTGGCTAAGAGGTCAAGTGTGTTTTCGCAACCATTTACAATTTGCGTGGATTTGTGGACTAACTGCTCGAAATAATAGGACAATCTTGGAAGATGTTTTCTGGCTACCACCGGTTTTGAACATGTATTTTTGCCAACATAACGACGGAAGGTTGAAGTCCCCACCAACTATAACCATATGAGTGGGGTATTTATTTGTTATGAGACTCAAATTTTCTCTGAACTGTTCAGCAACTGTATCATCGGAGTCTGGGGGTCGGTAGAAGGAGCCAGATATTAATTTAGTTTGGCTGTTATGTATAACCTCCACCCATACCGATTTGCACGGAGCATCTACTTCGACTTCACTACAAGATAAACCACTGCTGGCGGACAGAAACACTCCACCACCAATTCTGCCTAATCTATCTTTCCTGAACACCATCTGAGACTTCGTAAAAATTTCTGCAGAGCTTATTTCAGGCTTTAGCCAGCTTTCTCTACCTATAACGATTTCAGCTTCTGTGCTTTCTATTAGCTCTTGTAGCTCAGGGGCTTTCCCAGCACAACTACAACAATTTACACTCTACAATTCTGACTGTTCCTTGATTCAAACACATCCTGTAGTTGCCATGCCCCCTTTGAGATTGCAGCCCACCCTGTAGTTTCCCGAGGCCTTCTAACCCAAAAAACCGCTCAGTCCACGCCACACAGCTTCCGCTACCCGGGTAGCCGCCAGCTGAGTGTAGTGAACTCCTGACCTATTCAGCAGAACCCGAAACCCCACCACCCTATGGCGCAAGTCAAGTAATCTTCAGCCAACATGGTCGCAAAACTGTCTGAGCCTCTGATTCAGACCCTCCACCCAGCTCTGCACCAAAGGTTCGCAGTTGGTTCTGTCAATGACGCTGACGATCGTGAGCTCTGCCTTCATCTCATAAGCAAGATGCGCAGCCTTCACCAAATCAGATAGCCGCTGGAATCCAGAGAGAATTTCCTCAGATCCAAAGCGACACACGTCATTAGTGCCGACTTGTGCCACCACCTGCAGCTGGCTGCACCGTGTGCTCTTCATGGCATCTGGAAGGACCCTTTCCACATCAGGAATGACTCCACCTGGAATGCACACGGAGCGCACTCTGGATTTCTTCCCCTCCTTAGCCGCCATATGCCTAAGGGGCTCCATTACGCGCCTAACATTGGAGCTCCCAACTACCAATAAGTCCACCCTCTGCAATTGCCCGGACCTTGAAGGCTGAGAATCATCTTCTGAAACAGGGCAGGCAGCTGCATCTGGCTCAGCCAGAAACAGTGCCTGAAACCTGTTTGTCAGATGCACCAGGGAGGCTTTCTGATCAGCCTCCGGGGACGTCTTTCACTGCCTGCCACACCTTGGAATGACCTCCCAATCAACCACAGGCAAGGGCCCAGCCCCACTGCAGGCAGCAACCGGGGCAACCACAGTGGCAGACCGATCTGGGGACAGATGGGATGAGGTTCACATCCCCCTGATACCCAAGTCCAGCTCCCCACAGTGATGCCCATTGGCAACAGCCTCAAGCTGCGTGGCTGCAGTCAGCGCTGCTTGCAGCTGTGAGCGAAGGGATGCCAACTCAGCCCTCATCCGAACAAAGCAATCACTGTCCCTGTCCATTCTAATCGATGTTGAACAACAGTTACTGAAACGAGTCCGTGCCTAGGTAATGCAAGGGAAACACGCAAAGAATGTATGAACTAACCTGTACAAATGCCTAGTGACTGCGCTACAATCTGCCTGAATTTACGATTACAGTAACTAAAACTCGAAACTACACCTCCTATACGAAACTCACACGCAATTTAAGTAAGAATATACGAAATAAACACTTAAGCGCGATGCTACAACTCTCAATTACTATAATACGCCCGAAATTTATGAATTAAACAATGCAAGTACCCAAAAACACGCAAAGAAATTAAGAATTAAACTATGTAACAAACAAGTAAGCTGGGGGTATATGATGACTATTTTCCAAAGTTAAAAAGACCAATTATAGATGATGCTTCAGATAATAGTACTCCTGAAAAACAAAGAATAGGTGAAGGTTTAGTTAAAAAATATATAGATAAATCAATTCAATATATTTGGATAAATAATGTTAGACAATTAATTGATAGAATAGCAGTAAATCATGGTGCAGAACTAGCTGGAAATAAAAATTATCATAATGAAAAAGTTAGTGTTGCACAAATGTTAACAAATTTAGTGATTTTATAATTGGTAATCCAATAGAAATTCCTTATTTAATTAGATTTTTAAATAATCTTCCACATACATTTTGGAAAATGATAAATATGGAAGGGATTATTATATACATCAATTAACAAATTACCACTTGAAATGCATTTTCCAGGTTATAATTTTTTTGGTCCAGGTACAAGAAAGATTAGCTAAAGGTGATAAAGGTATAAATCGATTAGATGAAACTTGTAAAAAAATGATATTGCTTACAGAGGTAATAAATATTTAGAAAATAGATATACCACTGATAAAGAACTTCTGTTAGCTGTAAAAGAAAGACTATGCAAATGATGCTTTGTTTGGTGAAAACGTTGCATCAACAGCTGTTACAGGGGTATTGGATGAAAAAAGAGAATTAGGTATGAGAATTAATGTTGATAAAAATGGTTGGGGATTATAAAAATCATTATAAATTTTTATACTATATAAAAAATCTTTATTCATTTATAAAATATATAAAAATTCAATATAAAATTTTTAACTATATAAAACAATCAATATAAATTCTTAAACTATATAAATGTTTTTACATATTTTTTAATTGTATAAAAATGTTTAAAAAATTTTAACTATATCAAAAATCCTTTATTAAGTTTTTACCTATATAAATGAATAACTTTATTATTGATTATACTTTGCTACCCCAGTGGTAAAACTAAATGAGAATTAATTACATTAAACATAAACAATGAACAATTAATGCAATGGAATCATTTGTAATAGATGTTCAAAAACGAATAAAAAAATAAAGTTAGTGGAAATTTAATGTTGCATTTGATATTCCTGTTGTTAAAAAATTATTAAATATTTTAAAAAAATGTTAAAACAAAAAAAAACATTTGTGGTGCATACATAATTGATGAATTACTGAATAAACCATTAAAAATTGAATGTAGTATAGTAAACTTAGATACATATGACAATCCTGGTAGTAGTTAGATTTGTTATTATAAAAAATGATAAAAATTGGCTTTTGATTCATTTGGTGGTAATATAACAAAATAATTAGCTAACTAATTAGGAAAAAATGAACTGCACTACAATGCAGAAAGAATACAAAATTTTGATTAAATGACATGTGGTAATTTATATTTATTTGTGTTAAAATTTCTTTGTGAAAATTATAATTTTAATGATATTTTACATTTAATGAATGAACATTTTTGGAAATAAGATACATAAAACTAAACAAGAACTTAATAAACCTACATTGAATTGAGAAAAAACTGAATAAATCAAAAAAATAGAAAATGTTAAAAAACAACTTAAATCATCAATAGATTCAAAGATAACCAACACAAATAGACGGTTTCAAAAAGATTTTAATATAATTTTTGAAGTAACTGAATGTTATATTAGTTTTAAGAATAGAGGACTCGCTTAAATAATGGATCCAATTATTTTGATAATGAACTATCAAATGTTGCCACAAAAATAGATTACAGAAGCATTTAACACAGTTCAGTAAATATGATAATAAAGAAGATTCTAACAAGATTCCTTCACATTTATTGGAAGGAAATCGTACTATCAATAGTATCGTGGAAAAACAAAATAATAAAGTAATCGAAATTGCAAGAAATATCCTTAATACATTGGGAATAATTGAGTCACTAGAAAGAAAATTTGTAACATTAGAATCACTAATTAATAAAGGCTAACAAAGGAAAGAAGGTGAAAGATATAGAAGATATAAGGTTGTTAGATTAACTTTAATTTTTTTAACTTTATTAATGTATTTAATTGTATTAAATTTTTTAAATCTATGTAAGTTTTATTGATTTTTTTAATCTATATATATATATATAAATGGAAAATCATAGTTCACATTTACTTCTTAAAGACGATCATATTTATTGTTTAAAGTCTAAAAAGTTTACTGAAACACATAATTCACATAGAGTAACAACTAAAAATGGAAGACAAAGAATTGAAGGATCTGTACAATTTGTAAATCTAAAAGAGAGCCACTTCATTTAAAAAATTGTAAATGGTGAAGTCTTTAGCACAGTCTATGACTGATGTGCTGTCGCTAAATAGTAATTGTGAAAATATAATTAATGAATTACATACACCAATTAGAAAAAAATTTAAAAGAAAAAATGTTGTTTCTTTTCGTATAGCTGATTTATGGACGCTGATGTATTTGAAATGGATTCTGGAAATTTAAAAGGAATTTAAAAAAGAAACAATGGTTATATATATTTGTTAACAATAATTGATGTTTTTTTCAGAATATACATTTCCTGTTCCTATTAAAGGTAAAAGAGCTAAAAATAAAGCAGATGCTATTAAAAAATCGTAATAGTTAGAAAACGTAATAATTTACAAAAAGATATGCCAAAGAGTTCTATAACAAAGAATTTGAAGAATAAATGAAGAAATGTAACATTAATCATATTTAACTATTTCAGAATTAGAACCATGTGTTCTTAAATGATTGAAAAGAATTTGCTTTACATGGAAATAATAAATAGTTAAATTTAGTTAAAATTTAATTGATGAATATATTAATACAAAAAATTCTACAATTAAAAACAGGTGAATAGAAGTTAGTGAAATAAATTTAAAAATAAGATTAATCATATCTAATGAATACGCTAAATTTAAAAAGAGTGATCAAATTAAAATTAGTAAATTTAAAGGTCTTTTTGAAAAGGGATATACAGCTAATTTGGTGTACAGAAATATTTCAAATTGAAACTGTCATTTATTCTAATCCAATTACTTATAAATTTAAAGATATAAAAGAAAATTTTTATAGAGAAGAACTACAGAAAACAAAGTATCAAGATGTAAACTTAGTTGAAAAATTTTTAAGAAAGGAATATAATAAAGTTTATATTAAATGTTTAGGGTGTGATAATTCACTTAACACTTGTATATATAGAAATATATAAGTATTTTTGTAAAGAAATAGTTTACTCATTAGTTTAACAATCAATTAGTTTTTAAACAAATAGTTTTTCTTTGAAATAGTTTACTAGTTAGTTTACTATTTAGTTTAACACTCAATTTTTAAAAGAATTAGTTTACTAACTAGTTAACACAATCATTGAGATTTTAAACAATAAGATTTGTAAAAGATGTTGTCTACTCTTTTTGTTTAGCAATTAGTTTTTACACAATTAATTTTTAGAAGAATTTCTTCACTTTCTAATTTAACAATCAAATAGTTTTTAATCAATTAGTTTTTTAAAAGTATTAATTCACTATTTAGGGTGTTAATCAAGTACTTTTTAAACAACTAGTTTTTTTAGATTTATTAATAGTTTAAGAATCAATTTGTTTTTAAATAAGTGTTAAACAGTGACACAAAATTTTGAATATGAACATATTTTGATTTAATTACTTTATCTTTTACTTTAGTTCTTTCATAATTTACTTTAATACTTCCGTCTTTTACTTTAATACTTTTATATTTCATTGTAATTCTATCATGTTTTATTTTAAATATTTCATTATTTATTTTATTCAATGTTTGAGGTTCTATATACAAAAATCTTTATGTTTTATTTGTTCTTTGTAAAAAGTATCCCTTTATATAGAAAAATTTTATTTATAAACTTTTTTATTAGATAGAAATAATTTTTTTGATCGTATATATAAAAATTCTATTACATTACATATTATCTTGATGAATTAGGGCTTTTTTATTAACTTGAAGGGAATATATATCAATATATTTTCACACTTAATTGAATCAATTTTACTGCATTGTTCTACATGTTATTCAATAGTACACCACTTGCAAGATACAGGATTATCTACAGGAAACAAAGCTGGTTTTATAGACCATAGAAAACATTTTTCATCATTATTTTTTATCATTAATACAACCTTTTTTTGTTTTTTATTTCGATAGGTAATTCAATATAAGATTATCCTTTTAGTGGAATATAATTATCAATTGCTAGTAGCATACCAATAATTCTGTTTAATGTACATCCTGAACCATGTCCTTGAACATTAGTTATTTTTCTAAAATATCTCTTTTACCTTCTTTAAAATTTTTACTAAAGTCTTTTTCTGTCATAATAGTATAGTTTCATGTTTGTTGTCACAATCCTTGTACTTTATCATTTAGTTCATTTGAATGTTGTTTGTATTCACAATATAAAATAAAATGTACTTTTAAACCATGATGTACTTTCAAATAGTCTCTTGACAAACTAATACATTGAATGTTGTTTATATTCACGATATAAATTAAAATTTATTTTTAAGCCATGATGTACTTTCGAATAGTCTCAAAGAATTTTTAAAATATCTATACAACTTACTAAAATAATAGTTTGTAATCTGTTTTCAAATGTTTTTTCAACTAACTAATTTTTAATTATGTATCTATCTCTTGCTTTCAGTTTTACAAATATATTTGTAGAAATTCGAAATAATCTTGTTTAGTTAGGAAAACATCATAAATATGATGCTAACATTTTCCAAAGTAACTTCCTTCAGGTATATAAATTTTAACAACATTTGTAAATGTTTAATTACTTCACGTATAAAATTTTTAACAATATTTGTATGATTTTCACTTACTTCAGGTGTATAATCTGCAAACATAATTGGACAATATCTAACAATAATTAGACGATTTCTAATAATAAATTTAATTAAATCAGCTTTACTCAAATTTGAATATCCTCATAAATTATTTATTTTACAAAATTCAAAAAAGAGTTGCAATAGTAAATTGTTGTCGTTGTACTTCAGTTGCAAAGTATGTTTCCATTTTTCTTTGTTATTTATTAGAAAAATTTTCATTAGATTTGTAAAAAATATTTTTTAACAAAATGTCAATTTCTTAATAGATGGATAAGGATTATAATTTGATAGATAATTATTCAAAAAGAGAATAAGTTTATTATTTAGTGTAACAATCAACTAATTTTTAAACAATTAATTAAAAAAATAATTGGTTTACTATTTAGTTTAATAGTCAATTAGTTCACTATTTAGTTTAACAACTATTTGTTTTATAATCTATTTAATTATTCATAAAGTATTATTATTTAAGGAATAATAAATCATAAAGTTAAAGGTTTTTTTATTGTTAATATCTTCAATAGTACACTTCTTACATTTATTATTGTTTTTATCTTCAGGAGAAGGATTTATTTTTCTTGTGAACTTTTACATTTCTTTGTAGATGTAAATATTGCTTCAGTTACAACTTCTTTGTAGTTCGTTGTAGATGTAGATTTTTCTTTGTGATTCATTGTTAATAAAATTTTTGAATGTTCTTCATTTGGATTTCGTTGGAAATTTTCCTTGAATTAATATTTAGCAACACTTTTTTTTCATTTGAAGGTTTTTAAAAATAAGTTGAATACAAAATTTAAATTTATTTACATAGAACTAATAAAACATTTATCTATACAAATGAAAATTACTATAATCAAGAATCTCAAAAATGGAAGTATTGCTAAAGAAATTAAAAAAGTATCTTCAGGTAGAGATAAATGTTTTGTATAATATTTACGAACTTTGAATATTTAAATACTTGATACGGCGAACAACATTATCTAGAACTTAGTAATGATTTTAAATTTATTTTACCAAATAGTTTTTCAAAATTAATGGATGATTTTGATTCTGAAATAATAGAAATCGACAAACGAAACTGAAATATTAAGAAATTAGGAAACTAAAAAATTGAAATAATAAATTATATTATATTGTGTTCACATTGTAAAACTTATAAAGTATTTTTCTTTTCTTAACTAATACATCTTAATTAATTTACTTTTGTTAACTATACATTTTTATTAATTTACTTACATTCGAAATGTAAAATTCTTACTATAATTTACTTATGTTTATAATGTGATTTTTAAAATAATGTTCTTTGTTAACTAATATATTTTAATTAGGTTACATAAGTTCACAATGTGTTTTTTTTAAATAATATACTTTTGTTAATTAATACATCCCCCCATGAACCATGGACCTTGCCGTTGGTGGGGAGGCTTGCGTGTCTCAGCGATACAGATAGCCGTACCGTAGGTGCAACCACAACGGAGGGGTATCTGTTGAGAGGCCAGACAAACGTGTGGTTCCTGAAGAGGGGCAGCAGCCTTTTCAGTAGTTGCAAGGGCAACAGTCTGGATGATTGACTGATCTGGCCTTGTAACAATAACCAAAACAGCCTTGCTGTGCTGGTACTGCGAACGGCTGAAAGCAAGGGGGAACTGCAGCCGTAATTTTTCCCGAGGGCATGCAGCTTTACTGTATGATTAAATGATGATGGCGTCCTCTTGGGTAAAATATTCCGGAGGTAAAATAGTCCCCCATTCGGATCTCCGGGTGGGGACTACTCAAGAGGATGTCGTTATCAGGAGAAAGAAAACTGGCATTCTACGGATCGGAGCGTGGAATCTCAGATCCCTTAATCGGGCAGGTAGGTTAGAAAATTTAAAAAGGGAAATGGATAGGTTGAAGTTAGATACAGTGGGAATTAGTGAAGTACGGTGGCAGGAGGAACAAGACTTCTGGTCAGGTGACTACAGGGTTATAAACACAAAATCAAATAGTGGTAATGCAGGAGTAGGTTTAATAATGAATAGGAAAATAGGAATGCGGGTAAGCTACTACAAACAGCATAGTGAACGCATTATTGTGGCCAAGATAGATACGAAGCCCTTGCCTACTACAGTAGTACAAGTTTATATGCCAACTAGCTCTGCAGATGACGAAGAAATTGAAGAAATGTATGATGAAATAAAAGAAATTATTCAGATTGTGAAGGGAGACGAAAATTTAATAGTCGTGGGTGACTGGAATTCGAGTGTAGGAAAAGGGAGAGAAGGGAACATAGTAGGTGAATATGGATTGGGGACAGAAATGAAAGAGGAAGCCGCCTGGTCGAATTTTGCACAGAGCACAACATAATCATAACTAACACTTGGTTTAAGAATCATGAAAGAAGGTTGTATACATGGAAGAACCCTGGAGATACTAAAAGGTATCAGATAGATTATATAATGGTAAGACAGAGATTTAGGAAGCAGGTTTTAAATTGTAAGACATTACCAGGGGCAGATGTGGACTCTGACCACAATCTATTGGTTATGACCTGTAGATTAAAACTGAAGAAAGTGCAAAAAGGTGGGAATTTAAGGAGATGGGACCTGGATAAACTAAAAGATCCAGAGGTTGTACAGAGATTCAGGGAGAGCATAAGGGAGCAATTGACAGGAATGGGGAAATAAATACAGTAGAAGAAGAATGGGTAGCTTTGAGGGATGAAGTAGTGAAGGCAGCAGAGGATCAAGTAGGTAAAAAGACGAGGGCTAGTAGAAATCCTTGGGTAACAGAAGAAATATTGAATTTAATTGATGAAAGGAGAAAATATAAAAATGCAGTAAGTGAAACAGGCAAAAAGGAATACAAATGTCTCAAAAATGAGATCGAGAGGAAGTGCAAAATGGCTAAGCAGGGATGGCTAGAGGACAAATGTAAGGATATAGAGGCCTATCTCACTAGGGGTAAGATAGATACCGCCTACAGGAAAATTAAAGAGACCTTTGGAGATAAGAGAACGACTTGTATGAATATCATGAGCTCAGATGGAAACCCAGTTCTAAGCAAAGAAGGGAAAGCAGAAAGGTGGAAGGAGTATATAGAGGGTCTATACAAGGGCGATGTACTTGAGGACAATATTATGGAAATGGAAGAGGATGTAGATGAGGATGAAATGGGAGATATGATACTGCGTGAAGAGTTTGACAGAGCACTGAAAGACCTGAGTCGAAACACGGCCCCCGGAGTAGACAATATTCCATTGGAACTACTGACGGCCGTGGGAGAGCCAGTCCTGACAAAACTCTACCATCTGGTGAGCAAGATGTATGAAACAGGCGAAATACCCTCAGACTTCAAGAAGAATATAATAATTCCAATCCCAAAGAAAGCAGGTGTTGACAGATGTGAAAATTACCGAACTATCAGCTTAATAAGTCACAGCTGCAAAATACTAACACGAATTCTTTACAGACGAATGGAAAAACTAGTAGAAACCAACCTCGGGGAAGATCAGTTTGGATTCCGTAGAAACACTGGAACACGTGAGGCAATACTGACCTTACGACTTATCTTAGAAGAAAGATTAAGGAAAGGCAAACCTACGTTTCTAGCATTTGTAGACTTAGAGAAAGCTTTTGACAATGTTGACTGGAATACTCTCTTTCAAATTCTAAAGGTGGCAGGGGTAAAATACAGGGAGCGAAAGGCTATTTACAATTTGTACAGAAACCAGATGGCAGTTATAAGAGTCGAGGGACATGAAAGGGAAGCAGTGGTTGGGAAGGGAGTGAGACAGGGTTGTAGCCTCTCCCCGATGTTGTTCAATCTGTATATTGAGCAAGCAGTAAAGGAAACAATAGAAAAATTTGGAGTAGGTATTAAAATTCATGGAGAAGAAATAAAAACTTTGAGGTTCGCCAATGACATTGTAATTCTGTCAGAGACAGCAAAGGACTTGGAAGAGCAGTTGAATGGAATGGACAGTGTCTTGAAAGGAGGATATAAGAAGAACATCAACAAAAGCAAAACAAGGATAATGGAATGTAGTCTAATTAATTCGGGTGATGTTGAGAGAATTAGATTAGGAAATGAGGCACTTAAAGTAGTAAATGAGTTTTGCTATTTGGGGAGCAAAATAACTGATGATGGTCGAAGTAGAGAGGATATAAAATGTAGGCTGGCAATGGCAAGGAAAGCGTTTCTGAAGAAGAGAAATTTGTTAACATCCAGTATTGATTTAAGTGTCAGGAAGTCATTTCTGAAAGTATTCGTATGGAGTGTAGCCATGTATGGAAGTGAAACATGGACGATAAATAGTTTGGACAAGAAGAGAATAGAAGCTTTCGAAATGTGGTGCTACAGAAGAATGTTGAAAATTAGATGGGTAGATCACATAACTAATGAGGAAGTATTGAATAGGATTGGGCAGAAGAGAAATTTGTGGCACAACTTGACCAGAAGAAGGGATCGGTTGGTAGGACATGTTCTGAGGCATCAAGGGATCACCAATTTAGTATTGGAGGGCAGCGTGGAGGGTAAAAAACGTAGAGGGAGACCAAGAGATGAATACACTAAGCAGATTCAGAAGGATGTAGGTTGCAGTAGGTACTGGGAGATGAAAAAGCTTGCACAGGATAGAGTAGCGTGGAGAGCTGCTTCAAACCAGTCTCAGGACTGAAGACCACAACAACAAACTACAACAGTTAATACATTTAAATTAATTTGCTTATTTTCACAATACGCTTTTTAAATTATGTACTTTTTTAAATAGTACTATTTAGTTATTTACTTATGTTCACATTGTAAAGTTTTTTAAAAAACTTACTTTTTTTACTAATACATGTTATTGTTTAACAATCGCATTGTAAATGAAATAATGAATTTAGAAATCAGTTAGCTAATGTATTTAGTTGTTTTATCGTTAATAATAGATATTTAGTTAACATCACAAGATCGATTTAATTAATTAAAAATACTGAACTTTTAAAAATCTGTTGTTTCAGTTATAAAATACAGTATTTAGTTTAAAATTGGGTTAGTGGTCCAGAAGTGGCAGAATGTATCAGTAGCCTGCATTGGAATTGTCTATGCGAAAATACCCAAAAGTGTCAGCAATAACAGTGTTGTCCCCATGACTTAGTTGGTGTTTGATGACAGGGAGATCTGGCAGTCTTTTGCCAGGTCCAAGACGATGATGTCGATATGGCCTATGGCATGAGCAGCGAGCCACAGACTGCAAAAAATGTGCCAGTGTTGGTAACCTGTACCACAATGATGATAGCATAAACAGACATGCATATTGTCCTGACATTGCCAGTAGCAGCCACTGGGCTGGCGTATATGGGCGTGGTGAGTACATCATTGACGGGCTCACTCGCAGTACCCATGTTACCAGCTGTGGTACCTACATTGTTGAGCAAGGTCAATACATTGTTCAGAGGCCCACTCGCAGTGCTGGTGATGATTTCCATGATGTATGTTGTTGCTTCAAGGTGACATCCAGATGCTTCCACCACTCCTGGAAAGTGAGTGGTGACACTGATAACCATCATATAAGAGACAGACCCAAAAAAATCAGTAACAATAATAATGATCATCATCATTATGATAGTTACCAGTACTTATATGGAAAATTATCAGTGTTGGTATAGCCACATTGCGATTTTAGGCACTTATCATCCATTGATGGGAATATTGGCCATTAACATTGCATTCAGTTCAACATCAAAATCGATCTCATTATGAATTGGTGTGATACTCATTGTGGGTAATCGCTTCCAGTATTACATCCCACTCAGCATCAATATTTTTGTTATTGTTGGCATCTGCGTTATGAATTGAGTATATGGATCCTAATAATTTATGCAGCTTGGGGTCAGCATCTATATCATTATTAACAGGTGTGGGATTGACAGCCACTAGAACAACAAGGAACAATCTTGTAAGGAGTGCACACGAGCTTAAATTCATATTGAAAATATCAGTTAGACATGTACGGTAACAGTCCATCCCAAGTAGAGATCTACACTGCTACTGTACTACACATCTCTATAATTGTACCCAGGTCTCTTAGAATACAGAAAATGGTAGCTGTGTTGGTTTTGTTAACAGTGCTGTGTGATCTGTTTTTTCCAGTAATAAGATTTGTCATTGTTAAAGAGCTGGTTGTCTTTTACAGAGGACAGAATGTTCTTGGTCCTTGTTATACTATGGGATTACAAGGTGCAGTTTGATAAGAGTTTTATTGTGAAGTTCTGTGGTAGTGGAAAACTCCACAAAATGAAAGAGGGGCTTCAGGAATCAAGAAAATGATGATGATGATGAGGCCCCATACTCCAAAGAGGGTAGGGGATACTGCAAGAGACCCACAGTGGTGACTAGGCTAGGTCCTAGGGGAGGTGGTTGGCCATTGCCTTCCTCCGTCCATAATGGGGATGAATGATGGTGATGAAGATGACACAACACCCAGTCAACTCGAGGCAGGAAAAATCCCTGATCCCACTGGGAATCGAACCCGGTACCTTGTGCATGGGAAGTGAGAATGCTACCACAAGACCATGAGCTGCAGACCAAGAGAATGAGGTACTTAAAAAACAAGTGTTCAAGGAAGTGAATACATTAAGTAAGCAGGAAAAACTATCCCAGAAAGAGAAAGAGTGAGAAATGCAATCTTAAGAAAGCATGTTTTGCTAATGTTGATATATTTCATCAGACATCTATGTTTGATAGATTTAATAATTTCAAGAACAAATACGAACAGGACATGAACTTGCAAGGACTCATCACTGGTAGCAGTTTACAAAGTCCTTGTCTGTACAAAAATGTGTCATCCATCAAGCGTAGTCACAGTTATGAGTACTTCAGCCCATACAGTGATGAAAGGGAGGAGGGCTGCCAGAAGGTATTTATAGTTTCCCATGGTCTTCAGGCTGACAGTAGCCTCCATTATGTAATATAATTGTTTGTAACTGATAGGTCTCCAGTTGATTTAAGAGGCAAAACCACCACAGAAAATCCAAAGCTGGCTTGGTGCAGGGTACCTCCCACCATGCTCCGTGTGATAGCTTACGGAGTATATATAGATGTAGAAATCAAGATACTCGCTCATCAATATATTGAGTCTTTTCCAAGAAAAGTAACTCACTGTTCCTCCAAGGTGAAATATTACCTTGATGCAAAGTTAAATGTGTAAGTTGTGTTTCTGATGTTTAATGATAAAGATCCTGACATAGACATTACATCTCAGTACTATACTAAATACTTCAAGGACCGTTTTCACCTCAGTTTTGGGAAGCCTTAGCTAGATACCAGTTGTACATGTGAAGTTGTGGAACACAAATTGAAATCTCCATTCGTTGACGAGAAGGCAAACAAGGTTGCTAAAGCAAAATTAGCAATCCACAAAAGAATAACTAAAAAATTGTACAGTACTCTTTAAGCTTCAGTTAAGGGAGAATCTGGCTGTTATAACATTTGACTACATGCAGAATACGTCACCGTCTAATATAAAGGACTTTTTATCTTTGACAACTAACCCTCAACCTTTTTGACATTCATAATGCAAAATAAGGAGGTCATTTTTTCCTCTATGATGAACTGAGGGTAACAAAGGATCAAATGAAGTAGCTTCTTTTCTTCTGCATTATATAGATAAATGCATTTTGAAGTGTGTGAAGTAACTGTGGCTCTTTGCTCCTCAAGAATAAGAAGATAGTAAATTGACTGGAAAGCGAACATCCTTCCAGAGACAAGTGTGTTGCAATCCAGATATCAGCATTAAGGCATTTCAAGTAATCACCTAGGCGTACAGGGGTATTAGTTTTGTCACTATTTACTAATGTAGCAGTGGAACACACGTTCATCCTGTAGGGAACTGGGACGCTATATGTTTGTTTACTGCAAACAAAGGCATACATCAGACAGCTGTCCAGCACTGAAGCTAAACGTGCTGACCTGAAGGTGTTGCAGTATATTCATGAAGAATATCAGCAACTTTACCGTAAAATTTTGGACAGTCATTAATAATATAAAATAAATATTTTCGGTCTTGTGTTTTCATTGCCACGTCATAACATAAGATTATTTTCATTGTGTAGTTTTTTTAAAAAGTTACATGCCTCAATTTAGTGTTAAAGGCAATATATTAATAATATACTTTTGTGAAAGTTTGTTGTATAAATCAGTTTTTATATGTTGCATAGCCTCCGAAAGTAAAACACTTATTAATTTTATTACAGTAGTACGTTTCAGTGGTAAATTTTCACAAGCATTCGAGTTATTTTTAGAAAAAAATTTATCTTCAATCACTTTCATCATTGTTTTGGCTAAACCGCACACAGAGATATACTTACAGTTTTTTCTATTTTTCCAAATTTGTGTGTTTCTGGAGGGGGAGCTGTGCGTACATCCTCCTCCCGCCATGGCGGCGATCTTGTGGAATTTTGCAAGAAAGAAAAGCAGTACAGTAGATAATCATCATGTAATCATCCACTCGCATACAGAGAGGGACGGACCTAAAATTACATTCAGAGAATTCGCCCAGTAATGGATCTGGAGATGCTCTTCTAATTCAATATTATTTAGTGAGGCTAAAGGTATCTCCTCATAACAGGCACACTTGCGAATCATCTGCATCCTTGCTGCTTGATGTCTTCCCCGACGGCAATGTCATCTTCCATCAGTATAATTGTCCATGTCTCGAAGCCATAAACGTAGTACAGTTGTTTGAAGAGCATTATAGTGAACTCACGTTGATGTCTCGGCGACCAAATTCGCCTGATGTAACTTTATGGAACCAATCTGGGTCACTATGTGGTGCCATCACCGAGTAAGCAAATCAGCTACCCGTTATTTACGCGAATTACATGATCTGTGCGTGGAAATCTGATGCCACACACCTCCACAAACCTACCAACGAACTGTCTGATCACTGATACACAGAATCATTTACATGTTTCCGGAGACGGATTTGCTATATATTTTAATTTAGAGTTCTCATGCACGTATTTAGAACGTCTTTTTGTCGAAAAAATTAACTTATTTTGGAGTGCCGCCACTTTGTCAAAAACAGTTTTTTAGAAATATCTCTACGTACTACCTTAGGAAACATCAGTTTCAACACTGTTTTTCCTAAATTTTGTTCTAGGTTGAAAATTATGTCGTTCAGAGCTCCCAACAAAACCGCTTTCGCATTTCGAGAATTTCTTTCATCAACGTCGTATAGTGTCCTCTGGTTGCAATTAAAAAAATTACCCAGTACAATATTAGAATGTGCAATGAAGGTCTAAAGTCAGTTGTCTAGTTTTTTTATTATTTTTCATTATAGAAACTCATGAATAGCATCAATGTAGTGTACCACGTAAGTAATCTCTCCAAAAACAAAAAATTAAAGAAATACCTGTGATTAGTAGCAGCGGATCATATTCATGATTATCGCAAACACTAAAATCATCAGTCTTGCAGACTACGATAACATCGCCTAATACGTCTCGACAATTAGACTGATAACGATTTATTCAGGACTACTACAGTGTGCTTTTCTTATACTCAGTGTGAAGGGATTCCTGTTTATTACCACGGGAAAACATACGCAGATGACTGAGGACTATCACACAATCGATTTAGACTAGTATACCTTTGTAGCGTTTATTATAATAAAATACAGATCACTGGCGCTATCAGGTGGTTAGAATTGAAATGTAGCTACTCACGAAGCGGTATGAGCTGTAACTATTGAATGTCAGCGAAACTTCATAGATATGCTAGTGTGTTAATGCAAAACCGATTTACACTGGAAAAAAAAATAGTTCAAATTTTGGCCCATCAGTTGTCAGTCGGGTATGGCACAGCACCCCTTCGATGTCTTCGGTGCTCAACTTGAACAATCTGCGTAAGAGGCAATCAATAAGAAAATCAACATTATGCTCGTCTCACTTTTTTGAGATATTCATCCCACGTCCCATTTCTTACCCGCGACATACGGAAACATTTCTATACGTCATTTTTTCAGTCACAGAGCTAGATTTACACGTGGTGGCCAAAACTGGAACTATTTTTTTCGGTACCGTATTAACACATTAGAATATATACTAAGTTCCGATGTCATACGAGAATTACAGCCCACAGTAGACCCATGTGAGTAGCTGCACTTCAATTATAACCACCAAGCACTTAATGAAGACGGATGTACGTCGCCAAATGAAGTGTTCAAAAGGACAATCCACCCTTATGTTCAGTAATAGACACAAGAACGAACAGACACTATGTTCCTTCAGATTCTGCGTCAACTTACAGTAAATGTTCAGTGTTGTGAGTTGAGTAGGTAATCTGATTTCTATGCGAGATTGTGGAGAAGAATGGAGACAATTAGTATGCAATAGATGTAAAACCCATATGACAGACTAATGGTAACATGCACATATTAAAAAAAAGTGGCAATATTACGTTACGTTTCATTACGCCAGTTCCTTCGTATTTAATTTGTAGAGAGCTTGAACTAAACGAAAGGAAAGTTTCTGAACATAAATGAAAGAATAGATGACCATGTTATAATATCAAGAATAATATGAAGAGGACAGATTGCTACTCACCGTGAAGATGATACTTTGAGTTAACAGGCACAACGTAAAAAGTATCACACATTTTCGTTGTACATGTCTGCTGCTCAACGTGCCATCTTCACGCTGTGTAGCAATCTATCTTTCTAGTAGTATAGTTGATCCTAAATGAAGGTATAAAAAGCTATAATAAGAGAGTTGACAAGAATCATTAAACACAGTAAAAGAGAATTACTGTTATGAACAAGATGCCCGATCTAAAGAAAGTGTACAAAGGGAAGGGGGCTGGCGAAGAGAGTCTTCCTGTATGGAAACAGCCATTTTGTGTAAGACAGTACACAGATGCAACATTTTTTCTTAGTCTATATGAGCACATTAACTGTTTGGAAATCAGACACAAGGAGTGTCAAATGAGGAAAAATTTGAGACAGGGATATGTGGTCATAGGGGTGTGCATTAAAATCAATTGATATGCTATGAAATGAAAGACTGTTACATCTAATAAGTTGGAGGGGGGAGGGTAGGAAAAATATTATACAAATTTCTTACTAGGAGCTAGATAATCCAGAGGAAAGTGATTTCACATTTCAGTGAAGAATTGCGAGATAAGTACTTTAAAAGGAAAAGAGCACAATTTACAGTCACACACCTTAAGGTAGGTGTGTGGGTGGGTGGGTGGGTGTAGCGAGGATGAAGAGAGAAACTGAAGCATGGTAGGAAGGCACAATGACAGCGCTCTACCTGTTGATCAGCTGGTGACAAAAATGTATGGCATCCTTCAGTTTCCAACAGATTTTATGTATACAGCTACATCTGTACGAACTTTGCATAAGAAATCAAGTCCCACTGTAAACTGGAGATATTGTAACTATTTTTGGTTCAATGGTGCACTCAGAATGTACAAACATTTTACAGTCAACAACATCTCTTAAGAGTTTTCATTTTCTGACTGGAATAATACTAATAGAAGCAGGGCTTCACAGAGATCAGGGCTTTTATAATTTATCTCTGTCCCATGAAGCTTCGATGTTTTTAATTTACTCAGCCGAAGGCATAGATTTATTTATTAAGATATACTGGGTTTCAGTAGCTGCCTCTACGGTCTTGAGTCACGAATTTCACATCGTTTTTCGCTAAATTCCTTGAAATTTAACTACTGAATATAAAATTTAATACTATTAGCATAATTAAATTTCTTTGCGGCCGTGACGTGGACTAATGATTGTAGTGTATGGTAAATTAAGCATGGGTAAGGAGGGCATTTGGTGGTACGCCTACCCTGCCCACGGATTCCTCTAACAAATGGAACTTTAGGAAAGAGATTCATTTCACGTAGCCTCTAAATTTTTGTATTCGTTCCTACTTACAGGTGTGAATCGTGGAAGGAAATTTTACATCGATTAAGGCAAGTTAATAAGTAGACGTGGGTAAAACGGCAGAAAAGAAATACCAACGTAACACCTGGAAGAACACAAATTTTACTTGATAAGAAATGTATTATGCACGAAAGGTCTTAGTCAACTGAACCTTACGATATTTAAAGAGATATTATGGTGATCCGGCGAAAGAGAGAAACAAATGGTCGACCATCGGAAAGCCACACTAGAATATAAAGAGTGTTCATCAAGTCCTATTCTCATTTTTCTAAAAAAAAAACATGATTGTGTATCTCAGAACATCGTTAAGCTGATGTAAAAAGTTTAAGAGCTGTAAGAACCGTCAAATATTTTTTTCTGTTATGCTAGATTTTCAGTGCGTTTCCCATTCGTCACTCTTACAACGTCAAGACGTTATTCGAATTTTGCCCACGTGTGGGTCAACACTGCAAATTTAAAAATTCAAACAAAACGAAGCCTAATATTGTGACATCATAGGAGAGCTAGGATCAAAACCACCGTCCCACCCTCACCCCGTAATTCAGCACATCCTGCAGTTTCAAACTCCAGAGTGTGGGTTCCCTCCCGTGCTGGTGTTGATAATTAAGAAGCACTGTAGTCCCAGAGGTGTGCTTTGCATACCAGATGGTACATTCGCATTCTCCAGATCTATCGCCATTTTTATGCAGCCCAAGTCAAATCTGTAACAAACGTCGAATTAAAAACTGAGAGCTGTTTAACGTTTTGCAACAACCACGAGCCCCTGTCTCTAATAGTTTCCAAGTCGCCATTTTCTGAAATGATAACGATAGTGTATGAAGACCCTGTATGGTGGTGGCAAGAGGAGCGTTTTGCAATAAGCCGCAAATTGCAGTTGTATAAACTTCGGTAGTGTTTCTCGGAAAGAACGCCTTCTTCCGCTCCAGTGATTGCCATCGGAGTTCATGAAGCATTTCCGTTATACTCGCACGTTGATCGAGACTCCCGGTAACAAATATGGCAGCACTCTTCTGAATTTCTTTGACGTCTTCCTTTAATCAGCGGTTGTCCTTCATCAAAACTGACCTTACTAATGCATACTGCCATCTTCGTGAAAATTAATAACTTCAATTTGACAGGTGCTACATCAAAATTAAAATCACTCAATAATATTTCCACATCTAACGAATAACAGGATCTAATTTCCGTGACTCTCTTCTCAGAATCACATAGGAAAGTTTAATGCATATTTGAGGGCCGATTAATTAGCATATTATTCGATCAATAAAATAGCAAAATTCAACTTAATCTTATATCCTTGAGTTTCTACCACAGATGTTTCTTAAGTTTCAAGATCTTTGTGTGTCACACTGCAAGCGTTTCTGACTGCGGATGTGCGTTCGAAATGTTGGATGACACTTTCTTTTCTCGTTATCGAAAGACACGCTGCTGTTTTTATGATCCTCAGTCATTGGTTCAAAATGGTTCAAATGGCTCTGAGCACTATGGGACTCAACTGCTGAGGTCATTAGTCCCCTAGAACTTAGAACTAGTTAAACCTAACTAACCTAAGGACATCACAAACATCCATGCCCGAGGCAGGATTCGAACCTGCGACCGTAGCGGTCTTGCGGTTCCAGACTGCAGCGCCTTTAACCGCACGGCCACTTCGGCCGGCTCAGTCATTGGTCTAGCAACAGATTTTAAGCAAACGATGCACCACTTTTTTAAAAATCAGGAAACCAGCGTTTACGTTTGAGACAAATGGCACTAAAGTACATGTTCCCGTGGTGAGCCGACACACAGGAAAGCATCTCTAACACGTATTAAGGAGCAGTACTCGTAAATTTCAGAGCTGGATAGTGGGTGGGACGCCTAACATGAATAAAAGAGAACAATGTTTTTTGCACTATAATCAATGGAACACATTCTGCAACAAGGTCACTAGGGAATTCCCGGGAACAATATAAAAAAAATCTGTGATGATTAGGCACAGCTAGAGGCAAGTTGAGGCAAGTCTATGGTGCAGTGATTTCTCTACAAACGTCTGTGATCGCTAGACAAGTGAGACAAGTGAGCACAAAAACGCATGTGAAATTTCCAACTCTAAGAATGCTACGTGCAAGTGGAAGGTAATAGATATCGCAGGAGACAGTCACACGGACTGGCCTCAGTTGTTATGAGATAATTGTCCACTCTTAAAAACCGACACGCGACACGAGGCTAGACGAGACAAAATAAATATTTCTCACCCACCTTTTGGATGGTTACTTTGGACCGGCATTGTTTATGTTACAAGAATGTATTTATATAAACCTACGCTTTAAACTTACCAATTTCTTCGCATTCCTACTTTTCATATGAAATACAGAATTAATTTTACCTAACGAAGGCGACTGCATGTTATTACATCTCCGACCCGAAAGGGAACGTTCAGCTATCCTCAACAATAATAAACACTTTTGTATCGTGTGATTACAGACAAATACTCTCGATATCGGTCTGCCACAGAATCGTTTAGCATTTTGTGGGTTCCAATACAGTACACTTTCCTTCAGACATAAATGTTTCTCTCCAAAAAGTAGCAAATATACAAAAAGAATCCAACGTGCGACACTAAACATTCTCTTTCTTCGCACGGTTCGTGCGAACCGTGGATGAAGGGAAATAAGCCAGTCCCATATTCGTCCATTTCCGGATAGCGTTTGACACAGTTCTCAACAGCAGACTGTTGAAGTACCGAACATGCAGAATAGATTGTCAGATATGTGAGTTACTCGAACACTTCGTATGTCGCTGTCCTGAACGGCCACTGATCAGAGATAAGGGGATTATGAAGAGTGCCCCATGGAAGTGTGACAGGATCGCTCGTGTTCTGCATATAGGTAAACCACGTGACTGATAAAGTGAGCAACAATTTACGGCTGTTTTCTTCTGACATTATGGTGACTGTAGGAGGATACAAGATTACTTAGAATAAATTATAGATGACTTGATGAATTATTCCAAATGCAAAAAATTTAAATTAATGCTAATGAGTAGGAAAAGCTTCTTGAACTTTCGAATATAATATTAGTAGTGTGCTGTCGGACACAGTCACATCGATTAAACATCCGAGCATAATGTTGCAAATGGATACGAAATGAAATAAGCAGATAATTTCGGTAGTAGGGAGGGTGAAGAGTTTACTGGGAATATTCTAGGAAAGTGTAGCTCATCTATGAAGGATACCACATGTAGAACACTAGTGCGACCCATTCTTTAGTACTGCTCCAGTGTTTGGGATCCGCATCAGGTCAAATTATAGGAAGAAATCCATGAATTCATAGGTATGCTGCTCGATCTGCAGGATCGATTAGCACACGGTTATTGTGGAAATGCCCCGTGAACCAAATAGGAGTCGCTGGAGGCAACATGTTCTTTTCGAGAAAAGTCATTGAGAAAGTCTAGAGAACTGTTACTTGTGGCTGACTGCGGAACGATCATACTGCCAGCAACGTACATCTCGCGTAAGGACCACGAAGACAACATAAGAGAAATGAGTGCTCTTACAGAGGCATACTGACAGTTGCTTTTCCCTCGGTCCATTAGCGCGTAGAAGAGGAAAGCAGTAAGTAGCGGTACAAGGGCCCTCCATGCGCTCTATACTGGCATGCGGAGTATGAATGTAGAAGTAAGTGTTAATTGTATTCTTAAGCCACAATATTTCCTGTGTTATTACTACTATTCAGATTTTTTTATGCGTATACTAGGTCGTTACCCTATGGCTCGATCTTGTGTAGCGATACTTTTATTAGTTCATCCAATTATTTTTCGAAAGTCTAGAAAAACAAGAAAAACTAAGGAACTTTTGGCTGTATTGTTTTTTGTAACTCCATTTCAATAATACAGGAAGTTCAAAACTTCGTTTCATCTGGCAGTGAGGTGAACAGTTTCATTGCTCCGTAGTGTTACTGGCCTCATATTGAGTGCACGCTTCGTTTGGTCTGCCATAAGGCGGGTCTCGTGGTGAATGTGATAAGTAAATGAGGATTAAAAAAATCGAATAGTATTACAGAGTAATATCTGACCTCTAAATATGAGAGTTCAATGTAATGGAAGCTCTCACATTCAACAATAACAACAACAACAACAACAACAACAACCTGTAAAAGCTGTGTCATGGAATCAAAGACTGCCTCGTGATGCTTCTTTCTCCACGTCCCTGTGATCCATAGAGCAACAATAGTGGTTTCTCGAGGATGGAGACAAAAGTTTTGTCCACTAAAATATTCCAGACATGTTCAATGGACGACGTGTCAGAATTAACAGACGAAGGAAGCGACAGCACCCGTCAGTTCTCGAAAAAGGCTTCCGCATAATCACTGAACGGCTGTTGCTGTGCTGAAATAAAAACTGTAGTTATATGAAGGTACAGCACTTCGGTCTAAATCTTCGATGAAGTAAGGTTGCTGTTCATATTTCCCTTTAATGTTTGAGTCTGCACGTTGTACCTAATGACATCCCCAAAACTTAACACCTGGAAATTGTGCAGTGTTTCTCTGAGCAATAGAACCTGCCACATAGCGGCTATAACTGTACCGACTAATATATATTCAGCATCCACTGTAGTTCGGCCTAAAGCCGGAACCGTTCGAAAGCACTCCATTATTCAATCCAGCGCCTTCCAGTATACCGCGTTTGTAATTTCTTCACAATGACAGTCGACGCAATGGCATCAATGTCAGCATTCCGGGCCGTAGCTGGTGGTGTCCATCCATCGACGCAATGCTTCATTATCGAGTCACAGTGAATGAAGTTGTATTCTCCGATGCAAGTTCTCGTACAAAACGGCAGTCATTGCTTGCTCCAATAATTAACAGACAGTATCTACTTTCGAGCCTCTTGTAATCACATTTACCCCTTTAGTATAGCTCCATCCCGTTGCTCTGACTGCCTACGGTGAGCTGCTAGTCATACATTTCCGCTCTTCAACCGAGAGCGTTAATGAAAATATTCCACCATAGTTTTTAAAACATTTTTTGTTCTTCATAAGGACGGTTGTGCAATAACGTTTTTAAGAAATTATTGCTGGTTTCTTTATACAAGACACAGATGAACTTCTTTACAAGAGAAATTAACCGCTTCAGTTTACTACATTAAGCTTGTAGTATCAGCACTGAGAAAGGACGAACTTGAGGCGCAATGGTGAAGTGGTGCTATGGGGAGTTGTGTGACAATAAAGTTGGTAGGGTAGTGTGTGGGGATATGGAGTATAAGGGGTAGGACATACCGTGTTCTGTATAGAAGTGAGAATGTCAGATGAGGCCACGATTATGGACACAAGAGAAAGGAGCGTGTGAAGAAGATGGAATGGATGATGATGATGATGATCATGGCGATAATGGTGATATGGATAAGTGCGATTTTATAGGGACTAGACCACTAGTTCGTCAGTTCTAAGGAGTAATGGGTTAGATTGAAAAGCAAGTATACATTTCCAGGTGGATTTCTTAGGCTGGAAAGAGGGATTGGACGAACCGTCCACTAAATGTTGTGAATGGCACATCTATTAAAGTGCGAATAAATGTAACATATGGCCTATAATAAAGAGAGAAAGTCCCTTAGGATACGTTTACGAGGTAAAAAGTAAACCTTCTGAGCAGATATTTTCGTAATACCAAGAACCGATATGAAATGGGATGATGACCCAAAATCAGTGTTAGGAGAAGAATAAAGAAGTTAGATTTGAAGCAACAGTTCTGGGGAAACGCTATGTATCTGTAAAGGAATTCGCGCACGAGACGTTTGTGTGCCCAGTGCTAGAGTACTGATGCGGTGTTTTGGGTCCTTATCAACATAGGAGAGATTAGAGCGAGTAGAGAGGCACACAGATGGTCGTTTTTTCTCTCTGAATTTTGAATGAAATGCGAAGGGAAACTGATAATACTGATATGGACCATCCACCATGCAGTGCGCAGCGTCTTGCGAAGTGTATGTCTACGAGGGGACTTCAGACAGTGAGTTCACATGTCGTTCCGCGCTAAGACCATATCGTTACAAGAGTTGTGCATTGTCAGAAGAGAGTATATATTCTATGTTTCCTGCAGTCACTGTTCTGCTGCGGTACATAAACAGTGTTTGAATGAAACGGTGCGGTAACTTGAAACGTATTCCAAAGTAGGAGTACACGGGTACACGGGACGGTACGATTCTTAGGGCAAAACGTGAAATTCTGTCGGTAACTGGACCAGACGGAATGTTGTGTCCAATCTTAGTGAAATGACACTCACAATCTTACCAAGGCCTCACAGACGTGGGTGACAGTGGTCGGGAAGGAAGCACATTGACTACAGACGATAATGTCCAAGCAATCGACGAACTGATTCGCTCTTATTTTAGAATCTCCATCGATAAGGACGTTCACACAGCGTTTTCCGAATTGCTCCGTCATCAAGGAACGGGTTTCTATCGCCGAGAAATTGCACGATTTGTAGAGCTTTCCAATCGTTGTTTGCAGACGCTTCGAGCCCTGAATCTACGTCTGTTTGAAATGTAGTACGGCATTCAATAACAGCTGCTCAGCTTGTCAGAATAACGTAAGTTACTTTTTATGTCTCTTTATAGATGGAGATGTAGCAGCTGTTGAAGATGCGATGGGAGAGGATGTGGAGGATTAAAGAGTACAGCATCGGTGGGATATGCTGCTATTGATTCTGCAGAATGAAAGGATTGGCAACAAGGGACGGAAAAGTATAGGTTTGTTACAATAAACTATGAGAAATATATGGAATCAGCATAAATGTTAGATCTGGATGAGGAGGGAGGAAAATTTAATTCTTGTAGAATAGTGCAACCGGCTGTGGGAAGTTGGGCAGATTGCGTGGGATTCGAGGATTTGGTGGGGCAAGCGTAAACTGGGCTGGATTGAATTCCGGGTGATATTGACATACGACAGGACAGGTCAAATCAGGACTTTGTGGACGTGAAAAATGGTGAAGGGATACAATCTCTATGTTCGGTTGGTTAGAATCTCGTCAATTGTTGGTTTTCTGTTGGGTCGTTAGTAGGTGGGGTTTCTACGTTATTTTACAGTCAAGGATTAGTCAGACATTTTATTAAGTTATTTCATTGGATAGACCAGTCGAAAGAGTTACACAGAAGTCATGAGAAAAGAACTATGCAGTTTGGAAAGATTTATGTTGAGGAAACGTTAGCTACACCACGAGGTTAATTGGGTAAGATCGAGTTTGAGTGGTCGTTATTACTTCTGAAGAAAAAGGTAGAGTGCTAGGAAGAGGTGTTATCGGTGTACAGGAGGAGGTGGTTTAGACATTTAGGCGCTGTAGACCGTATACAGAGACGTTTGTGGTACCCCTGTTATAGAATGGAAGTTTTGGGAATGGGCGTTTGTAACTGTGACAAATGATGCGGGATTAAACATTGGACCTAGTTAATTGAGAATGCATATATCTAAAGTATGATTCGGAAAACTGAATGCTATGCATGATCATAGGCTTTCGCGAGGACATGGGGCAAAAATTGCGGGTTTCCTGTCGTTAAGCTTACGGGACGTGATGTGGGTGAGATATAGGAACTGATAATCAGAGAAAAACTTTGGGCACAATCCAATCTTGTTGATACGGTAGAGTAGGTGCAGGTGAAAGTCGTTTTGCATGCACTGTAAGAGGATGGATTCGAAGAGCTTGCTGAACATCGAACGGTGGCTGATTGCGGGGAGAATAAGGTAAGGTGTTTCTAGTAGTTTATTATGTTCAATGAAAAATGGTGGTATTCAGAAGACTTTACAAGGTTCAGGATAGCAGCCTGTGTGAAACGACTTGGCAGTGGGTGGAAAGGGGTCCTAAATGAACGGAAGCGCAAGTTTCTATGATCAAGGCCAACTTAAAAAAATATGATTAGTATGCAAAAATTTGTACTGACAAAACTGCGTCTGTAATAAGTTAATTTTAAGGCGTCACTAGAATGTATGTAAGAACATTCCAAACGCGCAGAATCTGCACCAATGAAGTTGTCAAACTATACTATCCTATTTCGTTGCAGAATTTGCTTAGACTTAGATCACGTGATCATGTCAACCAACGCCTCTCTTTCACTGAACGATTCAGTACTAAATTTGCAGAATGCTGATTACAGAATTTATATACAAAGGGAACTAAATAAATAGTACAACACGAAGTAAGAATTCAGATAGTGAAGGAAAATACAACAAATTATAGGGAAAAGCTGTCAGCTGCTACGAGGAAATTTTGTCCGGAACAGAAACTATTCAACAGCGCACACATCCCTGTATAACGTGCAAGTGTAGTGGTCACTGAAACAAAGTTGCAATCATTTCGGGAATGCGACAATATTATTAACAACAGAGTCCAAGATAATTTCGGGAATGCGACAATATTATCAACAACAAGTCAAAGATAATGTATACGTACAGAGATGGCAGTGTTAGAAGTCAGAGACACCTGAGCCGACACGAATACGCGAATAGACACCGCAGATATGTTTGGTTGCTCTTTTCTGGGCTAAAAGTATTATCTGTGAGAGCAGAAAGTTGCCCCAAAATGATGCCGCAGGATATAACAGTAAAATTAGAAGTAAACAAGACTCAACATTTCCTTGTCGAAGACAGAAATTGTTCTTATAATCAAGATAACAGCATTTAGCTTGTTCCCAAGTTCTAGAGCGTAACATTTTTACTTACATATTATAAGCGAATAATGTTTTATGGAACATATTTATTTGCGGGTTGGTATTGAAGATGAAGCCGTATCTCTATTATTAATGATTTGAAGTGTGCCAGTCTTCCGTTCCTCAGTGTGTAAATGGAATTCCACACTGCGATATCGAGTATTCGGCTGATAAGGCTGCTAGGCCCTCCTAAGCCGATGTCCAATAACGGCATGTCGAAGGCACCTCGGGGATGAGTACAGCTACCTGCCACTACTGAAACGAGTCACATTCTGAATAAATACGACGCCAGTGCAATGCATCCAGGCTGCGCTTAATAGTACTTGCGCTTCAGCAGAGCCACAGTTATAATTTCCCAGTGGACGCGTATAGTCTTTCTGGCCGTCCCATCTGCGACATCCGCTGAGGCTTATGAATGGAAAAAGTAGGAGAGTCAGGTGAAGGGGAGATAAGTCAATTATTGGAGTTGTGAGCGAGCCGTATTGGAAGCAGTTCGTTGATCAGCAAAGGGACCAGTTAGCCACACTTTTAATGAAGTTTGTAGAGGAGTACAGATTTACTCGTATGTTTCATAGAACAGTGAAAACTTACACAGAATTACATACGAACGTTGTTTTTATAAACCCGAAATTCAGTCAAGCTCCATGAAAACATAAATATAATGTCACTACACAAAGTAAACCTGTCGCATTACTAACAACTACCCTACGTGGCGTATTAGAACGCAACTACTTACCGATCTTGAACTGTGTTCCCACTAGGTGACAAGTGTCATAAAAATCAAAAGAATACAATGGTTCTGGATGAACTCATTGCTACAACATGCCATGGCACTCCACTGAAAGACAAAAACGTTCGAGCTTTGGTACAGCACAGTGGAATACGATATGTAAAATGTTTTAAGTATTGTATAACCTAAAGTGTCTTTGATGAAACGAGACTTTGTATATTTGCTTTCATCTAATTTGGCTCCTGCATATCTGACATTCTACAAAAGTAAATTATCTGAAAATGTGACACATTCAAACTCATACTATGGCCGAGTCACAAGTTGTGAGCACACCAGCGCAATGTGTGATGACATAATAAAAATTATTACATCCACATTGTCGGCACCTTCAGAAAAGCTTCATCTTAGCAATACGGATCTCAGCACGAATAATACACTACTGGTTCTGACACTTGATACACAGTTATTCTATCCACAAAAATTTAGAAGCTCTATTGGAAACATAAAAATAGTTTTATGTTTCTGGACCACTACCAAGTTCCAAGCCAGCTTACCACACCGTCTTCTTCAGCCCACCAAGTCCACATGAGCTACAAAGTTGGAACTGGAAGTGAACAGTACCGTGCTTCCTTGGGAAGAGAGAGATAATCCTGGACAGATGATGCACGTTCTTTAATGAGTTTCTCGCCAGGTCGTTCTCCGTTGGCATCACGAGGCTGAGTGCACCCTGCAACAGGCCTTCAATGACGGAAAATACCTTGGCATTGCTGGGAATCGACCCCACATTGTAACCATCTGAGAATGCAGCTACGGAGGTGGATGATGGCACGTTCTGCTGGAAAGAACCTCTTAAGAACTTTCAGTCAATCATAGGGTGCTCATCCCATCACTATACCTCAGCACTGGGTCGCTGTCAGTACGAAAATTACCTTTGGCGTCATATTAGAAGTGATGGAATTGTGCTTGTCATATGTCACTAACACCAACATTGGCACGTCCTTATCATTCCGGGAATACTAACATGCTGATGCAGTTGTGCTTATTATATTTCGAGCTGGCCGGTGTGGCCGAGCGGTTCTAGGCGCTTCAGCCTGTAACCACGCAACCGCTACGGTCGCAGGTTCGAATCCTGCCTCGGGTATGGATGTGTGTGATGTCCTTAGGTTAGTAAGGTTTAAGTAGTTCTGAGTTCTAGGGGACTGATGACCTCAGATGTTAAGTCCCATAGTGCTCAGAGGCATTTAAACCATTATGTTTCGCTGACATCAGCATAATTCCTTCCGACCACATGCAAAGGCTATGGAGAGGAGGTGGAGGAGCTCCGGCCTCGACTCCTCTACCTCTCCCCCCCCCCCCATGCGTCTTTGCTCGGCAGCCAATGGTATGCAATTTTTTATTACAGTGCATGTTGTCATATGCTGTCCAACATGAAACGGCCCCACCCCATACCCCCTAACCACTACAGCAGCGCGGAAGCTAAGTTTCTGTGTTCGTGCTTTTCGTGGCAGCGAGAGTTAAGTGTAGTTGAAATGTTTGCGCGTAACGTTACATTTGCGCATTTTGTGGGAGCAAGAGTCATACGTATAGCATGTATAGCACACGTCTCTACGTACCGCTACCATCGCTCATTTAATAGGAGCTAGAGGCGACTGTAGTTCGCATGTGCAACACGATGCGAGCACGCACGTACTGCAGACTGCTCATAATCCGATGCATCCGCGCATTCGCCTGCACATACTGTGGAGAACCCGGAACGAGAGGCGCCCCAGCCCCGCACTCGTTAGTGAATTGTAGAAAATCCGCGACGTCACACTTTTCACGATATTGTAACTAATATGTATGAAGAAATTAATTTCTTTCGACAGATCTGACAACGTCACACACACACACACACACACGCACACACACACCACCACCATCACTTCATCGCTCTCTGTACGTCACGTGTTGAATTGATGTGACGCTATTGTTGATAGAAGGAGAATTTGTCAAGTCTATTTTTTGTTAATATCTATCAGAAAAGTGTACTCATAGCTTTGTACATAAGAAGTGGAGGAGCATGTTAGCTGAGCAGGGTAAGACTACAGATGGGAGGAATATTGTTCTAAAAATAACAGCGATGCTGCAGGATGGCAAGAAGGCGCATTATGTAACTGATTTCAGATTGTGGATTTTAAACGTCCATGAACAGTTCGCACCCATTGCATTTGCATGTTGACAATGATGGTGATTGTTGAAGTCAGCTGAGGATGGGATCGAAGCCTTTTGCTGTTGTCTTGGCGGTGTAGAAACTGTAATGCGAATATTTTCGTTAATTATTTAAGATTTAATTATTTCTTAATTAAGTGTGTATAATTGTATAGGAAGTACCGATGCCCTCAGCAATCATAAGAGATGTTGTAATAAATATATCTTACACCCAATTACATAGCTGCTTTTTCTTAACTTTAAATGTACAGCAACCAGCATGGCGCGCCACTTCTGGCTTTGAGGCACGTATTAGACATGCAGTGTGATATTCAGGACATCATCACTGCGTCTGTGACTTCAGCACACCACCTAGAATACCTTCGTAAATGTCTTAACCACACGCTGACAGACGTAAATTTAGTACCAAAGGTAATAACAATTGGAGTAGAGGTCGTGCATTATACAGGACTGTCCACTGATCGTGACCGGGCCAAATATCTCACGAAATAAGCGTCAAACGAAAAAACTATAAAGAACGAAACTTGTCTAGCTTGAAGGGGGAAACCAGATGGCACTAAGGTTGGCCCGCTAGATGGCGCTGCCATAGGTCAAACAGATATCAACTGCGTTTTTTTAACTAGGAGCACCCATTTTTATTACATATTCGTGTAGTACGTAAAGAAATATGAGTGTTTTATTTGGACCACTTTTTTCGCTTTGTGATAGATGGCGCTGTGATAACCACAACCATATGGCTCACAATTTTAGACGAACAGTTGTTAACAGGTAGGTTTTTTAAATTAAAATACAGAACGTAGATACGTTTGAACATTTTATTTGGGTTGTTCCAATGTGATACATGTATATTTGTCAACTTATCATTTCTGAGAACGCATGCTGTAACAGCGTGATTACCTGTAAATACCACATTAATGCAATAAATGCTCAAAATGACGTCCGTCAACCTCAATGCATTTGGCAATATGTGTAACGACATTCCTCTCAACAGCGAGCAGTTCGCCTTCCGTAATGTTCGCTCATGCATTGACAATGCGCTGACGCATGTTGTCAGGCCGTTGTTGGTGGATCACGATAGCAAATATCCTTCAACTTTTCGCACAGAAGGAAATCCGGGGACGTCAGATCCGGTGAACGTGCGGGCCATGGTATGGTGCTTCGACGACCACTCCACTTGTCATGAAATATGCTAGTCAATACCGCTTCAACCGCACGCGAGCTATGTGCCGGACATCCTTCATGTTGGAACTACATCGCAATTCTGTCATGCAGTGAAACAACTTGTAGTACCATCGGTACGTATGAAATCAGCATACATTACACCATTTAGATTCCCATCGATAAAATGGGGGCCAATTATCCTTCCTCCCATAATGCCGCACCATACATTAAACCGCCAACGTAACTGATGTTCCTCTTGTCACAGCCATCGTGGATTTTCCGTTGCCCAATAGTGCATATTATGCCGGTTTACGTTACCGCTGTTGGTGAATGACGCTTCGTCACTAAATAGAACGCGTGCAAAAAAACTGACATCGTCCCGTAATTTCTCTTGTGCCCAGTGGTAGAATGGCATACGACGTTCAAAGTCGTCGCCATGCAGTTCCTGGTGCATAGAAATATGGTACGGGTGCAATCGATGTTGATGTATCATCCTCAACACCGACGTTTTTGAGATTCCCGATCTCGCGCAATTTGTCTGCTACTGATGTGCGGATTAGCTACGACAGCAGCTAAAACACCTACTTGGGCATCATCATTTGTTGCAGGTCGTAGTTGACGTTCCACGTGTGGCTGAACACTTCCTGTTTCCTTAAATAACGTAACTATCCGGCGAACGATCCGGACACTAGGATGATGTCGTTCAGGATACCGAGCAGCATACATAGCACACGCCCGTTGGGCATTTTGATCACAATATCGATACATCAACACGATATCGACCTTTTCCGCAATTGGTAGACGGGCCATTATAACACGGGTAATGTATCACGAAGCAAATACCGTTCGCACTGGTGGAATGTTACATGATACCACGTACTTATACGTTTGTGACTGTTACAGCGTCATCTATCACAAAGCGAAAAAAGTGGTCCAACTAAATCATTCATACTTCTTTACGTACTACACGAATATGTAATAAAAATGGGGGTTCCTGCTTAAAAAAGAAAACGCAGTTGATATCCGTTTTACGTATGGCAGCGCCATCTAGCGGGCTCACCATAGCGCTATCTGGTTTCCCCCTTCAAGCTAGACGAGTTTCGTTCTTTGTAGTTTTTTCGTTTGATGCTTATTTCGTGAGATATTTGGCCCGGTCACTATCAATGGACCACTCTGTATATCTCGTAATGATGTTAAAATACATGTCAACACTCCCTACTGCAATGCAGTGTAAGTATTAATATCAATGGTTATGAACAGGGAAAGAAGCAAATATGCTTAACCAATAATGTATGTTTCCTTGAAACTTCGCATCGCAATCAGAGTAACACAGGCACTGAAACATCGTGTTTATCTGCCGATACTGGGAAAGCAGCTTTCAAGTACCTGTATACGTAATGGATTTATGAGTACTGGTAGTAGACTCGTGGTTGACGACGTATGGTATTTTGGGTCTGGCCGTGCATCATGCGCGGATAGCCAAATGCCAAGGCGACCGATCGAGATAAGCGGGAAATCTGGGTTCGAGTCCCAGTCCGGCATTAATTTTCTATGTCATTTCGTTCTGTAGCTGATGGTAGTCCTCACTGACAACTGCAAATTCATTTGATGTGTTTCGTAACTGCTGTGGTCGCTGCAGTGCCTGCTCTTAGGACCTGCATCAGAATAACACAGGCACTGAAATACCGTATAAATGGTGATGGCTGGAATAGCTTGCGGTATGGCTTTCTTGTTATACTTAAAAATTAGGAAATGGAATCAGAGCCGCTATAGACGAAAGAGCGATGAGATTCAGCATAGAAGGCTATGTAGTAAACCGTACCCGTATGGTTACACTGTAGACTGTGGATAAATTTGCATGTGTGTTCCACACTCATCTGGAGGGTGCAAAGCACACACGTCTCTCTATATATTGACAAGAAAATCGAGACAGGGCTGTAAATGACAACGTGTTGAATGCTCTAATAGAGGAAAGTGATTGACATGTCACTGCAAAAAATGAAGTCAACGTAAAATTAATGGATACGCATGGATCTATCATGGTGATATACAAGGCATTTGATTCTCACCATCAACAGTAATCTGAAAGTATACGTAAGTTCTAAATACCTTAGCATACAGTTGTGTCTTGTCGACTAAGCATCAAGTTACTGTAAGGTGAAAGGATATTCGACAGAAGTTAAGATTGTTAAAGTTAAGGCCGTTGCAACAAGATCATCATTTCTTGTTAACTTTAAGCCATTAACCAACAGTTTGAAAAGGATATCATCCACTACGAATGGAGGCAGAAAAGAAGAAGAGTTAATATATTACTGACTTCACTAACTGTTACAATAACGGTCACTTAATATATAGAGGGTCAGCAGGATGAAACCACATATATAAGGTAAGCACTCAATATGTCTAACTGAGAAAATTGTGCAACTTGGGGATAGGGAATCTGAAAAAATGTCCAGATTACTAGAGCAAATATTTTTGAAGGTTTCGCAAAAAAAGAAATCTCAAAAGAGAAAAGTACGATTAAATGATTAAAAATTACACATGACTAATGTACGTAGGAAAGACAACACCTCAAAAGGACAAATGAAAGCCTTAAAGACGGACGAATACAATAATATTATTACAGCAGTGTTAGCAGCTGCCTATAGTTGAGGCGAAGAACCTAAAGTAGTGTAAAAGACTATGCCAGGAGCTTGTTTATCATGACGACCCGAATGAAATCATAGACCAGTTAAGACTACCTGGAGCATCAGCTGCAGCGGGAGCTACAAGTAACGTGAACGAAATTATATAAACCAAATAAAAGTTTTGAGAAAAATGCATTGTTGAGTAATTATGGAGATATTTTCTTGAGCTTCACAGGCCAACATATGGAACATTTCTGTGCAGACATGTGATAATGCAAGGATTGGATGATTCATGGCAGGCTGATTTCTTAGATGAGCAGTGTTAGATAATCCATCTATTGTCACCCGTGGAGAGTGAAATGACACATCAGTACGACAGTACATTTGTTTATTTAACTTATTTATTCCGACCCTCGCTCGTAGTATATCAGCAACAGCTTGGTGGAGGCACTTAGTTGCCTCTCATGTGAAACAATATGTTATAGCCATGAGTGGCTGGCGAGCGGTGCATGGCAGAGAATGGAGATGCGAGATATTCTGATTAACTGCCTCTTTCACAATCCTGGCATACATCATTATCTCTCCTTCTAAGCACCTCAGTTACAGGCAAGATTATGTATTACTTTCCTCCCCTTATACTAATTACGCTAAATCTATACCTAACCCACAAAAAATATTAAACGATTATCTCGGAAGCCTTAATCCTTACGGGTTCCTCGTTACCGTTTCATTCAAACTCTCTTAAGACTCCTGTCTTCTCACCACTCCTTTCCAGTCCGCATCTCCTGTTCCTGGAATAACTTCCAGACTCACTTGGAAAGGTTTAAACCCACCTATATGCACAATTGTCGTTCTAGTTAGCAACTGAATCTTGACATTTGCTGGTGACGTAGTCTCTAACACTTGGTATGGCTCCTCATACTTTGCAAAAAGCTTCATTGTCTTTCGCTTCAGCGGATACTAAACTGATAGTATCACCAACTGACCAACCTTATACTGTGTCATCCTTGCCGTATGGCCCCATGCTTCTTCCTATTTCTCCAGTGCTCGTGAATTTGCCCTTAGTACTCTATTCCAAATTTCCCTTAACTGTGGCAAATTTCCTTAACGGAATCTCCAGTCTTCCCTTTCTGAATTTTCAATACGTCTAACGGTGACGGCATTTTACTACCAGGTACTGTTTCATATGGCGATAATCCTGTATTCCTATGCAACTTCGAGTTGTAGGTGCAGACGTCATATTTCAAATAGATATACCAGTTGGTGACATGTGAGTCAACGTAGTATCCAGGCATCTTCCCGAGTGTGCTACGCACTCTTTCAGTTCTTCCACTGTCTTGTGGATGGAAAGGACTCGTCCTTTACCTCTGCACATTCAATAACTTATGCAATTCCTTGAATAGATATGACATTAAGTTCGTCCCCTGGTGTGTTATTACTGGTTCAGGTACTCATAATTTCATTATCCAATTATTCACAAGTGCTTGTGCCACTGTTGCTGGCTTGTGGTTTGGCATCGCGACCATTTCTACGTATCTCGAAAAACGATCTATGTTTGTGAGTACATACTTATTCCCTGCAGGTGTTTTTTGAATAAATCTGAAACATCAATCCCCAGAAATTCGAACGGTGCAAATGCTTCAGGTGACCTCTGCAATGGTACTCTTGTTCGACACAAATCTGCACTCTGTGAGCAATGTATGCAATTCCGCACATACCGGCCTACGTCCGTCTATATATTTCTCCACCATTACCTTTTTCGTACTCTTCTGTTATTAGATAAGCATTCTCCATGACCCGTGATCATCAGCTTCTTATACTACTCTATCCCTTAGTTTCGCTGATATCACTTGGTCTCTCTGGCTAGCAACCCAGCTTGCATACAAAACTATGTTTAAATTACTACTTACTTTCATCATCCGCTCTCCGTGCAGTTTGCCTTTTCCTTATTCTCATTATCCTCAATATGTCATAGTGCTACTTTTCTACTTAAGCCAACCGCATTTCTGTGCTTCTTCCGAGGTACATGCATGCCATCGAAATCAAATTTACTTAGTCTTACTGCCTATCACGTCAACCTACTAGTAGGATCCTTTAATCCCAACAACCATTTTAATGCTGCGTGATCTGTTTAGAGTAATAACTGTGTACCATACAGGTAACAGTTGAAATATGTGATTCCATAAATAAGGCTTAACATCTATTTCTCCTTTGGGTATAACTCCTTTCTGCAGTATTTAGTTGTCTTGATGCATAAGCTACCGGATGTTTATGCCTTCTACATCTTGTGATAACACACAGCCAAGTGCATGATTTAATGCATCACATGATAAAACATACGCACCTTTAAAATTCGGAAATACTATTATCGGACTCGATTTTAAAGTTTCTTTTACCTCCTCAAAACCATTCTTCTGACCACACAAATTTATAACCCTTTTTTAACAACTGTGTCAACGGTCTGGCAATATCAGCAAATCCTTCGTCGAAGCGGCGGTATTAGTTCGCGGCTCCTAGGAACGACTGCAACTCTTTTACAGATTCTGGTACAAGAAATTGACGTACAGTTCTATTTAATCCAGGGTCAGTCTTAACTCCATCTTTACTTATGATATTACCTAGGTATGCTACCTCTTACATCACAAAATCAGACTTTTTTGTATTCAGTGCTAACTTTGCTGCTTTTAACCTTACGAAACCCTTTAAACGCTGCGTATACTGATCCATATCACTTCCATAAACGATTATGTAATCGAGGTACACCAGGCATTGCCAAGGTTTTACGCTTCTGGGTACTCTGTCCAACAATCTCTGAAACATTCCAGTTCACTTTTTAATCCGAAGGGCACTTTTCGGAATTGGTAGTAACCCTAGGTTGCCGAAAATGCAGTTTTATGTCGACCCTGTGGTGCAAACTATCTGATGATAACCACTCCTCAGATCCATTGTTGAAAAATATTTCCACTTCCCGAAATGATCCTAGGTAAAGGGTTCTGTAATCATAGCAAAACCTATATTTGCGTGTTCCATCCGTTGATGTTTTTAGCACGACGACTATTCATGTCCCCCTTTCACTATTACTCTCTTCAGTTGTCCATCTTCCAGTTGTATATACCTAGGTATTCTGCATGGTTTGCGGTAGACTGTTAACTCGCTTCCCTTTGGTAAGCAATGCTATGTGATATGTGTAGCTTTTTATGGCCTTTTGAAAAAAAAATTCTTAAATCCCAAAAGTTATTTTTCCATCCATCCCCTATGGCTTCCGTCTACGTGCTACACTTTTTTCTTAATGCAGTTTCAATGGCACCCGGTGATTTTCCGTAGCTGATACCCCACGTCTTCCGTTCTTCTTCGTCCAAGATATCCACATTAGCCATTAACAACCCCTTTGTTAATCCTATGTCCTTCGCGCTAAAGTTATCTTCAGAAACAGGTAACTTCTTTTCACCCTTTATTTCTTGTACCCTATATTTCTTTAACAAAGCAACCTGCCTGATCTAATACTTCATACTCTTCTAACGGTCCACCAAATACAAAGTTCCTACTGGCAAGTTAGACTAAACACTGACCCCATGTGGTTTCCCAGTACCCCTAGGTACACAATTGTGTGAACCAAGTCTTAGCGCGATAATTTGCGGTTTAATTAGTTCATCACCCCTTGAGACTTCGATACACTGGCAGTAGCTTCACCAAACTGAAATATTTTTCCGCCAAGTTCCACTCTATGTTGCCACAGATCGATTACTGCACGATGCTGGTATAAGAAATCTAATCCCAAAATCATGTCATAGCTTTCACTCGCATGTGGCACAACCTCTACTCACTGTTAAAATTGAATCATAAAAGGCAAAAGTTTTTGTCTACTGATCCTTACGGTGTGACATCTTTATCCCCCACGACACGAAATCTGTACTGTGGTGGATCCCACTGTTAATCTTTCACCACCTGGTGGTGGTGGTAAGTTCCTATGGGACCAAACTGCTGAGGTTATAGGTCTCTAGGTTTACGCACTACTTAATCTAACTTAAACTAACTTGCGCTAAGGACAACACTCACACCCATGCCCAAGGGAGGACTCGAATCTTCGACGGGGGGAGTCACGCGAACTGTGGAAAGACGCCTAAGACCTCGCGACTATCACGCGCGGCAGGTCACTATTGGTGACCCACACATTCACCCCTGCTTCCAGTAATATCCTGCAACCCTTTTTGCCTGCTACTCCTCTTATAAAATAGTCCACCTCTGCATACGATTTCGTAGCCTTTAATCCTACTAGGAATGACCATAGGTGAACCTGGAGTACCGTCGGTGTTTAACACCTTATTCTTTCCCGGTCCTCTACTTCGAAAATTATTATTTTCTCTTATTTTATTCACATCACTCTGAGGTTCGAGACAGTGGCTCCTTACATGCCACGTTCGTCCACAACTGGAACGCTTATACTAGTTGCAAATGCTATCGTTTACCCTGCATTCCAGAAGAAAAATCGACCCCCTCCCACGCTGTAGCTAACGGCACTGCTGTGAGCAAATCCGTCTGACCCCTGGTCCATACACGTCTTGACGTTTCCGTATGCAACCCTCTTAAAAAAGCATCGAGCGTCCTCTGCTCAGCTTCTTGCAAAGTTATTTCATTGAGTACAGCATCCTATCCTAATTAGTAGGTACATCAATTTCCCTTGTCCTCGCCGCAAATTGTTACACAGTTTCCGTATTTTTCTTGGTTATTATTCCTAATAGTTCCCTATAATGTCCGGCATAGTTTCGTTTTGTATATCTCTGAATTAACCCTTTTTTAAATTCTTCGAATGTTGAGGGTCCCTTAAGAGTTGTGCAGCACTCAGTAACTAATTATCAAACCAAGCATCCATATGATCCAGAGTTCCAAGGTCTCCCACAAAGGCCTGCACATCCTCGTTTGCCTTACCAGAAAAAGGAGGAATTAAACTTGCAAGTAACAAATTTACATCCCATTGTAAAGTCGCGTTTCTACCAACCCACGCAGTTCTGTACTGTTAATTATGCTACCTTTTCTAGCAATACGCTCTGACACATCTTGTGTCTCTGGTTCTGTCACAGTTTTGTCCTAGACAGTACTCATTTTGAGAACTAACATTCACAAAAAAAAGAAATACATTAACTTAATTCTTACGTCTAGCCATGAGCTATCTCGTCTCCTGGATTTGCTTAGTCAAATGCCCCCCAACGATTACACGTATGACATTTTACTGGAACTAATTTGGGAAATCGAGTTTCGTGATGCTCAGGGTTACACTGTGCGCATCTAACAATCATCAACGAATTGTGACTTCCATTACCTCTAAAACTAGACAAATCCACTGATTCTCTACTTGCAATAAAATCTACTTTCCAAAATGCATGACCGTAGAACCTTTTCACCATGACCAAAATAGAATCAGATTATTTTGCCTCACCGCACCGTAGGCTACAGATTCAAACATTGCTCTAAGAAGGAGACGTCAGTGTTTTGACACCATTGTTAGATGACCCCTCGATTGTCACCCGTTGAGAGTGAAATGAGACGTCAGGACGACAGTAGACTTATTTAATAAACTTCTTTATTCCGGCCCTCACCCGTAATACCACATAAGAACTTGGTGGAGGCACACAGTTGCCTTTCATGTGAAAAAATAGACGTCCGGCATTGCTGACAGTGCAAAGAGCGAGGACGAGGGAGGCGTCACTCGAACAACGCTGTCGGCGACGTCTCCGGCGGTGACCGTGATGACAGCGCTGCGGGGCAGCTGACGATGGCCGTGGCGGCCCTCTCTTCAGTCAGCACGTGGCTCCCCGCTCTGGCCGCGGCTCTCTCGTGACTCAGGTCAGACTGCCCTGTCCCGTAGTCAAACAGTGGACCCCGGACTGCATTCCAGGATGTCGCTTTGGGTGTCACAGGGTTATAGTGTAGGCTGTGATATTGAGACGAGAATATTTTATATATGAAGATAGTATCTGTTCTTTAGGGCATGTCCGAAAGAACAGATACCATCTTTATATATATGTATGTATATATATATATGGTGTTACAAAAAGGTAAGGCCAAACTTTCAGGAAACATTCCTCACACACAAAGAAAGAAAATATGTTATGTGGACATGTGTCTGGAAACGCTTACTTTCCATGTTAGAGCTCATTTTATTACTTCGCTTCAAATCACATTAATAATGGAATGGAAACACACAGCAACAGAACCTACCAGCGTGACTTCAAACACTTTGTTACAGGAAATGTTCAACATGTCCTCCGTTAGCGAGGATAAATGCATCCACCCTTCGTCGCATGGAATCCCTAATGTGCTGATGCAGCCCTGGAGAATGGCGTATTGTATCACAGCAGTCCACAATACGAGATCGAAGAGTCTCTAAATTTGGTACCGGGGTTGCGTAGACAAGAGCTTTCAAATGCCCCCATAAATGAAAGTCAAGTGGGTTTAGGTCAGGAGAACGAGGAGGCCATGGAATTGGTCCGCCTCTACCAATCCATCGGTACCGAATCTGTTGCTGAGAAGCGTACGAACACTTCGACTGAAATGTGCAGGATCTCCATCGTGCATGAACCACATGTTGTGTCGTACTTGTAAAGGCACATGTTCTAGCAGCACAGGTAGTGTGTCCCGTGTGAAATCATGATAACGTGCTCCATTGAGCATAGGTGGAAGAACATGGAGCCCATGTTGTATCCTAGCCAGTAATGCCAACCGAGCCCGCTGCCAAAAGGTTGGCAGCATCAAAGTACGGACGCCGTCCGCATAAGCAGCGCCAGCGAGACAGGAAATCGCCGCAAGTCTGCGCGCGCCACCGCTGGCTTCTGGCTTCTTAAGCGCTGGAGTCGCGAGCGCTAGGACAGTTCTGCATTCGCCGCTCAGTTGTATACTCGCCACCGAATTGTGTACTTGCTAGTCAGTTGTGTGTTCATCGCGGCAGAGTTGTTGTTTGTCGTCAGCCGACGCTGACCTAGCCGCTCCGACTCGAACTAGACAGATTCTGTAGACACCGAGTTCACTATTGTGTTTCTGTATCTTCATCAATAAAGATACGTACCGGCTTTTATTTAATCTCAGTGTTTGGGCTTTCATCTTTCTGTTCACTGTTCCAGCGGACCGGTCGGCCCGCTATTAAAAGTGTGGCGGTGACTCCGTAAGCCATTTCTACAGCCAAGTGTTTGTCGCTACGAACACCGCCACAAAACTGGCGACGAGGTCTTCCGAACTCGTGTGCAGGGCTGGTTCAACTTGTTCTTGTTATACTAATTATAGCGATAAAATTTTGGGGGCTGGTTTAATTTGTGTTCACTATGTCTGCCGATTTACAACAGTTGATCTTGTTACAGAGTCAGCAAATACAAAGTCTGGTGGAAGCAATCGCCAAACAAGCGGCTAATCCTCCAACACAAAAGGAACAAGCACAGGCAGCACCACAGTTCCGTGCATTTGATTCATCCAGAGAAGAATGGAACGAATATTTCGCGCAGTTGCAGGCGCACATGTCAGTCTACAAAATCACAGGTACTGAGCGGCAGCTTTATTTAATTTCCACTGCAGGCGTGGAAGTCTATCGACTACTTTGTAAGTTGTTCCCGGAATCCCAGCCAGAAGCTTTAGACTATGACGTTGTTGTTAACAAGCTTGCTGAGTATTTCGAGTCGCGAGTTCATGTGGCAGCAGCCAGATTCAAGTTCTTCAGATTAAAGAAACTGCCACATCAATCTAATAAACAGTGGTTAACAGATTTACGGGGCCTCACCCGTCAGTGCCGATTTAATTGTGTGTGTGGAGCTTCCTACAGTGATGTCATGTTACGAGACGCTATTACTCAAAACATTGCAGATTCTCGTATTCGTGCTGCTATCTTAAAGTTGCCTGACCCGTCATTAGAGACTGTGATGAACATCATTGAAGCCCAAGATACGTTTGACTATGCTGAGTGTGAGTTAGATCAGCCATGTATTTCTCAAATTGCCTGTGCTAAGCAAGTTAGGTCACGCCCGCGGCCCCACCGGCAGAGTCAGACTGTAAACACTAGCCGGCCGCGTCATGTTAAACACATTCGTCAGCCGCGTGTGCAAAATGATAGAGTTAAGTCTTGCCCTAAGTGTGTTCTTGCTCATCCTCGTGAACGTTGCCCGTTGAGAAACGCAGTTTGTCACTTTTGTCAAAGGAAAGGACACCTCCAGACTGTTTGTTTGCGTAAACGCAAGAACAATTCTAGTGCTGCCCAGCCCATGGATATTCATGTTCTTCAAAGCCAGCCCGCCCAGAAGGTCGCGTTTAAAGACTCTTCCACGGTTCGTGTGGGTACTCAACTTGTTCGCAATAAGCCTCCCACCCAGCCTTCTGCTATACGACCCCAGCGTAATTCAAACGCTGTAAACAGTAATGTACAGACTGCAAGTGAAGCAGGAGTTGTTGTTCCACCCGCCCAACCCACGAGTTGTCGTAAGTCGCGAACACGCGCTAAACGCGCTGATTTTGTGTCTTCCGCCTCCACTGCACCGATCCAGAGACAGTGTAATAAACTATTTGTGAAGCTACGCATCCAGGATAAGACCTTCAATTTTCAATTAGACACTGGTGCGTCTGTGACTCTCATAAATAGTGCTACGTATGCGGCTATCGGCCGCCCTAAACTTTCAGTGGCAAAACATTCTTTGGCTACTTATAGTGGAGAACAGATTCCTGTGTTAGGTGTATGTAGAGTGCCAGCCACATTCCGTGGCAATACAAAAACAGTTTCATTCACAGTGCTCCGCGCTACAGACAGTGTAAACATTTTCGGATTAGACTGTTTTGACTTGTTTGGCCTGTCTATCCAAGACAATGTGTTGCAAATTAATTCTGTTGTTGTTCCTCAAGACAGCATAACCGATTTGTGTAAACGATACAGTGACATATTTAAAGACGAACTAGGTTGTGCTGCGAACTTTTCCGCTCATATTACGTTAAAAGATAATGCTCAGCCTCGATTTTGTCGTGCTCGTCCAGTGCCGATAATGCTCAGCCTCGATTTTGTCGTGCTCGTCCAGTGCCTCACGCCCTCCGGGCACCTGTAGAAGATGAACTTCGTCGTTGGCAAAACAACGGTGTTATTCAACCCGTTTCAGCGAGCCAGTGGGCTTCTCCCTTAGTTATTATAAAGAAACCGTCTGGCAAGTTACGTTTGTGTGCTGATTTTAAGTCGACAGTTAATCCTCAGACTGTCATTGATTCTTTTCCTTTGCCCAGACCGGACGAGCTGATGGATAAGTTAGGGGAAGCTCGTTTCTTTTCCAAAATTGATCCGTGAAGCATATTAGCAATTGCCCCTCGACGACCAATCACAACAGTATTTTGTCATAAACACGTCGTTGGGGTTGTTCCGTTTTCTGCGTTTGCCCTTTGGTTGTGTGTCAGCTCCAGCTGTTTTTCAGCGTTTTTTGTCACAACTTCTGGCTAATGTGCCATCGTGTTGCAACTATTTAGACGATATTGTTGTGTCCGGTCGGACGCCTGCTGAACATTTCCGTAATTTGGAGTGTTTGTTTAAAGTGTTGTCTCAGGCAGGCCTACGTTGCAACATCGATAAATGTTCATTTTTCCTTACGGAGCTGGAGTATCTGGGACATGTTATTAATGCTCAAGGCATTCATCCCTCCCAGTCACATTTAGCAGCTATTCGTGATTTGCCCGCCCCTCGCAATCTGCATGAATTGCAAGCAGTTCTTGGCAAATTGACATATTATATTAGGTTTATACCTAATGCATCACAGATTGCTGCGCCGTTGCATCGTCTCCGCCGTAAGAATGTTCCGTTTGTGTGGTCAGCTGATTGCCAATCAGCCTTTCAGCAGCTTAAAGAGGCTTTATTGAATGATCGTTGTCTGGTCCATTACGACCCTAACAAGCCTCTGGTGTTAGCTTGTGATGCCTCTTCTTTCGGCCTCGGTGCTGTGTTGTCTCACCGAGTCGGTAACACCGGACGTCTTATTGCGTTCACATCTAAATTGCTAAACAAAGCTCAGTGTAATTATAGCCAATTGGACAAGGAAGCGTTGGCTATTGTGTTCGGTGTCACAAAATTCCATCACTACCTCTATGGTAAACCATTCTATTTAGTAACAGATCACAAGCCCCTGACGTCACTGTTTCATCCGTCTAAACCAGTTCCTCAGCGGACAGCTCAGAGACTACAACGTTGGGCTCTTTTGTTATCACAATACCAGTATGAGATACTGTATCGCCCTACAGCTCAGCATGCAAACGCTGACGCGCTTTCTAGATTGCCGATTGCTGCGGATGATGTCTTCGATTCCTCTGACGCCTCTTGCCATCAGATTGACGCCGATGAGCATCAATCCCTCCGGGATTTTCCGATTGATTATCGTCAGGTGGCACGTGAGACAGCTACGGATCCTCATCTGAGTTTACTATTACGTTTTGTTCAACGTGGTTGGCCGTCCAAGGCAAAGGACATATCGGATCCTGTGGTTCGTCGCTATTATCCGCAACGTCATCTGTTGTCTGTTTCGCACGGAGTTTTGCTGTTACGCACCGAGAATGACCAGCTTCGTGTCGTGGTTCCCCAAGTGCTCCAATCCAAGGTCCTCGACTTGTTGCATCAAGGTCATTGGGGAGTGGTCCGCACCAAGCAGCTTGCCCGCCGTCATTGTACATGGATCGGCATTGATAAGCAGATTACGCAGATGTCTACAGATTGTTCGACGTGTGCCGAACACCAAGCTGCTCCGCCTCAACGCTATTTTGAGTGGGCTCGTCCTGCCGGTCCCTGGCAGCGAGTACATATTGATTTCGCTGGTCCATATTGGAATTCTCGTTGGCTTATCGTGATAGATGCATCTAGTAATTTTCCGTTTGTTGTGCCCATGCAGTCTACAACGTCTGCACAAACTATACAGGCGTTGTCTTCAATTTTTTGTATTGAGGGTCTTCCAGAAGTTTTGGTGTCTGACAATGGTCCACAATTTACCTCTGCTGAATTTGAAAGTTTTTGTTCTGCCAATGGCATTCGCCATGTTCTTACTCCGCCGTTCCACCCTCAATCGAATGGTGCAGCGGAACGTTTTGTACGCACATTCAAGGATCATATGGACCGCCTTCGTGCTACGCACTCTCGTCAGCAGGCCCTCATCACGTTCCTGTCGTCGTATCGGACCACGCCACGCGACGGCCCTTCGCCTGCGGAGCTTCTCCACGGCCGTCGTCATCGCACCCTACTACGGTTGTTGCACCCCCCGGATCGACCCGCCGCTTCTGAGCATCGCACGCGTTTTCAGCGCAACGACGCCGTTTTTTTCAGAGTTTATCACGGTCGCCGTCGTTGGGAACGTGGTACCGTGATAAGTGTCCAGGGTCGAGGTTTTTATACTGTTCAAGGTGCTACTGGGGTGCACAGGAGGCATCAGAACCAGTTGCGCCGCGCTGGCCGCCCGGATTCTGCCGCTCGTTCTTTGTCCACAGATTTGGTCCGCGGCGGGTTCCAGCAGCGCCTTCCGACTTCGCTGCCGCCCCCAGGGCAGCAGCAGCAGCAGTAGCAGCCGTCGCCGCTACCACGCCGACAGCCCGTCCCGTTGATGCCTCCCGCGCAGCTTCATTCGGGAGCGCCCCAGGTGGTCGCTCCCGCGCCTGCGGTCCCTCTTCAGTCGCCACCGCCTCCGGAGCTGATGGAGTCGACCCCTCAGCCGGGCCGCCTTCCCAAGCGGTGGCTGTGCAGCCTGTCCTGCAGCCGCTTTCCTTGGGCACCCCCAAGGAGTCTGACACCGCAGCGCCTTGTCCGGCGCCCGCTCAGCAGCCGTCGACGCTGCGCCAGGAGACGCTGCCTCTCTTCGTGGGTCCCGACGCCCCGTCGCGTCCAGTATCAGAAGCTGCGCCCGTGGTCACAGGCGTGCACCCTGACCTCGGTTTTCAGTCGGTGTTTCCCGGGGCCCCGCGCAGCCAATGCTGGGGTGCGGACCGGGGACTGCCACCGACAACAGTCTCCGCCCCGGTCTCTTCTGCTACGCCTGCGGCCGGACCCCTCCCCCGCCGTCGACGCTCGCCACGTCATTATTCAACGACGGTGCGGCGATTTGGGGGGGAGGAGTGTTGTATCCTAGCCAGTAATGCCAACCGAGCCCGCTGCCAAAAGGTTGGCAGCATCAAAGTACGGACGCCGTCCGCATAAGCAGCGCCAGCGAGACAGGAAATCGCCGCAAGTCTGCGCGCGCCACCGCTGGCTTCTGGCTTCTTAAGCGCTGGAGTCGCGAGCGCTAGGACAGTTCTGCATTCGCCGCTCAGTTGTATACTCGCCACCGAATTGTGTACTTGCTAGTCAGTTGTGTGTTCATCGCGGCAGAGTTGTTGTTTGTCGTCAGCCGACGCTGACCTAGCCGCTCCGACTCGAACTAGACAGATTCTGTAGACACCGAGTTCACTATTGTGTTTCTGTATCTTCATCAATAAAGATACGTACCGGCTTTTATTTAATCTCAGTGTTTGGGCTTTCATCTTTCTGTTCACTGTTCCAGCGGACCGGTCGGCCCGCTGTTAAAAGTGTGGCGGTGACTCCGTAAGCCATTTCTACAGCCAAGTGTTTGTCGCTACGAACACCGCCACAAAAGCCCAATCAAGACATCACCAACAATGCCTGCCCAAACGTTCACAGAAAATCTGTCTTGATGACGTAATTGCACAATTGCGTGCGGATTCTCGTCAGCCCACACATGTTGATTATGAAAATTTACAATTTGATCACGTTGAAATGAAACCTCATCCGTAAAGAGAACATTTGCACTGAAATGAGGATTGACCCATTGTTGGATGGACCATTCACAGAAGTGTACCCGTGGAGGCCAATCAGCTGCTGAAAGTGCCTGCACACGCTATACATGGTACGGAAACAACTGGTTCTCCCGTAGCACTCTCCATACAATGACGTGGTCAACATTACCTTGTACAGCAGCAACTTCTCTGACGCTGACATTAGGGTTATCGTCAACTGCACGAAGAATTGCCTCGTCCATTGCAGGTGTCCTCGTCGTCCTAGGTCTTCCCCAGTCGCGAGTCATAGGCTGGAATGTTCCGTGCTCCCTAAGACGCCGATCAATTGCTTCGAACGTCTTCCTGTCGGGACACCTTCGTTCTGGAAATCTGTCTCGATACGAACGTACCGCGACACGGCTATTGCCCCCTGCTAAACCATACATCAAATGGGCATCTGCCAACTCCGCATTTGTAAACATTGCACTGACTGCAAAACCACGTTCGTGATGAACACTAACCTGTTGATGCTACGTACTGATGTGCTTGATGCTAGTACTGTAGAGCTATGAGTCGCATGTCAACACAAGCACCGAAGTCAACATTACCTTCCTTCAATTGGGCCAACTGGAGGTGAATCGAGGAAGTACAGTACATACTGACGAAACTAAAAAGAAATGGTTAAAATGGCTCTGAGCACTATGGCACTTAACTTCTGAGGTCATGAGTCCCCTAGAACTTAGAACTAATTAAACCTAACTAACCTAAGGACATCACACACATCCATGCCCGATGCAGGATTCGAACCTGCGACCGTAGCGGTCGCGTAGTTCCAGACTGTACTGACGAAACTAAAATGAGCTCTAACATGGAAATTAAGCGTTTCCGGACACATGTCCACGTAACATCTTTTCTTTATTTGTGTGTGGGGAATGTTTCCTGAAAGTTCGGCCGTACCTTTTTGTAACACCCTGTATATACATATAACGCTCACCAGCCATTTGACCGTCTTGCACAAACAGTGCCCGAACTCTTACGGGAATCGGCAAAAAGCCGCGAGCAATGAGTATAATGGGTAGAGGGCTATGAATATAGTGCAGGACAATGGGTTGGGAATGTGGGTCTCACGGGAGGCGTGTCAGAGATAAGTCCCTGCAGTCGCTCTGTCCTCTGCTTCCTCACTGGCACAGATGGATAGGGCGTCTGCTATGTAAACAGGAGATCCCACGTTCGAGTCCCGGTCGGGGCACACATTTTCAACTGTCTCCGTTGACTTATATCAACGCCTGTATGCAGCTAGGGGTATTCATTTCATTGTGAGAATATTTTAGTTCGTGATGGGCTGAGTACTTTTATGCTCCAGACTATGTTCCCGTAGGGCTTAAGTCATGTACTCTAAACACTTCAATGGAATCAAGCGAGGAAAGGCTTCCGTCCTTCCACTAGCGTACTGCAGCGTCTGTCGTTGCTACACAATGCGCAGCTGGCTCTGCTTCTCAACGCCAGTCTGCCGTGTTTTGCTTCGCAACGCATAACACCCTGGACTGTCTGCTGCTGACACTGTTGCACTCACTTCCACTCTCGCTTGTTTATTGACCAAATACGGTCGAAACGCTGCAGCGGGAGTAATCAAGATCGAATAAATGTTTTGAGTACGTTATACTGGTGACAAATACATATTCCAAATTCGTTTTGGCTCTGTGTGTGAAGATAAAGAGAGAAAATGAGGATACGGTGGTTTTTGAACTACTGCTTCGGAATGGAACGAATCGCTGTCCTGACAACTTTCAAACCAATCATGGAGCTGAATTTTACAACAGCTGTAATGCAACGATATGGGACAAACCACTACTCGCCATTCTCTCACTTAAGAAAAAATGGTTCAAATGGCTCTGAGCACTATGGGACTCAACTGCTGAGGTTATTAGTCCCCTAGAACTTAGAACTAGTTAAACCTAACTAACTTAAGGACATCACAAACATCCATGCCCGAGGCAGGATTCGAACCCGCGACCGTAGCGGTCTTGCGGTTCCAGACTGCACCGCCTTTAACCGCACGGCCACTTCGGCCGGCCACACTTAAGAGTGTCAGACCGTCAGCGAGAGCGCACCGCTAGTTCCTGCTACTAATAAGGCGAGTACACCGTTCGCTTGTTACATATTTTTACGAGCTTCAAACAGGAGGAGTGCAGTAATGGATAGAAACTGTGATTGTTGTGTACAGATGTGAGCTGAGCTGGCGACCCTTTGCTCACATCATCAGGCTGCGTTGGTTTCCGTCATACAGCTTGAGGCTGCTGCCAAGGGGCGTCACTGTGGGCGATCGGACGCGAGGATGCGAAGGACGTCGAGCACGCCCCACGTGTCCACCGATCGGTCCACTGCTGTGACCTCCCCAGGTACTGCCTGCACTCAGGTTGACCCCTCACCCATGGTCGAGTGGGATATCATTCCAAAGTCTGGCAGGCAGTGAAAAACTTTCCGAGGGGCCGATCGTAGGGCTACGTGGGGTTTCCTACCGTGGGGTTTCCTACCGTGGGGTTTCCTACAAGGGTGCAGCAGGTAGCGAAGCTGTCCCGAGCAATCGGTTCCCTAACGAGGTATTTGCAAACTGAGCCTCTCCCACTGCTTGTCTACCCCAGTCGCTCACCCTCAGTGCAGGTGTTGTCACCGTTTCTCAGACAGTGTCGTCGTCGATCAGCATCAATAATTTCGCAAAGTTAACATGCTGAGTTTCGTCATATATGTCATATGAAACTAACTATTTGTATCTGACGGATCTCATTCACAAAAGTACGCTTTTAACGGTATTTCTAATAATACACAATCTGCTATTTATTGAATTTTTATTTCAACAAAACTGAAATTATACTAGGTAAATTTCTTAGATAACATACATGGTCACTCATCCTGTGAAGCTTCCAGAATTTTTGGTGAGGAAGGCGGAATGAGGACTCAGACTGCTGGTTGCCCACTTTTCTGTCAGAGACTTTTAAACACAATCATATTTGCCTTTATTGTGCTCCAACAGGAGCATTTTTCAGCTGATTATTGTGTAGTTCATTGAAAGGTCTCTGTTGGGTTCCTTTCATGTTAATGTCTTAAATCTGTTGTCATTTACGGCATAAATTCCTCTTCTAAATTTACTGTGGCGTTTCTGACTATCTGGGAGGAGACTGAGTAGTGGAACGTGTTACTTTTACACATAAACAAGAACAATCTGTCACACTACTACACTAACACAGTTTATATGTAATTCATGTCACACAGTCTCATACGGAACCTACATCCGCTTTCTTTTATATACTGTATATGATAAGATACTGTACTCCCCCTTCCCTTCTGTGTGAGATGATGAATCAGCAAATGTATTTCTAGTCGCATGCTTGAGGGTAGCAGACAAGCCTGTCTGCTAGAGAACAGTAGGACCAATGTCGGAACAGGTAGCTACGCTTTCTAAAAGCAATGAGGTTTCTATCCTTAGTATGGTCCTGTCCGTCCCTTGTCATGTTGGTATAGGAAGCTGCCCCTCTGGCCACTTCCGTTTGTATTTGTGAGCCACCCTCAGGAAGGGACCAGGTCAGTCTGTCCGCGGCGAGCGTCTGACGTGGTAAGATCTCCGGCTAAGCGCGTGTCTGCTAAGTCTGTAGGACAATGGATTTCTTAAGTTCAGCCTAACTGAAAATTTAATCACCTTTATTTCAGGTTTAGCTCTAAAATATCTAAAGTTATCTTAAATGGCAACGCAGTGTGATTCGAGCGTACAGTTCAGAATATCTTCCAGTAGTTGCTTTGTCACTACTTTGTGAGTGAAGTGGAACCACGTGTTGATCAGAAACTCTAACTAAGATCATCATTCTTAAATGCGAATGTGCGTGAGATTATAACGTCTCGTCTTGACAATATTTTTCAATATAGCAATTTTTCTTCATGTTCAACCCACGTGGGGTGTACTTTGTGAGACCAGTACCACGTGCTTATACAATTGTTTGACCCATCAGGTTAATAGTAAGACGTTAGTAACCAGTTCGAGGTTTTTCTTTAGTAAATTGCATTTCGATCTAATTTATTTTAATTAACAAAATTATTGTGGAGTTACACTCTTTGTGGAAACCAAGTTGACCACATGAAGCATGTGGTGTACGCATCAAAGTAGCCTTCAGCTATTCTTTTCGGGAAGATTTCACACAGAGTTAGTATGAATTTAGTATACCAGTGTGTGGTAATTTCATGACGGACAGGATTGCGCTACGAACGTAACTTCTTTGGGTGAAAATTGAATCGGTTGGTTGTGGTTAATTTCCTCTTGCATATGTTACAACGTTCTTCGTGTGTTATTTTATGAATGCAGTGTTGTATGCAGTCTCCCAATCTTGGCTCCATATTTGATATGTTCCGTAAGATTACGGTCTCACATTTTCACAATCCTAAATAAGGCACCAGTTTAGTTATGAATCAAGTTTAAGATGCTGAAATTTCAATGATCAATGTTAAAATAAATTTCCAAATATAAACTGATTTATTTCTTTTTATTTAAATTCTCTTTTTATATATATATATCACCGGTTGTCGTATGACTATTAAAAGATTATAATTAATGTTAGTCTGGTTGGGAATTTGGTAAGCTAGACTGGATACCTGGTGAAACAGTTGCGCAGTAATGCAACGTTAACTTCCCCAGACAGCTCACAGCTTTTAACCCACTTTTATGATCGTGAATAGCAGCAGCACCGCTTGCAGAACAAATTAAAGCAACATTACATCATTTTATAAAGATGGAATTCCAACTAGATGAACTTTGATGGAGTCATCTATATTAAGCAACGAATTTTATCATCTGTAGAGACATCAAGAACAACACTCTAGTTATCGACACTTTATACGCCGCATCTAACCATAGGGAAATATTCTGTAATATCTTTCAGATGAACACGCCAATTGTCGCGTTAATATTCATCTAATTACTAACTGTAAGGCCGTGCGGTTCTAGGCGCTACCGTCTGGAACCGAGCGACCGCTACGGTAGGAGGTTAGAATCCTGCCTCGGGCATGGACGTGTGTGATGCCCTTGGGTTAGTTATGTTTAAGTGGTTCTAAGTTCTAGGGGACTGATGACGTCAGATGTTGAGTCCCATAGTGCTCAGAGCCATTTGAACCATTTTTTTGAATACATTCGAACAACAAAAATCATGTAATGACTTCTGTCGTATAAGGGGCAACAGAGCTATTAAATAATAGTAACGAGAATACGAGAGCAGTCACTTTCAGAGTTACGTAAAATAAAGTTATTCCTTGTAAAATATCACGACACAAAATGAGGATGATAAGCAATGTGGGACTTCCTTCCGTTTGCGTTTGAAACTCTCGGAGAAATCCTGTGTGGAGAGGAGGGTGGGTGGGGGCAGCAAGGGGAGCCTCGATTTGTTTTGCCGGCCCGGGCCTCTGACAGGTTTGGTGCACCACTGCTCGTAGGAAACCACACGGTAGGAAACCCCACGGTAGGAAACCCCACGGCACCGATCGTATGGCCTCCCCGGTTCGTTTGACGACCAGGTTTCGGCCATTATCTGTGGCTGACGATGTATCTGAGCCGGATGCAGTCGTCCACCCTGTTCCAGAGGAAGCTTCTCGGCCCGCAAGGTCTGGGCGTTCACAGAGGGTGGGTTTGCTGGTAGTTGGGAGCTCCAACGTTTGGCACGTAATGGATCCCCTTAGGAACGTGGCTGCCAAGGAGGGGAAGGAAGCCAGTGTGCATTCCGAGCGCATTCCGGGGGGAGTCATTCCGGATGTGGAAAGGGTGCTTCCGGATGCCATGAAGAGTACAGAGTGAAGTCAACTGCAGGTGGTGGCTCATGTCGGTACCAATGACGTGTGTCGCTTGGGATGGGAGCAGAGTCTGTCTGGTTTCGGGCGGCTAGCGGAAATGGTAAAGACTGCCAGTCTTGCTTCCGAGATTAAGGCGGAGCTCACCATTTGCAGCATCGTCGATAGAACCGACTGTGGTCCTTTGGTGCAGAGTGGAGTGGAGGGTCTGAATCAGAGGCTCAGGCAGTTCTGTGACCGTGTAGGCTGCAGATTCCTTGACTAGCGCCATCGGGTGGTGGGTTTCCGGGTTCTGCTTAATAGGTCAGTAGTCTACTACACACAGGAGGTGGCTACACGGGTAGCGGGGGCTGTGTGGAAGGGACTGGGCTGTTTTTTAGGTTAGAGGGTCTCATGGAAACAAAGAAGGGGCGTCCGTCTAAATGTGGGCAGGTAAAACACAGTAAGGTAGTTATAGAAACGATTGGTATTGTAGTTGTAAATTGTCGTAGCTGTGTTGGGAAAGAACCAGAGCTCCAAGCCCTAATAGAAAGCACTGAAGCTCAAAAGTTGTAGGTACAGAGAGCTGGCTAAGGCCAGAAATAAGTTCAGCCGAAATTTTTTCAAACGATCTAACAGTGTTCAGAAAGGGATAGATTAAATACAGTTGGTGGTGCTGTCAGAGGTAGTTTGCCCTGTAGCGCAATTGAAGTAGATAGTTCATGTGAAATAGTATGGGTAGAGGTTATACTTGACGTCCGAAACTATTAATTGGATCGTTTTACCGACCCCCAACTCAGAAGACATAGTTGCTGAACAGTTCAAAGAAAACTTGGGTCTCATTTCAAATATGTACCCCGCTCATACTATTACAGTTGGTGGTGACTTCATTCTACCATCGATATGCTGGAAAAATTATACGTTTAAAGCCGGCTGCAGGCACAAACATCATCCGAAAGTGTACTGAATGCTTTCTCAGAAAATTATTTTGAACAATTAGCCCACTCGAAGCGTAAATGGTTGTGAAAGCATACTTGACCTTTTAGCAACAAATAATCCTTGATAAATAGTGAGTGTTGTGACGAATACAGGGATTAGTAACCACAAGACAGTTGCTGATAGACTGAATACCATAACACCTACAACCATCAAAAAGAAACGCAAAGTATATCTATTTAAAAAGCTGATAAAAATGCTCTTAACGCCTTTCTAAGAGACAGTCTTCACTCCTTCCGATCTGATCATGTAAGTGCAGAAAAGTTGTGGAATGTTTTCATAGAGATAGTATCAACAGCCATTGAGAGATATATACCACATAAATTAATCCCCCATGGTACACAAAACGGGTCAGATTGTTGTTGCAGAAGCAACGAAAAAAGCATGCCAATTTTAAAAGAACGCAAAATCCCCAAGATTGGCAAAGTTTTACAGAAGTTCGAAATATAGCGCGTACTTCAATGCGAGATGCTTTTAACAATTTCCACAACGAAATTCTGTCTCGAAATCTGGCAGAAAACCCAAAGAGATTCTGGTGGTATATAAAGCACACCAGTGGCAATACGCAATCAATACCTTCACTGCGCCATAACAACTGTGAACTCACTGATGACAGTGCCACTAAAGCAGAGTTATGAAACACGGGGTTCCGAAACTCCTTCACCAAAGAAGACGAAGTAAATATTCCTGAATTCCTATCAAGAACAACTGCCAAGATGAGGAACATAGAAGTAGATATCTTCGGTGTAACAAAGCAGCTTAAATCACTTAATAAAGGCAAGGCCTCCGATCCAGATTGTATACCAGTCAGGTTCCTCTCAGAGTATGCTGATAAAATAGCTCCATATTTAGCAATAATATACAACCACTCGCTCACAGAAAGATCCGTACCGAAAGACTGGAAAATTGCTCAAGTCACACCAATACCCATAAAGGGAAGTAGGAATAATTCGCTGAATTACAGGCCTCTATCACTGACGTCGATTTGCAGTAGGGTTTTGGAACATATACTGTATTCGAACATTATGAAGTACCTCGAAGAAAACGATTTATTGACATATAGTCAGCACGGAAAATATCGTTCTTGTGAAACACAACTAGCTCTTTATACTCATGAAGTAATAAGTGCTGTCTACAGGGAATGTCAAATTGATTCCATATTTTTAGATTTCCAGAAGGCTTTCGACACCGTTCCTCACAAGCACCTTCTAACCGAACTGCGTGCCTACGGAGTATCGCCTCAGTTGTGCGACTGGATTCGTGATTTTCTATCAGAAAGGTCACAGTTAGTAGTAATAGACGGAAAGTCATCGAGTAAAACAGAAGTAATGTCCGGCGTTCCCCAATGATATGTTATAGACCCTCTATTGTTCCTGATCTATATTAACGACATAGGAGACGATCTGAGTAGCCGTCTTAGATTGTTTGCAGATGATGCTGTCATTTACCGTCTTCTAAAGTCATCAGATGATCAAAACGACTTGCAAAATGATTTAGATAAGATATCTGTATGGTGCTAAAAGTGGCAATTGACCCTGAATAAAGAAAAGTTTGAAGTTATTCACATGAGTACTAAATTTCGATTACGCGATAAGTCACACAAATCTGAGGGCTGTAAATTCAACTAAATACTTAGGGATTACAATTACAAATAACCTCAACTGGAACGATCACATAGATAGTATTGTGAGTAGAGCAAACCAAAGACTGCTATTCATTGGCAGAACACTTAGAAGGTGCAACAGGTCTACCAAAGTGACTGCTTACACTACGCTTGTCCGCCCTGTTCAGGAGTATTGCTGTGCGGTGTGGGATCCGTATGAGGTGGGACTGACGGATGACATCGAAAAAGTACAAAGAAGAGCAGCTTGTTTTTGTATTATCGCGAAATAGGGGAGATAGTGTCACAGACATGATACGTGAATTGGAGTGGCAATCATTAAAACAAAGGCGTTTTTGGTTGTGCGGGATCTTCTCATGAAATTTCAGTCACCAGTTTTCTCCTCCGATTGCAAAAAAATTCTGTTGGCACCCACCTACATAGGGGGAAATGATCATCACGATAAAATAAGAGAAATCAGGGTTCGCACAGAAATAATTAAGTGCTCGTTTTTCCCGCGTGCCGTTCGAGAGTGGAACGGTAGAGAGACAGCTTGAAGGTGGTTCATTGAACTCTCTGCCAGGCACTTTATTGTGAATAGCAGAGTAATCACGTAGATGTAGATGTGGCGTAGATCTAGAAGCTAAGCAGTTGAAAATTTAGATTTATTCCTCAGTAACATCACATGAAAAACAAAAGAAAAGGCTAAAGAAACGCCACACAAACAATTATGTTTGACAAATGCTTCTAATAATATGCGGCCTATGGCGAACAAAGTGATCAGCTGGGGATCAACACACCACACTAACCAGAACTAATCGCTTTGTCCGACTTCATAAATGTGAATCCGTGGCATGGCCCAAAGACTACACTACTGTCAAAGATCTGTACTCTACTGTTCCATAAAGAAAAATATGGTTCCAAAGAACAGCGTGCTGAGAACCTATGTTGGAGCCTTACGCATTAGCAGTGAATACTTTACTCTTCTGCAGGTCAGGGTGACACACCACGATGTAGTCGCTGACAAACTGTTATTAACGGCGTGCGTGCGGAAAATATGCAAATACGCGGTCTTGCGTTCTGCTGATTTGGAACGCAGGTACTTCGCTGTGAGCCTCCGGGACCCGGTGGACTCCAGTGTGCAGGTGGACCAAAAAATTGGCTCTGAGCACTATAGGACTTAACTTCTAAGGTCATCAGTCCCCTAGAACTTAGAACTACTTAAACCTAACTAACCAAAGGACATCACACACATCAATGCCCGAGGCAGGATTCGAACAGACTGTAGCGCCTAGAACCGTTAGGCCACCCCGGCCGGCGCAGGTGGAGCAGGATGCTGGTCTGTCAAACAAGTTTCACTCCGTGCCATGACTATGCGTGACGGAATATGTCAAACGTTTAGACGGCTGACTCAAAACAAAAAATTACACCCATGCATCACTCATTGTGTGCGTGATGCAAGAAGCAGTGTCTCTGACTGTTAGATGGTGAGTGGCACATGCTCTGAGTGGGACACTAGCAAAGGGTTCTTACGGCCTAAATAGAGACCTGCTATACTTTACTAGCGAAGCACCAGTACAAGAGTGAGATCTTCTCTTTCTCTCAGCTTTCCTCACCAGCTCAGTAACATAGCACATTTACATACTTAGACAACACCACAGTAGCACAAACCAATCACGATCTGGAGCTCGGCATTCGAAGCTGGGAGACCGCCCCCTGCTCTGCATACACAGATTTCATCAACCAGCGACTTTAAAAATAAATTGGGAGAAAAGGAAGAAGATTCAGCTTCGCAGCGTCTTTCCCACGTCTTTATGCCGTGTCTTTGTTACAAGCATGACCTGGATGGAACCATAACAAAAATATGGTAATCTGTCCTGTTGTGTCCATTTCAAACTTTCCAAGGAACGGTCATAAACTCGCTAAAAGCCTCATGCCTTCACAGATATGTTTTGTAGCAGAGTCTGGACGCCTAACCGCCACTGCCCTGTCCCATGGAAATTCGCTGAAACTCACAGCCGTCTCATCGGCTTCCTACCAACAAGGGACCATCCTCTGCTTTATTGCCAGTCATCAGTGCGTACAAAGCTCTGCTCGTAGCTGCGGCGACTCCTCAGCGCTATTCAGTCTGCCTGGACGCGGCCACAGACCAACAGGCGTCACCCATTGTGTCTGCACAATAAGACCGAGGAACTTGGCAGTCCGCAAATGCTTCCACGCATCAGAGAAAACGCTCTCCTCGGCCCTCACCTGCCATACCCTTTTACTGCAGTCAATTAAATCGGCACCCTCTTCCTTTACCACTAGAGCACACAAGCAAGAGTGTTAACTACTGCCAACCATTTCATCATATGAATGATGTCAGATCATATCAAATGTAGCAACGAAGTAATAAAGATCATCTTCCCTAAGAACACTAAGCAGCATGACACCATATCAAAAGTGAGAGTGCCCTGCAATCTCTCATAACCTCCCCATCCCTGTCAAATTTGTTCTTGGGGAGTGTCACACTTTAAATGGTAGTGTGACAGAATAAATTGTGACACTTTACTTGGGTCATTATCAAAGAAATAAACATGAATCGTACTTTGTTCACCATAAACTCCAGCACAGAGTTATACCCTGTCTTTACCACATTCAACCAGGAGTCATACATACACTCTCTGCTGCGTGCCTACAAAATTAAAGTGAGATATAAAAATGTGATGGATGTACCATGGGATCATAGCCTTGTAGACCCAGACTTTGATCACAATTTCTTAACGGTTGCAAGGTCATGCAGACATTTATCTACTCATTCATCCTGAAACTGGGGCCAAAGAAGGCTATTTTCCCAGCCAGAGTATAATATTGTTGTCCTGTGGATTCTCTGCTCCATGGAAAATTACTACCCGTGCTCAGTTATACACATGGCTGCATTCATTCCTTGACTGAACATCGATCACAAATGTTCTCAGATTCACGCAATATAAAGGATTCATAGTGTTCATGTGGCATGTTTCTTCTGTTCAGCTTGTTTCTTTAACATGTGTCAGTCTGTTCCTTTAGTACAAAGATGTAAGTGTGAACACAATAGAACAACATATAAGTGACATAAAACAAGAGAAAAGCTGGTGAAAAATAATACATGAGTACATTAAGAGAAAATAAAATTTGGTAAGAAAGCACAGAAAGTACATGAAATCTTGTAAAAACGAAACCAACAAGGCACATAGGAAAGCGAATTAACTGAAAACAAGAAATACCTCCTACAGCTCCCTTCTCAAAGGTCTTTAGGGAGTCCAAATGTAAATTTTTCAATTGTCATACGAATAAACATAGCACTACACATGTCATGCACAGGTTAGATGTGGCAGCTATGCGCAGTGAGTTTGCCAAGATGTGTTATCCATTTTTACTCGGCGTGTACAGTACAGGCAGCAGCCTCAGCGTGGCAGGATCCCTCCTTGTGTGTGGACAGCAATCACTTGCGTCTCAATTACTGACTGTCTTGGATGACGTGGTAGTCTGCAATGCGTTGCCACTGTCGAAGACATTCATGAGATGAGCCGAGCAGCATATGGACACAGGTTTGAGGTGAATCACCTGCTGCCGTCGCGGTCTGCATTGACCCTTGTCTCTATTCAGCGCTCCGCAACTCGTCCCTGTGGCACGCGCTCGCCCTTCCATTCAGCAGTAGGTCCCTCGGGACCTTGGAAGCCGGTAGCGGCGGCGAAAGTGCTCATGTACCGCCAGGGCACCAGCCCTTTGACAGCTTGTGGTGCGCGGAAGCTCGTCTGCTCCCACCTCCATTCATATAGCCCGATGACATCAAGTCGACCAGTTGTCCTGCTGTCGCTATGTGGGTCACCGCCACCAGCAGAGAGCTGCCCCCTCCCCCCCCCCCCCCCCCCCCACATCTCACAGGCCTGGTGGACGACCTTAACTGCCGCTCCAGTTCTTGGCACCCCGTCTGCTCAGCTGCTATGGCCGCCCTTGTGTCAGCGACCTCTCCAGCTGCCTGATACGTCGCCTTCCACTCAGCTCCTGTAGTCTGCACAATGCTTACATGTGAGCTTAGTGCTGTGTTTCTTACAAATGTTTTCACAGGATTAATACACAGAGAATTATAACGAAATTGTAGAGGATTGATTTACATGATTACTCGAGGAAAAATAAAAAATAAAACCATTTACAGAGATCTTCTGACAAAAAAATCTGATTCTATTCTACAATTATTCTTTGATTGAATTACAGCAATAATTATAAATGATTAATTTTCTGTGTCTAGATCTTCATAATCTTAAGTAGTGGTGAGGTGTTGTAATGTATGATAGTGTAGCGTTAATTTCCCATAACCTTTCATACAACTCAAAGTACTAAGCTGGCTTAGGCTACATAGTCACTTCAGTCACACTCACACCATCGAAGTCTACTACTTATTCATGCAACACAAGTACTATAAAAAATATATGAACTACTGACGGTACTAGAGATTACTTCCCTATTACGTTGTCGTTAACGTTACAGATAACGCTGGTGTCTGGCGTGAATCTCAAAAAATATATGGTTCAAATGGCTCTGAGCACTATGGGACTTTACATCTGAGGTCATCAGTCTCCTAGACTTAGAATTACTTAAACCTAACTAACCTAAGGACATCACACACATCCATGCCCGAGGCATTATTCGAACCTGCGACCGTAGCGGTCGCTCGGTTCCAGACTGTAGAGCCTAGAACCGCGCGGGGCGTGAATCTCGATGAGTGCCGACATCACCAGTATGTTCTCTGTGTTACGTGGGCAAAACAACTGATCTAAAGGTCTTCTTTTTTTATGAAACTGACACAAAGATTCCTCAGATTGGTGTACAAATTTTCCACTTCCGTGGCTGCAACAAGTATAAAAAAAGCATAAGGTATTACCGACATTTGACTGCAAAGCTACATTTCTTCAGTTCCTCTCTTTCTCACAAATTAATGGTGTGCCTCGCTCACTCTGCAAAACCAAAAACAAAAATGACTCGCACGTTCCTTGCTCATGCCACATAATGCAAACTGTGGCCTAAGATCTACCATCCAGGCGCTCGCGGGGTTTTGTGGCCAAGCGGTTCTAGGCGTTACAGTCTGGAACCGCGAGACCGCTACGGTCGCAGGTTCGAATCCTGCCTCGGGCATGGATGTGTCTGATGTCCTTAGGTTAGTTAGGTTTAAGTAGTTCTAAGTTCTAGGGGACTGATGACCTCAGCTGTTAAGTCCCATAGTGCTCAGAGCCATTTGAACCATTTTGAACCAGGCGCTCGTGAACCACTCGCATAAGTCTACACAAATGTTAACGCACAATAGTGCGGAATACCTCATGCGAAAACCACAAACAAATAACCACAGTGAACAACAATCGCATAATATGCGATAGCTCTTCTGTGTAACCACACTGGAATAAAATATCCCATTCGAGAGAAACATCGCACCAAAGGCGACATCCCTATACGAAAAAAAAACAAAAAAAAAACACGTCACAAATACATCGCGCCACTGTCGATGACAATAATCGGCCCACAGCGAAAACATACTGCACTGAGCAATGGACACAAACTACAGCGAAAACACACAAAGTCAATATGCCTTTATCGTGGACAATACTTGACCATGCTGCAAAATACCTCCATGGGTCTCGCAAACTAATCTCAACGACGCCCTGCTCATACACTATGCTACTAATTGTATACTGGATTGTACAACGGCGTTTACTGCGATGTACAGAAGAAATTTGATTGTTTCTGAACTCCAAGATGTTACGAGAAGAATTCCGCCCCCAATACTTGTGCACTTGTTCGGGCTCTAAGACACAAAATTCTTTCGTTGTTGAGAAACGATTCTATCGTACCACGCAAGTTGCAAAACTGCTATGAGAACATATTACTTCATGCAAAATGGGACTCAAATAAACAACGAAGTTTCCGTCGTGAAATCGGCACATTTCTACTCTCAACAATTGTAATTAGTCAGCTCTGGGATGACCATCTGTACATCTACCAACTTGATACATGTGACGAAGAAATACTTGTACAGTGAAATTCTAACGATGCTTAACTCTTACGCCAAGCAGTATTGCGAGAAGTTTCTGTGCTAATTACCATGGTGAATCACAAAAAATCTAAAGAAATGATTGTTGTCTTTAATATTATCATAACTAAATAAAAATTAGGCTGTAATGCTTATGTTCGACTGTCACCGACCATTTAACTATCAGTGACTTCCAGAATGAGATTTTTTTCTCTGCAGCAGAGTGTGCGCTGATATGACACCTCCTGGCAGATTAAAACTGTGTACCATACCGAAACTCAAACTCGGGACCTCCGCCTTTCGCGGGCACGAGCTCTGCCATCTGAGCTACCCAAGCACGACTCACGACCCCTCCTCACAGTTTCAAATCTGGCAGTACCTCGTCTCCTACCTTCCAAACTTCACAGAAGCTCTTCTGCGAACCTTGCAGAACTAGCACTCCGGGATGAAAGGTTATTGCAGAGACATGGCTTAGCCACAGCCTGGGGGATGTTTCCAGAATGAGATTTTCACTCTGCAGCGGAGTATGCGCTGATATGAAACCTCCGGGCAGATTAAAACTGTGTGCCGGACCGAGACTCTAACCTGGGTCCTTTGCCTTTTGTGGGCAAGTGCTTGGGTAGCTTAGATGGTAGAACACTAGCCCGTGAAAGGCAGAGGTCTTGAGATCGAGTCCCGGTCCGGCACACAGTTTTAATCTGCCAGGAAGTTTCATATCGGTGGCTTGTTCAGAATAATAAATTGCCACCATATATCCCCCTTCTGTTTTCTTCTCTTCTCCTTCTTCCTCCTGTAACTGCTGCTGTCGTGACCTCCAACTTTATTCAATGTTTAATGTGCGATATGTGATGCGCTCTTGCCGATAGTCCAGATCTCAGGAACTCCAGCTCATATGCATTCTCGTGCGCGACACGTCGTATCCGAAACGGTCTATTATACACGTTGAAGAAATTCTGGCACTGTTTCTTCCGTTTGTTGGAGAGCCTAAACGATTTGACGAGAACCTTCTGTCCAACGCGAAATTCACATACCCGAGCCTTCTTATCTTCTCGCTCCTTCCTTATCTTTCCAGCTTCCAGAATCCTTTCCAGCGCAATCCCAGTTGTCTCGCGGTGCGGAATCTCTTTCGCCAGGAAAATTCCACTAGCTCCCGTACTTTCTCTGGTTGGTCTCTGATCTTCAACACAGTCATCGGTGCCAAGAGGGTTGAATCATGTGGAGGTTCATTCACGACGTTCTGGATATCCCGCAACATCACGTCCCACGAGCTGTGCTGTCGATGACAGTAGACACGACACAGATTCCCCAGGTCCTCCATCCATCGTGCGGCCAGATTCGAACTCGGGCGATGTTCCGATATGCAAATGGGTGCCATCCTACATCTCTCCAGAATGTTCTTCCATCGTTTTGACCTTAATTGAGTCCCGTTAGTCCGCAGCTCGTGGTCGTGCGGTAGCGTTCTCACTTTCCACGCCCGGGTTCCCGGGTTCGATTCCCGGCGGGGTCAGTGATTTTCTCTGCCTCGTGATGACTGGGTGTTGTGTGATGTCCTTAGGTTAGTTAGGTTGAAGTAGTTCTAAGTTCTAGGGGACTGATGACCACAGATGTTAAGTCCCATAGTGCTCAGAGCCATTTGAACCATTTTTTTGAGTCCCGTTATCTGTAATAATATTGTCCACCCTGCCAACTTGCGCTAGGAAATCTTTCGTTAATGCTTTGCTAGCAGTGACTGCCATGGCTCGTCACAAGTGGGTAAATGTAGCAAACTTCGATGTTAATTCAGCGACTACTAAAATGTATCGGAAACCACGCCGAGTGACCGGAAGCGGTCCCATTAAGTCCGCGGCCGCCATGTGTCGCAGTTTGTTTGGAACGGTTGGATGGAGAGGTACAGTCGTGGACAAAACGAGCGCGACCCCTCGCCTTTTCGTTATGCTGATCCGCACGGCTTTAAAGTCTGCTACACAGCATAACAGGCAAGGCGACGAAGTGATACCAACATACTATGCACAGGCGTGAAATTGACAAACTATCTCAACTTTTTTAGACTGTTTTCAATAATTTGTAAGACTATATTAATGCTGATTAGTGTGTTAAATACAACACGTAAATATAAGACAGAACTGAAAGAAGAAACGCTAATTGGTACGAAACTGACCAATAAAAATGAATTTCAACTTATCGAGATAATATAACTGTTTCAGTAAGACAAAGAACCCCAGACCGTTACGAAATAGCAAAATATTATCCGCATTCGGCCGCGAAACGGTCTGTGTCAACGTTCAGACCAGTCATACTGGATTACCATTGCTGACCTACCATGAAAGTGTGCCAATTTAGCAATGCGTGAAGATTCATAACGAAATTCAGTTAAAAATCATTCAGTGCCACACTTAAGTCAATTCCATTATTGACAGAAGCGGAAAAAGGAGGCAGTAACATGTATGAAACTCTACAAGAGTGTCATATTGACATCCACAGGGCGCCAGTACAGAATAAAGGTAGCGATAAAACATATTGGGCGCGCGAGAATTTTTTAAAATTGCTTTACTGATATTCTACCTGCCTCCATAGAGATTAGAACCGAAAACAAACCAGACCTTCCTTTCACTATGCTAGCAGACAACCCAGGCAAACAGCCCTCTATTATTACCCCAGACATGAACAAGCCGGCAATTTCGCAATGAAAATCTGCAGTTTCTGTTGCATAGAGCTTTCTGGACTCAAAAACATGAATCTTCTTCCTTTATGTCACCGCTTATGTGACAATCATTCGGGATGTTTATCGAAATAACAAATTACCGTTATTAGAGGGTAAATTTTGTAGGATAATTCTGCACCACTCCAGGAAATAAACGGCTACATAGCTGCCAAACGTATTCTGCACTGTTTCGAATTCTCCATAGACTCGCCACAGCCAGAAAACGTTCATTAGCCGAAGTGTTTCTTAAGCTAGCTAGCAATGGGAATGTTGGCACTTCTAAAACTCGGTGGCATTAATACTGGGATGTGAATTACCACGTGTATAGGCAAATGGATTCTATTTGCATTCCTGTAAACGTGTTTGGATCGAAAACGTAGCTACGATTAATATGCTGATGTATCGACTGCAACTAGAACATTTCGAATAAAGTGTAGCGGGTGTTATATATGCGGCCCTCAGCTTCAGTAGCTGTCGTAGCTGTTTTCGTTGTTAGGATTTCGTCACCTAAACCGGTAAAAACGGAACCCTACTAGTCCCACTTTCTTGACCGTCTATCGGTCTACCCAACGCTTAAAACCGGTTTTCCTCCAGAACGGGTGGACATAATAAGCGGAAATGTATCGCACTTCTTGTGGTAACCGGTCCCTTGGTGGTGTAAAAAAGTGAGCTTCTATGTCAACGCGATCTAAAGATACGACCGTTCATGTAAAGAAAATTTACGCGAAAGGTCAAAAAATGGTTTCAAGAATTGTGCGACCTAACTGCTTAGGTCATCAGCCCATAGACCTACAACTACTTAAACCTAACTAGCCTAAGGGCATCACAGACATCTATGCCCGAGGTAGGATTCCAACCTGCGACTGAAGCAGCCGTGCGGTTCGTGACTGAAGCGCCTGGAACCGCTCGACCACCGCACCCGGCGAAACCCTATTCACCTCATGTATAATGATAATATATACTGTCTCGTGAGGATAAACTGTATTCGCCAGCAACTCAGATCGTTTGATCACGGAACTTTTACGAAGCTACATTCAAAACTTTTTTCGAAGTCGTCTGCAATATCCATTTATAAACACCCAAGAACGTCGTATGCCATATCCACTTCTGAAGACGCTGGCAGATACTGCAGTACTATAACAAGTAGGTGGGAATTTATTGTTTTTGGTCAATGCATGACACTTTATTTCAATATCAATTTAACGCGCCTAGCGGTTCGTATATGGCTGAAACTAATGAACAAAAGTAAATGGTTCAAATGGTTCTGAGCACTATGGGACTCAACTTCTGAGGTCATTAGTCCCCTAGAACTTAGAACTAGATAAACCTAACTAACCTAAGGACATCACACACATCCATGCCCGAGGCAGGATTCGAACCTGCGACCGTAGCGGTCTCGCGGTTCCAGACTGCAGCGCCTAGAACCGTTCGGCCACTTCGGCCGGCAACAAAAGTAAATAAACAGCAAACAACTTCGATGTTCAAATCAAATGAAAGTCACAATACGTAATTACAACATAATTTCGTTGTTACATCTACATGACTACATCAACAGGATTGCTTGGCAATCCGGACTTACGTTCCTGGCAGAAGGTTTGGGATATTTCTCTACCGTCCCACTCATTAACAGTATGCGGGAAAAAGGACCACTTAAATCTTTTCTTGCGAGCCTTGAATTACATTATTACTATGGTTTCTTCCTGTGTAAGTTCCTTAGGAAAAGTGTTTTGGCATTCGGAACAGATGGTGGTGATTGAAATTTCGTGAAAAGATCTCGTGGCAACGAAGAACGCTTATGTTTTCATGAATGTTACCCCAACTCGATTATTAAATCTGGGATCCTCTCTCCCCTATTTCGTGACATTACAAATCGTGCAGCCGTTCCTTGGACGTTTTTGCGTGCACAGTCAATCACGTCTGTCCAGATATTATAGCAGTGGACGGACAAATGTAGTGTAGGCAGTGTTTTCAGTTGGCCTGTTGCGTATTCTTAGTGTGCGGCCAAAAACACGTAGTCATTCGTTTGCCTTCCCCACAAAAGTATGTTTTCGATCGTTCCAGTTTAAGTTTTACTGGGTACTGAGATGAACTGACAGTGCTTCGACTTGTGTTTTGTCACGTAACCGAAAGTTAATTACTGTTATTGGACGCAGCTATCGTGTTTAATGTATTCCTCATTCAACAGAGTGCACTCCTCGTACACCACACATAACTGTTTCAAAGTATTAAATTGTTACTGATGTTACCAAGTTGCAGTGGTCATCTTAACTTGGCGTTTTGAAACAAAGGAAAATATTATAGTGAAATGTAGCAACTAAGAAGCGGAGTATCCAAACAAACAAACATTTCCGGTTTAAGTAGTTGCAGTAGGTCTACTACACAGTAACGTAAATTAGGAGCAAAGTCCATAAGTAGATCGATATCAGGAAAACCAGCCCTCATAATGCAAGCCGGTCGGTGTAGCCGAGCGGTTGTAGGCGCTTCAGTCTGGAACCGCGCGACCGCTACGGTCGCAGGTTCGAAACCTGCCTCGGGCATGGATGTTTGTGGTGTCCGTAGGTTAGTTAGGTTTAAGTAGTTCTAAGTTCTAGGGGACTGATGACCTCAGATGTTAAGTCCCATAGTGCTCAGAGCCATTTGAACCATTATTAGCCATAATGCAAAGTGCCACTACAAGAAAGAAAGTTTCCAAAAATGTCAATGAGTGGTCGAGGAAAGTGGACGCATTTTGTCTACTGAATCCCAACGCACGCCACTTACGAGGGGACACGCCAAGTGTCACACCCCGATCTTGCTGAAACTTCGCTCAGTGAAAGAGGGGACAAAATAAGCGAACACGTGTCTCGGCTTATCTGCATACACTCTACCGCTTCTGAGAAAACGACGGTCAAAGTGTTCAATGCGTTGTTGCTATAGTGTAGATACCTCTTAGCGGGTAAGGATTCAACTGAAGCGGTGGCTCTGCGGCTTCCATAGCGACATCGGAAATTTGCGCTGCGAGTTCGAAACCCGGTTTTTCCTTCCCCCCCCCCCCCCCCTCCACCCCACTCTCTGAATTATCTACGAATGTTTATTCCAATTCATGTTGAAACACTGTTGTCGTTATTCGTCAGTTAATTTACTGTGTAGAGAAGTAAGTAAAAAAGGGAACACACAGTGCGTAGTGGGGCGATCACTCTGTTGTAGAAATAATTCAGAAGCCCAGATCGCTTAAATACTGTCTACTGAATAACCAGTTTCAACACACTAAAGGTGCCATTATCGGATCTGAATGTGGATAAACATTTATAAACCATTTGGATATAACGATACATGAGGCAGACCAGATGATTTTAGATCAGCTTGTCTCATTCGTTTATTATTTTTTTAATTCATTACTTACACATACAGTTAATTGGCGAATAATGACAACATTATTTCAACATAAATTAGAAAAATCATTCGTAGATAATTCTGATAGAGAGGCAGGAAAAAAAAATAATAAAAAAACCCAATATGGTCTCGAACACGGGAATCAAAGTTAAGAAGGAACGACGGAAGCCAGTGAGTCACCGCTTCAATTGCGTTCTCGGCTGCAGAAGGTATCTACACTAGAGCAACAGCGCGTTGATAACTTTGACCGTCGTTTTCTCGGAAACGGTCGAGTGTCTGCAGATAAGCCGAAACACATGTTCGCTTATTTTGTCCTCTCCTTCACTGAGCAAAGTTTCCGGACAATCAGCCTATGACACCTGGTGAGTTCCCCTCGTTAGTCGAGTCGCTTCTTACGCCCGGCGAGAATTATGTATGCCTCAGAGTAAACTGCGCCACTTGGAATCACGGCGAGCGGGGATAAACACGTTTTCCTTCTTGTAAGGCGACCTTTTACAGCTAAAATTCACGAAGTGTTCTTCAGGTTGCCTCAGATATTTCAGAAATGTCTCTTGCGTTAGGCCTGCCGCATATGCAAAACGTAAACATTTCATTTCATGTAACATTTCAGGATAAGACATGAGAAGAGTCGACCAGTCCCTTCTGAGAAAAATCACAGATTCTAAGTTGCTCCACTATGTAATGACAAGGGTACGGGCTTGCGATCTCTCGTTTATGCCATCGATTTCCGTGTTACACATACTTGGCCACTGCGTTGAGGCTGCCATCGTGGAGGAGGCTGTTCCGCTGTTTCCGCAGCCGATATTAACCGCGACGGATCATTAAGTCAACGCTAAATGGCCCACCTGGCAGAGGCAGACAAGGGCGCTATAATAGAACTCCATGCAGAGGGATCTTAAAATGCCGACATAGCAAGAACTATGGATCTTCGCAAGTCGACGGTAGCCACGTGGATCAGACGAAAGGAAGAGAGTGGTAACCTGAATGGGAGGCCTCATGGCCGTCGCCGCAAAACAACAGCAGCTCAGGATCAGCACATACCCCGTGTCAGTGAGAACCATCCATTTGGCAACGCACGACAAATTCAGCAAATTCATGACGCTTGGAATGAGTTACTTGATCTGCTAGTTATGTGGCTCCAGTTGTGGGCTCAATGCCCAACAGACTTCCAGCTGTTGTGGAAGCCAAAGGAGGCTATACGCGATACTAAGCAGCATCAGCAGAGGTGTTTATTTTTTCAGCCCTTCACCAATCAGCTGTTTCAAGCTTTTCTTTTCTTCTTTTTTTACTTACAGACGTATATTTTATATAATTTCAAGGAAACGCGGTAAGTGAAATGTGGACTGATGTTTGAGGATTCATTTTGTGACGGCTAAACAGTGCTGCATCATGGGACCCGCTATTTGTCCACATTTGGCTGAACATCAGAGGTGTAAAAAATTTTGAGAGGTGCCGAAATTCTCTGGAAGAGTAATGTGTTTTAGACAATGAGATGATTTTTACTTCATTTCATTTTAACCATTCACACAATGCTTTGACATTCTAATCTTTGATTTCATTTTATTATGTATCTTTTCTCCAGTGAACGTCAACGGTAGTAAATAACAAGAGAAATAACAAAACTCTCAGAATCAATATAGAGAATTCAAGTAGCAAGTGGATTCAAAAGTTTGCTATAATAGCGAATAATTGCTTTTACAGTCTCCTTCATGCCTACGTTGCCTGTCAGACAATGTTTGAAACTAGGACTAACAAGGTAAACAATTTTTCCACAAATTGTCAAATTGGAAGTCGGAGAGCCAGTTACATAAATTACGATGTCAACAAACGTTTTTTAAGTAACTAATCACAGTAGGCATCCAACGCATTTATTGTGTGTTACATGCACAGTATGTAAACTGGCAACGCCACCAACACACAATACCACTAACAGGGGAACGTCCCACATCCCCATCGCACCGCCCTCAGATTTAGTTATAAGTTGGCACAGTGGATAGGCCTTGAAAACTGAAACCAGGTCAATCGAGAAAACAGGAAGAAGTTGTGTGGAACTATGACAAAAATAAGCAAAATATACAAACTGAGTAGTCCATGCGCAAGATAGGCAACATCAAGGATAGGGTGAGCTCAGGAGCGCCGTGATCCCGTGGTTAGCGTTAACAGCTGCGAAACGAGAGGTCCTTCATTCAAGTCTTCCCTGGAGTGAAAAGTTTAATTTTTTATTTTCAGACAATTATTATCTGTCCGTCCGTCCGATACGAGGTAACTGCGCCGTAGTATGATGACGCTACATCTAAAGAAACATCGAAGCACATGACGGCAGTCGACTACTGCGCACGGAAGAGAGAGTATTCCTGCTAACGAGGCTCCCTGGCTGGCAGTTGAGTGTTCGCTACTTTGGACGAGAGTGCATTAAATACGTGAGATGCATTGCGTGGGCAATATGAATCCAGCAAATATAGCTCGTGACTTCAATAACAATTTCAATGAATATTTTCCGAACTGTGAGGCATCGGAAAGTTCCTTAAGGGATCGAACGATTGTCGAACATTTGTATGATTATTTCCTACATTTGTTAATAAACAGTACGTGTGGTGATGATTGTCTGAAAATAAAAAATTAAACACCTCACTCGAAGGAAAACTTGAACCAAGGACTTCTCGTTCGGCAGCTGTTCACTCTAATCACGCGACCACGGCGCTCCCTAGGACACAGTCTCCTTGATGTAGCTTATCATGCGCATGGACTACTCAGTTTGTATATTTTGCTTAATTTTTTTCGTAGTTCCACACAACTTCTTCCTGTTTTCTCGATTGATCTGTGTTCAGTTTTTCAAGGCCTATCCACTGTGCCAACTTATAACTAAATCTAAGGAGGGTGCGATGGGGAGATTCCCTTGTTAGCTATGAAACAACTGTAGCAAAACGGAGCATCCTCGTCATCCATGTGATGGATAAGACGACTAATTCGTAACATAAATGTCACTGTAAGCTTCAGTTTCTGTTGGAACGTGCTTCCTGGACGAAATAACATACATTTCCTACGTCTTGAATGCGAATCATGTAGCAAATGTAATTTAAAGGACATAAAAATATGGAGTGAATTTACTAACATAATTATGAACCACACACAAACATAAATCGATGGTCACATAGTTGTCAAAATTGTTCTACAGTATTGCCATTGTCCACTAGACTAGCAACAGGAAGCAAACGTTCGCTCAGCTGTGCTGGGATATCTTGCTCGCGCTTCGAAGACGCCACAGCATCGTCTGCCACCATTTTATGGGAAACGAAATATCTCAAGTGTACAGTCTTAGACATAAAAACTGACCGCCGGCCGGCCGCCACAGAGACTGAGTCGTTAACGTGGCCAATAAAACTGACCGCCCTTTACAACTCTAAAAAAAAGTCCGGCCATCTGCACAATCTGGCAACACTGTTAGATGCAGAAGTGTTAGGAGGAATTGTTGTTTACTTCAGAGATGTTCTCGGATTGTGTGAGCCCATGGTCTAGTGACAGAGCGGTGCCCCTATTTGTGAGCACATTACTCAAACTATGGCACCGCCGTCCGGACAGTCTGACGAGTTTGTTAATAGAAGAACTAGCACCGCCCTCCCTGTTGCCACCTGTGCCGATACACCACGTCCCCTCCTCGCTCTTCTACATCGGTGTCTTTTACCTCGAACTCAGTTACGTTCGACTTGCCTTACCAGCGACCCAACTGGCGATGGCAAAGACGGTGTATCGGGTCCTGCAACGTGGACGACCCGATAACGTCGTGGAGAGGAAGCACCCGAACGTCAACTGGCGAGTAGTGTGGAGGACAATTCACCACGTAACACTGGACACTGACGTCACGGCGATGTGGTATATCACTGTCAACGGTAAGCAGGTGACCAGATCAAGGCTAAATGCGATCCACGTGGTAGACTCACACACGTGCACGAGCTGTGGCGTTCAAGACGATGATGAACACCGTCTTAGCTGTGGTGAGTCGGCGGCAGTGTGGCACTTAATGAGGCAAATGTCAGCATACTTCCTTCGAGTAACGCCGAATCATATCGACCCCAAGACTATCTTATTCCCGGATAAGACGTATTACCCACGCACTAAAACTAATGCAATGACGTGGTTTCGTGGACATGCACTGCATTACTTGTTTCAAGACGGCACTAAGGATACTTTAGACTTTTGAAACTATTTGCATGAACGACATTGCAAGATCCTTCGTAACCCAAAGTATCGACAATATTTTTTCCAATTATTTGTGGAGTGTGTTCCACGACCCTCCACGTAGCTGGAACATCACGGGTAAGAGAAGCTAAAATTGCGAGACGATGATAGAACACTACACGGTACAACGTGGGATCTACCTCGGTCATTACGAGAAGTCATACCTGGATGATACAGCAGATGGAGAGTTTCGTCGTGAACCCTAACACTCTGTAGCAGTATTTGCCCCATTTCCTCTTTTTGTCCCAGGTGTGATAAGGGTTTTCGCAGTTTTTGTTTCCGATGCGGTGCAAGATGTAGCACTGGTTAATGGTGGTATGGATTCCACCCTTCAGTTTTGTTTCATGGTTTCCTTAGCCCCGCACTTTGTCCTCTTTCTTTATGCCTTTTTATCCAACCATTAGCATGTTTTTAGTAATGTGCGTCCCCAACTCGACACAACGAGTGCACTTACTACTTTTCAGTTCCTTACAGTAAAAAAAAAGAAAAAGTGGTAATCTTCGTGCATTCTAAACTTATGGTCGCCTCTTCGCGTCCAACTGGTTTTTTTTTTTTACCACACTTCGGTCTAAAGTCATGAGTCTGATTGAGCATCGAAGATAATTCGCTGAACATTCTACCCATCAGCAATAACAAGTATTCCAGAAACAACTCCGCAGGACAGCTCGTGGATGCGTCGCGATCATAACAGCTTACGCTCGAGCGTTTCCTCGCGCTGCAGCGGCTACCGGCCACCGGCCAGACGCCACCCGCCGCCTGAAATCCGGGGCCGCCCATGTGAACGCGGCGCCACGCTTTCAGTGTATCAACTGTCATTTTCGAATCTGAAGTTCTAGTTATCGACTTGCAGTTAAGCACTGGATTTTGCGTACTTGACAATCATGAAATACAGTTAAGCATTGTAAAATTGAGTCGCAAGTGGAAGTAGGTGTAACATCTGCAACACAACGTTTACTTTTGGTATAACAGAGGAGTGAATGCAGAGGAGGCAGCTAGAAAGATTTGAACTGTGTTTGTAGCGAGTGCTTACGGGAAAAATACGCCAGAAAAAGATGTTCGTGTTTTAACAAAGATCGTTCTGGCATGAATGATCTTCCACATTAAGGAAGTCTCGACTACTGATATATGTGATAGATTACCATTTTACCATCATGCGACACTTGCATTCAACAGGCAAAGTTCAGAAGTCTGGTGTAGGAGTACTGCATGCTCTAATTCGAAACAACAAAAATCAACTGAGTGACTATTATTGAACGTCATCAGGTCACTCATCGAGCATTCCTATGCAGTACTGTTACTGGTGACGTGTTATGATGCCTTTATCGTTAACTTCCTAAGAAGAAATGAAAGGCTGAGCCCCACCAAAAGACGTAAACTCGAGGAAAGAGTAGTGTGAACATAATATTTTACATCTGATAAATCCAAAAATGTGTTTTGGGCTACGAATTCTGCCCCCAGGGTGTGTGCAACACAGCTGGAATTTGTTGCCAACAACTGAGACACCTATCGGTCGCAGTGTAAGAAAATCGAGCAACAAAACTACATCACCTGTGCTACTGCGTGATAACGCACTATGTTGATTTGAGAAACAAAACTATCCAGGAGATTGATAGGAAAGTCGTCTCTCAGGCTCTTGTATTGATAGGGAAGACCTCTCTCAAGAACTTGCCCCTACCGTCATATATTTGTAAAATTTTACCTTTCCCGCTCTTGATCGATCAACAGTCAAGGCAATTCATTTCTAGACGAAAATACTCTTAAAAATACTCTGGTTTAATGACATCGTTAGATCCAGTAGGTTTCTACAGGCGTAGAATTTGTAAACAACTTTAGCATTGTCATATCGTTTTAGATATCGTGAAAGAAAATTCTGCTGCTAATTAATTTCTCTTTGATAATTACTGTTGCGTTTAGTAAACTAATGGAAAATGCAATTAAAATATTCACTGTACTAATACAAATTAAATTCAGCTTACTACAGAAACATCACGACGGCAGTCTATCTTAATAAAGCATTAAGTTTCTGTGAGAGGATTGAGCCTATTTTAACACGAATTAGTAGGATATTATAGGATATTACCGACTTTTGACCTCGAAAAGATCTGTATTTATTTCATTTCCTGTACCATTCGTAATTATTATGAAAATGTGACATTTCATAGATAAAATTATGTATTCACAACAAGAACAAAAATGTCGGCAGAAAACAAGTGGCATTATGAATCTGGCAGTACGGTAAGGTTTTCGCTCTAACACTAAGAGTTACTGAAAGTAGCAAGACGAATTTTGCTCGTGGTTTGATGCGGCCCGCCACGAATTCCTTTCCTGTGCTAACCTCTTCATCTCAGAGTAGCACTTGCAACCTACGTCCTCAATTATTTGCTTGACGTATTCCAATCTATGTCTTCCTCTACAGTTTTTGCCCCCTACAGCTCCCTCTAATACCATGGAAGTCATTCTCTCATGTCTTAGCAGATGTCCTATCATCCAGTCCCTTCTCCTTATCAGTGTTTTCCACATAATCCTTTCCTCTCCGATTCTGCGTAGAACCTCCTCATTCCTTACCTTATCAGTCCACCTAATTTTCCACATTCGTCTATAGCACCACATCTCAAATGCTTCGATTCTCTTCTGTTCCGGTTTTCCCACAGTCCATGTTTCACTGCCATACAATGCTGTACTCCAGACGTACATCCTCAGAAATTTCATCCTCAAATTAAGGCCGGTATTTGATATTAGTAGACTTCTCTTGGCCAGAAAGGCTTTTTTTGCCAATGCGAGTCGGCTCTTGATGTCCTCCTTGCTCCGTCCGTCATTGTTTATATTATTGCCTAGGTAGCAGAATTCATTAACTTCACTGACTTCGTGACCATCAATCCTGATAAGTTTCTCGCTGTTCTCATTTCTACTACTTCTCATTACCTTCGTCTTTCTCCCGTTTACTCTCAAACCATACTGTGTACTCATTAGACTGTTCATTCCGTTCAGCAGATTGTTTAATTCTTCTTCACTTTCACTCAGGATAGCAATGTCATCAGCGAATCGTATCATTGATATCCTTTCACCTTGTATTTTAATTCCACTCCTGAACGTTTCTTTTATTACCATCATTGCTTCTTCGATGTACAGATTGAAGAGTAGGGGCGAAAGGCTACAGCCTTGTCTTACACCCTTCTTAATACGAGCACTTCGTTCTTGATCGTCCACTCTTATTATTCCCTCTTGGTTGTTGTACATATTGTATATGACTCGTCTCTCCCTATAGCTTACCCCTACTTTTTTCAGAATCTCGAACAGCTTGCACCATTTCATATTGTCGAACGCTTTTTCCAGGTCGACAAATCCTATGAAAGTGTCTTGATTCTTCTTTAGCCTTGCTTTCATTATTAGCCGTAACGTCAGAATTGCCTTTCTCGTCCCTTTACTTTTCCTAAAGCCAAACTGATCGTCACCTAGCGCATTCTCAATTTTCTTTTCCATTCTTCTGTATATTATTCTTGTAAGCAGCTTCGATGCATGAGCTGTTAAGCTGACTGTGCGATAATTCTCGCACTTGTCAGCTCTTGCCGTCTTCGGAATTGTGTGGATGACGCTTTTCCGAAAGTCAGATGGTATATCGCCAGACTCATATATTCTGCACACCAACGTGAATAGTCGTTACTGATTTTGAGGATTCTCTCCGTCCTAGGCGTAATGGAAACGACATCGTCCGAACCCACGCAGGAATACAGTGTGGGGGCGAGCGAGTGGAATAATGGCCGGGGAGCTTGTTCTCATAAGTTCTTATCACAAATTTACAAAATTTTAAATCCAAAATACTGCAGCTTGGTTCTTACAATAGTGCAATAGGTGCGCATTGGTTAGATGTAACTGAAGAGAGACCAACTCGGATTGTGATTAAGGGCGAACCCCAACCGCATGGCGACGAACAATTGGGAGCGGAAACGTAATGTCATCGGAACCTTGTTGAAGGCCCATGACATGCGATCGTTAGACTGACTGCAGAAAGTTCAGTTTATAAATATATATATACTTAGCAAAATTTGTCATGTCGCAGCAGTCTTACCGATACTGTAGGTCACTGCACATAAAATATTAGCTGTAGCCTCTTGGTATGTGTGGAAACAAAATATCTTCAAAGTATCCTTCCACACGGCGACTTTGCAGAGGCAAGAGAGAGGATTTGGAATTAAAGACGTGCTATCAAACTAATACACGCCACTAAGACAGGCATCACGAAACTTCTGTTCCTGGAGATAGGAACGCTCTTGTTAATGTAGCACGCCAACCCAGTTTACGTCCGAAAGTACTATGGCGATTGGAGCTGTATAAGACTTCCACCAGCACAAACTAACCCTAGAACCGTCTATGATTATATTACCAGACATTGTCTACATTAACCTGCAAAAAACTGGAGGAACATCTGGAAAAATATCATCAGAAAAATTATACCAACTAGAGTCAGTGCCGTATGTTGCGACATTGTAAACGAAACCATACCCACAGCGAACGATTATGAAAAATCAAATTGAGACCATCTCCATACTGCGACAAATGTGGGCTTGTAGAAACTGTAGCGCACACCTTATTATGTGAAAATAGACTCAGAATTTGGAACTGGACTAGGAAGAAATTAGCACTATCAACAGAACCGCAGAAAGTCATATACCGATAACTGAAGCTTTACAACCCGAAAATGTTACCCGTCCACAAAGAATAACAGTTATTCGTGGCTCCTGGGCCAGTTTGTGTTTTACGTCAGAATAAACAAAACTTAGAACTTAGAAGAGTGCATGTTTTATATTGCAGAAGAACATTATAAGCTGAAGAAGAATAACAAATATAAGGAATGGTTTAAAATTTTTTTATCTATTGCTTTGTGTGGGCTACAAAGAGGTGGACAGTTTTATTGATTAGAAGCAGAATACTATTCTTCCACTTTTTTTCATTCCTGGAATATTCTTTTACGTTGGTTCTAAAATCAGAAATGTTCTAATTTGGCATAACCCCTCCGGCTCCGAAACTTCTTCCATTTGTTGAAAAATAAATGGCTTCGTTACAGACCTCATATGCATCCAGTGCATAATAACTTAAATTGTGAATATATTTCTGAATGAATGTTTGTTATTTATTTTTCCGTCACCCTGTTCACTGTTTTAAGTTATGTTCCACAAGGAACGCACGCCATTGGAGGCGACAATCTGTAATTTATTTTACCTTAATTACTACTTCAATTTTGTTCTACAATTTAAAGGAATATATGAGTGCAAACATGGCCTCGGATTTTCGACCCCTGCCCTCTTTGCCTCCGCCTACCTGGTGCTGAAAGTTTTCTCAAACTTTAAAAAAAAATAGTGCAGTGGTTAGCACGTCTGTCTAGTAAGCAGGAGGTCTAGCTTCGAAGCTCAGTCGGTCACAAATTTTCATCTGCCGTCGTTGCTGTATTTCAACGCGCTGTGACAATGTGGACATCGGTCCTTCGTTATTTAAGATGCAATTGTTTTTCGAGGCGATAGAGGTGATTTGCGAACATTTGTCTTGCCATCAAAATAACGGGACTCCAACGGCATCCAATCCTAAGTCATACCTTTGCGCCGGCGCTAACCCATGTCATATACATGCGAATTAGATTGTAGTTCATATTTAGTTAAATAACGAATGGTCTGTATACAAGTATGCCGGCCAGGGTGGCCGAGTGGTTCTAGGCGCTACAGTCTGGAGCCGCGTCACAGCTACGGTCTCAGGTTCGACTCCAGTCTCGGGCATGGATGTGTCTGATGTCCTTAGGTTAGTTAGGTTTAAGTAATTCTAATATGAGAAGAGGAAATGAAATATACGCTTCCAAGACATAATATTTCCTTGTGTGCTACTACTGCAGTTAATTTTTGTATGTTGGATAAATTTTGATATCACCTCACATTCCTTTGTGAGAAGATTCCTATTTTCTTGGGATTCAAATAGTGGACATTTCATCACTGGTTAATATTCTGATGACTAATGACATGATACCCGTTGCAATTGCTCCATGGCACCTGTGAGTAGAGTCTCACGTTGGTTACTATAAGAACACACAGGCAGTGATATCCGCTCACTGCAGTCAGAGCCAAGGTGATTTCTTTCTGTTTATGGCGAAGCGTCTGCTGCAGTGTCCACGCTCAGCCAACATAAACAAATCGCGGCGGCATTGGGCACTACTGATCGCTGCGCATGTCGCAGGCCTCGACAATAAGAGCGCACTGTCTCTGCTAACGATACTATGGAGTTAATACATCTTACTTAACAGAATATGCAGGACGTGGGTTGGGTGAAAATTCAGTTTGTAACTTCCCATCGCATTAATATATTTTACAGTCATATTTGATGCAATATTTATTGCCGGTTGTCTCTCTAATGCTAATAGTATTGATTCAGATTGTGCATGAACACGAAAACTCTCTCTCTCTCTCTCTCTCTCTTTCACACACACACACACTCACACAGTCATTGTTTCCAGTGAGGGTGACAACTACTGTGTGTTGAACAACACATGCACCAGTCAGTTCCTCAGTTGGCGTCGAGTGGATGAGTTTTTTCAATTACCTTGCATTGCAAGAACTGTACGGAGGAGCCTGAAAGTAAATGGACTTGTATCCCAAAGAGCTGCGACAAAGCAAAGCTTGACCGGTTATCAGATAATTGTCCACATGGGTTTTGTGGACAAGTATACTTTTAGTAGCCGTGCGGGATTAGCCGAGCGGTCAGGGGCGCTGCAGTTATGGGCTGCGTGGCTGATCCCGGCGGAGGTTCGAGTCCTCCCTCGGGCATGGGTGTGTGTGTTTGTCCTTAGGACAATTTAGGTTAAGTAGTGTGTAAGCGTAGGTACGGATGACCTTAGCAGTAAAGTCCCATACGATTTCACACACATTTGAACATTTGTTCTTCTGCTGTAAATAAACTGTTATCTCGTTAGTTCATATATTTATATTGAAATAACGTATTTGTAATAAACACATTGGATTATTATTTTCCACAGTGTTTAAGAATTCAGGCCCTGTCATAGATAAGTGATCTGTATTCAACAGTCCGATTAAGAAGCCGGCCGAAGTGGCCGTGCGGTTAAAGGCGCTGCAGTCTGGAACCGCAAGACCGCTACTGTCGCAGGTTCGAATCTTGCCTCGGGCATGGATGTTTGTGATGTCCTTAGGTTAGTTAGGTTTAACTAGTTCTAAGTTCTAGGGGACTAATGACCTCAGCAGTTGAGTCCCATAGTGCTCAGAGCCATTTGAACCATTTCCGATTAAGAATGTGGTTTACCCAGTCAATCATTTGATGAGAGTCGTAGTCGGATATCCACATTAAGGCGACCTGGCTGAATCCGATTAGAACGATCTGGTATCGAAATGAAATTACAGAAATCGGATAATTTGAACGTCTGTATTGCAACAATGCTCCGCACATAAATTCCTATGATGGAGTAACAGGTAGCAACTGCCTAAGAAAAAGTGAGAAATATGTCTACTAGTAGCAATGTAACGTAATTATAACCCACATTTATGTGATGGAAATACTGAATCGAACAATACACATCCATTTCAGTGGAGGGAAGATACACTATATCGGATTTGCTGAGACATAATGACAATAATAATAATAATAATCGCGTGTGGCGGATAGGGGAAACCCTTCCCCATATGGGTGGTAGCGAGGAAATCAAATACTAGGGGTGAACCAAATACTAACACAATCCTGAACGGCTACTCAATCCGTTGAACCCAAAATCCAGACATGTTTGAGTGAAAATCACTGCTACTCTGGTCACCGTCTGTTATCTCAATGAGCTTGGCTGAAAATATTTGCTTTCAAAGGCTTCCACACCCTCTAGTCCTGTCCGGTCCTGGTATCACCCAAGCACAAACAATGAAACACAAGCAAACATGAACTATGCAAGCAAAGTCAACTTTACCCCAGGAGGTACACAACCCGGCTGTCGACAGGCGGCAGCTGGATTTTCGGATTGTGGGGAGTCCAGGTTAGCACGACAGAGAATATCGAAGATCTCTGGTAAATTTACCTACAAACAAAAAACATGCATTTAAAAGTAAACATCGATACCTTGATCCAAACACGAAAACTAAATAATCTCACACAAGAAATCGACCGACAAAAAATTCTCATCCTTGCTCTTCAAGAACCACGACTAACTGACAATGAAACCTTGCATTAGGAAAACCATTGCATCTTCAAGAGCAAAATACAACAAAAGGTAGCGAAAGGCGTACCAATCTTCGGCATAGCATTTGTCGAACACAGATCTATCAACTCCGTCAAAGAAATCACACCCATCAACAATCAAAAGGTTCCAATGGCTCTGAGCACTACGGGACTTAACAGCGGAGATCATCAGTCCCCTAGAACTTACAACTACTTATACCTAACCAACCTAAGGACATCACACAAATGCATGCCCGAGGCTGGATTCGAACCTGCGACCGTAGCAGCCGCGCGGTTCCGGACTGAAGAACCTAGAACCGCTCGGCCACCGCGGCCGGCCCATCAACAAGCGACTTACGACTATGGTCATTCAGAGCCCAAGTAAAAAATATACACTCATGAATGCACGTGTCCCCACCAACATCGGAAATAAGAAAAACACCGAAAATGTCGAAAAATTCTGGAACACACTCGAACATACTATGAGCAAAATTCACCAAGATGACGTGAAAATACTAATGGGAGACTTCAGCTCTCTATTTGGGAAAGAAAAAACCTTTAGAAAAATCAGTGGTACAAATTCAACACACCGAAACGCTTAGACTAACGGCACACGTCTGACTGACATTTGCCAAGTCAAAAGACGGTAATATCCTACTAATTCATGTTAAAATAGGCTCAATCGTCTCACAGAAACCTAATGCTTTATTAAGATGGACTGCCGTCGTGAGGTTTCTGTAGTAAGCTGAATTTAATTTGTATTAGTACAGCGAATATTTTAATTGCATTTTCCATTAGTTTACTAAACGCAACAGTAATTATCAAAGAGAAATTAATTAGCAGCAGAATTTTCTTTCACGATATCTAAAACGATATGACAATGCTAAAGTTGTTTACAAATTCTACGCCTGTAGAAACCTACTGGATCTAACGATGTCATTAAACCAGAGTAGTTTTAAGAGTATTTTCGTCTAGAAATGAGTTTCCTTGACGGTTGATCGATCAAGAGTGGGAAAGGTAAAATTTTACAAATATATGACGAGAGGGACAAGTGCTTGAGAGAGGACTTCCCTATCAATACAAGTGCCTGAGAGACGACTTTCCTATCAATCTCCTGGATAGTTTTGTTTCTCAAATCAACATAGTGCGTTATCACGCAGTAGCACAGGTGATGTAGTTTTGTTGCTCGATTTTCTTACACTGCGACCGAAAAGTGTCTCAGTTGTTGGCAACAAATTCCAGCTGTGTTGCACACACCCTGGGGGCAGAATTTGTAGCCCAAAACACACTTTTGGATTTATCAGATGTAAAATATTATGTTCACACTACTCTCTCCTCGAGTTTACGTCTTATGGTGAGGCTCAGCCTTTCATTTCTTCTTAGGAAGTTAACGATAAAGGCATCATAACACGTCACCAGTAACAGTACTGCATAGGAATGCTCGATGAGTGACCTGATGACGTTCAATAATAGTCACTCAGTTGATTTTTGTTGTTTCGAATTAGAGCATGCAGTGCTCCTGCACCAGACGTCTGAACATTGCCTGTTGAATGCAAATTCAAGTGGTTCATAATTATGTTAGTAAATTCACTCGATATTTTTATCTCCCTTAAATTACATTTGCTACATGATTCGCATTGAAGACGTAGGAAATGTATGTTATTTGGTCCAGGAAGCACGTTCCAACAGAAATTGAAGCTTACATTGACATTTATGTTGCGAATTAGTCGTCTTATCCATCACATGGATAACGAGGATGCTCCGTTTTGCTACTGTTGTTTGATAGCTAACAAGGGAACCTCCCCATCGCACCCTCTTCAGATTTAGTTATAAGTTGGCCCAGTGTATAGGCCTTGAAAAACTGAACACAGATCAATCGAGAAAACAGGAAGAAGTTGTGGGGAACTATGAAAAAAATAATAAAATGAAACAAACTGAGTAGTCCATGCGCATGATAAGCTACATCAAGGACAGTTTGAGCTCGGGAGCGCCGTGGTCCCGTGGTTAGAGTGAACAGCTGCCGAACGAGAGGTCCTTGGTTCAAGTCTTCCCTCGAGTGAGTTGTTTGATTTTTTATTTTCAGACAATCATCACCACACGTACTGTTTATCAACAGATGTAGGAAATAATCATACATATGTTCGACAATCGTTCCATCCCTTAAGGAATTTTCCGATGCCTTACAGTTCGGAAAATATTCATTGACATTGTTATTAAAGTCGCGACCTGCATTTGCTGGATTCATATTGCCCACGCAATGCATCTCACGTATTTAATGCACTCTCGTCCAAAGTAGCGAACAGTCAACTGCCAGCCAGGGAGCCTCGTTAGCAGGAATACTCTCTCTTCCGTGCGCTGTAGTCGACTGACGTCATGTGTTTCGATGTTTGCTTAGGTGTAGCTTCGTCATACTACGGCGTAGTTACCTCGTATCGGACGGACGAACGGACAGATAATAATTGTCTGAAAATAAAAATTAAACTTTTCTCTCGAGGGAAAATTTGAAGGAAGGACCTCTTGTTCCGCAGCTGTTCACGCTAACCACGGGATCACGGCACCCCTAAGCTCACCCTATCCCTGATGTTGCCAATCTTGCGCATGGACTACTCAGTTTGTATGTTTTGCTTATTTTTTTCATAGTTCCACACAACTTCTTCCTGTTTTCTCGATTGATCTGTGTTCAGTTTTCAAGGCCTATCCACTGTGCCAACTTATAACTAAATCTGAGGGCGGTGCGATGGGGATGTTCCCCTGTCAGTAGTATTGTGTGTTGGTGGCGTTGCCAGTTACATACTGTGCATGTAACACACAATAAATGCGTTGGATGCCTCCTGTGATCAGTTACTTGAAAAACGTTTGTTGTCATCGTAATTTATGTAACTGGCTCTCCGACTTCCAATTTGACAATTTGTGGAAAAATTGTTTACCTTGTTAGTCCTAGTTTCAAACATTGTCAGACAGAAAACGTAGGCATGAATGAGTCTGTAAAAGCAATTATTCGCTATTATAGCAAACTTTTGAATCCACTGGGCACTTGAATTCCCTATATGGATTCTGAGCGTTTTGTTACTTCTCTTGTTATTTACTGTCTCAATGTCATCCGTGAGAATAAAATGAACGGCAGTTGGATTAGGTTCCTGATCTATAAACTGTGATTTAATATTCTGCGCTGCTAAATAAATTTTGAAGGTTATATTTTTTACGTAAAACAGAGTATCGGTTTCAATCCTAGGATTGACGATAAACTTCAGAAATACAATTACAGAATAGTGGCATATCGATTACGGCTCCTCACCATCAACAATAGTTGTTACCCATAGTTTCGTATTTGCTATGTTACCGTCGTTACCCTTTAGAGACCAACCTGATCTTTCGACAATGCCATTTTTGACTTGCTTCTTAATATGTCCTATAACTACAGATTTGTTGAAAATATTAACTGTTAAATACGCTATTCCACAAATTAAAAACTTCCAGTTATTCTTCATACCTTGAAACTTACTACCGTTGACTTTCACTGGAGAAAAGATACATACTAATAAAATGAAATCAAAGATTAGAATGTCGAAGCATAGTGTGAATGGTTAAAATGAAATGAACTAAAAATCATCTTCTTGTCTAAAACGCGTTACTCTTCCAGAGAACTTCGGCACCTCTCAAAATTTTTTACACCTCTGATGTTTAGCCACGTGTGTACAAATGGCGGGTCTCATGATGCAACACTATTTAGCCGTCACAAAATAAAGCCTCAAAAATCAGTAAATGAAACTATTCTTCTCCTGTTGCTCCGAATCGCATATACCAACCGCCCTTTGCTGCGACAATGACTCGAGGTCTATTGGGTATTTGAGTTTTCTCTCCTTTTTGGGGCCTCCTTACCTCTCCTTCTAGCCCAACCGTTGTTCTCCAATTACGCCTTCACCGGCGAGCTTCTCCTCAATATTTTTAATTTGTGCTGAACTGTTTTGCACCCTTCTTGCATTTACACGTGTGTCATATATTTTATAGAGACTGCATGAATATATAAGGTGAGTATTTCTTCTCTTATCGAATTAAATATTACATATATTGCTGTGTATTTCTGTGTTTGTCCACATTCCACTTACTGCGTTTCCTTGAAGTTATATAAAATAAACGTCTGTAATAAAAAAAAAAACTTGAAACAGCTTTTGCAGCTGATTGGTGAAGGGCTGAAAAAAAAAACACCTCTGCTGATGCTGCTTGGTAACGCGTATAGCCTCCTTTGGCTTCCACAACAGCTGGAAGTGTGCTGGGCATTGAGCCCACAACTGGAGCCACATAACTAGCAGATCAAGTAACTCATTCCAAGCGTCATGAATTTGCTGAATTTGTCGTGCGTTGACAAATGGATGGTTCTCACTGAAACGGCGTATCTGCTGATACTGAGCTGCTGTTGTTTTGCGGCGATGGCCATGAGGCCTCCCATTCAGGTTACCACTCTCTTCCTTTCGTCTGATCCACGTGGCTACTTGCGAAGATCCATAGTTCTTGCTATGTCGGCATTTTAAGATCCCTCTGCATGGAGTTCTATTATAGCGCCCTTGTCTGCCTCAGCCAGATGGGCCATTTAGCGTTGACTGAATGATTCGTCGCGGTTAATATCGGCTGCGGAAACAGCGCTGGCAGGAAACAGACTGCCTCCTCCACGATGGCAGCCACAACGCAGTGGCCAAGTATGTGTAACACGGAAATCGATGGCATAAACGAGAGATCGCAAGCCCGTACCCTTGTCATTACATAGTGGAGCAACTTAGAATCTGTAATTTTTCTCAGAAGGGACTGGTCCACTCTTGTCATGTCTTATCCTGATAAATATTACATGAAATGAAATGTTTACGTTTTGCATATGCGGCAGGCCTAACGCAAGAGACATTTCTGAAATATCTGAGGCAACCTGAAGAACACTTCGTGAATTTTAGCTGTAAAAAGTTGCCTTACAAGAAGGAAAACGTGTTTATCCCCGCTCGCCGTGTTGCCAAGTGTCGCAGTTTACTCTGAGGCATACATAATTCTCGCCGGGCGTAAGAAGCGACTCGACTAACGAGGGGAACTCACCAGGTGTCATAGGCTGATTGTCCGGAAACTTTGCTCAGTGAAGGAGAGGACAAAATAAGCGAACATGTGTTTCGGCTTATCTGCAGACACTCGACCGTTTCCGAGAAAACGACGGTCAAAGTTATTAACGCGCTGTTGCTCTAGTGTAGATACCTTCTGCAGCCGAGAACGCAATTGAAGCGGTGGCTCAGTGGCTACCCTCGTTCCTTCTTAACTTAGATACCCGTGTTCGAGACCATATAGGGTTTTTATTATTTTTTTTCCTGCCTCTCTATCAGAATTATCTACGAATGTTTTTTTCTAATTTATGTTGAAATAATGTTGTCATTATTCGCCAATTAACTTTATGTGTAATTAATGAATTAAAAAGCAATAAACGAATGAGACAACCTGAACTAAAATCATCTGGTCTGCCTCATGTATCGTTATATCCAAATGGTTTATAAATGTTTATCTACATTCAGATCTGATGATGGCACCTTTAGTGTGTTGAAACCGGTTATCCAGTAAACAGCATTTAAGCGATCCTGGCTTCTGAATTATTTCTACAACAGAGTGATCGCCCCACTACGCACTGTGTGTTCCCTTTTTAACTTATTTCTTTACACAGTAAATTAACTGACGAATATCGACAATAGTGTTTCAACATAAATTGGAATAAACATTCGTAGATAATTCACAGAGTGAGGGGGGAAAAAAGGAAAAACCGGGTTTCGAACTCACAGCGCAAAGTTCCGAAGTCGCTATGGTAGCCGCAGAGCCACCGCTTCAGTTGAATGCTTACCCGCTAAGAGGTATCTACACTATAGCAACAGCGCATTGAAAACTTTGACCGTCGTTTTCTCAGAAGCGGTAGAGTGTAAGCAGATAAGCCGAGACACGTGTTCGCTTATTTTGTCCCCTCTTTCACTAAGGAAGTTTCAGCAAGATCAGGGTATTTCCTCGGGAACTTACACATGAAGAAACCATAGTAATAATGTAATTCAAGGCCCGCAAGAAAAGATTTAAGTGGTCCTTTTTCCCGCACACTGTTAATGAGTGGGACGGTAGAGAAATAACCCGAACCTTCTGCCAGGCACGTAAGTCCGGATTGCCAATAAATCCTGGTGATGTAGTCATGTAGATGTAACAACGAAATTATATTGTAATTACGACATGTGACTTTCATTTGATTTGAACATCGAAGTTGTTTGCTGTTTATTTACTTTTGTTCATTAGTTTCAGCCATATACGAACACCTAGCCGCGTTAAATTGATATTGAAATAAAGTGTCATGCATTGACCAAAAACAATAAATTCCCACCTACTTGTTATAGTACTGCAGTATCTGCCAGCGTCTTCAGAAGTGGATATGGCATACGACGTTCTTGGGTGTTTATAAATGGATATTGCAGACGACTTCGAACAAAGTTTGAATGTAGCTTCGTAAAAGTTCCGTGATCAAACGATCTGAGTTGCTGGCGAATACAGTTTATCCTCACGAGACAGTATATATTATCATTATACATGAGGTGAATAGGGTTTCGCCGGGTGCGGTGGCCGAGCGGTTCCAGGCGCTTCTGTCACGAACCGCACGGCTGCTTCAGTCGCAGGTTGGAATCCTACCTCGGGCATAGATGTCTGTGATGCCCTTAGGCTAGCTAGGTTTAAGTAGTTGTAGGTCTAGGGACTGATGACCTAAGCAGTTAGGTCGCAAAGTTCTTGAAACCATTTTTTGACCTTTCGCGTAAATTTTCTTTACATAAACGGTCGTATCTTTAGATTGCGTTGACATAGCTCTCTTTCTTACACCACCAAGGGACCGGTTACCGCAAGAAGTGCGTTATATTTCCGCTTATTATGTCCACCCGTTCTGGAGGTCAACGGGTTTTAAGGGTTGGGTAGACCGATAGACGGTCAAGAAAGTGAGACTAGTAGGGTTCCGTTTTTACCGGTTTAGGTGACGAAATCCTAACAACGAAAACAGCTGCGACAGCTACTGAAGCTGAAGGCCGCAAAAATAACACCCGCTACTCTTTATTCGAAATGTTCTAGTTGCAGTCGATACATCAGCATATTAATCGTAGCTACGTTTTCGATCCAAATCACGTTTACAGGAATGCAAATAGAATCCATTTGCCTATACACGTGGTAATTCACATCCCAGTATTAATGCCACCGCGTTTTAGAAGTGCGAATATTCCCATTGCTAGCTAGCTTAAGAAACACTTCGGCTAATGAACGTTTTCTGGCTGTGGCGAGTCTAGTGGAGAATTCGAAACAGTGCAGAATACGTTTGGCAGCTATGTAGCCGTTTATTTCCTGGGGTGGTGCAGAATTATCCTACAAAATGTACTGTCTAATAACGGTAATTTGTTATTTCGATAAACATCCCAAATGATTGTCACATAAGCAGTGACATAAAGGAAGAAGGTTCATGTTTTTGAGTCCAGAAAGCTCAATGCAACAGAAACTGCAGATTTTCATTGCGAAATTGCCGGCTTGTTCATGTCTGGGGTAATAATAGAGGGCTGTTTGCATGGGTTGTCTGCTAGCATAGTGAAAGGAAGGTCTGGTTTGTTTTCGGTTCTAATCTGTATGGAGGTAGGTAGAACATCAGTAAAGGAATTTTAAGAAATTCTCGCACCCGTAGTACGTTTTATCGCTGATTTTATTCTGTACTGGCGCCCTGTGGATGTCAATATGACACTCTTGTAAAATTTCATACATGTTACTGCCTACTTTTTCCGCTTCTGTCAATAATGGAATTGACTTAAGTGTGGCACTGAATGATTTTTAACTGAATTTCGTTATGAATCTTCACGCATTGCTATATTTGCACACTTTCATGGTAGGTCAGCAACGATAATCCAGAATGACTGGTCTGAACGTTGACACAGACCGTTTCGCGGCCGAATGCGGATAATATTTTGCTACTTCGTAACGATCTGGGGTTCTTTGTCTTACTGAAACAGTAATGTTATCTCGATAAGCTGAAATTCATTTTTATTGGTCCGTTTCGTACCAATTAGCGTTTCTTCTTTCAGTTCTGTGTTATATTTACGTGTTGTATTTAAAACACTAATCAGCATTAATATAGTCTTACAAATTATTGAAAACAGTCTAAAAAAGTTGAGTTAGTTTGTCAATTTCACGCCTTTGCATATTAAGTTGGTAGCACTTCGTCGCCTTGCCTGTTATGCTGTGTAGCAGACTTTAAAGCCGTGCGGATCAGCATAACGAAAAGGCTAGGGATCTCGCTCGTTTTGTCCACGACTGTACCTTCATTGTCTGGCTGTCTGGCTTTGCCTTCTGACAGGCGTTGCATATGGATAGAACCTTCCTCATGTGCCCCTCCATTTGTTTAAAATAACACAGGTCCTTCAATTTAAGAAAGCATTTCCGTGGTCCGAAGTGACAATAACTTAAGTGGGTGGACCAGATTAACTTATTAACTAACTCGTCTGTTATATATATATATCGAGTTCGCTACGGTCACAGGTTCGAATCCTGCCTCGGGCATGGATGTGTGTGATGTCCTTAGGTTAGTTAGGTTTAAGTAGTTCTCAGTTCTAGAGGGCTGATGACCTCAGCTGTTAAGTCCCATAATCCTCAGATCCATTTGAACCACTTTTATATCGTGCTGATTGCGTTTCGTCAGTGGAATAAGATCCCCTTCCTTACAAAACAGAACATTCGTAATTCAACTTCCAAGATTTTCTTCCAAGGTTCTTTCAGCTACTTCAATTCCGGATCTTTATCCTGCTCTCTTATTATGTTCCGTAATGATGCAGTCATGAAGTTCTTGAAAGCGACTCCCTGCAGCTAGAATAGACTAAAGTGACTATCCTCCGCATCTTCTCCCTTTGCATCTGGTCTCCTAATCGGCGAACGTGAAAGTGCAACCGCAATTACATTTGTTTTTCCCGGGATATGTGTGATGCTGAAGTGAAATTGCTGAAGGAATAAAACCTTCTGTGTCAGCCTATCGTGTCCCAATTTTGCCGACAGCAAAAATTCCAGTACTCTGTGGTCTGTAGAGACGTGGTTCTTGTGTCCTAGCAGGAAATGTTTGAATTTTTTGAAAGCCCACACGATAGCCAGTGCCTCCAGCTCAGTTACTAATTCCTTTCGCACTTTGTAAGGACCCGGCTCCCAGATGCTATGGTCTCGTTTACTAATGTCCCCTCTTCAATAATTTGTTGGAATATTATTAAGCCAAGACCTGTTTTCGCTGCATCAGTCCACACGCAAAAATCCGCTGTTAAGTCAGGGTGAGCTAGGATAGATGTCTCGACAAGGGTCTGTTTAAGCGAATTGAATTCATTATCCGCTGCTTCCTCCCATGTCCATGGTGTCTTCTTTCCTGTTAAGGTACAAAGTCTTGGTGCGGATTCTCCTTCGTTCTAATAAACCTATTATAAAAAGTTACTACTCTCAGGAACCCTCTGAGGTCTTTTGTGGTCTGTGGTCTAGGGATTTAGGTTATTGCTACTAGTTTTTCCAGACTGGGTGCAATCCCTTCTGCCGAAATCACGTGCCCCAGAAAATCCACCTTCCTCGTTCCGAAACAAGAATTTTCCAGATTGTGACACCATGTTGGCTTAGTTCTCCTAGCAGTTTTCCAAGGATCTTGTTGTGTTCGTCCCAATTGGGCTTTGCGATGTGGGTAACATCAACATAGCATGTGATGTCTTTCTTTAGCCTTTCCGTCAAAATTCATTTCAGTCCCCTAATGAATGGTGTGGACGATATACTGAGGCCAAAGGGCAATCGCCGGAACTGATAGCAGAGTCCTTCAACTAGGAAAGCCGTGTATTGACGACACGAAGTGTGTAATTCAGTTTGCCAGAAACTTGAACGAAGATTAATGGACGAAACACTTTGGCACCATGAAATCTTTGCAATAGGTCTTCCGACTTCTCCGGACGGTCTGTTTCCGGCAACATTATCGTGTTGATTTGCCTCGGGTCAAGCATCAGACTATCGACCCATCCTTATTTTCATCACCCGCAATGGATTATTGTCTGTGGGCACGCCGGTTTCAATGATCCCTTCTTGCACCATCCTCCGTACTTCTCTCTGGACTTTCTCTCTGTATGCGATGGGAATGGCATAATGTAGGATGAAGAACCACTGATGTTCTTTGACACGGAACACATACTGGAAATTATTGATGGCTCCTGTCTTAGGTAGAAACATTTCACTGTTGTTAAGTATCACGGTTTGTAGTTCTGCCCTCTCCTCTTCTGTAATATAGTCAATACCACAAACCCTCTCTTCTATCGCATTATAGATCTCATCCTCGGTGGGCTCTGGGTCATAGTGTCAATCCCTTTCATCTCTCGACACTGAATTCGACTTTCGTAAATACCAGGCTTCTGAATCTACGCAGATCTTAAGGCACCTCGCCGGGACTTGAGCCCATATCGACCGTTCATTGAATCGAAGCATGATGCTTTTATCCTTATTTAATGTCGTTGTACTACATCCTAGATCCAGTATTTCATTGTACTCGCTTAGAAAATCGGTTCCGAAAATCAGCTCAGTTTTCAGTTTTGGCACGATCAGAAGTTTCCGACCGGCAGGTGACTTTGACAAAGTAGCTCTAGCCTAGTCCGCATGTTCACTTCAGTTACCTTCCCTACTATTGCTCCTTTTATCCTTAATCTCTTCACCGATAGTTCCACCCAGTCTTGCAGTCCCTTTCATTGTCTATAAGTCTCTTCCGCGATGGCCGAAATTCACAACCACTATCCAGGATTGCTCTAACTTCCTTGCATCTTATGGTTGCTATAATGACTGGATGCATATCATTATGAATGAACCTCTCTCTTTTTTCCAACAACGTTTCTTCGAAATCGTCGTATCTAATAACATTGATGAGGCTAGGTCCGAGTTCAGTTGCAGATGCGTTTTGTGCCTCTTCTGCATATTGAACTAATCATTAACGTTGGTTGTCAGTTCCTCGCGCAACTCGTCCTGGGTTCGGTCCCCGAATCTCAATTTCCTCAGCCTGACCTCCATTTCCGTTTCCTCCGTTGTTCATTCGCGCACATCTTCCATTGTCATTGAAACCGTATCCATAGTTTCGCCATCCGTTGTTTTGTGGTCCGTACCCTTCGTTCCTCCTTCCATTCCAGCTTCTGTTGCGTACTACATAACTATTGCGGTTCCCATTCCAGTCTCTTCGTTGTTCAGCTTCATTGCTTCTGAAATTTCCCGACCGTGAATGGTTTCTGTAAGGCGTTCCATTTCGTACACTTCCGTCCCTATTATTATAATTATTATATTGTGGACGAGGCATAGGGCCTGCCACGTACTGTAAGAGTTTCTTCTGTGTTCTCTGATATTCTCTGGTCGGAATACGTACTCTCATTCATAAATAGTGTTGTGGAACGTACTGAGCTCCACATTACACCTGCCAGCTAATACTTGTTGGTATGCTGAGGGACGTTTCGTGTAACAGTGGCGTATGATTTCACCGGTAGAGCATGGTACGTCAAGATACTGGTTCTTGTCAATCATTGCACCAAGGAACTTGACTGGGCTTTTGTAGCCTGAACTCTCGAAATCTTTGCCAACAATCATCTCGTACTTCACGCGCTCTTGCGTCTCCTTGAACCAGTAGATATTAAGGAATCTGTCCTTGAACTCTTGATAACTCCTACACGTCGCTGGTAATCCTCACATTTTCTCCTTAAAATGGTTCAAATGGCTCTGAGCACTATGGGACTTAACATCTGAGGTCATCAGTCCCCTAGAACTTAGAACTACTTAAACCTAACTAACCTAAGGACATCACCCACATCCATGCCCAAGGCAGGATTCGAACCTGCGACCGTAGCAGTCGCGCGGTTCCGGACTACAGCGCCTAGAACCGCATGGCCACCGCGGCCGGCCATTTTCTCCTTAACTAACCGTTGCAAGTATCCGCAAATAAAGTCTAAATTGTATTTTAAAGGTGAATTTGGAGGTAAAGAGAGGTCACATTGTGATATCTATGTGCGTGGGTGAGTAAAAGTACCCTCATCTCGGAAAATTTCGAATTTTCAGACTTGTAAGAAGTGTTGAAAATCGAATGTCGTGTCGTCGACAACTTCCGTCCCACGGAAAATATCAGTCTTTTGGGTGTCCTCGTTCGACGTCCCGTCATCTGTGCTGCATCCACGGCTTCAAGAAAATGCAACGTTCATCTCACCATGTCCTCTGCTCGCTACTAACGGTATGCAGTGATCCGTGCCGTCCGAAGTTGTTTCTGGTCCTGTTACGTTCGCGCTTGGTCGTATTTGAAATTGCTTCCTTAGCGCCTTCTCCAATTTTTTCTCCATACGCATGTTGATAGCTTCCAGTTGAGATGTGAACGAAAGAAGAGTCCGAACCTCTTCGTTCTTGCTCACTGGAGTTGCACTTGTCACGCCCGAACCAATCGCTAATTTGCACAGCTCAGACTCTAGTTTGTTCATGGCCACTGTCGCATGAGGATCCGTGGCATCACGTATTTTCCTGTCGATGCGAAGCTCGGCATCATTTTGCCACTTTTCCACGCTTTCGACCTTCTTGTTCAAATTGTTCACTGTCTCTCGTCCTTGCTGTTCTGCGCGTTTACTCGTTTTCGATGCTTCAGTTGCTACTCATCTTGCAAAACTTTCTACCGTCTTGGTACTCTCTGCCAGCTTCTTAGCATCATGTGCAGTCTTTAAACCTTTGATTGCTTTGGTGTTTATCCTACGTAGGTTTTCCTGGAGTTGATTTGCCCATGACTTGTGTTCCTCTCGCATCTGATTTACCTGAGTACCGATATTTATGACGTCCGTCCTCGTCTCATTGTTATCTCGTACTAACTCATTAATTTTCTCTTCCAATTTCTTCTACATACCCATTAAAATGCCACCAGATTGAATTCCTCTGCCTTTTCCTCAGTATCGTGATCGACCGAACTTATACTTGACTTCTGCGGTGTTGTTTCCGCATCATTGCGTTCTGATAACTCCCTGTATTCTCTGTCCGGATTTCTAATAATCACCAGTTCTTCGATATGTTGTGATACGCTCACATCTTCTATTGCATGCGATCTGACACTGTCTGTCCTCTCAAGATAAACCATATCGCTTTCGTCTCCCTGATTTTCTTGCTGTACGGCATCGTTCTTGCTAACACCGTTCAACCCAGCACCTCCCTACATTTCACCGTTTCATTTGCTCTTCCTCCATGGCGTACACTTTATTTTCCCGCTCCCAGTCTACTTATCTCCGTGCCATACTTCTAATTATGATTCTAATTCTCTATCCACAACAAACTTTAATTACCCGTGCAACACATGGATAACCGTATTATCTAACTCATAAGATATATGGAGTACAACACAATGACGTCAAAAAAATTAGTAAAGCAGTTTTCAGTCCGAGACTACGACAATAGCACACGAGATTCAGAATCAAAAATAGCCAAATACAAAACAAATGCACTAGTAAACAACGCAAAAATAATACAACGCCGCTGGCAGCGACGGGAAAACGCTCGACATGTGACACAGAAATCACTGACACAAATACACTGTAAATGAAACAAATAAAAACATAAACAACTCAATCAGAGGAATAAGTATCTACGACATACTACTGAACCATATTTTTAACTAAAATAATGTGGAGCTGTTTGGAAAGGACTCTAAATGACAGCTTCACAAAGGTGCCAAGGACCTAGATCCTGGCAGCGGTTCGCCAGTTGCAAGTTTCCGGTCTTTCAATTGCAATCAAGACTACAATAAAATAACAAAGGTAATGTTAATCAGAACACCCGGAGGAGTTGTGGTCTAAATAACATTAGATTTATTCATTCTGAACATCACATGACAAACAACAGAAAAGGCTAAAGAAACGCCACACAAACATTATTATTTGACAAACGCTTTCAATAATATGCCGTCTATGGTGAACAAAGTGATCATCTGGGTATTAATACACCACACTAACCAGAACTAATCGCTTTATCTGACTTCATAAATGTGAATCCGTGGTATGCCAAAAACTACGCTACTGTCAAAGATCTATACTCTACTACTCCATAAAGAAAAATATGGTTCCAAAGAACAGGGTGCTGAGAAGCTATATTGGAGCCCTACGCCATAGCAGCGAATACTCTACCCTTCTGCAGGTCAGGTCGGCACACCATGATGCGGTCGCCGACTGGAGTCACCACCAGTGACTGTTATTAACGGCGCGCGCGAGGAAAAAATGCAAATACGTGGTCTTGCGGTCGGCTGATTCGGAATGCAGGTACTTCCCTATGAGCCACTGGAACCCCGGTGGATTCCAGTGTGCAAATTGACCCATTTGATGGCCTGCCAAACCAATTTCACTCCATGGTACGAGTAGGCGTGACGGAATATGTCAAACATTTAGACGGCCGCCTCAAAACAAGTAAGTACACCCACGCATCACTCGTTGTGTGCGTAATGCTAGAAGCAGTACCTCTGGCGGTTCAAATGGTGACTGGCACAGGCTCTAAGAGCCACACTAGCAAAGGACCCAAGTCTTACCGTCTAGATACAGACCTGCCGTTTTTTACTAGCGAAGCACCAGTACAAGAGTGAGATTTCCTTCTCTCAACTTTCCTCGCCAGCTCGGTAGCATAGCACATTTACATGCTTAGACTACACCCAACTCAGCACAAGCAAATCACGAGTTATAGCTCGGCATTCGAAGTTGGGAGACCGCCCAATGCTCTGCATACACAGATTTGACCAACCAGCGACTTCAAAAATTAGTTGGGAGAAAAGGAAGAATATTGAGTTTCGCATCCCCTTTCCCATGTGTTTACGCCGTGTCTTTGCTAAAACCATGACCTGGATGGAACCGCAGCTCTCCATAAAAAAAATCATTATCTCTCCTATTGTGTCCATTTCGAACTTTCCAAAGAATGGTCATAAACTCTCTAAAAGCCTCGTGCCTTCACAAATATGTTTTGTAGCAGAGTCTGGACGCCTGGACGTCACTGCCCTGTCCCACGGAAATTCGCAGAAACTCACAGCTATCTCATCTGCTTCCTACCTAACAAGGGCCCATCCTCTGCTTTATTTCCGGTCTTCAGTTTGTACAAACCTCTGCTGATAGCTGCAGCTACTCCTAGGCGCTAGTCAGCCAACGTGGACGCGGCCGCCGACCGACCGGCGCCACTTAATGTGTCTGCACAATGAGACCGAGGGACTTGGCAGTCTGCAAACGTTTTCACTCACGTCCTGCAGAAAAAAGGCTCTCCTTGGCCCTCAGCTGCCGTATGCTTTTACTACAGTTAACTCGGCACCTTCTTCCTCTGAATGCACGTAAAGCTTACCGCATCATGTGAAATCAAATATGGCAACCAAGTAATAAAGATCATATTCCCTAAGAACATTAAGCAGCATGACACCATATCAAAAGTCAGAGTGCCCTGCAATCTCTCTCATTCTATCCAAATTCGTACACAAATACGACCTCACTACTCATCAAAAATGGTTCAAATGGCTCTGAGCACTATGGGACTCAACTGCTGAGGTCATTAGTCCCCTAGAACTTAGAACTAGTTAAACCTAACTAACCTAAGGACATCACAAACATCCATGCCCGAGGCAGGATTCGAACCTGCGACCGTAGCGGTCTGGCGGTTCCAGACTGCAGCGCCTTTAACCGCACGGCAACTTCGGCCGGCTCACTACTCGTCATACAACCAAGAAGAGACATATTTAAGTTCTTGATAATGGGCATCTAAATACAGAATATAGTCATATTAACATGTTATATCCACGAAAGCGAGAGGTTCAACATAGGTGCTTTAGTATATATTTCGAAATACGAAACTGTGTTTCTGATGTCCTGACTTCAGGAGTTGTCATCGGAGATATTTGGTGCAGCACACAAACCTAGAAAGTTATATCTTAATGGACAGTGATGGTGTAGAAATTACAAGGATTTTTTACACAGAGTAATTTCAGAAAAGCTCTCAATCAGCAGTATCAAGGTATCAAGGGACGAGGCATTAGTCAAATGGCTCGGCTTCTCTTTAAATCACAATAGTTGCGCGCAGTCTGCTATATAACAGAACATGCTAACCTCATACCATGCAGTAGCATGACATGAGTGGGTGTGTTGTTCACGAGAAGCTACTTGTCAAACTTCTTATGCCAGTATAAAATTTTTGTGGACCTCGAGCGAAGTTGAAAAAGCGCCTAGTACTTAGTGATAGAGGAATTAATATACCAGACTACACATGCAAGGATCACGATATCACTTATGCAACAGATAATGATCTTCACATTGCAGACCAAACATTAGCTGATAAAGCTGGACAGATTCAGCGAAGAAAGGACTCTGGTATAAGACAACATATTGCTGCATTTCTGGTCGATAAGGCAATGAATGCCTAACGTAAATTTGGTGCTGGAATAATTTACAGATCAAATAATGATTGCAGCTTGTTGTGCGCTAAAGAAGAAGAAAAAACCAACTGGATGTTTTTGTGGTACCAGAGCTTCAATCTATATGTTTTAGGACATGTTTCTCCTGACGTCTGCGTAAAAACAAGCAGTGCGCAGTTGAGTGAATCATTTGAGGTCTTAATGCGGTGTTGTACACTCCCTGGCTAAAGGAACGATCGTTTACATTAATAGAAAACTACTTTCGTGCAATAAATCTAAGCAAAATGAAATGGGGTATTGCACAGATCGGCCAGGAAACATACAATAGCATAGTTAATATCACCAAGGCAATAATAAACTGCACCCAGAAAGTGGGGAAGCTACGGTAATACCTTCTGGCCCCTACAACAATGACGGTTTAAATGCATTTATAAAATAATTTGTAGTAGGATTTGAGTTACATGCTAATTTTAATACATTTAAAACAAAGATAAAAACAACAGAAGATACACTGGACATAGAATCAGTACGAGGTTTCTTGAAGGGTCAAGTGCTGAAGCATAATAGTGAAAAAATTTGAGTCGAATCAGCCAGTGGATATACTGAAAGTCAGTACGATTCCTGTTGAGTGTAATATCACGAATAATTCATTACTTAAATACAGATTAGTCCATATTATATACACATTTTTTCATAGAATGTGTCTAGGTAAGTAAATTTCAGTGGCTACCAGTAATCCAAAATATGTCCCTGTGAGTATTGGGACATATGACCATCTCGAGCTGAATATCATTTATACGAACGCGAATGAAGTCGATTTTCGTGGTGACGAGATTATAGTACGTCTTCACCTGAGGCAGCATTATGGTTATTAAATACAAATAAAACATACCCAGCCATCAGAAGACCACTTTGCACCGGAAGTGGAACGTGAGAACACACGAGACTCACAAGTTTCTTATACCCTAGGACTGTAATCTCACAATTATGTCATTCGATAAAACAACTGAAGGTCAAAAGCACGAGCGTACCATTAGCCAGGAATATTACTCCCACAAGACGTTTGCCTCAGCAGTGTGTGATAATAATACCACTTATTAAGCAACATCAAGAAGGACTAACACTTCCATGCAAGAGCGTCCCATATTTGGAAGGAGTATTTACCTAAGAAGAACTCAGCATCCACAATAGCATCGCACCTTACACGTAATGCACTCACTTTTCTGTTTTAAGACACAAGAAACGGACTTAATGGCCCTCAGATCGACCACACCAGATTCCATAATCTTTACCAGTTGTGCTAAATCCAAATTGAATTAAAGTCTAGTAATATCAAAGTTAGTTCACTTACCTTGTCTGAGATACAAAGCTGTGATGAAGGCGGTCATGACAGGATCGTGTTGCAGTAATATCATTGTGTAGGTTACATTGTTGACCATCAAAATTACAACACTATGAAGGTGGCATACAATCAACGTCAAATTGGTGCCACTCCTCAAATGTGCAGATGACAGTAGGAGGGTACTGCGGCTCTTGGTTCAATTTTGTTACCAAATGGATATCAAATTGATGTGCAAATTAATTAAATTGAACAATTAATTACCCATCCTCGCACACACCCTCACCCCCTACCCCCACCCCCTACCACCACCCCCTGGATGACGTCATGTGTTTTACTCAGCTGGCACGTGGGTCCACAACCTGTCCGCCCTTTCCCCCTCCCCCTGTCCTACCTACCCTACTGACAAGAACATCGAATTTTGGTGGAAATTTCGAATTTTGGAAATATTTCAAAACAATGGCAATTTCATTGTCCCAGTGATGTGCTGATGTCCCACCCAAACCCCCGTCCTCCTCCCCCCCCAAACCCCCGTCCTCCCCCCCCCCCCCGATCCAGAAACTGGCTGGAAATTAAAAATGGTGGTGCCTTTTCCAGTACTCGAACTGTGGTCTTTATGGGTGGAAAGACCAAGTGCACCCACAACACTTGGAAACTTCCCAGATGCAGGAGGGGTTGGTTAGGTTAGTGCACTTTATTTAATTTGCTTGAGAAGCTAAAATAAAGATCGGACATAATTATGTAACTAGTCACAAAAATCGGTCCTAAAAACAGAACAATACATACAGGGCGTTTCAAAAAGAAAGAGCAGATTTCAAACATTTATTTCTCAAAAACTACAAATGATAGAAACACAATTCCAACGGTCCTTCACTCAATATGAGTACCAAATGTTACACAACAAATATCAAAACTGTACCTCAATATGAGCACCATTTGTTACACGACAAATATCAAACCGGTATCTCATTTCTTGCCACACACGACGCAACTGGTCTTTAGTTACCGAATTCACGGCCGCAACAATTCGATGTCGTACCTCTTGAAGAGTAGCGGGCATAGGTGGGACATAAACACAGTCCTTTATGTACCCCCACAAATAAAAATCGCAGGGAGTAAGGTCTGGTGACCTGGGAGGCCACAGACGATGACATTGATCTTGTGCTCCTGCTCTTCCAATCCACCGTCCTGGAATGGTGTTATTTAGGTACCGTCGTACAGGTTCAGAGAAGTGTGGTGGGGCGCCATCTTGCATGAAGATGAAGTGATTTGAATCTTCCTGAAGTTGAGGAAATAGCCAGTTTTCTAACATGTCCAGGTAAATGGTTCCTGTGATAGTTTTCTCCATGAAAAAGAAAGGTCCATAAACTTTGTTTACCGAAATTGCACAAAAGACGTTAACCTTTGGTGAGTCTCTTTCATGTTGAATAACGTCCCTCGGAGTTTCACTCGCCCAAATTCGTACGTTATGCCGATTAACTTTACCAGAAATGTGAAACGTTGATTCATCTGAAAAAATTAATCGTTCGGCAAAATTGTCCTCTTCCATGTCCTGTAGAATTGCAGTTGAAAATTCGAACCTTTTGTTGTGGTCGTCAGGACGCAATGCTTGCAATAACTGCAGTTTGTACGGCTTCATGTGCAGACGGTTACTCAGAACGCGCCATACCGTTGTTTTAGACATGTTTAGTTCGTGACTTGCCCGTGCCGTGGATTTTCTAGGGCTCCTTTCGTAAGCTGCACGGACACGCTCGACATTTTCATCCGATGTGCGTGGACGACCCGTGCTTTTTCGCTTGCAGATGCAACCATCTTCTACGAATCTGTGATGCCACTCATAAATTTGCTTATGACGAGGCGGCTGTTTGTTGAATTGACGGCGGAATGCACGTTGCACACCAACAATGGACTCTAACTTTGCAAATTGCAGCACACAAAATGATCGTTCCTGTGGTGTCGTCGCCATTTTCCTACAAACAAACGCCAGCGCCACTGCGGATTTGCATGGAACTTCTGCGCGGACCATTGAAAAACTTTGAACCTTTCTCTGACAAGAAACGTTTGAATTGTGTTTCTATCATTTGTAGTTTTTGAGAAATAAATGTTTGAAATCTGCTCTTTCTTTTTGAAACGCCCTGTATAGCGCTGCGCAAGGTGTTCCTAAACTCGCAATACAGCTCAGAAATTGACAATGCTATACAACTGGTGTTATCTTGCTGGGAAAAAAATTCACAGTACCACTCGAAATTAGCAGCAGACGCACTCACACTCGTCCCTTCACCTACAAACAGGCGGGAAAAGAGGCAGGGGTGGAAGAACTATTTTATTTTTTTTGTGTGGGAAATATGTTCAACTGACGAGATGCTGGTGTTGTCAGAGAGGTGTTTAATAAGTGCATTACCTGTAAGCATACAGCAGAGGACTGCATCGCTGTTAGCCGTCAGAGTTCGCGACAGACGCCTCACCATGCAGCACAGGTAATCGAAGCCAAAATATGCTACCGCATCTTATAGAAAATGCTTCACTGCTCTAATTGCACATCGCAATTGTCGTGGAAAAAACCAGCTCTCACAATGAATGGGTCATAATGCAACACATGTGCTGAGGAAAGTCGTTGTCCCAGAACACTGCAGATGGGTGGCAGTTGAATGTGTGCTCTCCTCAATGTACGACCACAAACGGCCAAAATTAGAGGTCCTCTTACCTCCCCTCATCCCTCCTACTCCATCCACCTACGGTGGGAATATAGGCTTTTTCAAATGGCGAGCTGCTACAGCTTGCAGACTCCACACCCTGCTTTGTGGCCTACCGCCCTTCTGCCCGTGGACAAGATAGTGGTCGCTGCCCAACTTGAGGTGATAGCCAACTAAACAATTGGAGGTAAATCTAGGCCCGCCCCAAGTACAACTTGTTTGTTCATCTATAATTTAGCAGCATAGTCACATCCCACAAGTCGCCACCTGACTTATACACAGCTGCCTAGAGCAGTCACACATACCGCGCCCGCTAGTGCCCGCCGCTCTGAGGGGAAAACTCTGCACTGCTACAATTGTATTTAATGTAAACACATCTCTTATAATTAAACATCTATTAAAAAGGAAAACACAATCGCGAAGATACTAAATATCATCATTCTACGAAAATGGGTGCAGTCCATTTTCTTTTAGCTTTATGACCAATGTCTTTACAGTTTGTACGTTCGACTGCAGGATACAATTCACATCTCATTGTTATGCGACATCCAATGAAGTGCACCACTGCCGATTACAAACGATCAGACTGCAGAAGCCTATACATGTCCACCCTGTGTAAAATAGGGAAAAAAAGGACTTCCACTACTTTGCTGTGAAAACTATCAATCTGTACAGAATGTCCTAATTATTTCGAAACCGTCATCGAAGTAAAGAAAAAGCGAGAATTTATACTCTGACGAAGAAACATCTACGTTAAGCAATTTCTTTCAACTTGATGGACAGATTACATGACCTTAGAGCGTCTCCACCATTCAAATAAGTTTCTGCAAATAACTGGTCATGTACATGTGTATTAAATAAATGTTTCATACTGTTTTCACAGCAAAATAGTGGAAGTCCTTTTTTTCCCTATTTTACACAGGGTGGACATGTATAGGCTTCTGCAGTCTGATCGTTTGTAATCGGCAGTGGTGCACTTCATTGGATGTCACATAACAATGAGATGTGAATTGTATCCTGCAGTCGAACGTACAAACTGTAAAGACTTTGTTCATAAAACTAAAAGAAAATGGACTGCACCCATTTTCGTAGAATGATGATATTTAGTATGTTTCAGACACGTAAAATAACATTACAGAACACAATCTTTCATGCCATTTAGTGACATGCTGGAAAAAACACAATCATTTTACATTCGACAACAACAATCTATAATTCAAGAGGACGTTGCTGTTTTGTACACTATGGCAAGTACTGTTTCACCAGTTCAATGCTATATCACACTTGCGTTTATGAAACAAATTTTGGGAGTCTGTCTTGTGATAGGACCTCCTATATGATTTTACAGCATCTCTCTCTTCCAATAAATCAGTATGAAATAGCGTCAGCATGCTTACATTTGACATTTTTGCTCCATAACTCCCCTCTACCGACATGTCTGTAAAGTTCCTACCATACAGCAGAGTTTTGCATTCTAGTTTTGTAACCAATTTGAGCATCACAGCCTGTTTCACACAAACTACTCAGGCGCCAGGAAAAAACACTATCATTTCTATGTTACCCAACGCGTTATAGTTCAAGTGGTGTCAATCTCATAATTAGAGAATATGAAGTATGAAATAACACAGGACTTGTGGTAACATCTATTTTTTAAACACACAATTGTGACGATAGTAATAAAAACAGTTAGGGGCACATTCTATTAGTTTTAAGAGCAAACTCGGTGTAGTTTTGAGGGACCTATATGCATCCAAACTTTATACCACTCTTTGTAACACAACCTTCTATGAGATTTCCCACATACCTCTCTTACGATACATCGATAGACAAATACCATCTACGTGTTGACAATGAGCATAATACACATACATGTATTGCTTCACTGGAGCAGGTGACCAGAGCTCTAAGTCAGTTGCACGGATCTGCATAAAGTTCTGCCTACTGTAATGGAAGAAGACCATATCCAACAGCTACAATCGCAAGAGAACATTCCTGTATTGCTCCTTCATAAGCACTTTTATACATTGTTATTTCAGCTGTAACACATCCGGGCAGTGTACGACTACAGCTTTGTACACCGCCATACACTTTGTTTTTCTGCCATGACTCTGAGGTCTGTGTGAGGTAGTAAACTGAGATTAACATGTTTCGATCCAATGGCCCTTACAGAAAGCTGAGCATCGCATGGTGTAAGCTATGCGGTTCCCATAACATACAGGTTGGTAGAAATAAAACAGACACACCATGTTCCTCACTCAAAAAAAAAAAAAAAAAAAAATTACTATCCGAAGGTGATGACCTATACAGTTAATCTCATCTTACACAGCGATGGGGTAGTGAATGTCTTGGTTTTGCATTTCGAAGAGCATTGTTTGCTCGTTTTACAGTCATGTAAATGATTACTGTTCCAGTGTTGGCCATCGCCTGAAGGTGCTGCTCACAACATGAGCAAAGTAGTAGAAATAAAAAGAGGTACTGCTATATTATTGATGAAAAGAAAAACACATGTGGAGGGCATCACAGCATATGGAAATTAGATGAATCTGCAGCATTAAATAACACTTCCAAACAACTGTCTGAAGGTGGTGATCACTGCATTTAATCCTATGCTCCACACTGACAAGTAATAGATATCGAGTGTTCCACTAAGGCTCCCTCCACCTCAACCAAGTGGTGTCAGTCAGTCGTTATGTGGTAATAAACAGCATTCCAGTGGATGGATGGGATGGGAAATATACCGCTGATAAGGGACAATGTACTGTGGTTCAAATGGCTCTGAGCACTATGGGACTTAACTGCTGTGGTCATCAGTCCCCTAGAGCTTAGAACTACTTAAACCTGACTAACCTAAGGACATCACACGCATCCATGCCCGAGGCAGGATTCGAACCTGCGACAATGTACTGTAATATGCATTGCAGTTGATACCGTGATCAATTTTAGCAACTATACCAGTTCCATAATTTCAACACCAGATAGTGACACAGCAGAATGCTTCCCAGTTTCAGCATCATCGCTGAATCACCCCTGCACTAGTTGTCAAGTACCACATGCTAGACTGTGAGGGCAAATAGATGACTGTGGAGTACATACATTCGGCCATATACACCAAAGTACACCAGGCAACGTCCTATATCGATGCAACTAACTTATCTACATATTTTCGGGGCATCGATCATAATGCAGAATTTGCGATTACGACTGGCCATCTTGCCCAGTGTGGTTGGGCGTCACAGAGAATTCTTGCATTCGTAGGATAAATTCGGAAATTGACAGAGCTTCCCCACATTGTCCTTGACCAATCCTCCCTGCAACACCAATCTTACCAACGGCACCCATCCACAGACGCAAGATATCTCCAGAAATGTACACGTAGAGGAGGATAGCAACTCTTATCGGTGTATAATAGACATGAGAGTTCTGTGGTGATAAGACAGATGGTTAAGAAGGAACTCCAGACAGACGGTGTTTGAAACATTTCACGTAAATCAACCGTGCGATCAATTCTGAATCATTATTCCGCTGTCTGAAGTCAATGCCAGAAAGCTACTGGCATGAGATAAATGATTGCAGGGCGTAAACATACACTCCTATGGTTACATGGTTCTGCACCTAACAGTGCTATATTGTTAAAGTCATAACGTTTCTGAAGCATTAGTCGTGCAGAATGCAACACTCTTATTACTCAAATACAGGAAATATTTGTCCAACATCAGACGAACACCTCGCAAGTTTCATATCGCAGCACTACGATGAGAATCTTTATAATGATAAAAATTCTTCCTTTTACACCAGTCTGGTGTCCTAGGAAGGCACTGTCAGTGTATACCCGCCGCTCAAGTTGCTTATAAACCAACTAGGACGAAGTTTGGAGACTGCTGGGCTGTCTTTTAAGACTTTAATGGAATTTATGTCTTTTTAAGTACCCTCAATCACACTTCCTATGTCGGTCATGCTTATCGTTAATAGTAGTAGTATCTGTTTTGTTGTATGCTACTTTGTCTCAGTAAGAAACAGAGCGAGAAAAAATCGACGTGAATATACTCGTTAGCTGATACATTGAAGTACCATCCACGCCCTGCTGCACGAAAATACAAACGAAGGAGCAGCAACTGCTTACAAGGGAGTAAGCACTACCGGATGCCAAAGGAGATTTAACAGTCTTACTGCTGTCGGAGATTGACAGATCCCCCCCACATTGTCCTTGCCCAATCCTCCCTGCAACACCAATCTTACCCACGACACCCATCCACAGGCACAAGATATCCCCACACCTCTGATAGCATTCTATTTACGCAAAGAAGTCCTGATCTGATGTTAGGTACACTCATACTCATAAATTAAGGATACTTGTAGAATGTGGTGCCACAAAACGTGGCACTATACAAAACTGGCGCTAATAGCGTAGGCACATAGGGGAACACACACGACACAGATCTGTAAGTTCACGATATTGGTGATAAGTTGAGAAAACTATCCTGAAACACATGTGCTACAAAACGCCACTGTTTCCCGCGCATGTACCCCGACATCAATATGGGATATGATCACCAAGCACACGTACACAGTCCGCACAAGGGGTTGGCATACTCTGGATCAGGTGGTCGAGCAGCTCCTGGGCAATAGCCTCCCATTCTTGCACCAGTGCCAGTCGGAGCTCCTGAAGTGTTGTAGTGGTTCGAAGACGTACAACGATATGTCGACCGAGAGCATCCCAGACGTGCTCGATGGGGTTTAGGTCTGGAGAACAGGCTGGCCACTCCATTCACCTGATATCTTCTGTTGCAAGATTCTCCTCCACGATGGCAGTTCGGTGGGGCCGTGCGTTATCATCCATTATGAGGAAGGTGGGACCCACTGCACCTCTGAAAAGGCAGACACACTGGTGCAAAATGATGTCTCGATACAACTGACCTGTTACAGTTCCTCTGTCAAAGACATGCAGGGGTGTACGTGCACCAATCATAATTCTACCCCACACCATCGAACCACGACCTCCATACAGGTCCCTTTCAAGGACATTAAGGGGTTGGTATCTGGATCCTGGTTCACGCCAAATGAAAACTCGGTGAGAATCACTTTTCAGACTATATCTGTACTCGTCCGTAAACATAACCTGGGACCACTGTTCCAACGACCATGTACTGTGTTCCTGGCACCAGGCTTTACGGGCTCTCCTGTGACCGAGGGTCAGCAGAATGCACCTTGTATGTCTCCAGGCGAATAAGCCATGTCTGTTCAGTCGTCTGTAGACTTTGTGTCTGGGGAGAACTGTTGCAGTGGCTGTGGTAAGGTCCCGAGCAAGGCTACCTGCAGTACTCCGTCTGCGGTGAGATATCGGTCTTCTTGTGGTGTTGTACATTGTGGACGTCCCGTACTGTAGCGTCTGGACACGTTTCCTGTCTGCTGGAATCGTTGCCATAATCTTGAGATCACACTTTGTGGCACACGGAGGGCCCGTGCTACGAACTGCTGTGTTTGACCAGCCTCCAGTCGCCCTAGTATTCTACCCCTCATAACGTCATCCACATGTGTCTTTTCAACACACAGTCACCATTAGCACGTCTGGAAACGTGTGCACACCTACTAGCTGCACCGTACCCTGACAAGCACCAACACACCTCTGCGTATGTGGACTGCTGCCAGCGCCACTGTGCGACGACCGCAGGTCAAATGCTCCACATGGTTATACCCCGAGGTGATTTAAATCCGCATACCACCCACCAGAGCGTTGTTTCACCATGTATCAGCATTATCCTAAATTTATGAGCATGAGTGTAGTTTTGCTCATGTGTAGGCTAATATAGTAATTTCGTTCTAACACCATGTCTCTCAAGTACCCCCCTCAGACTATTAAAGGTGATATATGTGACATTGTTCCACTCTCCTACAGAACACTCTAGGGAAAGGCTTAAGTCTGATAAACACATTGAATCTTCTCCTTAATACTTAAGGAATAACATTGTTTGTGAGTATCAACTGCAATTTAGTAGTATCTATATTCGACTGCTTGTGTGAGAACACAGTTATGGATTGGGTTACTTATGTTTTGCCTGCATTAATATAGTGCCTCTTGTAGTACTTACGTCGCCTTCGTTGATGTATGATAGGGGAAGATTACATCTCTACATCTTCATCTATATCCATACTCCGCAAGCCACCTGACGGTGTGTGGCGGAGGGTACATAGAGTACCTCTATCGGTTCTCCCTTCTATTCCAGTCTCGTATTGTTCGTGGAAAGAAGGATTGTCGGTATGCTTCTGTGTGGGTTCTAATCTCTCTGATTTTATCCTCATGGTCTCTTCGCGAGATATACGTAGGAGGGAGCAATATACTGCTCGACTCTTCGGTGAAGGTATGTTCTCGAAACTTCAACAAAAGCCCGTACCCCAGTAGAGCGTCTCTCCTGCAGAGTTTTCCACTGGAGTTTATCTATCATCTCCGTAACGCTTTCCCGATTACTAAATGATCCTGTAACGAAGCGCGCTGCTCTCCGTTGGATCTTCTCTATCTCTTCTATCAGCCCTATCTGGTACGGATCCCACCCTGCTGAGCAGTATTCAAGCAGTGGGCGAACAAGCGTACTGTAACCTACTTCCTTTGTTTTCGGATTGCATTTCCTCAGGATTCTTCCAATGAATCTCAGTCTGGCATCTGCTTTACCAACGATCAACTTTATATGATCATTCCATTTTAAACCACTCCTAATGCGTACCCCCAGATAATTTATGGAACTGCTTCCAGTTGCTGACCTGCTATATTGTAGCTAAATGATACAGGATCTTTCTTTCTATGTATTCGTAGCACATTACACTTGTCTACATTGAGATTCAATTGCCATTCCCTGCACCATGCGTCAATTCGCTGCAGATCCTCCTGCATTTCAGTACAATTTCCCATTGTTACAACCTCTCGATATACCACAGCATCATCCGCAAAAAGCCTCAGTGAACTTCCGATGTCATCCACAAGGTCATTTATGTATATTGTGAATAGCAATGGTCCTACGACACTCCTCTCGGCACACCTGAAATCACTCTTACTTCGGAAGAATTCTCTCCATTGAGAATGACATGCTGCGTTCTGTTATCTAGGAACTTTTCAATCCAATGACACAATTGGTCTGATAGTCCATATGCTCTAACTTTGTTCATTAAACGACTGTGGGGAACTGTATCGAGCGCCTTGCGGAAGTCAAGAAACACGGCATCTACCTGTGAACCCGTGTCTATGGCCCTCTGAGTCTCGTGGACGAATAGCGCGAGCTGGGTTTTACACGACCGTTTTTTTCGAAACCCATGCTGATTCTTTGAGTAGATTTCTAGTCTCCAGAAAAGTCATTATACTCGAACATAATACGTGTTCCAAAATTCTACAACTGATCGACGTTAGAGATAGAGGTCTATAGTTCTGCACATCTGTTCGACGTCCCTTCTTGAAAACGGGGATGACCTGTGGCTTTTTTCAATCCTTTGGAACGCCACGCTCTTCTAGAGACCTACGGTACACCGCTGCAGGAAGGGGGGCAAGTTCCTTCGCGTACTCTGTGTAAAATCGAACTAGTATCCCATCAGGTCCATGCGGCCTTTCCTCTTTTGAGCGATTTTAATTGTTTCTCTATCCCTCTGTTGTCTATTTCGATAGCTACCATTTTGTCATGTGTGCGACAATCTAGAGAAGGAACTACAGTGCAGTCTTCCTCTGTGAAACAGCTTTGGAAAAAGACATTTAGTATTTCGGCCTTTAGTCTGTAATCCTCTGTTTCAGTACCATTTTGGTCACAGAGTGTCTTGACATTTTGTTTTGATCCACCTACCGCTTTGACATAAGACCAACATTTCTTAGGATTTTCTGCCAAGTCAGTACATAGAACTTTACTTTCGAATTCATTGAACGCCTCTCGCATAGCCATCCTCACACTACATTTCGCTTCGCGTAATTTTTGTTTGTCTGCAAGGCTTTGGCTATGTTTATGTTTGCTGTGAAGTTCCCTTTGCTTCCGCAGCAGTTTTCTAACTCGGTTGTTGTACCACGGTGGCTCTTTTCCATCTGTTACGATCTTGCTTGGCACATGCTCATCTAACACCTATTGTACGATGGTTTTGAACTTTGTCCACTGATCCTCAACACTATCTGTACTTGAGACAAAACTTTCGTGTTGAGCCGTCAGGTACTCTGTAATCTGCTTTTTGTCACTTTTGCTAAACAGAAAAATCTTCCTACCTTTTTAATATTTCTATTTACAGCTGAAATCATCGATGCAGTAACCGCTTTATGATCGCTGATTCCCTGTTCTGCGTCAACTGTTTCAAATAGTTCGGGTCTGTTTGTCTCCAGAAGGTCTAATATGTTATCGCCACGAGTCGGTTCTCTGTTTAACTGCTCAAGGTAGTTTTCAGATAAAGCATTTAAAAACATTTCACTGGATTCTTTGTCCCTGCCACCCGTTATGAACGGTTGAGTCTCCCAGTCTATATCCGGAAAATTAAAATCTCCACCCAGCACTATAACATGGTGGGGAAATCTACTTGAAATGTTTTCCAAATTATCCTTGGGTGCTCAGGCACAACAGCTGCTGAGCCAGGGGGCCTATAGTCGGATCCCCGTCAATTTCCTTCGATACTATTGCACTTATTATCGCTATAAACACGCCTCCCCCTTCACTGTCCAGCCTGTCTCTGGGGTATACATTCCAGTCTGAGTTTAGGGTTTCATTACTGTTTACGTCTGGTTTCAGCCAACTTTCTGTCCCTAATACTGTGTGGACATTGTGACCGTTTATTAATGAGAGCAGTTCTAGGATCTTTCTATAGACGCTGCTGCATTTTACTATTAGCACATTAATATTGTTATTCCCTGTTGCATTTCGCCTACTCCTACCTTACCGCGTCTCAGGAGGCGTCTTGTCGGGCCTAGGGAGGGAATTCTCTAACCTAAAAAACCCACATGTGCACTCCACACGTACTCCGATATCCTTGTAGCCGCTTCCGGCGTGTAGTGCACGCCTGACGTATTCAGGGGGACCCTACATTTCTCCACCCGATAGCGGAGGTCGAGAAATTTGCATCCCAGATCTCCGCAGGATCGTCTGAGCCTTTGGTTTAAGCCTTCTACTCGGCTCCAAACCAGAGGACCGCGATCGGTTCTGGGAACGATACTACAAATAGTTAGCTCAGATTCCACCCGGCGAGCGAGGCTTTCCGCCTTCACCAATTCCGCTAACCGCCTGTACGAACTGAGGATGACCTCTGAACCCAGACGGCAGGAGTCATTAGTGCCGACATGAGCAACAACTTGCAGTCGGGTGCACCCAGTGCTCTCTATCGCCGCCGGCGGGGCCTCCTCCACATCTCGGATGAAACCCTCCGGCAAGCAGACAGAGTGAACACTGGCCTTCTTCCCCGACCTTTCCGCTATTTCCCTAAGGGGCCCCATCACCCGCCCAAAGTTGGAGCTCCCAATAACTAATAAACCCCTCCCCCCGTGTGCCCGTTCGAACCTTCCTGAAGGAGCGGCCACATGTCCACTCACAGGCAGAGCGGGTGATGCCACACGGCCAGCTTCCACATTGACCCTCCGCCTCGTGCGCCCGAACGCCGCTGAACCCGCCACTCCCCTTGGGGAGAGGGTGGCCCAACCGCGCCCGGTACCCGCGAAGATGTGAATGTGGTTGGAGCATAATTCTTAAGCATTTCTCGGTCTTGAGTGTCTGGGTACCCCACACCCGCGTCAATTCTCGGCATTTCATGGTACTTTTTCACTGATTTTATGTATTGTCTGTCAATTTAGGTAATTTGGCAAGTTTTTTGGCGATCTTACATATTTCTTCGTATTTCTCACAATTTCGCTTATTTCTCATAACTTTGTCGTAATTACACCAGGTTTTCCTCGATTTTAGCTATTGTATGTCATTTTTCATGTTCCTTTGATATTTTTCCGTATGTATGTGGCTATATTACCGGCATACCCCTGCGATGTTTGATTTCACATGAAGATATCTGCGTGTCCAATACACCACAATACTATCTCTCTTCCCAATGATCTATATGCATTTATATTGGATAGGAAAATCTTGAAAAGTATCATAACACTTATCTCGTACCTAAATGAGACTCAACGAGTGACGCACATTGGAAGCTCGTAGTCCTGTAACAAACCTGTATGCTGCTACGACACATCAGAGAGCTTTTCTGCAGACTCAAGTAACGATGCACTTGGTGGAAACTCGAAGGCTCGCACAGTTCAACACATTCATCTGTATTCCACTCTACCAAGTAGGGATCTGCAACAGGAGTTGATATGTGTACAGAGTTAATTTCTGCTGCTGCTGTGATATCTTTTTCACTAAGTATATTCTATTGTTGCTTACCAAATGAGCTTCGCTACTTTTATTTACAACTTGCAACTCTGATAAGTCCCCTCAAGTATGTCAGGGCATCTACAATCTGTAGATTTCAGGTACTTTTCTATCCTAGTGTTACGTTTTCGTTAGTTGACAATGTGTCGACTGCACTTATCCTCCTGGGATATGAGAGTTTCCCCTCCTCGTACCTACAGAGTGCACACCCCGGGCAATGTAATTTATAGACAAACTGTTAGCAAGTTATACATCCGAACCACAACTGTCCACAGCTGACAGCTCTACACACATCCATATAGAGACTATGCATGCATATTACCAATCGCGAAGTCTCGATTTCAACGACTTGTACATTGTTTCCGACAGTGCTACAGCCCCGTAAACAGTGAAAAGTTCTTTGGAAAACAATTCTGTAGGAGATTTAAGCACATTTAAATTAATCATGCTATAGGGCATAACATCTTCGATGCACGTTATATTAGCGATATTTCGTAACAATTTTGTCCAGATTCTCCAGTATTAACAACAAACCAAGGCTACCTGCTGTGCCCATTAAGTCTCCTTTTATACTCTTAAAGATCCATGATGATGGCACATAATCATCCCAATTCCGCTGTTTTGTGTGCTAGATGTCCGTTGGAGGACGGAGACAGTTCTTCGTGAGTATTATTCTTAAGTACATTACAGAAAGGCACGTTAGTCGGACGGTACAATACTGTACTTGAATGCACCCAGTTACTCACGACCAAGTATTCTACAGATGCAATGCATTTGCTCGATTGCCGATGTGCTGGCTGAGGAAAGCACATGGCGTCATCCAGGTGCGTGGGGCGAGGATTGGGGGACCGTGCGGAGGTGAATGGTAATTAATTGATCAATTTAATTAATTTGCATATCAGTTTGATATCAAGATTGTATCAGGAGCCCCAGTACCCTACTACTGATGATTATCATTTCAATGCCACTTCACAAAATTTGTGGGATTGACGCCACATATTCCTCCTTTCACAGCGTTCTACACAGAGCACGTCTTCTGGTGTACCAAAGATAATTTATTCGAAGCCTTTCTGTGTTGAAATGTACCTCTTAACGAAATAATACAAGAAGTAGGGTTGGATTTAAAAGAGAAATTTACCGTTCGAACGGAGACGTCTAATGAACTTCTTACATGCTACCCAGACTCACTAACGTTTAATTGTTAGTGTAGCCTAGTAAAGTGACAGTGCACGATGAATACTGTCGAACAAAACGGTCGGTCATCAGTCAAGTGCTGCAATACAATTAGCACATTAGAGCGCTGTGTTTCTGAGAATCATGGAGCATACTGTTGCACAGCAGGTCCAACTCCCAGGATGAGCATATAAATTTTTAAAGATATTACTTGGCGCAGACGGCAGAAAATCAGACCTGGCTCATATCGTGTGTCCCAACCGGTACCTGGGGCATGTAACAATCGCAATGTTGCAGAAGGTATGGCGGCACTAGAATTAAATTTCCACACTGAGCCGAGCCGTAACCTAGACCTGCAAAGGACACAGTGTTACAGCACTCAATGTTTCATTCCGCAATCATTGCAATATGGAGCCGTAAAATGTAACCTCTGAGCTCAGCCTCTCCACGATGTCCTAGCACTGAGAAAAAGGGTGACGGTAAGGGGAACTGAAAATAAGTGAGAAACCACCATAGGGAGAAGTCCACTGACACTTCCAGTTCATGAGAACAAATGACGGCATCGCCAGCCGCGATGATGTTATGTTCACCCTCAGTATGAGGTTTTCAAAAGCCTTATTCTCATTGCACTGTCATTCCATCTACATCTCTTATTCCGACGGAATGACGGTCTATCTAGTTACAGGACAGCTTGGTTGGCGAATCGTGGTGTGCTGCCGCGATAAGACTTCGCCTTTGAGACGATAGCCAGTAGGTTTTAATGGCACTTAGCCATTGTTGCCTTGTCACCAATGTAATTGAAGAAGATGGAGATGAGCCAGGGCCTTCCACTGGTAAAGGGCCCAAGTGAGTGCAAACTGCCACCAGGACACCCGAGTGCTACCTCCCTGGCTGTACGTTGTATCACCTCCCTGACCATACACTGTGTTGCTGATTTGGGTCCTGGGCTTCCACCTTACGACATCCACCTTCCGCTGGCATCCTCTTGAGTGCACGTCCGTCTTTGAGACTGTTGGGGTAGACCACACTAGCTGTCAGTGAGCCACTGTAGGCTTGCACCTACAGACTTCTGTTCTGGCTACGCATAGGACATCGCTGCTGTGTCGTGATGCGAACAACGGCAGCAGCCGATGCAGCGCTGTGTCCACATTACTTATCACACCCGAGTGTGGGAATCGGCACACCTTTCGCTGCGCCGAGGAAGACAATCCGTACAATGAAATCACAAGTAACATGTATGTTTCCCGACAACGCTGTTTCGCTTATGTCTTAGGGCGCATGACAGCCACCCACCCATACGAAGTCCTGAGTTCGGTCTCCGGCACCAGTAGTGTCACTACCTCATCTGCTCACCCTTCATGTCAATTAAAAATCCTGACTTGAAGGGTGACCGCTATAATAGGTGATCAGAAGCGGGTCTCACGCTGACACTGCTAAAGCAGCATCAGAAGTGGTTGATCACTGTGTCAACGTGTGATCTCAAGTGGGTCTCACACCGCTACTTCCTCTACTGGCGCCGCTAAGACTGGCGCCAGATTCTAACGTCACCATCTTCATCACAGCAGCTTCCTAATCTTGCAGTCAGCGTTTCTCACAGTGAAGAACAGACAGCGAGAAGCACTTTGTTTAACTTGTAACTGGCCATTTTCTTTCTTTAATTCACAGTCAATGGAGGATCGTAGAAATGTTCAGTTTAATCTAAACGTAAGTGTTGTATAAGCGTGTTAACGTCATGACTTGTTCGTTTTTAAGAGTAAATATCGCGAGTCATATTTATTACCTGTCACGTGCGCATTTAGCAATATTTCTGGGCACGAATTTCGTGCACGAAGTCTGTGCCAGCCATATGTTTCACTTGCTAACGTTGGGATCATTTAAAACGAGATTGTAGTGACCGTAGGTGGGCTTTTATACGTCGTAAGAAGTAGAGCAACTCGTTGTGTACGGTGTACTCTGTAGTGTGGTCTGGGTTTTATTGCTATCTGTATTTCATATTTTTTTAATTGTTTGGGCAGTAGTAGAATACGCAAAATGTCGTTAGAAATACCCACCACCTATAAGGATGTGTCCGTTGTCGCTCTGTTGGAGCTGATCCTTAAATTGTGAGCAACACTCGAACAGAAAGCTGGGAAATTCGAACATTACATAGACCAAGTAGAAATACTGCATGCCGATAAGCAGGCGGACACGGATTTAGAAGAAACAGAGAGAGAAGAGAAAGAATGGGATGCGTAGTGGATACAAAACGTGAGATCGTTAATCCAGCAATAGTACAAGCTGTCATTATGAGGAGGCAGGGATTACTGTTGGAAAGTGCTCGTCTTAGGCTAGACAAGGCATACAGGTGTCAGGAATCGAAGGTTGCAGAAGTTCCTGTGAGTTTGCTTGCGACTTGAAGTACTAACGCTGTGGAAGTATCGGTGAGTAATATGAACGTTTCAGCTCCAATATCTTGTGAAAATGCGGAACATGAAGTATCTGAAGTACTGAACGAAGTAAGTGCGTGCTTTACGGCAGCAAATGGGTGCTTGAGTAGCAACGTGGGTGAAATGTATTTAGGTGCATCAATACAATGGTGGCTGTTTTGACGTCGTCGCAACTATCTGTTATCATGAAAGTAGAGCCACCAAAGCTGCAAACAGCATCCCTAAGAATCAACGTATGCGACAGATTTTGAAAAAGCACGAGGAAATTGGATGTAAAAGGTAAATGCATAAGGAAGCATGGCGTAGGAAGGTGTAGCCAATCTATAAGTAAGTGTAGAACAGGAGAGGGAAGTAGAGCTACTGACCAGTGTATTGCATGGGGTAGTACTGCAAGCACTTGTTGTATGAACATGGTCTTAGGGATGTGTTTTTTAACAAAACGTAAGGGAATTATTTGTTTCAAGGGCATAGTTTGGGATGATATACCAAAACGGTGGATTAAAAAAGATTATAAGGGCAAAAGTGGGGAAAGAATAAACGCTTTTCTTATAGCAGTTTGTATTATGTATCTACACTGGAGTCGTTAAGCTGCCAATCCCCCTGATCTATCGTTGCATCAGATCCCTGTAGAATAGCTTAACACCATAACTAAAAGTAGGCACTGAAATAATTGTACCGAAAGCAATAGCTGAATTATACCAAAGTTAAATTCGGGACAAATATTTTGAAGAATGACGGACTGCTGCGCAGCAGGTCCTATACTGGGTGCGCATATAAACTTTTAAAGATATGACTTGGCGCAGACGGTAGAGAATCATATTGGGCTGATACCGCATGTCAGAACTGGTGTCTGGGGCATGGAAAGGGTGTAATGTTGCAAAACGGAGTGCACCACTCATGATACATTTCCACATCGAGCCGAGTCGCAGTCAGGAAGTGCAAACGGCGCAGTACGACAGCATCTAGTTTGTCATTCTGTGAGCCTTGCAATACGGAGACATAACATGTAACCTGCGAGCTCAGCCGCACCATGGCAGTCTGGCTAGTTACTGGATGACTAGGTTGGCAGATCGAGACGTGCTGCCTGCTACCGAGAGAAGACTACATCTCGAAGTTAGCCAGTGCAAGTTATAACTGCTGTCTGATCACCGCCGTGATTGAAGAAGATGTGGACGAGCCTGGGCCTTCCTCTGATGAAGGATCGTACCAAATGACTGCAAACTACCACCTACTATCGCATCAGACAGGCAAGCAGCTCTGAAATATCTATCGGCCCCAGAAATTAGATAAAAGATCGTTGCAGAATGCCACAAAGCCCTTGTGAGACAAAGTGAGAGCAACAGCTTAAACTTGCTGTGGGTTCCTGATCACTCAGGAATCAGTAGCAATGAAGAAGCTGATAGGCTGGCTAGGAGGGTTGTGACGGTACCTTTTACTGGAGTGGAGCCTGTGCTAACCATCACTATCCTCCCGAACAGGCCATGAAGGCCCAAAGGTATCGACCGGCCGCCATGTCATCCTCAGTCCTCAGGCGTCACTGGATGCGGATATGGAGCGGCATGTGGTCAGCACACCGCTCTCCCGATCGTATGTCAGTTTCCGAGACCTGAGCCGCTACTTCTCAGTCAAGTAGCTCCTCTGTTTGCCTCACAAGGGCTGAGTGAACCCCGCTTGCCAACAGTGATCGGTAGACCGGATGGTCACTCATCCAAATGCTAGCCCAGCCCGGCAGCGCTTAACTTCGGTGATCTGACGGGAATCGGTGTTACCACTGCGACAAGACCGTTTAACCATCACTATGGCGATCGTTAAATCAAAACAACGAAACTGTATAAGAATGCAGCATGTCTAATATTGGGTTGTGTTTCAAAAACAAAAACATGGCAACCTAATAATGCCAAAGGTATGTTTCAAAAGGAGTTCCGTAATCTAGGGCTTCAAGAGGAGAGTGACTAAAATCATGGTGGTGCCATGTCTTTAGTCATGGAAATAGGTCATGGGAGTTTTAAGAAACATTTACACATGATGGATATAAATAAAGGAGACCCTATGTGCAGTGCGTGTGGTGAGAGTGAGGAAACCGCACCACACCAAATCGTCGACTGTGAAGCGATGGAGATCCAACGACGCAGAATATTCAGGCAATCATATCCTGAAGAAATTGTCCAGTAAAGGAGCGTCTAGTACTACTCTTAAAGGATACTGGCTTGCTGTACCAGAATCACAGGGAGTGAAACTGCGCTATAAACCTCGTTCCGGTGTGGGCAATAGTGCGGTGGAGCCGCTGTTGTTTCTATCTCCCTGCGCAAATCATCTCAAATCAAACCACCTATAGCCTGTTGGGCGAGAGACCTTAGTGCCATCTCCATGGCTGCATGCATAATGTAACCAGTACTGACAGAGTCCTCGTAAGTTTTACTTATCTACTCATAACAACATCGATAAAGTACGCTAGTTTAAAAGAATTCAGTTAGTTTTAGACATATTGCTCCTTCCGTAAGGCATATTTGTTTCGTGTTCGTTAACCAGTAAATGTTCTTAGTAACTGTTTATACATTCTATTCCACAAAATAAAAGAAAACTCACAAAAATTATTATAATCAAAAGAAGCACCTGGGTGCCAAATTGGGAATTTTATTTCAGCAAAAAGGCACAAAATATGAACCAGCAGCATTAGACTACTTAGGCCATCAGTGTAGGACAGCGGATCGTGCTGTAAAAAAGTGGAAAAGTCAGGTTGTAGATTCAGCTAGGGTAATCTTGTCCAGACAACATTTACCAAACTAACTTCCATACAGGGCTATTGGTCGATATGGAGTAGACAAAATTCAAATAGAAGTGAGCATGGGGTTACGTATTCAAGACTGTGGCAATAATGCCCACAATCAGAAGGTTAAACCCAGGATGTTCTAGAGCTATGACTTTGACATTAACTGTTTTGCAATCCAAGGAACAGTACCACTATCCGATCCCAGATTTGGTCTGTTCTTGCTTCAGCAAACGAATAGTCTCATGATCATCGTTTTATTTCTATTGCTGAAGGAAGTCGGTTGGACTTTGTTGGAAATTAATTAATGTTTCTTTCTTCTTCGAAGGACTCTGCTGATGCGAAAACTACAGAATCTAATTCTGCTCATGGTTCGCAATTTTTGTAATTAATAAATAAAACTTTCATACAGACCACCTTATTTATTCTGAAAATGACAAGAGCTGCTTCATAATATTAATATGTAGCCTAGCCCTTGAATATACAGATACACTATGTGACGAGTTTCCGGACACCTGGCTGAAAATGACTTACAAGTACGTGGTGCCTTCCATTGGTAATGCTGGAATTCAGTATGGTGGTAGCCCATTCTTTGGCTTTTATGACAGCTTCCACTCTCGCAGGCATACGTTCAATCAGATGCTGGAGGGTTTCCTGAGAAACGGCAGCCCATTCTTCACGGAGTGCTGCGCTGAGGAGAGGTATCAATGTCGGTCGGTGAGGCCTGGCATTAACTCGGCGTTCCAAAACATCAGAAATGTGTTCTGTAGGATTCAGGTATGGACTCTGTGCAGACCAGTCCATTACAGGGATGTTATTGTCATGTAACCACTCCGCCACAGGCCGTGCATTATGAACAGTTGCTTGACCGTGTTTAAAGATGCTATCACCATCCCCGATTCCTCTTCAGCAGTGGGAAGCAAGAAGATGCTTAAAACATCAGCATATGCCTGTGCTGTAATACTGCCACGCGAAACAACAAGTGGCGCAAGATCCCTCCATGAAACACAACGACCACACCGTAACACCACCGCCTCCGAATTTTACTGTTGGTACAACATACGCTGGGAGATGACGTTCACCGGTCATTCGCCATACCCACATCCTGCCATCGGATCGGCACATTATGTACCATGATTCGTCACTCCACACAACGTTTCTCCACTGTTCAACCGTCCAATGTTTACACTCCGTACACCAAGCGAGGCGTCTTTTGGCATTTACCGGCGTGATGTGTGGCTTATAAGCAGCCGGTCGACCATGAAATCCAAGTTTTCTCACCTCCCGCTTAACTGTCATAGTAGTTGCAGTGGATCCGGATGCAGTTTGGAATTCCTGTGTGATGGTGTGGATAGATGCCTGCCTATTACACATTACGACACTCTTCAACCGTCGGCGGTCTGTGTCGGACAACAGACGAGGTCTTCGTGTACGCTTTTGCGCTGTACGTGTCCCTTCACGTTTCCACTTCACTATCCCATCGGAAACAGTGGACCTAGGGATGTTTAGGAGCGTGGAAGTCTCGCGTGCAGACGTATGACACAAGTGACATCCAATCACCTCATCACATTCGAAGTCTGTGAGTTCCGCGGAGCGCCCCATTCTGCTCTCTCACGATGACTAATTACTACTGAGGTCGCTGGTATGGAGTACCTGCCAGTAGGTGGACGGGCAATGCACCTAATATGAAAAACGTATGGTTTTTTGGGTGTCCGGGCGCTGGGTAACCATTGCGGTGCGTGTGTGTTATCGTTAGCGTAAGTCAGTTTAAGCTAGATTAAGTAGTGTGTAATCCTAGGGGCCGATGGACTTAACAGTTGGTCCCATAGAAATTTACCACAAATTTCAAAAAAAATTTGGGTGTCCGGATTCTTTTGATCACATGGTGCACGTCCGCCCACAACAACAACCAGAATGACCGAGAGACAGATTTGTAAGAAGCTTCGTATTTTTCCAAAAGAAGCGAAGTGAAGTGTTATAATTCTTAAACGTAAAAGTATAATATTAATATCGCAACAAAATGATTCAAATGGCTCTGAGCGCTATGGGACTTAACTTCTGAGGTCATCAGTCCACTAGAACTTAGAACTACTTAAGCCTAACTAACCTAAGGACATCACACACATCCATGCCCGAGGCAGGATTCGAACCTGCGACCGTAGCAGCAGCGCGGTTCCAGACTGTAGCGCCTAGAACAGCTCTGCCTCCCCGGCCGGTAATATCGCAACAGAAGGCTGCTTCACTCATGTCGTTCCTTAGTATCACTGGATAAGTGTTTATTAATTGAAAGAGATTTTGGGGTTGTCTGCAGCGTCCCATTGATTCTTATGAAATGTACCTCCAGAAATGTACCAAAATGAGATGAAATCTCTGAGGAAAATTGAAGATCGGCAATTACAATTATAAAATGATAGAATCTGGGTGACTACTGTAGTTGCGAGCAGTACAAATGTTGTCGGGCTCCTTCTGGAGAACTAGACACGTGGAGTAATAGCACAATCGTGGTACGGTGCGTGCTGTGTTGAACAGTTTCAAGTATCGAGCGCAGATGGAATCCAGAGGAGAGTAACCGACAAAGGCGACAACGATTCTTGGTGTGCTGTTAATGGAATTATGTGTACTGACCGACAGACACAAGCCTAAGGGCGATTACAGATAAGCAGACTGCAACTTCAACATCATTAGTACAGGCGCACACGCACAAGCCTCATGTGAAATGACCAGTCTGGGATAAATTTCTGTTCGAAAACATACACCAGGCACAAGAGCAATAAGTTAATTACAAACATATCTCGAAGTCATTGTTTTCCTTCTGGTGATATCTACTAAAGTGCGTTGTGTGGTCATCATACGCGTTTCGTTGTGTTCATTAAAACATCGTTCGTAGTTCGAACCTCACGTACACATTTTAAAGCAATTTCCCCGGTCAACATAAAAATGTATTAAGACATTTCCAAACATTTTTTCTAATTTATCGGCACAGTACATAATTTACAAAGTCTTTCTTATCATCATATTCACTCTATTCCTCAGCGCACTCGATCCAACGTTGGACAAGCTATCCAATACTTCCAGGAAAAGAAGTTTTCGGTCGTGCAGCAAGCCACGTATGCACCACTTCAAGTCTCTTCATTGGATGTAGTTCGATGGTCTTTTATATCTTCGTTAAATGGCCAACACAAACGGAAATATGAGAGGATGGATCAGGACTATATGTAAGATGCGCCAACACCAAGAAATGCGTATTCTTAAAATTTATAACGGTACGCGTGGCGATATGTGGACCACTTTTTGACAGTACAGTTCGATGTTCGTTTTTGTTTCGAACTATAGCATCAAACTCGTTCAAAGTGTGCAATTGTATTGTCCACTATTTGCTGGTAACGACTTTTACAGGTACTGTTAAAGAGTTGGCCTTGACGCATTCCAAAAAACTGGGTCTCTTCTACTGCAGAGTGCTGATTCCTGCATTTATTTTTGGATGCAGTTCTAGAAAGTTTCCGTTCCACGCTCAGTTGAAATCGACGAACCCATGTTTCATATACCCAGATGATTTGTTTCAAATACATTTCCGCATCTCTTTCTACACCTACACACACACATGGCAGGCCCCCAAAAGTTTCATTGTGGAGAGTGCCTACTACTCACTTCCTTCCCTGATCCACTCGCCAATAGAGCAATGGAAAAACGATTGTCCGCATGCCTTCGTATGAGCCCTAATCTTTCTTATCGGAAGATTCGTTGGCCACAGCAGAGTGGTTCTGCAGGCAGCTTCTAATGCTAGTTCTCTAAATATTCTCAATAGCGTTTCGTGGAAAGAACATCGTCTTCCCTCCAGGGATTCCCATTTGAGTTCATGGTAATTAATAACGTGTAGCTGTGATCCTGCAGTAAAATAGTCTGTGCATTGACTATAATTGCGAGTTAATAACATACACGGAAATAAAATAAAGTTAAATGAATAATTTAATAAAAAATGGTGGTATCGTAAAGTCCTTAATTACTGTGGACGACAGTGAATCACGTTGAATAAAGCTGATTCAAGAACGGACATCTCAAGCAAACGGGAAGTGGCCCTATGATATTCAGTTAGAATACGGATATAAAAACCCTTATCAAATGCAGTAAAGTTCCGTTGAGAGCGTCACAAGAATGGTAGCAAAATCCCAAAACTAACTTGTTGTCAAAGATATGCGAAAAATAATCCTATTTCGTGACCACAATACACGAAATATTCATCAGCTCAAAACAGTTCAGAGTTGAATTGACGATTCACAAATTAACACCCGCGGTAGAAAGAAACTCATGCTCTGTCTGTCCTCAGTTCCGTGATTTGGGCAGAAGAAGTTAGAAATATACGTCCCTTCAGAAGTTAAAGTACAGTAGGGGCCGTTCACCACCCAGAATCAATCACCTTCACAATCGAAAACCACTTGTTATCACAGGCAACGCTGCCTCCTTCCAGAACTCGAGTAAAAGTGTACGGAATCGCTCCCTTGAGCTCTTCCCTTGAGAAGTTCCAGTCTCCACTTGATTCTAGCAGTGTTCCGCCACTGTCCAACTCTCATTGGCTGAATGCCATACCCATCAAAAATACGTCGTTCCCAAGCTCTACAGACATGATTTGACTCACATGACCACTCCGAGGGTTAAACTAATATATTACAACAATATATCAACAAATAAATGTTATAAACATTCTGTAACACTAAGATAATTTACAGTGATTATAAATAAAGGTTTCTCAATAAGTAAATATGCCAGTAATCTCGCGCAAGTATGCTCATGATAAATGACAACAGATTCTTGTTAAATGCGTTAAACAGTTATTTATATCTGCTTGAGAGAAGCATCTTTTGCACTCTTTTCAATTGTGATGTCCTCCAACACAAGCAAATTACCACTTTTAAAATAGCGCGGTTTTTAACATCGTTTGGAATCAATATTAAAATAAAGTTACTGGTAAAATAGTAAACTGTTCATTAAATAATAACATAAGTACTAACGCTCTACTCTTTAGCTGTGTAAATGTGGAGAGTACGGTGTTCTGACAAATATCTAGTAAAAAAAAGTTATAAAACACGTCAAAAGTCAATATGCAAAATAGATCCAAATGCGTGACTTTCCTCAGTGATAACTATAGTGAAACTCTACCGTTTGAGATATCGTTTGTTGAAATCGCATAAAACGATTGAAAGTTGTTAATTCACAGTTCAATTCATTAAATGTTTACTTGCTGTGAAATGTTAACTACTGCTGCTATATAGATACTGAAATGTTGTTGCGTCATTGGATCTGCCTCATTCTTATGAGATCGCAAATGTATTCAGATTTGCATTAATAATTGATTTTAAAGTATTATAGACTATCACAAAGCTGTAAGAAGCTATTTTTCGGTTTTGCTCAAAGCCCGCCAGTGCTGGAAGCATAGGTGGCCTTCCTAAGCGATCAACGCGTCGTCCAAAATTACCTGTACTGGGATTTACCCATATCCGGTACTTTGCTGACGTCCTTGCACCTGGCTCGCCAGTAAGGGTCGCCTAGTCTGAAACTAGAAATACCGTGGCGCGCCATGAGACCTGGACCCGCTAGGGTTCAATAGTACAAATACACCTTACCCCGTATTTTAGGCGTTCGATTAGATCGCTTAAATACGCCTAACGTTACAGCGTGTTGGTCGAACCTACCGGTAATAAACTAGCAGAACGCCTCTGAATTAATGTAATGTCTTTCTGTAACCTCTTTGATTCTGAGACAAAAGAAAATCGCGGGAAACTTTCTTTCCGTGTTTTCCAGCAAACTAATATATAAGTATGCCGCAACTGCAAATGAAATATTTTTTTGATAATTAGGTAAAGCATAACCGGAAGGGTCTCACTTATGGTGAAAACATATTAGTTTTTGCTTTCTATTTTCTTTCTTCTTTTCCAGCAATAACATTTTATTCAGCTAATTCACATAGAAAATATGTTTCTTATTGATGAAACTTTTGAAGTATATGATTTTCATTACAGGTTTTGTTAATGCTCTAAAACAACACCACAAATGTAATACAATAATAATCATACAATAACGTCTGGTCAGTAATAATTTGTTGCTGCCAGTAAACAAATCTTTATTGTACCTTTTATGATAAGCTTCCAAACAATTAATTTTCACATCACATAAATACATTCTGCATTTGATGCACGTGTCTCTTATTTTGGAAGTGCAACCACGTTTCCTGCATTTTGAGGGATTCCTTGTCTCAAAAAATTCTGTTATTTGGCCAACATTAGTATATAATCTGCACAGAGCTGCAGTTGTAATCCTAACACGTTATAAATTTCTGTAATCTAGGTCCCAAATCTCCTGAACGATTGTCAGTTTGCATGAGGGCTCTGAGCAAAAGTTTCTGCACTAGTTGCGTGCATGAGAATTGATTGCAAAAGTTAGGTGCGGAGAAGTTAGCTACAGAAATTCAAGAAAGAAGAAAATGGCTACGTAGAGATGTGCTGAGTTTGAGTCTGCAGCGGCCAACAGCATGGCAATGGGGGCCACCGGCGGCGCCTTCGAGTTCACCGGCAGATTCTACACTTTCGGCAGCAGCGGAACAGCTGAAGCAGCCAGCATGACCCACAAGTTACGTACTTGTGCCGAAGGCGTGAACGTGTGTGAAACTGCAGGCTCGACATCAATGATGGAGCTTCGAACGATTAAGTAATTACCAGGCGTGTGTGGTTATGATAATGTTAGAGCACTGGGGCGGATAGTCTGAAATCAGAAAAAGAAGCCGTTCGCTGAAGAGCCAAAGAAACTGGTACACCTGCCTATTATCTGGAGGGCCACCGCGAGCACGCAGAAGTGCCTCGACACGACGTGGCATGGACTCGACTAACGACAGAAGTAGTGCTGGAGGGAACTGACAACATGAATCCTACAGAGCTGTCCATAAATCCGTAAGAGTACGACGGTGTGGAGATCCCTTCTGAACAGCGCGTTGGAAGGCATCGCAGATATGCTCAATAATGTTCATGTCTGGGGAGTTCAGCGGCCAGCGGAAGTGTTTAAACGCAGAAGAGTGTTCCTGGAGCCACTCTGTAGCAGTTCTGGATGTGTGGCGTGTCCCATTGTCTTGTTGGAGTTTGTCAAGTCCGTCGGAATGCACAACGGACATGAATGGTCGCAGGTGATCAGACAGGATGCTTACGTAGGCGTCACCTGTCAGAGTCGTATTTGAATGCATCAAGGGTCCCATATCACTCCAACTGCACACGCCCCACACCATTAAAGAGCCTCCACGAGCTTGAACAGTCTCCTGCTGACATGCAGGATCCATGGATTCATGAGGTTGTCTCTATACACGTACACGTCCATCCTCTCGATACAAATTGAAACCAGACTCGTCCGACCAGGCAACATGTTTCCACTCATTAACAGTCGAATGTCGGTATTAATGGCCCCAGGCGAAGCTTAAAGCTTTGGTTCGCGCAGTCATCAAGGTTACACCAGTAGACCTTCGGCTCCGAGAGCCCATATCGATGATGTTCCGCTGAATGGTTCGCACGCTGACATTTGTTGATGGCCCAACATTGAAATCTGAGGCAATTTACGGAAGGGTTGCACTTTTGTCGAATTGAACAATCCTCTTCAGTTGTTTTTGGTCCCGTTCTTGGAGGATCTTTTTTCGGCCGATGTTTTACCGGATATCCACGGTACACTCGTGAAATGGTCGTACGGCAAAATCCCCACTTCATCGCTAGCTAGGAGATGCTGTGCCCCACCGCTCTTGCGCCGACTATAACACCACATTCAAACTCACTTCAATCTTTATAACCTGCCATTGTAGCAGCAGTGACCGATCTAACAACTGCAACACTTGTTGTCTTATAAAGGCGCTGCAGACCGGAGCGCCGTATTCTGCCTGCTTACATATCTCTGTATTTCAATACGCATGCTTATACCAGTTTCTTTGATGCTTCAGTGTAATTGCGAGTGGTTAAGGACAATTTTGAGAAAATTGAACTAAAAAATGGGGTACTGGGTACAGAAATAGTTTCAATAAAAACACAGATATGTTCAGTAGAGGCGAGTATAATACAAACAGTAGAAGCTGGGAGCTATAAGGGCATATGTAGGGAACATTTCTGAGGAAGTTGGTCTGGTTAACACCAGAGTCGACACAGGGGTAAAATTGGCACAAGTTGGAAAAGATACATTACGAGCTGGGTGGCGAGGTAAAGAATTGTATCCTGAGGCAAAATACACTTGAGGAGGTGAATACTAAACCCGTTAACAATTTGTCAGGCAGAGTAGTAGAATGTGAGGAACAAGTGCTTAAGAACAGATGACATTTTGAAGCTGTATGAACTACAGAAGCTGTGCTGCATGAACAGCAGTTTGAAGACATGAGGGCAAAATTAAATTCTTTAGCAGCAAATCATGCTACTACTGTAATACATGTTCCATCGGTTGATTCAGGAACGACGGAGTATTTTGCAAATGATAGAAGATACCATCCACTTGATTTTCTTGCTGCTTGTAGAAATGGGTTTGGGAGAGGAACGTCGGAAGAGGCAAAAATTAAATTCGCCAAAAGAGATCTTGAGGACAATGCACAATCATGGACAAATTTATTACCTATGAAGTGTTTGAGAGTTGTTTCCTGAAAAAATACTGAAGTGAAGCGAAGGAAATGCTACTTCAGGAAGAAACATCGTCCGCTGGGGGTGTTGACGGTGATTACAACGCTAAAGAGACGGTTACCGGAACATTTACAGTCACGTTCCCTACACTTTGAGGCGTACCTTGCCTCAACGTATTTTGGTATTTGACCAACACTGTAAAACCTAGCTTCTGAAAATGGTTGCAACATAGCTCTTCTTGGCTTTTTATTCACAATATCTATAGCGTCTACGTCTTCAACGCTAGAGGAATTAACTGTACAAGAACGTCCTTTTCTTCAAGCTACTGTTAAGGCGTCTTAACGCTATTATTATTTACCAGTCACTTTTATCAAGCTTATTAGGACAATCTTCAGTCAAACATGAGAATTCGTCATCTTCCCATTCAGATAATTACGCATCGCTGTCATTAAGAAGACTTTCTAATTGCTCATCAGCTAAAATTTCACACACTGCTGCAGAGTGTAGAGATATCGTACCAGTATATTGAATTTAATAAATTTAATTTATTAAATAAAATTATTATTAAATTAGCACATATACTTTGTGACCTGAGGTCTACGTACGAGCACTTTCAAGAAATGGTTTATTTCATTGTAACTAACAAAATTTCTACAAATCTGAACTAATTCTCAGCATCTAGAGTAGTTAGCGAACGTTATATGAGAAAGGGACAGGTTTCAGATAGATTATATAATGGTAAGACAGAGATTTAGGAACCAGGTTTTAAATTGTAAGACATTTCCAGGGGTAGATGTGGACTCTGACCACAATCTATTGGTTATGAACTGTAGATTAAAACTGAAGAAACTGCAAAAAGGTGGGAATCTAAGGAGATGGGACCTGGATAAACTGACTAAACCAGAGGTTGTACAGAGTTTCAGGGAGAGCATAAGGGAACAATTGACAAGAATGGTGGAAAGAAATACAGTAGAAGAAAAATGGGTAACTTTGAGGGATGAAGTAGTGAAGGCAGCAGAGGATCAAGTAGGTAAAAAGACGAGGGCTAGTAGAAATCCGTGGGTGACAGAAGAAATACTGACTTTAAATGACGAAAGGAGGAAATATAAAAATGCACTAAATGAAGCAGGCAAAAAGGAATACAAAAGTCTCAAAAATGAGATCGACAGGAATTGCAAAATGGCTAAGCAGGCATGGCTAGAGGACAAATGTAAGGATGTAGAGGCTTATCTCACTAGGGGTAAGATAGATACTGCCTACAGGAAAATTAAAGAGACCTTTGGAGAAAAGAGAACCCCTTGTATGATTATCAAGAGCTCAGATGGAAACCCAGTTCTAAGCAAAAAAGGGAAAGCAAAAAGGTGGAAGGAGTATATAGAGGGTCTATACAAGGGCGATGTACTTGAGAACAATATTATGGAAATGGAAGAGGATGTAAATGAAGATGAAATGGGAGATACGATACTGCATGAAGAGAGTGACAGAGCACTGAAAGACCTGAGCTGAAACAAGGCCCCGGGAGTAGACAAGATTCCATTAGAACTACTGACAGCCTTAGGAGAGCCAGTCCTGACAAAACTCTACCATCTAGTGAGCAAAATGTATGAGATAGGCGAAATGCCCTCAGACTTCAAGAAGAATATAATAATTCCAATCCCAAAGAAAGCAGGCGTTGACAGATGTGAAAATTACAGAACTATCAGTTTAATAAGTCACGGCTGCAAAATACTAACGCGAATTGTTTACAGACGAATGGAAAAACTGGTAGAAGCCGACCTCGGGGAAGATCAGTTTGGATTCCGTAGAAATATGGGAACACATGAGGCAATACTGACCCTACGACTTATTTTAGAAGCTAGATTAAGAAAAGGCAAACCTACGTTTCTAGCATTTGTAGACTTAGAGAAAGCTTTTGACAATGTTGACTGGAATACTCTCTTTCAAATTCTAAAGGTGGAGGGGTAAAATACAGGGAGCGAAAGGCTATTTACAATTTGTACAGAAAGCAGATGGCAGTTATAAGAGTCGAGGGACATGAAAAGGAAGCAGTGGTTGGGAAGGGAGCGAGACAGGGTTGTAGCCTCTCCCCGATGTTGTTCAATCTTTATATTCAGCAAGCAGTAAAAGAAACAAAAGAAAAATTCGGAGTTGGTATTAAAATCCATGGAGAAGAAAATAAAAACTTTAAGGTTCGCCGATGACATTGTAACTCTGTCAGAGACAGCAAAGGACTTGGAAGAGCAGTTGAACGGAATGGACAGTGTCTTGAAAGGAGGATATAAGATGAACATCAACAAAAGCAAAACGAGGATAATGGGATGTAGTCGAATTAAGTCGGGCGATGCTGAGGGAATTAGATTAGGAAATGAGACACTTAAAGTAGTAAAGGAGTTTTGCTATTTGGGGAGCAAAATAACTGATGATGGTCGAAGTAGAGAGGATATAAAATGTAGACTGGAAATAGCAAGGAAAGCGTTTGTGAAGAAGAGAAATTTGTTAACATCGAATATAGATTTAAGTGTCAGGAAGTCGTTTCTGAAAGTATTTGTATGGAGTGTAGCCATGTATGGAAGTGAAACATGGACGATAAATACTTTGGACAAGAAGAGAATAGAAGCTTTCGAAATGTGGTGCTACATAAGAATGCTGAAGATTAGATGGATAGATCACATAACTAATGAGGAGGTACTGAAAAGTATTGGGGAGGAGAGGAGTTTGTGGCACAACTTGACTAGAAGAAGGGATCGGTTGGTAGGACATGTTCTGAGTCATCAAGGGATCACCAACTTAGTATTGGAGGGCAGAGTGGTGGGTAAAAGTCGTAGAGGGAGACCAAGAGATGAATACACTAAGGAGATTCAGAAGGATGTAGGCTGAAGCAGGTACTGGGAGATGAAGAAGCTTGCACAGGATAGAGTAGCATGGAGAGCTGCATCAAACCAGTCTCAGGACTGTAGACCACAACAACAACAACATATGAGAAACACAAACTCACTGTCTCATATTTAGGTATAACAATTATTAACATATCTTTTCGAGTTGTAGAAGCAGCCATTTCTTGCATATGATCAGTTGTAAACTAAGAAATGAATTGTTCCTTGTAAGGTGCCATGCCCTGGTTTTACAACTAAGAACTAGAAGGTTCACACTCACAGATCATCCGTCTATAAGCGGACAAACACGCTTTTTTACAGGAAAAAAAGAATGAACGATGGTCCACATATGTGAACCGAGGGAATGAAGAAGTTAATCTGACCTAGGAGGGATTCCAAACATTCGAGGAGTACTCAAGAACGGGTCGTACTAGTATTCAATACGTGGTCTCCTTCATAGATGAGCTACACTTTCCAAAAATTCTCCCTGTAAACCTATGTCGACTATTCGTCTCCCCATCCTTAATGGCCTTGTCGTCGACGAGACATTAAATACTAATCTCCTCCTCTTCCTCCCTACCTTTTATACTACCGTCCTAACCTGCACGATCCATTTCATATTGTTTTGCAAGGTTATGCCTAGATAATTAACCAATGTGAGTTTGTCGAGCAGCACATTACAAATGTTGTATTAGGACAATTGGAGTGACATGACCGTACATATAACTATGCATTAGAGATTCAATTTTACAATCAGCATGTTTTCCCATTCTTAATTGTTGGTCTACGAACTGTGTGTTGGAAGTGTGAAATTTCACGGATTTGGCTAAGCATCCCATTGCAGCGACAGAAAAGGCCATCCGCAAATCTTACCGCTGCAACCACGCTCCCCTTGTGGGTGGCCTAATTACACTACCGCCTCGTCTGTTGGTGAGTGGCGTCGACGGCGGTCGGCGTCTGGCACGCCACCTCGTGGGGATAAGAGGTGTGGTAACAAAGTCTTACTGTCATGGCGTTGATTCCCCTTCCCCCTCCCCTCCACGCTGCCAATAAAAGCCTTGGGCGTTCACCTCTGATTTTCCCCTCCAAAATATGGATTCAGCGAATGAAAATGCATCACTTCGCCTAGCGTAGGGCGGCTGCTTGCAGCTTTCTGCTGACCTGGAGCAGAGGTGAGTTTTTAAATCCTCAGTAGTGCGATCCATAATCTGAGCAGTTCGCTTTTCACATATCTACAGTATGTTGCTGACTTACCTGTAACTCGAATGTACTCTTTAACCTTGCATCACCGAACTGTACACACGCAATGACGTATTGGTGCTGTTTATTTTGCACAAAGAGGTCCTGCCACGGTATTAAACCCATCCCGACGGTTAAATTAATTGGAAGGTCAATTTATTTATTTGTCTGATTGTTGAAGTTTGTTTAGTATTTGCTCAGTTAAAGAGCTAAATATGATTCTGATCAGAGCAGAGGTATTACAGTTAACTTATATTTCATAAAATTTAAAACTAAGAATTCCGTTAAAGGTAAATATCTTTTTGACTCATTTTGTTCAACTTAAGAATAAATAAAATTTTGTTGAAAACGTATCTGACTTGCATTACAAGACCCTGAACTTGACCCACAGCTTTTTTGGTTATGTGGGAGAAACATAACTTGGTGTACTATTAAGTTATTCTTTTCTGTTTCGGTGTTACCCTTTGTGTGAGGCGGCCAGATTTAATTTAGGACATTGTTTCACTAACTGCAGCAGAAGCAGCTTGAGCACACATGCTCAACCAAGGATTTAGAGCTTTGATTTAAGATGACCCAGCTTCAACGGAGTTGGTTTTCTTACTCACTGCATTAACTTGCATTTTCCTACAGTTAGAGCAAGCTCTCATTCATCATAACAAATAGAAATTTTGTCTAAGTAATCTTGTATACAGTCACTCAACAAAGACAGCGTCATCAGCAATCAGTTGCGGATTGCTCCTCACCCAGCCCGTCAGACCATTTAAGCAAATCGAGAGTAGGAACGGCCCTGTCACACTTCCCCGGGGCATTCATGTCGACACCTTTGTCTCTCATGAACACTGGCCGTCGAGGACAACGAACTATGTTACTTCTAGTAAACCTTCCGGGATTTAAGGTCGTGATCCATGAAACTCTTCAGCTCCTAACGTTTCGTCCAGAGCTGCGCTGAACATCTTCAGAGGGGTGTTTCTCCTCCGGTGAGTCTTGCCTCTGAAGATGTCCAGCGCAGCTCTGGGCGAAACGTTAGGAGCTGAAGAGTTTCATGGACAACGACCTTACATCCCAGAAGGTTTACCAGAAGATATGTCATCCGGTCGTGAAAGCCTTCATACTGTGAACTATGTTACGTTACTGAAGAAATTTTCGAGCCACTCACAAATATGGGAACATCATCCGTTTGCTCGAACCTTCGTTAACGGACTGCAGGGGAGCACCGTGAGGAATATGGAATTTGCCTGTTGCTCTTCATCCATGGTTCTCAGAATATCATGTGAGAACAGGGAAAACTGAGTTTCTCACGAATGATGACTTCTAAATCAGTGCTGATTTGTGGACAGAAGCTCTCCGTCTCAAGGAAATTTGTAATAATCGATCTCAGAATATGTTCAAAGTTCCTCCAGCAACCGATGTGAAGGTTACCTGACTGTAATTTTTCGGGTCCATTCTTTTATCCTTCCTGTATGTTGGATCCGATGGAGGGGGTGCCGAGGAATAGTTGGGTGCATAGACAGAATGCAAAAATGATTAGAAGCACATGAAATTTGAATGGCACTGTGTTTACTTAACTTGCAACAGGAAGCCCGAGGGAGTCAGTTGTACTGGCGAAGTTGTCATAAATAAGCACAATCACAAATAGGCTACTATAAACACTGCTCAGGTTTCCGATGATTCCGCTAGCAGAGTGAGCAGGCCTCGTTGCGGCATCTTATGCCGGCTCGGTTGTGGCTCTACGTACTCGACCAACAGAAGGTGTGTACTCGAGCCAGATCCAAGTTGGTCGGGCCGTCACATGGTTTACTGCCAATCTCGGATTGCGTTCTGCCTGGTGTGGTGTAGATACTGTACGACATCACGCTATATACAGAAGTCACTTCGGACTTTGCCCTGGGTGAGAGATTTCTGATAAATGTAAGGGGTTAAGTAAGGGCCCAATGCTGCAGTAAAGCCGAACTGGGCGACTGTTTGTTTTCTATTCTTACATTTGCTTCTCTACGAAATGCATGCCCATTACTGTGTCCTCTGTACTAGAGTCTGTGCCACGGTCAAACCGCGGTATGTTAGTAGGATCCTGTTGCGTCATTGATTTCTTAAATGTGAAATTTCAGACTCTGAAAAACGTCACTTGTGTTCGAAATTGCTGGTCTGACTGAGATATCGAACTGGGAGACACACGCACCTTTAACAACCAAGCTGAACTACTGTGTGCAACTGATTAACTAATGCAATTAAATGCAGAGGCCCCGGCTGTGGATCCTAAATTGGAAAATTGCATAATATTGAAAATGAGATTAATTAAAGGTCTAAACAGAAACAAGTTATAAATGTACACATCAAATCATTCAAATAAAACACAAACGTGAAACGCATCTGACTGTCTGACAAAACTGAACTGCGCACTGCGGTGACAAAAGTCATGGGACAGCGATATGCACGTGTACAGATGGCGGTAGTATCGCGTACACAAGGCGTAAAAGGGCAGTGCATTGGCGGAACTGTCATTTGTGCTCCGGTGATTCGTGTGAAACGGTGTCCGACGTGATTCTTGTAGCACGGCGGGCATTAACAGACTTTGGACGCGGAATGGCAGCTAGAGCTAGATGCATGGGATTTTCCATTTGGGAAATTGTTAGTGAATTCAATATTCCGAGATTCACAGAGTCTAAAGTAAAGTGTCCGAGAGTACCAAATTTTCTCTCAACATGGAGAACGCAGTGGCCGACGCCCTTCACTTAACCAAGAACAACGGCGTTTGCGTAGAGTTGTCAGTCCTAACGCACAAGCAATACCGAGTGAAATAACCGGAGAAATCAATGTGGGACGTACAACGGACGTATCCGTTACAATATCGCGGCAAAAATTGATGTTAATGGGCTACGGCAGCAGACGACCAACGCGAGTGCCTTTGTTAACAACACGACAACGTCTGCAGCGCGTCTCCTGGGCTCGTGATCTTATCGATTACACCATAGACGACTGGAAAACCGGGCCTGGTCAGATGAATTCCGATTTCAGTTGGTAGGAGCTGATGGCAGGGTTCGAGCGTGGTGCAGATCCCACGAAATCACGGGCCCAGGTTGTCAACTAGGCACTGTGCAAGCTGGTGGTGGCTCCATAATGACGTAGGCTGTGTTTCCCTGGAATGGAGTGGATCCCGTGGTCCAACTGAACCGATCACTGACTGGAAATGGCCATTTTGGCAACTTGAAGACCTTGTTGAAGCATTCACGGACTTCCTGTTCCCTAACAAGGAAGGAATTTTTGAGGATGCCAATGTGCAATGTCACTAGGCCGCAATTGTTCGCGATTAGTTTGAAGAACATTGTGGACAATTCGTGCCACTTATTTGGCCACTCTGATCACCGGACATGAATCTATATTTATGTGACATAATCGAGAGGTCATTTAATTCACAAAATCCAGCACCGGTAACACTTTCACAGTTATGGACGTCTATAGAGACAGCGTGACCCAATATTTCTGCAGGGGACTTATAAGGATTTGTTGAGCCCATGCCACGTCCAGTTGCTCCAGTATGCCAGCCAAAAAGAGGTATCCTATGACTTTTGTCATCTTAGTATATGGTTTACAGCAAGTGAACCCGTTGGTTTCCAGAGCTACTTGGAAGGTTTGAAAAAGTGCACTATAAAGGGAACTGAGGGTCTGAAGTGACTCGCGAGTTTATAAATAAACGGATAGAGTGGTTGTATGCTTGACTGTAATACTGAGAAACTCATACGTCTGACAGGGCACTGATGTACTGATAATCTGACTAAATTCTGGACAAGTATTTCGCTAAGATGGTGGGGCTTATAACTTATCAGCATGAGACGTGCAGGGTGTTGCCGTCACGACTGGCTCTCTGATGTTCTGGTCGAGGCTCGTGCTTCCATAGATAAGAAATTTTGACCTCCGGTCGGCTGCTAGAGTGGAAACAGCAGCTCACACGGGTCAGTTTGGTGCCACAACCCTCGTCGAATCCCTAATTTTCTGTCTCAGTTATCCACTTTGTGCTTACCTTCCCGTCAAGCAAGACATGACCGCCAATCACAGTTTAAGAACTATCAGTCAGCCAACGGTGTAAACGGTTCGTCCACAAAAAGCCCACCTAGATAAAGGCTCTGAACACTATGAGACTTAACTTCTGACGTCATCAGTCGCCTAGAACTTACTTAAACCTAACTAACCTAAGGACATCACACACATCCATGCCCGAGGCAGGATTCGAACCTGCGATCGTAGCGGTCGCGCAGTTCCAGACTGTAGCGCCTAGAACCGCTCGGCCAGCCGGCCCACCAAGAGAATCACAAAGTGTTCAGAATCCAACGACTTTTCGATCCAGCCTTCTTTTTGAAAGAACTTCTCGCCATGATTCATCCTCCTGACGTAACAAGCATTTTTGCCAAGCACATGAATTTCCAACTAGCAGCTAACCTCCCGCCACAGGTCGTCGGAAGCTAAAAAACTGAACTGAAGGCTATGTTCTTATTTTGCAGCATGCCAGGGTTCTTTTGGAATGCACGGGATCGTTATCTACAGAATGCACTGTTCTGAACATGGCAGAGGGCCTGTCTCCTACAGATGAAAGTTCTTTCTCTTGACACTGCTCGGCCGCGAGGCTGGATATGTCGAAAACAAGCAATACCTTCTGTCCCTCAGGGACTCACCTAGCGACGCAACCTTCATGGTGTTATTATTCTACGTACACTAATGGTGCCACTGGTCACAAGTGTACGTCGAATAATAACACCCTGAAGGCGGCGTCACCTGGTGAGTCCCTGGGGGACAGAAGCTATTGCTTGTTTTTGACACATATCCAGCCTACCAGAGGTTTCATGAACCAGTCAGCCCGTGACGCCACATTTTTCAAAATATTTCGTTTTTCAGAGGGAAATGATTAGCTGAGAAAATGACGTTCTATGAAATATTGCTTCTCCTTACTCTTCCATTAGAAAAGAAAAATCGAAGGGTAGTAAAATGAGAAATCATCCTATGTATACTACTCAGTTGACCAGATGTATTACACACTGCTTGACGACCCATGTGTAGATAACAGTAAATTTTTCAGTTAGCTTCGAATGCCGTAATGTTCCTTTTACGAGTCGACTGGCTACATAAAAGAAGGTATAACTACAATCAACACACAACTAAACAGGTGTTTATCAGCAGGTGACAGCAATTTCTACATTGAGGTAGTGACATTTGTATAAAACTCACCTAATACATTCGTCTCCTCTGATTCTGGAATGACAGTCTTCACAGTACTGTTAAAGAACTCAGTTTTTCTGTTTCGTCAGAGTATGCTTCTGTGGTGACTTCCAGATGGCCGACTTCTTTTCAATCTCAGAAGTTAGGTTTCCTGCATCGATCCTATTTTCTCACAGTTTAATTATTTGCCTCACTTCTCGGTCTATGTTACCTGGTATTTCCATGTTTATTTATTTGTTACTAAAAAGTAATGCCGTTATGGACCACAACAGACAGGAAGTTCACTTTATTGTAGCACCAAGTTACTGAAGGATTATGGGTCTGGGAAAACATACTCGAGTGACGTATCATATGAATTTGTGGATCCATCAGGAGAAAAGTGACGTCACTACACACCAACGGCTAATAAGTTCCATATACCATAACGCATCGTGGTGGTAAAGGCAACTCCCAGTGGACAGAGCTGTTGCCAGGCTCCGCTGCTAATGGATCAATACCGTCACTAGTCTCTGTCAGCTAATAGGCTCCCATCACTGCCCGTAAGATACAATGTACTGAGCCCTCCGGAAGCCATCGTAACCACTCGTGATGTCATGAGTGCCGCCACTTGTGTTCCTCGTCTAATAGCAGCCTAACACTGACAACACCTCATGTTGCCTACATTGTTTTCTGCAAATGGCAGAGTCCCTACTGCTTGCTCGGTCCCACTTTTCCTATACATCAGACCTACCTTACCTGTCCCAAATCCAGTGTTCCTCCGGTCCCAAAGCACTCTCACAAAGCAGTGAAAAATAAGATCTGCACCATGTTAATTGTAGTTAAGACAAGAAGTTAGTTAAAGGTTAGTACATACAGTCACTGCTACCCAGTTTGCTTTTCTGAGCTATTAGCGCAATATTCCGCCTTTTCACTACCCTCTTAGTTCAAGGTAATTGTCATATTCTATGAAAAAGGACACCAATTTTCAGCTTGAGCTTTCCTTCGGCTAGCTCCTGTTGACATACCAGATTGGTAAACGAATAACTCGGTAGACGCCTTGCACCCCCTTAGCGACATTACGTCGGACCAGACTTTTCTTGAGATCTCAGCATGACCTTTGGCTAAGGTATGATGGCTGAAGATGTTGTATGGCTCGTGCATCGATCTTTCTGCAGGTGCTCAAATTTCTACTAACTTTTACGTATTGACATTTGCACGATATTTTTGAACCAAGAGTGAAACTCACCCTGTTTACTCAGTATTTCATTAAAACACGGATGGCTCTTTTTGGCCTGTATCCACTTACTGGGCACATACCTCTCTAGAGCGCAATTTACAATCACTTTAAACTTCGTTCAAAATTCCTCTACATTCAACATTTTGGAACGAAAAGACGCTCATTCATTGTCTATGTGGGATGTTAACAAGTGCTTATCGGCTCTTTCTCGCTAAAATACTCCCCTAGCGTTCTTGATGGACTTACTAATATCAGTAACAACCATCACTATGATACCACGAACACTAATCCCTGTCTCTATATTCACACTGTCGATAATATCGAGAATGTTTGTAGCTCCAAGGTCTTAAATATTTTCTTAGCATGTGGTTTGTCGAATAGCCGCAGAAGGTAGTTTTGGGGAACGTGTTCAATACTACTTCACAAGACTGTCTGTCTCTACCACCTGTAATGAATCCGTAGTCGTCCTAGTCTGTACCTGGTAGGTTAATTTCACCTACAAGTACACCGACGGAAAACATTGCAACATCGAATAATAATTAATGTACAATAATGAAATTTATGGAACACATTTTTCTAGATAACATGTTTAAGTGAAATTGCCATTGCAAATGTGAAATGTTTGGTAGGTTACAAACCTGTGTAACTGCCAGAATGTAGAATGGAAGCATGCAAACGTGCATGCATTGTGTAGTAGAGGTGCCGGATGTCAGTTTGCGGCATCGAGTTCCATGCCTGTAGCACTTGGTCAGCCAATACAGGGACGGTTAATGCTGTTTGTGGACGGCGCTGGAGTTGTCTTCCAATGATGTCCCATATGTTCTCGATTGGAGCAAGATCTGGCGATTGGGCAGGCCAAAACAACATCTCGGCACTCTGTAGAACATGATGGATTATGACAGTGTATATGGACGACCTTTATCCTGTTGGAAAACATCCTCTGGTATGCTGTTCAGAAACAGCAACATAACAGGTCCAGTGTGTCTAGCGGAGAGTGGTTGGTTGCAGGCCCTCAAGCGGCTTCCTTCTGCTCAACAGATGGCCGTCAGTGGCACCGAGGCACAATCAGCTTTCATCAGAAAACACAACAGACATCCAACTTGCCCTCCAATGAAGTCTCCCTTGACACCACTGAAGTCGCAAGTGGCAGTGATTTGGGGTCAGTGGAATGCACGCTTCAGGGAGTCTGGCTCGGAGTTGCCCTGGAGGTAACCAATTTGTAACAGTTTGTTGTTTCTTGTGGCGCCGACTGCTGCTAAGATTGCTGCTGTAAATGCAGCACGATGCGCCAGAGCCATACGCCGTACACGGTTGTGTTCATTCTCGGTAGTACCACATGGTCGTCCAGAGCCGGTTCTTCTTGCAACCGTACATTCTCGTGACCACGGCTGCCACAAATCACGTACATTAGCTTCATTCCGGACACGTCTTTGTGCAATATCGCAGAAGGAACATGTTGTGACTTGGCAAGACAGCCAAGCCACTATGAGGTAGCCGAAAGGCACGCGTTTAAGCTCACGCAGGCTGGCGTGAGGTCTGGAACAGTTAAAGGAGTTGAGTCTAGTAAAAAAAGTACGTAGCTTCTGGAATACTTAACTTTAATCCATAATTGGTGAACATCGGTCTGACGGTACATGCATCACAAGATAAATAGCAATTGATAATGGCGCCTTGCTAGGTCGTAGCAAATGACGTAGCTGAAAGCTATGCTAACTATCGTCTCGGCAAATGAGAGCGTAATTTGTCAGTGAACCATCGCTAGCAAAGTCGGCTGTACAACTGGGCGAGTGCTAGGACGTCTCTCTAGACCTGCCGTGTGGCGGCGCTCGGTCTGCAATCACTGATAGTGGCAGCCGGCCGGTGTGGCCGCGCGGTTAATGGCGCTTCAGTCTGGAACCGCGTGACCGCTACGGTCGCAGGTTCGAATCCTCTCCTGCCTTGGGCATGGATGTGTGTGATGTCCTTAGGTTAGTTAGGTTTAATTAGTTCTAAGTTCTAGGCGACTGATGACCTCAGAAGTTAAGTCGCCTAGTGCTCACAGCCATTTGAACCATTTTTGAACTGATAGTGGCGACACGCGGGTCCGACGTATACTAACGGACCGCGGCTGATTTAAAGGCTACCACCTAGCAAGTGTGGTGTCTGGCGGTGACACCACAGAACATCCAGCTTTTTGTAGCCATATTACACGACCTCGTTCAAACTCAGTGACATGTTGAAAATGGCGTCTTCGTCGCGTTAAAGGCATTCTCGACTGACATAAGCCCACCACACACAATCTCAACGGTAACTAACGGTCACGACCGTTGCAGATTTCGATTCGAGGGCCATGCCCAGCGCCGAGTGCCAATGCACTCATCCTCACTTGACATGTCCCCCACAGCCATACCGCGCTGTCTGAGCGCGAGAGTGGGAAAAAAGCGAACGTATCGAATTTAAATGGCAGTACAGTCGTACTGCATACGATTTGGTTTTATATTTCACATTTCTCAACAACATAGTTCACAAAAATATAGGTTTTCAGTATTAATCAATTATTTTTGGTGCACTGAAGACACAATATAGTTTTTATCTGGTACAAACTATAGGCATAAGGGCAGACACATACGATTTCACAGTTTCTCACTCAAGTTGCCAATAGTTTCATAATCGGATAAAGGTCTTTCACGCAACTATTCGATCGGAATATTGTAGCGCTTTTGCAACCTCACTATCGAGACTTGGAAAATCTACCTGAGAAAAACAATGCAGACGTCCTGGACAGTTTTAATGTAAAAAGATTTGTGATTAAAACTTGAAGTACCTTGCAGGTCAGTCAGCTATATCTGTACATGCACAAGGGGCGCTCTCAACTAAAATCGGAAACGGTCTCGCAAACAGCTCGCAAACAGATGTAAGACTGACAGTTTCCTCAAAACCTTTATAAAACTGTCGTTGTAATTCCTGCAAGACTACAACGAATTTTTCAAACCTCTTACATTCCTTAACCCCATGAGCCAAGAGAACAGGTTTTCTTTGTCAGATTTTCTTTTTACATGCATCTCCATAAAACCAGAAAGAAGTTATCTTGAAGTGTTTTACTGACGGCAGTTTGTGGTCAATTCCACTCAAAATGCGAAGTCTGCAATCCATTCCGGACGTTCTTATTTTCGTTCCTGCACTCTTTTCTCCTTCATCAATTCATCAATAGCGAGATTTAAATCGAAAAATTGTTCCAGGCATGCCAGTTGACTTGACCAACGTACTTTGCCGTAATGTATGGAGTCTCCATACTCTTCGTTCATTTCCACTGAAAACAGCTGCGACTGAAAGTGGAATAATGGGTGCGACTTCAGAAATTTTACTATTCCGTACCGTTACTTCCTTCAAGTGCTCCATGCCTGCAAATTTAACACAAAGTGCTTCTTGATATACAGAACAATGAATCCCGTCTGTCGATCGATGTAATTTTTTGCTCTGTCATTGTCATGTAAGAGTTTACATTCTTTCTACGTGGTATTATAATGTCGTTTTGTTGCAAATAAGCGCTACCCATCGCTTATGGGAATTGAGAATTCTCGTCCCTCTTTTCCGTGATATCCATTCATTTTAAAGGATTGTGACGATAAATCACTATATTGCCTCTTTTGGTGCAAATAGGCACTGGACTTGTGAACGTCCTTTATACCACAAACAAATAGCGAAGGTAAACAGTGCTGAACCACGATTCTGCCCCCCACAGACAGTTGTATCGACTGCAAAACGCCGCACCGCAATGCTAAATGAAATGTCGCGCTGTATGTGGTACTTCCGGGAAGGACAGAGCTGAGCCGAGTGATAGGCCGATCCTTGAGCCACCTAGGGACCGCACACACTGCTGTGGCCGGCCTGTTGTACATAAGGCAAAGCTGATTAGCATCCTCATAGAGGCGTTACTAGCACCACTCTCATGCGACTGGTGCGAAATTTGAATATACATAATTTTTCAGATGTAAAAATGCTCCTGCAAACTTTAGTTTATGTTGCACAACTTCTTCTTGATGTTGCATCATTTGAGTATTTCTGTGCTACTGAGAAAGGACTTTCTTTAAATGATTCTAAAACTCCCATAGCGGAATGGGGTGACAGGTGAAAACGCCCGATTATCGACTTCAGTTGAGATTTTCACTCTGCAGCGGAGTGTGCGCTGATATGAAACTTACTGGCAATTTAAAACTGTATGCCGGTCAGGCAGGAAGTTTGATATCAGCGCACACTCCGCTGCAGAGTGAAAATCTCATTCTCGAAACAGCACCCAGGCTGTGGCTAAGCCATGTCTCCGCAATATCCTTTCTCCCAGGAGTGCTAGTTCTGCAAGGTTCGCAGAAGAGCTTCTGTGAAGCTCGGAAGGTAAGAGACGAAGTACTGGCAGAATTGAAGCTGTGAGGCCGGGTCATAAGTCATGCTTGGGTAGCTCTGTCGGCAGAGCACTTGCCCGTGAAAGGCAAAGGTCCCGACTTCTACATCTACATCTACATCTACATCTACATGATTACTCTGCAATTCAAATTTAAGTGCTTGGCAGAGGGTTCAAATGGTTCAAATGGCTCTGAGCACTATGGGACTTAACTACTAAGGTCATCAGTCCCCTAGAACTTAGAACTACTTAAACCTAACTATCCTAAGGACATCACACACATCCATTCCCGAGGCAGGATTCGAACCTGCGATCACAGCGGTCGCGCGGTTCCAGACGGTAGTACCTAGAACCGCTCGGCCACCCCGGCCGGCAGAGGGTTCATCGAACCACAATCATACTATCTCTCTACCATTCCACTCCCGAACAGCGCGCGGGAAAAACGAACACCTAAACCTTTCTGTTCGAGCTCTGATTTCCCTTATTTTATATTGATGATCATTCCTACCTATGTAGGTTGGGCTCAACAAAATATTTTCGCATTCGGAAGAGAAAGTTGGTGACTGAAATTTCGTAAATAGATCTCGCCGCGACGAGAAACGTCTTTGCTTTAATGACTTCCATCCCAACTCGCGTATCATATCTGCCACACCCTCTCCCCTATTACGTGATAATACAAAACGAGCTGCCCTTTTTTGCACCCTTTCGATGTCCTCCGTCAATCCCACCTGGTAAGGATCCCACACCGCGCAGCAATATTCTAACAGAGAACGAACGAATGTAGTGTAAGCTGTCTCTTTAGTGGACTTGTTGCATCTTCTAAGTGTCCTGCCAATGAAACGCAACCTTTGGCTCACCTTCCCCACAATATTTTCTATGTGGTCTTTCCAGTTGAATTTGTTCGTAATTTTAACACCCAGGTACTTAGTTGGATTGACAGCTTTAAGAATTGTACTATTTATCGAGTAATCGAATTCCAACGGATTTCTTTTGGAACTCATGTGGATCACCTCACACTTTTCGTTACTTAGCGTCAACTGCCACCTGCCACACCATACAGCAATCTTTTCTAAATCGCTTTGCAACTGATACTGGTCTTCGGATGACATTACTAGACGCTAAATTACAGCATCATCTGCGAACAACCTAAGAGAACTGTTCAGATTGTCACACAGGTCATTCATATAGATCAGGAAATCACGAATCCAGTCGCACAACTGAGACGATACCCCATAGGCTCGCAGCTTGATTAGAAGTCGCTTGTGAGGAACGGTGTCAAAAGCTTTCCGGAAATCTAGGAATAGGGAATCAACTTGAGATCCCCTGTCGATAGCGGCCATTACTTCGTGCGAATAAAAAGCTAGCTGCGTTGCACAAGAAGGATGTTTTCTGAAACCATGCTGATTGCGTATCAATAGATCGTTCCCTTCGAGGTGATTCACAATGTTTGAATACAGTATATGCTCCAAAACCCTACTGCAAACCGACGTCAGTGATATAGGTGTGTAGTTCGATGGATTACTCCTACTACCCTTCTTAAACACTGTTGCGACCTGCGCAATTTTCCAATCTGTAGGTACAGATCTATCGGTGAGCGAGCGGTTATATATGATTGCTAAGTAGGGAGCTATTGTATCAGCGTAATCTGAAAGGTACCTAATCGTTATACAATCTGGACCTGAAGACTTTCCAGTAGCAAGCGATTTGAGTTGCATAGCAACCCCTGAGGTATCTACTTCTAAGAAACTCATGCTAGCAGCTGTTCGTGTTTCAAAATCTGGAATATTCCATTCGGCTTCCCTGGTGAAGGAATTTCGGAAAACTGCATTCAATAACTCCGCTTTAGCGGCACAGTCGTCGGTAACAGTACCATCGGCACTGCTCAGCGAAGGTATTAACTGCGTCTTGCCGCTTGTGTACTTTACATACGACCAGAATTTCTTCGGACTTTCTACCAAATTTCGAGACAATGTTTCGTTGTGGAACCTATTAAAGGCATCTCGCATTGAAGTCCGTGTCAAATTTCGCGCGTCTGTAAATTTTAGCCAATCTTCGGGATTTCGCGTTCTTCTGAACTTCGCATGCTTTTTCCGTTGCCTCTGCAACAGCTTTCGGGCCTGTTTTTTGTACCATGGGGGATCAGTTCTATCTTTTACCAATTTATGAGGTATGAATCTCTCAATTGCTGTTGCTACTATATCTTTGAATTTGAGCCACATCTCGTCTACATCTGCATAGTCAGTTCAGAAGGAATGGAGATTGTCTCTTAGGAAGGCTTCTAGTGACATTTTATCCGCTTTTTAAATAAAATTATTTTGCGTTTGTTTCTGGTGGATTTGGAAGAAACGGTATTGAGCCTAGCTACAACGACATTGTGATCACTAATCCCTGTATCAGTCATGATGCTCTCTATTAGCTCTGGATTGTTTGTGGCTAAGAGGTCAAGTGTGTTTTCGCCACCATTTACAATTCGCGTGGGTTCGTGGACTAACTGCTCGAAATAATTTTCGGAGAAAGCATTTAGGACAATCTCAGAAGATGTTTTCTGCCTACCACCGGTTTTGAATAAGTATTTTTGCCAACATATCGAGGGAAGGTTGAAGTCCCCACCAACTATAACCGTATGAGTGGGGTATTTATTTGTTACGAGACTCAAATTTTCTCTGAACTGTTCAGCAACTATATCATCGGAGTCTGGGGGTCGGTAGAAGGAGCCAATTATTAACTTAGTTCGCCTGTTAAGTATAACCTCCACCCATACCAATTCGCATGGAGTATCTACTTCGACTTCACTACAAGATAAACCACTACTGACAGACACAAACACTCCACCACCAGTTCTGCCTAATCTATCTTTCCTGAACACCGCCTGAGACTTCGTAAAAATTTCTGCAGAACGTATTTCAGACTTCGAGTCTGGGTCGGGTACAACCTTTTAATCTGCCAGGAAGTCTCATTCTCAATATGTTTGTCTACTGCAATGAACACTCCCATTCTCCTATGAAATCTAATGTCACTTTTTGATGTATGTTCCACACCTCACTTAAATTTTTGACAGTTGAAGTATCGATGTGCAAGCGTTCATCAGAGGACCACTAACTACCGTCTAGCCTAAGAAACACCCATGTGCACTCCTCAAGTAGCCTTCTCCCTGAACAGCTCCTTCCGTGATATAGTGCTCCCCTGACCTATCTAGGAGGGTCCTACAACTCTCCACCCTACAACACAGATCCAGAAATCTGCAGGCAAGACCGTTATGTAACGAAGTAGCCATTTCTGACATACTGTATGTTTCACGCCATGGTCGACATATTAAATCGACATCTTAAGCAGTGTTCACAACCCTACGTATCCTTCTTTAAAGCATTCAGTATACTGTCCCTCACTCGATCTCCATATTTATACTCCCTGACTACCCAGCATAACTTGGATATCTATTTAGTCCATTCTTCTAGTGGTGCATATTCTCTTTCCCTCTCTCTATCTCCATCTCCTCCTCCTCTCTCGTCAATCTGATTCCCCCCCCCCCCTCCCCCTCTTTCTCTCTCAGTCCATCTGATCCTGCCCCATCTCTCATTCCATCTGCACTTCCTTCTCTCTCTCACACCATCTACTCTTTTCCCCTCTCATTTGATCTGCTGTTCCCCCTGCCCATCCGCTCCTTACCCCTCTGTCCATCTGATTCTCCTCCTCTAAGTTCATCTCCTCCTCTCCCTTTTTTCCACGTTATCACTCCCACGCCAATAGGAGGTTGCTGGTTCTTAACCTCACAGAATTTCTTTTCAAGTAGTAAGTAATATGCGTACGAAGTTTGGTTGGAACTTATCCAGGGATTAAGGAGCAGCTTTTTACACATGACTTTACCCGCATAGGCATTTACGAAATGTATTTAACAAGTATTTAACATATTTCATTTGTATCAATACACATATTTCACTTAAATCTATAGTGAATTTTGCCCTGTAGTTTCGTTTCCACGCAGCTCAATGTTCATTACGTTATAGGTTCTGATATATGTGCCGTATAATGATATAATTTTCCATGCACATCCATAGTATATGTTGATATAATCTGCGAAGCGTGTTCCGAATAGAGTTCGTAGTAAAAAAGTAATATATTGAAACGCCATGCCTGTTGCGCCAGTTTTACTGCATTCATAACAAAAACGTAGTAAGCGATAAATGTTTTTCCTTTCATCACTTTGTGGGCGATGTGGGCGAGAAAATGTCTCGTGACGATTTGAAATTATGTGTAAAGTGTGTTGAAAGTCTCTATGTGCTCTCCTTCTCCAATACTGGATTAATATAGTGTGGCTATTTACGCGTCATGAGATACGATATTTTTTCACCCATACCTCTTTCAAACGAAGGCAGTTCTTACCACCACAGTAGTACTTTACAAACAGTGAGTGATACGTGTATCAAGTTCGATTGCAAACGATCAACTCGTTTAGGAGGAGATGTGGAATATGCAGAAATTCATGCACTTTTATAATGTGTAGCGGTATAATCCATACCTGCAATAAAATATATGTATGTATTGGAGCTAAATCACATGACCGATATTATTCAAACTAGGTACATATATCACGTAACGTCTTGAAATCATTACTGTGGGGGTGAGAAACGCCTACCTACAAAACGAGTGTGTGTGTGTGTGTGTGTGTGTGTGTGTGTGTGTGTGTGTGTGAGGACGGTGGCGGGAGGAGGGGAGGGGTGAAAAGAAGTGTAGCCTACGATGCGCCAATACCCATAGTTTAGTCACCCAGTGTTTGAGAAAGAGAAACCATAGAGATGGACAACAAACTTTGCAAATAACTTGAAATCTTACGAAATTTTTGTTGCTGACGACCCAGATAAAATGGTGAACAGAAGAAAAGTTTATTTCTTGCTAAATTTTCGCTGTTCATGCAGTAAAACAGCAGCATCTATCAGAAGTTTTAATTTGTTACTTCCTTACTACTAATTGTATTCGAGCGCCAACATATATATCACTGAATGTATCACAAAAATTATATCATTGTACGGCTCATAGTTAAAGAGATATGACGTCAGATACAGAGCTGCGTGAATCTAAAACTGCAATGCGGAATATGCTACAGATGCAGCTAAAATATTTGTACAGATATATATGAAACGTGTTATGTATATGAGCATTATATTTGACATGTAAATACGTGGGTAAAGCGATGGGTAAAAAGCTCGTCCTAAGCCCCTGGAACGATTCAACGAAATTTGGTACACATATTAATTACTATTTGGAAATAAATACAGAGGGGTAAGAAGCACCAACCTCCTGTTGCGGCGCACATGATAACGTGGAGAGAGATGGGAGCAGAAGAGATGGACAGACAGAAGGCGAGGTGGAAACTGACAGAGAAATGGAAGAGGAGGAAATGTAAAGAGAGAGAGAGGGACAGAGAAATGGAAATAGAGAGGAGAGAAAAGGAGATGGACTGGGGGAGAGGGAGGAGGAGATGGACGGAGAAAGAGAGGGCAGGAGAAGCTGTACATAAAAGGGGGAGGGGAGGAGATGGACAGAGAGGGAAGGGGAGGAGGAGAGGGACAAAGAGGGGAAGGAGGAGGTGGAACTGGAAGGGGAAAGAGGAGATGGAATTAGAAGACGGAGGAGCAGATGGACAGAGGGGAAAGGAGCAGATGGACAGATGGGGGAAGAGCAGAATGACATAGAGAGGGGAGAGAAAGAGAAGGGCAGAGATAGGGCGGGAGGATATGGACAGAGAGTAGAGGGCTGGAGAAGGTGAACAGAGAGAGGGTGTGGAGATGTAAAGATACGGGGTGAAGGACGAGATGGAGAGAGATGGGGGGGGGGGGGGGGGGAAGAGATGGACTAACAAAATATCAGGCAACGCTGCGTACTCACCTGCTGTCCTATATACAGAGTGTAAAGAAAGGATACCACCAACTTTTAGGGATTATAGAGGGTGTGATCAGGAACAAATTAAGAACAGAGACCTCTCTCCCACAAAATGTCATCCAACGGTGCTGTAAAACGTCCAACTTATAAGGTTAATGCCTGCCGGTATCCACCTCTTCGACAGTAATCGTGAGTTTGTACGTTACAATACCACAAGCAGACCTCCTCGAAAAGAGCTTAATAGTAATTGAGGTTGAAATTGATTGTGACAGTGAAGTTATCTGGTCACGTATAAAAGGTCTAGGTGAAACCGAGTTGATTGTTGGATCATTTTACAGGCTACCTGATTTCGCTGTGACAGTTCTAGAATCATTAAAAGAAAATGTACAGGCAGTAACGCTTAAGTACCCAGATTATGACAGTTGAAGACAGTTTTCACCAACGGAGTATAGAGTGGGACGTCTATTGATTCATTGCATGGATGCAGGCAGAGGCAGGCGAAGTACTTTTCAACAAGTTTTCCGAAAACTGTCTCGAAAAGCTTGTTCGGTAGCCCACACATAATGGAAATATCTTACGCCTTGTAACTACAAGCAGGTCGAACATTATCGATGGCGTCAGTATAGAAACGGGGCTAATTGGGCTAATGCTTCTATCTGTTCACTCGTTGACCATTCAGGTGCGGCAATTAAATATAGCAAAACGAAAAATGAAATTTTAAATTCCGTGTGTAAGAAACCGTTCACGCAGAAGAATCGTAAAAACATACGGTCGTTTGACTGCTGTAGAGAGTCCCGTATGGACGACTTAGTAATAAGCATCCCTAGCGTAGAGTACCAAATGAAAGAGTTGAAAACAAATAAGTGGCCAGATCAGGATGGAACCCCAATTCAGTTTTACAAAGAGTACTCTACGGCACTGCCCCCTTGTATAGCTTGCATTCAACGTGATTCTCTCGCCACGCAATAACTCCATAGGGACTTGAAAAAAGCGCAAGTGACTTGTATATGGCAACGGCCTTGCCGCAGTGGATACACCGGTTCCCGTCAGATCACCGAAGTTAAACGCTGTCGGGCGTGGCCGGCACTTGGATGGGTGACCATCCGGACTGCCACGCGCTGTTGCTATTTTTGGGGGTGCACTCAGCCTCGTGATGCCAATTGAGGAGCTACTCGACCGAATAGTGGCGGCTCTGGTCAAAGAAAACCATCGTAACGACCGCGAGAGCGGTGTGCTGACCACACGCCCCTCCTATCCGCATCCTCAGCTGAGTATGACATGGCGGTCGGATGGTCCCGATGGGCCTCTTGTGGCCTGAAGACGGAGTGTACTCTTGTATATAAGAACGGATTCGCAAAATTACATACCAATATCCGTAATATCGGTTTGCTGCAGAGTTCTAGAACATGTTCTGAGTTCGAATATAATAAATTTACTAGAGAATGATAAGCTTATGTCCACGATTCAGTACGGTTATAGAAAGCGTCACTTTTGTGAAACTCAACTTGTTCTTTTTTCATACGGTACACTGCGAACTATGGATGAAGAGCAACAAAAATGGTTCAAATGGCTCTGAGCACTATGCGACTTAACTTCTGAGGTCATCATTCGCCTAGAACTTAGAACTAATTAAACCTAACTAACCTAAGGACATCACACACATCCACGCCCGAGGCAGGATTCGAACCTGCGACAGTAGCGGTCGCTCGGTTCTAGACAGTAGCGCCCAGAACAGCACGGCCACTCCGGCCGGCTAAGAGCGACAGGCAGATTCCATACTTCTAGGTAAGCATTTCACTAAGTATCCCTCCTGCCCCCCTCAGAGTGATAACGAAAGTACGAGCATACGGAATAGGTTCCCAGAGATGTGAGTGGCTCGAAGGCTTTTCAAGTAATAGAACCATAGAACCCAGTATATTGTCTTCGTAAGTGTGTGTTCATCTGAGGCAAAGGTATCGTCAGGAGTGCTGCATGGATGTGTGATAGGATCACTATTATTTTCTATGTACATAAGTTATGTGGCAGACTGGGTGAGCAGCAATCCGCTGTTGTTTTCTGATGATGCTGTGGTGTACGGGAAGGTGTAGAAGATGAATGACTGTAGGATGATACAAGACGATTTAAACAAATTTCTAGTTGCTGTGATGAATGGCAGATGGCTCTAACGTAGAAAATTTTAAAGTTAATGTGTATGATTAGGAAAAACTAACACTTAATATACGGATGCAGCATTAGTGGTGCCCTGCTTAACACGTCGTTTAAATATTTGGGCGAAACGTTGAAAAGCAATATGAAATGGAACGAGATTTGAGAAATGTGGCAGGGAAGGCGAATGGTCGACTTCGGTTTATTGGGTGAATTTTAGGAAAGTGTGGTTCTTCTGCAATGGAGACGGCATATGTTGCGACCTATTCTTGACTACTGCTCGAGTGTTTAGGATCCGCTCCAGGTCGGATTGAAGGAATACTTTGAAGCAATTCAAAGGCAGGCTGCTAGATTTGTTACCTGTAGGTGCGAACAACAAAAAAGTGTCACGGAAAAGCTTCGGGAACCCTAACGGGAATTCTTGGAAAGAAAAGCGACTTTCTTTTCGAAGAACACTATTGAGCAGAATTAGGGAACAGGCATCTGAAGCAGACTGCAGAAAGATGCCACTGCCTACAACGTACATTTCGCGTAAGGAGCACGAAAATAAGATACGAGAAATCAGGCCTCATACGAAGGCATACAGATAGTCATTTTTCCCTTGCTGTATCTGCGAGTGTACCACCTTAAGGAAACGACTAGTAGTGGTAGGAGGCACCGTACTCTGGACTGCCTTGTATGTATGTAGATGTAGATGTATATTAGGGATGGTAGATTACATCGAATGAATCCACGCCTACCTTGACGCTGTAGCGACCGCTAAACGGGATGGCAGAAAAGAAGTCAACTCTAAAAACAAACGTTTAATGCCGAAAGGGTGGCCTACTTCCAAGCGTCGACCCATCTGACGTGTCTTTCTCGCCTCAAGTTGTTTTCAACTCACTCTCTAAAATCCGTCGAAGTCTGTTAGTTTACATTTCCTCTAATCCCCAGGTTTGCTCTTCAGACTACGTTTGTGGCATCCAAACTAACATTCACTTCCTGTGAGCGTTCACTTGCGACATTTCGCTTTATTCGTTCCAACGTTTATCTATTTCCAAAAACACGCCCTCTCTATCTCCATCATTCTTCTGAGGGAGGAGCTTACTGTATCAGCATTCTTACAATACACTGGTTTACTGTTACCCACTGAAGAGCCAAAGAAACAGGTACACCTGCCTAATATTGTGCAGGGCTCACGCGAGCACTCAGAAGTGCAAATGGTTCAAATGGCTCTGAGCACTATGGGACTTAACTTCTGAGGTCATCAGTCCCCAAGAACTTAGAACTACTTAAACCTAACTAACCTAAGGACATCACACACATCCATGCCCGAGGCAGGATTCGAACCTGCGACCGTAGCGGTCACGCGGTTCCAGACTGTAGCGCCTAGAACCGCTCGGCCACTCCGGCCGGCACTCAGAAGTGCCGCAACAAAATGTAGCATTGATTCGAGCAATATCTGAAGTAGTGCTGGAGGGAAATGACACCAGGAATCCTGCAGGGCTGTCCATAAATCCGTAGGAGTACGAGGTGGTGGAGATCTCTTCTGAACACCACGTTGCCAGACATCCCAGATATGCTCAACAGTGTTCATGTCTGGGGCGTTTGGTGGCCAGCGGAAGTATTTGAAGTCAGAAGAGTTTTCCTTGAGTCACTATATAGCAATTCTGGACGTGTGGTGTGTCGCATTGTCCTGCTGGAGTTGCCCAAGTCCGTAGGAATGCCCAATGGACATGAATGGATGCAGGTGATCAGACAGGAAGCGTACGTACGTGTCACCTGTCAGAGTCGTGTCTAGACGTATCAGGGGTCCCATATCACTCCAGCTGCACACGTCACACGCCATTACAGGTCCTCCACCCGCTTGAACAGTCCCCTACTGACATGAAGGGTCTATGGATTCATGAGGTTGTCTTCATACCCGTAAACGTCCATCCGATGCAATCTGAAATGAGACTCGTCCGACCAGGCAGCAAGTTTACAGTCATGAACAGACCAATGTCGGTGTTGACGGGCCCACCTGAGGGAAAAGCTTTGCGTGCTGCAGACATCAAGGGTACACGAATGTGCGTTCGGCTCCGAAAGCCCATATCGATGATATTTCGTTGACTGGTTCGCACGCTGACACTTGTTGACGGCTCATCATTGCTATCTGCAGCAATTTGCGGAAGGTAATCGTTGGTCCCGTTCTTGCAGGATCTTTTTCCGGCAGCTGCGATGTCAGAGATTTGATGTTTTACCCGATTCCTGATATTCAAGGTACACTGGTGAAAAGGTCGTATGGGAAATACCCCACTTGATCGCTATCTCGAAGATACTGTGCCCCATCGCTCTTGCACCGACTATAATACTACGTTCAAACTCACTTAAATCTTGATAACCCGCCATTGTAGCAGCAGTGACCGATCTAACAACTTCGCCATATACTTGTTTTCTTACTTAGGGGTTGCCGACCGCAGCGCCGTATTCTGCCTGTTTACATATCTCTGTATTTGAATACGAATGCCTGTATTAGTTTATTTCGTGCTTCAGTGTATATGTTAGTGTAATGGTTTTAACGACGTCAGCCGCATTTAAGTAATGAAATGTATCTATGGTAAGATGTGAAAAATTGTGCCAGATCGGGACTTGAACCCAGATTTCCCGCGTTACATGGGCGATCGTCTTGTAGCCACGTTGTTTTGATAAAACGTTCAGCAAAAATTGCGAAAGACGAAACCTTACCTTTACTAATGAAGCACCACGTTGTACATCGAATCGTTAATGAGTTGAGTGCAGTAATTTTCCCCAAAATTGTTTACTATACTGTGAGATGCCAGTAGATTGAATGACTGGGTAACGCTCTCAATCGATATAGGATATGTGCATGCCTACCAAGGATATTTTGTGTTATCAAATTATTGTTCTTGTGGCTTCGTTATCAGAGCACATGATGTAATGTGGCTGCTGTTTCGCCCCGTTTCACAATTCAGTGTAATTCGAACGACTATATGACTTTGTTTGGGCCGACGAGTGGGAGAGTTACAGCAAGTCTCGTGGAGTTCTTTGGGAAGGAGGTTAATCGGGACTTGAACAGCAAAAGTGGGAAACGGCCAGTTTTTCCTTTAAGGCTCGTAGTGGATTTTCGTAGCTGGATGGACGCAGATCTAGACGGAGCCAAAATAATCAGTGAGATCGCATGATGATTTTGCGTGTCCGGAACACTTCGCTATTATAATTTTGAGCAAAAACTTCATTATTTTTCCAACGTTTCTTTCACACATAGGATATTCATTCGTTTTATTTGTGGCGCTTTTACAAATGGGTTTTAAGCTTTGTGCATATGTGGGCTATAATATCTATTCAATCTTTCGTTGACTGTTATTGTATAATACCTACTCTCAGCTGGAATCGAGTTACGCGGATTTCTGCAGAATCTTATCTTCGAATATTGAGAAATATGTACTAGATTTTAGTCTTTCTTTGTGGAACTGAAAGATACCTTTATGAATAGTAGTTACAATTAATTTCTTTCCCCTGGCACTAATGTTTCATGAACAGTGTACCTCATAACATCGCCATTGCGTGTCGACTTCTAAATTCCATTTATTGATTTAGTATAGTGTTAACTTGCGAGTTAACCCTGTATGCCAGTGTTTAAATATTACCGTGTGCATATAAGAAAACTAAAACAGATCTTACCCTGGTACGAAAAACTTTTTCCGGGATTTATGTCCATCTTCATCACTTACCACCTTTCTCATGCCTTCCTCATCTTGTAACATCTGATGCTACCCAGATGACCCTATTTAACTATACTGTCTTACGTTAGTAGCTGCGTAGCTAAGTGCTTTGACTACCTACAATTTTCAGCCTCACATGATAAGTCGACAATCAGTGACCTCACGATAAACATTTCTTTGAGTTAGAATTAAGTCGCTTCTCTTCAAAAGCTGCGTTCATTTGATTATAATTATCAGTCAGAGAACATCCTCTTTTGTTTGCTTCTCAGTGTACGATGTTTGCGCGTTATGCTGCATGCAGCATCAAGTGCATTGTATGTATGATTTTTATAAGTAAGAATCCAGGTAATTTACTGCTCTCAAATGCACGTTGGACATTTTCAGGGCCTAACTAGTCACACATGTTGTAAACAGAATAACGTGATCAATCGCAACATAGAGGCAGTTAACTCCTAATCGGCTTACTATACCAGGATCCACCAAGGACTCACTATAAACTATGTAACATTCATTTACTGCAGAACTTGATTATTCCGCCAGTGATCTGTCACATGACGTAAAAATCACCGTTACTTTACAGGGTTTGATGATTGACAAAGATATATTATATTCTGAAAGTCTTCTTCCTTATTCTATGTGGAAGTTCTCTCTGATAAATGGGTCTTGACACAGTTTAGATCTGAAGTCAGCTATGAAAACAAGGTCACAAGTAATTAATAATTTAAAGTACATTATACTTGTGACTATTTATTGGGTAGTTAGCATTGGACGTAGAATAATGTTTTGAAGAGAAAAAAGGAAACGAATTCAGGAAAACACGTGAATACATAAAAAAATTCAGACCCACCAGAACCTTTATTCATCTATAGCTTGTTACTGAGTGGTTATTCTACTCTACCGCTGACTTGTAGCAACGAGTGGCCGTCCAGATTGCCGAAGCACTGACAATTATAATTATATTACAATTTTAACTAACAGTAGTAATTGAAGGGACAGGGTCATCTCGATAACACCTACAACTGGCTTTTTTTTTCAACTAAACGAATAAAAACAAAACATAGAATTCATAGCTGGTAAGAGGTGAAATTGAAAGAATCGATATTGACATAATTAGTTATGATATCAATTTATAACAGTGTAAGCAGACTTTTATAAAAAAAGACGAGGTCTTTCCGATAAGTAATGTCTAAACTCTGGAGCCTTTTAAATAAAATAAACGTTATTAACATTCTACATCTTTATTCTTCATTCCTACATATTTACAGTTCTAGGCGGCTAAAGGGCATTGAACTGTAACGTGTAACGTAGCGGTGTGTAACGTAAATACGTCGTTGCGTGAGAAACACGCTGCTATAATCGAGTTTTGAATGCTAAGAGTTCGTCCACACATGGAGCACTCTCTCCCACAACATGACAATGCCAAAACACACACGAGCGCTGCGCCATGTTCAACAGTCTGACGCCTTGGATTCACCGTCATCGATCACCCTGCATACAGTCCCGTCTTGGGCCCATCCGATTTTATATGTTTCCAAAACAGAAAGTATACCTACGAGGACATCACTGGGATAGTGATGAAGCGGTGCAACCACACATTTGGTTCACTGTAATCGATCATCTTCCATACACCCCTGCCCTGGCTCCATCCGAGCTTAAAGAACATAGGTGCTGTTGGGGCTGCGTGAACAATGTCAAACACTGTACAGTAACGCTATCAGTGAACAGGACTCGCTTTGAAAGAAACGTGTTCGCCACCAGGCTGACTATGTTGAGAAATAAATATGAAGACATGGAGATTAAAGAAATTTTATGAAGTTTGCATTAAAAATTCTGAGGCATTTTCAGCACGCCCTCGTAACTAGTTTCTGTATTTAATCTCACCCTCGATACTTCAGTAGATCACCTCTTAAAGATGAACGGGATTGAAATTTCATTCATCTCTCCTGCAAAGCCAGTTTGGTAATCACCTCCTCAAAGAAATGTTCCTTCTTTCTGATTTCTCGTAGCAGAGAAGCTTGAATTGAAATAATTTTCCAAGATGAGGCAGTCTCTTCTCCAGTATTTCTTCTATTTGCGTCTAAGGCACTAAGGAAGCTGCTTCCGGGGAACTGGTTAGAATATTGTCCATAGTTTTGATGTAACAACAAATTAAAGAAGTTGTATTTCTTAAATCTAACTTGAAATCCGAGTTGTTAAACACTTCGCAACAGATGCGTTGATAGTTGACTTTTTCATTTTTGAAGGTTCTATTTGAGACACGGTTCCTCAGAAATCTTGATCGCAGTCGTCACGTAGCGCGTCTGTGGAACTGCAAGTATCTTGCATTTTCTGTTCACAGAACAAAATATAACTTCTTTGGTTCTGAAGGATGTTGTACAACATATCGGTGAGTTTTTCGAATGTGTTCAAGAGAAAAACATATTTGAAATCTTCTAAAAGTGTCGAAAAGCCTTTAATTGGTGGTGAAATATCTGAATCAGTTTCTTGAGGGTGTTCTGGCATAGGAGTAAAGACATCACAAAGTTTAGTTTTGTACCTGCTTACCAGTCTTACTGAGGAATTCCATTACGTTGTACAGATTTGTGGAAGGCGACGGTTTCAAAAGTTTATCCTGTAATTTTAAACGTTTCGGAGATCATGACAAAAGAATAGGTACACATCCAAAAAACGAGCTAAAAATATTTTACACTCTGGTATTTAGGTCGTGCTTTGAGACAAAACGAATTTTATTACACAGGCAGAACAGTGAAAAATCGCGGCATCAAAATGTGTGAGATTGATTAAGTCTTGAACCCGATTCAGATATCCCGCCATAGGCGCCTCACCGTCAAGCGTTGATACAGTCAATGTTTCATTATATTGGAGTTCTGCAAAGGCCTTGGTGTGTTTGTCACTACTTATATCACAGCACCATAGACATATTTCCTTTATCTCTCCTTCACAGACATAACGCAGGACATTAGAAAATGGTGCTTTGTTTGCTAAATCTGAGGTTTCGTCAACCACAACGGCTACAAGAGGAACATACATAATTTCCTGATTTATTGCTGATAAAACGGTCGAACTTCTCACTTGCATTAGTTCCTTTTGAACTAGATCAGATATTCGTTTAAAAATAGTAAAGGTCTATACGCGCTCTTCTAAAAGAGTGTTATTCTCTCCAGTGTATTTCAACAATTATACATTATTTCCTTGAATAATAGAACCTCTTGTTCCATCGTTTTCTCGAAAGGTCAACTCTTGTTTTACCAGAAACTCTTTTAAGAAGGTCCCTGTCAACTCCTATTCTTTTGACTATGTAGCGATATTTCATTTTTAAGCTATTCGTGAAGCCCAGCTTCTGATGTGTTTCCGCAAAAGCAGCTGTAGCTACAGGCGATCGTAGGTAGTTAACATGAAGTCTGCGCTTAGTTACTAACTTCACTAAATTTCCTAAATGCTTACACCCAGCTTTCGTCCAACTAGCATTCCTGTCTTTTCCACACAAAAGGCAATACCAGCAAATCACCCCACTTGGGTTACCGCTACCAGCTAATCAGTCATATTAGGTATATATTTAATTAGTGAATTTACTGGTATTTTGAACCAAGTTCGGTAGATCTGCTATTGGTTGTCCATTTTTAACTATCACCTTGTTTTCTGAGAAAGAATTTGCAGAAAACGGCTTGGACGAAAGCTCTTTTACAGTATATGTAGACATAGTAATATATTGTATTACTAGATACTACCTGGCACCTACACACACATTCATACACATTCGGCAAACCCGTAAACTGATCAAACCAATACCGTACTATTATTGATAAACTTCGTTACTCTCTCTCTCTCTGCATTATATGCTAGAGCCTGGGCTGTAGGAAAAAAAAAAACAACGCGAACGGACCGTGATCAACAAACGTATGCGCGCAAGTCCATAACTGCTCAGCCAATCTACACGTACGTTGCTTCGGCTTGGCTCACAGTGCTCTATTAAAAATGTAATGTAATGAACATAATAGTTCATTGGGTTACCAAGAAATGTAGCCGATTTATCAAAATATTGTAGAATAGCCGTGCGATTACACAGTGATAAGCCAAAACATTATGATCACTGTCCACCGCGACGTTCGATGCCGCCTGGTGGCGTTGAGGGGACGTGACGCGTTAACTAAAGTATGTTAGCGGAGCAGACACGGACAGTGGATCACCCTAGCGGAAATATGGACTGCAAATGGAAAAAATCCATTGATGGAATCGTCTTTGACAAAGGGCAGATTGTTATTATGCAGAGCCTGTGAAGGAGTATCTCGAAAACAACGAATCTGGTCGAATGTTCACATGTTACTGTCGTGAGCGTCTACGGGAAGAGGTACAAAAACAGTGAAACTACCACTATGTGCTAAGTGGTTGGGAGTCTGCAGCAGACCACCCATGTGTGTTCACATGTTGATCCAACGACATCGTCAGTTATGATTGCAGTGCGTATTAGACCATCGGGATTCGACCGTCGACCAATGGAAACGTGTCGGCTCTACCGGTGAAACACACTTTTGCTACATTAGGTCGATGGTCTCCTCTATAAACGATATGAACGGTGGCTCGAAACGTGCAGCGCGCCACAGACGCAGGCTAGTGGGAGCAGTATTATGCTATGGGAGATATTCTGTTGCACTTGATTGGGACCTTTGGTAGTAACTGAAGACTCGTTGACAGCTGCTAACCGCCTGCATCCCTTCATGCTTGATGTCTTCCCCGACGGCGATGTCGTCTTTCAGTAGTGTAGCTGTCCGTGTCTCCCGGGCAGAACCATGCTACAATGGTTTGAGCAGCGTTATAATCAACTCACGTTGTTGTCTCGGCGACCAAATTCGCCTCATATAAATCCTATGTGGCCCATGTGGGTCGTTAACAGACACCATCACCGCGTACGCAAATCTGGGGTCCGTTATTCACGCCAAGGAACGTAATTCCAGATATATCTACAAACCTACCAACAAACTGTTCGATCCCTACAAGCTATTGAGCAGGTGGTCGTAATGTTTTGGCTCATCAATGTAATTTCATAATATATTGCTACATCTATTATTACCGAAGCAGTGCGTGAAGTTGCGTCTCCTGAATGCAGGCCAGTGGTAGCAAACATTTTCGTGAACGAAGGAAAATAAATTTCTTCGTAAGGTTTGAGGTTTGTAAGAAAATGTAGTCGATGTTCTTGTTCGTAAAGCACAGGACGTGTTGCATAGGCTGCCGCTATCCACGTCGTTTGTAAGGTCCATGCAGAGTAAAGGATTCTCAGTGCGGCAATGAGGCAGCTGCGCGCCTTTGAGTTAGCACTGACTCACCGCCAAAAGTCGATATTTCTGTGAGCATGTCTGTGAGAGACATTGAGAGAATCACATGACAGCATAGTGAAGCTCCAACTCTGCGACGAAAGGCGGGACACGCACAAAACAGAGTTCCAGTAGTTTCTCAAGCGTTAGTGTTGTCGAGTTTCTGGCTCGACACATTTTCCCTACACTGAAAGTATTGGATAACATTCATACCTCTTAACGAAATGATTGTTACAGTAGATACACCAAATAGCTGCTTATAATGAGTAATCTTTACTTACAATTACGACAGATTGTTTCGGCTTTATCGCCATTTTCAAGTACCTGCAATTACAATTTTGGTGAGAGTAGGTATGGATGTCAATGTCATTCATATTAAAGTAGCTGTCTTGTACTCACGTCTAGATTGATGTGACGCCCATATTGCGTCGTTAGTGGACTGCTCTCTAACTATCACTATAACATCGGAAATGTTTTTATCAAGTTGTTAAAATTAAATGTTAATTACGACGTGACAGCGGTTTGAAAATTCTACTATTACGACACTATATGTTTACAAAGATTGCGCAGATGAACAGTGATATTATTTTACTAAGATTTGTTACTATTATCTTTGATTGTTGCTTATATTACTTCCGATTTATCCATTTTCGGTGTTCTAAAAGTTCAATAAAGTTTTTAAGGTAGTATTCCTGTCCAAATTCTGTATGTTCGGTTAGTGTTTGCTGTAGGTCATTTCAAATTCCTCAAGAATGTTCATTGCAAAACCTTTTGGTATTCTGTGCAGAATCTGTTGTGCATTTTCGATCGTGTGTGATTTTGATTTCTTAAGTGTAGAAAGAAGCTCGACTGATTATGTTCGCTCTCTCTAGTGTGTTCTCTATATCTCACGTTATAATTTCTTCCTGTTTGGCCAATGTAAAAGCTATTACAGCCGCCACATGTGATTTTATATATGCCTGGGTTATCACATTTCGATGTTCTAGGGGTGGCGGAAGGTAATTTTATTGAAAGGTGGTTATTAGTTCGAAAGGCTAGTCGAATATTTGTGGCTTTGAAAAGTGCATTAATTCTGTTGGAGATTCCACCAACGTAGGCTGCTGGTACTATCTTTTTTTCTGTGTCGGTGATGTTTCTCGAGTTACGCATATCTCGCTTTGTAATTGTGTTCTGCTTTGGTATTTTACATTTGTAATATGATTTTGTGATTATGTTGGGGTCAAAATCATTTGTATGGGCTATATAACGAAGTGTGTTAAGTTCTTTTTGAATTTCTGTCTTTTCTAATGGGAGGTTATGTCATCTATTAATCACTGAATGGAAAAATGCTAGTTTATCAGCCATTGGGTGACAGGAATTGGCATTTAGTAGTAGTAGTAGTAGTAGTAGTCGTAGTACTAGTTTATAATATTGTTAGAAATAATCCAAATAATGAAACATAACCTATTACAATAAAGGAAAATATACGTGGCTGGAACACTTGAAATTATAAATCTTTTGGAAACAGCATTAGCACAAAATTATTTTAAATTGAACAACAAAATTTACACGCAAGCAAATGCAGTAGCCATGGGTTATAGGCACATTAGCCGATATTTTCCAAAATTCTTTGGAAAATAAATTCTTTAACTCAAATTGGCCTGCTCTCAACCAAATTGTATACTATTTTAGGTATGGTGATGATACACTCATGGTGGTAGGTTGCAGCCACGCAGATATCGAAAATATCCACCAAAAACTCAACCAACTGCACCCTAAAATTAAATTCACTGCGGAAACTGAGAAAGACAATCCATTAACTATGTAGACCTCACAATTGGCAAAAATAATAATCGCCACACATTTGACATGTATAGAAAGAATACCACTTCTGACAATATAATCAATGCCAATTCCTGTCACCCAATGGCTCATAAACTAGCATTTTTCCATCCAATAACTAATAAATTAAACAATCTCCCATTAGAAAAACCACCAATTCAAAAAGAACTTAATACACTTCGTTATATAGCCTATCCTAGATCACACAAACAGAATCTTGGAGTCGTTATTATCTCTTAAATAATATAAGTGGTTAAAGAAATTACCTTTCGTTACTTACTGCGGCATCTATAACCTCAAATGAAATTATATGATATCTACCCATTGTAATTTTCTATTTGGTTTCCTTCATATTCTGTCTTCGTATTTGTCGAATCAAATTATAATTTAACTTTTCATGTCCTTTAGTACTTTCTTTAATAGAATTTTTAATACTTGTAAATACATATGGCTGCGCCACAATTATGTTTACGTGGTTTCCGGCTGCTTTTTCTGGGGCTCTGTCCGTTGAGATTCATGCCTTGTGTTGAAGTGATAGATGTGTTACATGCGTTTGTACGATTGAAAATGAGGTAAAGTTCGAAATCAACAAGTAGTACAAAACAGGGTACCTATTCTACGTTAAATGTATTCGAAATTGCAAATATGGATAACTATCAACTGTAGAATGGAATGACGACAGTGAAAATTTGCGCCGGACCAGGACTCGAAGCCGGATTTCCCGACCATCGCGAGCGGTCGCCTTATCATTTGGCTTTCCATGCACGATTCACAGCAGCCCCAAACTTCCATATCTCGTCAACCACGGCATATTCCTAATGACATTACAACTGCAGAGCATCATCGAGTGTATGAAAGGTGTTGTTTTGTAGAGACTTAATGAGCTTCGACGCTGAAGGAGACCACACTACAATCGGATTTCTGAACTTTTTTATATTTATGATACGTGAATTTCAGAATTTAACGATCAGTATGCTACAGCAGGTCAGTGCAACTCACAAAAAGGCCCGAGAAAATTTACTCTGAAATTTTCCGACCGTCTTATGTACGTTAAAGAAAGTTTTTCTGTTAACAACTAGTTTAACCTTGTAGTAGGTTACTTGCCTGACATATTAGATGCATGGATTTGATTCCCGGAGGAATACAATTTTTAAACAAAGCTGCATGTTCTACATGCATTGAGTACATAAAGACGTAAAGAAATTGCAATCTTTTTCTTTTAATTTAAACAGTCTTTATCCGGAATCTTTTATAAGAGAGCGTTAATTAAGAATTTATGTTAGCAAGGAAAACTGGATTTTACTGTTCGATATTTAATTAGAAATAGGAAGTCGTGCATTACTCATACAAAATAAATTAGATGTGTTAATTAGGATAAATTTGATGAATTTAAATGTCATAGGTATTCTAACTGAATGGAAAAAATGACCTAATTGAGACTCGATCCATCTATTACCAGTCTCGAGCATTGCCGATTTCTTTTCCATCTTCGTGTAATTTACGCTTCACGGAAACGCTCGTAGAATCGAAACAAGGCCCACCACTTGGAAAGCGAGCATTTTATACAGGGCTACTCTGCTTGTCAAAAATCTATCTTATTTTAACTTATTGACGTTGGGCGAAAAACTTTAAAGTCTATTTTCTCGAGAGTTGCATGGAACTGCTTTGGCTGGTAGGTATTTCTGCTCTGAAATTCCGTGCCATAAATATAAAGAATTACAAAAATTCGTCTGCCGTATAGTCTCCTTATTAGACAAGAATTTCAAGGGAAGTGTAACGGACCTGAAGAATATTATGAACAGAGTAAACAGCGATCTCGAGAATACAGCAGCGTACAATTTAAACGTGAATTCCCTGCTACTGTGCGAAAATATAATAGAAACAACATTTATTTGTGTTAAGATGGCCTTATATTCCCAACTCGATGCACTATTTCAGGCAGCACATTACAGTTTTCTGTATTGGACGTGCAACATGCAGGAACTGTAGTCAGTCAACGAATGAATGTACCATACTCTTCTGTAAAGGGATTTAAATAACTCACATATGAATCATTTTCATTTCATTGTTGGCGAAAGTTATCATATAAATTATTGTATAAAAGAACCTGTCTGCGCAGGACTTCACTCGGAAGAGCAACTGTGAGGGTGCACTTACTTCAAAACCTGTCACCTCCTTCATATCACTAGCAAAGACTGGAACCAACTTTACAATAGAGGACAGAAGTTCACCCGTTCAGCCATAAACCGTTACCATCACAAGAGAAATGATTCATTAAAAGCAAAATTTATAATGGAGAGAGTTCCAAACCATCGGATCTCTCTGAAATTGTTCTGAGTGTTCTGTCAGATGGAGATCCAAGAACTGTTGATATGGATATTGATGTATGAATATGTATGCTACTCAGCGCAGGGGCAGAGAAAATCGAATAAGTACTTTTAAATTGAAAAACATGCTCGTACCAAAACTGTAGGATATATCTGATATGTTTCAAAACCTCCAGGGTATTACATTCACTAAAGTTCCCATGAACATTGTCTACTTTCCAGCACACGCAAATGAGGAAAGTCAATTACTGCCTTATGTGCTACGTGTTATAAAACATATCAAGGTAGTAGTAACAAATTATCGTGGCATTTTTTCAAACTATCCCGGTATTTGCTCAAGACAAAATTATTATACTACACAGTTTAGTATGCTTCTTGTAACTTTCGTCAGAGGAATCTGTTTTTCTAGAAAGTCTACTGCTTGGCGCTGTATGTACGAGTATATGCTAATATTTCACGAACATTTTGCAGTTTTCCACTGTGGATGATGTTCATGTTACAGGAACTCATAGTGAATATCTCCAGCTTATTTCCAAAGCAATTTTTTTCCAAGCTGTTGTGCTTTTCTCTTTCTACATTTGATGATATTAATAGGAACCTCATATACTGATGTGTTAAGTGCTTCATCTAATTGCGGTCACCAACGCAAAAGGCTCGACCCTCTATGCAGAATCACAGTGAGCCGGTCATCTGAACGTAGCACAACACATTGTCCACGTGGCTACACGAGTTTGCATGTCGAGATCATGTGAATGCTAAACAAGCTATATTTCAGTCAATGCGGAAATTTCACGCTTGATGCGGATACAGGCAGCGCTGCTGTCGCGTAACGATGAGGCATTCATCATCGTGTGTACGCATATTAACACCAAATTCGTGACAAGCCTTACGAAAATTTGTCAGTGCGTGTATGCTCATACTCTGAGCACCAGAAATTACCCAGCTGATTATTTTTGGAAGAAGTTTTCTTCGGCTGAAAATCAAGTGGAATCTGTGATATGTTTCGTCATTATTCAAAACAAATAATACGTTTCAACGATTCTCGTACTTATATTTATGAAGACATTCATTATTACATGGTTGTAAGGTCATGGCCGAGGAAACTTTCGCGTGGACTGCAAACTGAAAATAAAACCAACTTTACGCAAACAAATCATTTCTGAATAAGATTTAACGAGACAGTAGAGAATGGTAAACAATCGAAACATAGGCTAGCAAAATCGACAGTTTACATATTAAATTCCCCTGCTTTGCTGTCAGTGTCCATACAAGCGATCTGAATCAAGGTGAGAGTGAAAGTTCACTTCCTAGCACCGTTTGGGTAATTAATGTTTGATAGTTGAAGTTGTTTTTTTGTAATTTTTCACCACAAGGGACACTGTAACACTATAGTAACGGTAAAATGAGTTTCTGGCAATACTGCTGGGCTGGGGTGGAAAACTATTCCATCGGAGTGATGTGATGATGAGTTGTGTACAATTGTTGTAGCACTAACTTCATTAAATTCTCAATTTATAGAGAGTTTCTTCTTTTCAGTGCTAGAGTGACCGATGTGCACGTAGTATTGCTACCCTATATGTAACCCATAATAAGAATGCATTTATGTGCCACAACGTTAAATTGAGGGTTTGAGCGCAGTGAACAGCGTATCGTCCAGTTCCTAGCCAGGCTAGGTTTCAGAGTGAGACTACGTCACAACAAGACTGTTGTCACAGTTAGTACTGTTATGTCATTACCGTTGTCTGTAAACTATATTGTTGTACTACCTTCATTACCATGCTGGATGGATGGGAAGAAGAAAGCGTTCAAGTATTCTGCTTCACAAATCACAGCCAAAGATATTTATCTGTTGCACTAAAATTAATTTTATCCTGATTGGGGCTTGATAAATTCGTTTTAAAAGCCATCTTGAACGTGGTTCTGCACTCAGCCCAAGGTGTAATCATTTAAGGTGGCAAAATAAAGCTCGCTCAAAGTGTGGATATGCTAACACTGGCAATTTTGTCAACAGGTCTTACCGTTTTGTAAATGAAGCTACCCTTTTTGAAGACAACAGGAAAAATATTCTCTTATTTGCCTGTTTTATAACGGTTTGATTATAGTTACACCTAAAGTCTTTAAGAAAATGAATATATTACTTTTGCTGACCCAGAGTAAGACTGACAGTAATTAAATTTTTAGGAGCTGCTAAATCTAGCATGGCATTATGGATGCAATCTTCCAGAAATGAGAAATTAAGTAATTAGTTCGTAAGTTGTATAAACCATTTCAATGATATTTTGATATGAATGATGTGGAATGGGTCAGTTTAGTTTTAAAATTAAAAAGCATAATATTTTTCAGGCCTGCTAACGCTGTTACACTAAGGAAAGAGTAATTTTTATTTTACGGGGTACTCCGCTCCCTTCATTCATGGACCAAGAGGTGGTGAGGTGGCTCTTGCGTGCCTCAACGATACACATACCTTAGGTGAAACCATAACAGAGGGGTCGGGTGAAGAGGCAAGCAGATTTGTGGTTCCTGAAGAGGGCATCAGTCCTTTCAGTAGCTGCAAGGGAAGTAGTCAGGATGATTAACTGATCGGGTTTTGTAACATCAACCAAGGTGGTCTCGCTGGTACTGTGAACGTCAGAAAGCAAGGGGAAACTACAGCCGTAATTTTTTCCGGTTGAATGCAGCTGTAGTGATGATGACCCCCTCTTGGGTAAAATATCCCGGATGCAAAATAGTGCCCCAATCGTATCTCCGGGTAGGGTCTACTAAGGAGGATGTCATCATCATGAAAAATAAAACTGGCAGTCTACGGCTGGAGCGTGGCATGATCTACCCCATAGTCGTACGGATAGGTTAGAAAATCTGATTAGTGATACGGATAAGTTGCAGTGAAATGTAATGGGGATAGTGACGTTCGGTAGCAGGACTAGTAGAACATCTGGTCAGCCGAATACAGGGTTATAAATACAAAATCAAACAGTATTAATGCAGGAGTAGGTCTAATAATGAAAAAAAATAAGAATGAGGATAGGCTACTAAGCAAAACATAGTAAAAGCATTATCGTGACTAGCATAGACACGAAGACAACACCTAACACAGCAGTACGATTTCATATGCCAAGTAGCTCCGCAGATAATGAAGGGCATGAAAAGAATGTATGATGAGATAAAAGCAACTATCTAAGACAGTTGAAGAAAAGGAAATACACTCCTGGAAATGGAAAAAAGAACACATTGACACCGGTGTGTCAGACCCACCATACTTGCTCCGGACACTGCGAGAGGGCTGTACAAGCAATGATCACACGCACGGCACAGCGGACACACCAGGAACCGCGGTGTTGGCCGTCGAATGGCGCTAGCTGCGCAGCATTTGTGCACCGCCGCCGTCAGTGTCAGCCAGTTTGCCGTGGCACACGGAGCTCCATCGCAGTCTTTAACACTGGTAGCATGCCGCGACAGCGTGGACGTGAACCGTATGTGCAGTTGACGGACTTTGAGCGAGGGCGTAAGTGGGCATGCGGGAGGCCGGGTGGACGTACCGCCGAATTGCTCAACACGTGGGGCGTGAGGTCTCCACAGTACATCGATGTTGTCGCCAGTGGTCGGCGGAAGGTGCACGTGCCCGTCGACCTGGGACCGGACCGCAGCGACGCACGGATGCACGCCAAGACCGTAGGATCCTACGCAGTGCCGTAGGGGACCGCGCCAACAACTTCCCAGCAAATTAGGGACGCTGTTGCTCCTGGGGTATCGGCGAGGACCATTCGCAACCGTCTCCATGAAGCTGGGCTACGGTCCCGCACACCGTTAGGCCGTCTTCCGCTCACGCCCCAACATCGTGCAGCCCGCCTCCAGTGGTGTCGCGACAGGCGTGAATGGAGGGACGAATGGAGACGTGTCGTCTTCAGCGATGAGAGTCGCTTCTGCCTTGGTGCCAATGATGGTCGTATGCGTGTTTGGCGCCGTGCAGGTGAGCGCCACAATCAGGACTGCATACGACCGAGGCACACAGGGCCAACACCCGGCATCATGGTGTGGGGAGCGATCTCCTACACTGGCCGTACACCACTGGTGATCGTCGAGGGGACACTGAATAGTGCACGGTACATCCAAACCGTCATCGAACCCATCGTTCTACCATTCCTAGACCGGCAAGGGAACTTGCTGTTCCAACAGGACAATGCACGTCCGCATGTATCCCGTGCCACCCAACGTGCTCTAGAAGGTGTAAGTCAACTACCCTGGCCAGCAAGATCTCCGGATCTGTCCCCCATTGAGCATGTTTGGGACTGGATGAAGCGTCGTCTCACGCGGTCTGCACGTCCAGCACGAACGCTGGTCCAACTGAGGCGCCAGGTGGAAATGGCATGGCAAGCCGTTCCACAGGACTACATCCAGCATCTCTACGATCGTCTCCATGGGAGAATAGCAGCCTGCATTGCTGCGAAAGGTGGATATACACTGTAGTAGTGCCGACATTGTGCATGCTCTGTTGCCTGTGTCTATGTGCCTGTGGTTCTGTCAGTGTGATCATGTGATGTATCTGACCCCAGGAATGTGTCAATAAAGTTTCCCCTTCCTGGGACAATGAATTCACGGTGTTCTTATTTCAATTTCCAGGAGTGTATAACGGTGATGGGGGACTTGGATTCGGTAGTAGAAAAAAGGCGAGAAGCGAACATTATGGGTAAGTATGGAACTGGGGAAGGGAATGAAAGAGGAAGACGCCTGGTGGCATTATGCAGAAAGCATAATTTAATCATCGCCAAATGTTGGTTTAAGACTCATGAAATAAGACTGTATCCGTGAAAGAGACATGGAGATATGGGAAGGTTTCAGACTAATATAATGGTAACAAAAAGAATTTGGAACCACATTTTAAACTAGAAGACATTTCCAGGGAGAGATTTTGAATCTCACCACAGTTTATTGGCTATGAACTGTAGACTAAAACTGAAGAATTTGCAAAAAAGTAGGAAATTAAGGAGATGGGACCTGGATAAGTTGAAAGAACGAGAGACAGTTGACGGTTTCAGAGGAAACATTACGCAACGAGTGCTTGAAACATGGAAAAGGAATAAAGTAGAAGACGAATGGGTAACTTCAAGACAGGAAATAGTGAAAAAAGCAGGTAAAAAAGACAAGGCCTAGGCGTAATATTTGGCTATAGCAGAAGAATTTGAATGTAACAGACGAAAGGACAAAATACAAGAATGTAGAAAATGAAGCAGATTGACAGTAAATACAAAATGGCTAACCAGGAATGGCTAGAGGATATATAGAAGCATATATAACTAGGAGAAGGACAGATGCCAACTATAGGAAAAGTAAAGAGACGTCTGCTGAAAAAAAAAAAAAACAGCTGTATGAATATACAGATGGAAACAAGAATTAAGCAAAGAAGAGGAAGCTAAAAGGTGGAAGGAGTATACAGAAGGGCTACACTACGGAAATGTACTTGAAGACAATATTACAGAAAGAGAAGAGAACGTAGTTGAAGATGGGATAGGAGATACCACACTGTGAGATGAATTGCACAGAGCACTGCAACACTTCAGTCAACTTCAGACGACGTTCCCTCAGATCTACTGTTATCCTTGGGAGATTCGGAATCAAAAATATTATTCCGCGTGGTATGCAAGTGTACGACACAGGCTAAATACCCGGTTACATCAAGAAGAATGTAATAATTTCGATTTCAAAGGAGGTAGGTGTTGTCATGTGTGAATGTTACGGATCTATCAGTTTAATAAGTAATCGTAGCAAAAATACTAGCACAAATTATTTACAGAAGAATTGGAAAACTGCTAGAAGTTGACATCGGGGGAGATCAGTGTAGAATCCGATGAAATGTATGAACAATCATGGCAATACAAACCCTACTACTTCTCTTAGACGATATGTCAACGAAAGGCAAAGTCACATTTACAGCCTTTGTAGTTTTGGTGAAAGCTTTTGACAATGCGGACTGGAACATACTCTTTGAAAATTTGACGGTAGCAGGGGTAAAATACAGAGAGCGAAGGGTTATATACAACGTGTGCAGAAACGAGACGGCAGCTACAACAAGCGAGGGGTATGAAAGGAAGCAGTGCTTGATAAGGGGTGAGAGGTTTGTAGCCTTTCTCCGATGCTATTGAATTTGTGCGTGTAGCAAGCAACAAAGGAAGCCCAAGAAAAATATGGAAAAAGGATCAGAGATCAGGAAGAAGAAATAAAAACGTTGAGGTTTGTGTATGATATTGTAAATGTGTCAGACACGGCAACAGACTTGGAAGAGCTGCTGAAGGGGATGGTCAGTGTCTTTAGAAAAGGAAATAAGATGAATCTCAACACAAGGAAAACAAGGGTAAAGAGATATAGTCGAATTAAATCAGGCGATGCTGAGGGAATTACAGTGGGAAACGCGACACTAAAATACTAGACGAGTTTTGCTATTTGTGCAGTAAAGTGATTTGTGATAGCCGAAGTAGAAAGGACATATAATGCAGACTGCCAGTGGCCAGAAAAGCATTTCTGAAGGAGACAGGAAAACATGTAATATAGGTTCAAGCGTTAGGAACACTTATCTGAAAGAATTTGGACTGTAGCCTTGTATGGGAGTAAAACGTGGACGATGAACTATTCAGAGAATAGAAGCTTTCGAAATGTGGTACCACAGCGAAATGCTGAAGATTAGATAGATAGATCACGTAAGTAATGAGGAAGTACTGAATCGAATCTGGGACAAAAGACTTCTATGGCATAATTTGACTAACAGAAGGGATCAGTTGATTGGACACAATCTGAGACGTCAAGGGATCACCAATTTAGCGTTGTGGAGCATGGTGGTGGGGGGGGGGGGGGGGGGGAGGGCAAAAATGGTAGAGCGAGCCAAGAATGAATATAGTAAGCAGGATGAAAAGGGTATAGTTTGCAGCAGTAATCTGAGATCACATGATTTGAACAGGTCGGAGTAGCGTGGGGATCTTCATCAAACCAGTCTTCAGACTGAGGAAGACAACAACAACAACAACAACAACAACAACAACACAGGCTACCACTTTTAAACAAACATTAGTCTATGGAATAGAAGGAGGTTTCTAAAATAGATGATTTTTGGTTACATTTAAAACTACCTCTGCTACCTGTCTATTTTATTGATCAAGTGACCAAAAATGTTTAGTGATGCCTTTTTACGTCCTTCCTTCGTCTCGACAGATTTAATAATGCGTCATTTTTTCTTCTAGCCTTGTAGGTAGGGCATCATTATCCTTCACCAGTTGTGATCGATTAAGTACGACGAATTTCATAATCAGATACATTACTTCCAAAATGGATATAGCATTCTAATCCATTCATATTATGTGTTTACTGTTCTAACCTTTTCTTTTATTTATTTCAAGATCATTGTTGCATTTCAATAAAATTAATGTACAGTTCTATGACAAAAGTGGATGGAACAAAAGCAACTGAAATCTACATGCGCTGGGAATGTTTTATTCTGTCACATTTGCTTCTTGCAAGGAATGTCAGTTTTCGACGTATTAGTAATGACTGGGTTATTTCTAAAGATGTATTACTATTATTTATCTGGTTTAGAATTTTATGTTTACCGGCCATAGATTTGCCCTTATATTAGTGATATTTTTTGTTGTATACGTCGATGCAGAGGACAGATACCTGTGACAGACTTCTGACATGTGATATTTGGCACTGACTTCCTGTAAGTCTTTGATTATTTATGGATGTATCTTTCCTTGTAAGTTTTTGATCACTTACACTCCAGGCTAGCAGGCAATCTGGGTAGCGAGCAATAAATGTTGTTTTATAAACAAGACTTTTAAATAACTAATAGTATAACGCAATATAAGGTCCTGAGGCTTTCAGACAAGTTAATTCGTTGAAATATTGCGTTAATAGGAATGAGACGTATCAAAACACCGTGCCATTTCGAGGAACTCATCCGTCTAAGGTAGCGTGAATTTTGTATTAGTTTCTCTCTCATGGAAAGACAATAATATCATACCTAATATCATGCTGCATCATGCTGTATTTTTGGATAGGAGCCGACAGGGGTTCAAAGGCTGTAATTTACTAGACAAAGCATTTGGTGTTCCAAGTATTTGCTAATTATACAAGCTACTTCTAAAATTACACCGGGAAACTTCCGTAGAAGGTACTTGCTGGAAAAAACTGAGTGTAGGTATACACAATTTGAGAATTCATACAACGACCGGAAAATGGGAACTAAAACTAAACAGTATACTACCTCAGCAGCACTTACGACCGACTTTTCCGCTGTGTATCGTTTCTGTTAGTCAAAGATCCGTCAATAAGAAACCGGATCAGAAGACTTAGACAAATTGCAATGACGTAAGGGATGGAAATCTAAATATCAACATGGAATGATGGAAAACAAAAATAGGGATACTATGGGTCTTCTGGTCCAAAGAGGATAAGTTTTGTGGCATACCGACATTAGTTCCATGCCTGTGTCATCACAAGCCTCATCTACGCCGGTAGCCACTCGTTAATCCAATCGCATCCAGAATTGGGAGGTATACCGGGTTGATACCCATGTTCCGCCTTAGATACACGCTACGAGAACCTTTGGAACACCTTCTCACACATGCACACAGAATATTACTCTACATGTCTCCGTGCAGTCAGGCTGGGTACACTACTTCCGTTGATGGGCGATGGGGGGGGGGGGGGCAGGGGGGGGGGCAGGGGGGGCGGAGTGAATAGGAGAGTGACGACCTTAGTTATTTGGTCTCCTTAAACACTTACTGAGCACTGGCGTTATGTATCTTTGTTGCCTACATGCAGGTGCAGATGGTACTGAGGAATGCGGTGGTGCGATGCCTTGTCAGGATTTGCATAACCGACACTGCTTCATCGCTTCATCAGCACACACACACACACACACACACACACACACACACACACACACACGCACATTTGTTATCTCTATCACAGCAGACCGTTTACTAAAAAATTTAATAAAAATTTTGTGCAAGAATATTTCTGTCCTGATTCGTTTCTTTGTCAAAAATTCCAAAACTCTCTCGTACATATGATAACCTACATGTGTCTTTTGGATTAAAAGTTATTAAAAGTGACCCTGGAAACTAGCTGAAAGTGTGTAGCTGAGACGACAGAATGCGGCGTTTCTTATCTATATGGACGATTTACAGTCAGTAATATCATCAGAATCATGTTTATGAAGTGTTTGCGTAAAGAGAAGTCCGTTCAGGACTTGTTGCGTGAATATGGCACTTATGACACTGAGGAGAAGGATGGCCCTACGTTCCTGCACTAAGATTATTAATGGATGTTGATAGATATGAGCCACTGATGAATAAGTTAAATGTAAAGTTGCTGGGTCTATGGTGGTATGATTGTCACTTGAGAGATTTCTCATTTCACAGCAATAAGTGGAATGCCGCTTGTTGTCAAATAAACACATAGATATTGTAATGATTTATACTAAAATTTATGTCTGGAGGAGTTTTATTTGGTTTCCCTCCCCTCCTCTTCCGTTCTGTAATATGTAGGGTGGTTAGAAGCAGTCTGAAAAGCTTCTAAGCGTGTTGCAGGTATATTGTGCTGTGAAGTAATTATTAAGAAAAAAACGATACTTTGAGCCATTTACGAGTTAATTAGCATTGAAATTATCCAATTAGGTGGTTCCTTGCGTAGATTCGGCCACCTGTCAGATACAACTTGTGTTCTAATAGCGTAGATGATAGTGCACGATATTGTTCAGCTTTTGGCTCAGGGTCGATCCTTCCTACCTTACCATGTCTATCTTTTGTAATGCTCTCTTGTTCGGTTGTATAAAACCAAAGTAAGAACACGTTTGGTGACAAGGGCCTGTTAGGGTAACTTCAAAGCCAATTAGCTAGGAAATAACGCAACACACCGATTTTTTTTCTAACCGATTTATTTATCAGCACAGGTTGGCCTGCAACAGCCTTACAAGCTTTTTAGACTGTTTCTGGCCACCCTGAATAACGATATATTTCAGTGTTAATGCCTCATTCTGAAGAGTTCATGTTCTTGTTGTTGACTTCACTAACCAAAGTCCTCATTTCATTCATCATGAAAACTGAAGTAGCTGACGAACTGCATCACCGAGGATGCTAAGTATATCCGAGGAGAGTAATTATCATAAAAAGAATTGATAAAATTCATCAGGATGATGTAGTAGACCTGACTGAACATTCTAAATACAATTCAGGCTGTAAATATTTATTAACTGTTACTGATGTGTACTCTAATAACTCAGAGGTTGTCGCTCTAAAAGCTAAAATTTTTAACGAGGTTGGAGGTGTATATAGAAAAATATGCGGGAAAGTTATAGGATTCTAAACAATTTGCAATTTTACGAAACCCCATTCAAGACGCTAATGAAGAAATATACGGTTGATCACTACGCAAAGTGTTCTACTTTGAAAACTTCAGTTGTGGAAGGACATAACAGAACTCATAAAAGTTTAAAAATTGAATGCTTGGCTACACAAGGTTTTTTCAAATTGACATGGTGCAAAATCTAGTAAGTCAGTACAATCACACAAAACATAGAAAAATTAATTTGAAACCTGTTGATGTGAAGGGTGAGGTACCTTCTTCCTCTGTGTATAATAACATAAGAATGATAGATCCACGACAACCTAAACTCAATCTGATCAGTTTTGTTACAATTAGCGAACATAAGACTTCAGGAAATAAACCAACGAACGTATCTGCTCGAAGATTACTTGCTCTGACCGGTAGCAAGAGGCTTCTGAAGAAAAGGAAACACAGTTTTCGTGAAATGGCTGTGTTACGATAAAACGCGCAATTCTTGGATTACACTTTAAGACTGTGCGTGAGCAAAGACTTGGCTGCTTGCAGAAAACTGAAATGTATGCTTACAAGGCCGAAAGATGCACGGCTTAAGAAGGAGTTGTAAATGAGAGTGGGGGAGTAAATACTTGTGAATTAGTGTGGGTCGCGCTAGTGGTGACGGAGCTATGTGCGTTCTGCGAATGATGATAAATCAGCCTGCCACCGTTCGCCTCCACGTCACCTGCTCCTGCTTGTAGGAACCTGTCTCGTACGACGTCACGGGGGCGGTATTAAGTATGACGCGGCACTAATATTATAAACCGTGGTCCATACTTCTCTCACTATTCCTACCAACATAAATCAGGTACTGAAGTCAACGTAGCTCACAGTAGAACCAACAACACATATGTTACAATCTTAACGTTGAATCTAATAGGTAACGTGCATAATTACAAGAAATGTTTGAGGTGTTTTAAAGTAGCACTGCTTCTCTAACTGACACTCGCCTCCGATGTCTGCCAATGAACAGAAATCTTCACACGATGGACGTATCCTGCCAACTAAATAATGTTCCAACCTCTCAAGCTTTCATCGTCTACGTTGCTAGAATTTTTGAAAAAATACGTCCAATTTGTTCAAGTCAGATGATCGTCACAGATACGCTATATATGATTTATTAGCTTAATAATTTCACTGAATAATGTTTCAGAACATACAAGGGGCAATCTAATGTACACGAGACAGACGAAAAAAACTTAGCTTCAAATGCGAACATTTTAGGTTAGGCTTTACCGGGACTGTTACTGACATTAAATGAAACAGCAAGTTTACTGTTACCAGTCACCCGTTTTGTTTGGTGTTTGTATATTTGGAGTGTTTCAAGGATGTCTAGTTTTCTGCCTTTTGGTTGGATGTGTAGGATGCTGGTACTTCTGTTGTTAACATGGTGTTTTGTTTCATGCAGGTGGCTGCCTATTGCTGATGTGTGGCATTTTTTTTTTTTTTTGTGCTGCTATGTGCTCTTTGAATCTAGTATCAAATGATCTGCCTGTCTGGCCTGCGCAGAAGCAGTCGAAGTCCAAACATTCAATTTTGTACACACCTGCGTGATTAAGGGGGTTTCGTGTCCTGACGTTGTGGGGTAGCTTCTGCCCAATCTTGTTGTCTGTGGTAAAGGATATGCTTATGCCTTTTCGTTTGAAGACATTGGCAATCTGATATGAAATTTTTCCTAGAAAGGGGATTGTATGGAAGATGTTACTTTCTTTTTGTTCTTTCTGTTGTGATTGCTTTACCATTATTGAGTGTTACAGGGTGTCGACTATGGAGCTGTCAAAAACATTTGCAATAGTTGTTTGTTTTATTATTTCGACATCTTGATCACATTCGTCTTCAGAGGGTGACAGTTGGATAGCTCTATTGACCATGTACTGGAATGCTGCCATTTTGTGTGCTGTGGTGTGAAAAGAGGAGTTGTGGATTGTAGTGTATGCTGTGGCAGGCTTCTGATAGATTTCAAACTGATGTCTGTTATCCTTTATTCTAATGGTAATGTCTAAGAAATTTATACTGTCATCTGCTTGGTGTTCAACTGTGAATTTTATGTTTTCATGGGAGTTGTTGAATAACTGGTTCAACTCACTGATGTCATCTTTAGTGCCTTTGATTAAAATGATGGTATCATTTACATATCTGTAGTAGTAGATGATATTTTTGAGGAGGTGGTGACTGGAATTCAGGATTTTGTCTTCTAAGCTTTTTATAAATATTTCTGCTAGCAATCTAGAAAGATTCGAGCCCACTGCCAGACCATCTGTCTATTTGTAGATTTTATTGTTAAATTTAAAAAAAGTTCTGTCAAAGTGCGAATTCAAGCAGGTCCATCAGTTTAGTAATGTGAGTTTAAGAGATTTTTTGTGCTTTTGCAGGTTGGCGTTGATTATCTGTAGTGTGTGATCTATTGGCACAGAGGAATAAAGGTTTTGTATGTCAAATGAGGTAAGTGTGACTCCATCAGGTACTTCTATGTTTTTGACATGTTGTGTAAATTCTGTTGTATTTGAAGTGTCCTCACATTATTGAATGTGTATGCGTCTTTGAGAATTTTGAAGAGCATTTTGTAGAGTTAGAATATTGGGCTGTTCTTACAGTTCACTATAGGCCTCATGGGGGACCCATTTTTGTGTATCTTTGGTTGTTATCTAAGGCAACGTGCTTGTGGGCTCATTGTTACAATGTTTCTTGCTTCTTGGATGGTGTGTAGAATGTTGATGTTGTTTGAAGTGTGTTTAACCTCTGTTTGTATTCTGGCTGTTGGATCTTTATGTATTTCTATAATGTTGTTGATTTGGAAGACGTTTAAAGTTTTTTTTATGTACGTTGCTCTGTTCATTACAACAATTGTGTTATCTTCGTCAGCTTTTACAACTATTGCAATATTTATGTTTAATTTAGTCTCAATGGTACGTGTAAGGGCTTTTTCTTTTTTCTTGTGTGCTGGGAATAGTTTTGCAATTTCATTTTCAGTGATTTCGTTAATTATGTGGCAGGCTGATATTCTGTCATTTTGCTTCTTAAAGGCGATGGTTGAGATCTGTGTGACACTAGTGATGAGCTTCTCTTGGTCCAGTGGAGTTTGAACGCTGTGTTTTAAACCTTTGCTGAGTAGTACCTCTTCTTCTCCAGTGACTATTACGTTCGTGTTGTTGAGGAAAGTTATGTAGAATGTGTGTTTCCTTCGGCTGCTTTGGTTCAGTTTTATCTGTTTTACCACTTCAACTGATTGTATAAACGACTATGAAGTTTAAGCTATTTTAACTTGTCAAAATCAGATTTATATACCACATGAAGTATTTATTCCAACTCATGTATTCGACACCTCAAAACAAACACGTCCAAATCCTTAACAAAAAAAAATATTCCTTAATAATGTTGTTACGATGTATATCCTTTGTACTTTGCGATAATGTTTTCTCTTCTGCGATACGATCCTTTCACCCGATAGTTTCCATACGCCATACTTGTTTACAAAGTATGGCAGTATACATGTGATGCGTTACGACAGCGACAGGAACCCGTGACCACTGGAGGTACTCTATTTTACTAATTTTATATTTACCATTAGAGGTACGTTTCATTTCTTATCAAAAGAAACCCTAACCCATGTTCTGAAATAGTGTTTTATTTTCTCCACTAGACAGTGCCACAAGATCCTCCAAAAAATCGTAACACAACACGCACACAAATGTCGTACTAACAAATGTAAATCCATCTCATGATTGAGTTTAAACCTTTGAAACGCGTCGTGGAGATAAATAAACATTGACTGGCAACAGAAAAAAGTTAGTAAGCTGTTTATTATATCAAAAGTAATCGCCATTAGAGTTAATACGTTTATCTAACTGTGAAACAAGATGGTGAGTACCTTCATGGAAAAACGTTGCGACTACGTATGGAGCCATGATTATACTCACGCGTGCACCTCTTCCTACGATGCAATTGCTTTGTTCAGGGCTCCTAAAATCAGGGAATCGCATGGGGAGAGATCAGGCCTGTGTGTAGGACGTGTAATGGCTTCCCCAGTAAACTTATTCATTGTAGTCGAAATAAATTTGCCAAGATCTGGGCATGCATGAAATACTACACTCATGCTCATAAATGAATGACAATGCTGATACATGGTGAAACAACCCTCTGGTGGGCGGTTTTTGGGTTTAAATCACCTCAGGGAATGACCATGCGGTGCATTTGACCTACGGTCGTCGCACGGTGGCGCTGGCAGCAGTCCACGTACGCAGAGGTGTGTGTGTGCATGTCGGAGTACGGTGCAGCGAGTAAGTGTGCAGACGTTTTCGGACGTGCTAATGATGACTGTGTTGAAAATGGCTCAAAGAATACATATTGATGATGTTATGAAGGGTAGAATACTAGGGCAACTGGAGGCAGGTCAAACACAGCAGGTCATAGCACGGGCCCTCTATGTGCCACAAAGTGGGATCTCAAGATTATGGCAACGATTCCAGCTGACACGAAACGTATCCAGGCGCTACAGTACGGGACGTCCACAGTGCACAACACCACAAGAAGACCGATATCTCACCATCAGTGCCCGCAGACGGCCACGGAGTACTGCAGGTAGCCTTGCCTGGGACCTTACCGCAGCCACTGGAACAGTTGTCTCCAGACACACAGTATACAGACGACTGAACAGACGTGGTTTATTCGCCCGGAGACCTGCAAGGTGCATTCCAATGACCCCTGGTCACAGGAGAGCCCGTAAAGACTGGTGTCAAGAACACAGTACAAGGTCTTTGGAACAGTGGTCTCAGATTATGTGCATGGACGAGTCCAGGTATAGTCTGAAGTGATCCTCGCCGGGTTTTCATCTGGCGTGAACCAGGAACCAGATACCAACCACTTAATGTCCTTGAAAGGGACCTGTATGGATATCATTGTTTGATGGTGTGGGGTGGGATTATGATTAGTGCACGTACACCACCGCATGTCTTTGACAGAGGAACTGCAACAGGTCAGGTGTACCGGGAGGACATTTTGCACCAGCATGTCCGCCTTTTCAGGGGATGATGGATGATAACGCGCGGCCGCACCGAGCTGCCATCGTGGAGGACTACCTTGAAACAGAAGATATCAGGCGAATGGAGTGGCCTGCCTATTCTCCAGACCTAAAACCCATCGAGCAAGTTTGGGATGCTCTCGACGTGTCGCTGCACGTCTTCAAACCCCTAGGACACTTCAGGAGCTCCCACAGGTACCGGTGCAAGAATGGGAGGCTATACCTCAGCAGCTGCTCCACCACCTGATCCAGAGTATGCCAGCCCGTTGTGCGGTCTGTGTACGTGTGCATGGTGATCACATACCGTATTGATGTCTGGGTACATGCGCAGGAAACAAAAGCGTTTTGTAGCACATGTTTTTCGGGACGGTTTTCTCAACTTATCAACAATACCGTAGGCTTATACACTCCTGGAAATGGAAAAAAGAACACATTGACACCGGTGTGTCAGACCCACCATACTTGCTCCGGACACTGCGAGAGGGCTGTACAAGCAATGATCACACGCACGGCACAGCGGACACACCAGGAACCGCGGTGTTGGCCGTCGAATGGCGCTAGCTGCGCAGCATTTGTGCACCGCCGCCGTCAGTGTCAGCCAGTTTGCCGTGGCACACGGAGCTCCATCGCAGTCTTTAACACTGGTAGCATGCCGCGACAGCGTGGACGTGAACCGTATGTGCAGTTGACGGACTTTGAGCGAGGGCGTATAGTGGGCATGCGGGAGGCCGGGTGGACGTACCACCGAATTGCTCAACACGTGGGGCGTGAGGTCTCCACAGTACATCGATGTTGTCGCCAGTGGTCGGCGGAAGGTGCAAGTGCCCGTCGACCTGGGACCGGACCGCAGCGACGCACGGATGCACGCCAAGACCGTAGGATCCTACGCAGTGCCGTAGGGGACCGCACCGCCACTTCCCAGCAAATTAGGGACACTGTTGCTCCTGGGGTATCGGCGAGGACCATTCGCAACCGTCTCCATGAAGCTGGGCTACGGTCCCACACACCGTTAGGCCGTCTTCCACTCACGCCCCAACATCGTGCAGCCCGCCTCCAGTGGTGTCGCGACAGGCGTGAATGGAGGGACGAATGGAGACGTGTCGTCTTCAACGATGAGAGTCGCTTCTGCCTTGGTGCCAATGATGGTCGTATGCGTGTTTGGCGCCGTGCAGGTGAGCGCCACAATCAGGACTGCATACGACCGAGGCACACAGGGCCAACACCCGGCATCATGGTGTGGGGAGCGATCTCCTACACTGGCCGTACACCACTGGTGATCGTCGAGGGGACACTGAATAGTGCACGGTACATCCAAACCGTCATCGAACCCATCGTTCTACCATTCCTAGACCGGCAAGGGAACTTGCTGTTCTAACAGGACAATGCACGTCCGCAAGTATCCCGTGCCACCCAACGTGCTCTAGAAGGTGTAAGTCAACTACCCTGGCCAGCAAGATCTCCGGATCTGTCCCCCATTGAGCATGTTTGGGACTGGATGAAGCGTCGTCTCACGCGGTCTGCACGTCCAGCACGAACGCTGGTCCAACTGAGGCGCCAGGTGGAAATGGCATGGCAAGCCGTTCCACAGGACTACATCCAGCAACTCTACGATCGTCTCCATGGGAGAATAGCAGCCTGCACTGCTGCGAAAGGTGGATATACACTGTACTAGTGCCGACATTGTGCATGCTCTGTTGCCTGTGTCTATGTGCCTGTGGTTCTGTCAGTGTGATCATGTGATGTATCTGACCCCAGGAATGTGTCAATAAAGTTTCCCCTTCCTGGGACAATGAATTCACGGTGTTCTTATTTCAATTTCCAGGAATGTAGATCTGTGTCGTGTGTATTCCCTATGTGCCTATTATATTAGCTCCAGTTTTGTGTAGTGCCACGGTAAGTGGCAGCACATTCTGCAGTTATCCTTAATTTATGAGCATGAGTGTAGATGCTAATCACCTGAGTGGCCTGTATTTGACATCAAAGCTTCGCCCGAAACTAAAGTTGCGATTAGTTACATGTATAAAAGTACATAGAGGAGAGACACACTGCAAATACCTTAATTTAACAGGGAAAGTCATAAGGATGAATGAAGGATAAAAATATAGTTAAGTGAGGGAAATGAAACCCACGGACCGGCCAGTTTGTATCACTTTTCCTGGAGGCTAAAGAGGTCACGTGGCAATCTGATCTGAATGAAGAAGAACTAGCTTCAGACTGGGAACTAGAGCGTGAAGTGCAGACTTTTACATATACATTTCGACGCTCAGTTCAGATGAGTTTACTCATTAATCAGTGGTAATGTTAATATACTTAAAAGAATTAACTACACTAACATTTAAGATGACAGACTGTCTCGGCGATGTTCTGCTGCACCCACAATAATATATTCTATATTGTCTCATTGTATCCAACAGTTATATAATGAGCATAGACGTTATTAGGATAACTTTTCTCAGTAGTCACTGGGATTTATCTCAGGATAAAAACATCGTCTGGAAACTTATTTGGGTACACGCGTTGTTCCAGCAGGACTTCTCGCACAGGTACAGCGCTGGGCAATAGATCTGCAACACCAGGAAACTTAATAAAATAACCAAGTTTGATATGTTGAATGTGTACAGCATAGAAGAAAGGATACATGATAAAATATATGGGTGATTTGGGGATACACTGGATGCGAAGTTTAGTACACAGAGTTGCCACCTCTGGCAGTATTAGTGGCTCTACCCCGATGGATATAGTGTCGGGCTGACTTCTTAGATGACAGATAAAAGTAAGTTATTCCATACTACTTAAACGATATGCGGATTATTCATTGATCACTATTGTTGGCAGTTGGTGGCTTGTAAGTCTCTCCGCAACATATGACCAGATATTTTCAGTGGTTGAGAGATACGAAGACATGTGGCCAGCGCAACAGTCGAAGACACTGTGTGTCACAGCACAAAGTAATACAGTGAGGTGGCGACAGTAATCAGATAGCGATTGGCACATATACAGATAGCGGTAAAATGGCATACAAAAGGTATAAAAGGACAGGATATTGGAGGTGCTGTCGTTTGTGCCCAGATGATTCATGTGACACGGCTTTCCACATGTGATTACGGCCGAGTGACAGGAATGAACTGATTTTAAACGCAGAATGATAGTTGGAACTAGATGCATGGGACATTCCATATCAATATTCCGAGATCCACAGTGTGAAGGGTGTGTCGACAGTATCAAATTTCAGGCGTCACCTTTCACTATGGACAGTATAGTGACCGACGGCCTTCACTTAACGACTGAGAGCAGCTGCTTTTGGGTAGAGTTGTCAGTGCTAAAATACAAGCAACACTGCATGAAATAGTCGCAGAAATCAACGTAGGAAGAACGACGAACGTATCGGTGTGGACAGTGTGGTGAAATTTGGAGTTAATGGGCTATAGCTGCAGGCAAAAGACGCGAGTAACTTTGCTCAAAGTTACCCAGGATCTTGTCCATATTGGTTGGACCCTATATATTGGAAAACCGTGGCCTGGTCAAACGAGTCCAGACTCCAAGTGATGAGAGCTGATGATAGGGTTCACTTGTGGAACAGACCCCACAAAGTTGTCAATAAGGCACCGTGCAAGCTTGTGGTTGCTCCGCAATGGTGTGGGTTGTGTTTAATGGAATGGACTGGTTCCTTTGGTCCAACAGGACCAATAATTATTCTCATCTACGTGGAGACCATTTGGAGTAATTCACGGACTTCACGTTGGCAAACAATGATTAAACTTTTACAGACGATAATGCGCCTTGTCATAAGGTCACAAATGGTTACGACTTCTTCGAAGAACATTCTGGGTTGTTCGAACGAATGATCTGGCCACGCAGATTGGCCGGAATGAATACCGTGAAATAATAATGAGACTCAATCGAGAGACCATGTCGTGCACAAAATTCTGCACCTGCAAGACCTTCGCAATTATGGATGGCTGTAGAGGCAACACGGATCAGTACTTCTGCAGGGATTTCCGACGATGTGTTGAGTCCATGCCACGTCAAGCTGCAGCAGTGCGCTGGGCAAAAAGAGGTCCAACATGATATTGTGAGGTATCACATGACTTTTGTCGCCGCGTGGGATTAGCCGAGCGGTCTTAGGCGCTGCAGTCATGGACTGTGCGGCTGGTCGCGGCGGAGGTTCGAGTCCTCACTCGGGTTGTGGGTGTGTGTGTTTGTCCTTACGATAATTTAGGTTAAGTAGTGTGTAAGCTTAGGGACTGATGAACTTGGCAGTTAAGTCCCATAAGATTTCAGACACATTTGAACATTTGACTTTTGTCACCTCAGTGTATGCTGTCTTGCGTCATCATGTTGAAATGTGACGTCGTGAAGTCCTAGCGTATCCTCTGTAGCCTCAATAAGTCAAAAATGTAGCTACTCGTACCCAAGTTACCAGGTATGAGAACCGGAAATTATAATGATCTTTCTCCATGGCAGTTTATTCCATCACGCCTTCACGAATGATATGTGGCATCACTCGCCTGGATAGCCGTGCCTGTTGAACCGCAGCTTCCTACACAGGGAGGTCAACTGATTCCGAATCTAATCCTCCCCGAGAAGTCAGTTTGCCAGCCCTCCTGGATGTGCTTTTTAAGCTTTTTCCCATACCCACTACGTAACTATCGGACTAGAAACCAATTCCTGCGTCAGTTAGGCGATTTGCAAACATTTAGAAAACATTTGTCCACTTTCACATGAATAACGATGCACACAGATAGTTGGGAAGACATATTCTGTCCCAGGGGATACGAGGTGGCGTCAGGTAGGGAATCCGGTTACCCATTAAATTTAACGTGGCAAACCCGTAAACAATCGTGCCTATCGTGCGCTGATGCGAGACAAAAGCACAAGTAAATGAAGAAGACGAATGAAATCTGGCAATGTTATTTTTCCTCGGAGCCATAACACACACGGATACCTTCACTGTCGCATATCTGTCCTCTTGGATGTTAGTCTTTTGGGGCCATTAGATCTGTTGTGTATGCCCCTCCAGACCTCATGGATTCCATATACGCATGACAGTCGTGAGATTGCGGCCAACACAAACAGTAACATTGCGTCATAATACGCCACAGTCCTGGTGGAACACCACCCGGCCGCTGTCGAATTTTCTCACAGGTAGCCAACATTTAAATGCCTTTTCTGACTGTGAAACACGTTATGTAATTTTTCCTCGTGTACAGATTTTGCAAAGCATTACTCTTACATGCCTTGTGGGGTTGTGCTGAAGTGCTTATCACTTACGTACTAGTATAGTTGCGTTGAAATGTTAATGCCTTGCAAATGCAAGCAAACAGTACACTTAATGCGAACTTGATGGTTTTTGAATGACGATTACATGATATTGGAATTTTAATTGCAGGGGTTATATGTTTCCCTTGTACATAATGATGTTTTTCGGTTCCACTCCGAAGCATGCCATATAACGTGAGTAACATGTTAACAATGATGCGCTGTGCAAATCACGCTATTACACAGTCGTGTATCTTGTGATGAGCACCACAACGCATGCAACACAATGGTTGTCACCAGCTGCACCTGCCGGCGACATTTTTACACATTGTACTGGATACTTATTCTAAAACACATTTTGGCTCCATCCCACACGTCACTGGTAGTATGCATATGTTTTTACGGCCAGACAGCTCCTGTTCAGAGTCTAGAAATAGGTGGCATTTTGGTGCGTTGTGAAATACAAACTGCGTACGTATTCACAAAGAAGTCTTATCAGTACTGCATGATCCTTTGGAAAAGTGTTTCTACAAGACACCCAAAAACATTGTATCCGAACCGTCTTCATCATTGCTCACCGGAAACACAACTTAGGTTACAAGTTCACATGACGTTGAAACATGCCTGCTTGGTTTTCTTAAAAATGACCTGGTAAGGTAACGCAAGTGAAAGCGTACTATTCTGCCTTTAATTCACATTCCGGTAGCAAAAATTGGGTGAAAGTACTTCTACCGAGCTCCTAATGGGCTTCAAATAGCTTCCAGTGGGATAAGCTAAATGGAAATATTAACTTCTGCGTGCTCCTTCAGCTCAGCTTCCTTCCCTACCGCTTAAGAAATTGCGATACGCGACTTTAAATCTGGTCAAGCTAATAATCACCGAATTGATGTGCAATGGAAACGTCTTCTGTGGCGCCTGTGGCGGAACATGGCTTACAGGAGACTGTCGTCATTGCTTAATTTCTTAAGACACGGTTAATTATTAGACACAACATTAAAAATCCCACTACAAAGTCACAAAGTATGAATGATTAGTGAAATGTCACACAGCAAGTTCTGTTTCCCATAACATTTTAATTCTGTAAATACATCGTGAACTCACTCACAATGGGAAGATCATTACGTACATGAAGGTAAGGACATTATTCTAATGCGTATCTTGCAGGCCTATTTGAGAATCGTACTTCTCTGCTAACTTACTTACTCTTACTCTCCTGGCCCTAGAAACCGCAGTCGGTTTTTGGCCTCATCAAGCAGCCACTTTCACACTAATCTGTCTTTGGCATCTTCTTTCCTTGCTCCCAGTATCTGGAGATCCTTGGCAGCCTGGGCTCTCCATGTTATTTTCGGCCTGCCTAGAGGTCTGCGTCCTTCCGGTTTATTCTCTGAGACTTCTCTCTTTTGAATGTTTTCTCCTTGGAATATTCTCCATCCATTTCCACTACCCATTTCGAACCTTTCAGTGTCACTTTCACGAGATTTATAATCTTCTTCGGTATTCCGAATCTTTGCATTTGCGCCCATAGCTTATCTTTGGATATACTTTCTAACGCTTTCTTAAAATCAATAAATAGTATTGGCATTGTTTTCTTATACTCCCAATATTGGATATGGCTTCTTCCAATATGAATATCTGGTCAGTTGTTGAACGATTCTTCATAAATCCCACTTGTTTCTCTTTATTATCTTTTTTAAATGTGGTTTTAACTTTTCTGGGGGGTCTTGGAGAACATTTTATAGGCGGTGCTAATTAATGAGATGCCACTATTGTTCCTGCACTTTTGTTTGTAGCCCTTCATATGAATTGGTATTATTACCGCTTCTGTCCACTCCTCTGGCATTCTCTCTTCATTCCAGATGTTCGTAACAAATTTGTGTATTTGTTTTATAATTTTTATTCGTCACTTCTTAAACAATTTATCTATTATGCCATCTCTCTCAGGAGCTTTGCTGTTTTGTAGTATTTTGATTGAGTCTATTGTCTCTTTTATTGTCGGTGGTTCCACGAGGGGATCTAAACTCTGATAATCATGTTGTTGCTTCATTTCTGCACTTCTATCTCAAACATTTAAAAGGTTCTCAAAATATTACCTCCAAATTGCTTCTCAAAATATTCCCTCCAAATTTCCATATCTTTGGACCTTTCCAGAACTATGTTACCACTTTATCTTTAATGCTATACATCCATGATATATAACTTTCTCTGAAAAATCTGACTGATCCGTAAAATTTCTTGCATTCGCTGCTCTTTTGGTTAAATTATCCATATTTTCTATCGTTTTTCTACTCAGGAGGTTTCCAGTTTTCCTATTAACATTTTCATATGCTTCTTTACTTTCGTTCTAATCCTCTTGTTTCGTTGCTCATCTTTCTTTCACTTTTTGCTCACAGTCTTCTAAAAACCATGTATTCTTTTTCCTTCTTTTTCTTTTCCAGCATACTTCTAGTGCCGATTCTTCCACATTCGTTTTTATAATTTCTCAGTGGTCTTCAATGTAAAAATTGTCTTCCATTGCTACAACATCAAACGTGTTTTGCAGGTTAATGAAAAAACCCTGTGCTTTGCCATTATCCTTCAATCTGTCTATGTTAATGTTACGGTCTTCTGGATTAACAGAAACGATTGAGCGAGAACAAAAGCTACAGGAATGTGACCTAACATGGCCTAGATCTAGACTTTCCGAGAACAGCAGAAGACTATGTGGAATCGCGATGGAGCAGTTGCCGCTGCAAAAGAAGGGCGCTGCACCTACATCCACGTTCCCTTCGTCTGTCAAGTGTCTCGCGCTTGTCCTCACTCGACGGACACAGCAAATCATCGCTGCAAGTTAAGTCCTTCTGCGGTCCTTAGGAGTAGGTGAAAAGAATATGCGTTAAATCTGAATGTGTCTAACCATAATCTCTCCCGAATGTCGTAACTTTTCTGCCATAGTCTGAATTTATATCTAGTTCCGTCAACCGCCACATCGACGCTTTTGCGAGTGTTACTTTGGGATCCAAAGGTGACGATAAAACTCATTAGATTTTAAAATGTGCAATCATCACAAAACTTTCCGCTTTGCATCCATCTTTCTTTATCTCACTTAGCCATCTCTGGCTTCTCCCGGAATTACCCTCTGCCACAGGCACAGGGAGGGAAGGCCACCTGTTGATTGGAGAATACACCAATCAAATCCTGAAAGTGGCTCTGAGCACTATAGGACTTAACATCTGAGGTCATCAGTCCCCTAGAACTTAGAAATACTTTAACCTAAGTAACCTAAGGACATCACACACACTTCCATGCCCGTGGCCGGATTCGAACCTGCGACCGTAGCAGCAGCGTGGTTCCGGACTGAAGGGCCTAGAACCGCTCGGTGACCGCGGCCGGCCTAATCCCACCCTGCACTTCTCTCTCATGTCCAACACTGACTCTCTGTCGAGTGGTCTGGAGGAATTTTCGTTAGAATTTGAACACGTCCATGGTTCTTTCCTTGGTTGATTTGCTCTTTATCATCTCCCTTGTATAAAGGCCACTTTCTCACCTCCAAAGTAAAAGTCTTTCAAGTGGAGGGGCGGACATTTAGTGACAGCTTGACGTGTTCCTCTAGCAACGCACGTCTTTGTTACGCTCGAAGTAACGTTAAGTATTCGAGTGGGATAATTTATCGTCACCATTTGAAATATAAAATAGACGTTTACCGTGCTTACTGTGTTTTTCTGTTACCTGTGACTATGATACGTAAAATTTAAACTGTCCATACACTCTTCCAACTGCAGTTGTACATTGGGTGAGGAATAAAAGAAATTGGCTGACATAAAACATTTAAATGTCCCATCTTCCTTCTAAAAGGCTTTACTGCTGTCTCCTCGATGTAAAATTAGCGTGGTGCATTCCCCATACCATCATCAGAATAAAGCTGACTCGTACAGCGCCACCGGCGTGATGCACGTATGACACATCAGGATCATACATCATTATTTCTTGTGGTATCTCAGTTCTGTACAGGTACCATTTGGATTAGTATTTCAAGATGTTAGCAGGCGAGCTGTGAGAAACCGTCGAGTACCCGCCCTATAGTTCTGATCTCTCTTCATGCACTTATCAGTAGGTACTGGATTTCAATTACCTAAAAAACAGTGAAATATGCTAGCATTTATGACCTAAAACTTACATAAATATGACCTTAAAAAATAAAATATGAGATTATAGAAGTTTATTTAAAGCATTTTTTTGTTTATTTAGTTTTTTATTCACCATAAAGGAATACGAAATTCACTTCTAAAAATGTTGTAAGTATAGTTCTTTCTTCCTGTAGGTTTTGTGGCTAATTTGCACCTATTTTTTGAATGTCTGAATGTTTTATTTTCTAAACACAAAGTACAGTGAAAAGATCATCTATCGAAACAGTAAAACAATGTTTTTCTTTCTACATAGTATTTAAAGCGTTTCACATTATTTAATACCGTATGTCAATCTTCAGTATCTGCAAAGTTGCACTGGATCACAAGATGCATTTTCAGGTTTTCTATTGTCAAAGATATACGGTTGTTGCTGAGGATAGTTTTGTACCCGAAACAGCTCCTCTCCACTTCACAAGACGTCACTGGAGCGTATTTGAAGGCAGCCAGGTGACTGGAGCTCAGCTTTGTTTCAGTATCTTCAAATGTTGCGGTATTCCCTGAAAGACTGTCACTAATTTTGCACAGTGTAGAATATCCAGGATTCCGTTGGAGAACACTTTGCAATTTGGTTTTCGCTTTGTCAACCGCATGACCACGAGCTCGACCCAACTCACTCTGCACATGTTGCACAATACTCAGGGCCTCACATAGCTGAGTGCCAACAGCTTCCAGTCGTTTCATGGCTTTTGATATCACGGAAGAACTGGCGTTGATGTATGCCAAGTTTCTAGACAACGTATCTGTAAAAACGTCTTTCACAATTTTGATAGCACTTGATTCATCGCTATCAAGCTCACAGAAGATTGTCTTTATTTGGGCGTAGTTGGTGCAGTAATACTCAGCAGCCCGCCCAGTTGGCCGTGCGGTCTAACGCACGGCTTTCCGGGCGGGAAGGAGCGCCTGGTCCCCGGCACGAATCCGCCGAGCGGATTTGTGTCGAGGTCCGGTGAACCGGCCAGTCTGTGGATGGTTTTAGGTGGTTTTCCATCTGCCTCGGCGATGCGGGCTGGTTCCCCTTATTCCGCCTCAGCTTCACTATGTCGGCGATTGCTGCGCAAACAAATTCTCCACGTACGCGTACACCACCATTACTCTACCACGCAAACATAGGAGATACACTCGTCTGGTGTGAGACGTTCCCTGGCGGGTCCACAGGGGGCCGAACCGTACAATAACCCTGGGTTCGGTGTGGGGCGGCGGAGGGGTGAAGTGGACTGCGGTAGTCGTCGTTGGGCTGTGGACCACTGCGGCTGCGGCGGGGACGGAGCCTCACCGTCGTTTCTAGGTCGACGGTTAACATACAATACAATACATACAATACTCAGTAGCATTAAGCCAAGAACCCCATCGTGTAGAAACAGATTTAAGTGGGAGGGGCGTTGAAGGTGCTTGTTCCTTGAATTTCTGCACCCGTAGCGGAGCCTTCACATAGATTTTCTTGCCACAGGAAACTGATTTGTCCACGTCATGGTAATTTGATCGCATCTCTTCGGCAACTCTGTGTAACGCATGTGCAAGGCAAGTGGCGTACACCATACTGCAGTAGAGAATCTGAAGCCCTTTGGCTGCTTTAGCCATATATGAAACACCATATGTTGCAAGCAGCAAAACGTTGTCTCTTTTCACACCATCCGGCCACAGTAGCTTCAGAGAGTTGTCAAACAAAATAGCAATCGTCGAATTGTTTTATCTATCGAGAGCTTCACGCGTTAGTAGGAACATATCTCCAGGGCCCTCAACTTTTAGAACACCAACAACATCATTTGCAATATATCGCCCACTAATATCCGTAGTTTCATTTATCGACAGCCAGATCTTTTGCTGAGCAATAGTAATTCGTATTTTATTGAGTACATCATTGTAGCATACGGATATATAGTTCATTCTCAGTGTAGATTCATCGGGAACTGGATGTGTTGTGTACTTCTCCAAGAACCGTCTAAAGCCTGGATTCTTCAGGTTTTCCAATGGGATGCTGCAGGACACCATCATCTCACACAAATCCTTGCAGAATGATTGCACGGTTGACGATTGTTCAAATAACAGCGTTTGCGTGCTGTTATTTTCAGCACTTCGTTTCACACAGCTGCTGTGTTTAGCGGTATTAACGTGTTCTTGCACATTAAAGCGCTTTTCTGCACTAACTTTAACTTCACACAGTTTACAAAATAATATTTTCCCATCATTAAAATAATATTTTCCCATGATTACTAAAGAACTTTTCTGCTACAGTCCTGAGAAATAAAGCTTTGTACTTATCCGTTTATCTTTCATAATAGCACGTTAAATATTATCTCTTGAGCAACATATTCGTTTTCTTATTCGTGTGTCCCCAAAGATACAGGAAAATCGGTATATGCATTTTCGGCAAAAACTGACGGAAATATGACGTATTATATTAAAAGTTAGCCGAAATATGACCTATTACTAAAATTAGTTGAAATATGACATCATACGCACAATCAAAATACATTTTTCGACACTAAAATGCCTAGATTTGTGTATAAATTGTTCTAAAATTCACCCTATAGTTCAGAAAAAATATGACTTTTCATTAAAATCCGAGCCTTAGTTATCACACCTTCAGTCGCTTAAAAAACGCCATGGACGGTCAACGATTACTGTCGGCAGAGGATGTGCACCAGGCAGTTACGGATATCTTCACACAGCAGGATACTGTGTTTTACCAAACGTGTATCTCCAAGCTGGTGCGTCGATGAGATAATTGCCTCAATGCTCAAGGCTATTTTGCCTGATTAGCATACCAATTCTGCACCGTACGGCCTTCGAATGGAAACTTTTTCATTGTCCCTTACATTTAAGTGAGTAAGGAAACAATTCCCGTTCGTTTGAGAGCTTTATTCTGCACTTTACGTACGTGTAATGCCCCATTTCCATTCTTAAAGTCTTTTTGCCGTGAACGGTCTGTCTTCTGGAGCATTTACCTTATTTTATAAGATATCTACATGATCATCAGAAAAAGGCTGTTTACGAATATGGTTATTTAAATATTCACTCCCATAACTTTAATATCGAATGGATGATACAAAAGTTATATTTACTGTCACGTAATGTTAGTATGATTAAATTAAGACACGACAGTGCACGATAATAATATGCTGCAAAAAGCTGCGCGCGAAAATGCGATTTCTCGTAGAGTCTTATCTTGGGTTCTGTTGATAACAGAGATAAAAGGTCAAGTGTTTTGGGTAGTCCTTGGCCTAGCGATCATTTGTATACCTGCCGCGGTGGCCGAGCGGTTCTAGGCGCTCAGTCCGGAGCCGCGCGACTGCTACGGTCGCGGGTTCGAATCCTGCCTCGGGCATGGATGTGTGTGATGTCGTTAGGTTAGTTAGGTTTAAGTAGTTCTAAGTTCTAGGGGACTGATGACCATAGATGTTAAGTCCCATAGTGCTCGGAGCCATTTGTATACCTATCGGAAGAACGGGTATACTGAAACTGTCCTACACTACAGGGTCAAAATTTAAACATTGCGCACTTCTTCCAGCCCAGGCAAATTAAGAGTCAGGTGTGGTCTAGGATGGACCTGAGGCGCCTTATAAAAGCACCATGTATTCAATGGCGGTTCCAGAGAAAACCCCGAAAAACCACGATTTTTGGGTACGAAAAGTACCTGTTCATGGCGATGCTAACTTCTATAATTTCTATTCGTGTCACGTCGTCGAAATTTTTATCATAGGTTCTCAAAATTATATTTTCGGGGAACTTCTAATCTATTTTAAATATCTCTATCCGTTACCAAGATGAAGAACCCATAAGACCGGTTTTTACTCGTTTTTACACTGTAGACCGCAATTATGTAAATAACTAACAAAAGCATACTCTTTAGACATTCAGAAACGCCATTTTCCTGTTTTCTGAACTCTGTAACAATTATCAAGACACACTCAACTAATCTTGATTTTTTTGTTAGCAAACGTTGCCATTGTGGATGTTTCCACTTCTAGATTTCTAATCATGACAAAAGTGGTTCAAATGGCTCTAACCACTATGGACTTAACATCTGAGGTCATCAGTCCCCTAGACTTAGAACTACTTAAACCTAACTAACCTAAGGACATCACAAACATCCATGCCCGAGGCAGGATTCGAACTTGCGACCGTAGCAGCAGCGTGGTGTAATCAAGACAACTGTCGAAATTTTTACCATATTTTATTAAGATGATGTTCTCAGGACCTTGAAACTTTTTTTCGATATTATTATGCGTTACCGAAATCCAGAGGTTCTAAAGTTAGTGTAATTATATATGTAAAACATGCGTGTAATATCCTGTTTGATTCGTAAATGTGTTTTAAGTGACACAGTGAACACGTGGAAAGGGTTCTAGGTACATGATACAAGTCTTGAGGTTACCAACGCATATTTTTAGTTGGCATTTTTTCACCAATAAATCTTAATGTCGTACTGTCTTATGGGCGCTTCAGGCCTATACTAGTTTGCACAAAGTGGTGCTGCAGTGACAAAAAATGGGCTAAAAAGGGCCTTAATAAGCATAAAAAACTTAAAATGATCGTCAGAAATTAGATAACACTGGAGAGCTGGCATATTTAGTTAAACGTTTCTAATAACATTATTACTCTTTTGAGATACAAATCGTAAGCTGGGCGTTTGTGTTGAATTGAAATCGATGAGCAAAGAATCCAGAAAAAATCGGAAGCAATATAAGAGCATTCTTATTTTCTTTATCTTATATTATGGGTAGCGGTCATTTTTACGTGTCAAGGTATATAAATGTGTCGACGTATATAAATAAACTCTCAAAATTTTACTGGTCTATATAATTCGTTTTATCTAAGCAGCACACCATTCTGTAGATGGGAAAAGAAGGTATCCAGTGGAAAATTGCTTCTGTCGTAGCACAAAATGGCGAATATATTTCTGTTCAAAAGACAATGATACGTAATTGGCGATCCTGCTGCCTGAATCTCCATTCCACACCCGTCAGCAAAAATTTTTGCATGCGAAAGGACCCATGAATTTTTGTGCTGAGACATGGTAGCAGAGAGAAAGTGATTGTGGAAGAGAGAAGAGAGAGCCAGTGGGACAAAAAGAGAGAATGGACAGTGGTGGTAGGAGAGGGAAAGTGGCAGTGAAAGAAAAGAGAGCTGGATGGAGGCAGAAGCAGTGAGAGCAAAAGAGAGAGGAGTTTCTAAATGAAAAATAAACAAGACAGCAGACCATACTCAGGCTTGCGGTGTCCCGAACTATGGATCTTCCCAGACTGGAGAACTTTAAAGTAGGTGTACGAGAGGGCGCATTTTGGACTGAATGTTTTAACACTTTGTTACAGGAGAAAAAATAAGTTGCAACCCCCAGAATTTTTGAGGTCCCAAGATATGGTGGAATTAGTGGCAGTGGGCCAGAAAGGGAAAAGGAGACATTGTAGGTGAAAGAGGAGACCAGGTGCATATGATGAAAATCAATGGGCGAAGAAGGAGACAGTGAGAGAGAGACATATATAGAGTGGCTGTGAGAGGGAGAGGCTGAGTATGGAGGCATAACTACAAAGAAAGACTCGGTTAAAGGATTTAGAATATTCTGTGGTAAAAGAGAGGGGATATGCTCTCACGCCATGATTTATGGTGAGGAAAGATGAATGAGAATTGACGCAGCTGCTTCCCTTCTTTTCTGTCAGAGTCTTTTAAACAGGAACGTATTTTTGCTGCGACAGCAACATGTTTCTGCCGGTTTAATAACACTTCGCTCTTCCAAAATATAAACAATGAAACTTACTATGAAATATCACTTCAGGTGAATTGGACAACTAATAAAACCTCAGTGATCCTAAGGAATGCAACTCCCTTCTTGCTATCAGTGTGTCGAAACGAGTTAAACCTTCCACAGACTGTATTCGTTGTTTACCCTCGTGTAAACGAACACACGACTGGTGCTTGTTCAGTGTCGAATACAGCTACTGGATGTTGGTACGCTACTGGGAATATGTCGAGCTTATGTATTACGTATACTGTTGTTATAGCACTACGAATGATACTCTGAGGCATTTCAGACGCCATACTCCCGCACCGTAGATAAGGATAGATGTCGATTTAAGTTATCGAAGCTACGTTAAGCTGTGACCTCAGTGAAGTGTGAGGTGCAGGAGGGAGATCTTCGTCGCCAGGTTGACGAGGGACACAACTGTGTAAATGTTATCTGTCTGCTATAGAAAGACGCCAATTAATGCATCGGTGTGCCCTGATAATTATCAGGTAGTAAAAAGGTTTTGTGTATGAATATCATGCATTCTTTCATTTTCAAACACACTCGCTGTGCTATTTACTGTTTAGTAGACACACAGAACACGAGTTCGTCGCACTACTGAAGTGGTATAACTGATATACAACTGAATTTTTCAGCTATCGTAACCGTAACAGTTGACACAAAGTGAACCGACATGTACCGTTTACAGTTAGAGAGCCAAACCTCAACTTACAGGCATCGTAACACTTCTCTTTGGTGCGAAACCTTGCTGTAAAATAGTTATCTCATATTCATTCATTGCAAACAAAAATTGCCATATTTGAATATTAATTCTCTACAAAAAATTTCATGGCTGTGGTCGGGGGAGGGGGGGTTGTGGGTCGAGGGGGGGGGGGGGGAGGCAGTGTGACATACCATGTCACTCAATGTGAAAGTGGTCAGCCGCTATCTTTCAACGTGTCGCGACGGGCGTAGGGTTTAGAATGATTACTGTGTGTTGTGTACATAGTTCCGCGTAGTCAGCGCGTACACCACTTTCCCACTAGAGCGCGCCCCGCTAACCACAACAGCGCAGGCGCCGCGCTCGTCCGTCTCCGCACTACGAGATGGCGCTGTCTTAGAGACGGACCAAATTCTGCTTCCGCTGATCCGCGTATTAATATGTAACGCAGCCAACGAGATTGCTGCTAACGTAGAACCTTTTCTCCTCACGGATCACACTCCCGCAGTGATACCTGAACGCGCGAGGTATTATAACGAGTGTACAGACCTCCGATTAGTCAGTCTGCATTAGTCTATAGTCAAGTTTCAGTCTGCGCATAATAAGATTATCATATTCCTGTACATAGCCATGAAGATAAATGTATAGACAGTTTGTAAAGTATCAGAGATATGTGAGAGTAAGATTAACGTACTAAGACCAAAGGAACCTCAGATTGTCAATTGTATATAGCATCCAGAATCAAGTTAAGTAAGGTTTATGATTGTTATTATTTTAATAAATGTGTGTGAAAATTAATCAAGTTCTGTTTAAAGTTGGTGACCGTCAATCTGCTACTCTAAACGTGCAATTGGCATTTCTATCGTCTGACCTAACGGCAGAAGATAAACACGCCACGATAAGACCACGAGACATATTGCTGACACTCGCCTACTTCCTTAGAGCGACAAGTTAAATAATCTGATGGTGTGTGCACCGAAGGTCTTACAGTACGCACACCACACTGTGCCAATTGGTACGGCACTGTTCTCGGTTTTTGGTGCATTGACTCTATCAAGTGGAAGCCACAACGTTCTGATTATGGATTTATTTCAAACATTTTACACTCTTAGTAGTCTATTAAGACAATAAAATGTGTCAGTAGTAAGGCGTACTACCTAGATGGTTTCAAGAAAATCGTAAGAGAAATTTCACGCACCAGTGATGCATCGGTGCGTTGCGATCCTGAGTACGAGATGGCGACGGTCATATGGTTAGCGTACAAGTTCAGTCTGCCTTTGACAGGGAAACAGTGCGGACAGCACTCAGCCGTTCCCGCCGTCCCCGACGGTCCATGAGGTCGTGTAGAACGCTATAGTAGAAATCTTTTGCGTGGCGGTTTCACCTGGCTTTGGCAATACAATATTGGTTACAGAGTTCAGAAAACAGGAAAATGGCGTTTCTATATAAATGTGCAAAGACTACGCTACTGTTAGCCATTTACATAGTTGCGGTCTATGGTGCAAAAACGAGTAAATACCAGTTTTTCGGGTTCTTTTTCTTAGTAGGGGATAATGACATTGAAAAAAATGTAGAAGTTTTCCGAGAATATAATTTTAAGGACCCATGGCAAGACTTTCGACGTTGTGACATGAATAGAAATTACAGAAGTAAGCATCGTCACAACTGGTACTTTTCATACCCATAAATCATGGTTTTTCGGGGTTTTCACAGGAACCGCCATTGAATACATGGTGCTTTTATAAGGCACCTCATGTCCATCCTAGACTACACCTGTCTCTTAATTTGCCTGAGCTGGAAGAAGCGCTAAATATTTAAATTTTGACCCAGTAGTGTAGGACAGTTTCCGTATACCCGTTCTTCCGATAGGTATACAAATCATCGCTTGGCCAAGGACTATCCAAAACACTTGACCAGTTATCCCTGTGATCAACAGAACCTGAGATACGACCCCATCAAAGATAGAATTTTCCGCCGCAGATTTTTGAAACATACTTGTATCGTGCACAGTCGTGTGTTAGTTTAATCATACCAACATTACATGACAGTAAAATTTTATATCATCCATTTGATATTAAGGTTATGGGGTGAGCATTTAAATAAACCATACGTGTATACAACCTTTTTCTAGTGGACACTTTAAGAATGCAAATGTGGCATTATACGTACGTGAACTATAGAATAACGTTCGCAAACGAACGGGAATTGCTTCAGTACCCATTTAATTATAAGGGACAATCAAAAAGTTTATGTTCTAAGGCCGTACAGTCCTGAATCGGTATGCCAATCAGGCTAAATCGCCTTGAGCGTTGAGGCAATTATCTCATCGACCCACCAACTTGGAGATACACGTTTGGTGAAACACCGTATCCTGCTGCGTGTAGATGTCCTTAACTGCCTGCTGCACATTCTCGTCCGACAGGAATCGTGGACCGCTCAAGAGCTCTTTTAAGAGATCGAAGGTGTGATAATTGCACGGGGAGAGATCAAAACTATGGGGCGGCTGTTCGAGGGTTTCTAACAGTTCACCGGCTAACATCTTGAGATATTGTTCCAACGGGAACTTTAACAGAACTGAGATTCCAGAAGAAACAATTACCCATCGTCCCGGTATGCCATTTGTGCATCGCCCCGGTGGCCCTGCCCGGACTGTGCATTCGTAATTTTATACCTGAGAGTCAGTACTACAGCCTTCAGCCAGTGCTCGTGTATAGAATGCGCCACGATAATTTTACACCGGGGAGACAACAGTAAAGCCTTCTGGAAGGAAGATGGGATATTTAAGTGTTTTACGTCAGCCAGTTTCTTTTATTACTCAACCCATGTGCAACTGCAGTTGGATGAATGTACGGGCAGTTTAAATTTTACTCATCATAGTCACAGATGACAGAAAAATACAGTAACCACTGTAAACGTCTATTTTATATTTCAAATGGTGACGATAATTTATCCCACCCGAAAACTGAACACCACTTCGAGCGGTTCAAAGACGTGTCTTGCGTGAAGAACACGACAAATATCACCAGAAATTTCTTTGAAAGTGAGAAAGTGTCCTTTATATGAGGGAGATGACAAAACGCAAATCCGCCAAGGAGAGAATCATGGGCATGTTCAAAAATCTAACGAGAACTCCTCCCGCCCACTCGATAGAGAGAGCCAGTTTAGGACATGAGAGACGCGCAGGATGAAAAATGGACAGAAAACGCGTATCACCCACGGACCTCGACTGAAGTATCTCCAATCCACTGGTCGTCTTCCTTCCTATACCTGCGGCAGAGAGTTATCCCGGGAGAAGTCTGAGATGGCTAAGTGAGAAAAAAAAGGTTGATGCACAGTCGTATGTTTTGGGATGATTACACATTTTAAAATATAATGAGTTTTATCCTCTCCTTTGTATTCCAAAGTGACACCCCAAAAAGCGTGGGCGTAGAAGAAGAGAGAACAAGAGATAAATTCAGAAGAAGACAGAAAAGTCACAACATTCGGAGGAGAGTGTGGTAGGTCCCTTTCAGATTTAACGCATATTGCTTTACCCTTTTCCTAAGGACAGTGGAAGGACTTGACTTGCATGCGTGATTTGCTGTGTACGTCGAGTGAGGAGTTTGTGCGAGAGACTTGACAGGCGAAGGGAACAGGGATGCAAGTGCAGCGCCCGACTTTTGCGACGATAACTGCTCCGTCGCGACTGCACATAGTCTCCTGTTGTTCTCCGGAAGTATATACTTAGGCCATGTTAGGTCACATTGCTATCGCTTTTGTTCTTGTTCATTCGATTCTGTTAAGTAAGAAAGTTGTTCTGGGTCCTTCATTCATCTTATAATGGTAGTGGATTCTACAAGAAGTGTCGTCGGATGCATGGCACCTGCTACTGATACATAACTTTTTTTCTAAATTGCATGTAAATATTTGTAATTTAAATGCTTTCTTTTAATAAGTAAGGACATTGCTTCACTGTATGTGTACAGTCTGTTGACGTTTCATTGTATTTATCTGTGTTTTACTGTGATACTTATAAGCTCTTGGAAAAAGGCAAAGGAATTGTTATTTGCATCGACTAGCAACGATAACAGCAGTGCTTGTGCGTTATAAGATCTTTGGGTAGGAGTTGTTGCGCGGAGAGAGAGGGAGAGACGGGTTCCTGCGCTTGTTGTGTGCGGAACTGTGGTGTTAACGCTCTCGCAGTATAGAGTACCATTTTCGACGGCATCATGTACTCGCGCCGGCCAGATGTATAGAGCAGGAGTACGGACAGTGGATGGGTGGAAGAGGCTGTATTAATTACGACTGCCCGTTTCTATAATTAGCCGTGGCTACACAATATGCTACCGTCTTCAACAACAGCAGCAGTTCCAGCAACACAGTTTCGTCGTTGGCTCCGAGTTTCGTCGTATGCACAGCACTGAAGTAAGAGTGTTCATTGGTAGAAAGTATTAACGGCTAACCCAGCAGCACAACTGAATGCGATTTCAAAAATGGTTCAAATGGCTCTGAGCACTATGGGACTTAACTACTGAGGTCATCAGTCCCCTAGAACGTAGCACTACTTAAACCTAACTAACCTAAGGACATCACACACATCCATGCCCGAGGGAGGATTCGAACCGGCGACCGTAGCGGTCACGCGGTTCCAAACTGAAGCGCTTAGAACGGCACGGCCACACCGGTCGGCCGAATGCGATTTGATTGATAAGATTTACTTAAATAATGATCAGTTAAACTCAGGGCGATTGTGTCCTCATTACCCCCAGACATTGTAAGCAAGCAGGATCCTTGTTCTGTTTTTTTTTTTTTCCTAATATGCTAACTGAGTGTCATAAGAAACAAATTGAATAGTTACAGCCATTTTAATAATGAATAATTTGTCTTTAAAGAATGCCAGCCTCAGTCTGCTTTCAATTAACTGTTGTACAACAGAGGCTTCAGTATCTGACTAAAGTAAAGCAATTTCATTTTTCAAGTTTAAGAATCACTCACTGGAAAAAAGTCCAAATCTAAGGAAATGCACAAATTAAGAGTGCAGAATTTTTATTTATTTTACATATTGCTTCGAGCACATGGCAGTTTGGTTTTGTAGGTATTCTAGTATTTAACTCTGTTCAAGTCAGTAAAAAAGGCTCAGTTGTTCAGACAACAATATGAAATCCAATTTGCTAAATAACTAATGGCAAAGTAAAAAGTGCTTGCTTTTTTTCTAAATTTCCTTGATGACGTTATGCTGAGGTCACTGAAAGTCATTGTTCATTTAACGAAGTTCATTACAAACACACAGTTTAATTGCATATCTTCAAATCATTACTCGATTGCCTTTTTCTAAATTTAATGCCAAACACAACGTAAGAGTGACTTCTCAGTTTCCTTTATCATTACATACTCACTTAAAATTAGTGTCAAATAAAACGTGGCAACCTTTAGTTGCCACGTCAGCGTTTAATAATACATGTTTTTCTTTCCCATCTTCTTGTAGAGGATTTTGGACGTAAATTGCCCTAGTTGGCTGGTTACCGTTAATTACTTCCTTTTCGTTCATTAGTGTAACTTTTGGTTTCATGATCAGTGGTACTCCTTTCTGTCCAGTGTTGTTCGTGAGTGAATGCACAAAACAACTTTCATTTTCCAAATTATAGCCCTGTTCGGTTTAATTACTTTTATTTTTAGTAGACTTTCCATCAGAACGGTCGGTTGTACACTTTCCTCCTACTTATCGGTATATCTTCTTCGGGACAGATAGCCTTATACAATTAGAAAAAATCCATTAGGCATACACGCGATCCACGGTCATATTTTATATCGCAAGCGGGACAGGCCGATTATTAAGAGGGAGGTTACACGTGGCGTCGCAGGTGACAGGAAAATATCAGTTTGGTATTCTTCTGGGCACGAATTTGCATTGTGCAGTTTTGTAGCGAATAATAACTTGTTGCTACAAACCAAGTCGCTCACATACAATAACAGTAAGTGACAGAAATAAGCCGCACATTTAAATTTTACAGCAATCAGCAAAATGGGCAACATGAATAAATTAGGCGAAACAAGTAATTTGATTGTACCAAATCATATGTGGAACAATCGGTCGATTAATGCATGACCCGTGAAGCGGGACCCATTGTTCAGAATTCGGCGGCTAGCATCATAGACGCTGCTGCAGAAAATCGAACAATGGCAAAAATGGAATTCCAGGCACTTGCAAATGCTACGGAATACGGAATAAAAAGTAAAACGGAACCTATTCATGATGGATACTAGGAATCTATTAAGACAGAATCGGTGTTCCAACCTGTGGTTTCCGGAAATATAAGAGATTTGTTCAGTTAATCAGTGAAATGGATGCCAAATCAGCAAAATAGATGACCAGAATAAAGTAATTAAAACTGTTAACGGTAATATTGGAATTGTTAACACAACGGTAGATAAAATTGGAGCAGAAGTAGTAGCACTGAGTACCGGAATCGGTAATCTGATGCTTGATATGGAGGAAGCCCAAACAAAGATAGGAGACGTAAATAGTCGTTTCGAAACTGAAGTAGGGAGGATAGGACAGAAACTGGTAGAGACTGTTGGTCCCACAATAGAGAGCAAGGTAGCTGAAAAAGTGAAAATAGCTCGAGAAGAGGAGTTGGGAAAATAACGAGTTTACAGACTTTAGTATCCGACGTAGGTGCTAAAGTATATACGCAATCGGTTGTGTGTAACGAAAAGAAACAGGAGGTGGAAACGTTATCAGTTGCCACTTGCCAAGTAGTTACAAGGAAAAATGAGTTAGAGAAACGATTAGAAGGAAATCTGCACTATTTATCATACCACGCACATAGGTCTGAAATATTAGGGAAGGAGGAGAGTTTCGATCCCCTCAAAAAGCAGGGTGGACTGCACGCTACAGACTTCATTAAAAATTGTGAAAGGGTATTGCCGGAATCATGGACAGACAAGAGGAAAGTAAATGCAGTAATCGACGTGTTAGCTGGCGAGGCTAAGCAATGGGGCATAAACCTTGATATAACAAACATGACGTTTCAAGAGTTCAGAAATGCGTTCTTGAAAGAGTATTGGTCAGAGCAGAAACAAGAGTGTGTATGGCGCGATTTCGTAGTGTCGAGGCCCTACGATGTAAACACGCGCGGCTCCATGAAAGAATTTTGTGAAAACTGGATCCGCAAATTGGAATATTAGCGCAATTGGGAAACTGATAGTAAGATTACGGCGCTGAGATCAAAACAAGTTCAACTACGGCAAGGCAGACAAATAGAGATCAAAAACATTCAAACAAAAAGAATTAGAAAACCGCCGGATAAACCGCTGTCGGCATCGGAACCGGACTGATTTTTCTGGGACGACCTGGAGATAGATAAGGATTTGTTGTGGGAAGACCAAACCATTGATAATGACAGGTGCAGACAGATTGTAGTGCCCGTTAATATGCACCAACTAAAAATGCAAATTTTAATTGATACAGGGGCAGAGCTAAGTGCTACACCGGGAAAAACTTTTGAATTACTTAAAGATAAACTAGAAGTAGTAGTAATACCAGTAATGGAAGTCAAAATAATCAGTGTTACCGGAAGGAATAGTAAACCGATGACAAACCAAATATTTGTATGTTTTGAGATTCACAGAGAACCATTCGAACAGGAATTGATCGTTGTGTCAGATTTGTGCACCGATATTATTGTGGGTTTAGATTGGTTGTTAAAAATGGCTCTGAGCACTATGGGACTTAACATCCATGGTCATCAGTCCCCTAGAACTTAGAACTACTTAAACCTAACTAACCTAAGGACAACACAGAACACCCAGTCATCACGAGGCAGAGAAAATCCCTAACCCCGCCGGGAATCGAACCCGGGAGGTTGTTAAAATATCGTGCAATTATTAACTGCAGTAATAAGACCATGAAGTACATTTCCAAAGACAAGACCGAAGTAAATGTGAATTTTGATGAAACGAGTGACGATGTGAGTGGTGAATACAAACCTATTCATCTTGTTACTTCTCCTAACGAGATTGGTTTAGGCAGAAAAATGGAATACAACGGTATCCGCAATATGAACATCGACAATTGTTTGGAAGACGAATTAGAAAGCATTGTAGACAGATTGTCAAACGCCCCGCCTGAACAAAAACGAGACCTATATGATGTAATAATGAGAAATAAACCGTTTTCAAATAAACCGTTGCTTGTTACTGGGTGTCAGTGCAAGTTAAATGTAATACCACATCAATCATTCTTTGTAAGACCATATATGGTACCGCTATCCAAGAAGGAGACTGTCCAACAAGAGATAGTTCGGATGTTAGAATGGAATGTTATAGAGAGGAGTATCAGCCCCTGTAACAATCCCTTAATAATAGTAGTGAAACGTCCCCTTTGAAAAATTGGACATGGACTGTGCTTAAACTTACACGCAATATTTTTAGCGCAACGCAATCTGACTTTCAAAAATCCCTACAAAAGAATGGCCCTGACTAACATTAACCTATACGTTTTACAAATCACTTACCTCACAAAAATCTTGGTTACTCGAGCTACTGCAATAAAGCGAGCGCCACTACTGCCAGCTAAATAAAAGATTCAAACTACAGAAGGCACTAACTACTGATAGGCATAGTTAGCAAATGAAAGAATTAAATACAGAACAAACACTGTATTTACCTTAATAGTCATAATATATATACACTCCTGGAAATTGAAATAACAACACCGTGAATTCATTGTCCCAGGAAGGGGAAACTTTATTGACACATTCCTGGGGTCAGATACATCACATGATCACACTGACAGAACCACAGGCACATAGACACAGGCAACAGAGCATGCACAATGTCGGCACTAGTACAGTGTATATCCACCTTTCGCAGCAATGCAGGCTGCTATTCTCCCATGGAGACGATCGTAGAGATGCTGGATGTAGTCCTGTGGAATGGCTTGCCATGCCATTTCCACCTGGCGCCTCAGTTGGACCAGCGTTCGTGCTGGACGTGCAGACCGCGTGAGACGACGCTTCATCCAGTCCCAAACATGCTCAATGGGGGACATATCCGGAGATCTTGCTGGCCAGGGTAGTTGACTTACACCTTCTAGAGCACTTTTGGTGGCACGGGATACATGCGGACGTGCTTTGTCCTGTTGGAACAGCAAGTTCCCTTGCCGGTCTAGGAATGGTAGAACGATGGGTTCGATGACGGTTTGGATGTACCGTGCACTATTCAGTGTCCCCTCGACGATCACCAGTGGTGTACGGCCAGTGTAGGAGATCGCTCCCCACACCATGATGCCGGGTGTTGGCCCTGTGTGCCTCGGTCGTATGCAGTCCTGATTGTGGCACTCACCTGCACGGCGCCAAACATGCATACGACCATCATTGGCACCAAGGCAGAAGCGACTCTCATCGCTGAAGACGACACGTCTCCATTCGTCCCTCCATTCACGCCTGTCGCGACACCACTGGAGGCGGGCTGCACGATTTTGGGGCGTGAGCGGAAGACGGCCTAACGGTGTGCGGGAGCGTAGCCCAGCTTCATGGAGACGGTTGCGAATGGTCCTCGCCGATTCCCCAGGAGGAGCAACAGTGTCCCTAATTTGCTGGGAAGTGGCGGTGCGGTCCCCTACGGCACTGCGTAGGATCCTACGGTCTTGGCGTGCATCCGTGCGTCACTGCGGTCCGGTCCCAGGTCGACGGGCACGTGCACCTTCCGCCGACCACTGGCGACAACATCGATGTACTGTGGAGACCTCACGCTCCACGTGTTGAGGAATTCGGCGGTACGTCCACCCGGCCTCCCGCATGCCCACTATACGCCCTCGCTCAAAGTCCGTCAACTGCACATACGGTTCACGTCCACGCTGTCGCGGCATGCTACCAGTGTTAAAGACTGCGATGGAGCTCCGTATGCCACGGCAAACTGGCTGACACTGACGGCGGCGGTGCACAAATGCTGCGCAGCTAGCGCCATTCGACGGCCAACACCGCGGTTCCTGGTGTGTCCGCTGTGCCGTGCGTGTGATCATTGCTTGTACAGCCCTCTCGCAGTGTCCGGAGCAAGTATGGTGGGTCTGACACACCGGTGTCAATGTGTTCTTTTTTCCATTTCCAGGAGTGTAGTAGTTCATGACAGTCTTACAAATTTCAAAACTCCGCCATCTCTCTCCCCACATCCATCACTGCTGGCGGCTCACCTCCAACTGCGCAACACTACGCGCTGTTAACAGCCCAGCTGCCCAACACTACAATGGCAGACAACAATGCAAACCAGCCACAGATTGCACACAGCACAGCCAGTGATTCCCACACAGAGCGCTACGTGGCGTTACCAATAAGAAAACCTAAACAGCCTACTTACATAGCCCCCATGCTCCCCACAAAAAATTTTACAAATTGTTTTGGGCAGTGACCAATAATGATTTGATAAAATTTTTCATAATTACAATAACAAAGATATCAAATGCACACACTTATTGATACAATGTTGGTCAAAAGCTAAAATTTTTTCACAGTCCATAAAGACAGTCTTGATCATTCATCACAGTAAAACTGCCGTTTCTTTTCTCAAAGTCTGAGCAGTAAAAGACAATGCACATGGAAGTAGTGGATTTCCATGCAGTCTTGAAGAAGTAGTGTTGTCCTTCCAACGGAAAGACAGTGCTGACTCTTGACATGCTGACAGGTAATGGGCCACAACAGAGCAAACCCACAGCAGAGTCAGTCGAAGTTATGAAGAATATTGGTAGGTACGTCATCACAGAGTAGACCCACTGTAGTCCTAGTAGAGATTACGGTATTGGTGGGCCATCAGAGGCTCAGACCCACTGCAGTCCTTGTAGAAATAATGGTACTGGTGAGTCATCAAAGATGCAGCCCCACTGTAGTCCTTATAGAGACGGCCAGCAGCCATCTGTTGCAACTGTGCAGGTGCACAATCACCATCGAAGAGTCTTGCGGACAATATAGCAAGTCCATAAACCATAGCTTGTGCACTCACAAAGTTTTTGAAATTGTCCTTAGAACCAGCAATGCTGTTATCCAGTCCCTTGCTGAATTATTAACACACATGCAAACACTAACAGTCCCTACTTCTCACATATTGTCCATACACTATGACCAACAGAAACATGTGCAGTGAAATGTAACTTACAAGTTACTTAATTTGATGAACTGGTGCCAATTACAATTTTATAACATAAGAATACAATAACAAAGGTACAAAATACATCATTAAAGAACATAACAATACAGATAACATTCATAGTAAAACAGGCTTTACAAAAGAACAGAAATAAACATGTACATCAGTGTTACAGGAATTATGACGTAAGTACATACATGAAAGATCAGAATAACTTTTGAAACTTCACACATGAGCAACAAAACAGAACAGATAAATAATGTCTAAACATCTTTACAAAGTAAATAACATAGTATTAGAAAAATTCTACAACAGAACAACATCAGCTAAACACATAAAGACAGGAAAAACACAAATATACAAGAGTATACAAACACATAGTGGGATAACACAAGGAAAGGACAGGGTTTCTTTTACTGCAGTATTTTGCAAACAAAACTTTCTTTACTTCTCGGAGATCTCCCTTCGTTCTTCATTGTTTCCAAAAAGTCCTATCTATACCTGCTTTCTATACTTTTTTCGTATGACTTCTCAATGCATTTCATCGCAACTCATTCTCTTATATAGTCTACCCCTGTTAAGCTAACTTAAATCTACTGAGCTCAGATACTACACTAAGGAACGAGGCAATGCAGCAGCACAAAACAATTAACACAAACAGCAGTGATAAAAAATACAAAAGGCAAAGCAAGCAGCATAAATTACAACTAATATAAGGCAATGAGCAGCAAACAAGAAAAATAAATCACTAGTAAATTTCACAGGTCGAAAATTTGCGTTACAAATGTGTAGAAACAAAATCCTGTAAATATAACAGCGTCCAAAGAATTTTCGCCAGCATTGTGATACATTCACGCATATACACACATTTCATAACTCTTAAAGTACGATTCTTGGTTTCCAACAACCTTTTTCACAAACCAGAGTCCCTAACCACTACTCATTATTCCTTACCTTATTCGTCGACACTTCTTCAATATTTCATCATTACAGATACGTAGCATAATCAAATAACTCATATAGCATCAGCTTACTGATCATAAACATACCGCAACAGCATAATACACATAGTCATCGTAATAATAACATCATAACACCTCAGTCAACTCTCAAAATCGTCGTAGCTTCCTCCAATAATTTCAAAACCTAAAAAAATTCTCTGCTCATGTCAAAAGTGTCATCTGCCTCAAACGCACTTTAAAAATCATGATCCCATACCAAATAGATCATTCAAAGCTCTCATAGTATCACAATGGTTCTGAAAAAATATGAAGAGTTCACAAAGTACAGACAAAATACAATTTCATAAGTGTGAAGTTATCCAGCTGTGTAATTACGTAAACATCTGTCACTGATGTAATAAAATAAATTTTTGTCTCTCCCAGTTAAATGATCAGATAGCTGTGTAATTTATGTGTTAGAGAAATATGGTACCGATGTGTAAAGTTGTATAAGCAAATACCATATTAGCTAGGGCTCCTTGTGCTTGCCAAACACATGGTACACAAAGTAGGCATGTACCCCCCTGAGGATTAATGTAATTATACCCTCAGGTGTTACAGATAATTGCAATGGAATAAAATGTATCACGGAAAACTTTCCTTGTAATTCAAAAACCTTTAAAAATAAATGTTTTAAGTATAAAATTAATCACTCAAATACATGTATTGTAGCGCTAAACTGTGCGTGTTGTTGTAAGATAATCTCTGTAGAAGTGTCGTCCTCCGCAAGCTAAGTTCTGCAGAAGTCAATGTACTTACCTCATGATAAACAAAAGTGAAATGCTTTGCGTATAGATATCTTAGTTATTACGCTTATTGGCGTGATGAAGAAATTACTGTGCTGTAACGTATTGTTGTGCTACGGAAAAGGCAGTCTCATTGTAGCTATACCACAAAAGTTACTACTAAAACATGTTTTACTTTCCAGAATAATGCAGAAAAACTGTGCAGATATAAAACAGATACACTGCAAAAGCAACATTGTAAATTGTCACTCATTAGTAGCGTCGTGATAAAATCGTGTAGCTGTCACATAAACTAACCACTGTGTCATCTGGTATCTCACAGAAAGTACTTTAAATCCAGAAGGTATTTTCAAGTAAATCAAAATGTTGCATTAAAATCTCATTAGCAGTACTGGTAAATGTTCTAAGTATGTGAGCCTTATAGTCGTTACGTAATCGTGCAACTAACAAGCAAGAATGTACAAATAACAACATTGTGTCGTCTGTTCACTATAACAATGCATTCATAATATCTGTTGAAATAAGTTCTCTTGGTTCTTGACTGGATATTTAACTTCAAACATTGTTGCATATTAACAGATTCTAAGTCTGACAAAGCCTACTAGCAATGTAAAGTGAAAAGTTATATGGCAAAGACAAAGTTAAAAAGCAGACTATCTTTCAATAAACGGTTTTACAGGTGAAGTGTGGTGCAATCCTTTACTCTTCCTAGTACGCAGAGTTTCAACTTCAAAGCAATTATCATGTTGTATACGTCGCTAAGGAATGCTAAAATTTGCTCAAGGTTAGCGTCTATGTTATTTTTCCCTGAGCCAGCGGGCGCAGGTGCCTGCGGTGCGAGTCATTGTCTGTTTCTTTGTTGGCGCGCGTCGTTACTGGGATTAGGAGACCTAACTTCTACAAATTCGCCTTGCCGAGAGGGCCCAGCCCTGTTTACATCCCGCCAGTTCTGATGAAATTCAGGTCTGTCGTTATGATTATATCGTCTGTCGTCGTGTCGGTAGTTCCTGTAGTTTCTTTCTTGTCGGTTAAGTGGTGGAGAATTTATCCCTGAATTATCACTGCACGGTGGACCGTTGCGTCTGAAGTTATTCTGTCTCCCGTGATAATAATAGTTCTGGTTGCCAAATTGTCTGTTTCTATGATTGTCTCTGTCATATTCATTACTACGGAAATGCGATCTTTCTCTGTAACTATTACTCTGCCAGTGGTTGTCATACGGGTGGTGTCTGTTTTGGTCACAATTTACGTTGTAAGAATAGGCTTGTCGTGTCCAGTTATTGCTTCTGTCGTCACGGAATTGTGACGGATGTGACTTGTAGTGATTGTTTTCCTGTTTTCGCATCCCGCGACTGTCTGTGTCAATTTCTGATTCTTGTAAGAGTCCCTGAAAAGCCTCAATGTCTTCTTTGCAACGTCCTGCTAAAATAATATGTCGTAAATGTTCAGGTAATTTGATTAAGCAAATGCAGATGAGTTCTGAGGGGCTGTATGGGTTTGTCAGGTACTGATTCTTGTGCAACATGTCTTCAAAATATTTCACAAGACTGGAAAATTCAGATTGTTCGAAATGTTTCATCATTATGATGATATGTTTTACTCGGTCTTGTGTAGCTTGAGACCAATATGCTGAGAGGAAGGCATGATAAAAATCTCTTTCATTGTGGCAATCGTGAATGACCGATCGCATTCTTACAGCTGGTTCATTCTCCAAGTAGCCACACATAAATTCTAACCTGTGCTCCAATGACCAGTTGAGAGGAAAACAATGAGAGAATTGATGGAGCCACGCTTGTGGATGAATGTCGTTGCCAGAATTCTTAAATGTTTTGAATTTACGTGTAGTAATGAACAGCTTAGAGTCAAAATCATCATGTCGGCGAGTCGCATATCGGTCATTGTTACGTCGTGTCGGCGGTTCCATCTCAAAATTCGGTGCACATTGCCAATTTCTTTCATAATTTCCGAAATGCCCTGTGTTATTATTTTGTGGCTTTTCCGTATTTCTAAGTTCCTCTTCCCGTGTTGGAGCGCGAGTGTCCTCTGAAATATGAAATTTTTGTATTACTTGTGCCAACTGATCTTGTACTTCCCGGATTTCTCTTTTGTATTGCATATTAATTTGATTCTGATTTTGTTTGAATTTCTTAATTTGTTCATACTCTTCTGTGTCAGTGATGGCTACAGGTCTTGTGTCATTCAGATCATCATCTACCTTTGCAGATAAGTTAGTGAACTGATCCGAAAGTTCGGCTACTTTCTCCGATAGTGTACTTATTTCCTCAGTGTGTTTTTCTGAACCAAGTTTCAGAGTGTCCATTTGTGTTGAAATCGTATCTACTGTGTCCTTTAAGTTTTCTTGAGTTTTTGCAAGTTGCGTAACCGAATCGGTAGATACAACTGAGTCAGTTTTAGCTTTCAAGGTGTCGTGATTTTCATGAACAATAGTTTGCAGTTCTTTTATGGCTGCTTCGTGATTCTGTAATGCGTTTTCATGTCGCGAAAAAATAGGTTGAAAATGCTCACAAATTTGTGTTTTTACCTCATTACAGACTTTTTGACATTTCGATTCAATGTTATGTAACTCAGTAGTTAAATCTTCACGTGTTTGTTCAAGAGTTTGTTCCAATGAGTCTAACTTTTTAAGATTTTGTTCCACTGCGTCTAACTTTTTAAGATTTTGTTCCACTGTGTCTAACTTTCGAAGCTTTTGCTGTGTTTGTCTCTGATTTTGTTCCATTGTGTCTAACTGTTGCTGTGTTTGTCTCTGATTTTGTTCCATTGTGTCTAACTTTTCAAGCTTTTGTCCCATTTGTTGCATTAATTGTAATAACAACGCACTGGTGTCTGAAACATGTTCCTCAGTGCTTTTCGGCAGTGAATTTGCACAGGCAACATTCACATTTTGACAAGCGGAAAATGTGTCTTGACTCATTTGAGAAAACGGTGAGGACGCAAAACCTGAATCTACAGTATTTGCAAAATTTTGTCCTGTCATTTCGTATTCCTGAGGCGAGCTGTTGCCGAGCGATCGATCGATAATGCTTTCCAGTTCACTACCTGTTTCACTGTCTACGCCATTGTTTGCAGCCCGCTCCATTTCCCTATGCACAGTTACCAAATTACTACTTTGAACGTCTGTTAATTCATTACACAGTGGTGCTGGCAAGCTACGCTCGTCGTCACTATTATTTGTCAGTTTACTTTGGAGTCTAGTGTTACGTTTTTCACACGCCATTATTGTCACAATATTTCACACGATAACACAGAAAAACACAATTTGAAGAGCAAAAATAAGAGAACATATTAACATAGCACTGAAAATAATATCTCGTTAATTGCAAGCGCAGCTGCGAAATACTTGGTGCAAATCTACATGCGTGCCACAACTGTTTTGCTGTACAACAATGAAAGACTGCAACTACAAAGGAGTTTCTCTCTACAATTACGCGCTAGCAATAAACAAAAGCTACACTAATTACACAAACTACAAGAAATAAATCAGAAGATTCCAGTGAGGTATCCTCGGCTAAGGGTCGACATATGAAACGTCCCCTTTGAAAAATTGTACATGGACTGTGCTTAAACTGACACACAATATTTTTAGCGCAACGCAATCTGACTTTTAAAAATCCCTACAAAAGAATGGCCCTGACTAACATTAACCTATACGTTTTACAAATCACTTACCTCACAAAAATCTTTGTTACTCGAGCTACTGCAATAAAGCGAGCGCCACTACTGCCAGCTAAATGAAAGATTCAAACTACAGAAGGCACTAACTACTGATAGGCATAGTTAGCAAATGAAAGAATTTAATACAGAACAAACACTGTATTTACCTTAATAGTCATAATATATATAGCAGTTCATGACAGTCTTACAAATTTCAAAACTCCGCCATCTCTCTCCCCACATCCATCACTGCTGGCGGCTCACCTCCAACTGCGCAACGCTACGCGCTGTTAACAGCCCAGCTGCCCAACACTGCAATGGCAGACAACAATGCAAACCAGCCACAGATTGCACACAGCACAGCCAGTGATTCCCACACAGAGCGCTACGTGGCGTTACCAATAAGAAAACCTAAGCAGCCTACTTACAGTAGGTAAGAGATATGGTAGTGTCAGGATTGTGACAGACGCACGCACATTGAACAAGGTCGTTCAACGTGAGACAGATAGACCAGAAAGTATGGGAGAGATACTGCGAATATTTCACAATGTACAGTTTATGACTAGCCTTGACCTCAAGGGGGTACTGGCAAATAGCCTTAGAAGAAAAGTGTAGGAAATATACGTCGTTTTTATATGCAGGCCGATGTTACCAGTACAAGGTAGTGCCATTCGGCCTGAATATATCTGTTTCTGTCTTTATCAGGCCCCTAGATAGGGTGTTAGGTGCTGCCCTGAACTCAAAACTGACAGTGCACATGGACGATTTGCTGTTGGAGAATTCGTCGTGGCGAGAACATTGCGAATTGTTATATTAAGTTTTCAGTGCGTTACGCAAAGGCGGAATGACGCTGAAACTGAAGAAGCGTGAGTTTGTGAAGAAAGAAGTGAATTTTTTTGGTCACATCGTGACAACAGAGGGTATCACTAAAGATCCACAGAAAGTGGAGGCAATAAAGAACTGTCCACTACCGAAGACTACGAACCAGTTAAAGAGAGCCCTAGGGCACTCAGGATTCTATTGCACGTTCGTGCAGGGGCATGCCTTCAATGATCCAAACCTGAACAACTTGTTGCGAAAAAATACGCCATTTGTGTGGACTGACAAGTGTCAGGCCGCATTTGAAAGACTGAATTACTACAGAATAATATATTGTACCATCCTGATCTTGCGTATCACTTCTTCGGGAAATATAGCCATAAACAATTAGAAAAAATCCATTAGGCACACACGTAATCCACGGTTATATTTTATATCGCAAGCAGTGAAGGTTTCAGGCAAATCCAACACCTTCCATGAAAACCCTGACATGATAGCAAATCCGGCAATATGTCACATGTTTTTGTTGTGGTCCTCAGTCCTGAGACTGGTTTGATGCAGCTCTCCATTCTATTCTATCCTGTGCAAGCTTCTTCATCTCCCAGTACCTACTGCAACCTACATCCTTCTGAATCTGCTTAGTGTATTCATCCCTCGGTCTCCCTCTATGATTTTTACTCTCCACGCTGCCCTCCAATACTAAACTGGTGATCCCTCGATGCCTCAGAACATGTCCTACCAACTGATCCCTTCTTCTAGTCAAGTTGTGCCACAAACTTCTCTTCTCCCCAATCCTATTCAATACCTCCTCATTAGTTATGTGATCTATCCATCTAATCTTCAGCATTCTTCTGTAGCACCACATTTCGAAAGCTTCTATTCTCTTCTTGTCCAAACTATTTATCGTCCATGTTTCACTTCCATACATGGCTACGCTCCATACAAATACTTTCAGAAATGACTTCCTGACACTTAAATCAATACTGGATGTTAACAAATTTCTCTTCTTCAGAAACGCTTTCCTTGCCATTGCCAGTCTACATTTTATATCCTATCTACTTCGACCATCATCAGTTATTTTGCTCCCCAAATAGCAAAATTCCTTTACTACTTTAAGTGTCTCATTTCCTAATCTAATTCCCTCAGCATCACCCGACTTAATTTGACTACATTCCATTATCCTCGTTTTGCTTTTATTGATATTCATCTTATACCCCCCTTTCAAGACACTGTTCATTCCGTTCAACTGCTCTTCCAAGTCCTTTGCTGTCTCCGACAGAATTACAATGCCATCGGCGAACCTCAAAGTTTTTATTTCTTCTCAATGGATTTTAATACCTACTCCGAACTTTTCTTTTGTTTCCTTTGCTGCTTGCTCAATATACAGATTGAACAGCATCGGGGAGAGGCTACAACACTGTCTCACTCCCTTCCCAACCACTGCTTCCTTTTCATGTCCCTCGACTCTTATAATTGCCATCTGGTTTCTGTACAAATTGTAAATAGCCTTTCGCTCCCTGTATTTTACCCCTGCCACCTTCAGAATTTGAAAGACAGTATTCCAATCAACATTGTCAAAAGCTTTCTCTAAGTCTACAAATGCTAGAAATGTAGGTTTGCCTTTTCTTAATCTTTCTTCTAAGATAAGTCGTAGGGTCAGTATTGCCTCACGTGTTCCCACATTTCTACGGAATCCAAACTGATCTTCCCCGAGGTCGGCTTCTACCAGTTTTTTCATTCGTCTGTAAAGAATTCGCGTTAGTATTTTGCAGCTGTGACATGAAACTGATAGTTCGGTAATTTTCACATCTGTCAACACCTGCTTTCTCTGGGATTGGAATTATTATATTCTTCTTGAAGTCTGAGGGTATTTCGCCTGTCTCGTATATCTTGCTCACCAGATGGTACAGTTTTGTCAGGACTGGCTCTCCCAAGGCCATCAGTAGTTCTAATGGCATGTTGTCTAATCCCGGGGCCTTGTTTCGACTCAGGTCTTTCAGTGCTCTGTCAAACTCTTCACACAGTATTGTATCTCCCATTTCATCTTCATCTACATCCTCTTCCATTTCCATAATATTGTCCTCAAGTACATCGCCCTTGTATAGACCCTCTATATACGCCTTCCACCTTTCTGCTTTCCCTTCTTTGCTTATAACTGGGTTTCCATCTAAGCTCTTGATATTCATACAAGTGGTTCTCCTTTCTCCAAAGGTCTCTTTAATTTTCCTGTAGGCAGTATCTATCTTACCCCTAGTGAGATAAGTCTCTACACCCTTATATTTGTCCTCTAGCCATCCCTGCTTAGCCATTTTGCACTTCCTGTCGATCTCATTTTTAAGACGTTTGTATTCCTTTTTGCCTGCTTCATTTACTGCATTTTTATATTTTCTCCTTTCATCAATTAATTTCAACATTTCTTCTGTTACCCAAGGGTTTCTACTAGCCCTCGTCTTTTTACCTATTTTATCCTGTGCTGCCTTCACTATTTCATCCCTCAAAGCTGCCCATTCTTCTTCTACTGTATTTATTTCCCCCCTTTCTGTCAATTGTTCCCTCATGCTCTCCCTGAAACTCTGTACAACCTCTGGTTCTTTCAGTTTATCTAGGTCCCATCTCCTTAATATCCCACCTTTTTGTAGGTCACATAGCTCCAAATAAATCTGACATTAAATTAACCAAAGTAATACGATCAACGAGTGAGCAAATGGAATAACACAGACTAACACAAGAACGCCTAAATGCATGTCATACCTTCCCACCGTGAAACAGACGCAGTTCCGAGGGGAGAAACGTGAACACAAGCCGAGAGCAGAATCGTGTAGGCTAGGAGGCCATACGATAAGGGACGGACACCCACGTCGTCAGCCGACCGCCAAAACTACCCCCTAGCCCATGTTAAAAGATAGAGTCCTCCAGAAGAACAGTATAGATCTTACGATAACACTAAAAGGGCCACACCAGCTGCAAGTTTTAGCGTGAGACTTTTTCGCGTCTCTGTTACTTTGCAAACGTTAAAAACATTGCCCCACCAGGAAAAGTATAACGTTTCTCATTGGATAAACAAAATTTTGTAGGCAGAGCTTAAGGTTAACATTGAGACCCTGATTGGTCAGTTGAAAACACAGCCAGATAGCTTTTTTTAAACCAACTTCGGTAAATTGTAGTAAGGAGAAGTTAGGAGAGAGTTGCTTCTGAGATGGCGAGGTGCGTGGAGCCGTGCCGCCCGCCGCTCCCTGAAGCTGCCTGAACACCGACAAGGTAATGAACGCACGCGATGCCGCATTTTTGAGCGCATAAGGCTTCACTCAGAACTGCAGAAGTCTCATCTGTTACACCCCCGATCGTCAATTAAAGCTCATGGTATTCACATTTGCTACGTGAAGTTAAAATCTGAAACGCGATGATTTTTCTGTTATATAATTATTGAGAAGCCACATCAGCCACTGTAATTTACGACAAGTTAGATAAGTAATTAAACATAATTGAGGGTCACTGTAGACCATTTTGATAGTTTTCCCTTTTATGAAACTTAACTTAAATCTAGATTATAGATGTGATATGGCATAGGTCATCCTTCGTTCCATTGTAGAACTTGGAAACCCATTCAGTGAATATTCGTTCACATTTTTGTTGAACGCAGTTGGTTTTTATCATCCTGTATTAAAATATTTCCTTTCATCAACAGTGCAATTTATAAACAATGTTTTGTGAGTAGAATAAAAATTCCAATGGTAAACTTAACTGCTTTTTCGACGTTATTTTACCAGCTAACTAAAAATAGGAAAGCCTTGAACCCCTTCCACTAAATTTAGTTAGTATTAAGATTTTTTTTACAGGGAGTGCAGTGGAGCTGATACTGAAATCATTAAGTATTTCATTATATCATCGTTAGTCTCACTGAACTCTTCTGAACTCTACATGTCATGTGTGGTCTGGCGTCTCCTTACCAGCAACAGGTCCCAGGTTCAAACTAGTCAATTCCCTAAAAAAACACGCTCGGAGCGTCGTTGCGCGAAAGTGGTAGGGAAACACGACTTAGAACAAACAGACACCACGCAGAATGTTAGAGCAGGATAGGCCGATTAGTAAGAGGGAGGTTACAATGTCCGTTCCCGTCTCTCCGTATTCTTCCCTCTACCGGTTAACAGTATTTCAAACAATTGTCGGTAGTTAACAGAGAAGCATGATTCTCAAGTATGCCTGCAAGATACGCATTAGAATAATGTCCTTGCCTTCATGTACGTAATGATGCTCTCGTTTCGCTCATACCTGAGTGTATTCCCCATGTAATTACAGAGTAAAATGTTACGGAGAACAGAACTGGCAATCTAATGTTGTACTAATAATTCATACTTTGTGTCCTTGTCCTGGGATTTTTAATGTTGTGTCTAATAAACAACTGTGTCTTACCAAATAAAACACTGATAACAGTGTCCTATAAATTATGAGTCCCTTTGGAAGTCAGATTTTGATGCTGGAGAGATGTTCATGTGTGCTGATGAGGCTGTGTGGTTTATGCAAATCCTGACAAGGGATCGCACCATAGCACTCCTCAGTACCATCTGCCCCTGCACGTAGGCAAGAGAGGTGTGTAATGCTATGGCTGAGTAAGTGTTTAAGGAGATCAAACACCTAAGGTCATGAGTCTCCTTTCCACCAGCACCACCCACCCCTTCTCAGTACAGAAGCAGTGTACGCTGTCTGTCTGCACATAGACACGTAGAGTACATTATGTGTGTAAGTTTGAGAAGGTGTTATAAATGTTTTTATACCGTGTATCTAAGGCGGAACGCAGGAATCAGCCGGGTATACACATAGAGGGATGTTGGAAACCAGCTAGAAACCACATCCAGGTTGGCCAGCACATTGAACGCTTATAGTTAATTCACCAGAAGAATTTGATCCGGGGTCAGCATACCTACCCATCCTGGATGCGACTGGATTAACGCGTGGCTATGCATGTAGATGAGGCTTGTGATGTCATGGTGATGCAACTAATGTCGGTATTTCGCTAAGCTTATGAACTATGGATCAGAAGACCCATAGTACTCCTATTTTTGTTTTCTATCATTTTTTGTTGATATTTAGATTTCAATCCGTTACGTTATTGCAACTTGTCCAAGTCTTCTGATCCACTTGTTATTTACGGATCTTGACTAACAGAAACGATACGTAGTGGAAAAGTCGGCCGTAAGTGTTGCTAGGGCGGCATACTGTTAAGTTTTAGTTCCCATTTTTCGGTTGTTTGATGAATTCTCAAGATATGAAGACCTACAATCAGTTTGTTCTACCAAATACCTTCTGCACAAGTTTTCCGGTATAATTTTAGAAGTAGCTTCTATAATTAGCGAATACCTGGAACAGTAGGTGCTTTGTCTAGCAAATTACAGCCTTTGAACCCCTTTCGGTTCCTATCCAAAAGTACAACATGCTGCAGAATGATATTGGTACGATATTGTAGTCTTTTCATGAGGGATAAACTAATATAAAGTTCTCGCTGTTTTAGCCAGATGAGTTCGTGGAAAGGTCACGGTGTTTTGATGGGTCTCGTTCCCATCATTGCATTATATCAACGGACTTACTTGTCTGCAAACCTCAGGACCTTATACTGAGTTATAGTTATTTAGAAGTCTTGTTTATAAAACATTTACTGCTCGGTGCCCAGATTGCCTGCTAGCCTGGAGCACAAGTGATTAAAAATTTACAAGGAAAGATACATCCTTAAGTAGTAAATCAATGACTTTCAGGAAGTCACTGCCGAGTATCACGTGTCAGAAGTCTGTCACAGGTATCTAGCCTCTGCATTGACACATGTAACAAAAAACATAACTAATATAAGAGCAAATATATCGCCCGTAAACTTCAAATTCCAAACCAGATGAATAATAGTAATGCATTTTTATGAATTACCCAGTCATTACTAATACGTCGAAAACTGACATTCCTTGCATGAAGCAACTGTGCTAGAATAAAGCGTTCCCAGCATATATAGATTTCAATTGCTTTTGTTTCTAACTACTTTTGCCAAAGACCTGTACATTAATTTTATTGAAATGCAACAATGCTCTTGAAATAAATAAAAGGTTAGAATAGCAAACACATAAAACACATTCTTCTGACACATATTATTTTCCTTGGCCACGATATAAACGCTTCAAATGGCTCTGAGCACTATGGGACTCAACTGCTGAGGTCATTAGTCCCCTAGAACCTAGAACTAGTTAAACCTAGCTAACCTAAGGACATCACAAACATCCATGCCCGAGGCAGGATTCGAACCTGCGACCGTAGCGGTCTTGCGGTTCCAGACTGCAGCGCCTTTAACCGCACGGCCACTTCGGCCGGCCCACGATATAAACGGATTAGAATGCTATATCCATTTTGAGAGTACATCTAACAGATAATGAAATTCTCCATACATAACCCATCATAATTGGTGAAGCATATTGATGTCTTACCTTCAACGCTGGAAGAAAAAATGATGCGTTATTAAATGACGCATTATTAATTCTGTCAGTGGCTGAGAAAGGAGGTAAATACGCATCACCAAACACTTGCTCAATAAAATATACAGGTAGCAAAGGTAGTTTTCATTCTAACCAAAAATCATCTATTTTAGAGACCTCCTTCTATTTGCACAGACTAATGTTTGTTTAAAAGTGGTAGCCTGTGGTGTTGTTGTCTTCAGTCCGAAGACTGGTTCGATGCAGCTCCCCAGGTTACTCCAACCTTTGCAAGCCACCTGATCTCAGAATACTGCTGCAAACTATATCCTTTTCATCCTGCTTACTGTATTCATTCTTGGCTCACTCTACCATTTTTCCCCACACAGTGTTCCCCGATACTACACAGGTGGTCCCTTGAGGTCTCAGAATGTGTCCCATCAGTTGATCCCTTCTTTTAGTCAAATTATGCCACAAAAGTCTTTTTCTCCAATTCTATTCAGTACTTCCTCATTGCCTACATTATCTATTTGTCTAATCTGCAGCATTTCTCTGTGGTACCACATTTGGAAAGCTTCTATTCTCTGAATAGTTCATCGTCCACATTTCGCTTCCGTACAAGGCTACACTCCAGACAAGTACCTTCAGATAAGTCTTCCTAACGCTTGAACCTATATTACATGTTTTCCTGTCTCCTTCAGAAATGCTTTTCTAGCCACTGGCAGTCTGCATTATATATCCTTTCTACTTCGGCCATCATAAATCACTTTACTGCACTAATAGCAAAACTCGTCTTCTATTTTAGTGTCCCATTTCCCACTCTAATTCCCTCAGTATCGCCTGATTTAATTCGAAAACATTTCATTACCCTTGTTTCCTTGTGTTGATGTTCATCTTATACCTTTGTCTCAAGACACTGTCAATTACCTTGAGCAGCTCTTTCAAGTCAGTTGCCGTGTCTGACAGTTTTAAAACCTCATCCACAAACCTCAGCGTTTTTATTTCTGCTTCCTGAACTCTGATGATTTTTCCGGATTTTTCTTGGGCTTCCGTTATTTCTTCCTCCGCGTACAAATAGAACAGCATCGGAGAAACGTTAAAAACCTGTCTCACTCCCTTCCCAAGCACTGCTTCCTTTCGTGCCCGTCGCCTCTTGCAACTGCCATCTCGTTTCTGCACACGTTAACCTGTCTCACTCCCTTCTCAAGCACTGCTTCCTATCGTGCCCGTCGCCTCTTGTAACTGCCATCTCGTTTCTGCACGCGTTGTATATAACCTTTCGCTCTCTGTATTTTACACCTGTTACCGTCAAATTTCCAAAGAGATTTATCCAGTCGCATTGTCAAAAGCTTTCTCGAAAACTACAATAGCTGTAAATGTGGCTTTGCCTTTCGTTGACATATCTTCTAAGAGAAGTCGTAGGGTTTCCGTCGCTTCGCGTGTTCATACATTTCATCGGAATCTATACTGATCTTCCCCGAGGTCGGCTTCTACCAGTTTCGCCATTCTTCTGTAAATAATTCGTGTTAGTTTTTGTGCTACGATGACTTATTGAGCTCTAGGTCTCTAGAATAATTTGAGCGCGAGAAATTTCATGCAAGGCAGTAATACGAGAACTTTGTAATAAATAACTTTATATCATCTATGGCGGAATGTTTTTGAGGAAACTGGTACTGTCTTGACAATGAAAGTTCAAATAAAAGAATTTATCTCTGTCAATCACTTTTTTTTCCTCCCACGACGCGTTTCGAGAATTTACACTCTCACATGCAGGTGGAAAATAGCGTTATCTTGTTAAATCTGCGCCAGATAGATGCAGATAGTTTCAAATGTATGATATTAGTGCCGTATGACAATAACAAGTGTCTGTTATACTTTCTGTAGCAATATCAAACCAAAACAAAACAAAAAATACACATGTAACAGGATATCGCTGTTTTCCACTTGAAGAGGGGAGTATAAACTCTCTAAATGCGTCGTGGAAGAAAATAAAAATTGGCTGGCATAGATAAATTGTTCATTTGAACATTTATTTGTAACGAATGGTTCGACAATTTGCTGATAAAATTTTGGCAATCGAAGTGTCTTTACTCTGAAAGTGGACCAACTTCCTTTGCTGCTTATCGACTGGCGAGGGTTCATCGGGATATGTCAAACTACCACCTAGCCCAAAAATCCCTCGTACCCTCCCCAAGTACTCTGCTACCCTTGAAGTTGCTTTCTTTGTATAATGAGCCCTTGACCTATCAAAGGGAGTTCCAAAAATTAGCAACGGATAACGCAGGACTATAACTCTACAACGAAAATCGTCACGGAGTGGACGAATCCTTTGGTTGAGACACTCCTCTCAGCTCCAACTCAACTCTGGGAACAGTGCTGCAACTTCAGTGCTCTGGCTGTACCCACATGTGAGACCAGCAGCCTTCACCACTTCCGCCAGCCGCCTAAGGATGGCCTCAGAACCCATGCGACAGGCGTCATTGATGCCGACGTGAGCCACAGCTTGCAGACACCAGCACCCTGCACTCTCGACATGTGCAGTCAAGGCCGATTTCACATCTCGAATGAGGCCTCCCCAGCAGACATAACGACTGCCTACTGAATTTCTTTCCAGCCCTGAACACTCCTTACCTAAGGGGCTAAATAATGTTCCTAACGTTGGAGCTCCTGATAAGTGGTAAACTCCCTCCCAACCCCCACGTTCCTGAACGTACCCTGCTAAAGGGGCGGTCGCCTGTCCACTCACAGGGTGAACGGGCGAATCCAAAGCCAGACGGGCAGCCTCCACATTGGCTTGCTACCTCAAAGAATGCGAACGCGGTTCCACCGGCCATTTATTCTGCTGTGAGGGCGGATCCACCGCAAACATCATTACACTTAAATCTGAAACAATGGCAGTGAATGCATCGTCTGACTTTAAGAAGAAAGGTTTAATAGGCCCACTACTGAATTTCCCAAAGGTACAGGTTATTAAGATGGATCCCAGTAAATTTTACACATATGGTCAGAAAGTGGATATTCTCCCTGCCAGTACAAACCGTGTTGAGTGTGACATTTCAGCGAACTCATATCTCAACGATAGGTTTATTAATTAAATTTACGGATTCTTCCGATCAGTTGGAACAGGGTATAAAATTGTTGAGACTCCTGACAACGCTCTATACCTTCCTGTGACAGTCCTGACACTGGACTACCCGGAGCTACGTTTCGTGGACCAGAATAACCAAACTATTGACTTTTGTGGTGAGGAAATAGAGTGCGACTACATGTAAGACAGGGGGTGTGTAAGGTATAAAACCAGCGCACACAGTTCACAGCACAGCACTTTGCAGCAGAACCACAAGGTGATAACACTTGCGAACTACGAGGTTCTTAAGTCAGTGGGCTTGAACCCTCGCAATGACGTAGTCGCTCAATATACCTCACCCAGTGGTATATGATAAGCGAATCATACGGCAGGAATACATCTTGCATAAACCTTACCCTTCAACATTTAACAATAACGATGAAATTAGGATTTTCATACAGCACCAAAACGCTTTAACTATTCCATACAAGAGTTTCATATATTCATGTGGATCATTTATGAGAAAGGATGGTACTCATACAGTGGGATCAAAGGTTAGACGTAATGCTTTGGAATTCCTGTACCCGGAAATACGATATTATGTTAACGAGGTGGAGGTTGATCGTACACGTAATGTTGGCATAGCATCAACCCTTAAAACATATGTCTCATCATCAGCCTTGGATCTGAATGGTTTAGAAAATGCAGGATGGTTCGTAGATGAGCTTGTAGGCAGAACAGCAGAAGAATACTTCTGATTTACTGCATGCATAACTCTGAAAATGCATAGTTTGAGGAGACATAGCGTATTATTATGAATGCTAAACAGAAAGTTATTCTGGTACGGAGTGCAACGAATAGAAAATCAGAGGACAATCAGTTCATCATCAATAAAACAATATGGGAAATGCCACACATCACTGTGGCAGACGAGGAGCCCTTGAAGCTTTTAAAAGCTCTGAGTATCGGTACGTGTCTGCCATTAACTTTACGCTCTTGGAAGGGTTTTGAGCATCCGGTGTTACCGACAATGAGCAGACAAATATGGGATATTTAAACCTCCGTGCAGCTGGAAAACCGAGATCCATTATACTTGCATTTCAGAGAAATAGAGGGGGAATTTAGAAAATGATTCGCACTATAATTTAACTAATGCCAGACTCTACCTGAATTCAGGATTATATCCACATGACAATTTACTGCTACAGTAGGACCAGAACATATACAGCCTAGCATTTCACGTGTATGAAGGGTTCTGTGCTTCTTACTATGAAGATGTTAAAGAAGAAGGACGCCTACATAGTCCACGGAAACTCAAGGAGCTGGCACTAACAATCGTAATAGACTGTTGTAAGCAGGATGAGATTGTTAGATCATGACCAATAGATGTAGGAATCGAAATTTAATCTTCATCAAATTTCCCAGAACATACAGCAGTGTATGCTCTACTTCTACATGACCATGTGATTAATTACTACCCACTAACTGGTGTTGTGCTGCGTGCTGTATAAATGACAAAGTGCTGTGGCATACCCAGTGCGTTTCACAATGACAACTTGCAGTGTGAACGTCGTTGGTGACATTCAAGGTTTTTGTGGTTATGGATGTAGACAATTCATATTAAAGGTGTTGCATTTATAGCATACACAGAAGATGCTGGTAGTATAGAGACATTCTCGGCAAGAATTGCATCACCGAGGAATCTGAAGGATGTATGTTGTGCTAGACACGGAGGGGTGAAAGTGGTTAAGAATGCACATGAACTCACACAATCACACACACACATGAAGTGCAAAAGAAAGAAATACGGTAAACTATTTTTTAATATATAATTATAAAATGTTAAAAATATGCAGTATAGTCACTATGTGATCAAAAGTATCCGGACACCCCCAAAAACATACGTTTTTCATATTAGGTGCATTGTACTGCCATCCACTGCCAGGTACTCCATATCAGCTACCTCATAGTCATTAGGGATTGTGAGAGAGTAGAATGGGGCGTTCCGCGGAGCTCACAGACTTCGAAAGTGGTCAGGTGATTGGGTTTCACTTGTGCCATGCCTCTGTATGCGAGATTTTTATACTCGAAAACATCCTTAGGTCCACTGTTTCCGATGTGATAGTGAAGAGGAAACGTGAAGGGACGCGGATAGCACAAAAACGTACAGGCCGACCTCGTCTGTTGATTGACAGAGACCGCCGACAGCTGAAGAATGCCGTAATATGCAATAGGCAGGCATCTGTCCAGACCATCACACAGGAATTACAAACTGCAACAGGATCCACTGCAAGTACTATGACACTGAGGCGGGAGGTGAGAAAACCTGGATTTCATGGTCGAGCGGCTGCTCATAAGCCACACATCACGCCGGTAAATGCCAAACGACACCTCGCTTGGTGCAAGGATCGTAAACATTGGACGTGTGAACAGTGGAAAAATGTTGTGTGGAGCGACGAATCACGGCACACATTGTGGCGATCCGATGTCAGGGTGCGGGTATGGCGAAAGACCGGTGAACTACATCTGCCAGCGTGTGTAATGCCAACAGTAAAATTCGGAGGGTATAGTGTTATTGTGTAGTCGTGTTTTTCTTGGAGAGAGCTTGCAACCCTTGTTGTTTTGCGTGGCCTACATCGATGTCTTAAGCACCTTCTTGGTTCAAATGGCTCTGAGCACTATGGGACTTAACATCTGTGGTCATCAGTCCTCTAGAACTTAGAACTACTTAAACCTAACTAACCTAAGGACATCACACACATCCATGCCCGAGTCAGGATTCGAACCTGCGACCGTAGCAGCCGCGCGGTGCACCTTCTTGCTTCCCACTGTTGAAGAGCAATGGGGGATGGCGATTGCATCTTTCAACACGATCGAGCATATTTTCATAATGCACGGCCTGTGGCGGCGTGGTTGCACGACAATAACGTCCCTGGACTGGCCTGCACAGAGTCCTGACCTGAATCCTATGGAACACCTTTGCGATGTTTTGAAACTCCGAATTCGTGGGAGGCCTCACCGACCGACATCGATACCTCTCCTCAGTGCAACACTCCTCTAAGAATGGGCTGCCACTCCCCAAAAAACCTTCCAGCACCTGATTGAACGTATGCCTGCGAGAGTGGAAGCTGTCATCAAGGCATATTGAATTTCAGTATTGCCGATGGAGGGCGCCACGAACTTGTAAGTCATCTTAGACAAGTGTCCAGATACTTTTGATCACATAGTGTATTGCACATTTTAACATATATAAAACATATACAAATTAAACATTATAAATTCTGTTATTTTTTTTCAGCTCATGGTGCTCATGCAATCATGCATACATAGTATGCTACTTATTCAGAAAAAATGGAATGTATTTACCCACGGGCATAAATATATACACAGGCATTAACAAATTCACAGACAAGCATAACACAGACACATAAGCACTCGCACATGTAGGTGCGCCATATATCATACACATACAATATTTACACCATGATAAAAGAGCCATACTATTCGATACAAACACTCACACAGTCACTCACTCATTGACCCACTCATTCACACTGTCAGAGTCCCTCACCTCTCCTTGCGCTTCAAGTAAACAGTATGAGTATGGAACGGTTTCGATCTCGCCATCACAATTGGCTCTCTAGTAGTCATGAGGTGACAGTCCGACTGTAGACTGCAGCACAGTGTACACATCGCGACCTCGCAGGCTGGATACTAGTTTACTGTACCAAATGTAGAGGTTGCGGCAGAGCACCACGAACACCACTGTACAGGCACTGCAAGTAGTCTATGGTAGTGAAGACATGAGACGCCGCACATCACACACCATTATTCAGGGTGTATACGACCCGGGACAACCGGGAGATACGGGACAAACCCGGGAATTTTTCCATCCGGGAGAAAACCAGGAAAAACCCGGGAATTGTTTAGAATTCCGGGAATTTTTCATTGTTTTAGTTTTCAGTTAAATTTTTGTGATTTTGACTGGTAAGAACCAATACTCTAACAAAGGATATTATTGTATCCCGCTACTGCAGAATGATACTGCAGCTACAAAACATGAACTAGGGAAAAAAACGAAAATAAAACTTAAGTTGCAAAGGAAATGCAACGTATACAACAACAAAACAGTGCTCATACAAGCGTCTACCAACAGTAAAGTGTGTCAAAGGCTTTAGGAACACTATGCAATGCTTTATAACAACAAATTGCCTCCGATGACCGTGACGTGACAACTGTTTAAATTAGATTCGTTTGAGCAGTTGCGAGCGGGCTCCTCCGCATGCGCAGTTGAGTCGCGTATGAGTAGTACCTTCTCCCGATTCTGGTTACCTAAGTGTGGCTGGCCGCCACTGCTTAACATTGCCCCGGTTCGGAAATATCGTAGATCCGGGGCTGATGCACAGAGCATCCCGAGTTGTGGTGGGGAGGTGGGTCGTCTCCACGTGACCTGTGTTTACGTTCAGTGATTTTGTTGTTTCCTCTTCGTTTATTGCTCTCACGTTAAATGATAACAAAACGGATTTTTGTCGCCGGGAGCTATCAAATGAAATAAAATACGTTCGCATAATTACGGCAGGCTAAAAGATGTTAATAGTTTTAGATTTTATTTCCACCTTTGACAGTCAAGCATTAATCGCCTCACAGAACAATGAAGTTATTTTTGCTGGTTTGCTAAAGAGATTTGCCTTTTATTAATTCTTTCTACTGACGCAGTCAATTTATTTGAAACGAAGTGTTTAATTTCACACTATTGGCTAGTTTCAACTGTTCGCTGCATTTCAAGTGCACGTATGGCATTATGCTATAATAAAGAACCAAACATAAGTACTGGTACTCCAAGAAAATTTGCATACGGATGTGCATTTTAAGCCGAATTATACACTTTAGTATGGTTCACGAAATCCCGACGCTCTTCAAGTATCTTTGATGTTTTGTTTCCTTTATGACATAATGCAAAATCTTTTAATGTTTTACATGTACGAACATATGGGCTTCCTGCGTCATCGTAGCTGTGCAAGAGCGGTGACGCCAGTTATCTGGCGCTTTCCTGCAACTGCTGAAACGAACCTATTTCTAATAGGTCGCACGAAAATATTGTGAATGGTGGTTTGAAAAGCGTTACATTGAAAGTAGATTTCCTTTTAAGTAAGATGAATTATGTACTAGACTCTACGATGAATTTCTTAAATCACAAAGCGTTTGACTCTCGTTTAAAAATCAACTCTTTGAGGACGACCATTTAGAAGTATTTAGAGCCCAGAAGATGAGACATTTGCGTCGTTATTAAAAATTTTACTGGCACATTTATGTGTTTATCTTAAAGTGCAACACGAGCAAAAAAGATCAACGTAATATGTGGAAGATTAGCTTCTCTTCCAACTTATTAATCTTCGAGACCAATATTAGATGTGAATGCTATGTATATTAGTTTAAGCCATTAACTTTTCTTATTTGTGTATTCGCACTACTTAAGACTGATCTTGCTATTGGCTGACTACATTACGTGTCCTATTGCTGTCATCAGCTGGCGAGATCACGTGAATGAGCTGTGACGCTTACAAAAGCTCATCGCAATCTCAATTTCAATGCTTCGGAAAGTGACATGCGTTATTTGGTGGAATTCAAATTTATACCTTCGTAATACGAAAACATGCAGCGTACATGTTGCTGCACATCAAAGGTGTTTTAAAATGTGTTGTTCCCCCTGAGTTTCGTTTTCTAAAGTGCCGGGAAATAGTACGTCGTTTATAAAACCATTAACATTCAAAGGACTAATGACTTTTACAGTGACGAGAAACAGTATACTGCCACTTAACACGGAAAAAGTGTGTTTTCATCCAGGAGAAAGCGATTTTTAACCAGGAAAAATCCGGGAATTTTTTTCCTTGTCCACGTATACACCCTGTTATTACGCCTCTGTGTGGCTCCATCTATTGTATGACATGCACACATTTTGGATTTTAGACACACAAACTCCACAATCGGCAGTCCATACACCTAATCTGTCATTAAGCTGGTAACCTTCTTGTTCTGAGGAACAATACCATAGGGAGTATTGCGTACGTATCCAAATGTGTCGAAATCATTACCATACCACCTAATTTCTTCATGTGGATAACAATTCTTCAGCCAATAGCTGAAGCTATCTGTCTCCATATAGAGTAACTTTGGTTCCATGAAATGAGTTTTAGCAAACTCATAATGGAAGAGGTGCATGCGGAGTGTGAAGATGTCCAGTATACTCATATCCAAATCGATTGGTTTTTTAAACTGTACTGAAACCTCTGACATCTCCACACCAACAAGTTCTCATTGAATATACTGAGATGCTTAAAATTTGGCCTGTCAGTGCATTTTCTTACTCTAGACGGCCCCTTCCATTCGTTCCGAATCAAAATGTATCATTCATTTCTTACATTCTGCATCGTTTAACCGACAATGGAATTATTCATTAATTTATAAAAATCTTTTAAGACGTCACTAGTCGCACCCGCTTGCTTTTCAGTATATAATTCAATATACTCCTTCAACCATAGAGACTGATTGAAGGAAATAGCCCGGATGATTCTACCTAGCTCCATCCTTAAGCTGAGACACTGCTGGAGATCACGATAATGCATGTGTCCAACACTAGTCATCAGTTTACGAATAGCCCTTTATCGCACAACTTGTTGCTCTTGACATAACAGCAAGTCACATGACATTTTATGGATACTAACAGGGTATATGATGTCTGCCTCCGCCATATATTCAACATCAGAATCAGTGCCCAGAATCGTAATTTTCCACCTAAACCCTCTAATTTGTTTTCGAGCACGAATTGAAACCGACCAAACAGCAGTGGTTGGATCATGGTGTGCCCGTATCAGTTATTCACATCCAAATACACTACTGCCCATTAAAATTGCTACACCACGAAGATGACGTACTACAAACGCGAAATTTAACCGACAGTAAGAAGGTGCTGTGATATGCAAATGATTAGCTTTTCAGAGCACTCACACAAGGTTGGCGCCGGAGGCGGCACCTACAACGTGCTGACATGAGGAAACTTTCCAACCGATTTCTGATACGCAAACAGCAGTTGACCGGCGTTGCCTGGTGAAACGTTGTTGTGATGCCTTGTGTAAAGAGGAGAAATGCGTACCATCACGATTCCGACTTTGATAAAGGTCGGATTGTAGCCTATCGCTATTGCGGTTTATCGTATCGCGACATTGCTGCTTGCGTTGGTCGAGATCCAATGACTGTTAGCAGAATATGGAATCGGTGGGTTCAGGAGGGTAATACGGAACGCCCTGCTGGATCCCAACGGCCTCGTGTCAGTAGCAGTCGAGATGACAGGCATCTTATCCGCATGGCTGTAACGGATTGTGCAGCCACGTCTCGATCCCTGAGTCTACAGATGGGGACGTTTGCAAGACAACAACCATCTGCACGAATAGTTCGACGGCGTTTGCAGCAGCATTGACTATCAGCTCGGAGACCATGGCTGCGGTTACCCTTGACGCAGCATCACAGGCAGGAGCGCCTGTGATGGTGTACTCAACGACGAACCTGGGTACACGAATAGCAAAACGTCATTTATTTGGATGAATCCATGTTCTGTTTACAGCATCATGGTGGTCACATCCGTGTTTGGCGACATCGCGGTGAACGCACACTGGAAGCGTTGATTCGTCATCGCCATACTGGCGTATCACCATGCATGATGGTATGGGGTGCCATTGGTTACACGTCTCAGTCACCTCTTGTTCGCATTGACGGCACTTTAAACAGTGGACGTTACATTTCAGATGTGTTACGACCCGTGGCTCTACCCTTCATTCGATACCTGTGAATTCCTACATTTCAGCAGGATAATGCACGACCGCATGTTACAGTCCTGTACGGGCCTTTCTGGATACAGTAAATGTTCGACTGCTGCCCTGGCCAGCACATTCATCAGATCTCCAACCAATTGAAAACATCTGGTCAATGGTGGTCGAGCAACTGGCTCGTCACAATACGCCAGTCACTACTCTTGATGAGCTGTTGTATCGTGTTGAAGCTGCATGGGCAGCTGTACCTGTACACGCCATCCAAGCTCTGTTTGGCTCAATGCCCAGGCGTATCAAGGCCGTTATTACGGCCAGAGGTGGTTGTTCTGGGTACTGATTTCTCAGGATCTATGCACCCAAATTGCGTGAAAATGTGATCACATGTCGGTTCTAGTATAATATATTTGTCCAGTGAATACCCGTTAATCATCTGCATTTCTTCTTGGTATAGCAATTTAAATGGCCAGCAGTGTATAAAACATAACTTGAATCAAGGGATGCATTGAACCCCTCACCCATACATCGATTATTTGTCTTGTCGTGTCTATGGACACACTGCCAAAGTCTCCCATAGATCCGACACTCAGAAAAAAGGAGCATATCAGCATCAGTCAAAAGTTTGATGCTGCACCTCGTTTTCTGGAGAATCGAGTCTCAGGACAACCCAGGTTCCATGTAATAAAAGATGGAGTCCAGGGAGTATGTGGCCATGCTTGCACTGTGGAACTTTTCAAAAACATCCGCAAGCAAGGGGACGTCGGTGTCCACGTATAGTCCGGCGGATTCACCCAAACTGGGAATTCGGAATTCTCACCAGACTTTCACTTAATGCTCATAATCTGCACTGGTTATTTCATCGTCTGTGCGAGTTCTGGTAAATGCAGATATGTTGGGTAGCCTGGTTTCTTAGAGTTTTGCCTTACTAGCCAGATAATCATAGAGAAAAACTAATTTTTTAGTCACAAGCTGAAACTTCACCTCATCGGGGAATGCAGATTGGGTGATATGCATATTCTCCCGAGTTTGAGTTTCAACGAGTTTCTAGAGTGGCACATGGACAAAGCGTAGAATGTCAAGGAAGCAGAGCGTAATTCTTGGAGTCATTCGTTTGGAGAATGAAATATACTTCTCTACACTCTCAGGCAGAAAACTGACCTGTTTTTTCTACCAGCCGAAATTAACCAACTGCTCAACAAGAATGTGAGCGTCATACCCTCTTAAATTACGGAAGAAGTGGTAACTTATGTTTCAAATTGGATGCGTTCTGGGATGCACTCCAGAACTTCTCTGTAAGATAACAATGGTCCCCACAGCGAGTTTCGGCTTTTCTATCTAATGGCAGCACACAGATATGACATTTAACCACATCATTGTATACTTTTTTATCCTCCTCCGATTCGATCATGGGGATGTTGGTGCTGTAAAGCTTATCAACATCCCATGAGAGTTTTTCAGACCCAGTGACTAACCTAACTGCAGGATCATCCCCGACATGAGATCCACATGATTAAGACTTAAATCATATGAGCATACAATTTAGTATACTGCCATATACAGCGCGTTTTTGTGCGTGAAGGTGGTATGAGAGGCTAATGGATTCCCTTCACAGGGAGTGACAAGAGGCAAGGAGACATTCAAAGTCAGAGTCTACAACAAACTGACATCATTCCTGGTGGTGAGCTTTCTTGAATTTAATAAACTCTTTTCCTTCTGTAGGCATAACTACACATACCGGTTCCTTGGATTCACAGTCTTCTGCAAACTTTTTTAAATACTTTTCTTCTAAGAAGATATTTAGACACCTGAAGCGAATGTGTTTTTTATGTTCATGTTTCAACAACTGTGTACATGAAGATGTTTACATGAATATCACACTCACCTGCATCTTTCGAAAAATGGAGTGGTCCAACTACTGTACGCTTGTCCTGCTCATCTGGTTTGCTTTTCTGCTTCTTCTTCAGGTTATAAATGTGAACCTATATTCCGAAATTTTCTGCCATAGGTTTTGGTATGTCCTGAATCTTTACGGGGAACTCGCTACCATAAAAATTATAACATCCGGTGATGTTATTCCTTAGTTAATTGTATGTTGTTGTGCGCTGGGGAGGGAATTTGTAATGGTAATTCCTCTCACAAGCTATGACTGACCATGCAAAAGAAGTGTTATCCTTTTCATTTTGAATGTTAATACAAGCCTGCTTGTTCTTAATATCCTCAGGGAGTTCGATATAACTGGACCCTCCATTTAATGGATCATAGACATGTATATGGATGTCGAGGTGTGGGGTTTGGCTGAGAGATTTAGCTAACCGCCATATTTCCATCCTGGATAAACCAGGCCAGTATAACACCCGAGATGGGTTCACGATACCACTTGGCGCTTGGTGTACTCCGAGATATAACGCCATTATCACCTCAGATGTAGGGCAGGCTTTTCTCCTCAGCAGCACCCTGTTGTTTGGGAGGATGAGTTAACTTGCAGGAGAGTACTGCGTTACATTTAAAGGCAATATATCTCGGATCATCTAGGGCTTTGAGGAGGTCTGCCTCCAGCATTGAGATGCATGCGTCTAGTAACCTGCTGGGTCGTGATACCACACGGCCAGATTCTCAATTATAGTGAACATATACGCCCTTGAAAGGCCTAGCAACCACCGAGTATTATAGAAGGATCATGACGCCGCTAATCTGATGTCATTCACTATCAGGACTGGGCGGAGCACTACCGCTAGCCACAGGTTCATTATCATTAACACTAGAACTGGTAGACCATTGTGCCCATCCCATGGATGACAGCATTCTGGAGGAGGCGCCTTGTGGTGGGAGGGATATGCGCCGAACACACGTACCTTCCGTTGCCAGCAAAGGCGAACAGGCAGAGCTGGAATAGGACGAGGTTACAGCAGTGAGCTCCTGTGGGAGCATCCAGACTGTAGAGAGGGCGCTCGTTGCTGCTGCTGCATGTTGGCGCCAGTGTGGGGGTTGGGATGTTGTTGCTCTGAATGAACCACGCACGGACGCCAGTGGATATGCGATGGTGCTGGGCCACAGCTGCTTCCGCCACCTCTCACGGAGCAACGAGCGGCGCTTTGCATTGTGCTGCATGTCTCTCAGTTGCATGTTTGACACCTGCCCGCTACATCCACCGCTTTAAGTGCACACGCCACAGCAATCTGTTGTGGTAGCGATGTTGGTGGCAACTCTGTAATACATGAATATCGGAAAAAATAAAAGTCAACGCTGAAGATTTTTTAAATATATGCCATAAATTAATAACAACAATTAAGTACATCAGCATTTCAGTATGATAGTTATATGATGTAACGATGGAGGTTGTATTATAATCATCTTTTAAAGCCTGGGTCCTAGAATAGAGCAGTTCAGTCGATCTTTCTCCTACCCCGTCAAATATTACCTCCTTCTCCTCCAAATAGGCGACATGGCACTGCCTTGCAGGAGCCACCATCTCATGCACCCACTCAGGTATTTCACCCTCGCCGAAATTTTTGTTGTTGTGGAGCCACCGATCCATCTCACAAAGGTCGTCTACAACAAGATATAGATCATAAGAAATAACAAAAAAAAAATCTGTTCTAAATTTCCATACAGCGAGATACTGATTGTACATAACTACGGAAAATGGGCATATCAGATGGAAGTGATGACTCCTGGTCATCATTTTCGATACGTACCCCTACTAGCTTCTCATCCTCCTATTGTTCCCCAGCAACATCTTCAACAATGAAGAATATGTGCCTCACAAAACTGTATACAATGAAAAAAATATTTACTGGCAATATATTACAAACGTGGCTCTCTTTTCTGCAACCCAAACAGGTCTCTGGCACCTACCGATGTAGAGGTAGTATGGAACATGCTTACTGAGTTCAGTGCGTACCTGTGGCACGCCACTTAATGCAGGGTAGGTCGTAAATTGTGCCCACATGTCCAAGATGTGGCTGTCATTATGCTCACGTGTCCAAGATGTGGCTGTCATTGTGCTCACGTGTCCAAGATGTGGCTGTCGATTGTTCCATAGGGCCTGGGTGCAGACAACACGTCGTCCGCTGGCACTTCAAACGGGAGTTGGAATATGCAAATCGTCCTGAGTCTCAGACCCTCATGATCCACAGTCACTGGACCAATGTTGCCGCCCCAATGTCAGAACTTAAGCCCATCCCTCGTCTTCTCTACAGTCGCGTCGCATGCAGCATCAGTAACTTAAATCATGTTGCTCAGCATTGATAGGTGCATTCAAAAAAAAATGTGTGAGAAATCTTATGGGACTTAACTGCTAAGGTCATCAGTCCCTAAGCTCACACACTACTTAACCTAAATTATCCTAAGGACAAACACACACACCCATGCCCGAGGGAGGACTCGAACCTCCGCCGGAACGATAGGTGGATTCCAACAAGATCAGTACAGGTGATCTACACCTTGTCTCGAACAAATCGTTTTACTTCCATATTCATTCGAGAAGCTACATTTCAGCGTCGATTTCTGATATTAATTGGTCAGTTACTTCGAAAGACACTCACTTGCGCGGAAGCCGCTGTAGCACATAAACATATGGAAAATGTGCTCCGCGGTGACAGGGTAAACAGCCCCATCCGCACCGCTCCGCAGACCAAGACAGACTTATCTTGAACGCTAACCACATAATCGCCGCCAGCTCATGCTCACGCTCTCGACGGAACGGTACGGTAATAACGCTTAAGACTTCTCTTGCGATTTTCTCGAAATTGTCTTAGTAGTACGCTTTACTACCTGCACGTTATGTTAGTCCAATGGACTATTAAAAGGGCTCGAACTTTAAAATAAATCCGTGATCTGAATATTGTGGCCTCCCATTTTAAGTTTTAATCGTTTACTTAGATGACCATTATTCAAGAATGGTATAAACATCATGCACTCAAAATGCTTTTTCCCGTGGTCTTGGCGGTTTGGACGTTACCAGCATAACTGAAAGCACTCTGCTAATTACTGTAAACAATTTATATGGTTATAAATCAACTTTTGTGCTGTTTTTACCTTCTTACTGTAATTGGCTGTCATGGATAAAAGGCTGCTTACAGTCATAAACTTATTTTAAATACCTGTTTTTGAGCCGAATGCAGTATCCACTGACATACCGAACAGCCCTTATAATGAACTAAGACATGTTAAAAGCGGTTATCAAAGAAAATTGCCTTACAAGGCAGGGACTGTATCAGTATAATTTTTAGACTTTCTGTTTCTGAACAGATACGTTGGCACAATGTGGCGGTACGAAAATGCTTTTCGGTATACGGTTTTCTGGTACAACTTATGAGTTATACTATAAGATTGAGTGGCACATTTTGGCAAACAATCATCTCTCCATCCTACCATGTATTCCGTTGTACGGGGTCCACTGTTTCACGATTTAACAATTTTGTTTAAACTTTGTGGTCGAAAGATAGTTGTATGCCACAACTGTATGTGCGTCGTATAAACTTTGTTCTGTTTGTTGTCGTATTTTAGCTGTTTGCGTATCGTTTTTTCTGACGTCGAGGTTGAGGACAGGCCAGGTATTTTTGTACCAAACCAACGGTCGTTTATCTGCGACCAGCATTCGATCGTAGCCTGGTTAGCCACTCTACCTCGCTGCGCGTTAAGCTGTTTGGGAGATGTAAATCATGGAAAACAATTAGGATATTTATATCATTATAGCAAAATATAGCGTTTGGACGACCTGTTGCAGCAATGAAAGAGAACTTCCTTTCTTTCCTGAGGATGGTGTGCAAAGCACTCGAAAGATATCGTGGAGGTTAAATGAAAAGTGATTTATGGAGTCTGAAGCTGTTTTTGATGAAAGACAAATTAAAACAGTTACCTATATCAAGCATTCCTACAAGAACGGAGACTAGGCTCATATTTCGGACGACGGCGGAGGAAATCCGCTTCTGGTCATCCACATTTAAGTTTACCGAGTTTTTACTAAATCGCTTTGTAAGGTGGCGCGGTCTCCTGACCTTCATGTCTTACATATTCCGACCTCACCATCGTATTCTGCGTATGAAGACGTTTCATTCGAGCCCACACTCGATAGGGTAGAGTCAATTTTACATATTTCCGTGTAATCGATATGCAAATCTAATAAATATATCGCAAGTGCGATTTTTTTTTTTTTGACGGACCTAGTGCGCAGTTTCAGAGTTCTCACAAGTGGACAGTAAACGCCTAACGCAGATGCTATATATTTCCAGATTTGTCGGCTTAGACGGAGAGCCATTCTCCCGTTTGTAAGAATAACGCTGACTGATGGACTATTTCTGACGCAATGAACTGGAGAAGTGAGGGAGAGACCCTTTCGCTTTTTGCGTGGAGGGAAGTCGTTCCGGTGACATTCTTGTAGCGGGAACACGTAGCGGGAGCGAGTGCGCTCGTGCGTGTACGCAGAGTGCGAGGAACAAAGTTTCTACTCAATACTGCACTGAGAGAGCATCTCTGTCTCTAGCAAATCGGAGTGATACTCTGTACTGTCGCTCGCGATTAAGCGTTTATTCACTGTGTTGGCCGCGACACTTAACGTGCGGTGTGAACACAGACAAAGTATTAGTTAGCGCCTGCGAGTGAACATTGAGTGGCATCGCGGTGGACTGGTTATCTGACCGGTGTACCACGCCAATAGTTAGACTAGGGGCAGATAGGAGTTCTTGACTTCATCAAGGCGTAGTGAGAGTTCGATTGGCGAAGGTCAATCCAGATAGAAAGAGATAGTTTTGTTATCTTTCAGCGGCGAACGACGCAGGCAGCAGTCGTCGCAGCTCAAAGTATTGTGCGCTACAGTGTAGGCGACCCCCATCTTTTCTCCATTACAAATAACATACTTCATTCACGTCACTCCATTACATTTCTCACGCGACAGCCTCGACCGTACTTAGAAAAACTGAATCGGATAATTATTCAAGTTGAGTAGGCGCGGCTCTCAGCCATTCTGCCGCGTAAATAACATTCTTAAAGAAAAGGGATAAAAGAGCTTTCCCACAGTTTGTATATAAATGTCATTAACAGGATTCCTATCCATAAGAGGTAACCTCCTATTCCGAACAGAACCCGGAAATTTGTGTATCAGTTTATAAATAAAAGCTTCATTTGAATATCTTAAATTTTGCAATAAATGATATTTTCCGTTCGTTTAATGTTTTTCTTACACTAACTATCAGTACTCCAGTACCCAAGTATCCCACTAGTTACGTAAGAAAGTTGAATATTTTTGTGTCTTTTCCTTACAGCGGACGACTGCAGAAGATATTGCTGAAAGTTTTTCAGGCATTTCTTTTTGTTACGCAGGGGCGTCTGTCTGACTCCTGTAGTAGTGTGGGGTGGAAATTGCTTCTTGCAGGAGCTAAAGGGTACTTGTCAGAGCAATCCGTTGCGCAACTCGTCAACATAACACCCACACACTGACAGCTTAAAGCAAATAGTGGCATGGTTCTTTTGAAAGAGGAACTGTCGATTTCCTTCGCCATCCTTCCCTAACACGATTTAGTGCTCCGCCTCTGCCGACCTCGTCGCTGAAGGGACGTTAAACACAGATGTTCCCTCATTCGTTTCATATGGACGAATTTAAGATATCATGAAGTTCTCTATTAATGTTCTCGCAACAGAAAAATGTACGTGACTATAGATGTTGCAGCGCAATACATTATCGAAAGATTAAATGATCGAGGTGGCACAGTTGTCAGGACATTAGTCTTGTACACGTATTTAGCGTGGTTCAAACCGTCTTTCGGCTAATCTGATGCCAATTTTCCATGGGATTCCAAAACCACATAAAGCTGATATTGGGACTTTCTGTTCAACGACATCAAGTAAGATCCCGTTCCCGATCTATGTCCAATCCGTCTTTGTTGCTGTAGCCGTCCACTTGACGTTACGCTATGACGTTTCTTCTGTAGTGCACTAGTGTAATGTGACAGTAGTCTCACTTTGCAAGAAATTATTAATATGTAGTTTTACTAGAGCAGCACAGCAGACGACGAGACACTTATAACACTAGAAACGTTATGCTTTCCTATCCGTGCGTAACTTAAGATTGGAATGAATGGAACTTACTTACTTACTGCTTTAAACATGTCGTGTACGGTACCTAGAGAACAGAATTTGCGGAAAATGTTACTTCTCTGTTTTCGTCTCAAGAAATCTGCTGCAGAAAATCATAGTTCGCCAGCGGAAGCGTCTGGAGAACGTCCTCTGTCGGAAACAACGTTTGGAGGCTTGTTTCGACGATGAAAAGACAATGAATTAGAGATGAGTGACAAAATGTGTCCTGGTGAGCGTGGTGTACCATGAGCTGCTGAAACCGCGCTGAACGGCGAATAGTGAAAGTTACCAGTACAGTTACCCAACTGGCTTTGCTTTGACATGAAATACATTCATTACACTGTCTGTACTTTACAATGTCTGTGTAGTTAGATGAAAATGTCCTTCAGACATGGGACAACCGCGCGGGATTAGCCGAGCGGTCTAGGGCGCTGGAGTCATGGACTGTGCGGCTGGTACCGGCGGAGGTTCGAGTCCTCCCTCGGGCATGGGTGTTTGTGTTTGTCCTTAGGATGACTTAGGTTAAGTTGTGTTTAAGCTTAGGGACTGATGACCTTAACAGTTAAGTCCCATAAGGTTTCACACACATTTGAGCATTTTTTGAACATGGGACACAAATATTAGGACATGCAGAAATTTCGATGCATCCTGGGGACGTGCTCGGATAGCCGAAGTCGTTAAGGGGACCGCTAGTGATAAGCGGGAAGTCCGGGTTTAAATCCCTGTCTGGTACAAACTTTCGTATGTTTGTAGTTAATGGTGTAGCTGATGTATAATCGTATTCCCAATTTGCGAATAAATTTCTTGTATTTAATACGGCTTTAGATCACCAACAGCGTTTTCAGATATGAATGCATGTTTGTAGGATATTTGCATCGAACTACGTGGGCTCATGTTTGTAGGATATTTGCATCGAACTACGTGGGCTCTATAAAACAGACACTGCAATAACAGTGTTCCATGAGTGAAGTCAGGTTCTTTGTCTAATTGTGTGTAACTGTGGAATCAATTTCTTAAACGGAAAGTGGGAAACACTTTTGGCTGCCAAATAACACTGTTTTCAGTATGTTACCTTATGCCATTATCTTAAAAGAAACACGTGTTTTCTGTTCAACAAACTGTGGGAAACAGTTCATGTAATCAGTACTTCTCACCCCCGTGACAGTTCATATCTGACACAATTTTCTCAAGCACTCAACCAGTTCAGCGATTAATATCCGCCGGCCGCGGTGGTCTCGCGGTTCTAGGCGCGCAGTCCGGAACCGTGCGACTGCTACGGTCGCAGGTTCGAATCCTGCCTCGGGCATGGATGTGTGTGATGTCCTTAGGTTAGTTAGGTTTAAGTAGTTCTATGTTCTAGGGGACTGATAACCACAGCAGTTGAGTCCCATAGTGCTCAGAGCCATTTGATTACTATCCACAAGCTTTCGGCAGCGTCTTTCTCGGAAATTGTCAAGTGGCGACTGTCGTCTGATTGCTGCTACCCTCGTTAATAATTAATTATTCGTGGTGACACCACCTGTGACGTCACTGTTGCCCAGTGCAACTCCTTAAGGACGGAAGCAGCTACCACAGTGGCTGCCAACAGTGGCTGAAAAACACCCGGCCGACAACAGAGCAGGAAGCTCAACAAAATTTTATCGTTGTTTATGGACGCGAGACAATGCATTCGTAGAGATGCGCATCTGCTTGACCTGTCAATTTATTTGCTACCCGTTGTCTATACCATGTGTTTGTCGGTTTTCGTCTGATCTTTTTGATCGTCACGTCAACTTTGGAAAATATAGAAGACAGTTATTCTGCAGTGTGTAACTGATTTCATATTTTCAAGCAATCAAAGGTACTATAATTTAACACGGAATTAGAACGAAATGTACCTAAACAAAAATGAGAAAAACATTCTCATCTGGTGAGATACGAACCTGTGTACAGACAAGGCGTCAGGGATATGTGTGATGTGGCAAGTCTGCTGTAATTATCGCTGGCGTCGTGTCTTCCTCCTAAGTGGAACGGTGCAACAGCCTGAGTGAGAACTGACGTCCGCTGCAGATTGATCATCCCGGATTACGCCGAGCCCTGCCTAGGGTGAAAGTCCATCACGCCAAACACTTCGGGCGGCTGCTGGCTGCCACCCTACACGTCACCACTAAGCCAGCACAGATACTCTCAAATCAAGTACACAACAAACGCTGTTGGTTAAGTGGAAAACGCTCATAATATTACAAATTATTGTCAGTTGACAACGAAAACTGGAAATTTCGTTACAGTTAAGTACTTCTCTAACGAGTAAGGATTTTAGTAACCATACAACTGCTGACAATTAATATTGTTTTATTGCATACAGTTCATGTATAAAAGTGATAATTTGTGGTACTGTTTCACAATTCCATTACACTTTAACTCATTTTACTGCCAAAAAATTCGTAATGATTACTGCAGTTTTTTGCAGATGCTTAGTTCTGTTGCGTCCTTTCTAAAAGAGATGGGTATCTACCCTAACAATCGAAGGAACTATGAAAGTTGTGGACTATGTGTATATTGTTGCAGACCACCTGCATGGTTAATGTTTGATGCCTCCCCAACGGCGATGGGGTCTTCCAGCACTATAGCTATCTGTGTCGCTAGCCCAGAATATTACTACAGTGGTTTGAGGAGCGTTGTAGTGCACTAACGTTGAAGTCTTGGTTGCCATATGCTCGTGAACTGTGTGTGACGAAACTCATCTGATACGTTATAGGGCATCAGCTACGGACCCATAACAAGCTGACCCTTAATTTACAGGACTTTATTGACCTGTGAATAGACATCTGGTCCCGCATACCTCTGGAAACCTACCAAGGACTTGTGGAATCCATTCTTGGCCCAATCGCTACTCCACTGCGTTCCAGAAGTGGGACTACACGCTATGAAGATGGTTGTTTTAATCTTTTACTTATCGATGTAAACAAATGGCGTACATACGGGTCATAGTTTCGAAACTACAGTAGAACAGTTTTCTCCAACAAGCCGGAGCAGCAATACAATACCACTTTACTGGATGTGTGGCGCTGTCTCAGGTGACGGTCGTGGTTCATCTGTCTACTGAGCAGCGGTGTGTGGTACCTATAATTTCCTGTCGTGGGCACGAAATTTGCAAAGTCGCGGGTGGCGATCTGTTAGACAGATCGCAGTTACTCTCTAACAGAACTCTGAAATCTCGGTAGATTCCAGCGTGTGGCACTTCCGTTCTCTGGTCATACTATGGACCAATGTGACTCATTTATGCAGCAATGTGCACAAGGAGATCAAACGTCAGAGCCGCAGACCTTTCACGAATAAGACTGCCCTCGGAATAGCGAGTTGTCTGAGATGACTGAGGTCCAAACTGTTGGTACAGCTAAGACCTCACCACAGGCTCTCTAGTCAAGACCAGAGCTAGTGCGGAGTCTCGCTCAGGACAAGTGTCCCAAGTGCACTCCACTCACAACAAAAGTCAAGACCAGTATCCTCTCAAATCAGGAATCTGAATCGGAAGACCCACTCCAGACAGGTGTCTGAATCAGAAGACCAAGTTTATCCACTATTCATTTTCCGTCGAACGTTTATAATCTCCGCAAAACCACTCCAGCAGCTCTTCCTACAAAGAGTTTCATGCGAATAACCAGACTCCACGAGCTCCACATCTTCCCTCTAGCTCGTCTGCTTTACTCATCGGCCAACTGTAATCAGAGTTAACAATATTCTCCTCTTATCAGGAGAAGTGGGCAATCATGGACTCGCAAATTTCTGCACAGTGAGAAGGAGACATTATTCTATCGACTTCTTTTTTCTTCCATGGTGGCATTAGGCAGCGTGTAATTTTGTGTTTTCACATAACTCTAAAGTAAATAACACATTTATCATGGAGATCATTATCTGGACGGTCAGAACGTTACTGCGTGTCGGACCAGCGGCACTGGCTAAACTAAGAGAAGTGCTTTTGTAGCCCAACAAAGATCATTTCAGAGCCACCATAATTGCTGCGTCCCTTCTATAATTGTTTTAAAAGCTTAAGACTTCCCAAAAAACACTGCAGGCCGATGGACGACACCACCTAATGGCTCCCACGATAGCATCCTGTCCATGGTGAACATGGAAACTTGCGAATTTTTATGGCCGCCATCCCTGTCGTTTACGATGCTATCGTAATGCACTGATTGGGCGACTTAGATTTGTATCGCACCCCCGGTCTCTGCTGTGGTAAGGAGCGCCTAGCAGTTAGGTTAAGGTAGGCATTTTTTCCGCCTTGTAGACCAAACGCATTGTCAGCACACCGTGGGAGAAATTCTTGGACCCAGCATACCATCCCCAGCAGGTGCTTCGAGATGTTCGTTTTGCTAATAGCTGCAGATAGCTTTCAAGCCCCATACGTCCACTGCAAGATTTACTGTTTTAATGACCAGGCTGCCTGCTTCTTCTCAGCTACAGAAAAAGCTTACTCAAAGGGGAGCCAACGTAAAGAACCTACATTCATTAACCATATACACACTTCCATCAACGCCTGATCATGCTGATAACCTTCTGTCGTCTCACAAACACGAGTTGTGAAGATGTTTAAAGAGAGAGTTCGTGGTGTGACTGGAAATTATGGGGAAAAGATGGGTCGTTGGTATCGAGTTTGTGTAAGTTGGATAAAGTAAGACAGTGTGAAATGTGGGTGTTATGGATGCAGAATGGTTTAATAACGAAATTAGGAGGATACTGAGGAATCAAAGGTTGTTGCGATCTTGGATCAAAAGGGAACGCACAAGTGACGACAAGCGAAAGTTAATTAGAGATTTGGGCGTCTCTGAAAGGATCTATGTGCGAAGCATACAACAACTACCACCGTAACACCTTATCAAAAGGCCTAGGAGAGAACCCGAGTAAATTCTGGTCTTATGTAAAATCACTAAGTTGGTCCAAGACTTTTATTCCGGCTCTTGTTGACCAGTCTGGTGTGGCAGTTAAAGACAGTATAACGAAAGACGAAGTTTTAAATTACACGTTTCAGAAATCGTTCACACAGGAGAATTGTATAAACATACCGTCATTTGCCCATCTGACAGACTCCCGAACGGACGACATAGTAATAAGCATCCCTCGCATAGAGAAGCAACTGAAAGATTTGAAAGTAAATAAATCACCAGATCCGGATGGAATCCCAGCTCGGTTTTACAAAGGGTACTCTACGGCATTGGCTCCTTACCTAGTTTGCAATTATCTTGAATTTATCGTCCAGCGCAGTGTCCTAAGTGACTGGAAAAAGGCGCAGGTGACGCCGGTACGTAAGAAGGATAAAAGAACGGACCCGCAAACTTTTAGACCAATATCAGTCAAAATATAACAATTAATTGATCACTGCTTTCCAAAAATGTTTTCAAAAATTGTGCAATGTCAGTAACTTCTGTTTGCCTCAGAATCCTTGAACATATTCTCAGTACGAATGTAACAAATTTCCTAGAGACTGATAAGTTTAAATCCACGATTCAGCATGGTTTTAGAAAGAATCGCTCGTGCGAAACTCGGCTTGCACTTTTCTCACATGATAATACTGCGATGTATGGTTGAAGGGCGACAGGCGGATTCCACATTTCTAGATTCACGGGAAGCATTTAACACGATGCCCCATTGCAGGTTGTTAACGAAGGTGCAAGCATATGGAACAAGTTCACACATAGATAACTGGTTCGATGACTTATTAAATAATATAACCCAGAATGTAGTCTTCGACGGCGAGTGTTCATCAGAGACAAGGCTATCGTCAGGAGTGCCCCATAGAAGAGTGATACGGCCGCTGTTGTTCTCTATATACATAAATGATTTGGTGGACAGCGATCTGCAGTTGTTTGCTGATGATGCCTTGATGTACGGTAAGGTGTCGATGTTGAGTGACAGTAGGAAGATACAACACTATTTAGACAAAGTTTCCAGTTGATGTGATGAATGGTAGCTAGCCCTAAATGTGGCAAACTGTAAGTTTATGCGGATGAGTAGGAAGATCAAACCTGTAATGTTCGGATCCAGTATTGCTAGTGTCCTACTTGACACAGTCAAGTCGTTTAAATATCTGGGCGTAACGCTGCAAAGCGATATGAGATGGAACGAGCATGTGAGAACTGTGAAGGGGAAGGCGAATGGTCGACTTTGGTTTATTGGGAGAATTTTTAGAAAGAGTGGCTCGAGTGATTGGGACCCGTACCAGGTCGGATTGACGGATGACATCGAATGAATTCAGAGGAGAGCTGCTAGATTTGTTACCGGTAGCTTCGAACGACACGTAAATGTTACGGAAATGCTTTGGGAATTCAAAATGGGAGTCCCTGGAGTGAAGGCAACGGTCTTTGCGAGGAACCCTATGAAGAGAATTGAGAGAACCGGTGAAGGTGACTGCCGAACGTTTCTACTGCCGCCAGTATCCATCGCGTGTAAGGACTAAGGAGATAAGATACGAGAAATTAGGGCGCATGTGGAGGCATGTGGATAGTCGTCTTTTCCGCGCTCTGTTTGTGAGTAGAACAGGAAAGGACATGACTAGTAGTGTTACAGGGCACCCTCCGCCACGCACCGTACGCTGGCTTGCGGTGTATCTATGTAGATGTAGGTGTAGATATAGAACAGTCTTATTGTTGTTGTCTTCATTCCGAAGACTGGTCTGATGCAGCTGTCCAGGCTACTCTGTTCTGTGCAAGATTCTTCATCTCCGAACAACTACTGCAACGTACATTCTTTTGCTCCTGTTTACTATATCCTTCTCTTGGTCTCTCTCTACAATTTTTAAGGTCAAAATTTCCCTGCAGTACTAAGTTACAGATCCCTTGATGCCTCATTGTATCCTATCAACCGATCCATTATTTTAGTAAAGTTACGCCACTGATTTCTTTCCTTTCCACTTCTATTCAGTACCTCCTCGTAGGCTACGTGATCTACTCTTCTAATCTTCAGCATTCTTCTGTAACACCGCATTTCTAAAGCTTCAGTTCCCTTCTTGTCTGAGCTGTTTATCGTCCACATTTCACTTCCATACAACGCTTCACTCCAGACAAATACCTTCATGTAAATCTCCTTAAAACTTAAATCTATAGTACATGTTAACAAATTTGTCTTCTTCAGAAATGCTTTTCTTGCCACTGGCAGTCTGCATTATAGATCCTCTCTACTTTACCCATCATCAGTCACTTTACTGCCGAAATAGCAAAAATCATCTACTACTCTTACTGTCTCGTTTCCTAATCTAATTCCCTCAGCGTCGCCCGATGTACACTATGTGATCAAAAGTATCCCGAACCCCCCAAAAACATACGGTTTTCATATTAGGTGCATTGTGCTGCCACCTACTTCCATGTACTTCACATCAGCGACCCCAGTAGTCATTAAAGATCATGAGAGAGCAGATCGGGAACTCCGTGGAACTCACGGACTTCGAACGTGGACAGGTGATTGGGGGTCACTTGTGTCATACGTCTGTACGCGAATTTCCACACTCCTAAACTTTCCTAGATCCACTGTTTCCGATGTGACAGTGATGTCGAAACGTGAAGCGACAAAAGTGTACAAGCCGACCTATTTACTATGTCAGTTAGGTGGGAGGTGAGGAAACCTGGATTTCATAGTCGAGCGGCTGCTCAGAAACCACAAATCTCGCCAGTAAATGCCAAACACCTAGCTTGGTGTAAAGAGTGTAAACATTGGACGATTGAACAGCGGAAAAAAGTTGTGTGGAGTGACGAATCACAGTACACAATGTGGAGATCCCACGGAAGGGTGTGGGTATGGCGAATGGCCGGTGGACGTCATCTGCCAGCGTGTGTAGTGCCAACAGTAAAATTTCGAGGCGGTGATTTTATTCTGTGGTCGTTTTTTTTTTCATGGAGGGGGCTTGTGCCCTTTGTTGTTTTCCGTGGCACTATAACAGCACAGGCCTACATTGATGCTACAAGCACCTTCTTGCTTCCCATTGTGGAAGAGCAATTTGGGGTAGGCGCTTGCATCTTGCAACACGAGCGAGCATCTGTTCATAATGCACGGCATGTGGCGGACTGGTTACACGGTAATAACATTCCTGTAATGGACTGACCTGCACAGACTCCTGACCTGAATCCTATAGAAGAGCTTTGGGATGTTTTGGAACGCCGACATCGTGTCAGGCCTCACCGACCGACATTGATACCTGTCCTCAGTGCAGCACACCGTGAAGAATCGGCGGCCATTCCCCAAAAAGCCTTCCAGCACCTGATTGAACGTATGCCTGCGTGAGTGGAGGCTGTCATCAAGGCTAAGGGTGGGCCAACACCATACTGAATTTCTGCATTATCGATGGAGGGCGCCACGAACTTGTGAGTCGTTTTCAGCCAGATGTGCTGATATTTTTGATCAAATAGCGTAAATCACCACATTCCATTACCCATGTTTTCCTTCTTTTGATGTTCATCTTATATCGTCTTTTCGAGACACTGTACATGCCACTTAGCTGATTTACCAAGTTCTTAACTCTCTGACGGAATTAGGTTGTCATAGGCTAACCTCGAAGTTTTTGTTTCTTTTTCTTCTTCCTGAACCCTAACAGTTTCTCCAAACTTTCCTTAGGTTTCCTTTGCCGCTTGCTCAGTGCACAGATTGAATAACATTGGGGAACGGCTCAACGAGTCTTACTTTCTAGTAAGCACTGCATCGCTTTAATGCCCCTCGATACATGTTACTGTCGTCTGCTTTCTGTAAAAGTTGCACATAACATTTCACTCCCTGGATTTCACACCTGCTACCTTCAGAATTTCAAAGAACATATTCCATTCGACGTTGTTAATAGCTTTCTCCAAATCTTCTGTAAACGTAGATTTACCTTTCGTTAACGTATCTTCTGGTATAAGTCGTAAGGTCAGTATTATACACCTACATCTACATAGATACTCCGCAAACCACCGTACGGTGCGTGGCAGATGGTACCATGTACAACTACTAGTCATCCCCTCCCCAGTTCCACGCCTAAATAGAGTGAGAGGAAAACGACTGTCTATATGCTTTCGAATGAGCCCAAATTTCTCGTATCTTAACTTCGTGGTCCTTACACGCAATTTATGTGGGTGGAAGTGGAATCGTTCAGCATCTGCTTTAAATGTCGGTTCTCTAAATTTTCTCAATGGTGTTGCTCGAAAAGAACGTCGCCTTGCCTCCAGGGATTCCCATTTGGGTTCCAGAAGCATATTCGTAACATTTAAGTGTTGTTCGAACACACCGGTATTGCCCCGCTTGCTCCAATATTTCTCCGAAATCCAAAACGATCTTCCTCGAGGTCGGCTTCTACCAGTCGTATTGACAAGAAATCGTAGATACAGAAGGGAAGGCAAAGTGCATGGTTTTCAAGAACCTGCACGAAGCGATCACGCTTTTCAAGTGTAGAAATACAGGTGACATTTTCTTATGAGAGGAAGATTTAGAATTATGGTTTGAAAGTGTGAAGGATGATGTAGCGATGGAACCATAATCTTTCATTGACTATTACACTACGGGAAAAATAATTATTACACGTTGAAAGATGATATCGTTTTTGACCCGATGACAGCATATGCCACCTGGGGGATAGTAAATGTACTGATAATGGTTTCAACGCCGTCCGCCAACAGATAACGTTGAGGCATAGCTACCATAGCGTATTTGTGTCTACCCTTTAATCGTGAATCATCATTGTCACAAGGCTCAGTGTAGAGCAAACGGATGAAGTAAATTGGTAACCATTCCACAGTGACTCACTCGTGCTTCTTACAGCTGAGTTTTATAGTGGTCAAATTGTGGCCTCCTAAGTGGCTCGGTGATCCTTTCGGAGAACTGCCACAAAAGTTGGACGTGTGGCGTCTGTTGTGCAACGATGCTTATATCATTGTTCACGTGAGTATTCTCACACCCGTAGACGATATTCTGGACGTCCACGCAGCACAAACGCCAGCCAGGATCGTCGTATTGTAAGTGTAGCAGTGGCAGATGTTGCAACTACCACAGCATAGATAACTGTAGCTCGTTTGCCACTCACGCAACGGCATCGACGTGCACGGCTTGACTGGTGCAGTCAGAGGATCACTTGGACGCTGGAAAAAGCGCGCCGTGGCCTTCAGCGATGAAACCAGATTTCACAAATGATGGTCATTCGTAAGTACGACATAATGAGCGTTGTCTTGTACAGTACAGTCTTGTAAGACACCCCGTCTCCATCCCAGACGATCTTATCTGGTGTGCGATAAGCCTCAACTCTCGTTCACGTTTGGTGTTTTTGGTGGGGACGCTAACCAGCGCTCACTACCAGCAGAATGTTGTTAGACCCATTCTTTTGCCGTTCTTGCAACAGGAAGATGATGTGTTGTTCCAACAGGATAATGCTCGCCCACACACTGCCTGTGAAACTCAACATGCTCTGCAAGACGTGCAGTAATTTCGCTGGCCAGCAAAGTCTCCTATCTTGTCCCCAATCGAGCATACGTGGGATATGATGGGACGAGAAGTGACTCGTGAGACACTTGAAACAACAACTCTTTCAGAACTACGAGAACAGACCGAGAAGGCGTGGAATAACGTATCCCAGGACAACATTCGCGATCCGTACAATTGACCGGATGCCAGAATCCGGAGAACCAAAGGCATCGACGACACGTAATACGATTTATCCATATCTCTATTGTAGACCTCTGCGATCTGGAATTTCCGATAAGCAATGACGTCAAGGCTACCTATGGAGCGTACGCCGCTCATTAATATGATTGTTTCGGCGAGGATTGATACCTGATAACTCACTGTTGAAACAATTCATCTTGAGTGTAAAATTTTAGAAAGCGTTCTTATCTGGAGCACAGCGATCGGCATAAAATGTTAAAAATAGATAAAAAGGTCTCAATCATGTTTTCAGATTTTTTTTGTTGGCAACCAAGCCCGTTGTTAAGGTTCTCTTTTAGAGATTTCCAGCTCACTCCAATAAAAACAGTGTCGATCACATTTTCTCATTTATTTTTTGGAAACCGGTTTCTGTCCTTCCCTCGGACCATCTTCAAACTTACGTCGGAATTATGGCTGCTGGTGGCGGCACACGGAGCGATATCTTTAGAAGTACTGTTGTCACTGCACAGCGACCACCGTACTACTATGGATCTCGCTCCGTCTGCCGCCACCAGCAGCCATAATGGCGACGTAAGTTTGAAGATGATCCGAGGGAAGGACAGAAACCGGTTTCCAAAAAATATATGAGAAAATGTGATCGAGACTGTTTTTGTTGTTTTTAAAATCTTGAGTGAGCTGGAAATCTCTAAAAGAGTGTATTACTTTTTTTCTGGTACTGTAGTCTTAGTACTGAGCTATACGTTGGATGGTAGGTGGAAATTCTCTGGGTGTTTTTCGTTAATGGTTAGTCTAAAGCATTTATTGCAGTACTTATTTAGATATTTCGGTTCTAAACAATTTGTTATAGGTTGTGAGAGTACAAGCAAAAATTAGTTTGCTCTATAATTACTGCCTGGATGGTGGAAGGACATGTTTGAAGGAGCTACCAAAATGTTAGTGGTATGGCATGAAGCTCGACGTATCGTCGAATTTTTGGAAGCTTTTTTTTTTCTTTTTTTTTGCGTCATCGGTCTTCTCACTGGCTTGAAGCAGCCTGTGACGAATGTCTCTCCTGTGCCAACTTCATCTCGGAGTAGCACTTGCATCCTGCTTCCTGAATTATTTTCTGGATGTATTCCAATCTCTGTCTTCCTCGACAGTCTTTACCCTCTACTTTTTCCTCTAGTATCATGGAAATTATTCCCTGATGTGTTATCAGATGTCCCACCATCCTTTCCCTTCTTCTTGTCAGTGTTTTCCATATGTTACATTCCTCGCCGATTCTCCAGAGAACCTCCTCATTCCTTACCTTATCAGTCCACCTAATTTTCAACGTTCTTCTGAAACACCACATCTTAAGTACTTCAACTCTCTTCTGTTCCGGTTTTCTCTCAGTCCATGTTTCACTACCATACAATGGTGGAGATCCAAACGTGTAGCTCAGGCATTTCTTCCTCATATTAACCTTTGGTTGATACTAGTAAACTTCTCTTTGCCAGAAATTACTTTTTGACAGTGCTAGTCTGCTTTTTTATGTCCTCTTTGCTCTGTCCGTCGTGGGTTATTTTGCTGACTAGGTAGCAGAATTCCTTTACTTGATCACCAAGCCCGTTGTTAAGGTTCTCGGTGTTTTCATCTCTGCCATTTCTCATTACTTTCGTCTTTCTTCAATTTACTCTCAGTCCATATTTTGTACTCAATAGACTGTTTATTCCATTCAGCAGATCCTTCAATGCTTCTTCACTCTCACTGAGGATAGCAATGCCATCAGTGCATTTTATTACTATTAACCTTTAGCTTTGATTTTTAATTCTTTTATTTGCTTCATTGCTCCTTCGATGTATAGATTGAGCATTAAGGGTGAAATACTACATTCTTGTCTTAGACCATTTTTAATCCGAGCATTTCGTTCTTGGACTTCCACTCTTTTTGTTCCCTTTTCGTTCTTGTGCATATTGTAGATTACCCGTCTTTCCCTATAGCTTTCCCTTACTTTTCCCGGAAATTAGAACATGTTGAACCATTTGACACTGTCGAACGTTTTTTCCAGGTCGACATATCCTGTGAACGTGTCTTGATTTTTCTTTAGTCTTGTTTTCATAATGAACCGCAGCGTCAGAACTAACTCTCTGGTATCTTCACCTTTCCTAAAGCCAAACTGATCGTCATCTAATACATCCTCAATTTTCCTTTCTATTCCTATGCATATTATTCTTGACAGCAACTTGAATGCATGAACTGTTAAGCCGATTGTGCGATAATTCACGCAACTGTCGGCTCTTGTAATCTTCGGAATTGTGTGGGTGGTATTTTTCCGAAAGTCAGATGGTATATTATCAGACTCATACATTCTGCACACCAACGTTAATAGTCAACTTTTTGGAACTTTCCCCAACAATTTTAGAAATTCTGATGGTATGTTACCTACCCATTCTGCCTTATTTGATTTTAAGTCTTCCAAAGGTCTCTTAAATTCTGGATCCCCTATCTCTTCCCTATCAACTCCTATTTCTCCTTTTGTCACGTTATCAGGTAAGTCTTCCTCTTCATAGAGGCCCTCATTGAACTTTTTCCACTGTCCGCTCTTTCTTCCGCATTTAACAGTGGTAGTTTCACCGAAAGTTGTTTTCACTTTTCTGTATGCTGAGTGAGTCCTTCCGACCTTCATTATTTTTCGATTTTTTCGCATTTTGCATGTAGCTATTTCATTTTTGCTGCTCTGTTCATCCTGTTTATTTCATTCTTAAGTGACATGTACTTCCGTGTGCCCGAATTTCTCTGCACAGTTTTCTACTTCCTCCTGTCATCGACCAGCTGAAATATTTATTCTGTTACCCATGGTTTCTTCTCAATTACCTTCTTTGTACCTATGGTTCTCTTTCTGACTTCTGTGACTGCTCTTTTTAACATGCCCATTCCTCTTCAACTGAACTGCCAACTGAGCTATTCCTTAATGCAGTATCTATAGCCTCAGAGAGCTTCAAGCGTAACTCATTCTTCCCTAGTCTTTCTGAAAGGTCTCTGTTGGATTCCTTTCATGTTAATTTCTTAAATCTGTTGTCATTTACGGCATAAATTCCTCTTCTAAATTTACTGTGGCGTTTCTGACTATCTGGGAGGAGACTGAGTAGTGGAACGTGTTACTTTTACACATAAACAAGAACGATCTGTCACACTACTACACTTTAAAACACAGTTTATATGTAATTCATGTCACACAGTCTCATACGGAACCTACATGCGTTTTCTTTTATATACTGTATATGATAAGATACTGTCATCCCCCTTCCCTTCTGTGTGAGAGGATGAATGAGCAAATGTATTTCTAGTTGCATGCTTGAGGGTAGCAGACAATCCTGTCTGCTAGAGAACAGTAGGACCAACGTCGGAACAGGTAGCTACGCTTTCTAAAAGCAGAGAGGTTTCTATTCTTAGTATGGTCCTGTCCGTCCCTTGTCATGTTGGTTTAGGAAGCTGCCCCTCTGGCCACTTCCGTTTGTATTTGTGAGCCACCCTCAGGAAGGGACCACGGCAGTCTGTCCATGGCGAGCGTCTGAAGTGGTAAGATCTCCGGCTAAGCGCGTGTCTGCTAAGTCTGTAGGACAATGGATTTCTTAAGTTCAGCCTAACTGAAAATTTAATCACCTTTATTTCAGGTTTAGCTCTAAAATATCTAATGTTATCTTAAATTGCAACGCAGTGTAATTCGAGTGTGAAGTTCAGAATATATTCCGGTAGTTGCTTTGTCACTACTTTATGAGTAAAGTGGAACCACGTGTTGATCAGTAACTCTAACTAGCATCATCAATCTTCAATGCGAATGTGCGTGAGATTATAACGTCTCGTCTTGACAATATTTTTCAATATAGCAACTTTTCTTTATGTTCAACCCACGTGGGGTGTACTTTGTGAGACCAGTACCACGTGCTTATACAATTGTTTGACCCATCAGGTTAATAGTAAGACGATAGTAACCAGTTCGAGGTTTTTCTTTTGTAAATTGCTTTTCGATCTAATTTATTTTAATTATCAAAATTATTGTGGAGTTACACTCTTTGTGTAAACCAAGTTGACCACGTGAAGCATGTGGTGTAATCATCAAAGTAGCCCTCAGCTATTCTTTTCGCGAAGATTTCACAGAGAGTTAGTATGAATTTAGTATACCAGTGTGTGGTAATTTCATGACGGACAGAATTGCGCTACGAACGTAAGTTCTTTGGGTGAAAATTGAATCGGTAGGTTGTGGTTAATTTCCTCTTGCATATGTTTCAACGTTCTTCGTGTGTTAGTTTATGAATGCAGTGTTGTATGCAGTCTCCCAATCTTGGCTCCATATTTGATGTGTTCTGTAAGATTACAAACTCTCATTTTCACAGTCCTAAATAAGGCACCAGCTTATGCTGAAATTTCAATGATCAATGTTAAAATAAATTTCCAAATATAAACTGATTTATTTCTTTTTATTCAAATTCTCTTATATATATACGGTTGTCGTACGACTATTACAAGATTATAATTAATGTTAGTCTGGTTGGGAATTTGGTAAGCTAGACTGGATACCTGGTGAAACAGTTGCTCTGTAATGCAAGGTTAACTTCCCTAGACAGCTCACAGCTTTTAACCCACTTTTATGGTCTTGAATAGCAGCACCGCTTGCAGAACAAATTAAAGCAACAACATTAAATCTCTGTATACCATTTCTTTGCACACTGATTCTTCCTGACTAGTCTCTTTAAACTTCTACCTATTCTTCATCACTACTAAATTGTGATCTGAGTCTATATGTGCCCATATATACGTTTTACAATCTAGTATTTGATTTCGGGATCTCTGCCTGATCATGACGGCATCTAACTGAAATCTCCCCACATCTTCCGGCCTTTTGTAATTATACCTCCTCCGCTTGTGATTCTTAAGCAGAGTATTCGCTGTTAATAGCTGAAACTTATTGTAAAATCAATTAGCCTTTCTCCTGTCTCGTTCCTAGTACAAAGCCCATACTGACCTGGAAGCCTTTCTTCTGCTCCTTCCCCTACAATCGCATTCCAGTCCATAGTAACTATTACATTTTCATCTCTCTTTTCGATCTGAATTACCCAATCAGTACCCTCATACGCTTTCTCCATGCCCTCATCTTCGGCTTTCGACGTCGGTATGTATAGCTGGTCTATCGTTGTCTGTGTCAGTTAGATGCCAATTCTGATGAGAAAAACCCTATCGCTGTATTATCCTTAGTAACTGGCTCTCTGCCCTACTTCCTCTTCGTAGCGAATCTCACTGCCGTTATACGGTTTTGTGTTCTGTTCATATTACCCAGTAATCATCTGACCAGAAATCCCCGTATTCTTTCAGTTTCACGTCACTTACTCCCACTACATCTAGACTGAGCCTTAGGATTCCTCTTTTCAGATTTTCTAACTTTTCTACCACGTTCAAACTTCTGACATTCCACCCTCCGACTAGTAGAACATTATCCTTTCGTTGATTAAGCAGTCTTTTCCTCATGGTCACCTCCTGAATGACAGTCCTCTCCTGGAGATCCGAATGGGGACTGGTCCGGAATATTTTGCCAATGGAGAGATCATCATGACACTTTTTCAATTTCGGGCCACATGTCCTCTGAATACACATTACGTGTCTTTAACGCAGTTGTTTCCATTGCCTTCTGCATCCTCATCTCGTTGATCATTGCTGATTCTTTCGCCTAAAGGCACCCCATCTCAAGGGGGGAAAAGTGCCCTGAAGCTCTTTCCGCTCCTCCAACCCGCTTTTGACAAGGCCATCGCTAAACAAGGGATGCCATTTTATGTCGGAAGACTTCGGCCGCCACTGCTGATGACCTTCATTCAAAATTTACGCAATGGCAAGTTTCGAACACGGGACCGATGACGTTCTCATAGCTAATAAAGGCGCTACCACTAGATCACGGGTGTAAATTGAGCTAAACCAGAGTGCAGAATAAGTAGTCTTGGTACTAAACTGGGGGATGTGCGTCTGTACGTGGCAGTTTGGGCATTTTGCCGTTACAGAAGATAGGAGCGGGGAAGAAAGGAGGGAGACTTTAGGAACACATGCGATGAAACGGAAGATATCCGATTATTATTGTTACACTACTGGCCATTAAAATTGCTACACCACGAAGATGACGTGCTAAAGACGCGAAATTTAACTGACAGGAAGAAGATGCTGTGATATGCAAATGATTAGCTTTTCAGAGCATTCACACATGGTTGGCGCTGGTGGCGACACCTACAATGTGCTGACATGAGGAAAGTTTCCAACCGATTTCTCATACACAAATATCAGTTGACCGGCGTTGCCTGGTGAAACGTTGTTGTGATGCCTCGTGTAAGGAGGAGAAATGCGTACCATCACGTTTCCGACTTTGATAAAGGTCGTATTGTAGCCTATCGGGATTGCGGTTTATCGTATGGCGACATTGCTGCTCGCTTTGGTCGAGATCCAATGACTGTTAGCAGAATATGGAATCGGTGGGTTCAAGAGGGTAATACGGAACGCCGTGCTGGAACGTTTGCAAGACAACAACCATCTGCACGAACAGTATGACGACGTTTGCAGCAGCATGGACTATCAGCTCGGAGACAATGGCTGCGGTTACCCTTGACGCTGAATCACAGGCAGGAGCGCCTGCGATGGTGTACTAAATGACGTACCAGGGTGCACGAATGGCAAAACGCCATTTTTTTCGGATGAATCAACGTTCTGTTTACAGCACCATGATGGTCACACCCATGTTTGGCGACATCGCTGTGAACGTACATTGCAAGCGTGTATTCGTCATCACCATACTGGCGTATGACCCGGCGTGATCGTATGGGGTCCCACTGGTTACACGTCTCAGTCACCTCTTGTTCGCATTGACGGCATTTTAAACAGTGGACGTTACATTTCAGATGTTTTACGACCCGTGGCCCGATCCTTCATTCCATCCCTGCGTAACCCTACATTTGAGCAGGATAATGCACGACCGCATGTTGCAGTCCTGTACGGGCCTTTCTGGATACAGAAAATGTTCGACTGCTGCCGTGGCCAGCACATTCTCTAGATCTCTCACCAATTGAAAAAGTCTGGTCAATGGTGGCCGAGCAACTGGCTCGCCACAATACGCCAGTCACTAATCTTTATGAACTGTGGTATTGTGTTGAAGTTGCATGGGCATCTGTATCTTTACACGCTATCCAAGCTCTATATCACTCAATGCCCAGGCGTATCAAGGCCGTTATTACGGCCAGAGGTGGTTGTTCTGGGTACTGAATTCTCAGGATGTATGCATCCAAATTACATGAAAATGTAATCACATGTCAGTTCTAGTATAATGTATTTGTCCAATGAATACCCGTTTCTCATCTGCATATCTTCTTGGTGTAGCACTTTTAATGGCAAGTAGTGTAATTATGACATATAATGGAAGACTGGAGAGATAGGAAGCAATTACGTGGTCATAGTTCATGTAATGTGCTTGACTCACTGCCCACAAGACTGGAATGTGATACACTATGTGATAAAAAGCGTCCGGATATCCGGCTGAACATGACTTACAAGTTCGTGGCACCCTCCATCGGTAAAGCTGGAATTCAATATGCTGTTGGCCCACTCATAGCCTTGAAGACAGCTTCTAGTCTCTCAGGTATACGTTCAATCAGGTGCTCGAAGGTCTCTTGGGGATTGGCAACCCATTTTTCACGGAGTGCTGCACTGGTATCGAAGTCGGTCGGCAAGGCCTGGCACGAAGTCGGCGTTCCAAAACATCCTAAAGCTGCTCTATAGGATTCAGGTCAGGACTCTGTGCAGGCCAGTCCATTACAGGGATGTTATTGTCGTGTAACCACTCTGCCACAGGCTGTGCATTATGAACAAGTGCTCGGGTGTGTTGAATGATGTAATTCGCCGTCCCCGATTGCTCTTCAACAGTGGGAAGCAAGAAGATGCTTAAAACATTATTGTAGTCCTGTTCTGTGATAGTGCCACGCGTAACAACAAGGTGTGCAAGACACTTCGATGAAAAACACGACCACACCATAACACCACCGCCTCCGAATTTTACTGTTGCCACTACACACGCTGGCAGATGACGTTCACCGGGCATTAGCCACACCCACACCCTACCATTGGGTCACCACATTGTGTACCGTGATTTGTCACTCCGCACAACGTTATTCCAATTTTTAACCGTCCAATTTTTACGCTCCTTACTTCTAGCGAAGCGTCGTTTGACATTTACCGGCGTGATGTGTAGCTTATAAGCATCAGTTCGACCACGAAATGCCAGTTTTCTCACCTCCCGCTTAACAGTCATAGTACTTACAGTGGATCCTGATGCAGATTGGAATTCCTGTGTCATGGTCTGGATAGATGTCTGCCTATTGCATATTACGACCCCTTTCAACTGTCGCCGGTCTCAGCCAGTCAACAGATGAGGTCAGCTTGTACACTTTTGTGCTGTATGTGTCCCTCCACGTTGCCACTTCACTATAACATTGGAAACAGTGGACCTAGGGATGTTTAGAAGTGTGGAAATCTCGCAAACTGACGTATGGAACAAGTGACACCCAATCACCTTTGGCGTCACAACAACAACTCTGTAACCAGTAAATAATTTTTCGATTTAATGTTGCTATCTTATCACAGAAATACACACATTTACACAGTTTACAATATGACAATGTTACGCCAGTTGTCAAACGAACGGATCTCGTTCTCAGAAAGTGCAATAATCCAAAACACAATAATGATAAATTTTAACTAGAAGTTTATTTACAAAACTATTCTTACGACTACATCATGGTGTTGTCCAGTACTACTATAAATCATCCGATTCCGGTTCAAAGTTTGGTACTATTTAGGATGACAGTCAAATCTACGGAGGATTGTTAGTTTTGTGACAAGATGAGCAAAATATTACCCAAGGTCTATCGAGTTTACGGTGGACGCAAACTGGTGGACCAACAAGTTTATGCCTCTGCTCACGGTATTTACCGTAGCTGCGATGAGCTGTCATCTGCGTGGCTGTTCTCGCCCACTGAAATTCCTGTAAAAACTAATTAAGCCTCTGCTGATTTTTCCAGCAGAAACTCTTCCAATGTTTCTCGTTATGCGAGAAAACATGTACTCTTCCCTAGTCTTTGAATATGGCGATATGCAAGCGCATGGCTGGAGCAGCGTGCATTTTAAAATTCCCTCTGGGTCCTTGCAAGAACAATTAACTAACTGGCTAGTTCGTATCTCCACAGTTGGAGCTCAGCGACGCTTCAGCTAATATCTAAGTGAATGTGAGGCGCACTGAACGCCGTGTTCACTCAAATTTCTCCTCTGTGCCATACAGAGTGTTATGCCACCCGTTCTGCACTTGATACCAGTTCAGAGAAGAGTCCACGAAAATTTCGCTCTTGTCTTTCTGTTAGCCGAACTGTTTCCGCACCTGGGTTCCTTCGTTCTCCACGTCACGGCCTTTTTCAACCAATAGGAGCATTCCTCTTATGTTTGGAAACTCTCTCTCCCAATCGCAAGGGCCCTACCATTGAACTGCTTCGAAATCTTGGTACTTCACTCCTTGTTGGTTAGTTTCCGCCAATCTGACGTTTTGTGCCCGCTCCAGACACCTAAAAGTTACATGCGTACATTACATGTGTACCATTCTCTGTTCACGTGGTCAACTGTGTCACTAGTTTTGTTCTTATCAATTTGGAATTCCGAAACGCTAAAGCTTCTTTATGTCCTACTCCTGGTGGCCCATTACTTTCCCTGCAGTATGCTTCACCTGTCCGGGCGCTGACTCCCTTTGCGGGATGCCCTCTAAGAACTTTTTGTGGTGCCTCCTGTGGCGCGGCCTCTGCTTCTGTCCTCGCTCGCTTCCTCACAGAACCTTTCCTCTCGCTGCTCGTTTCATCTTCTGCTCATTGAGTGCATTATAGAGGAGCAGTGTATTAATACCGTCGATTGAGTGTCATCCCTTTCGCATTACATACTTGCAGGAAAATCTGCTCATTAACGCTGAAGTATGTTAGGTGTCATATTCAGCTTCCCGTTACAATGTATAAAACTCTTATGTAAGTTGCTAAATTGACCTTCATTTATTCTGCCACCTTACAACCTGACTATGTTCGAAGTCCGTGAGTTTCGCGGAGTGTCCCATTCTTCTCTCTCACGATGTGTAATGACTATTGAGGTCACTGATATGGAGTACCTGGCAGTAGGTGGCAGCACAATGTTCCTAATATACTTTTGATCATATAGTGTATATAGTCACATGCTATCTATTGTGTAATGGATACACTATCAAAGACATTGGTTAGCTGGAATGGATAGGTGCCTCTTGAAGTGTCAATATGGAAGGTTATGTTGATAAACAGTTAAATGACGTTTCACTCCGCAGAGACGTTGCGAGTTACTGCCATTGAGGAGAAATAAGTGTCTGGAAATTTTCTACCACCCACTACAGTAACCCCTATAGAGGATTACCACGAAGGTTATTTGTTCTGTCAAAGCCAGGTGTAGGGGGTAATTAAAACAACTGTGAACATAAAAAGGAGTTTATTTGCAGACATTACTTCGGTATTGATTATATTTCTACACTATCAGCATGACGATATACAGAACTATCGTAAAATGCACCACCATTCCTATCCTCTCTAGAATGAAATACACCGACTATCTGTTAAGTCTTGTTGTAGACGTGATCTGCAGTTCGTCCGTCCAATCACTTTTCCATCTCCAAATCAATCAGGCAATCAGTAAAATGCATCCATCAATTAGCATTTTCATGACTTAAGAAGTGGTTGAGTTGATTGAGCACGATGCTGGAGGGCATTCCATAGTTGCAGACGCCTGACGAAAGCATGCACCGTCGTTTGCCTTGAATGGATCGGCGGAAACGCATTTGAGTCCAGACACGTCTCAGGGCGCCTTGCAGTTCCCCATTTAAGGAAGCCATAGGATTTCACGCTGCCTGGGAACATTTTATGTACGTATACACATTGTCAGACATTCCGCATATTAATTCGAATGCAGCACACAGTGAGTTTCAGCATAAATTACTGTGGAGCTTTGTGTAGAGTTGGTGCAAGTATGTAAAAGAATTATAGAGAATTGTAAATTGTAGCCATTGAAGTTTCCAGAAAGCCTCGACCTTGGATTACCAACACTAAACGCAACAGTGGCGATTCCAGCCCCGCTGTGTGGACAAAGATTAGTAGCAAGTAATACTAACCCATTATTTCAGTTTCTGCAAGAAATAAACAAAAAAACCTTACTGTTACAGATAAAATCGTCAAATAAACTAAAGACGGATTTAAGAAATTAGATTCTTTGAACAAGAAGTTTGAACAAAGCAAATGCGAACAGCAGAGAATCCAAGAAGGAGTTCAGTGATTTAATTGATTCAGAGTTAATGGACTTCCGTTCACATTATCAGAGCAATTATGATACGGTGAAATCAAAGATTACCAGAGCCAAAATTACAACTTCCAGTTATCAACAAGAAGCGGAAAAGTGGACGGAAAATATTGCTGGTCAAATGATATACAAAGCCCTGAAACTGTTAACGTAAAAAGCGAATTTGTGCGAAATACAGGCACTTTAGTTTAACTGGTCAGTGATGTCCAACAACAACGTACAACTTGGCAAACCACTGTCTGGTTTGTGTTGCAGAGTTATCACGCTGTCAGGTTGTTTCTGCCCTCAAAGATAGATGCCACGAATTTTCTTTCGCTACACATTGCTCAGTCGAGGATTATGGGATGATTTGGTACTTCATACCCATCAAACGTATCCATCCTGTGGTAGTTATTAAACAATTTTGGAAAGCATTCTCCAGATTATGTCCGGAGTGACGGATAATTGATTTTTTCGGCGTTGCGTATGGGACGGTAAATATACGTGGCGAATATGCCACAGACAGTTTCCAAAGTTTAAAAGACTTTGAAATTGACTTTCTCAGTAAATGTTGTCTATATGAACGGCAGTGGGCTGTCAAGTCACAATTATACGCGAAATGGCAGTACACACAGAGAATTTCTGTAAAGAACCTGGAAGCAGAACACTATTTTAATCAACCTAATTAAAAATGATGAGCTCAGAGCTATTTTAATACAAATAGATGATACACGCTGGTGGAGAATTTACCTTCAACCTAGCGCTAAGACACTGAAGAGGTTTCTCTTGTTTTCGATCACCTTGAAGCATTATAAGAAGGCCGGTAAAAATGCAGCAATAGTTTTCCACGAAGGAATTGATCTTCTCCTGTATTATACTGCGCAATAAACGCAGTTTCGAGAGTCGTGCAGTTTCGGACTGCTTAAGTTTTTCGACTTTACTTTGTAACTGGGGTGCATAATCGGAACATTAATACACTATTCTGCTACCTCAAGACATGTTCTATGCATAGCATAGTGTAAGGATTTTTACTTTTTGTTTATAGATGTCAGCTAAATCGAAAGTAAAATAGATATGATTTAAAAACTGAAATTACTTCCAGGCGATACTGAAAGACAATCAGGTGGCCGATACTGCACGACAAACACGAAAAAGGATCTAGTCATATTGTACTATCTTTTATAGAAATTAACATGAAACGTTTATTCTATGTCACTCCTTACATAACATGGATAACGGAAATATAGCGACGAAACTGATCACTTTCTTTAAAGAGGGGTACCACAGGCCACAAAATATCTTCCGTATGTTAAGAGCTACAACATACACCGTCAAGTACTCTCAGCAGAGAAAGCAGTAAAGAGAGGAACAAGATATCCGAGTCAAGTGCACATGTATACACATCCTTGAGTCTGATAACTGTATACTTCTGAATTTGGAGGTGGAAAGAGGAATCACAGCATTGGCCAGTACAGTAAGCCGGCCGATACTGCACGGATCTCCTCTATCCACGTGGTCAGTGCTGTTTGTAATAAGAGCAACCCATTTAGAGGACAAACATGATTAAAGTTCAAGTTCAAATGAAAGAGTTTGAGTACAGCGTTTTGACTGGGAAATCTTTAATTGTGGGACAGATATTGACAATTTGTTGACAATATTAAAGTGGAAGACAGCTTTACGTCATGGATGCATGTATACGTGGGAGAATGGTAAAAAGGTTCATATTTAAAGATTATTTGACAGTCGTAATGTGGATCCCGATAAAACGAATTTGAAGAACCAGTCAGGAACACTGAGACATGGTTCCAGGAGAAAGACAGGTTTACGTGCAAAATACAAGATTCCATTCAACACGTTGTCGAAACGATCGGTTTTAAGAGTCTTCATTCCTGCAAAGGCAGTTAATTGCATTACTTGGCTGTGATGGGGTCAACCAGAAAATATAGAACGGATTCTGCAGGAAACTGAATTCGTCAAATATTTGAACAGTTTAGACTGGACTAGATTGTATTGAGTGTTAGAACTGCATCCGCAGAGCACAAATCTCATCAGATTTTTTATAGTGGAATATGTTACCAATTTAAGGGGAGTATCGTCTGCATTAAACTTTCCGTCGACAGTGTTCATGCTTTACTAAGACCATGTATTGGGAAAAAATTACTGCAACGTGGTGCTATTTACGCCGATGGAATATTGACTAGCTGGCATTCTGGGAAGAACATATCAATATTTTATATCAAGTTTTGGAATAATTTCAGAAATCAACAGTTACTATCAATTTGGATTAGTCGGAGGTTGCAGCAAAACACGTGGAATTTCTTGCAGATGTAGTATTACGGGAGTGTACTGAACCAGATACTGAGGAGAAAGAAACGGTGCAGAATTTTTTAACACACGGATTATTTTTGACCAAATTAATGATCAACTGCCTGAAGCATCAAACTTATATTATAATGATTTATCTTAAAATGTTTACTTAAGGACTGATGGTAGTAAATTCGCTAACAGCGATCATCTATATCAATGGTATGAAGTCAATGGACGTATGAGAAGCGGTGCGATAGTATTCACGAATAGAGCACTATCTCCTTGGGATAGGAAATACACAGTTACCAGGCGAAAATCTCTTGGTGTTGTTTGTGGCTTCCAGATAGTTCGGTTGTATTTGCAGGTCGGCAAGCAGTACTAAAGACAAACTATAAATTTTGTTCGTTTCTGTTGGAGTATTAGCTAACGCAAAATCGTTTAAGAAGACGTGTTTTAGCACTGTAAGAAGATGATTTAGATATTCATGGTATAACAGGATCCAGTAATGTAATTTCTGATATTTTATTACATCTACGAGGAGACCTAGAAGACAACTTTTGATAAAATGTTGAAATTATTATTTAAAAACATGTTCAATAAGAACTGTATTGTCAGAAGCCTACTCAAAAACATTAAGATCCAAAAAATTTACATAAAATGTGTGTCTGTGATTCTAGCAACAACCTATAATAGCCACCATCAAGATTCTTAAGCTTCAGTTAATATCCGTAATTATGAACACTGAAAGTTTCTAATAACAGTCACTCAAACCATAGTTATAAGCGCAGAAGAACAAAATCAGTTATGCGATCAAGAGTGCTACATACTCCAGAAATTTGACCTCACTGAAAGTCAGCTCAACTTAAGCTTTTCCAAACTTGCTTTTAAAAAAAAGACGATTATATACTTATTGCCAAAAGTACAGTATAGTAAGTTCCTTAGTTACAGTAAGAAACCAATTGGGTCCCATGTATTATCAATTTTACCACCTAAATAATAAGTGCTGGCATAGAACGTACGTCTACTTAATTTTTATAGTCATATATTTGTCTTCTCCACTACCGTAATTGCTTTTCAAGGTTGACGCGGGGAGGTCAAGGAACCTTCCAATCAGTTAAATGCCTGACATTTTGTAGCTTAAACACGTTGGACCGCACAGTGGATTTAATATCTTTGTGAGTATTGTTTATCTGTACAGTTCCATAAAAAGCTGTTTTTAAAGGCGGCATTTCTTTCACCATTTGCTTCCCGTATATCTTAAAATAAAGTCATTCGATTCGAAACCCCCCAAGGCAGACAGATTCCTAAAAATTTCAAGAATAGTACCCCCAATTACATCCAGGGACCACCAGAACGGACGCTCCTTTGGATGAAGTATTTCACTTATTACTGACAAGTACGCTATACTAAACCTCAGAGAGAAAATTTCAGTTTTACGCCAAACCAGAATAAAACAGCTGATCTAAGTCTTTTGCCATCATTGTTCATATAAATCTTGCTACACTGAACATTTCAATTACTACATGAGATTTACTTCTGTGACAATAGGCACTTTTCAGAAATGGCACGTAGTGGTCTCATTCAAAATGTCCCTTACCTACCACAGTGATAAGAACGAGGAAGGTGGCCCACATATCCGTCACCTGTTGAAAACATGCTTACAGTCTGATTCGTACTGATTCAAGACTTGTCCCTCTCCCTCCATTCTTACCCCGCCCCCTTCCCCCCTCTCTCTCTCACTCCCTCCCTCCCTCCTTCCAGCAGTCAGTTGTTGACGTCTGAAGTGGCCACGCAATTTGAGTTGGGAGCCGTCTGCAAGCGCATCCCATTTGCTGTTCAAACAGCGGCATCCGCTGGTGTCAGGCGTGGTCACAGAGGAGTTCGTGTTAGTGGCACATATCACGCACGGACGACTCGGTCAACCACAGCCAACGTGGCGAAACCCATTTTTACCTGAACTCGTACAGTGAACGTAAATACGAATCCAATATACATAACTAACTTCTGATATTGATGGAGCATATTAGCCAGCACGTTGACTACTCAAACACTGTCTTTTTCCCATAGACGCTATTTTAGTAAGTTCGTTGCGAATTACGTAAATTTTTCCTTCTATTACTTTTTCTATATATACAGATACAATTATATTTTTCATTCGTGAATGCAGAATACTGTTAGCCGTATGAATAAACACAGCTGAATTTCGAAATTACTTTAGTGCAAAATGTAAAGGCTCACAATTCTGTGCCACGTTGTTGAAATTAATTATGTACTAATCTTAAACAAATAATTACTTGGCAGCCAGGCCGTACTTAAAATAAAAGCATATACATAAACAAAAGTTCAAAATATCAGCTGAATGACTGTTAATGGTAGTTTAAATCATTTTGAATTCGACGAAAACTATAACGTTAAAATGTTACTAATGACATTGCATTCTGTTTATATGATGATAGTACAAAAGCGTCACTACCTTAAATTATGTCACTATAGTTTCGAATCAGAATTCCGCGTCTTACAACGTGAAACACGCTCTTTCTTCTGCGTTTCCGAACTAAGCTACACAACCTGTTGAAGTATTTGTTATTGCTTCGTACCTAAAGATAGTATTACTCCGTCATCAGATACGTACAGAGTTAAGACAGTATCCTATAATCTAAATTGGCAGTAAACTTCAATGTGGCATACGTATAGTCAGTCTACTTCGATGGGTATACTTTTATCGACGTTCAAGGTTATTGACATTACAAATATATTTCATCGCGATCATACCTATAATACCTCTCCTAGATATGCATGTCAGCCGCCTGTGCACCGAACAACATTTTAATAATTTATTATTTAATGGTAGGTTAAACGATTTACGAAATTTTCACTGATGTGCAAATATTTAGTTAAGTATGCTTGTGTGAGAAACTGATTCCCATTTCCTTCGAGATTTTCGTAGCTTCCGAGTAGCTATTTTAATTCTTAACTCAGAGTATAATTTGTTTAACCTCAGAAGAATTTAAATCACCATTCCACGAACGAAAAACCGGTATGAAATGGCTTAAATATCTGTGATAACGCGTTTTGTTTCAGAATATTCTGTTACATAACTCTAACCTTCTAGATGTGAAGAATAATTTATCTTCAAACCGTAATGTTAAAAGTGTGACTGATATGTGTAAGTATATAACAATATAGCCCGTAATCACTACCAAAAAGGTGCTCCTATGTTTTGTGGCTGGAATATATTTTCTCTACTAGGACATACGCTAAAACATGGGAGTTTTTCTTCTGCATTAGAGTTTTTCGTAAATCGTATGTTGTTATAAGTGGCATTCACTCTCACTTATGATGTGACGACTCGGTGCGGAAAGCAAAGAACGTAGGACATTTAACCATAAAAAGATTTCAATAATCAGCATGTAATTTTTAGCACAATTAAAAAATTATCACTTTATATCTTCTTTTTCCTTATTCCTGTCTTTCTGTCTTACGTGTAGAATGAAAGAAGCTAATTTTTATAATAATATGAAATTGTACACCCTCTAAATATTTTATTAACTAAGAAAACTTCGAGTAAACATAAATACACGAACTTAAATAAGGAAGCGTTAAGGACATTTATGTACAAAGTAACAGAGGGAAACCCAGTATCGATACAGCAAAAGACATTAAAAAATCAGTGGACATTAATGTCAATCTTGAGTAGTTGTTGCAGTTGCATTAGCAGACAAAATTATCCTTGCCTGGTTTTGTTATTCTTACCAATGCCGTACATATCCCACTTTCTGAGTAGTCCACCTCAGAGATGATTACTTTCCAAATACCGGTACAATATTTCAGTTCTTTTCCTCTTTACAATAAGTTACTTAAGAAGTGGCTTGTAAGCTATCATTTTTTATATAATGCGGTGGGCAGTCTTCAGTACGAAATAAGTATTTAAATGTAAAAATTCTGAATAAGTGCACATAAATCAAGCATTTTCATACTTCAAGAACAATAATACACTGTCATCTGAAACAAATATTATTCGTATAATTTCAGAATAGAAAAAAGTAAGGTATACTGCAGCAGTGTAACAACTGTGGAGAGAGTACATCTTTCTGCAAAACACAGAAAGAGAAGAGAAATGTAGTTTTAGGTAAGTGTAGAAATCTTAGACTGATACATAGATGACAGTTAGCACACAAACTGGTACAGATGAAATTAAGAAAATAGACCACTACGTGAAAGCAATATGAATAACAAAATACAGACGTAGAAAGAACGATACCAACGAAAAGAAAGGTAAGTTTGGAACGTGAAGTTTCACTACATGATGTTACATGGTAGTTTAATCCCGAACAGGACTGTAACCTGTTTTGCAACTGAATGTGTAGATTCCAATAGTCAGTGAAGTCACACCACTAACGCTGCCTGAAAACTGCATGTAGTATTCGCTACTGGCAATGGCTGCAATTTTTAATTATTTCTATATCTCCTTTCGTCTTGGCTTGATGTAGGAGTCTTTTTATTTCAGCATTCTTGGGCCTTTTAGCTGGCTCTTGGAAGGGAAGTTCAATAAGGGGAACGGAATAGTTGTAAAGTTGTTTTCTGCCGAAAGCAGTTCTACGCACAGGTAGAGGGCGGTGGAGAACAATCTGCCTTTCCAGCCCAGAAGGAAAATCGAGGTGGCCGGGAGGAGTGCTATAAAACTGGTTCGAGAGAGAAGTGCGTGGAATTCTCTTTAGTTAAGATAACAATCTGAAAAGCAGGAGAAAACACGATCCCACGAAGAAGAGAGCGGCCGTTAAGATCGGGAGCAGCATGCTGGTGTGCTCAAACTTTAGGAAGAGACTCTCTGGTTGTCTCATACTAATTATTTTCGGTAGCAGGTGCGAGTTCTCACACGTGCGTGTGGATACATCTTTTAGTTGGCCAGGACTGTAAATCTGTCGTGTAGTGGGAGAGGGTTTCTGTCTTCTTCCCCATGCCACAAGAGAAATTATTGGTTACCCATGACAAAATCCGCAAGAGTAGGAGACAGTTTATTTTGTTTATTAAATTATCATTGGCCGGAACTCGCAAAGACTGTAGAAATTTGCTGGCGAGATTCCGATGATGGCAGAACCAGCTCCGTTTCATAGAGAAAAAGTGGTGGTGGTGTTAAGTTTCTGTGAGACCAAATTTCTGACGTCATTAGTCCCTAGGCTTACACACTACTTAACCTAACGTAAGCTAAATTACGCTAAGAACAACACATACCCACTTCCGAGGGAGGACTCGAACCTCTGACGGGAGGAGCCGCGCGAACTGTGGCAAGGCGCCTAGTCTGCTCGGCTACCCCGCGTGGTCATTCAGAAAGGTTAGAACACACTTGCTTGAGAGGCATCAGAGATGACGCTTGTTCCAGGTCCTGAGACAGCACGTTGGTTCATAGAGTTGCAGAAGGAGACGTCTCCGACTAGAAACAGAGCACAGAGGCCATGATGAACTTAGAAACGCAGCCATCTTCGGCCTTTGCACAGCATAAAAGTGGTCAGCATTGGCCGTCGTTGTAGCCACCGTAATAGGGAGAGCGCAAAGTCAGTTTCATTTTGCAGATCTAAGTTTCACAGCCAGTTAGTTTAGACCCATCGTGCACTTAGGCGACAGTACTGTTATTCGTTCACGCTTTTCTGGGGATCTACCTTTAAAGCACTAAAGTTTTCCACGATCATTGGCCGTATTCGCGATTACTTCCATATCATTCTGTTACGTATCATCGCACCTGTGCAAAGGCTATAGTTTATATCTGCAGTACAAAATTGGTAAGGGTTTCGTAGCCACATATCAACAAATTGCCTGTTAGCTTCTGTTCAAATGGTTCAAATGGCTCTGAGCACTATGGGACTCAACTTCTGAGGTCATCAGTCCCCTAGAACTTAGAACTACTTAAACCTAACTAACCTAAGGACTTCACACACATCCATGCCCGAGGCAGGATTCGAGCCTGCGACCGTAGCAGTCGCGTGGTGCCAGATTGCAGCACCTACAACCGCTCGGCCACCCCGGCCGGCTGTTAGCTTCTGTCTCGGGTTCTTTAGATGAGGTTTGTTTTATCATCAGACAGACGTATGCCGAATAACCCGAGGTGGTTGCCGACAGTCATTTTACAATCAAATGGTTCAAATGGCTCTAAGCACTATGGGACTTAACATCTGAGGTCATCAGTCCCCTAGGCTTAGCACTACTTAGACCTAACTAACCTAAGGACATCACACGCATCCATGCCCGAGGCAGGATTCGAACCTGCGACCGTAACAACAGCGCGGTTCCGGACTGAAGTGCCTAGAACCGCTCGGCCATAGCGGCTGGCTATTTACAATCCTTTGTCCATTTTTTAAATGTTTGCATTCTTTATTTAGTAGGTATATCATTACATTGATGTCTTTTGGCAATAAACTAGATTTTTATAGTGAACATTAGTTTCTTCTCGTAATTTTATCTATCCACTCATTAACATGTCTGTGTGAGGTGTGGTACCCATACTTTGATACTCAATTTGGCCAACCAGTAATTTTAACTTAATAAGATGTTGTCAGTCACCGTATCTTGTTTCCTTCAAATTTCCATGGTCTTATAGGGAGTTTGTCATCTTTGTGAGTCACCGAGGACAGATCTGGACGGGTTATACAAAAGGTTTCGAACGCTAGGTTGATTTAACTAAGGCGTTTGATTGTGTTGATCAAAAAATATTGCTCCAGAAATTGGACCATTACAGAATACGGGGAGTAGCTCACAATTGGTTCACCTTTTTCTTTAGCAACAGACAGCAAAAGGGCATTATTCACAGTGTAGAGAATGGCTGTGAGGTGGGGCCTGAGTGGGGGTCAAATATTTCTGTTTGCTGATGACACTGGCTTGGTAGTAATGGATGTTGTGCGCAACACTGGCTCGGTTTCAAATAGTGCAGTTCATGACATAAGTTCATGGTGTGTAGAAAATAAACTAACGTTAAATCACAGTAAGACACAGTTTTTACTGTTTCTAACACATAATTCAACAAAACCTGAAGTTTTAATTTCACAGAATGGGCATATGTTACTGAAACTGAAAAGTTCAAATTTTTAGGTGTTCAGATAGATATCAAGCTGTCGTGGAAAGCCCACGTTCAGGGTCTTGTTCAAAGACTGAATGCTGCAATTTTTACTATTCGAACGGTATCTGAAGTGAGTGATCGTTCGACATGAAAATTAGTCTACTTTGCTTATTTTCATTCGCTTATGTCATATGGCATTATATTTTGAGGTAACTGTTCCCATTTTAAAACGATATTTTTGGGTCAGAAACGGGCGGTTCGAGCACTAATCGGTCTATGTTCACGAACATCTTGTCGATCCATGGTCACAAGTCTGGGTATTTTGACATTGGCCTCTCTCTCTCTCTCTCTCTCTCTCTCTCTATATATATATATATATATATATATATATTTTCCTTGCTGTCATTTCATGTTAACAATACTAGTTTATTCCCAAGAATAAGCAGCTTTCACTCAGTTAATACTCGGCAGAAATAAAACCGGCATTTGGATCGCACTTCCTTAACTCTTGTGCAGAAAGGTGTGCAGTACACTGCTGCATCCATTTTCAATAAGCTACCACTAGAATTCAAAAATCTTAACCGTAATCCATGCACTTTCAAATCGAAACTGAAGTGTCTCCTCATAGGTCTACTCTAACAAGGAGTTCCTGGAAAAATTAAGTTGATTCTTGTTATATTGTTGATTGCGTTTACTTAAACTTGTGTTTTCGTTTTTTCCGGATTCATAAACAATTTACTACTTTCTGTTATTACTTTTATGTTGGAAATTCATGTACTGGCAGGTTCCATGACCTTGGAGATTTGCTCTTCAATTTGGTTCTCCGGTACTAAATAAAAAATAAAAATAATCTGTAGCATCTTAGGGGAACAAACAGCTCAACTGACGCTTCACAAAATTATAAATTGCAGTCCCTCGCCGAGTTTTTCTGTATGTATGTGAAGGCTAATCTCAGGAACTAATGTAGCGGTTTTGGTAGGTTTTTTACTAACAACTTCACGAGGTGGGTTTGTGTTACAATTTATTGCCGTTACACCAGTCAAGTCGTACAGCCATGCATACTTACCCAAGCGAGGCCGTGGAGTTCGCTAATAAATATTATAAAAATTGGTTTACCTGAATAGGAATCCTTTCTTCATGCTTCAAATCACTAAATTACAGTGACGCTCTATACATAGATAGCCAGTCACAATACTGGTACTGGAATGAATATGTACAAACCACCTTAATGTTGTCGACTCATTACCATACTGTGCACCGATGTCCGGCGTTAGTATCTGAGAAATGTGAGAAAGTAATAACAAACTGATGACTGTAGTCTGTCATAAGATAAGGACGTTAGGCTCCTCTGTCCTGGGATGAAATTCGAAAGGAGAAGACCATGTACCATCATCAATTCTTCTCACCCCTTTCCTTTCGTTTCACACTCATCTGAAACACTAAACTCATTAGGGATATCTGCAGCTATCAACCCATGACATGTAATGTCTACAATATGGCAACTTCTGTTGCACGTTTGTGTGTGTGTGTGTGTGTGTGTGTGTGATATGTGTGCATGTGCGTCTGAGCTCATTCAAATGCAAGGAAAGCTTTAAACAACAGTTTATCTTAATATCCTACGGTTCTTTAACATCATTACTCACATTAACCACATTCGACTCACCCGATTTCGTGGGTAATGAGCACCTGAATGTTGTGCATCCAAACAGTTCTGTCACCACAATCATCATCATCAGCAGCATCAACATCATTCTAATGTCTGCAGATAGATAGTAACATAAATGGTGCGCACCTTAGACGAAACTTAGCCAAGATTTTGTTTCCTGTTTCCGGATCGCACTTGCGGGTGGCTAGCACATTCTCTTACTCAGCCACTACACCATTCCGCAACTGAGAAAGTACTTTATATAACTATGTTTCGACGAGCAGAGTTAGCCATCTCATTTTTTAGACAAAGCGATGCTTAGCACTGTGTTACACCAATATCGATATTCTCTGTACTTATCTCATGTAACTACTTTGTCTGCATTACTTAATGTGACATCTTTATAACCATACGTTTTGATATAATGTCTATGCAAATGTTTTATTTATTATTTATAACCATCTGTGTAATTTTCGTTAATCTATAGATGTCATTTCAAAAGGAATTTTCTGTGAAAGAATGGAAATGTTAAAACTCTACTTGTAACACTGGTTCATGCATAGGGCTTGTAGATTTATAGTCCTGTAGAAGATGGAGGGATATCCCTTTGCAACGTAACTGACTTGACGGGAATAGAAAAGGTGGATCTGGTGATCGAATTGCAAGGCTCCTTTGTAGCAAGTGTTATTCGGTGGCTAGCAGGCAAAATATTCGCATCTCGTGAACTCAGCGACGCAAAAACAGCAAGATTATACAATATAGCCGCGGAAATGGAAGTAATTTGGCATATTATTCATGGCATACGTTGGTTAGCTCAGTGCTACGAAAATCAGACGCTAAGAAGAGAATTTTTGGAGCTTGTAACACAGAGAGAACCATGGATATTTTTGGCACCTTGTCCTGAAAAGCCACCGGAGATCGGCACTGCTACCACCTTCATCTCAAATTATCAGTTGACTATTGTATAACTGCGGTTTCTTTTTAAGAAATAAATTTCTATTTTGTCGCCGCGTGATATGTACTAAGCGTGAAACAAACTTATTACGAATACTGAACGTCGAGCGGCACGAAATTTCAGTAAATTCAATAACGAAAATAATACCAAATATTACGTGAGTTTAGACAGTAAGCATTAAATCATATTCACAGGGCGTACCGAGAAACATCATGGAGCCCGATAGTGGTTACTGAAATGAGTTCACAGGTAGCGGCACAGAGCGGTATTTGGCTTACGTGGAATATCACGCATATGTAAACAACCCAATTCAGATGATGTGGGGAATAAATTTGTTGGTATGTTCAGTTCGCCACAAACAGAGAAAGAACCAGTCGAAAAAAAATATGAGGTATAATCAGAGCATGAAAATACGGTAGAGTTGGACGGTGAAAAATTTTAAGTATGAATGATACCGATGATGGTGCCACTAAAGTGGAGTTACTAAATACAGTTTTCCGTAATTCATTCACGAAAGAAGACGAAGTAAATATTCCAGAATTCGAAACCAGAACAGCTGTTACGATGAGTGACATAAAAGTAGATATCTTAGGTGTTGCGAAACAGCTCAAATCAATAAAGAAAGGCAAGTCTTCCGGTCCAAATGGTATACCAATCAGGTTCCTCTCAGAGTATGCAGACACAATAGTGTCTTTCTTAGCAATCATATACAACCGCTCACTTGACGAAAGGTCTGTTCCTAAAGATTGGAAAGTATATTCATGAAAGGAAATAGGAGTAACCCATTGAATTACAGACCCGTATCACTGACCTCAATTTGCAATAGGATTTTGGAGCATATACTGTACTCTAACATTATGAATCACCTTGAAGAAAATGACCTATTGATACATAACCAACACGGATTCAGAAAATACCGTTCTTGTGCAACACAGCTCGTCTCAGTTGTGTGACTGGATTCGTGATTTCCTCTCAGAGAGGTCACAGTTCATAGTTATAGACGGTAAATCATCGAGTAGAACAGAAGTGATATCTGGTGTTCCGCAAGGTAGTGTCATAGCCCTTCTGTTGTTCCTGATTTATATAGATGATCTAGGTGATAATATGAGCAGCCCCCTTAGATTGTTTGCAGATAACGCTGTAATTTACCGGCTAGTAAAATCAGCAGACGATCAATTCCAATTGCAAAATGATCTAGAGAGAATTTCTGTATGGAGGGAAAAGTGGCAATTAGCACTAAACAAAGAAAAGCGCGAGGTCATCCGCATGGGTACTAAAAGAAATTCGGTATATTTTGGGTATACGATAAATCGCATAAATCTAAGGGCTCTCAATTCGACTAAATACCTAGGAATTACAATTACGAGCAATTTCAATTGGAAGGACCACACAGATAATATTGTGGGGAAGGCGAAACAAAAACTACACTTTGGTGGCAGAACACTTAGAAGATGCGACAAAAACCCACTAAAGAGACAGCCTACATTACACTTCTCCGTCCTCCTTACCAGGTAGGATTGACGGAGAACATCCAAAAAGTGCGAAGAAGGGCAGCTTGTTTCGTGTTATCGCGCAACAGGGGTGAGAGGGTCACTGATACGATGCGCGAGTTGGGGTGGCAGTCACTGAAAAAAGGCGGTTTTCTTTGCGGCGGGATCTATTTACGAAATTTCAATCACCAACATTATATTCCGAATGTGTAAATATTTTGCTGACAGCCATCTACGTAGGGAGAAATGATCATCATAATAAAATAAGAGAAATCAGAGCTTGAACGGAAACATTTAAGTGTTCCTTTTTCCTACGCGCCATTCGGGAGTCCACAATAGACTAAAACTATTAACAGGCTGAACTTGGGGATTATGCCGCTCCATTATTCTCCACGCTTGCAAACCCTGATCCGACACATCCTCTGTTAAGAAAATGTTGGATGGATCTCCGCCCCGCCAAAGCTACATGCGTCCCTACAAATCCTCGAATGCTATGCACATTGATCCTCTACCATTTCCTACCATTTCATCAAACTCCCACCCTTCCTCACCCACATTGAACACCTCTGCATCTCCTATATAATCCACAGATTAGATTTTAATAACCCTATTTCCTCACCTTTGATCACCCACACTGATACGGTTATCTTGCCGCGCCTTCACAAACTCATTCCTCCGTCCCTACACTTACACATATTCTATATCCTATCTCAACGCAAAAACCAACTCCCTCTCCCTGACAATGAGATCCACCCGAATACTTATCCCTTCTACCAACCTTAACTCTTTCCCCACAATCCCACTTTTTTTTCCAACCAGAAGAATTTCACCTTCCTACGAAGTGTTTTTAAAATGCATACATTTTACTTGTTTTCACTGCCTCTCTTTGATTTTCAATTTAAAGTAGGAAAACGGCCCCTTATTTGTTTCTAATTTTCATAATAATTTTTTCTAATCATTTGCCTGAAGAGTGGAAAACTCTACCGCTGACAGCCAATTCTCTTCCTGTGTTCGGCGAAGGGAATGAAATAAAGGAAAAAAAGCACCAGGTTACAGCATTAACGGCGAACTAAAAAGCAGGTAAGTGGTATTAGTAGCCTTGAGAATCAAATGAACTCATAGGGAAGTAGCATCAATAATCGACTCAAAATGCAAGGAGTTAGTTCCCGGGTTCGATTCCCGGCGGGGTCAGGGATTTTCTCTGCCCCGTGATGGCTGGGTGTTGTGTGCTGTCCTTAGGTTAGTTAGGTTTAAGTAGTTCTAAGTTCTAGGGGACTCATGACCACAGCAGTTGAGTCCCATAGTGCTCAGAGCCATTTTTTTGCAAGGAGTTAAAATCAGTAAATAGATCGAAAAAGTAGATGAAAAATTAGGCGTTTGAGTACTGCAACCAAATATATGAAACTTGAAATAAATACCGTAAACACGAAAGTGACTACTATGGAAATGCAGATCAATAATATCAACGAAGAGTTCGACTTAGAAATCATGAAAGTCCAAGAAACGGTAGAACTTTCGTATCAACGAAAGTGGACGAAAATATCTTCGGTCTGAACACGGAAATTATTGACGAATATGGAAAGTAAATCTCACATTTGAGAAAGACAGTATCTGATTTTCAAGAGCATCTGGGTAAACAAATAATTGATTGCGAACAGAGGTGTAATCAAGACGCTTCATAAATTCAAGGCAAAATTTATGACCTGGAACAGAAAATTAGGAACGAGCGCAGTTATATGTTTGATAGAGTACCTTACAATAAACTAGTAGGTAATAAGGAACTCTCTGACCCGGCAAAAAGACATAACGGCTGGCACCCACTGGATTTCCTGAAGAACTTTTCCTTGCATATTTGAAAGATCAGGATAAGATAACGCAGTTATGAGTGATTTAGCAGGTGATACTAAACGATGGTGACTAAACTGAAACACACATCAAATTATGTTTTACGAATTCAAGCAAAAGTTTATCCGAGGAATACCGATCAGAACAAGACTATTTACGGTGAGAATTCATAACGACCAGATTGTGTGACAACTGGGACAGAAACTGAATAAAAAATTTATGCGAACACTGATACTGAAAATTGACACACTTAAGAAGTACACTGGAGTCCACAGTTAAAGCAACAAACGGAAAATTTTCAAGGTTGCGTTTATTTTGCCTCAAAACAGTGTGTACAGGTGGTAGCGAAGTAGAAACAGTGTAAGGAATACAGAACGTAAACAACTGCTACATGCATAACACTAGACGAAAATGTTCTTTTTTTCCAACTTAACAGATTTGCATACACATTCCAACAACTGGTTAATGTACTCACTATGGTGTGTGACCACCTCTGGCAGCCTGACAACGACGGAGTATGCCGTGAATAACGTTATCAACGTCATGTTGAGGCAGTAACGCTCATTCTTCCTGCGGAGCTGGTCGCAAGTCTTGGAGAGTGATTGGTGGACACTGATGTGATGCAACCCATCTCCCTAGTGCATCCCAGACATGCTCTATGGGATTCAAATTGGGAGACCGAGCAGGCCATGCCATGCGTGTAGTATCTTCCGTTTCCAAGAAAACATCAACCACTCATGCTCTATGAGGCCGAGCATTATGCTAGCAAAAGGCTAGGTGTAGTCAAAGGAGAAAAAGGAACGTCGAATATAGACGTCGCCAGACAGCAAAGAGGAAATGAAAGTATTTAGCCAAGCGCAAAGTTCGCGATCAGCAATTAGTGAAACGATGGTAGACAGTGACGAAACGGGCGCCGAGCAAATTACGCGAGCTGCCAATAATAGCGAGATTAATAGTAGGAAATGAAATACGGTCGCCATGAGGAGAATGGAAGAAGATGAAGTCCTCAGCATTGGTGACGAAGCTTTCCTGTCTAAAGAATCGCCAACGGAATAAACCTGCTGTGACAGAAAAACAGCTAGTTATAGTAGGAGAAAACTCTGACCCTGAGTATTTAACATCCGGGAAATAATTGGATGGGGAAATTAACATCTCTCTAAGAAAAGTGTATCTTCTGTAACCGAACAGTAACCCAGAATGGTCAGATTTAGAAAATATTTCGTATGAAGAATATATTGAAGTAACAGAAATTGAGGAATGTGTGACGAAATGCTGTTTCATACCATCAGGTGAAGCACTGTCAAAATAATAACCAGAGGTAAACACAGAACTAAGAAATAAAGAAACTCTGTATGACACAATACCTAGCCAACATAGGATTCAAGTCATAAGGGACTTTGAAATCCAAAAACCGAAGAAACCTCCAGACATGTTTGACCTGAAGATGAACAACATGTCTTGGAATGATCTTATAGTCGAGTATGATTTGCTATGTAACGAACAAAGTAACTCCGATATTTTAATAATGAAACAAAGCATCATTCCTGTAGAAATTTACAGCATTAGGCTATAAGGCCTTTTAGACACTGGGTCGCAAATCATTGCCATATCACAGTCAGTTATTCAGTAAACTTCAGACAAATCCGAATAAATATTGGTGTCCCTAAATGGGAAAACCAGTAAGCCAATTAAAAGTCAAATACAGGCACAGTTCAAAATTAAAGGACGAGAATTGGAACTTGGTTTCTTGATTGCTCCAGATTTTAACACCGAAATGAATTTGGGGATTGATTGATTTAACAAAGAAAAAGTAACTATTCACTGTAGTAAAACAAAAATTGTCAAAATTAACACTAAATTCGATAATTTGAAACCAGGATATGAAGAAACTGAAATTTCACAAGACACTAAATTTGAGTGATAATGTGAATGAAGGTTTGTCTGGTATTTTTGAAATGTGCCATGTTAAAAGCTTAATTGATGACGATCGGAAGCAGGATGGTTTTAAAAAAAATCACTGAGAAATTACAGGTTCTTGCAACAGAACAGAAATTTTAACAATTCAACATATTAGAAATAAACCGAGACATATTTTCAGAAAAATCTGGAATACTTAAGAACTTAGAGTACCGTGTCGATGCACTGGCACACTAAGAGATCTTATTCCGTACACTTGTCTAAGAAACAAGCTGTGCAGTCAGCAGCAAATAAAGTGGTGGAATTGGGCGTAATTGAACAAAGCCACAGTGAATATAGCAGTCCCCTCATTACTGTAGATAAGAAAAATGGAGGCGTGCGAATTGTGACTGATGTACGAACTTTAAACAAAATTCTCAAAGAGAAGTAGACTGAGCCGAAAATTTAGATGAGGTTTTGCAAGAAATTCATAACGCACTTCACTTGACTAGCCTTAATTTGATGGCTGGGTGCAGGCAGATTCCGTTGAATGCAGAATCTCGTTGAATACAAAATCTCGCAAATACACCGCATTCCTTTTACTTGCTAGAAATTTTTGCCAGTGTAAAGTTGGTACTTTTTATCTGTTTCGGTGTTTATCAGATCTTTAAATTCAGTACTAGGTCGAGAACTAAGTACTAGATTGATAATGTATGTAGACGACATGTTGATCGCCACAGAAGAATGGCAAGAGCCCTCTGAAGTGTTGAACAAAGTCTTCTCTCCTCTTCATGCAGTGGATGGACGAGACTGTCAGGTTGACTTTCAAAAATTAAAAAGTGAAGAACGAGATGTAGTGTTTTACACCATCCCCTGCTAACAGAACCCTTTCACATGAATGCAGATAACAGTGCGTATGGAATCGTCCCTGAAATTTTCCAAGAAACCATTAGTACAGAAGAATCATGTCACAAAACAATAGCCTTCACAAGTAAGACTTTGACTAAATACGAAACGAATAACAACATATCGGAGAAAGAAGCCTTATCAACCACGTGGGGTTTGAAAAAATTGTGAAATTATGTATGGGAACGTAAAATAAATACCCATACAGAACATAAACCACTAATATTTCAGAAAGATCGCCGACTATTAACCTTCAGATTAACCCGTAGGGTATTGTGCCTTCAACACTTTGATTACGAGCTCTGTTACGTAGAAGGCACTAGAAATTATATAGCAGATGTCTTATCTAGATTACTAGAAGATGTAAACTGATTGCCGAAAGAAAGTAATGAAGGCGGTACTTTCCTAATGGAGTTATTCAAGAAAGTGACTGAGAAAAGAAAAATTGAATAGATTTGTAATAACTTGAGGCATTAACAAAACGAAGATAAAGTTGGGAAATCAGTAAAAGTCAGTTTTGTTTGTGTAAATTACCTACAAAGTCCTAAATAATAAAAAATCTTTAAAGGTGTTTTGTATAAACAAAGAAATCTGGGTGGGGATGATTGGAAAGTATATTGGCCGTCCCAGTTCGAGACTGAGTTGATAGACTACTTTCACCTTGCATTTGGACACAATGGACTGAAGACATGTATAGCAAAGCTTTCGCGTGTGGTAGCAATAAGCAGTAGTGTGGCCAAGAAAGTAGCGGACTGTATAAGGTCGTGTGGCGTATGCTACATGGAAAAGGTAGAGAATCGAACAAAACAATGATCTGAATGAAACAGTATACTGTACTTACTGTCGATTGATTTGTACGGACTCTTCCCGAAAACTTCTGGAAGTTGTACATTTTAGCAGTATTCAAAGAATTTTCAAAATTTATAAAGCTTTTGCCTGCCAAGAACGCAACAATAAAGCAGTATTCAGTGGGATGGTTAAAACTGTAATACCATAGGAAAACCTAAATCAGTGCAATCAGATAATTGGCCAAAGTTTATTTCAAAGATTTGGAAAGAGGGTATGGGGCAGTACGAAGTCCAAGTAAAACATCACTCGGCCTAACACCAACAAGTAGTCCAGCTGAACGCTGTATGTGAGAGCTACATAGAATTTGCAGATTTATTGCTACCTCAACTATAGGGCGTGGGGCAGATTTGTTTCAAAATCTGAAGTGGTCATGACTCCACAGTTTTTACATCATACGAAATTTTGTTAAACAGTAAAAGTAAAAGTATAATAGTAGGGATCTTATAATTTTCATCCAGTGTAGACTTCAGACTGGATGCAAAAAAGACATTAGTAAGGGAAAGAATGAAGTAACAAAACGGAAAACATATATTAGAGGTATGATAATAACCTCAAAGTTAGTGAGTTCAACATTAGAGGTTCTGTTCTCGTCAGAACCCATGAAAAACCTAGCGAATTAAATCACGAAATTTCGAAAATTAAATATATTTATAACGGCCCGTTTGAAGTGCAAGCAAGTCCTCACACTAATGTATACTATTTGGTGTACCCAAAATCAAAGAAATCCATAGGTGTTCGTAATATAGGGGTTTGAAACCTCATGTCCACGGAACATAATAAAAGGAAACACTGTTTGAAAACAGGACATGACTAACAGGTACTATATTATAACATGCTTATTTTTCAAAATGTGTTTTGTAACAAATGCTATACTGTTGTGAAGACTGTTATAATTTTTCTAATATATGTCTATAAGTTTCAGATTCTTAACTATGTAGCTGTGCATAAAATGAAACGAACATTTCAAAGAAGTGAAATAACATGCTACAAGACTGCATTTCATAAAGAGCTGGAGCTTAGTAACATGGACTGCCAACGTGTGAAATGGGCAGCATGATTTTTGATGAGTGAATAGAACACAAAAGTGTGTTTCAAAGGGACTGTCAAAATTCTCAGCGGATAGCCAACTGTTTCCTTGATAAAACAAGGTTCATAAATAAAAATATTGCGTTGAACTACCTGAAAACATGAAGAGGCAGTGAAAAAGTTTATGCTTGTTATGTGTTATTTAGTTAAACTGCATAAAATTTATGCAGTCATAAGTACCAATCCGGCGAAAATAATTTTCCCTAATAGGTTTTCCCGTACGCAAACTGAAAGTAAAATCTGTAGTAACATGTTGAAAATTATAAAGCTGAACAGTTAAATACTTCCTTTGAAGGAAAGTAAAGGAAATAGATTAAAATTCCAGGAAGAAACGTATATACTGGACACATTGCAAATAATATTCATGTAAAAGTCTGTACCGCATATTCTCTCTTGTATTTATGTACTGTAAGTTATCGTAGTTGCAAACTGTAACTGATGTTGTTCTTCTATGAATGAGATAAACGATATTGTTCGTATTGCTGTTTCCCTACAGTATATGCTGTTATGATGTCTTTGTAGTTCTTTTCCTTCCTTTGCCGCGCTCTGAGGTACTACGGATGATTCACTGATGCATTACTAACAGGAATCATCACTGAATCATACGGCATCTGTAACACCAGTATCGATATTCTCTATTCTTATCTCATATAAATCCTTTGTTTGCTTCACTCAGCCAACGGCCTTGCCGCAGTGATAACACCGGTTCCCGTGAGATCACCGAAGTTAAGCGCTGTCGAGCTGGGCCAGCACTTGTGTGGGTGACCATCCGATCTGCCAAGCGCTGTTGGCAAGCGGGGTGCACTCAGCCCTTTTGAGGCAAACTGAGGAGTTCCTTGATTGAGAAGTAGCGGCTCCGGTTTTGAAAACTGGCATACGGCATACTGACCACATGCCGCCTCCATGTCCGCATCCGGTGACGCCTGTGGGCTGAGGTCGGTACCGTTGGAGCCTCCATGGCATGTTCGGGAGGAGTTTCGTTTTTAGTTGCTTTACTCAATGTGCCATCTGTATAATCATGCTCCTTCATTATTTATAACCCTTTACGTAATTCTAATTAATGCATGGATGTAATTTCAAAAGCAGTGTTCTGTAAATGAATATAAATGTTAAACTATTACTTGTAATCCTGGTTCATGCATAGGGGGATGTAGGTGTGTAGTCACGTAAAACATGGGGGGAAATCCCTCTCCAACGAAACTGACTTGGCGGGAATAGATGAGGTGGACTTGGTGGTCGAACTGTAAGGCTCCTTTGTGGCAGGAGTTAACAGGTGACCGGCTGGCAAAGTATTCGCATCTTGTGAACTGAACGAGGCCAGAAGAACTGCGAGATTGAACAATGTAGCTTCGAATGTGGTAGTAATTTGAGTTATTATTCATGACATACTTTGGTTAGCTCAGTACTACGAAAATCCGGCACCAAGAGGAGAATTTTCAGAGCTTGTCACGCAGCAAGAGCCGTAGACACTTTTGCCGCCTTTCTCTGAATAGCCACAGGAGATCGACACGGCCACTATGTTCATCTCAAATTACACTAGTTAACAGCCATTTTACATCTGGGATGTAATACATCAACTAGTACGTATTTTGGTGTGTAGAATCCAAATATCTACATCTACATCTACATTTATACTCCGCAAGCCACCCAACGGTGTGTGGCGGAGGGCACTTTATGTGCCACTGTCATTACCTCCCTTTCCTGTTCCAGTCGCGTATGGTTCGCGGGAAGAACGACTGTCTGAAAGCCTCCGTGCGCGCTCTAATCTCTCTAATTTTACATTCGTGATCTCCTCGGGAGGTATAAGTAGGGGGAAGCAATATATTTGATACCTCATCCAGAAACGCACCCTCTCGAAACCTGGCGAGCAAGCTACACCGCGATGCAGAGCGCCTCTCTTGCAGAGTCTGCCACTTGAGTTTATTAAACATCTCCGTAACACTATCACGGTTACCAAATAACCCTGTGACGAAACGCGCCGCTCTTCTTTGGATCTTCTCTATCTCCTCCGTCAGACCGATCTGGTACGGATCCCACACTGATGAGCAATACTCAAGTATAGGTCGAACGAGTGTTTTGTAAGCCACCTCCTTTGTTGATGGACTACATTTTCTAAGCACTCTCCCAATGAATCTCAACCTGGTACCCGCCTTACCAACAATTAATTTTATATGATCATTCCACTTCAAATCGTTCCGCACGCATACTCCCAGATATTTTACAGAAGTAACTGCTACCAGTGTTTGTTCCGCTATCATATAATCATACAATAAAGGATCCTTCTTTCTATGTATTCGCAATACATTACATTTGTCTATGTTAAGGGTCAGTTGCCACTCCCTGCACCAAGTGCCTATCCGCTGCAGATCTTCCTGCATTTCGCTACAATTTTCTAATGCTGCAACTTCTCTGTATACTACAGCATCATCCGCGAAAAGCCACATGGAACTTCCGACACTATCTACTAGGTCATTTATATATATTGTGAAAAGCAATGGTCCCATAACACTCCCCTGTGGCACGCCAGAGGTTACTTTAACGTCTGTAGACGTCTCTCCATTGATAACAACATGCTGTGTTCTGTTTGCTAAAAACTCTTCAATCCAGCCACACAGCTGGTCTGATATTCCGTAGGCTCTTACTTTGTTTATCAGGCGACAGTGCGGAACTGTATCGAACGCCTTCCGGAAGTCAAGAAAAATAGCATCTACCTGGGAGCCTGTATCTAATATTTTCTGGGTCTCATGAACAAATAAAGCGAGTTGGGTCTCACACGATCGCTGTTTCCGGAATCCATGTTGATTCCTACATAGTAGATTCTGGGTTTCCAAAAACGACATGATACTCGAGCAAAAAACATGTTCTAAAATTCTACAACAGATCGACGTCAGAGATATAGGTCTATAGTTTTGCGCATCTGCTCGACGACCCTTCTTGAAGACTGGGACTATCTGTGCTCTTTTCCAATCATTTGGAACCCTCCGTTCCTCTAGAGACTTGCGGTACACGGCTGTTAGAAGGGGGGCAAGTTCTTTCGCGTACTCTGTGTAGAATCGAATTGGTATCCCGTCAGGTCCAGTGGACTTTCCTCTATTGAGTGATTCCAGTTGCTTCTCTATTCCTTGGACACTTATTTCGATGTCAGCCATTTTTTCGTTTGTGCGACGATTTAGAGAAGGAACTGCAGTGCGGTCTTCCTCTGTGAAACAGCTTTGGAAAAAGGTGTTTAGTATTTCAGCTTTACGCGTGTCATCCTCTGTTTCAATGCCATCATCATCCCGTAGTGTCTGGATATGCTGTTTCGAGCCACTTACTGATTTAACGTAAGACCAGAACTTCCTAGGATTTTCTGTCAAGTCGGTGCATAGAATTTTACTTTCGAATTCACTGAACGCTTCACGCATAGCCCTCCTCACGCTAACTTTGACATCGTTTAGCTTCTGTTTGTCTGAGAGGTTTTGGCTGCGTTTAAACTTGGAGTGGAGCTCTCTTTGCTTTCGCAGTAGTTTCCTAACTTTGTTGTTGTACCACGGTGGGTCTTTCCCGTCCCTAGCATGTACCATTTTTGAGCTTTTAAAGGTTTTTATTTTTCGTATTCAGTATTTCGATTTTTGCTGTTCTTTGTTTTGACGCTTAACTGTTTCCTTTTGATTTGCAGAGGAGAGCTAGAAGATCTACAAATCGTCAGTAAATTGTTTGTGTGGTAATCCATTGGTGTGAAAGAGATACTCAGTGAGTGTTTCCCATGAAGAATAGTGCTAACATTCTGTGTTTAAAACTTGCACTAAGCAAAATGGCAACTAGTAAATCTCGTTGCTGTCTAAACCACCCTGACAACTTTTGTTATGTGTGTGGGAAATTCACTCCAAAATCCCACAGAAAACCAATCACTGATTAGGTTAGGAAGGCATATAAAATGTATTTTGATTGTCCTGTTGGTGATCAAAATAAAAATTTTGCACCTCATATTGCCTGCATAACCTGTACTGCAACCTTAACCAAGTAGTTGACAGGAAAACGCCGAGCCATGCCATTCGCTGTTCCGATGGTGTGGTGTGAGCCCAAAGACCATTATTCAGACTGTTACTTCAGTCTTACAAATATTTCGGGGCATTCAAGCAAAACTAGACATAAAGTATCCACATGTATCTTCTGTGCATTTGCCTGTGCCCCATAAAGAGGGGTTGCCTGTTCCTGTCTGTAACTTGAAAGCCACTGCACCTGTTTCAGATCAAAAGGTGCTTCCTCCGCACAATATTTCGATATGCAGAATTCAATGTGTGCATGTAGAGATGTCAATAGTCTGATGATGCAGCTAGATGTACAACATAATCCACAGGAGCGGAACCTATTTACTGACTCCAGTAAAACCAGCTCGAAAGCAAAACTACTGCATAATGGCAATGCATTTCCATCTGTACCTTCAGCTTACGCAGTAGAAATGAAAGAAACTTATGAAACCATGGCTTTGCTGCTACAGGCAACCATATATAAGGATCATGAATGGCAACTTTGCTGTGATTTAAAAGTTGTTACACTCCTTACAGGTTTACAGGCTGGATTCACGAAATACTGCTACTTTTTGTGCCTTGGAGACAGCCGTGACACCAATAATCACTGTACAGTCAAGGAATGGTCTATAAGGAAGTCATATGTTTCTGGAAACGTAAATGTGAACAACACCCAACTGGTTGAGTCCGATAAAATCATTTTGCCTCCACTTCATATCAAGTTGGACCTTATTGAGAACTTTGTAAAAGTTTACCGAGGGCATAAGATGGGTAGGCAAGGGGTTGATAGAGCATTACGTGGAGTGGTCATCCAGTAAGGACTTTTTACGTTTTGTCTCATGTCATGTGTTTTAAGAGGACTAGACCACAGCTACGTTTTCTAATAGTAGTAGTAAATATGTCCTAAGTACGTGCCGACGCAAATAAGTTTAAGAGTGGTTAGAGGTCGACCCGGGGACGAGGTCTTACCGAAGGGGGGAATAATGTAGCGGCACCACCGTTTAAGATGGTAAAAGGTTGGCTTAGGTGCAATATTTCGGAGCGCACAAGCTACAGCCAGGCGTGGGTCTGTTGACAGTGAGTTACGCTACCAGCGGTTGCGAATTAGAATGGAGGCCACAGGGCCGTAGACCTGCTGAAAAGAGTAAACGCAGCGGTTTGCATGGTGCAAGAAGGTGCCCACTGGTCCAACCCAGGTGTTATGAGTACATGACTCGCAGTGGCGCGTTAGCACAGCCACGTATAAATAGGTACCGGTTCACTAACAAGGCATTCAAGTGTGACAGCTCTCCTGGACGGCAGGGCGTGTCACACCACCGACTACACGGTGCAGCAGATGGGGCGCCAGCGTTCCAGTCCACGGCAGGTCCCTGGTTCGACCCTCTGAGGCCAACGTGGGGTCCGCAGCCTGCTATCGGCGGGCCACGCCACGGCTCGCTACTGCGGGCAGTCTTGTTAGCTCCCAACACACGCCAGTGGCATTCCGAGAACTTTGTAAAAGCTCTGGATAAAGAAGGTGGAGCCTTTAATCACTTAAAAGTTTCCCAAATTAAGTGAGGCAAAGCTGAAAGAGCATATATTTGTTGGGCCAGAAATAACAAAATTGCTGAAAGTCCAACCTTTGATACCAAACTCACAGATATCGAATTAGTTGCTTGGTCTTCTTTTAAAGTAACTCTGAATAGCTTTTTGGATAATAGAAAAGACAAAATTTGTGTTACCATTGTGAAAGATCTGTTGGACAACTATAAGAACATGGGGTGTAGAATGTCGCTCGAAACTCACTTTATACATTCTCACCTTGATTTCTTCCCGGAAAACTCGGGAGCTGTAAGCGATGAGCATGGTGAACGCTTTCACCAAGACATTCTTACCATGGAACACCGCTACCAAGGCCATTGGAACCCTTCGATGATGGGTGACTACTGCTGGGTTCTTGTTAGGGAGAGTGATGAAACGGCAAACAAAAGAAGAGCTCCGTCGTCGCATTTTTCAAAAACCAAAGACGATTAAAGGTGAAAATATCTTCGGAACTAATTTGGACCTTTTATTGGCATCATGCCCATGTTGTTGTTGTGGTCTTCAGTCCTGAGACTGGTTTGATGCAGCTCTCCATGCTACTCTATCCTGTGCAAGCTTTTTCATCTCCCAGTACCTACTGCAACCTACATCCTTCTGAATCTGCTTAGTGTATTCATCTCTTGGTCTCCCTCTACGATTTTTACCCTCCACGCTGCCCTCCAATACTAAATTGGTGATCCCTTGATGCCTCAGAACATGTCCTACCAACCGATCCCTTCTTCTGGTCAAGTTGTGCCACAAACTTCTCTTCTCCCCAATCCTATTCAATACTTCCTCATTAGTTATGTGATCTACCCATCTAATCTTCAGCATTCTTCTGTAGCACCACATTTCGAAAGCTTCTATTCTATTCTTGTCCAAACTATTTATCGTCCATGTTTCACTTCCATACATGGCTACACTCCATACGAATACTTTCAGAAATGACTTCCTGACACTTAAATCAATACTGGATGTTAACAAATTTCTCTTCTTCAGAAACGCTTTCCTTGCCATTGCCAGCCTACATTTTATATCCTCTCTACTTCGACCATCATCAGTTATTTTGCTCCCCAAATAACAAAACTCCTTTACTACTTTAAGTGCCTCATTTCCTAATCTAATTCCCTCAGCATCACCCGACTTAATTAGACTACATTCCATTATCCTTGTTTTGCTTTTGTTGATGTTCATCTTATATCCTCCTTTCAAGACACTATCCATTCCATTCAACTGCTCTTCCAAGTCCTTTGCTGTCTCTGACAGAATTACAATGTCATCGGCGAACCTCAAAGTTTTTACTTCTTCTCCATGAATTTTAATACCTACTCCGAATTTTTCTTTTGTTTCCTTTACTGCTTGCTCAATATACAGATTGAACAACATCGGGGAGAGGCTACAACCCTGTCTTACTCCCTTCCCAACCACTGCTTCCCTTTCATGCCCCTCGACTCTTATAACTGCCATCTGGTTTCTGTACAAATTGTAAATAGCCTTTCGCTCCCTGTATTTTACCCCTGCCACCTTCAGAATTTGAAAGAGAGTATTCCAGTCAACATTGTCAAAAGCTTTCTCTAAGTCTACAAATGCTAGAAACGTAGGTTTGCCTTTCCTTAATCTTTTTTCTAAGATAAGTCGTAAGGTCAGTATTGCCTCACGTGTTCCAGTGTTTCTACGGAATCCAAACTGATCTTCCCCGAGGCTGGCTTCTACCAGTTTTTCCATTCGTCTGTAAAGAATTCGTGTTAGTATTTTGCAGCTGTGACTTATTAAGCTGATAGTTCGGTAATTTTCACATCTGTCAACACCTGCTTTCTTTGGGATTGGAATTATTATATTCTTCTTGAAGTCTGAGGGTATTTCGCCTGTTTCATACATCTTGCTCACCAGATGGTAGAGTTTTGTCAGGACTGGCTCTCCCACGGCCGTCAGTAGTTCCAATGGAATATTGTCTACTCCGGGGGCCTTGTTTCGACTCAGGTCTTTCAGTGCTCTGTCAAACTCTTCACGCAGTATCATATCTCCCATTTCATCTTCATCTACATCCTCTTCCATTTCCATAATATTGTCCTCAAGTACATCGCCCTTGTATAGACCCTCTATATACTCCTTCCACCTTTCTGCTTTCCCTTCTTTGCTTAGAACTGGGTTTTCATCTGAGCTCTTGATATTCTTACAAGTCGTTCTCTTATCTCCAAAGGTCTCTTTAATTTTCCTGTAGGCGGTATCTATCTTACCCCTAGTGAGACAGGCCTCTACATCCTTACATTTGTCCTCTAGCCATCCCTGCTTAGCCATTTTGCACTTCCTGTCGATCTCATTTTTGAGACGTTTGTATTCCTTTTTGCCTGTTTCACTTACTGCATTTTTATATTTTCTCCTTTCATCAATTAAATTCAATATTTCTTCTGTTACCCAAGGATTTCTACTAGCCCTCGTCTTTTTACCTACTTGATCCTCTGCTGCCTTCACTACTTCATCCCTCAAAGCTACCCATTCTTCTTCTACTGTATTTATTTCCCCCATTCCTGTCAATTGCTCCCTTATGCTCTCCCTGAATCTCTGTACAACCTCTGGTTCTTTTAGTTTATCCAGGTCCCATCTCCTTAAATTCCCACCTTTTTGCAGTTTCTTCAGTTTTAATCTACAGGTCATAACCAATAGATTGTGGTCAGAGTCCACATCTGCCCCTGGAAATGTCTTACAATTTAAAACCTGGTTCCTAAATCTCTGTCTTACCATTATATAATCTATCTGATACCTTTTAGTATCTCCAGGGTTCTTCCATGTATACAACCTTCTTTCATGATTCTTAAACCAAGTGTTAGTTATGATTATGTTGTGCTCTGTGCAAAATTCGACCAGGCGGCTTCCTCTTTCATTTCTGTCCCCCAATCCATATTCACCTACTATGTTTCCTTCTCTCCCATTTCCTACACTCGAATTCCAGTCACCCATGACTATTAAATTTTCGTCTCCCTTCACAATCTGAATAATTTATTTTATTTCATCATACATTTCTTCAATTTCTTCGTCATCTGCAGAGCTAGTTGGCATATAAACTTGTACTACTGTAGTAGGCGTGGGCTTCGTATCTATCTTGGCCACAATAATGCGTTCACATGCTGTTTGTAGTAGCTTACCCGCATTCCTATTTTCCTATTCATTATTAAACCTACTCCTGCATTACCCCGATTTGATTTTGTGTTTATAACCCTGTAGTCACCTGACCAGAAGTCTTGTTCCTCCTGCCACCGAACTTCACTAATTCCCACTATATCTATCTTCAACCTATCCATTTCCCTTTTTAAATTTTCTAACCTACCTGCCCGATTAAGGGATCTGACATTCCACGCTCCGATCCGTAGAACGCCAGTTTTCTTTCTCCTGATAACGACATCCTCTTGAGTAGTCCCCGCCCGGAGATCCGAATGGGGGACTATTTTACCTCCGGAATATTTTACCCAAGAGGACGCCATCATCATGTAATCATACAGTAAAGCTGCATGCCCTCGGGAAAAATTACGGCTGTAGTTTCCCCTTGCTTTCAGCCGTTCGCAGTACCAGCACAGCAAGGCCGTTTTGGTTATTGTTACAAGGCCAGATCAGTCAATCATCCAGACTGTTGCCCTTGCAACTACTGAAAAGGCTGCTGCCCCTCTTCAGGAACCACACGTTTGTCTGGCCTCTCAACAGATACCCCTCCGTTGTGGCTGCACCTACGGTACGGCTATCTGTATCGCTGAGGCACGCAAGCCGCCCCACCAACGGCAAGGTCCATGGTTCATGGGGGGGATCATGCCCATATATATATATATATATATATATATATATATATATATACAAAATAGCATTGATTTCAAACGTTCTGAATGTGTATTTTTGTTTGACTTAATTGTGTCAATTTTCGATATTACCATTTTTTATTCTGCTGTGTATCTAGGAAATGTGACGTGATAGAGAAAAACTAATTTCACCAGTGTATTGAGCACCCCAAAATTAGGTAAATACACCCATTTAAAAACCAGATGCAGGAAAAAAGTTTAAATTTGTTAACTAGTGTTATGAGTTGTGTACTGTGCAACTGCATCGACCAGTTACGTGGTTTATTTTTGAGTAACAAGTTTGTGTTGTTTAAACTACGTGTTGAGCACCTACATTGTATCCTTATTCATTTAACTAGACTGGATCTTAGTCCTAGCTCTACGATATTTCCACGTATTATACTATACTGAACTTAAACTCATTTCAGTAAACTTTTTGCTCTTATAGAGATAGTAAGTGTAATTAAGAGCCAGTTGTCACAAAAATGGTTAATATTCCGTCTGTATTGTTCGTGGCAAACTATGTTAAATATCTTGATAAAATTGACTACTGTTTGATATCTTAATTACGAAACGTAAATTCAGTGTGAAGTAAAGTCAGTCCCAATAGTTAACTTCCTTTATGAACTATGCTAGTATTTTGTATCATTTTGTCTAATGAGGTTGAGGACCGTTTCCTTTTGCGTAATTACACTTTAATGTGTTACTAATAGACCCTCAGTCCGTTTTATTTTGTCCGATACTGATGTCTTTCAATAGAAGTACTTAGAGAAATGGAAATTGTCGTATACCATAACCATTGTTCGCAGGATCAGGGTCAAATAAACTTCCTTTCACAAGATTAATATCATCGTTGTATTGCCAGTAATGTTATACTTAGCATGCCCGTGCCAAGACTAGTAGTATTGCTAGGGAAGAGTGTTATACGTGATACTGGACGTACGAAATTTTGTGTGTGTTTTGATTTTACGCTACATTGATGAGTGAAAACATTGTGACCACATACCAAACAGCGTGTTCGTATACATTCGGAACGCAGTGCAGCAGCGATCCTGATGGCAAGGTTTAAAAGGTACTAAGTAGATGTCCGGAGTTAGGTGGCATCACATGACTATGCGCAGAACATAGTTTCTGTGAATTACATGCCTGTTGTTTATGGGCACGCAGCTGACACCGGAAAGCGGCATGGATGTATTACATTGAGTTCTCATTAAGCAAATTTGATGACCAAGACATTAAAGTGAGTTATCTATCATGTTTCTTCATTTACGGTAGCCTTGTGACATGGACACTAATCCTGCTGGAAGATACCATTGCTGTCAGGGAAGACATCAAGCTTGAAATAATGCAGCTGGTCCGCAATAACGCCCACGTAGTTCATAGCTCTCATGGGGCTTCCGACTAATACCAGAGATACCATGGAAATTCTGCTGAATGTCTCCCATAACATAATACCCTCTCCTCCGACTGCGCTCGTAGCACAGTACATGTTTAAAGCAACCATTCGCCTGAATGATAGCATATTATGACATGACCATAGACAGGGTGTAACAAAGAACATGTTTCATCCGATCAGGCAGCACGTTTCCATTGATTCGGGCCCATTGCAGTCATAATTCACGACGTCGTTGGGTCAACACAGGAACACGTAGGTGGTGGCTACTTCAAAGTCCCAAGTTCAAAAGAGTGCACCAAACGATGGGTTCCGAAACACTTGCATTAGCATTGAGCTCTGTCGTCAGATCTGCCACAGATTACCATCCACTCTACTTTCATAGTAGACAACCTCCGATCTTAGCTTCATGTTTTTAGCTACAGCGCGAAACAATTCGCGACATGTACCACATGCAATAGATATTACGTGACAAAATCAGTCCTGCGATCGAATTGATGGCTTTGTGATACGGTCTATAAGTCTGGTTTTCAGGTGATTAAGGCGACTGTATTGCTTTTGCCGTGTTCGGCTGCTACCTACATTTCCTACTCGCCATTTCTCAACACACCCACCGCACTCGGCGCAAATGTGGCCGGTATGAACGAACGAACAAATCTAGCAGAGGGGCAGACACAATGCGTAGCTTACAGTTACCGAAAGAATCCTCAGATCGTGTAGCGCCCATATGACAGAGATTATTTACCAAATAATCGTTTACAGGAAAAGTACGCGAGGTTCAAAATGGCTCTGAGCACTATGGGACTTAACATCTGAGGTCATCAGTCCCCTAGAACTTAGAACTACTTAAACCTAACTAACCTATGGACATCACACACATCCATGCCCGAGGCAGGATTCGAACCTGCGACCGTAGTGGTCGCGCGGTTCCAGACTGAAGCGCCTATAACCGCTCGGCCACCAGCGGCCGGCAGTACGCGAGGTTGCGGGAAGAGATGAGCGTTTCTGCTAGGGTTTCTTTTTTTGCATTACTTACTTTTTTTAAAATTTGTAATTTTTGAAATTTTAAAGTAGCTGCCGGCCGCGGTGGTCTAGCGGTTCTGGCGCTGCAGTCCGGTACCGCGGGACTGCTACGGTCGCAGGTTCGAATCCTGCCTCGGGCATGGGTGTGTGTGATGTCCTTAGGTTAGTTAGGTTTAAGTAGTTCTAAGTTCTAGGGGACTTATGACCTAAGATGTTGAGTCCCATAGTGCTCAGAGCCATTTGAACCATTTTTTTTTAAAGTAGCTCTCGTAGCCATAAGAGACGCTACAAATAGGGGCTGCGCATCACAGGGAGAATCAGGCAGAGTCCACACAAACAAAAGACATGTTACTTCCTCCACCGTATGGTTCAGGTGGTTCAAATTGCTCTAAGCACTATGGGACTTAACATCTGAGGTCATCAGTCCCCTAGACTTAGAACTTCTTAAACCTAACGACATCACACACATCCATGCTCGAGGCAGGAGTCGAACCTGCGACCGTAGCAGCAGCGCGGTTCCGGACTGAAGCGCCTAGAACCGCTGGACCACGGCAGCCAGCCATCCACCGTGTATTTAAAGTAACGACCACGTGGCTTAAATCAAAGAAATTTGGCTGACAATTTTCACTCCGCACTCCACCCGAAAACCGAGCGAGTGGTTGAAACACTGCACTCGCTTTCTGGAGGACGACGGTTCAAACCCGCTTCCGGGTATCCTGATTTGGATTTTCCGTAATTTCCCTAAATCTCTGCAAGCACATGCCGGGATGGTTCCTTTGAAAGTCCACAGCCGATTTCCTTCCCCGTCCTTGAAACAACCCGAGCTTGTGCTCCGTCTCTAATGACCTCGATGTCCACAGGACCCTAAAGCTTAAACTTATGTCTTTCCTTCCTTCCATACCAAAATGTAATTCGAAAGTAGATAAATGATGCCGGAACACCATTTTCCTTCCACCATTCATTGTCTCTGTACGATGGGGTTCAGGGAAAATGTCGATACGATGCTTTGACATATCTGTCACTGTCGGAGGGTGTTACCTCCCTTTAGTTTATGGTCCAATCGACGTAAATGTGCACCTGCGACGAAATACGCAAAGCCATACATTATTGTTAGTATGTCCAGAGCGTTTGAAATTTTTGTCCTAAGAAAATATTATGAGACTTCAAAACGATCCACCGCGGTATGGAACTAGAATTTTCGCCTTTGCTCTGAAAATGTTTCGACTAATTGTTATCGTATACTTGAGGACATCTGACGGTAGTAATCAACCTTTGATAATAACTTATTTATTAGAATAAAATTTGTAACAGTAAATGACAATAAAATGAGATATTATCCATTCATATTTTACAAATATTGTACAGTTAATATACAGCTGAAATAATGTACATCAAGCGAGGAAGTTAAATGTAACCAAAGATTCTTCATCGAATAACAGGAAAGTTTTCCTGCGTTAGGTCGCATTTCTTTGAATGAATATATTGTTAGAGTAGCGAGAACGTCACTTCTGTAGACGTGTTGGTAACATCCTTACTCCCAATAAGTGTTTTCTTGATAAAACACTCAGTGTGGTGAAGCAGTTAGAACGTATACATAATAATCGTAAGGGATGGTTGGCGCTTTCATAAAAATATCTATCATCCTTGATATTACGGTCGCAGGTTCGAATCCTGCCTCGGGCATGGATGTGTGTGATGTCCTTAGGTTAGTTAGGTTTAAGTAGTTCTAAGTCTAGGGGACTGATGACCAAAGATGTTATGTCCCATAGTGCTTGGAGCCATTTGAATCCTTGATATATATTGATAATTATACAATGTTATTATTCCAACTGTTTCTCCATAAATAAAACTGAATTCGACAAATCATATTATTTAAGAATTTGAAACGATCCGATAATGGAAATGTTTTGTGAACAACATGAATTTCTACATACTTCTCAAAAAACGTTATCCATGTAAACATTAGTTTTGCAGTACTTTATTAACATCTTCTGAAAGGTAATATACAACTGATCAAGTGTCTGTCTTAGAGACGCCGGTTTCCTTGGATAAGGGCAGTAACTACCTGCTTGATGTATCAATCAGCTAGCAGTAAGAATAATACAAGATTAAATTTTTCATCACACTTAAATAGTAGTAGCACCAATAAGTTTCTTGCATAGAGACATACATTCTTTAGATCACATGCAAACCATACTGTGGCAAGGGGAGTGTAGATGTAGATGTCAAGTAAAACTAATTTCACTTTTAAGGAGGTAGAGAAACATGACTCTCATCTTAAATGAGGTCTTATGATTAAGTAAGTGTGTAAAAACATTGTTAATATTGTGTCGGGGCAAAATATAGAGTATTTGACGCTAAATCTTTAGGTGCCTCTGCAAGGACAAAGTCGAAAAATCAGAAGAACATGGAAGTGCCATTTTATCACTCCCCTATCTTATAGGTCTAGACTCGATATGCGAGGGAACGAACAGCTGCTGTCGGCAGCAGGTTTCATGTTTTGCTGAGCGCAAAACCTAGTCGCTGGTCGGCGCGGCGCTGCATTAATACGTTCATCCAGCGCGGACCGCCAAGGGGTGAGATATGCTGCGAGCCAGTCCCCCGCGAGACGTGTTTCCCCACCCACTGCTCTGCACTACATTCCACGCCCCAGCTCCTCGCGGTCTCTGCAGTGGATTCCTTTTACGTATGCTATTGCAGTTCTGCGGAAAGGTACCGAGTATATTTCCCGTTTGCCGAGTAAATTTACCTCTTTACACAACAGACTTAAATAAATGTGCTACTACGGGTAGCGTCACTATATTCAAGCAGTATAATGAAAATGAGAAAGGTCGCAAAACTATACAATTTACAGGTAACTACGAGCAGGAACCAATAACATCATAAAATGCTAATGGATTCCTGAGGCAAAATAACAGAAAGGAAAAATATTTCAACGAAGGAAGTTTACATGGAGTTCTAGGTTAGCTGGGCTGTGGAAATGGTCTGAACAGTGGATAGTGGCCTCAGTGAAGGATCGCAGCTCGGCATCCGCTTGAAGGATTTGTAGAAACCATGGATAAACAAGCTCGTAACGGCGTAGCAGACGGCAGTTTGAAATCCCTCCTCTTGAATTCTTGTAATATATAGCACCTCATCAACCTCAGCTTTTAAGTTCAAAACAAAAATACTTGAATAAGGTATGAGCAATACCAGAATGCACTTAAAATGTGCACAGTCCTTAATGGCGCTGAACAGACAATCAAGTACGAAACGTTCAACATTTGTACAACCTTTTTAAACAGAAAAAGTGGCTACAAAAGTTAAGATTTTAAAGAGGAGGAATGTCACGAACTTATCGTTGTGTTCCATCTTTTTAAGACAGGAAAATAATTGGAGATGTGGACTGAAAAACAGAAAGAACAGAATGAAAGAGCAGAAACAGACAGGTTCACACATATGGTGACAACTTGCGTCATTCGTAAGTACTCCACAATATCCCATAGAAAATATAGTCAGTCTACGATGCGTCTAACCACAGACGAAGGCTTTGAAGTCAGGTATGCATTGCCCTCATCTCTTTCACTGTTACAAACTCTTCTGTTTTCTCTTCGTGATTCACACTATCATTAGTTAGTTGTATAGACAAACACTGTTTTAAAAAATACTACAGTGGTTATAAAACTATATTTTTATTCTCTTTTATTAGCAGCAGCAGTATAGAAATTATGACTAGCGTAAACTATAAAAATATTTTCAAAACGTAGTACCTGATAGAGACGCGACAGAGATTGCTGCTATGAACATCTAATGTCACACTGTTATCATTCTTATGATTAGTGAAACTGCAGTAGCTATTCCCCAATTAAAGCTTCAGCTACTGAAACATTAAATCGTTCGTTGTAGAATTTTATCGTAAATCCCCTCGATTGTCATTTTGTGGAAGCTTCCTCGTTAGTCGTACCATCGGACGCTTGCAATGAATGAATTACCCTTTTTATGCTTTCCAGTGCCTTCATTCTTAATGTGCCTCTCCTGTTTCTCTGACGCCCTCTGTCGCGTTCCGTGTCAGTCGATTTGTTTGCTCGATTTGTGGTTCTGACGTGATAGGAGCAACCAAAGCATTCAGGTATCCTTTCTCTTCAGAAATTTTCACCGAGCTGATGTGAGCTCTGGTAAGAAGCACTTCCTTGTTTACGCGAAGTATACTCGACCCATTTGCTTAAGTATTATATGTCGTCCGGCTCTTCGGCATCTTAAAATGGTTCAAATGGCTCTGAGCACTATGGGACTCAACTGCTGAGGTCATTAGTCCCCTAGAACTTAGAACTAGTTAAACCTAACTAACCTAAGGACATCACACACATCCATGCCCGAGGCAGGATTCGAACCTGCGACCGTAGCGGTCTCGCGGTTCCAGACTGCAGCGCCAGAACCGCGCGGCCACTTCGGCCGGCTCTTTGGCATCTTATTACCATTTCAAAGACGCTACCGAGCAAGGTGGCGCAGTGGTTAGCACACTGGACTCGCATTCGGGAGGACGACGGTTCAATCCCGTCTCCGGCCATCCTGATTTAGGTTTTCCGTGATTTCCCTAAATCGTTTCAGGCAAATGCCGGTATGGTTCCTTTGAAAGGGCACGGCCGATTTCCTTCCCAATCCTTCCCTAACCCGAGCTTGCGCTCCGTCTCTAATGACCTCGTTGTCGACGGGACGTTAAACACTAACCACCACCACCATCAAAGACGCTCTCTGCGGTACATCACGAGTAGCAGTTTACACGGAGAAGGAGGTAATTTCTCTCCCCCCCTCCCCCTCCCCCTCATCTTGCAATGTATGGGCATTGATCGATATTCTGTTACCGTGAGAATTGGCAGTGCGCTTTACTACGTCAGTAGTCATTGTGAGGATGTAGACAGTATGGAACTTCAGCAGGTGCTGGAAGACGGCAAACGAACCAGTGGGTTAAGCAGTCAGGCCATTATTGAGAAAAAGGTTACTACAGAAAGTCCCAAGTGTAGCAGAATAAGATGTTTCCATTCAAAAGAACGCTATACAATCTAATGGGAAAAAATATTTCCGTATTTTTCGTACATGAACAACAGCGCATGTAGTTATACGAGGGTTTGCTAAAAATAAATGTCTCCGAATTTTTTAATCGGTTCTCAATAACGGTGGAAGTATTACACGTAATTCATATTACTCCGTCGGCTTCTCCGCTTCGGTGACGCAGGCTGCAACACTCTGTCGTCAGAGGGCTCCTAGTTGTAACGTGTGACGTGGCGGTGTAACTTAACTACGTAGATGCGTGACAGACCCAGAGGAAACTGAAAGTTTGAATTTGAATAGTTCTTTCTCGCATGGGGCATCCTTTCCTTCAGCTTGACAATGCGAGACCACCCACAAGGACAGCGATATCTGCAACAATCTGACTCCTTGAGTTCACTATCATCCATCATCCTCCATAGCCCCATCCGATTTTCATCCATAACCAAAACTTAAAGAACACCTTCGTGGATTTCACTTTGATGTTGATGAAGCAGTGAAAACAGAAGTGTGGTTGTGTCTCCGTCAACACGTCAAACATTCTACAGCGACAGCATCGACAAATTTGTCTCTCGTCGGGAGAAATGCGTAGACATGAAGAATAAAGATGTAGATTGTTAATAAAATTTGTTTCATTTACAGAGCTTTAACGGTTTCACATAAAACATTCGGAGGCATTACGTTCCAACACACACTCGCAGAGACAACCATATATGCAGGTACAGTACATGTATAGTTTAGTAGATGTAATGGATTCCAGTCTCAGGAAGTGTGAGCGTTGTCCTAGAACGTGTCGGAAACACTATGAAGAAAACTACCACTCCTCAGGTCACCGCTCTGACAAAGGGGAAATAGATCAAGCAATGAATTACTAGATAACATCTGCAGATCTGCAGTCTAACTTTAACAATTGCGGGACTGGTTTCTAGTAGAGTTAGACATCACAGAATTAAGGAAAACAGTTATGACCGTAATGTCGGATAATGTTTTGCAGGATCCATTGGCGGTACGCTCGATCAATCGTAGTCAATAGGGAGTCTGCTTGCTAAGCACTAAAGAAATATGATTTGCAGAGTATCCATGCAGATGTAGATGGCGAGTCTGTTAGGAGAGCTTCCAACACGAACTGTTTCTGCACCTTGCGTTTCCGAAACTTAGTTCAGACCGAGAACACATGCCACCTTAAGGGTGTTCTCTGTTATCTGGTCGGACAGACCAGATGGAAGAGAAGGTTTCGCTGTCCTTTTAGTTACGGAAACATGTAACATGTCCAGCAGTACTGATCATTGCAGTACAGGAGTAGTATGAATTAAACTACGGTATGTCTTATCCACCCATCCAAAAGACTTTACAACCTGTGGCCAGGCGGGCCAGCTAGCGGCCAGGGCCAAGATACCTCTTAGGCGACTTGGTGCAAAGATCTTGGTCCATCACAGTAGCGACGTGAACTTCCTCAGACCTTGGTCTGACAGTGCACGTCTGTTTCTACCGGTGGGTCTCAGGTTCGGAGCCTGCACACCAGTCCACCTCACACCTTACCCACAACTGAGCCGCCGAGTGTCCGGCGTACACTGCAGATTCGCGTCCGCAGGAATCCTTCGTCAAGGTCTTGGATTCAGGGCGCTGTGTTGCCTCACCTTTGCGTTGCTGCCCAGCACTGCCAGCATCGCCCTCCAGTTCCGTACTTGTCCAGCCGTGCAGTATCAGCATCTGACGCAGCGCCCCTGGAGAGTGGTTACAACGTAAGGCCACCACACTACTGTGCTTTGCTGGGCGGAACAGCTGCTGCTGACTTCACAACAACGCTCCCCGCCACTTAGGACCATGGGATTGATGCCTGACAACGACTTCATGTCACCGCCAACATACATCGCGCGAGTGTCCCAAGGAATAAAGAAAAGATTGTACCTGCTATTGGAGCATTTGCAGTTCCACAGTGACCGAGCAATTGGCGGTACACAGCCAGCGTCCTGACTCATCCTGAATCCATCATTCTAGCATAACACTGTATCCGATCTGCAGCATTATCACATCTTGTATTTCTTCCTCACAAATAAAGCTCTGTTACAGATCTCTAAACATGCACGCCGCAAATCGATGTGCATGTTACAGCATGCGTGCCTAATATGTTCTAAAACGTCGCACATAAAAACGAGATTTTCCTGTGCACATACCTCGAGTTCTATTAGGGATGCAAAGGTAAGGTAAAGTGTTTTGTATAGCCCTTAGGGACCGTTTTTATACGCAACGGAAGGATCGTCGTTGTGTCACTGTCCTACAGTAAAGGATCAACTTACGAATATTACAACACTTCCTCGTTCTTAGGCAAATTGAGCAAATCTTTTGGTTTATTTTGCGTTTGATGTGACCTACGGTGGGCTTCATCGGACTTATGGGGGCACCATTAGTTCGTGGGCCGTTCCTCTTTCCTAAGAAAAGGATTTTTTAAAAATACATTTTCGCCGTTACGAGCGGGTCAAACCAACCCTGCCGAGGATTCCAAGACGGCTATACATAGAAAATGGCAGAAATTTTCGCGATATATTTCTAGGTTCTCGATCTTGAAGGAACCTGAAAATTTTCGTGATATCTTTGTCGATTTCCAAGATACAGAGTCCCATAATTACCCTACTTCCACACGTAAAATCCGGGATCAGGTGAAATCTAAATAATACGTAACTGCAGCCAATTGCTCAAATTTTAAACGTATATTCTCTAGGAACTTATCTAGAAGTACCGTCTCCCGGTTTTCAAAAATATTTATTCGAGAAACACACATAAACTTGTATTCTGGGTACTAAAACACAGCTGCGGATTCTGAGACGGCTATGCGTAACAAATGGCTGTAATTTTTATGTAATATCTAGTTCTTGCTCGAACTTGAAAATTCTCTTCATTCTTTATTCGTTTCCGAGATACGCAGTTTATAAAATGACGATGCATGGAGAAATATGCTTTAAAGCTTCCCCATTGTCATCTGTGGATACCATGTTGTAGTACTGAATTTCATGCAGAATTTTTCGGCACTTAAAATCTGATCTGAGATGTAAAATTACTTTTGGTTTATTTAAATTTGACGCAAGTGAACTGTCTAAATTTTAATGAACGATGCATTTCTTTTCATATGAGTTACATGCCCTGCTTCAGTAAGGAAAGGAAGCGAACCGGCGGAAAAATGTTCCAATCGGAGCACATAAATGTGAATATGTTCCTGTGTATTTAAAATACTGACTGAAAAGTGGGATACTAGTTGCCTCATTCTACCTTTAAATATTTTTTCGAAAAAATTTGGCATACGAACGTACTTGCGCATTTTTATGCTTAGAGAGAAGAAGACAGTTACGGGGGCAAAGAGACGGGTTGGTTGGTTGGTTTTGGGGAAGGAGACCAGACAGCGTGGTCATCGGTCTCATCGGATTAGGGAAGGATTGGGAAGGAAGCCGGCCGTGCCCTTTCAGAGGAACCATCCCGGCATTTGCCTGGAGTAATTTAGGGAAATCACGGAAAACTTAAATCAGGATGGCCGGACGCGGGATTGAACCAAAGAGACGGGAAAGCAATAACTACTGGAAGGTAGTATACAGTGGCTGTGTTACAGGAAGAGTTAAGAGGGCTAAGGCAGTGTGAGAGAATGAACGGAACATAGTGGCAGTAGAACATAGCTGAGTGTGACAGTACTAGGTAAAGAATGAAGGAGACAACGCCAGGGGGGCACGAATAAGGAAAAAGAGAATCTGGAAGTGGCTCGGAGCCAGTGAAAATGAGAGACAGAGTATATGGCATTGACAGTGCGAAAGAGAGGGATAGTGCAATGAGAAGAGACGGCAGCAGTAGGTAGGAAGGAAAGAGATATTAGCAGTAAGGAGACTGTAGTAGCAGGACAGAACGAAGTGGTCCGTGGTTGTGACATAGGAGATAGTGACAGAGAGACACCAACAGATAATGACAGTGAGTTGGGCTGAGTGAGGAAGGGCAACTGGGAGTGGATTCGTGTGACTTACAGCAATGGACTAGTGGGTGTGAGTGAGATACAGTTAGGGTTGGCTCTGAGCACTATGGGACTCAACTGCTGAGGTCATTAGTACCCTAGAACTTAGAACTAGTTAAACCTAACTAACCTAAGGACATCACAAACATCCATGCCCGATGCATGATTCGAACCTGCGACTACAGTTAGGGGTGCTTGTGGGAGTTCGAGGTGAGCTGCGTGTTAAAAAAGTGCGAATATGTTTGCATGCTAATTTTTTTCGGAAAATGTTTAAAGATGCTGAGGAGGGTAGAACGAGGCAGCTGGTACACCACTTTTCAGTTACAGTCTTTAAAACAAACAGGAACATATTCGCATTTTTTGTGCTAGGAGAATCTTTCCGCTAGTTGTAAATATACCTAGTTCATCACTACTGTAACACATATAAGAATCATAACAGTTCGTTATTATTCTCATAGAAACGACAGAAAGAGAAGTAAAATCTTTTTGCAATAAATCGTGGAACATCAAGAAAGCAAACAGGCGTCCTTTCAAGAAAACCATAGCGAATACAAGTGTCTACTCACCGTAAAAAGGCCAGAACTCGTAAACCAAAACGGATTTCTCAACGAATTAAATAAGACGCAGACTTCTTATCGCTGCAGTCTGGAACCGCAAGACCGCTACGGTCGCAGGTTCGAATCCTGCCTCGGGCATGGATGTTTCTGATGTCCTTAGGTTAGTTAGGTTTAACTAGTTCTAAATTCTAGGGGCTAAGGACCTCAGCAGTTGAGTCCCATAGTGCTCAGAGCCACTTCTTATCGCCAGACGACCTAAGCGTTTGTGCCTGATTAGGAATTTCGTGATAGTGGATAAGTAAGAAATTTCCACCTGTCGCAGCTCAACATATGGAGATGCAGGCATTAAGGCACATGGAGTGGAAAAATCATCTCATACCGCACACGGAACGTCGACTCTGCAGACTCATTCCAGGACCAGTTTAACGTTTCAGAACTGGAACCACATAACGCCAAGGGAATGGAATTCCTGTCTCTCTATCATGATGCGTGGTTAGTGTAGATTGATCGGTCTAGTGATGGGAGGGAGTCGCCGATCAACCTGGGGGCGGGGAGGACCGGCGACAGGCTAGCGGGGAAGCAGCTACTGGGGGCAGTGGTGGCGACTCGAGGACCACGTCGGTACCCGAAGGAGGTAGCGGAGCAGGAGGCGGCGGTGGCGGCGGCGGCGGGAGTCCTGCGGCGGTACGCGGGCAGAGCTGGTTATGATGGCGGTGCTCCAGCCCTTTCGACGTCTGCACTGACGTCACACGCTGCCCATGGGCAGCGACAACTGTGGCGGGCATCTAACCCGCCTTGCTCCAGTACACGCGGGCCCACATAGCCGCGCCAGGGGCGTAACGCTGAGAGGGCCGTGGGCGGGGGCGGGGGCGGGGGCGGGGATGGGAGGGGGACGGCATCAGCAAATGGACCAGGGTCAGCGGCTGTCGCCCGTGCGTGGAGGAGTTACGCCGGATTACTTCCGTCAATTGGCGTGGTGCGATAGGTGCTCAAGAACAGTGTGAGGGCCGACGTGGTTGGAGATGTTTCGACCGTCTTCGTCAACTGTTGTTTAAATGTGTGGACAAGCCTCTCCGCTGCGCCATTGTAGGAATGGTGGAAAGGCGAGTCCGCAGCTCGTGGTCGTGTGGTTCCATTCTCGCTTCCCACGCCCGGGTTCCCGGGTTCGATTCCCGGCGGGGTCAGGGATTTTCTCTGCCTCGTGATGACTGGGTGTTGTGTGATGTCCTTAGGTTAGTTAGGTTTAAGTAGTTCTAAGTTCTAGGGGACTGATGACCATAGATGCTAAGTCCCATAGTGCTCAGAGCCATTTGAATCATTTTTTTTGGAAAGGCGGGCTACGGCTATGTTTGACGCCGGTGACCTGACAGAAGTTGTGGAAGGAGGATGCCGTGAATAGGGGGCCAGTATCGGAGACCAATGTGTGAGGCAGACCCTCAATGACGAGAACCTGGGCCAGGGCTGTGAGTGTGGCCTCCGTGGTGGTGGAAGCCATGCGGACAACATATGGGTATTTGGGGTACGCATCTACGATAAGTAACCACATGTACCCCAGAAACTGGTCCGCAAAATCCAGATGGATGTGATCCCAGGGCCGGCCAGCCACAGGCCAGGGTATGAACAACTGAGGGGGGCTTGCCTGGTGATGCGCACACACAGTGCATACGCGGAACAGACGGTCAATATCCCCATTAATGCCAGGCCAATACACATTCCGGCGAGCAAAAACTTTCATGCAGGATATACCCCAGTGCCTGCAGTGTAACAAACTGAGCACTCAATGCTGCAAATCCGGAGGAATGACCACCCAATAGGCATCTGACTCCGTGGCCAACAGAAAGACATCAACGACTATGGAAAGCCTGTGGGACAGGTGGCGCCAGGGGCTCAAGTCTGTCCACATCCGATGAGTGACATGGGAGGGCCACCCGCAGACCACGTAATGGAGAACCTGCCGCAAGATATGGTCTCGTCGCGTAACTGTGGCAATGTGAGCAGCCATAAGAGGCAGACCGTCCAGTGCATCCCGGCAGGCGGAATCAATATGAAAGCAGAGGACCTCCTGTTGGTCAAGCGCAGGATCGGGGCCTACTGGGAGACGTGACAAAGAGTCTGCGTTAGCATGGTGGGCTGTGGGCTTATACTGGATGGTTTAAGCTTAATTCCATAAAAATGCCGCCCAGCGTTGGAGACGTTGAGCCTTCTGCTCTGTAAGGTGAGAGGCATCCGAAGAGTGTAACTAAGGGTTTATGGTCCGTCAGGAGGGTGAACTTTGACCCAAAGAGATAGGTGTGAAATATTTGGATGGCAAACACTATCACCTGGGCCTCCTTTTCAATTTGGGAGTAATTCCGTTGTGCTGGGGTCAACGTCTTAGATGCATAAGCGATGGGCTGTTCTGAACCATCGACATTCCGATGCGCGAGGACGGTCCCAATGCCGTATGCCGACACATTGGCTGCCACAGCCAAGGGGTGGTCCGGAGAGAAGGGAGTAAGGCAAAGGATGGACTTCAGCATCGCCTTTAAATGGAGAAAAGCCTGGTCATAGGCAGGAGTCCAGTGAAAAGGCATCCCTTTGCGACGCAAGTGATTGAGAGGTTGAGCAACGGAGGCATCCTGGGGTAAGAACTTTAAGTAATAAGTAACCTTGCCCAAAAACACCTGGAGTTCAGGTAAGTCCTTGGGATGAGGAAGGGCCTCAATGGCCATGGCATTACGACCGGAAGGGCGAATACCATCTTTGCTAAGCCAGTGGCCTAAGTATTCCACTTCTGGTTGAAAAAAAAAAAAAACACTTTTCCAGCCGACAGCGTAAACCTGTAGAGTGCAGAGCGTGAAATAAGGGACTGAGGTTTTGTAAATGTTCCTGGCGGGAACGCCTGGTAACCATGATGTCATCAAGATAATTCACGTAGGTGGGGTATAGGCTGCGTAAGCTGCTCCAGTAACCGCTGGAAAATGGCCGGCGCCGAAGAGACACCAAATGGAAGGCGCTTGTACCTGTATAGTCCGAAAGGCGTGTTGATAAGCAAGATGTTCTGGGAATCGGGATCCAAGGGTAACTGGTGGTATGTCTCAGCCAGGTCGATCTTTGAAAAGTACTCTCCCCCGGCAAGCTTGGCGAGAAGGTCTTCCTGTTGGGGAATGGGGTCAGTGTCTACGAGGGACTGAGCATTGACAGTAGCGCCGAAGTTCCCACACAGCCCAAGGGACCCATTGGTTTTCCGTATGACCACCAATGGTGTCACCGAGGCACTGTATGTCACAGGCTCCAGAACGCAAACAGCCTGGCCATAATTTCACCGCAATTTATCCACTTTAACACTTCTCGATCTTTTTAAACTTCTTAATTTGAATACTTACTTTCCGTTATTACAGCAAATATTTCTATGTTGCGGAACCATTACATCGATTAAGTGCTACACGACGTAGGCAGTCATTCGTAAGCGTTCTACTTTCTACTATATCAAGAAGTTTTTTAACTTTTTTTCTCTTAACAAATAATTCGAAGTGTCCGTATTAGTTAATTCGTACCCAGGTACAAAGTTACGTAGGCTTATCAAAGAACATATTTCAACATAAAACAAATCGTCACATACGGAGTATATTGAAACGAGTAAACAAGACGAAAATTTAACACGGGATACACAGAGGTAGTATGCTATAAGTACTTTACTGGTAGCGGAATAAGAAATGATAAATCACCTTTGGTACACATTTAGGATATTCCCAGTTCAATCCATATTAATGACTTTGTATGTAATTTAGCAATAAAAGGTTCTTTCGGATGTCCTGTGAGAATTGCTTCAAATGCTGAGGACAGAGAACTGTATATTTGTGGAGTTCTGTAAGTACCATCTAGGCAGAACATGAGAACATTACACAAGAACCATACATATAGGTACACTAGTATTCAAATATACATAGGAGATACATAGTGGCACACTTTCATAGCCTGAACGTTCCATTTCCTGCTGAGTAGCACGTGGGAAGATAGTCAGTGCTTTTCTTCCCGTGACATTTTGATTACAAAGAGCATTAGATTGGCAGTGAAGGGATGTTGGCGATGTTGACAAACTCGTACAGTATTTTATACTTTACTGTACGTTCTGTACGTTAGATGCTAACAAGATCTGGAGGCCACTTGGGAACTTGTGACCATGAGCCCAAATTTACTTGCAAGTACATTTTAGTGAATCGTGTACCGAGTACAGTACGCGCAAAATACCGTGGCCGCTAGATGCGTAATCGGCTGGGGAAGCGTGGGGAGAGCGGCAGTGGTTGGAGGTCGTTCAGAGCGGTGTAGGGGAAATGTCGAGCGCTTTAGAGGAAGTGCCGTTCTTGTTTGAAGCATACACTCACATTTTGTAAATATTAAGTGAGGCCCTTCAAGCTCACACTTGCAAGGTGACCATTCAAAAAGATCTAATTCAGTTCTGCTTTCGTTAGTATCTAAAAAGAATTCCTCTGAAAATGCCGCAATTTAGTTTCGCCTGGCTTGTTAACCATTTGCAACATTCAGAGAAGCGTAAAGGGTGGCCAGTTTTGGGTAAAATCGACACATTTCTCTGGTTACCATATCAAAATTTGCTTCTTTTGCCAAAACACAGCGGATTTACACTGTATCACCTCGCTAACATGCTGCGCAGACACATCTGGAAGAGAATTCTGAAACAGTGGTTTATTAAATTTATTAAAGGAGGAAGGAAAGGTAAAGTCAGTAGCATATGAAAAATCACATCGTCTGTACATAAAAACCTGTAATGTCTTCACAAACGTTGTTCCGAAACCCATAGTATTTCTCGATTCACCAGCTATCGATGCCCCTTCCAAGCTATATTATTTCACCAAAAAAGTCTTTTTAGTTATTGGAATAACACGGTACATACTGAAGTTTTATAATAACGACATGGTAAAATACTCTACTCTTTGCATGCTATCATTTGCCAAATTCTCATTTCGATACATGAAACCGTTTATGAAATATGAGAAATGTTGTAGATATGTCACACTGGCTTTATCGCTGGCGCAGTGCGATCGCAAATGAGTGCGCTACCTCAGACCAATTTTCTCGATACTGGCGACAGATAGGTACCTCAAACCATGTCTAAAGAAAAATTCATTATGTTAGCTAAATTTCATACGCAGCAACATATTATGTAATATGCGCCATACGCAAAATCATAGCGACCCCTATTTTTCATTGCACACTTTTCCGAATTTCGCGCAGTGCCTTACATTTGCGTAAATATCGCAATAAATATGACCATTAACGAAATGATGGGCACATGATCATGAATCTGACAGATAAAGCTATCAGCAAAGCAAAAATTATTTTTTTTAAGAAACAGTTCCTGCAAAATCGTTTGAGAGAGTTTGCAGGGTGTGCGCCTCGATTCTGTCATCGCTGACCGGCCGAAAGGTGGAAAACACTTATTGGCCTCCCCCTCCGAACAAACGACTGAACTCTCACAGCGCACTGGACGAAAATTGGTTACTACGAATCGGCCACTGTATCCTACACATTCCCGAGATGATTGTCCCCACCGCTGGAAAACGTGCACACTGTGTGACAAGGAGGGCCACATCCGATCGTTTTGTTGCAGTCGCTCGTCTCGCTCCAGTCCTGCCCCTACTGGGTCTCAAGATACCGTACATGCTCTGCAATCGGTCGTCCCACTGTATGACTCATCGACGCAGAAGCTTTTCCTCACACACCGCCTTTTCACTGAGGATGTCAGTTTTCACGTCGACACTGGGGCCACCATCTGCCTGATTAATATGGCGATATATACCCGACTGGGCTCTCCAGAGTTGTTACCTCCCTCTCGGCGTTTGGTCGCCTACGGCGACGGTTCCATTCCGCTTCGTGGACAATTCGTCGTCCAAGCGACGTACAAACATGTTCCCCAGTTCCTTATCCTATTTTCCGTCGACCATCCGTCGGCATCGAATATTTTTGGCCTGGATGCGTTTAAACTGTTTGGCTTTGTAATTTCTGATGAAGCTAAAGTCGTATCCACGTCTGTTCCTTTTCAGGACCTGGACGATCTGTGCTCAGTTTTTGCGTCGTTGTTTGCACAGGATTTCGGATGTGCTTCAGATTTTCAGGCGCACATCACACTTCGGCCGGATTTCGGTGTCAAGAAGTCTACCTAAGGTAAATCAAAACGCAATGTGTCGTTCCTCAAAATATACTGAAGCGCCAAAGAAACTGGTATAAGTATACATAATCAAATACAGAGATATGTAAACAGGCAGAATACGACGCTGCGGTCGGCAACGCCTATATGAGACAAATGTCGGGTGCAGTTGTTAGATCGGTTACTGCTGCTACAATTGCTGGTTATCAAGATTTAAGTCAGTTTGAACGTGGTGCTACAGTCGGTGCACGAGCTATGGGATACAGAATCTCCAAGGTAGTTGTGAAGTGGGGATTTTCCGGTACAACCATTTCACGAGCGTACCGTGAATAACAGCAATCCAGTAAGACATCAAATCTCCGAAATCGCTGCTGCCGGAAAATGATCACGCAAAAACGGGACAAACGACGGCTCAGGAATCGTTTAACGTGACAGAAGTGCTACCCTTTCTCAAATTTCTGCAGATTTCAATGCTGGGCCATCAACAAGTGTCAGCGTGCGAACCGTTCAACGAAACATCATCGATATGGGCTTTCAGCCCACTCTTGTACCCTTCGTGACTGCACAACAGAATATTTTACGCCTCGCCTGAGCGCATCAACACCCACATTTGACTGTTGATGACTGGAAACATGTTGTCTGATCGGACGAGTCTCGTTTCACATTGTATCGAGGTGATGGACGTATACGGGTACGAAGACAACCTCGTGAATCCATGAACCGCGCATGTCAGCAGGGGACTGTTCAGCTGGTGAAGGCTCTGTAATGGTGTGGGGCGTGTGGAGTTGGAGTGATATGGGACTCCTGATACGTCTAGATACGACTGACAGGAGACACGTACATAAGCATCCTGTCTGCTCACGAGCATCCATTCATGTCTATTGTGTATTCCGACTGACTTGGGCAGTTCCAGCAGGACAATGCGACACACCACACATCCAGAATTGGTACAAAGTGTCTCCTGGAACACTCCTCCGACTTCAAACGCTTCCGCTGGCCACCAAACTCCCCAGAAATGAACATTATTGAGCATATCTGGCATGCCTTTGCAACATGCTATTATGAAATCTCCATACCCTCGTACTCTTACGGATTTATGGACAGCCCTGTAGGAGTTATGGTGTAAGTTCTCTCCAGCACTACTTCAAAACATTAGCCGAGTCCATGCCACATCGTGCTGTGGCACTTCTGCGTGCTCGCGGGAGCCCTACACGATATTAGGCAGGTGTACATGTTGCTTTGGCTCTTTAGCGTATCTAAAATTTGTTAGTGTGTTCTGTGGCTCATCTTTTCGTCTTTGTGCAGTCCATATGTGATTTGCTATACGTTTACGTTCTGAGATGTACGATACTGTTGAAGTAGGGGCAGAGTTTTCGTTTCTGTCACTTGTTTGAGAGTATGGGAGGGTGTAGCGCTACACATGTGCGACGTGAGAGGTGATTTACTGTCATTGACACGAGGACAATCTTTTTTTCTTGTTCTGTGTGGTTGTGGTACACACTGCTGATATTCTCGGGAGGTTTGGCCTGTGTACTGGCTACGAATGACAGCCCGGGGCACTTGACGATGTGATGTGATGACTTGCCAGTTTTAGAAGACTGAGCGCTGAGCGAGCTTTACAATATTTATGTTAGAGACTTTATTTTGTCATTAAGTACTGCTCAGCTTGGTTTATGCTACCCTTACTAAACTTATTGTGAAGGTTATAAATTTCACTTGATTGATCACTTGAAGAGACTAATAAATGATTTCACCAGATATAAAAAGATTTTGGTTGAACGCGTTTTGTTTTCCTTTTTGATACAGTCCACTAGATTCTTAACACTAGATATTTTTTGTAGAAACCACGTTGTCTTTGCTTCAATTTAAGGTAAAGTTAACACTACATTAAGTGTAAAGCCATTGTTTTGGTATATGTTTCACGGGTCCATATTTCTTTGGACCTCTCAGTACAAGTAGAATGTTAGAATATATCTGTGAGGTTATGATGATTTGTATAAAACACAGTATTTACTAGTTGGAGCCTAGGAATGTTGTAGGATTAATTGCGCCGCTAGACAGACGTTCCTTCGGTTCAGGCAGCGGGTATTTCGAGTGGGTGCCGCTGGGATGAAGCCGTTGACCGACTGCACCTCGTGCAAAGCGTCAAAGGCCGCTGGTGGCACGTGCCTATTGTCTAGCATGACCGGCACCCCAAAGCCTTCTGTCATCAAACGTTGTCATTCAGCAGACTTCCCGCCACATTCATTACACGTTGATTCAGCTTCATTCCACAGAGAGAAGTAAGTTATATGAGCTGCATCTGTTAATGATCCTGCTTTGTTAACCCACAAACACACCGTTCATTTACATGTCCTGATTAATTAATTTGTTTTAAACATCTTGACCAGCAGAAGAACGAAATCATACACTTAATTACTTATCTATAGAAATGCAAGGAAAATGTCGCCTTTTTGTGAAGCAACACTTACATCACAATTAACAATGTGTGTGGCCAAATGATGGAGGCACAAATTTTAATTCTGCGAGATTTTCCCTTGTCTTGAATCATCTCTACAAACTGTAATATGAGAAATAAAGTAATTAGTATAATAACAAAATAATAATTAGTTTTAGTTCTTAGTGAAACTGACTCGCAGGTAGTCATGAACCATTGTCCTTATGAACTTATGACACAATTGTATTGAAGATAAGCCCTGTATTCTATGTGAAATTTCTTTGTGTTTACTTAAATTGCTGAGTGAAACTGCTGCTGCTGTCTCATTACTTATCATTTCAACATTGACCTACGAAATTTTCGCTTACAATGACAACTCAAACTTAACCTATTCATTTATTACCGACAGTATTCAAGTCCGATGCAATCTGATTGCTCGACAATGACAGCATAATTAAGACAAAAGAATGGCCCTGTATTGGAAGAAATTCTAACAATAACCCATACTATTTCGTAAGTCATTTACCTCACAGAAAATCTTGATAACACGAACTACAGCACTTACAGCAAACAGCAACTACAGCCAGCAAAATAAAAATATTCTAACTACTATAGGCTTTAACTTCTAGGAGGCATATGGTTAGCAAAAGAAAGATTTTGTTGAAGAGCAAACAATTTTTTTAAAAGATTTTACCTTATTCATGTGACATCCAGTTCCAAAAATTATATAGTCGTCAGTAATTCCATTACCCAGACAAAACCAACTACACCCATCATCATTTTTCAATGCATGTCCTACCAGCACTGAGTCTCCACGAAGGACACATGTCCAAGCTGTCCGCTCGCTAAATGCTAACTGCTAGTCCGTCCCACCACTGAGTCTCTTACCGAGAGCACAGAGCGCTGTCAGCGATATTAACGCAGCCTATAGTGCTGCTAACATACAAACAGGCTACTTACATATGACATCCCAATGTGGCACAGTGTTATTTCAGCATCTGATTTCGTTTGAAAAGAGCAGCAGTTTTTAAATTGAAACTTCACTTTTTTGAAAATTGCTGACGTTGAATAGTTGCGAATATGTTAAGATTTTGCACAACATCTTTATTGACATCATCAAGCTAAAAATATGCTCATAGAAGCAAGTATGCAATTTTAACTCAGGCTATGAATCAACTATGTAATCATTTTACTTCCATCTAGTAGAACACAGATTCCCTGTTTTATAGATAAAGTTTACTAACACATTTTGTATGTACTAATTTGGAACCACCCTACATATCTGTACATTATATTGTCATTTTAACCAATCACGCAATGATACCTTGCTATTTTTTAATCTTATTTTATAGAACACTATTAGGAGTTTCGTCTTCATTGGGTTTTGGTGCTACGGTGAAGCAGCATTCTTAAAATGCCAGTACTAGGTGATAATAGAGTATTTTAAACAATGGAAGTTTTATTCCTCTCAATAAGAGAGATGTAGGAGTGATATGACATGAACGTGACACCCTGCTGAGCGATATATAATTATTTTTCTCATCGCTTCTTGGCAGTTTTTGATGAGAGCACAAGCCTTGATAACTCCGTAGGTTGGTTTCAGATCATCTTGTTAAGAAAGGTGTGAGCAGAGTGTTGGACCCGAGGTGTTGCTTGACCACTTGCGATCAGTCACAGAGGCTCTGGAGAAGGGAACTGGAGTCCCCAAGGTACTGCAGTTCGAAGAAGCTGGTGGGACAAGAGCCTCTCCCTCGCTTTCACAGTGAATGCGGCTCTCTTCTTTCAAGGCCCTGCCGCTAAGCCTCTGCAAATCCCTAGAGTAAAACTATGTATGACGAATTCACTTCCGTCTATGCAGATCTAAGAAGTGGCCAACATGGCACCTCTCGTCCAACGTGAGAAAATTGGTTCGATTTTTCCTCAAATCTTGTTCTCCAGTCAACTGAATCTTACCCGCCACCATGTATAGGCACGAAGGCCTCAGCCAATGAGTGGAACATAACTAGCAGCCTATACTTTTTGCTTGTCAGTATGAATTCAGTATGCCAAGAATGGGAAATAAAATCGGCAGAGTTCCTCTTTATTCATGTAAATAAAGCTACATATCCTCTGGTCCCCATGATAATGGTTGGGTACCCTCTCCTCCATGTAGAATATTTCTAGAAGTCGGGAATTAGATTTAGAGGAGAAGAATTTTGGGCACTCATCTCTGGGAAGCCATCTGGGGCTTTTGTGGTCCAATGGACGTCGGTGGTAGCCTTTTCTGCCGTCAGTTCGGCCGTCCTTTTCCGGTGCACACTGGGGTATTCTGGTGCACGTTTGCTAAATATTGAGTAAATGTCTCGTTATTAATTCGGGCTGTCCACTTACTGAGTAGCTCACAACTAGCTGGATTTGTTTCACAACTTGAGTAGCACGAACAGCTGCATTATGTCGTCGGTTTTGGACCTGTTTATATTACATTCGCGAGGTGCACAGATTAAGAAAGCTTGTAGCGTTTCCCAGAGGACTTCCATGTACCTAAGGTGTCTTCCCACAGTGCTATCCGGACTTCATGATTAAACTAAGCTTCTAGGAGCTTAGTGTTTTAATATTTTAGATGCCAATGTGCTCGTTGGGATGGAGAAATTCATCAGGCAACATTAAGAGAGTTGAGGTTCATTTAATTCGAAAGTTATTTGTTGTCATTTTACTCATGTTTTGAGTGTGTGGGTTTCATTTTGTCAAGTTGCGCAATGGATTGACCCAACAAGTACCCTTTGGCTCCTGTAAGAAACAATTTGCACCTCCCACTACTACAGAAGTCAGGCAGACGCTCCTAATGTACCAACAAGTACTGCTTGAAAAACATTCAGCAACAAATATCTTCGGGAGTCGTCTGTTGTAAGGAAAATACACAAAAATATTCTATATTCTTATGTAACTAGTGGAATACTTGGGTACTGGAGTATTGCTAGTTAGTGTAAGAAAAACATTAAACGAACGAAAAATATTATTTATTGCAAAAAAAAATTCTGAAAATCAAATGAAACTTTTTCTTATAAATGAATAAATTTACAGGTTCTTTTCAGAACAGTAGATTGCCTCTTATGGATAGGAATGCTATTATTTTACAAAGTATGGAAAGGTTCTTTTCTCCCTTTTCTTTAAGAATGTTATTTACTCGGCAGAATGGCTGAGAGCCGTGCGTACTCAACTTGAATAACTTTTCTGTGTATGGTCAAGGCTGTCCCATGAGAAATGTAATGGCGTTTACTGTTATGGAGGACAGATAGGGCTCGCATATGCTGTAGCGCACAATACTGTGAGCTGCGAAGACTGCTGCCGGTGTCACTCGCTGCTGACAAATAACACAACTATCTCTTTCTATCTGGACTGACCTTCGCAAATCAAACTCTCCCTACACCTAGATGAAGTCAAGGACTCCTATCTTCCCCTCGTCTAACTATTGGCATGGTACACCTGTCAGATAAGCAGTCCACCGCGATGCCACTCAGTATTCGTTCGCAGGTGTTTAACTAGTACTCTATCTGTGTTCACACCCAACAATAATTGTGGCGGCCAACACAGTGAACAATGCTTAATTGCGAGCTACTCAATATAGAGTATCACTCCGATCCGCTAATGACGGAGGTGCTCTCCCAGTGAAATGCTGAGGAGAGACTTTGTTCCTCGCTCTTTGCATACACGTACGAGCGCACTCGCTCTCGTTACATGTTCTCGCTCCAAGAGCGACAACGAAACGGCTCCTTTTTCTGGAAAAATTGCAAGGGTATATCCTTTGCTGTCTTCCCTCACTCCTCTGGCTCTTTACATCAGAAATATTCCGCCAATCAGCGTTGCTCTGTGAAATGCGAGAATGATGTTTCGTTTAAGTCGACCAATGCGGAAATATGTAGCATCTCGGTTAGTCGTATACTGTCCTCCTGTGAGAACTCCGAAACTACGCAGTCGGCCCATCAAAAAATGCGTCTTCTGGGTGCTCCCACACAATGTCGCAGAATTTGCTTTTAAGTCTAACACGGGGGTTGTTATCCCTTCGCTCTGGCTAAAGCTGTCCTCTCTCTGGGCGGTCGCTCCGGCCGAAGTAGGTATGTTGACTCACCCCTCTGAAGGGACAGGCCTTCCAGCGGGCTGGTTGCCTCTTTAGAATGAAAATTCCTGTGGCCGTCATGTTGTGTACGCCAGCCTCGACTTTTCCAACCCCGGTGTGCACTTGCGATTTACTTATTAGATTTGCATATCGCTTACACGAATTCGTACAAGATTGACTCTACGTTAAAGAGTTTGGGTTCGAATGAAGCGTCTCGATGTGAAGAATACGAACGTGAGGACGGAATATGTAAGAAATGAAGGTCAGGAGACCACGCCACCTTACAATGTAAACGTAGAGATTTAAAGAACAGAAATCAGTTATTAATTTCAGACTTGCTTTGAATCCCAGTGCCAAAGCACAGGGTGACAATTACTGAACTATATGAAGAAAACGCAAATTAGTTTCAAATTACGGCGTGTACACACTTGATTCAACATGTAAACGCCACTATAGATACTCGGATTTAGGCTATGACATGTTCGATATGCCTGTCGTTATTGGCGATAATGTGGTGCAGATGAACAGCGAAATTCTGCATAACCCACTGAAGTGTAGGAACATCGATGCTGTTGATGGTCTCCTGAATGGCTGTTTTCAGCTCAACAATGGTTTTAGGCTATTGGTGTACACCTTGTCTTTAATATAGCCCCACAAAAAAGAATCACATTTGTTTAGATCTGGAAAATATGATGGCCAATCGCGGCTCATACTAGTGGCACCTTGGTACCCCAGAGCCATTGCGGTCCCCAAAGCGCTCCTCCAGGGCATCAAACGCTTTCCTGATTCGATGGGGTTGAGCTCCATCTAGCATCAATCACATGTTGTCGAAATCAGTGTCACTTTGGACAATGGTAACGAAATCATGTTCCAAAATCCTCTTTACCATTAGTTACCCACCGTGCCATCAAGGAATATCTCATCATTATTCCGTGACTCGTCACTGCACACCACACAGTTACCGTTGAGGATTAAGAGTTTTTTCGATGGCGAAATGAGGATTCTTAGTCTCCCAAAAGCTCCAATTTTGCTTATTGACGAACCCATCGAAATTAAAGTGGGCTTGGTCACTAAACGAAACCATACCTCGCATACTAATGTCCATCATGGCCAGCGGCCAACCGTGCAGTTTGAACGCAAACCGTTCAGACTCTTGAAGGCTGAGCTCATCGAGTTCAAAACACTCGTCGCCTTTCCGCTGCGACACGGTCTCCTGCGTGTTGTCCCACGCTTCGTTAATGAAGGTACCCAGATTCGGGCACTGTGAATATCGCTCTGTGCTTGTGCCACTGATATACAGATTCACACCTCAAATGTTGTTCCCGCTGATGATCGTAAATTTTGTTTTGTTTGTGTTGATGTCCAAGTTGTATTTCTTGCTTGTCTCAGATATTTGGTTTATCAGCTTCTGCAGCCCTTCCATTGTATCCTCAAACACCTCGGTGTCATCTGCATAACGAAAATTGTTGAGTGTGACCCTATTTACTGATTCACTGAGATTCCTTCTTTCATGTCAAGTAAGGCTTCTTTGAATATGTGTTCTGAATACAGGTTAAAGAGTATCGGTGATATTATACAGCCCTGTCTGATGTCACGTCGTATTATCACTTGTTCTGAATGGTCTTGATCTATTCTCGTGACTGCAGATTCGTTCCAATATAAATTGGTTATTATTCTTAAATCTTTCCCATCAATTCCTGTTTCCTTTAGTACCTCTATCATTTGTTCGTGCTTGAGACGATCAAATGCCTTCTGATAATCAATGAGGCAAGCAAATACATCATAACTGATGTAGCTACATCTTTGGAACAGTACTTGCACACTAAATACTGCTTCTCTTGTGCCAACTGCATGTAGAAACTCGAACTGGTTGTGCGCTATTTGGTCTTGACAAATCTTGTATATCCGCTTGTGCATCACTTTAAGAAATAGTTTTAGCAGCTGGCTCATTAAACTGATGGTACAGTAGTCCTCACATACTTTGGCATTCGGTTTTTTAGGTAGAGCAATGAACTCTGAAGTACGCCATTTTTGAGTGATTTTGCCCGATGAGTAAAGGTGGTTGAATATTTCTGTGATCATATTTACTTTTTGTTTTCTGAATAGTTTGAGGAATTCTGCTTGTATACCACCTGGCCCAGCTGCTTTCCCTTCCTTCATTTGATGTATGGTTGCTTCCGCTCACTTACTAGGATATCTATCATGCACAAAAATACCCGAACGACTTGAATTGTTTTTCGCCTGATTAGTAAGCAGCCCACATAATGTAACTGTCTTGTAGGTCCTCTGATCTCGGTTTGGTGCCGTCATTCGACTATACAAAATGGTTAACAGCCGCGACCAGCAGAAAAAATTCTCTGTTGGCGATAACTCCAGAAGAAGAGGTACACGTCTGGGTACGTTCATGGCTCCGCAGGCAACTTAAGACATTTTTCTGTGAAGGCACTGACCGTCTTGTCTCACAATGGTATAAATGTATTTTCAGTAACGGCGATTAATGTTAAAATAATTGAACACTTTACTTCTTTTTTCCATCCCACTTGTGGAATGGTTCTCGTCCATTGATCTGAAAATGAAAATGGCAAACACTGCAACGCGTTATGTCACAGTATTTATTTTTCTAAGAGCCGTGCCCGTCTCTATTAAAGAAACTGTAATTACTTTAGTTGTTCTTAGAATAAAATATCTAACAATATTACCAAGACAAAAACATCAACCTTTTTAGTATTATCACTTATTTGGAATCATGTAATGTCCTCATCCTCACCTGCAACAACATGCGTGCCCATACCTCGTCATTGTTCCAGACAGGCTGTTCCTAAATTTTCTAAATTACTACTGACAATTCTCACACGGACGCCATTTTCTAATTATTGTTGTGCATATCAGGAATCTAAAGGCTAGTAAAAATTCTATAGAAGAAGAGGGACTAATGCGAGAGCCTTTCGAAGTAATCCTGCGCAAACTACCAAAGCAGCCTCCCTCCCTCTTGCCAGTATAACTAATTTACTGTAGATGTGGCAGATTTGATAGTTTTGTAAATAGGTTTAATAAAAACGAAGAACAGCGTTATTTCATACAAGAACTACGTTGGTCATATGTTTAGCACAGTGATTAGGAAAGAAGCTCAAGGCTTTCGATGCTTTAGCATGCACCAGAAGATCATTCGCGCTGTAATAAGAACAAAATATCTAATGGATTAGTAAGGCCTACTTTAAATGATGTTATGATATCAGATGCTTGAGAAATACAGCCTGTGGCAGAACATAAGTTTGGATAAACAGGTTTACGACTTACGCGAACAGAGTGTAGCTGTCTGTAGGCACAATGACTAACAACTCCCATAGTATTATTAACCAGCCACAGAAGGCTTATTCTGAATCTTTTTTATTTACACAACAGTTCGTAAGAACCGAAATATGGGAGCAGTAAAGGTACTGACTGGAGAGGCAAGTAGATTACGTAGTCTGTCCACATTTTTAATTGGCTACCACCCACGGCGCGTCTCACTCTGGTCCTCAGTCGGCTAATATCAGCGTCAATCGGAAGTCTTCAATGAAATAACTTATTTGCCTTCAGCACAGCTCGCCAACAAGAACTTCTATCTTGAACACTAGTGGGTTGTATAGGCCAAATTCAGAAGAACACAAAATCCCGAAGACTGTTTAAGTTTCACGGAAGCTCGAAATTTAGTGCGGATGTCAATGCGAGATGCTTTTAATAGTTTCCACAATGAAACATTGTCTCAAAATATGGTAGATAACCCAAAGAGATTCTGGTCGTACACCAGTGACAAAAAACAGCGATGGAAATGCTACCGATGATGGTGCCACTAAAGCGGAGGTGCTAATACTTTTTTCCGTAATTACTTCACGAAAGAAGACGAAGTAAATATTCCAGAATTCGAGACCAGAACAGCTGTTAGCATGAGTGACATAAAAGTAGAGAACATAGGTGTTGCGAAACAACTCAAATCACTTAAGAAAGGCAAGTTTTCCGGTCCAGATGGTATACCAATCAGGTTACTTTCAGAGCATGCAGACACAATAGCACATTTCTTGGCAATCATATACAACCGCTCATTTGACGAAAGATCTGTTCCTAAAGACGGGAAAGTGGCACAGGTAACACCAATATTCAAGAAAGGAAATAGGAGTAACCCATAGAATTACAGACCTATATCAGTGACCTCAATTTGCAGTAGGATTTAGGAGCATATACTGTACTCTAACATTGTGAATCACCTTGAAGACAAGACTTATTGACACATAACCAACACGGATTCAAAAAATATCGTTCTTGTGCAACACAGCTAGCTCTTTATTCCCATGAAATAATGAGTGCTGTCGACAAGGGATATCAGATCGATTCCATATTCCTAGATTTCCAGAAGGCTTTTCATACCCTTCCTCAGAAGCGAATATTAATCAAATTGCACGCATATGGAGTATCGTCTCAGTTGTATGACTGGATTCGTGATTTCCTCTCAGAGAGGTCACAGTTCCTAGTGATATACCGAGCGAGGTGGCGCAGTGGTTAGCACACTGGACTCGCATTCGGGAGGATGACGGTTCAATCCCGCGTCTGGCCATCGTGATTTAGGTTATTTAGGTTTTCCGTGATTTCCCTAGATCACTTCAGGCAAATGCCGGGATGGTTCCTTTGAAAGGGCACGGCCGATTTCCTTCCCCATCCTTCCCTAATCCGAGCTTGTGCTCCGTCTCTAATGACCTCGTTGTCGACGGGACGTTAAACACTAATTTCCTCCTCCTCGTCCTCCTCCTAGTGATAGACGGTAAATCATGGAGTAGAACAGAAGTGATAATTGACGTAGTAGCCATAGGTAGTCTCATAGGCCCTCTGCTGTTCCTGATTTACATAAATGATCTAGGTGATAATCTGATCAGCCGAGTTAAATTGTTTGCAGATGACGCTGTAATTTACCGTCTAGTAAAATCATCAGACGATCAATTCCAATTACAAGATCATCTTCAAAATGGTTCAAATGGCTCTGAGCACTATGGGACTCAACTGCTGAGGTCATTAGTCCCCTAGAACTTAGAACTAGTTAAACCTAACTAACCTAAGGACATCACACACATCCATGCCAGAGGCAGGATTCGAACCTGCGACCGTAGCGGTCTCGCGGTTCCAGACTGCAGCGCCAGAACCACGCGGCCAATTCGGCCGGCCAAGATCATCTAGAGAGAATTTCTGTATGGTGCGAAAAGTGGCAATTGGCACTAAACAAAGAAAAGTGCAAGGTCATCCACATGGGTACTAAAAGAAATCCGATAATTTTTGGGTATACGATAAATCGCACAAATCTAAGGGCTGTCAGTTCGACCAAATACCTAGGAATTACAATTACGAGCAACTTAAATTGGAAAGGCGACATAGATAATATTGTAGGGAAGGCGAAACAAAGATTGGGCTTCGTTGGCAGGACACTTAGAAGATGCGACAAACCCACTAAAGAGACAGCCTACATTACACTTGTCCGTCCTCTGCTGCAATATTGCTGCGCGGTATGGGATTTTTACCAGGTAGGATTGACGGAGGACATCGTAAAAGTGCAAAGAAGGGCAGCACTGAAACAAAGGCGGTTTTCTTTGCGACGAGATCTATTTACAAAATTTCAATCGCCAACTTTTTCTTCTGAATGCGAAAATATTTTGCTGACACTCACCTACGTATGGAGAAACGATCATCATAATAAAGTAAGAGAAACCAGAGCTGCCGGCCGGTGTGGCCGAGCGGTTCAATGCGCTTCAGTCTGGAACCGCGCGACCGCTACGGTCGCAGGTTCAAATCCTGCCTCGGGCATGGATGTGTGTGATGTCCTTAGGTTAGTTAGGTTTAAGTATTTCTAAGTTCTAGGGGACTGATGACCTCAGCTGTTAAGTCCCATAGTGCTCAGAGCCATTTGAACCATTTTTTTTGAAACTAGAGCTCGAACGGAAAGATTTAGGTGTTCCTTTTTCCCACGCGCCATCCGAGAGTGGTATGGTAGAAAAGGAGTATGAAAATGGTTCGATGAAACCTCTGCCAGGCACTTAAGTGTGAATTGCAGTGTAACCATGTAGACGTAAACGTAGATGTAGGCGGCACCTATGTGAACCCAGCTAATGGTTGCCACAGAAACTATTTTAGCGATAAACGTCTGTTCGGTAACATTTGTTTCTTTATGATCCCATGCGAATAAAATGACACTGATAACAGCGACGGTTTACAGTCGTGGGCCGAGCGGAAGGTCTCTTCATTGTAGGCAAGAGACAGGAATACGACTGCTAGGAGAACACACGAACTTCCGTCGGTTAACTCTGAAACTTTTTTTTCAGTTATTGCACCTCGTCTATGTCTGTACCCTTTGCTGGGGCCAATCTCACTATTCCCTCTGTACAGCCCAGGTCGATGAGTATAGATCTTATCTTGTGACGCCTTTACAGTATCGTCAACACGATACAATTGATATTTAATTTGCTTAAAATAACAGAAGTACTTGTCATGTTCATAGTTTTTTCTCTCTGCTTTTCGATTCAATGTACGCACTTTGAGTGTTTCAAAATGGGGCAAACGCCGAAACTGTCAGTCAGAGTTCAGAATAATTAAAAAAGTTATGAACAGCATGTATGGACAGATGACAACTTACAAAAAGTTATACGCATACACACTAACATGGACATGACTCATGTTCCATAGAAGCATGAAAACGTAACAGTTTCACGTAAGTGGATATAGCTATTGTTTCGTTAATATTGTTAAATATTTATCCAACGAGACACTGACGTAAGTAAAGTTTTTTAACAGAACTATGTACCTTTTCCGAACTCATGTTTCCAATTGTAAGACACACAGCAACAGCTTAAAAATATTCCAAAATAGTATATATAATGACGCGAATTACCAGAAATTTTGAACAAGCGTTCCAGAGAACTCTACATTTTGAAAATGATATACGAAAGAGAAGAGCTCATCTGAGGAGACTAAATCATATTACGCATGGCAGTTAGAAAACTGTGAGCTAAAGATATTTGTTTGTGTATTGTCATTATTAGAATTTAGGACAAGGGGACTCTTAAAGACGCTCTGCGTGGTTGGAGTCGACAAGAAACGCTTACAATTCGGGACGGATGATGGCGCCGAAGCCACGAGGTGAGGTCAGCTCGCAGCGGGGAGCAAACAGCCACAGCCAATATTGGCCGACCCACTCAGCGGGAGCGAATGCAGGAAATATTACACTACCAACACGTACCGCTGAAGATTTCAGGGCGTGTAATAGAATATAAATGGATGTTTTGCTGTCAAATATGAAGCATGTGACATCAGTAGTAGCGGAGAGTTGGTGGCGTAGAGTTCCTGATCGCCAGACTTTGCTCCAATATCCTGTATTCAATTTCCAATCTCTCCACAGTGTCTCATGAAGTGAGGACATGTGACAATGTCGATGGTGATCTGCCCATCAGATGGAGGCGTTAAACCCGGCAGTCCCTGTGTTTAACGAATAGACTATTTGTCGGCAGCGGCACCTCTCACTTCACCATCATCATAGAACACAAAAGTACGAGAGCGTGATGAAAAGTAATACCTGCGTTACTTTTACGTGAAAACTCTTAAAGCTTTTTAAATGAAATAAACGCTGTTAACGTTCTACATATTTATTCTTGACGTTTACATATTTACAGTCCTCTGCCGCTAGAAGGCACCGAATTGCCGTGTGAAACATGGCGGTGTTTAACATAACCACATCGGAGTGTGAAAAACAGGGTGCTCTAATCGAGTTTCCTTCCGCAAGACAATGTCACACCACACGCGAGCGCTGCGCTATATGCAGCAATCCGACGCCTTGGGTTCACTTCATCGATCACCCTCCATACAGTTCCCGTCTTGGCCCCATCCGATTTTCATCTCTTTGCAAAACTTGAAGAACATCTTCAAGGACTCCACTTTGATAGTGATGAAGCGGTGCAAGCAGAGGTGAGACTGTGGTTCAGTCACCAAAGTCGAAAATTCTGCAGTGACGCTATCAACAAACTCCCCTCTCGTTGGGAGAAAGGTGTTCGTTGTCATGGTGACCATTTAGATAAATAAATAATTAGGCATGGAGAACAAAAATGTAGAATGCTAATATTTTTCCTTTCATTTAAAACGTATGAAGAGATTTTACATACAAAATTCTGAGACATTACTTTTCAGCACGCCGTCGTAAAACCACACTCCATGCACAACAGTTACACTCATATACACTCAATAAATACATATAAGACAATAGTCTCACATATCCGCAAGAAAAAGTGTTATTGTGCGCAGAACAAGAAAAGCCTTGCCGATTAGGCGGTTAAATCTCTTCCTTATGGTCTCCCAGCCAGCAGTGCCACACGACTTTACTTTACTTATAGCAAATACACTATGTGATCAAAAGTATGCGGACACCTTCAAAAACAACCGTTTTTCATATTAGGTGCATTGTCCTGCCACCTACTGCCAAGTACTTCAGTCCGGAACCGTGCGACTGCTACGGTCGCAGGTTCGAATCCTGCTTCGGGCATGGATGTGTATGATGTCCTTAGGTTAGTTAGGTTTACGTAGTTCTAAGTTCTAGGGGACTGATGACCTCAGATGTTAAGTCCCATAGTGCTTAGAGCCATTTGAGCCTACTGCCAGGTACTCCATATCAGCGACGTCAATAGTACACTGTTTTTGATGTAGTAGTGAAATCTAAATGTGAAGGAACACGTACAGCACAAAAGCATGCAAGCCGACGTCGTCTGTTAACTGAGAGACCGCCGACAGTTGAAGAGGTTCGTAATGTGTAACAGACAGACGTCTACCCAGACCATCACACAGGAATTCCAAACTGCGTCTGGATCCACTGCAAGTACTATGACAGTTAGGCGGGAGGTCAGATACCTTGGATTTCATGGTCGAGCGGCTGCTCATAAGCCACACATCACGCCGGTAAATGTCAAACGAATCCTCGCTGTCCGCAACTCGTGGTCGTGCGGTAGCGTTCTCGCTTCCCGCGCCCGGGTTCCCGGGTTCGATTCCCGGCGGGGTCAGGGATTTTCTCTGCCTCGTGATGACTGGGTGTTGTGTGATGTCCATAGGTTAGTTAGGTTCAAGTAGTTCTAAGTTCTAGGGGACTGATGACCATAGATGTTAAGTCCCATAGTGCTCAGAGCCATTTGAATCCTCGCTTGGGGTAAGGAGCGTAAACATTGGACGATTGAACAGTGAAAATGGCGAATGTCATGTGAACGTAATGTGCCAACGCGTGTAGAGCCAACAGTAAAATTTGGAGGCGATGGTGTTATGGTGTGTTTTTTTTTTTTATGGAAGGGGCTAGCACCCCTTGTTGTTTTGCGTGGCTCGCCGGCCGGAGTGGCCGTGCGGTTCTAGGCGCTACAGTCTGGAGCCGAGCGACCGCTACGGTCGCAGGTTCGAATCCTGCCTCGGGCATGGATGTGTGTGATGTCCTTAGGTTAGTTAGGTTTAATTAGTTCTAAGTTCTAGGTGACTGATGACCTCAGAAGTTAAGTGGCATAGTGCTCAGAGCCATTTGTTTTGCGTGGCACTATCACAGCACATGCCTACAGTGATGTTTTAAGCATCTTCTTGCTTCCCACAGTTGAAGGTCATCTTTCAACACGATTGAGCACCTGTTCATAATGCACGGCCTGTGACGGAGTGGTTACACGATAATAACGTTCCTGCAATGGGCTGGCCTGCACAGAGTCCTGACCTAAATCCTATAGAACACCTCGACGACCGACATCGATACCTGTCACCAGTGTAGCACTTCGTGAAGAATGGGCTGCCCTTCCCCAAGAAACCTTCCAGCACCTGACTGAACGTATGCCTGCGAGAGTAGAAGCTGTCGTCAAGGCTGAGCGTGGGCCAACACCATACTGAATTCCAGAATTACCGATAGAGAATGCCACGAACTTTTAAGTCATTTCAGCGAGGTGTCTGGATGCTTTTGATCACGTACTATATCGTGATGATTATTTCCCTATACACGCGGACTATCTCCCACCTTTGCTTGTCCAGTACACATTGTTGCTTTGACTCGACGGGATATTAAGCCCTAGTCATCACTTACTTTCTTCCGTAGATATTGAGGTCATCTGTGGACGAGCACCGGTTTTACACTGCTTGACAATATTGCCACGGAACAATTGGAACTTACTAAGGATCAACTGTCAATTGCTACGGTATAACCAACAACTGCTACGGAACACCCAATCAATTATAGTAGAAGAAAATGTAGAGGACGGAACGTGTGAACGGCATTAAAGCCTGTGCGCGAACGCTCTGTATGCAATCGACAGTTAATGCTGTACAATGTTCGATGAAGGTTGTTGCGACATTCATTAACAGTTGCGATCGTTGACGAAGAGTTGGATGGCGAGAAGGCGGTCAAAGTGTCACTACTGCGCCCACAGTAATTGCTGTCTACAAAAATGTCATCTCGTGTTTAAGGAAGGACGCGGAAGGCAGAAATGCAATGCGAAACATGCCGGTAGTCGTAGACAGACCACAATACTGCAACTGGATCGATACATAGCCCTAATGGCGAAAAGAAACAGACGTCTCACTCCTAGGGAGATCAATGCAGACCTTGCAACCGCTAGAGCCAGAACCATTTCGCGGCGATTAAATCGGGCTGCTTTGCATGCCCGGAAGCTTGTTAAAAGCATCCCACTTCAACCACGCCATCGTCGAGAAAGAGTCAGTCGGTGTAGGGAGCATGTTAGTTGATGTCAGCAACAGTGGTTCATAATTATGTTCTCCGACGAATCGTGCTCCACTGTGTCAAGTGATTCTGACTACCAGCTAATGTGAAGAGACATGGGAACACGTTACATACCACAGATTGTACATGGACGTCATCGACATGGCCTGGGCGTTAAGATGTAGATAGACTTTTTTTATGCACAATGGCTGAAACTCCATGTATATCTTTGTGCGAGATACTATTACAGCACAGTGGTATTGAAGGGAGATTATTTTGGATCATATTTGCCTGTTTAGGAGTTCCGTAGTTTCCGACTTTCTGTTTATGGACGACGGTGCCCTCCCACACAGGACCGCTGAGGTATCGGACACACTGGAAAGTGAATATATGGGACTGTGGAATGGTCTGTGTACTCCCCGGACCTAAATCCTATAGAGCATGCCGAGGATGCTCTTGGCAGAGGTTCAACAACCACCGCCTCCCCGAACCGTGAAAGAACTGAAAACCGCTATGAGTGAGGAATGGGATAATATCCCCCAAGAACTTCTCAATAATTCTGTAGCTAGCATCAACAGTAGGTGTAAAATGTTGCGAGTCTCACCTGTGTCAAACATGAACGTTACTTATGGATGTTATGCTGATTACCCACGTGATCAGTTCTGTACCATTTTCCGTTATAAATATACCAGTTCATCTCTGTCACGCATGTACTGTGCTTCATCTCGTACAATGTTCCCTGTGAATATTCCTGTCCAATAATGTCTCTGTTCCTTAGTAATTGCCAAGCAGTTTATTGCACAAGCAGTGCGAAAGAAGACGTCTGCAGTATTTATACAACTGTCCCGATATTCGTATAAACTGTTTACATCAACCATTGAATCAAAATGGCTGCTAGATCATAGGAAAAGTGCTCCTCTCTATACGAATTGTGAAATGTCTGCCATTAAGGTTTCACAAAGTCCGCCGTCTTTGGCACTCCCGGCATAGACATCTCCTTCATCGACACAAAGCACCGTCCTCGTCATAGCGGAATTCCCAGTCACGCGGCTGGACCATGCACTGGGGCTACCCCTCTCGTCCGGCTAACGTTTGCGACCACGTGTTTGCTGCCGGGCCTTGGCTTTTACGAGCGTCCTGTGAGGCCGCCCCAATTCCGAACATATAATATTTCCAGGGCGCCACAACTCGCCCGTTACCTCACATAGTTAAGCGAGAAATCCATACATATAATAAAAATATCTGTATATGTGTATGTAAGTATGTACATCTGTACAATATCTTCTGAACCACTCTATCGATTTAAACCAAACTTAGTACACGTATCACTTACTGTCTGGAGACAATTGCTATGGTGGTAAGAGCCACGTACCTGTCAAAAGGACGGAGATGGGTGGGAAAAAGTAGTGTAGCTCACTGCGCGCGAATTGGCAGAATTTATTTGTCCAGTATTTGAGAATGAGATTGCTTTGTCCCTTGAAACAAACTTTACACATAATTTCAAACATTTAGGTAACTTTCCACGTAACAACCTCCACAAAATGATGAAATAAGTTAATACTATCATTTAAAACATTTTCGATGTTCATGCAGTAAAACTGCTACATCAGGCCTGAAGTTTTAAGTAAGTATTTCTTTACTACTAACTGTACTGACGGCAAGATTTGTAGACAATGTTCACATATACCACTGAACACAGGTGCAAAATTATATCTCTGCGTGACACTTTATTCAGGAGACATGATGTCGTAAACACTGAGATCCATGAAAAATAGGAACATCATGAGTGGCGTTTTACTTTATTACGTCTCAACACAGACTCCATTGGCAGCACATTTCGCGGTAAGTATACAAATATACTCTTCAATGTACTGCAAAATTATGTAATTGTATGACACACAGTTCAGGAGATATGACGTCATAGGGATTGAGCTATGTAAAAGTGAAACTGCAGGAGAAAATTAGGTAGAGACACAGGTGAAATATGTGACCAAATAAGTGTGAAATATGTTAAATGTATGTGACACGTATGTACTCTGGCATAACCGTGAGTGAGAAGGTCCTCCTCACTCTCTGGGTCGATTTTTACCAAACTTGGATCTGAAAGAAATGTTTTGGGGATAAGAACCAGCAACCTCCTATTGGGGTGGGGTTGATAACGTGGAGACAGTACGGGTTGGGGAAGGAAGACATGGACAGAGAGGGAGGAGGAGGGAGGAATGAAGATATGGACACAGATATGAGAGGGGAAGAAGTGGGCACAATGAGGGGAGGAGGGAAATGGACGGAGGGAGGGAAGTGGAGGAGATGAACAGAGAGGGAAGGGGCCAGAGGAGATGGAGGGAGGGAGGAAAGTGGGTACTATGAACAGAGAGATGGGGACAGGGGAGATGAACTGAGAGAGTTTGGAGGACGAGACAGGCTGAGGGAGGGTAAAGCAAGAACTGGACAGAGAGAGTGAGACTGAGAAGGAAGGAGGAGGTGGACGGATGAAAGAAACATGTGGAGATGAACAGAGAGAGGGTAAGGAGGAGATGGACTCAGAGAGGGGGAGGACAAGGTGGACAGAGGGACAGGGAGGAGAAAATAAACAGAGGGAGGGAAGAGAAAGAAGTGAAGAGGACATAAGCAGAAAGAGATGAGAGAAGGAGATGCACAGACAGAGGGGGAGATGAGATAAAGGGACTGAGAAGGAGATACAGGGTCAGGAGAAACTGGACTCAGAGTGAAGGAAGATATGGACAGATAGGCAAGATCAGATGAGTAAAGAGGGTAGGGAAGAGAAATTGGAGAGAGTGAGGGGCGAGTAGCAGATGGACAGAGAGAGTGACAGAAGAAGATAGACAGGGTGTGGGGGGGGGGGGGCGGAGCAGGTGTACAGAGAGACGGGGCAGAAGGTGATGGACAGAGAGGAAAGTGGAGGAGATGGATAAGGAGAGAGGGAAGGAAGAGATGGGGTAATGAAGTAGGTACACACCTGGACAACGCCAGGTACTCAGCTAGTATGTTACGATAATTCTCTCAAAATTCCTACTATTTTCTTGTACTCAGGCGACCAAAATTATTTGCAATTCATACTAAAATCATCTTGTTGTAGGTTTAGATTTATACTCCTTACTTCTGGTTTTCAAAATCATAAGTATCCTAGCCAACGGCACTGGTTCTCTTGAAGGTTGTGAAGGAAATTAACTAATCACCACCTTGGTTTTCACCATTTTGGAAGAAGCTGCAGAAAATAAGTTGCTAATATAGATGCTATATTTCATATCGCATTTAATCGATGATATGGTGAGTCTTCACTACCGTAATGGAGGTGTGTACGTTTATGTCATTAGCTAGGTGGTGCATCATAATCATACCAGAACGATGAGTATTTATGCTATATATATGCATATTGTTGTTGCCATTTCTACTGAAACTACACTGAACATTATGATTAACATCGAAAAGTGCTACTATGGCCTGCAGACTATGTCTAAGCTATCGCTGGTTGGCAACTTGTTCGTTACGATGCGCCAGCAATAATTCTATACGATACAAGGATTTGTATACAAACTGCGAGAAGGGAGAGTCCCTATTACAGTACTGATCCATGCCCACATGTTTACAGTTTCTTATTGGAGCATACAGAAATTTTACTCCAGAGTCAGACAAGATGTCGGCTCGCGTGCAGTGCGCTGGCATGAGTACCATAGTGCCCAGCATCGCTACACATTTCCCCAACATGACGCCGCGCTGTCTGAGCGATAGGAGGAGGGTAGAGGGGAAATTGTGAAAATGCATTTCAATGAATCTGTAGTTGGATCGCTTATGACTTGTTTTATATTTCACATTTCTCAGCAATGTAGATCACAAACAAAATATAATTTCTTATTTAATTATTTTTGCCCTGCCGAATATATAAATTTTATTTTGTACAAAGTAATATATGCCGAAAATTTCATAGCTTTTCGCAATAAAGTTGCCACATAATCGTGACGTGTTTAGTTCGATAATAGACAAAAGGTCTTCCACAAAAATATGTCAATCGAAATAGTACAGCACTTCTGCAGTATCATTATGGAGATGTGGAAACTCGAGCTTAGGAAAGCAAAATAGACATTCTGGAAAGTTTTAAGGTAAAATCGTTTGTCGTTAAAACGAGAATTTCCTTGGCGGTCAGTTGACTACATTTGCACATGCACAGGGACACATACAACTGAAATGGCAAACGGTCTCGAAGACAGCTCAGAAACAGATGTAACATATACATTGTCCTCAAAACGTTTAGGGACGTATCTCTGTAATTCTTTCAAGGTCACAATGAATTCTTCAAACCTCGCGGTTCCTTTAATGGCAATGAGCTTGGGGAACTGGACTGCTTTTGTCCAAATGTGTCCTTTCTATAACCCGATTTGCTTTTTAAATGCATCTCCATCAAATAAAACGGAAGTTCTTTCTCACTTTCCAGTGTCTTACTGTGGTCAGTTGCAGTCAAGTCCAAATAAATGCAAGATCTTCAATCCATTCCGGATGTTCTAATTTTCGTTCCTTCATAAGTTCAACAATAGGGAATTTTAAATCGACGAATCGTTCCAAGATTGCCCCTTGACTTAACCAACGATCTTTGCAGTAACAGACGAATGAGAAGAATACTAATTTCAGTTAGCCATTGAAGTGCTGATTCCAGTGATCAACTGAAACAACTTAGGGATGAGTCCAGTATTCATCTGAAGCAACTTGTTGCTGATTCCATTAAACAACATAAAGAACTTACTGTTAATTTTAATAAACAATTAAAGGTATTTAGTGAAAGATTTGGTAATATTAAGAGTAAAACTGCAGTAAATAGCAATCACATAGGGGAACTTAAAACAATAATTGAGTATGGTTTACAGACTATGGGTTACAGAGTAGAGACAGTTGAAAACAGAGCTGATTATTTAGAAACGAAGTCAGACAAAGAGTGTAGTAACAATGAGTAGAAGTTCAAGGAGATCGGTTCTAGTGTTAGAGGAAGATGATGAAATAAAAGCTTACGTGAAAACTGTAAAAAGTATCATAAAAATGAAAATTAGTAGTTTATTTAGTTAGACAGGTGGAAATATCAGTAAGTTAGACAGTAAATTAGGTTTACGTTTAAATGATGTTAACATTTTAGAAAGCGTGCAATGTTTTCTGAAGGATAGTAGAAATTCAAAACGTTATATTGTCTACAGATTTAGGTCATAACAATGGTGTTATGTCAGCCGACATACCACTGAAAAGTTTACCTTGTGATAACTTAAACATCGTAAGAAAAATTTTCTAACTGGCATGACAGACAATTTAAAAATGAAATCTGTAAAAATTTCTAAACACAAATCCCTTATCTTGGGCTAACCAAAACTCTGGTCAGTCGGTAACGTTTGTTAAATAGGAATAGAGATCTTTACACAAATTTAGGTCAGAGTTAGAGCAAGCCAGGATAAAGAGGGAACTCATAAATGGACCAATATATGGGAGAGAATATGAGGGGGGATTAAGGAATTTTGAATGAACTAGCTCAAAAAGCTAGTACAATTAGACAGTCTTATTGATGAAATGACGCAAACTAATGCACTCAAGAAGAGATTACCCAAAAGGTCAATATGGGAGCTGATGACTCAACAGACCAGTTTTTAAGATGTGTGGGCAAGCCAGATAGTGCTTTAGAGAGGAGAGATAGACAAAACATTGATCAAGAAAACTATCAATATAGGGGGGACGGAATCAAATTTTAAAGGGCGGAATGTAGGGAGAAGAGAATTTGGTAGCCTTACGATTTAACACTACAATTGGAGGATGAGATCTCAATTGGGGGAGTAGTGATAGAAATTGGTGAAGGGATTTTGAAAGTAGGAAAAAGGGATAGGAAGGACCGAACAGAGTGCAAATACCTGCATTACCAACCAACGGGGGGAATCAGTCAGAAAACCAGGTATCTCTCGGGTGAAGATGGGGACTTTTGGAGAAAGGCAATCAAATAAAAGTCAGATCACCAAACTTCGTTGATATATTAAATAAGGATAACTTTAGGAAAGTTGAAAAGTGTTACTGAGACAGTAAACTAGGTAAATAGGTTGGAATTCCATAGTCAGTTTCAAAATGTCATGAGAAACGATGATTTGTTAGAGAATAATAATGAGAATAAAATGTTGAACACTGAGATTTGAATACTGAACTAGTGGCTAGATTTCATAGCTGTGGTAAAAGTAATTTGTATATCAATCGTGTGAAAAATATAAATAATGCTGAATTTTAATTTAGGAGTTTATGTAATGAGGGAAGGTGTGAACCAGTGAATACAATCCCTGTGCAGCAGAATACTTATCATTGGATACTAGGATGTTAACATGTTGAACATAATGTCACTGAAATTATTGCAAATGAGGGACATGAAACAGATGGTGGTGCAGTAATTTCTGAAGATGAGAGTGAGGTTTATGCTGAAATAAGTGAATAAGGGGTAATGAACTTTGATGATTAAAATTACGTTTCATATGTGAATAGGGTTACTTATGAATTTGTATCTGATAACAATAGTTGCCTATCGCTGCTAGAAAATCACTGCGCATTAGGGAATTGGGAAATAAAGTTGTGACAGTTTGAATCATTTGAATTATTGTATGAGCGTAGAAAGTAAGAGTGGAAGATTTTTAAGGTTACTTTTGAATTACTAGGAGACCAATGATAATAGGGGAAAAAGTGGAAGAAACTACGGGAGATTTTTCAAACTCTATATCCAATGTAGTGAAGTGAAATAAAAAAGTGTTCTGAGGGGAAAGGGTGTTATAACAGATGAATGTAGTTGTAACCAATCTAAAAGGCCATACTGAAAAATTGACGCCTCCGAATTTCTTGTGGTAAAACTCTTCAAGCTTTTTATATACAGAAGGTTATTAAAATTCAAAATTTTTATTCTTCGTATTTACAAATTTGCAGCCTGCTGTCGCTAGAGGGCTCTGAATTGTAGCATGTGACATAACTGTGAGTAACGTAACTATGTCGGTGCATGAGAAACAGTGTACTCTAACCTAAGTTCGAATTCAAAAGTTCGTCCTACATGGAGCTCTCTCTCCTTCAGCATAACAATGCCAGGCCACACATGAGGTCACTGACGTGAAGGGAGATGTGATGAGGTAGGCCACTCCTGTATTTAAGTGAAAACTGAAAATTGGGAAGAAAAATATCAGGCTTGCACAGGTAGATATAGTGTTCCCCTTTTTAGGAAGGAAGTAGTTGAAAGAAATGTACAGAAAATAATGTGTGAGGATGTAATAAATATCCAATGTATATAAATCTGAGGACCATCATATCAAAAACATGGAAAATCAAATACAAAACTTGGGTATACTCAGTTTTAAAAGAGTTTGTGTATCTGAGTACAGCAGACTTTTGTCAGCATGTATAAATATTCGTTTATCTAACACGTTTTTCTAAATGAGCAACTCACAATACGTTTGGTTGGTTGGCTCTGAGCACTATGGGACTTAACTGCTATGGTCATCAGTCTCCTAGAACTTGGAACTACTTAAACTTAACTAACCTAAGGACATCACACACATCCATGCCCGAGGCAGGATTCAAACCTGCGACAGTAGCGGTCGCGCGGTTCCAGACTGTAGCGCCTAGAACCGCTCGGCCACTCTAGCCGGCTACGTTTCGTTGTGACACGACGAATTATTTGGTTTTAGATGTTTGGTGGTAATATATACATGTCTCCATAGCTGCATGGAATATTTCTGTGCTAAAAACATAGTAGTTGCCGCATATGTATGTACGTATGAATGTATGTACGCGTTACTGATATGTATTTTGCAATATTTCTTTGCTGAAACATAGTAGTTGCCATATATGTACGTCTGTATGAATGTATTTATGTATGCATTATAAAGTGATATCCCTTTGGATACCATAGTGGGAATTTCAGTAACTGTCATTTCATACTCAGCTTTCAAATTATAGTAAAATTAACTTATAACATAACTTCTATTGTCTGTGAAATCAAGAACAGACTGTCCTATGTCATTTTGACCATTCATTTTTCTTACGTTGTTACTCAATGTTCGACTGTTTTATCATTTACAAAGCAAAAAGTGAGAGAATTAATGATGTCTAAGTCTACATAGGTAGAAGTTAGGAGAGGTGCACCGTTCCTGGGCAGGTGCTTTATGGAACAAATAGTGCATCCTCAACAAAAGGAACTAACTCACTCTTTCTTAGTTCACCTTTCTCTTTCATATTACTTCAGGTTTTCTTCCCAGAGTAAAATTCCTCTGGAAGTTGTACATAGTAGTTTATACTTTCCGGTTCCTAGTCTGTAAGAAAATACCATTTGCAGATTCTGGTCTATTCTGTTGTCTCTCTCCGGAGTGGTACTCCTCCGGAAGTTTATAACACTTCAGACTGCTACTAAATTCGCACTATACCGATAATGTTATTCCTGTGAAAGGAATTTTGTGACCACGACTGTGTGTAATGAAAGGTATCGGACTAATTTTTGATTATAGAAAGATTGTTACTGAGAGGAGAAAATAGGAAAACAAATGGGAATCGAACCAAGGATCAACTAATAACAAAGCCACCTGTATTTACGTAAAAAGAAATGGTCGCAGGCTTAAGTAGGAAAAGTTGTAATCAGTACTAACATGATTCCTAAATAAAGTTAACTATTTGGATTGACATTACTTGATAGTAAACTTCTGTTTTGCTGATAAGTGATGTGTCAGCACAGCATGGAATTCAGCCTTTTACACAACGACACAAGCTCAGCACAATAGGCTGTGGGGGTGGAAGGACTGGATCAAGTGACATCAGGCAATCACAATCGACAGTTGAACTGAAGATTTATTTGACACATTTAAACAAGACAAATAACAAATAAAACCATCAACAAATTTTGAAAATTACCAAACATCTTTAAATTTACCATTTAGATGAGAGCAAGTTACAATCATAAACCACGGCACTTATAACGTATTACACATTTAGTGAAATGAGTTAAAAATTATTTACTCAAAAACTTTGATCAACCTGAAGAACAGTTTACTAAAGTTTTACGAGAAAATGAAGTTTTTCGTTACTGCAGTAATTCAGAGTACAGGCAACAACATATATGATACCATGGCACACAACTACGTTACTTAAATGGCAGGCACCCTACAATATACACACAAAATATAAAATTTCACGTGAGTAAGCAACCTCGTGGGATCCGACAAACTACACCCAGAAGCGGACGCCCGATTACTCAGCTGTTTCCAATACAGGCTCGGCATGGACCCCCAAACGGGAGCAGCAACGGTCACGAATAAGAACGAAAACTCCCAGAACTAATGGCTGTCTACAACAGACTGACATCTGCCTTAAGTAACTAGAAACAATAATTCATTACAGTACATCATCTGTAGAACTCATCAACCTATTAATGAACATCACCTAAGCAGTATAAATCGTGTCTTATGTGCGTAAGGCCACTTATACATTAGGCCGCGAGCGAACTAGACACACGGCCAGCCGGTAGGCGCGGGCAAAGAGGGCGGAAAATACACAACAGCACAAGCAAGACACAACCCAGGACCCCGCACCCGCTACCAAGACAATCAGCAGAAGTCCCGAAAAATGAAATTAAAATTGATGTAACTAGCGTGCAGGCTAACGGCATATCGAGTTCCCCCCTTCCCCGGCCAAGAAAATTAAATCAACAGCACAGCACCCAGTAGTGGACTCCGGCCACAATTTACAGCACAGGCAAGGCCCTTGCCCTCTAGCTGGTTCGACGTAGCCAGCCGCCGCAGATCCCGGTGCCAGGAGACATACAGCAAGCGGAATAAACCAACGTCTTCCCAATAACGTGACTACTTCCACGCCGGCTATATTTCCTACGGCTCCGTCACCCGGGTTAACAGCCCCTTTTAGATGTGCTCTTCCTGCTGCCTCGCGCTGCACCTGTACTGTCCGCCAGACTTGGCAATCGACGTTACTGCTAGGCGTCGCAAAGCAAAACTCTCCCCTACTTGTTAGAGCTTACCGCTAGCTCCCCGATCGACTTGGTAGGTGACGCCACCGCGCGCACTGCGCACACCACCGGAAAGATGAACCCTACCGGCGGCGCGAATATCGCTGATCAGTAAGATACAGGACAGTAGCATAATTTAACAAGTAAAATTTCAGTGAATTGAATTGACCTATTCTGGAGACGTATCAATGTGTTCAGGCAACAACTGGCCATCAATAGGCCGGCTGGAGTGGCCGAGCGGTACTAGGCGCTTCAGTCTGGAACCGCGTGACCACTACGGTCGCAGGTTCGAATCCTGCCTCGGGCATGGATGTGTGTGATGTCCTTAGGTTAGATAGGTTTAAGTAGTTCTAAGTTCTAGGGGACTGATGACCTCAGAAGTTAAGTCCCATAGTGCTCAGAGCCATTTGAACCATTTGACCCTCAATAACACTTACCTGTTTCTTGTCAGTTTAATTTTAGGAAATTACTACTACTAAAATAGTTACGAATTAATAGAACCTTTTGTACTGATTATCATTTGTACTCTCACGGAATATTCACTACCATATATTATTTAGCTCAAATGGGAAATATGTCACCTGGATCTAGTCTAGTTTCAGTAATTGTAGCTAGCTGCTCATTTTTCGTTGCTGTTGTTCTAATATGATATTTAAATTTGGCTCAACAGCCAGCAAGGGGAGCCAGGAACTAATTTATCGGTAAATTCAGATCGCGGCTGAACATAAAATGGGAAACACTGTTAACTACATTACACAGGAAATTGTAAACACTGTTATTTCAATTAAAAGAATCTTTTAACTGATTGCTTTAACTGTCCGTTCGTGAAAACTGCGTGAAGTATTTCAAAGCTTATGCTCACTAAATAATGGTGTATCTTACAACTCCATAAAATCTGTTGACTTTTGCCAAGGAAAAAAGGTACCTTTCAGTTCAGTAAAACAGGATACTCGGATTCATCGTAGCTTTGGATAGGACCCTGCCTATGGACCAAATACGGTGAGTCAACACGCAGTTTATAGAACACAACATTATTACTGAAAACGAAATCATATAACTGGTTCATGCAGTTATACAGTAATCAACTGGTAATGTGAGAAGAAGGTAGAGGCAGTGTCGATGATCAGTGCTATTCAAAAAAAGGTGGCAAAATATCCATGGCTCATCTTGTGTGACGAGCTCTGAAAATTCTCTTCTTAGCCTTGGATTTTCATAGTGCAAAACTAACCAACGTATACCATGAATAATAAAGCGAATTACTTCCGCATCTGAGGCAACATTACATAATCTTGCAGTTCTTCTCGCCTCTCTCAGGTCAGAAGATGCGAACCCATAGCTTGCTAGACAGCGACCGGCTCATGTCAGACAGGAGCCTTGCAGTTCGACCGCCAGATCCACATTTTCTATACCCGACTAGCCAGTTACGTTACGTAGGGACTTCCCTCCCAGTTTTACATGATTACAAACCTACTTCCCCTATGCATGAACCAGTATTACAATTAAATTTTTAGCTTTTAGATTCTTTTACAGCATATTACTTTTGAAATTATATTCATAGATTAATTGCAATCACGTAAGTTATCATTAATAAAGAATAAAACATTTGCATCGACGGTACATCAAAGAGCATAGATATACAGAAGTCACATTAAGTAAAAACAGAAAAATAATTTATATTAGACCACTATGGGTTATGTTGATAATTCTGTTACACATGTCCCATGTTTCAGTAATGTTTCCTGTTAGTGAAACACTTCTAACAGTGTAGAACGAAGGAAAAAAGTTTTTGCTAACACATCACAACAGCATTCATTGTACGCAAACAGGAATACGAAAACGGGAAACATTTCACTACATTCACGAAACAAGAACATTAGTTACATGTTACGTAACATTTCACCGTGGAGAAGAAATTCTGTGTTACGTAGAGCATTGGATAACAATGGGTAGACCCATATGTTGATGACAAGTTTTTATCATTTTCAAAATATTACTTTAAAGAGATGCCATTTTATCCTAAAAGATGTTTTCTACATTTAGTTTTTCTATCGATCTCGTAAACTAACAAAACGGCTGGGCGCATGGTGTGTTGACCACATGTTCCTCCATATAAACATCCAATTTTTAGTTTGTATATATCTGTGGGTTTCCTTGGTTTCGGGATTTCAAATTTCTTCGCGATCTGAACCTGTTTCTGAGAATGAATAGCAATGTCCGGTGATTGTTTCTTTCTTGGTTCTGTGTTTACTTCAGGATTTCCTTTTGACATTACTTCATTTGATGGTACAGAACCACATTTCATCACGCCTTCCTCGATTTTTCTTACTTCAATATATCCTTCATCCGATCTGTCTTCTATATCTGACCACTCTGGGTCACTGTTCGGATCCAACAGAAACGTCTTTCGTAGACACATGTTAATTTCCTCATCCGACCTATTTTCGGTTCTTCAATATAATTTCTTTATCTTTCACAGCAGGTTCTTCGTCCGAACTGTCATTTACATCCGCTCGTGAACTTCAGTGACTTGTAAAAAAAAAAAAAAAAAAAAAAAAAAAAAAAAAAAAAGCAACAACTTGTGTATGTACTTCATCCGGCCTGGTGACAACAATTTGTCCTGCTGGCGATTTGTCAGTCAGGAACGCTTTGTCAGCAACGCTGAGGATTTAATCTTCCTGCATTCTCCTCATTTCGACCGTCTTTCTTTTTTACTGTTAATCTCAGAATATCTGACAGCTCGTGTACTTTGAGAGGTGCCCTTTTCCTCACAACTTGCCACCTTTTTACTAACTACTGATCACGAACTTTGCGCAGTGCTAAATATTTGCATTTCCTCCTTGCTTTCGGGCTACGTCCTATTCTCGACGCCCCTTTTCCTCCATTCACTAGTACCTAACTTTTTAGTTCCATAATCCCTTTCGAAACCCTCCCACTAGCCCTGCTTTAACCATTGGTACAGATCATCGAACTGTTCACACCAACTGTTAATCCGTGACGACTTCTTCTCGCAAATTTTATCGTTATTCAAACCGTCGTCGGGGCTATCATCCTTGATTACGAATATGACACGTTTTCTTTTGCGCTAGTATTATCTGGCGAAGAGCGTTCATTGCATTCTACTGCGACGCCCTCATGCTGTTCTGCTACCATTACTACAGCTTCGAATCGAATAGCTGATCTGTTAGATGTAGTCGTTGCCGGTGGATTCTCTGTTCGCACGCTAGTATACGTTTCATCGCCTACCTGCCATGGCGCAGTCCTAATCACATCTCTCGCTTTGCTTGCGGTGACGTGCGGTGCTTCGCAGTGGCTCTCGAATATCAGATTGATTACGTCAATGGCGGTATTGTTTCTTACGTTTGGAGCGCTAAAATCGGTCCGCGTTAGTTTGGCTCGCAACATATGCGGTTTCCAGTTTTCTCGTCGTCATTTTTCTCATTGTTATAGTAATTAACCCTATTGTTGTGATTATGGTGATAATCACGATTACTTCGCCAACGATCTTCATCCTCTGCTCTTTCTAGAAACGCAGAAAAGCCTTTATGACTGCTTCCTACGTATGTCTTCGAATCTTCTGGCAGCTTTTTCCACAGCAAACATATAATATCGGATTCGGATCGTCTATTTCTTAAGTGCGTCTTTCTTCTGTACCAGGATTCACAGAAATTTTTCATACAGTTTCTGCCCGTATTGTCATATAATGTAGCCATTGTGAATTCTAGCCATAAACAATCTTGATCTGGTGTTGACATTATTCCTCGAAAAACTTTTGTTTGAGTTCGTTAAACGTCATCGGATCAGTGTTCAGATCTAGTCTCCATCGTTTAGAATCACCTGCTAATGCCCTGATAACTACGTTAATCTTTTCCTGATCTGACACACATACGGGAAAAATCTTTTCGCAATTTTTCAGAAAATCCAGTGGGTGCCAGCCAGTATGTCTTTTGGCAGAATCAAAGCGTTCTTCACTCCTCTAATAGTTTGTTATGAGGTATCCTATCATTGACACAGCCGGACTAGTCCCTTATTTTCTTTTGAAGGTCGCAGATCTTGCCCTGAATATGTGAAGTGTTTTGGTCACACTTCTGTTCGGAAATATTTACCTATTTGCTCAATTCTTTCTCAGAATCAACCACTGTCTTTCTCAAATGCGGTATTTCATTTCTACATTCGTTACTCATTTCGACTTTCAGACCGAAAACATTTTCGTCCACTTTCGTTACTAGTAAATATTCTACCGTGTCTTGGAACTTTATGATTTCTAAACTGAACCTTTGCTTGATATCGTGGATCTTTCCCTGCACAAAGGCCACATTGGTATTTATGGCATTTATTTCAAGTTTCATATCTTCGACTGCAATACTCAAAACGCCTACTTTTTCATCTACTTTTTCGATCTGTTTACTGATCTCTACACCCTGAGTTTTACATTGGTTATCACGGCCACTAACTTGTGTCTTCATTTGACTACTAAAGCTGATACCTTGCGCTTTAATTTGCGTAGATAAAGCATTGAACACACCATTCATGCCGCGGGGGATTAGCCGAGCGGTCTTGGGCGCTGCAGTCATGGACTGTGCGGCTGATCCCGGCGGAGCTTCGAGTCCTCCCTCAGGCATGGGTGCGTATCTTTGTACTTGGGATAATTTAGGTTAAGTAGAATGTAAGCTTAGGGACTGATGACCTTAGCAGTTAAGTCCCATAAGATTTAACACACATTTGAACATACCATTTATGCTCAAAGGTTTTTCGCTGTAGCTCTACTGAATCTTCATGTTCTGTTTCTATCTCATGTTTCTCGATCGGTTCTTTCTCTATCTGTTGCGAACTGAGCATATCAGTCAATTTATTAGCATAACCGCTATCTTCCACGTAATCTATCTCATTTGTTCAGTCCTTTGGTTCCTGTTTTCTTTGTGACGGGCTCATCATCTCAATATGATCATTTACGTACGCGTGGTATGCTACGCAAGCCAATTGGCGTTCTGTCGCGCTACTTGCGTACTCATTTCGGCAACTGCTATTTGGCTCCACGATGTTTCTCAGTACGCCCTGTACTGTCTCGTTCTGTTCGCTTTGATCTGCTACTGTTTTTGTATCCATCTGATACTATACATGAATTACAGTTTACTTTCTAAAGTTTCGTAATACTTGCTACTATTTATTTTATTGTATTTGCTGCAGCTTCGTGCCGCTGGACATTCAGTGCTCGTAATACGTTCGTTATGCGCTTAGTTCATATGTTATAGTCTGTATTTTACTGTGCAGCAAGTTAAAGAATGTCACACGGTGCCACGTATAAGACCTCCAACTACTGCTAATCTAGTAGTAGCTGGTAACGTTATAAATTGTACATAATACTTTACTGTAAAATTACCTTATCTGTTCACTGGTAAAGTATAACGGCTGTCTTAATTTTAACACATCTAGATTTGTGAATCTGATTATGCAACATGTCTTTCTATTACCTGTAGGCCTAAATGTTTTCTGTGAATATGTAACTTCATGATTTTACTAAACTATCAGTGCTTAGCACAACATTCACCATTTTTTCTTCTAGGAGTTGAAACTTAAATATTTTGTGTAACAGCTATTTGAAGTACTTGCAAGGATTTGTTAAAAAGTGTAATGGTTGTGGGGGTCAGAAAAGTCATGTATTTGGAAATGATTATTCTAATATTCTATAGAGACTTGCCATTTTGTTTTGTAGTACCATATCTTATGATGGAATGAATTTCTTATAAACACTTTAGTACTGGTTTCTGAACTGATGTAAGAACGAGTGGAATTGACAGTCCTGATTTACCTGTTACTATTTAAGCACTTGACTTATTCCCAACTTAACAAGTTGGAACGCCGTCGTTTGACCAAACAATAAGTATAAACCGTGACTATAGTTAAGACAACTTTTGGCCAGTTTTAAATTTCCAAAGAGGAATGGTTGTGAAAACTGTATAAAAATATATGTTAATCAAAATTTTCTGAAGGTTCTTAACCGAAATTCCTCAGGAAATTGTACATAGTGAATTTACTGTAGTATCTTTTATTTGTCGAACCAGTAGAGTGAAATATCACTACTGTCCTAACATTCCGTTATTAGTTTGAGAGAAGAACCTTATGCACAGAATATTACTTGAACTTATAAAATGTTAAAGATATATTTATAGTTTTATATGTTTATTTCGAATAGATTTGTTATCCATTTGAAGTCCACATTTTCCGACTCCAAAACTGTTCAGTGGCTCTACATGTATATTTTATGAAACTGAAACCCATGGCTCCTCTACAGTTTTTCTTTAATTCTGTAGACTAGTGTTACCGAAATAATAAATGTTTCAGCTGTATGAGGGTGTAACTTGGAGGAGAGGACTGAGTTGTGGATCAGGTTTGTAAAGTAATGAAAACGAAAGCAATATGAAACCAAATATGTGCCTGATGAACGGACTAGCAACTGTGAGGATGGAACATGGAGTCAACTGGAAAAACAAAAAAAACTTATGTTAAAAGTGCAAAAATAAACTTTACATAAAAGTAACATGTCAACTTCAAACAAATTAATGCTACTAAGACTGTTAGATCTTGCAAGCCGTTTTGGCTTTACTATTAATATTTGTTATGAAAATATTTTTAAAGTGCTGAAAGAGACAATTTTTTCTTTTCAACCACTATTTGCATAGAACTATTTAGATTCTAATATGACACAAATGTTTATTGTCAACACGTTATATGCCTTGTTAAAAGTATAAAATTAAAATTGAAATTTTCGTTGCTAATATCTTGCATACTGATTAGAAGGTAATTTTTGGAAATACTTTGTATACTAACAGTTATATATCATTTATAAAATTTCAAAACTTTTTATAAAAGGTGTTTTACTCTTTGCTTGTAATTCATGACACAGCTAATGAAGCAACATCTTCACTCAAAAAATTAAGGTTTAAATTTGGCCATAACAGAGTTATTTAGTATGAATATTATTGTCACATATCATATTAATAGAAGATGTTTAGAATCAAATATTCCTCTTACAAAAACTGAAGATCTTTTTTACTCCAGTGGATGACTAAATTTTTGTAATTAATAGGCCCCATAACGTCAAAAAACCTCATGCATACGTAATGCATGATCCTGTGTGAGGGGGTAATTGTAACAACCCCAGGCTAATAATCCCCCTTCCAAATTGACCCTATCGTTGCTCATCTCACTGTTAATTAATCGCATGGTGCCACATTATGTCGAAGTTCAAGTAATCCTCAGCTTAAGCTGGGGTGCTGCTTTTTATTGTATTTATTCATGATTTCCACCCTTCAGCCTATTGTAAATGGAAATTCCGTGTGGCTAGGGCCTCCCGTCGGTTAGACCGTTGGACTGGTGCAAGTCTTTCGAGTTGACGCCACTTCGGCGACTTGCGTGTCGATGGGGATGAAATGATGATGATAAGGACAACACACAGTCCCTGAGCGGAGAAAATCTCCGACCCAGCCAGGAATCGAACCCGAGCCGTTAGGTACGACATTCCGTCGCGCTGACCACTCAGCTGACAGAGGAGGACAGTCTATTGAATAAATATGTGATTAGTCTAGATGATTTTGAAATTGAAATGAAGTACATTCCAAAAACCAGTCATCCATCTATTTTTAATCTGAAATTAAAACGGAAACACATAAAAATGATTGCTAATGTCAGTGCAAGTTATATTTCAGACTAACACGTGAATTTCTATTCTTCAGTTGTACAAAATTAATGTCACAGAATCGTTAAATGTAGCTTGTTTGAGAAACTATCTTCGACGTACGAGAGTCTTCGGTAGTAAGATTATTCCATGTAAGTCAGTTTGTATTTCGTCGAAAGGGTTAAGTGTTGATATTGTAATAGACCACTAGAAAACAGTTTCTGTTATTGACAGAACCTAGCAATTCGACAAGATTTGTGTATAGATGTGTATCATGTAAATAAGAAAGAAGATCATAATAAAAAGAAATGGAACTGGAAGAAAAGTATTTCAGTTATTGCGTGCCAAATCTGGAACAATTTTAATTTGTCTGAATTGTTTTTGTTTCACCTATCAACTATCCCCGCAAAAAGGTAAGTGGAAATGCTCTATTTTCGGTTTTGCATGGCTTTACCCTAATCATTGCCACGGAACTGCAATAAATCTTCCAGAATGAGATTTTCACTCTGCAGCGGAGTGTGCGCTGATATGAAACTTCCTGGCAGATTAAGACTGTGTGCCCGACCGAGACTCGAACTCGGGACCTTCGCCTTTCGCGGGCAAGTGCTCTACCATCTGAGATACCGAAGCACGACTCACGCCCGGTACTCACAGCTCTACTTCTGCTAGTATCTCGTCTCCTACCTTCCAACTGGCAGAAGTAGAGCTGTGAGTACCGGGCGTGAGTCGCGCTTCGGTAGCTCAGATGGTAGAGCACTTGCCCGCGAATGGCAAAGGTCCTGTGTTCGAGTCTCGGCCGGGCACACAGTTTTAATCTGCCAGGAAGTTTCATATCAGCGCACACTCCGCTCGGGACCTTCGCCTTTCGCGGGCAAGTGCTCTACCATCTGAGCCACCGAAGCACGACTCACGCCCGGTACTCACAGCTCTACTTCTGCCAGTATCTCGTCTCCTACCTTCCAACTGGCAGAAGTGGAGCTGTGAGTACCGGGCGTGAGTCGCGCTTCGGTAGCTCAGATGGTAGAGCACTTGCCCGCGAAAGGCAAAGGTCCCGTGTTCGAGTCTCGGCCGGGCACACAGTTTTAATCTGCCAGGAAGTTTCATATCAGCGCACCCTCCGCTGCAGAGTGAAAATCTCATTCTGGAAACATCCCCCAGGCTATGTACGCTAGTGAAACATCTTACTATCACTAACTTACTGTCCACGAAGTTTAGCAGTGGAAGCTAGTAACAACACAAAAATACCACGAGCGTATTTATAATGATTTTTTAAAACATTTTCTTTCATTTATGTGTAGAATTCAATTATTTTTATTCTTGACTTAATCAATAATTCAAAATATTGTATTCTGAACGATCTTTATTACTTTGTAATAACCAGAATATTTGGTGCTATTGTAGATTATTTGGAAAAACATAATTTTGTAATTCTGAGAGAGTCGTGCTAGAAATGTTGGCAGGACGCTGTTTATTGTCTCACAGATGAAGAAAAATAAGTGAGACTACCTTTATGTGCAGTTTGTAGTAGCTTGCAGTTATGGAACGTCCGTCGACATGTTCAGTGGGAAACATACGTGCAGTTTAATTTTACTGAGAGCATCGGCTGAAGAATGCAGCTTAATGGACGAATAATAAAAACTTCGTTAGAAGAAGAACTGGTACGGAAGGTACAATAAAGTGGTTGTAAAATCTTGCTTGGTGTTTTGTAGGGTACATGGAAGAAAACTGGTGATACATGATTTACTACGTGTGCTGTGTGACTTCAGTTACAGCATGCTGCAGATTCACAACTACATTTCCTTTATGATCTTTAAAGTCGTACTCTCTTCTATTAACTGTTATTACAATAATACACTGTCGAAAATTTATATGTGTATTTCTACTACCTGATGATCATTTCTCAGAGGTACAAGAAACAGAATAGCGCTCGGTACTTTAGGGATAGGTTTAGTACAATGACGAAGAGACAGGGTGAGACGGTAGAGAAATTTGCGGACAGAATAAGATAAATTAACGAGTATGCTTACGAGCTGGGTCAGAGCGATGAAGCAAATGGTGTTTTGTTGCAGGAGGCCGAGTAAAGGGCACTTGATGTATTTTTGAGGGGGTTACCGGCGCATATGGCGCGGAAAGTGCGTGAAGGGTCTCCAAAAGATTTGTATTCGGCCATTCAGCTGGCAATCCAATGTGAGGAAACAGACATGGCAACAGGGGTACGTGTTAGGCAAACAGAGTTTATAGCGGGTATAAAATATTGTAAGTGTGGTCGTACAGGACATGTGCAGAGGCAATGTACCCAGTCACTGAGGAATAGAGGAAGAGGTGGAAGTCAGCAGCGTGGAGCAAGGAGAAGTGGAGTTAGTAGAGATGGACAATCGTTAAATGGCAGAGGGGGCTCAAGACCCACCTAAGGGAGCTCCCGTTTAATTTCAATGCAACGAATACATATGCAGAGGTGGAATGTTCAGTTGTAGGATCCATAGGAACTAAAAAGTGTATGATTTTGTTGGACACAGGGCCGCAAGTGTCAGTGGCTACTAAGAGTTTGATGGGACGAAAGAAGTTAGACCCATCATGTTACAGGTTTTGTGGAGATGGGATAAGGAGGTCACACGTTTGGAGTCTGTACCGGTTGACTTTTGCATAGGGTAAGTCCGATTTGATGCATGCATGGAGGTAGTACCATGGGTAAGCGAGAGCTGTGACATGATCCTAGGAGTAGATTTCTTGCATCAACATCATGCTAAAATTGACGTTGGATAACGAACTTTGGAACATGGTGAAATGATATTTCAGCTAGGGGAAACTGTTGTAAATACAGAGCTGTCACGAAGGGCTTTCAATATAATGAACAAACGAATTGAGCTGCGTACTTAATCATTATGGCTTAATTCGTGTGAGTGTGTGTCTAGTGGTGCCAGGAAATCGCTTTGGGTAAATGTAGAGTCAAATCTACCTGTGGTTATGGTATGTGTTATTGAACCATTGGAGGACAATAAAGTTTGGGATCCATTAGGTTGTTTTATGAAATGTAGTACTGTACGTGTACAAGAGGGAAACTACAGGCGAGTATTCCCCATGAACATGGATAATTTTAGAGCTGTAGATGCGAATTTGGGAAAACGAGTTTTAGTAGGGAATTTATATGTACCAGATGACGAAGACTGGTGTTCGAGAGGAAGGCATAACGATCAATGACTAACTGCCGATATAACTGCATTGCATAACAAAGTTAAGCATTTGAATGGAGGAGAAAAAGAGCAAATGGAAAAATTGTTGTGGGAATTTAAAGATTTGTTTCTCCCGCAAGGGCTGTTACCAAAAACTCCATTAGTTCAACACAGGATACCAACATTGAACGAAACACCTGTTACAGAATACCGAGTTATATGCAACTGATTGTGGAGGATTTCATTGACCAGCAGCTTGCGAATGGTATTATAGAGCGTAGTAATAGTTGCTGGGGATCAGGCATAGTCATCATGCCAAAAAAATCTATGGATGGAACTAAGAATACCGGTTATGTTGTGACTACCGATACCTCAATAATAAGACAGTAATACGCCATTCCAAACATATCGAAGACTTTGGATCACTTAGGAAAATGCCAGTACTTTTCTACGATGGATTTGACAAGTGGTTATTGTCAGTTAGACGTGGCTCCAGAGTATCGTCCAAAAACTGCTTTCTCTACTCCTGGAGGCCATTACCAGTACATCAGAATGCCATTAGGTTTGAAAAACGCTCCGGTAACGTTTCAAAGGTTGCTAGACAGTGTCTTGAGGGGTTTGAAACCATGTCAGTGTCTTGTCTATTTGGACGATATAGTGTTTTCAAGTAGTATTGAGCAGCATAGACAGCGGTTAAGGGAAGTCTTTATGAGGTTAATAGCAGCTCGTTTGACACTGAGCCTGGATAAGTGTCATTTTGCATTGGAAGAAGTGAAATATTTAGGCCTTAACATCAGTAAGAAGGGAGTGCAAACAGATCGGAGTTTGGTACAGGCTGTAAGGGATTTTTGGGAGTAGAAAACAGTTAAGGAAGTGCAATCATTCGTCGAAATTTGCAATTTCTATCGAAAGTTCGTGAAGGGTTTTGCACATTTAGCACAGCCATTGACGCGATTGTTGCGGGAGAGTGTGAAATTTGAGTGGGCAGAAGAGTGTCAGAAGACGTTTCACAAACTGAAAGACGAGTTAACATCAAGTGCGGTTCTTGTGTTTCCAGATTTTGAAAAGGAGTTTATTCTAGCATGCGATGCATTGAATCAAGCATTAGGGTGTGTTCTTAGTCAGGAAATTGATGGGAAAGAGCATCCTGTAGTCTATGCGTCTAGGCAGCTGACTGCAGCAGAGAGGAATTACTCAACAAAATGTTTCAAATGGCTCTGAGCACTATGGGACTTAACTTCTGAGGTCCTCAGTCCCCTAGAACTTAGTACTACTTAAACCTAACTAACCTAAGGACATCACATACATCCATGCCCGTGGCAGGATTCGAACCTGCGAGTGTAGCGGTTGCGCGGTTCCAGACTGTAGCGCCTAGAACCGCTCAGCCACTCCGGCCGCCAATTACTCAACAACCAGGATGGAGATGCTTAGCACAATCTATGGAATCACATATTTTAAGTGTTATTTTTACGGGAGAAAATTTTTGGTATTGACAGATCACGCTGCATTGAAGTGGTTGTTGGGGTTGAAGGATCCGTACACTAGACTCGCCAGGTGGGCTGTGAAGCTTAGTGAATTCGACTATTAGGTGGTGCACAAGCCTGGGAAGAAGCATGGTAATGCAGATGCAATGAGTACGGAGGTGGCAAAAGTAGAAGTCATGGGTTATGACATAGCAGTATGGCAAGAATTACAGGATTCTGACAGCGGTTGTAAATTGTATCAGACACAGCCACAATTTAATGTGCACGACGGTTTCCTGTGCAGGGTAACGAAGTTAGGGCTGAGGGTAGTAGTACCAGGGAAGCTGAGAGACGAGTTTTTAAAAGAAGCACATGATCACATGTTATCTGGTCATGGTGGGGGTAGAGCGATGAATAGGAGAGTGGCGGAGAGGTTTTGGTGGAGAGGTAGGAAAGTGGATGTGGATCAGTATGTCAAGAACAATATGCCATGTGCGCAGAGAGCAGATTTGAGTTGGAAAGGCCGGCCGGAGTGGCTGTGCGATTCTAGGCGCTACAGTCTGGAACCACGTGAACGCTACGGTCGCAGGTTCGAATCCTGCCTCGGGCATGGATGTGTGTGATGTCTTTAGGTTAGTTAGGTTTCAGTAGTTCTAAGTTCTAGGGGACTGATGACCACCGCAGTTAAGTCCCATAGTGCTCAAAGCCATTTGAACCATTTTTTTTTGAGTTGGAAACGGATACAGCTACAACGATTGCTGGAAGCAACATTTCCATTTTGTATGTTGGGAACTGATCTCTTAGGACCTTTCAGTCGAACACCATCGCGGAACAGATCCATTCTGACAAGAATAGACCATTTTTCGAGGTATGTGAAGATAGTGGCTATGCCAAATCAACAGGCAGCGATGCTCACGCGCCGGCCCGAGTGGCCGAGCGGTTCTAGGCGCTGCAGTCTGGAACCGCGCGACCGCTGCGGTTGCAGGTTCGAATCCTGCCTCGGGCATGGATGTGTGTTCCGTCCTTAGGTTAGTTAGGTTTAGGTAGTTCTATGGTCTAGGGGACTGATTACCTCAGAAGTTAAGTCCCATAGTGCTCAGATCCATTTCAACCATTTTGATGCTCACGCAAGCTTTAATAAACGACTGGATTTCGAAGTTTGGTGTACTGGAGAAAATAATTACTGACCAAGGGACCTACTTCATGTCAGATTTAATGAAGGAACTGTGTAAATTGTTGAACGTAAAGAAGTTGAGGATGAGCGCATTGTATCCACAGGCAAACCGAAGGACAGAACGTGTACACAGAACAATTGGGAAGATGCAGAGTTTTTATGTGGATTCTCATCACAGTCAGTGGAACGAGTATTTGAAGCATACTGTATGTGCATAAAATTCAAAAATCCATACCAGTACCCGTTTGTCTCCGTTTGAGGTAGTGTAAGGGCGAAAACCGCCGTCCCCGTTTCATTTAGTGAAGCTACAGAAAGGAAGGACCAGTGAATCTGTTCGTGTACAATTCGGGATGTTGGAAAACGGGTATAAAAGCCGAATATGAAGTCTTTGGTAAGGCAAGAAGACGCAGTGAAGCAGAAAGGAAGTTTATCAAATGGCAAAAGGCTCTGAGCACTATGGGACATGACATCTGAGGTCATCAGTCCCCTAGATCCTAGAACTACTTAAACCTAACTAACCTAAGGACATCACATACATCCATACCCGAGGCAGGATTCGAACCTTCGACCGTAGTAGTCGCGTGGTTCCAGACTGAAGCGCCTAGAACCGCTCTGCCACACGGGCCGACATAAGTTTATCGCAGTATAGAGTAGAGCAATGGGTAATACTATATAGCCCCTATATGCCAAAAGTGAAAACGAAGAAGTTCGTCACGAGGTATCAAGGGTCATACCAAGTAGTTGAAACCACGTCCCCCGTAATGTTAAGCGTCAGCTGCCAACTAGTAAAACGATACTACTCATTGGCCGGTTGCGGCCATTTAAGGGTTGTCCGGATGTGGTTCCAGGCGTGTCACAGGAAGGGAAGAGGAAGAAAGAGAGAGTAGAGAGAGGTGTTAACGCTTTGGCTGCTGCAGCCGTGCGTCCATCTAGCAGAGTCGAGTGAGCCGTTGAGGCCACCTAATCCTGGTACCTGCACTAATGGCTTTCTCCACAGACCGCTGCCTGCGGCTGACCTCGCCGCTTGGCCGAGCACGCCCTATGCTGAATATATCTCGAGCCAGGACGTCCGCAGCTGTTTCGTCTTCTGAGTGTGATCACTGACACGCGATGTATCTCGATACTTTTTCTGTGGCTGTGAATCTGCAGATGAATTACTGGACACATGATGTACATTGAAACTGCTTATGTTGCTAAGTATCACTATTATAAACGATATGTAGAATTAATTATTGTTAGCTTTGCTGTCTGTAGCTTACTGCAATTAATGAAAAAGAATTTCACACCAGACACGTTTCGCCTTTACTTACAAAGCATCTTCTGTGTTCACTGGTTTTCCTGCTTCATGTTTACATCCTTTTCGCACCACTGCTTTCCCTCTCTTCATTAGCAGAGGTTGACATGAAGCAGGAAAACCAGTGAACACAGAGAGATGCTTTGTAAATAAAAGCGAAACGCGTCTAGTGTGAAATTCTTCTTCATTAATTGCAGTAAGATTAAGGCGGCAAAGCTAACAATAATAAATTGTTAGAGCTGCTGCGGAAGATGGCCACGCAATCAAACGTGATGTTTGTTTAAATCAGGAGTGTAGCACTATGCTTATTTTAATTTTATGCTTAACGTATGTAATAGATTTAATGGCATCTAAGAAATGCAGTTCGTGTTTTCGAGAGTGCAGTAACACTTCTGTAAAATGGCTTCAAAGTTAGAAATCATAAGTGTTGGAGTATCTTTTACACCTTCTGAATATATTTTCCATCCTCCTTTTTGATCTGGGCTTTGGACCGGCACTGGCAAAGTTAAAAATATACTATTTTGTTTTTATTTTATTTTGTATACAGTTTTTATATTTTTATTTCCTTTTTGTTGTCCTTTACTTTTTGATAGTCATCAATGTCGCTTCTTCTCTTCTGAGTGATTATAGACGGTTAGCAATTTTTTTAGTGTGATAGGCCTCAAAACATGGCACTACACATAATGGTATGTTGCATGCTCTACATTCGTATCTTGTTTCTCGGCGCACCTTCTACTTCGAGCACACTGCGCACCGACGCATTGGTGTACGTTTCTTCGAGTTTTCCATCTCAATGACCTTTGGGAAATCTCTCCCATTTAATCTTAGAGGATTCTCGTCTTCAGAGCTCCTTCCCCTGCCAGTTTTTCTCCGTTCTTTTGCGTAAGTTTCAACAATCTCTCTTACCAGACACAAATTAAATTCCGCTAGTTGCATTTTTCGTCCTGTTACTACTCTGTAGAGAGCATGGGAATATAAAATGCACAGATCCAGTACGTAGAAAAAGAACTTTTTGTACCACTTGACAGTCTTTCGTAGTGCTTGCACTGAACTCAGCAGCACGTCACAGTGGTCAACAGCACCCATACTCTTGTTGTAATCTGCAACACATTGTGGTTTCCGTAATCTTTCACCTATCTTTGTGTTTGCCATCTCAACAATTTCTGCAGTAATACGAGTGGTCAGCATGCACACTTCTCGTTTGTCACAACATTTCATGGCAAGGATTGTGTCAGTGGACATAAACTGTAATTCTCCTCATTTTAGTTTGTTTTCTAATTTAGGTATGTTATATCTGTTTTTGCGAATAGTACACATGCGTTTGTTCTGTTGTTATTAAGCCAAAGGAACAGGTCTGGACTTGAATATCAATTATCGACATAGACCGTATATCAGGGCCGGGCAGAAATTCTGTACGCGTGCGGTGCTCCTGCACATGTGCAACTTCCGGGTCACAGCGTGCACGCCGCAACCGTCAGCGTTCATGTAGTGCACGTTTCTACGCACAATGTCGCTTTATCCACATGCTGGGATACTCTGTACCGGCGCATTCTAGTGGTCTTTCCACAGCTTGCAAGCCAACCATGGGAAGGTATTTCGCGCATTAAACATTTAAAATACTGTCACAGTCTACTCATTGAGACGTCTACTATTATGTTAACAGTTTAACCCAGTAAGACAAGTAATACAGTTAACAACCGTGGGTTTTTATTAAGACAGCTTGACTGACGGCACGTAAATACGCGTAATGTTTTTGATCTATTATTTAAGAAACAGAGCACTTAGCGTCTTCCAACGAACCTTATTCATGATTTTAAATAACATTAAACTAACGCAAGGTTTCCTGTAACTAATTCTCGGTGCTCTCAGTTAGACCCACATAATTTCTGTCTCACTGACCTCTGAACAGAATGATAACCGCAGACCTCTCGATGATCACCTGTTATTTCAATACCATTATTGCTATATTTTTCATCAGTTCCCTCTGAAATCTGCATAATAACCGACAATTAGATGAATGTTATGTTTTATCGACTTTAGCTGAGCGTAGCCCTTCACACATTAAACAAAACCCTAACTGTAAGTATACATTGGAACAATCGGTTTAATGACCAATTTTCATGATAATAATGTAACATGGAGCAGAATGAGGCAATAATGCACAGTTAGTAAACAATAATTTTTAATTATGAAAGGAATAAATCCAAACACGTATATCACTGGTCATGAGAAATGATACAGTTAATATCGTACACAAAAGCACGGCTCATTGACAAACGCAAGCAGTTGCGAAGATTTTCATCACTTATGCTTCATCGAAACCTTGATTTATTCGTTTTCATCACCGAGAAATATCTTTCACAAACAAATGTCGACTCGAACATGGACATAACTCTCGCGGCTTCTCGGTGCAGGCGTGGAAATTCTTGTTTGAAAAATTTTCGTAGAATTCTTTTGTGCTTCGCACTGCTAAGAACTTGTCCTTCAGTCTTCTATTGCACTGTAGGTCGATAAGTTCCATCTGTAGATCATTCGGAGCATCTTAAACTGACGACGAGAACGGTCGAGCAAAGAGGCGAATGACATGAGACAAACTCGTAACATCTGCAAATCGTGCTCGAAATTGTTCCTTAATTTTTACAATTATTGACACGTATTCTTGAAATCTAGCACCTTCATGGACCAGTCCAAGAGTCGGGAAATGTGCAATGTTTTCTGTCAATAGCTGACTCTCCCATAGCGCAAGCTTCCTTTCAAAGGCATTTACTTTTTCCAACATGTCAGAAATTAAATTATTTTCACCTTGCAAACTGACGTTCAGGCTGTTCATATGAGACCTAATGTCCACGAGAAATGCAAGGTCTGATACCCGACAAGGGTCTTCCAACATAGGTTCACTTTTTTCCCTTGTCATGTAACAATGTTACTATAACCAAACGTAAATCAAAAATATCTTCAGCATTTTACCTCTACTGAGCGTATTTCGGTATAGTAAGGCACGTCGCCATACTCCGCTACTAATTCCTCCAAGAACCACCGAAACTGGCGATGCGTAGGCCCATGTGTCTTCAGATGGTTTACAGTACGCACAACAATGTGCATGACGTTTGCTAACGTTACTGATTTTGCACAAAGCGCCTCTCGATGCAGAATGCAACGTCTCGTCTGTGCGCCCTAGCTTTTTGCGCATCCGTGCTATGAGTCGTCTCTGATGGCCTTGCGTTGATGGTGCTCCATCTGTCGTCACTGAGACTAACCGATTCCAGTCCATATGGACACCATCAATCGCTTGTTCGACAGCTTGGAGAAAGTCCGCACCTCTAGAAGTCCCTTTCAAAGGTACTAAGTCCAAAACGTCCTCTGTTACACAAAGTGCGTTATCGACACCTGGTATGTATATCACAACCTCGGCTGTATCTGTAAGATCTGTTGCTTCATCGAGCGCAACAGAGAAAGCAACAAAGTCTTTAGACTTATTTATTAGCTGCCTGTGCACATTGCCGGCCATAGCACTGATTCGTCTTGTCACTGTTTGTTTGAATAGACTGATTTCTTGAACGCTGCTAACGTTCGTGGGACACACAAGTTCTGCATCATCAGTCAGACACCCTTTCACAAACACCCCTTCGGAAAAGGGTTTCCCAGATTGTACAATTCTTAATGCGATTTTAAAACTCGCTCGCAGTGAAGATTTAGTGTGGTGGTTGTCATTCTGGAAAATTGAGAACAGTGCATTGTACAGCGTACAGTAAAATAGACATAAATGTAACACAAGAAACTAAGAGTTTAAGAAGTATCAGTTACTTTGACGTACAGTAAAATCGAGTTGATGTGTCTCATACATTTTCTTAAGGACATTTAATTTTGCTTGCCGTTCTCCACTGTTGAGTACACTACACTCGTCTTTGTGATATCTATTGTAGTGTCTTTCAGTTGAAAACTTGGTCGCCTATTATTCGGCCGCACAGAAAACACTGTGAGTTTTAGCCAACGGCTACAATAAAGAATTGCAGTTTCCAGTCATTTTTAAACGACTGAGAACATAGATCTCCCGTCCTTCGCTTTTTCACAGTACCTGCTGTTTCGTAGTACTTCTCTGTTAAGGTTACGGTCACCAGGGGTAAACGAGACTGAGTATGTTGCGCTCTTGTTTGTACCAGATAAACAGGGAAGTGGAGCCGCCGCCGTTCATTTAGGGCACATGTCTAATAACAGATGTCGCTGTCGCACACGTGCGCACATGTGCAGGACTTCCGCACGTCTGCACACTGTGCAGCGTTTGGCCAGCCCTGCCGTATATCCTCTTCCTAAAAATGGTTTCATCAATGTTGTTACGATGTCGCCACTTTTCCCCAGATTGTGGAAGTCAATTGCAGTATTTGTGTTCATGTAAACAATGAAATCCGGGATATAACCGTCTGGCAGTCACATAGTACAAATTATTTTATTCCAGACCTACTTCTTTTGAATGGAATGTACTGTTTGACCGATAATCGCACTTTGAACAACAAGAGGCTTTCGTCAATGCAGAGTTTTTGATATGGATGAAATGTGGTGCGAAATGTTGAGGGAATTCTATCAACAATACACCTAATTTTAAATAACCTCTCTCCTTCGTTGCTGACAGAGTTGTCACTGATGTGAAGCATTCTTACAATTAACAGAAAACGATCCCTGGGCATAATTTCGCCTAAAACAGGAGTGTTCAAGAGTATTTCTGTGGACCAATAGTCACTGATTTTCAGCCTTTTCACACGAGCCATTAGCATACACACAGCGACGAAGGAAAACAGTTCCTCGAAACCCGTTTCTTTCCATCTGGACAAACGAGAATGCTCTGATTCTGGCGTATTTTATTTCGTATATATATATAAAAAACTGTTTCATCTGCTACAAATTTCATCAGTTCTTCCGCTAAAAATACTAGGAAATATGATTAAAACACTTGAATGTGGTCCTAAACTACTGTTGTGTCCAGAAGCTGAAGCATCGAACGCATGCATAAATGGACGAAAATCACTTTTCTTCCAGTCAAACGTGTCACTAAAGCTAGCTCTTTTCAATGGCACTTCACTATCACCCTCAGCTCCATCAGATTCTGAATGATATTCCTCCCTTGTTGACAGATGCGTTGTTCCGGCTGAAGTACAAGGCACAGGACTGTTACTTCGAAATTTAGCCGAAGAATAATCACTAACATCGCTGTCGAAAATTTCATTCTCACTGTCGCTTCTACTGAGAATTTCGAAGATTTCTTCATCTGTACAACCACATCGGCGAGTTATTTTCTTATCAAAACGTTAACGGCGTCAACGGTCAGTAAATGCACAGACGAATACTGCAACACAAGAATACAGCAGCAAACGCTCACCAGACTTCAACCGCGCCGGCGGAACTCCGAACAGTTACTGGACGCTTTGCACGAATATACGGCTGGGCGCGTTAACGCGGCCAGAGGCCACAGGGGAAGAAGCGGCAGCGCGTCTCAACACGTCAGGAGCACACAGGCGACGCGCGTAAACACGTTCAGCGTACCAAGTAGAAGGACTGGTGGCGCCGGCCTGTGTGGCCGAGCGGTTATAGGCACTTCAGTCTGGAACCGTGCGACCGCTACGGTTGCAGCTTCGAATCCTGCCTCGGGCATGGATGTGTGTGATGTCCTTAGGTTAGTTAGGTTTAAGTAGTTCTAAGTTCTAGGGGACTATGGGACCATTGCTTTTCACAATATATATATAAATGACCTAGTAGATAGTGTAGGAAGTTCCATGCGGCTTTTCGCGGATGATGCTGTAGTATACAGAGAAGTTGCAGCATTAGAAGATGGCAGCTAAATGCAGGAAGTTCTACAGCGCATAGGAACTTGGTGCAGGGAGTGGCAACTGACCTTAACATAGACAAATGTAATGTATTGCGAATGAATAGAAAGAAGGATCCTTTATTGTATGATTGTATGATAGCGGAACAAACACTGGTAGCAGTTACGTCTGTAAAATATCTGGGAGTATGCGTACGGAACGATTTGAAGTGGCATGATCATATAAAATTAATTGTTGGTAAGGTGGGCGCCAGATTCATTGGGAGAGTCCTTAGAAAATGTAGTCCATCGACAAAGGAGGTGGCTTACAAAACACTCGTTCGACCTATACTTGAGCATTGCTCATCGGTGTGGGGTCCGTACCAGGTCAGGTTGACAGAGGAGTTAGAGAAGATCCACAGAAGAGTGGCGCGTTTCGCCACAGGGATATTTGGTAAGCGTGATAGCGTTACGGAGATGGTTAGCAAACGCAAGTGGCAGACTCTGCAAGAGAGGTGCTCTGCATCGCGGTGTAGCTTGCTGTCCAAGTTTCGAGAGGGTGCGTTTCTGGATTAGGTATCGAATATATTACTTCCCCCTACTTACATCTCCCGAGGAGATTACGAATGTAAAATTAGAGAGATTCGAGCGCGCACGGAGGCTTTCCGGCAGTCGTTCTTCCAGCGAACCGTTCGCGACTGGACAGTAAAGGGAGGTAATGACAGCGGCACATAAAGTGCCCTCCGCCACACACCGTTGGGTGGCTTGTGGAGTATAAAAGTAGATGTAGATTTGGCTGTGAGATTGCACGCGTTTCTTGTCGCATGCGATCTTAACCACAATAACGAAGAAGCATGCAGGGGGTTCCCTATGGCTCCCAGCCAACGGGGATGAAGTCCGCTCAGTTGGCTGCCAGCGCATCCTGACGTCATCAAAACACTGTGGCGGTACACGGATGGCAGGCCGCAGTACATTGCATGCATGGATCACTGAGGTATCTGTCCATGCCAAGCAGTTTTGCAGACAGCGAAGTGGCGTACTCTGCATCACGAGACCCTGTGGCGCAGACAGAGAGGATCGTGGCACTGTAGCTGGAAACAATAAAACACTTGAAGATCACAGTGGAGTTTTAATACGGCACATCAGATAGTTTCCATCCATGTCGAACATTCCTCCACCGCACGCCAACATCTACATCTTGCAGTAATGTCTACAGTGGCAAACATCTCAGTGTAGTCGCCCGCACCCTCATTATGTGACGACAGTGAGTATCTTTTTATGGGTGGAGGAGGGGAGGAATGCGTTATCGACAGCATCTTCATCGATTGCACTCAGCGTGCCACACGCTGTTGACAGCAGCGAGATAGATGGCACTTTTATATTTTTCGCCCGTGGGCGGCAGGGCGACAATCGCTTTTCTGTCGCTCGCTGTTCCTCGGTGGGTGGCCAACGTAGACATGCTTCCAGAGAACGCTACTTTGACATGTTCTCACTGCTTGTGTCTCTGATTGGCTGATGCATCTCTTAAAGTGCCTGCAATTCAGACCATTTCGCGAGATTCAGTGCAGCTCTTGACTTACCAACATTATTTTGGAAGACTTGTGAGGACCATACATGAGCTTAGCACGACGTTAATAAACATTACTTCCTGTCTGTGTATTATCGAAGTGTATTAGCATTCAAGGCCCTTAATTACAATCAGCAACTTCACTCTCATAGTTCATAACTCAGCACCACAGAAGAACCTACAGCCATACAAAGTAAATAATATCTCAGTTATAAAGTGTAAAGAGTGTAAATAAACTTATTAATGTGTTATTCTTTGTAGATGTCTCACTACATTTGTCGGTCACCTGAACTATTGGCACATCAACACCTTCTTGTCTTAGAAATTTTTGTTTTCATTAACTATTGGGGTTAGTAGACGAACTTTTCCAAAACTTATATATGTGGTCCAGGTAAGAAAATATATTAACTCCAGGAGACTGGTAAATTGTCACTGACACTCTAAGGAGCTACTTATAATTTGGCTCTGCAGCTGTTTTGTAAGATCCGACTTGACATCAGTTCAGTATTGCACCACTAAGATTGCTGACTTATTGGCAAATCACATCTCCAGAGGGGGTTTCAGGCAAGTCAGAAAGATCACTTTGGGAATCAGATATTTCGAAGGTGAATTTTACTAATAACATAATATTTCCAGAATGAGATTTTCACTCTGCAGCGGAGTGTGCGCTGACATGAAACTTCCTGGCAGATTAAAACTGTGTGCCCGACCGAGACTCGAACTTGGGACCTTTGCCTTTCGCGGGCAGGTGCTCTACCATCTGAGCTTCGCAGGAGAGCTTCTGTAAAGTTTGGAAGGTAGGAAACGAGATACTGGCCGAAGTAAAGCTGTGAGTACCGGGCGTGAGTCGTGCTTCGGTAGCTCAGATGGTAGAGCACCTGCCCGCGAAAGGCAAAGGTCCCGAGTTCGAGTCTCGGTCGGGCACACAGTTTTAATCTGCCAGGAAGTTTCAACATACTATTTAATGAAACACAGATATGTGTCATTAAAAACCTGAAAATATCTTTTAGCACTGTCTTGGGAATACCAACGCCTTTTCAATAATGTATGCTACAAACAGGGGCGTAAATCATGACCACTACAAAAAAGTTATTTGTTGTAGGCTTTTCATAATAAAATACTTTTTGAAGAGATATTAATGTGTAAGAAGGGTCCACTCTGAAAACATCTTTTGATTTACTGAATAAGACATTCGTTGTGAAACTTCAATTAGATTTAAATTTTTGGATAAGTTTAACTGAAAAATTTAGAAAAACTTAAGATTCTGGTAGAAGAATTTATCTAAAAAATACGTATTCTTTTTAAAATATCAAATAGTACGCGAGTAGATTACATTTCTTACAAAAGATGGAAATAAAGTACTGGACCAACTCCTCCCGTTGGTATTTATAGAATGAAGGTACAATAGTTTCAGCCCAAGTAAAAAGACAGAAATTATTACTCCAGTTGATGTGACCCGCTGACACCACCTTATATGCATATATTGCACTTTTGTTATGCAGGGAATCACGTTGTGGCGGTCATGTGCCCGATTTGGTTCACAATACACACGAAGTGACAAAAGTTAGCTGCGCGGAGTGGCCGCGCGGTTTGAGGCGCCATTTCACGAACTGCGGGGCCCCTCCAGCTGGAGGTTCGAGGCCTCCCTTGGGCATGTGTGTGTATGTGTGTTTCGTTCTTGGCATCAGGTAGTTTACGTTAGTTGAAGTAGTGTGTGAGACTAGGGACCGATGACCTCAGCAGTTTTGTCCCTTAGGAATTCACACATTTGAACATTTGAACAAAAGTTATGGGATAGTGATATGCAGGTATAGAGGTGGCGGTAGTAGTATCGCGTATACGTGATATAAAAGGACACTTCATGGTGGAGTTGTCATTTGTACTCAGGTGATTCATGTGAAATGGTTTCCGATGTGGTTACAGTCGCACGATGGGAATTAATAGACTTTGAACGTGGAATGGTAGTCGGAACTAGACACATGGGGCATTCCGTTTCGAAACTCGTTTGGGAATTCACTATTCTGAGATCCACAGTGTCAACGGTGTGCCGGGAATAACAAATTTCGGCCATTACCTCTCACCACGTACAACGCAGAGCAGTAGCGTTTGCGTGGAGTGGTCAGTGCTAATAGGCAAGCAACACTGCGTGAAATAACCGCAGAAATCAATATGAGACGTATGACGAGCTTATCCAATTGGGTAGCATGGCAAATTCGGCGTTAATGGGTTATAGCAGCAGACGACTGACACAACTGTCCTTGCTAACAGCGCTTCTCCTGTCCTCGTTGCCATATCTGTCGGACCCTAGACGACTGGAAAACCATGGTCCGGTCCCGATTTCAGTTGATAAGAGCTGATGGTAGCGTTCGTATATGCCGCAGACCCCACGAAGCCATGGACACAAGTTGCCAACAAGGTACTGTGCAATTTGGTGGTGGCTCCATAATGGTGCGGGCTGTGTTAACATGAAATGGACTGAGTACTCGGTTCACACCGGGCCATAGCTATTCGTGACTGGTTTGAAGAACATTCTGTACAGTTTGAACAAATGATTTTCCCATCAAAACGACCAGACATTATTCCCATAGAAACATTATGGGACATAATGGAGAGGTCAGTTCATACACAACATCCCGGACCGGCACCACTTTCACAATTATGGACTGTTATAGAGGCAGCATGGCTCGTAATCCTGCAGATGACTTCTAACGATTTGAGACCATGCCGCATCGGGTTGCTGTACTAGGCTGCGCAAATAGAGGTCTGACGTGATATTAGGAAGTAACTGATTAATTTGCTTACCTTGGTAAATATAGGGTGTTTAAAAATTATACGAACCAACTTTAGGGATATGTTTCTTACACCAATTCAAGAAAAAATTGTCTGTAAACATGGACTCTAAATTGCATACCGTAAGAACTATGAGCATTTGTTCGTCTTCGATACTACGAAACATCTCTTCTACTAAATGGTCTTGGCGTTCTATGCTTTGAGAAGAGGTATTATGGACCAAAACATCAAACAAAGCGTGTGGTGAACATTGGCTGTAAAATGCATACCTTAAGAGACATGAGCACTTATTGATCTTCTCTACTGTGGAACACATCTCTTCTACTGAACAAATGCTCACAGCTCTTAAGATACGCAGTCTCAGAGCTTATGTTTACTGGACTGTTTTTGTTGTTTTGGTCTATAGTACCTCCTCCCAAGATAAGGAAGGCAAAGGAACTGGTATAGGAATGCGTATTCAAGTAAACATACACTCCTGGAAATTGAAATAAGAACACCGTGAATTCATTGTCCCAGGAAGGGGAAACTTTATTGACACATTCCTGGGGTCAGATACATCACATGATCACACTGACAGAACCACAGGCACATAGACACAGGCAACAGAGCATGCACAATGTCGGCACTAGTACGGTGTATATCCACCTTTCGCAGCAATGCAGGCTGCTATTCTCCCATGGAGACGATCGTAGAGATGCTGGATGTAGTCCTGTGGAACGGCTTGCCATGCCATTTCCACCTGGCGCCTCAGTTGGACCAGCGTTCGTGCTGGACGTGCAGACCGCGTGAGACGACGCTTCATCCAGTCCCAAACATGCTCAATGGGGGACAGATCCGGAGATCTTGCTGGCCAGGGTAGTTGACTTACACCTTCTAGAGCACGTTGGGTGGCACGGGATACATGCGGACGTGCATTGTCCTGTTGGAACAGCAAGTTCCCTTGCCGGTCTAGGAATGGTAGAACGATGGGTTCGATGACGGTTTGGATGTACCGTGCACTATTCAGTGTCCCCTCGACGATCACCAATGGTGTACGGCCAGTGTAGGAGATCGCTCCCCACACCATGATGCCGGGTGTTGGCCCTGTGTGCCTCGGTCGTATGCAGTCCTGATTGTGGCGCTCACCTGCACGGCGCCAAACACGCATACGACCATCATTGGCACCAAGGCAGAAGCGACTCTCATCGCTGAAGACGACACGTCTCCATTCGTCCCTCCATTCACGCCTGTCACGACACCACTGGAGGCGGGCTGCACGATGTTGGTGCGTGAGCGGAAGACGGCCTAACGGTGTGCGGGACCGTAGCCCAGCTTCATGGAGACGGTTGCGAATGGTTCTCGCCGATACCCCAGGAGCAACAGTGTCCCCAATTTGCTGGGAAGTGGCGGTGCGGTCCCCTACGGCACTGCGTAGGATCCTACGGTCTTGGCGTGCATCCGTGCGTCGCTGCGGTCTGGTCCCAGGTCGACGGGCACGTGCACCTTCCGCCGACCACTGGCGACAACATCGATGTACTGTGGAGACCTCACGCCCCACGTGTTGAGCAATTCGGCGGTACGTCCACCCGGCCTCCCGCATGCCCACTATACGCCCTCGCTCAAAGTCCGTCAACTGCACATACGGTTCACGTCCACGCTGTCGCGGCATGCTACCAGTGTTAAAGACGGCGATGGAGCTCCGTATGCCACGGCTAACTGGCTGACACTGACGGCGGCGGTGCACAAATGCTGCGCAGCTTGCGCCATTCGACGGCCAACACCGCGGTTCCTGGTGTGTCCGCTGTGCCGTGCGTGTGATCATTGCTTGTACAGCCCTCTCGCAGTGTCCGGAGCAAGTATGGTGGGTCTGACACACCGGTGTCAATGTGTTCTTTTTTCCATTTCCAGGAGTGTATATGGAAATAGGTACAATACGATGCTGCGGTCGGCAACGCCTGTATAAGACAACAAGAGTCTGGCACAGCTAGCAGATCGGTTACAGAAGCTACAAAGCAGATTATCAGGATTTAAGTGAGTTTGAACTTGGTGCTATAGATGGCGCACGAGCGATGGGACACAGCATCTATGAGCTAGCGATGAAGTGGGGATTTTCCGGTACGACAATTTCACGAGCGCACCGTAAATATCAGGAATCCGGTGAAATATCAAATCTCCGACATCGCTGCGTCCGAGTAAAGATCCTGTAAAATCGGGGCCAATGATGACTGAAGAGAATCGTTCTGTGTGACAGAAATGCAACCCCTCCGCAAATTGCTGCAGATTTCAATGCTGGGCCGTCAACAAGTGTCAGCGTGCGAACCATTCAACGAAACATCAACGACTGGACTTTCGGAACCGAAAGTCCACTCGTGCACCCTTGATGACTCCACGACACAAAGCTTTACGCCTCGCCTGGGCCCGTCGACACCGACATTGGAATGCTGACGACTGGAAACACGTTGCCTGGTCGAACGAGTCTCGTTTCAAATTGTGATGAGCGGATGGACGTGTACGGGTATGGAGACACCATCATGAATCGATGGACCCTGCGTGTCAGCAGGGTACTATTAAAGCTGGTGGAAGCTTTGTAATAGTGTGGGGCGTGTGATATGGGACCCCTGATACGTCTAGGTGCGATTCTGAGAGGTGATACGTACGCAAGCATCCTGTCTGATCACCTGCATCCATGCATGCCCGTTGTCCATTCCGACAGAATCAGCACAATGCGACACCCCACACGTCCAGAATTGCTACAGAGTTGCTCCACCCCTCGTAATCTTACGGATTTATGGACAGCCTTGCAGGATTCATGGTGTCAGTTCCCTCCAGCACTGCTTCAGACATTTGTAGAGTCCATGCAACGTCGTGTTGCGGCACTTCCGCGTGCTCACGGGGGCCCTACACGATATTAGGCAGGTGTACCAGTTTCTTTTGGCTCTTCAATGTACAGGGTGTTACAAAAGGTACAGCCCAACTTTCAGGAAACATTCCTCACACACAAAGAAAGAAAATATGTTATGTGGACGTGTGTCCGGAAACGCTTACTTTCCATGTTAGAGCTAATTTTATTACTTTCCTTCAAATCACATTAGTCATGGAATGGATTTCACAGCAACAGAACGTACCAGCGTGACTTCAAACACTTTGTTACAGGAAATGTTCAAAATGTCCTCCGTTAGCGAGGATACATGCATCCACCCTCTGTCGCATGGAATCCCTGATGCGCTGATGCAGCCCTGGAGAATGGTGTATTGTATCACAGCCGTCCACAATACGAGCACGAAGAGTCTCTAAATTTGGTACTGGGGTTGCGTAGACAAGAGCTTTCAAATGCCCCCATAAATGAAAGTCAAGAGGGTTGAGGTTAGGAGAGCGTGGAGGCCATGGAATTGGTCCGCCTCTACCAATCCATCGGTCACCGAATCTGTTGTTGAGAAGCGTATGAACACTTCGACTGACATGTGCAGGAGCTCCATCGTGCATGAACCACATGTTGTGTCGTACTTGTATAGGAACATGTTCTAGCAGCACAGGTAGAGTATCCCGTATGAAATCATGATAACGTGCTCCATTTAGCATAGGTGGAAGAACATGGGGCCCAATCAAGACATCACCAACAATGCCTGCCCAAACGTTCACAGAAAATCTGTGTTGATGAAGTAATAGCACAATTGCGTGCGGATTCTCGTCAGCCCACACATGTTGATTGTGAAAATTTACAATTTGATCACGTTGAAATGAAACCTCATCCGTAAAGAGAACATTTGCACTGAAATGAGGATTGACACATTGTTGGATGAACCATTCGCAGAAGTGTACCCGTGGAGCCAATCAGCTGCTGATAGTGCCTGCACACGCTGTACATGGTACGGAAACAACTGGGCCTCCCGTAGAACTCTCCATACAGTGACGTTGTCAACGTTACCTTGTACAGCAGCAACTTCTCTGACGCTGACGCTGACGCTGCACGAAGAATTGCCTCGTCCATTGCAGGTGTCCTCGACGTTCTAGGTTTTCCCCAGTCGCGAGTCATAGGCTGGAATGTTCCGTGCTCCCTAAGACGCCGATCAATTGCTTCTAACATCTTCCTGTCGGGACACCTTCGTTCTGGAAATCTGTCTCGATACAAACGTACCGCGCCACGGCTATTGCCCCGTACTAATCCATACATCAAATGGGCATCTGCCAACTCCGCATTAGTAAACATTGCACAGACTGCAAAACCACAGTTCGTGATGAACACAAACCTGTTGATGCTACGTACTGATGTGCTTGATGCTAGTACTGTAGAGCAATGAGTCGCATGTCAACACAAGCACCGATGTCAACATTACCTTCCTTCAATTGGGCCAACTGGCGGTGAATCGAGGAAGTACAGTACATACTGACGAAACTAAAATGAGCTCTAACATGGAAATTAAGCGATTCCGGACACATGTGCACATAACATTTTTTCTTTATTTGTTTGTAAGGAATGTTTCCTGAAAGTTTGGCCGTACCTTTTTGTAACACCCTGTATATGGGGATTTAGAGGTGTAGGTGAAGATATTTCTAGTGATGACAGACGACAGTCTATTGAGCAACATTACATCGGTATTAACTTCATTTGTAGACTAATAATTATAGCTGTTACGAGTAGTATGTTTTTAGGTTGCTTAGTACCTCCAACTACGTATGACGCAAGCTAACCATCACAGTTTATTTTCCCCTGGGTTTCAGTTTAGCTACTGAAGTGCCGATGCATGGGACAAAAATAGACAGAAAACATCAGGTAGCAAATTATGTGATGTGTTCGCGAGAAGACTTTTAGATGTAGAGAGAAAAACAATTTGAACCTTAATGCTATACAGGGTGGTCCGTTGATAGTGACCGGGCCAAATATCTCACGAAATAAGCACCAAACGAAAAAACTACAAAGAACGAAACTCGAACGGTCCGGACACTTGGATGATGTCCAGGATACCGAGCAGCATACATAGCACACGCCCGATGGGCATTTTGATCACAATAGCCCTACATTAACACGATATCAACCTTTCCGAAATTGGTAAACGGTCCATTTTAACACGGGTAATGTATCACGAAGCAAATACCATCCGTACTGGAGGAATGTTACGTGATACAACATGCTTATACGTTTGTGACTCTTATAGCGGCATCTATCACAAAGAGAAAAAAGTGGTGCAACTAAAACATTCATATTTCTTTACGTACTACACGAATATGTAATAAACAATGAGAGTTCCTATTGAGAAAAACGCAGTTGATATCCGTTTGACCGATGGCAGCGCCATCTAGCGGGCCAACCATAGCACCACCTGGTTTCCCCCTTCAACTTAGATAAGTTTCGTTCTTTGTAGTTCTTTCGGTTGACGCTTATTTCGTGAGATATTTGGCCTGGTCACGATCAATGGACCACCCTGTATATACAGGCTGTGTACCCTAAGAGTCATCAGGCGAATTTTCTCTGGTATCTTAGCAGTTATCTGGAATTTTAATTTTGAATTGTGTAGCAGGAGTCAGCACAAAAAAATACTGTTCAACACTTCTTTCATGCCACGCCCAGTGTTGGCGGAGAGTGTCTGTTTGCTTCCAGTTACAAAGAAAATAACCTTAAAGCTGAATTTTACGTGCCCGTTCGATAGAGCTGTCCCAGATTGGTCAACTGTGATACTTATTTTATCAATATATGTTAACAGAGACAGTGAAACTCTAAGAATAACCGGTACTCCAGCAGCGACAGCACTGTCCTGGTCCGCGCAGACTGCTACCGCCAATCATGCAGCGCTACTGAGTCGCTGCTGGATTGCCGCATTTTCTTCGTGTCTTACTCTCCCTGTCAATACCAATCGATAAAAAAAATATCGTACTAGACTAATCTTGGACCGCCATATCGGATGGGCAAGAAAAAAAGATTCCAGTTTAAAATTCATTCTATTTGTAATGGAAAACAAACGGATGCTTTCTGCTAACACTACATCTACACCTACATTTATACTCCGCAAGCCACCCAACGGTGTGTTGCGGAGGGCACTTTACGTGCCACTGCATTACCTCCCTTTTCTGTTCCAGTCGCGTATGTTTCGCGGGAAGAACGACTGCCGGAAAGCTTCCGTGCGCACTCGAATCTCTCTAATTTTACATTCGTGACCTCCTCGGGAGGTATAAGTAGGGGGAAGCAATATATTCGATACCTCATCCAGAAACGCATCCTCTCGAAACCTGGACAGCAAGCTACACCGCGATGCAGAGCGCATCTCTTGCAGAATCTGCCACTTGAGTTTGCTAAACATCTCCGCAACGCTATCACGCTTACCAAAGAACCCTGTGACGAAACGTGCCGCTCATGTTTGGATCTTCTCTGTCTCCTCTGTCAACCAGACCTGGTGCGGATCCAACACTGATGAGCAATACTCAAGTAAGACTAGCAGTATTTGTTTGGGCCCGCGCCAGTTACACAATGCAAAAACGAAATTGCAAATATCTGCCGAAACACCAGAGAAAATATATATGGTGTTCCTGAGAAATAATTAATATTGAGGTATATGATGGAAACGATCATTCGAAGCAATTCGTCCAGTAAACAGGGGTTCTAAAATGCATACCTTCAGAGATGTGTGCACTTCTTCGTATTCAATATTGTGAAACACTTGGCTTCTACTGGACAAGTTTTCATGTTTCTGAAAGTATGAATTTTGTGCCAATGTTTAGTCGACTTTTTTTTGTTGTGTTGGTCCTTACAACCTCCACCAAGGCATGGAAAGACAAAGAATTTGCGGTAGAAAAGATTTGTGTTACAATATTGAAGATGAAGACATGCTTACGGCTTTGAATGTCTGCAGTTTAGAGCTCATACTTTCTAGTCCTTTTTGCTTCGAATGATCGGTTCTGTCATATATGTGAATATTGACCATTCGTCCTTGGACACCCTCTATACACAGATGTTCGACAAAAATATGGAAGCACCAGAAACACAATATATTACCATGCCTCATACAGTATAGGAAAACAGCTGGAATTCAAAACAGCTGCCACTCATCAGAAATGGATGAATGCAAGTGCTGTGTGATTTTCAAGAAAATCTGATACCATTATTCTTGCAAAATAGTGGCAAGTTTAGGTAACGATGATGGAGATGGCCAGCGATACTCACCGTCCTGTCGACAGTGGCTCTGAGAACTATGGGACTTAACTTCTGAAGTCATCAGTCCCCTAGAACTTAGAACTACTGAAACCTACCTAACCTAAGGACATCACACACATCTATGCCCGAGGCAGGATTCGAACCTGCGACTGTAGCAGTAGCGCGGTTCCGGACTGAAGTGCCTAGAACCGCTCGGCCACTGCGGCCGGCCTGTCGACAGTCCACATCGTGGTATTCCACTGCCCCCCCCCCCCCCCCCATGGTACTCCTCAAGGTCTCAGTGTTTTGGCTGATCGGATCCACCTCATGATGCAGTATTTATCACCCAATGGTGATGCTGTGTTCAGTGACGATAATGGAGAGGTCAGCTCGCGCACAAAATCTTTGCACTGGCAACACTTTCATAATTATGGACAGCTATAGAGCTCAATTATGGGTGCCTATAGAGTTTGCACTGGTCAATATTTCTGCAGATGATATACAACGAGTTTTCGAATCCATGTCACGTCGAGTTTCTACTCAAAGCCGGGAAAAATGAGGTTCGACACGATTTTAGGAGGTATTCTATGACTTTTGTTACCTCGGTCTACGCTGATGTTAGCGTAATACTCGCACAGTCTTCTTAGACTTTACAGGAAATGGACAGAAATATGGAAACATCAAAAACGTAACACGTTACCATGCCTATTAAGGTGTAGGAAACTTGCTTGCATTCAAAACATCTTCCTGTCGTCTCGAAATCGATAAACACAGGTCCAGCTTTTTTCCAAATGAATTTTTTACCATTCATCCTGCAAAATAGTGGAAATTTCAGGTAACGGCGATGGAGGTGGATAGCGATCAAGAAGTCTTTCACTCCAAAGTAGACAATGTTAGCTTAATAATACGAGGGTCACTCCAAAAGAAATGCACACTATTTTTTAAAAATCCATCTTTTATTCTACATTTTTGAAAGTTTTACAGTGTGTAGATACATCCTTTAGGAAGAATATTCTCATTTCTCCACATAATTTCCAGCCCTCTCAACTGCCTTACGCCATCTTGGAACCAGCACCTGCATACCCGCAGGGCAAAATTCTGGACCAACCTGTTGGAGCCCTTTTTTTTCAGCGTGCACAAGGGAGTCATCATCTTCAAACCTTGTTCCACGAAGAGAGTCCTTCAGTTTCCCAAAGAGATGATAGTCACATGGAGCCAGGTCAGGACGGTAAGGCGGGTGTTTCAGTGTTGTCCATCCGAGTTTTGTGATCGCTTCCACGGTTTTTTGAGTGACATATGGCCGTGCATTGTCGTGCAACAGCACAATATCCTGGTTTTGCCGATGTGGTCGAACACGACTCAGTAGAGCTTGAAGTTTCTTCAGTTTCGTCACATATGCATCAGAATTTATGGTGGTTTCACTTGGCATGATGTCCACAAGCAAGAGTCCTTCCCGCAATGGCGCAACAGTATTGAGATGTGGTTCAAAATGGTTCAAATGGCTCTGAGCACTATGGGACTTAACATCTATGGTCATCAGTCCCCAAGAACTTAGAACTACTTAAACCTAACTAACCTAAGGACAGCACACAACACCCAGTCATCTCGAGGCAGAGAAAATCCCTGACCCCACCGGGAATGAGATGTGGTGACAATGGTGGCCAATGGAGATGCGACTCATCGTCGTCGTGTTCACAAAACGAGTTTGGACGAACCACGCTGTGTGGACAGGGGGCTGTGACGTCTTGGAACGCAGCCTCACTATTAGGGAACATACATTGTACAATGAGATGCGTCTGAGGAACCAAAATGGTCACTTAATGATTGTCAGTAATGCTACCGTGCAGTGTAGCCATGGGGTCGTTGGAATTCCATGATACGAATGCTCAAATCATTCACAATCCCCCACCATGTTCACTCTTGGTACGTAAACTCGGCCAGAAGTTGGAAACAGTGTGATAAAAGACTCATCAGACGAAATGGCATTCCTCGTTTGTTCCATCGTCCAGCTTCTATAGCTTCATCAGACCGTATTCTTGTTACGGGTACTTGCATCACCGATGAGTGATTTTGGAATTCAAGCTCCTCCAATGGTTTTCTGCTACTGGAAGTCCCTTGGTGATGTTCCGATGCCGACAGGATTCGCGAATTCGACATTCAGTTCTTCAGTGACTTTTTCAGTTGACGTCCTCTTAATTTCTGTAAAAATTCTCTTCAGTGACCGTCCTTCACGACTACTCAATACACAATTTCACTCACATTGTCACCCAAAGGATGATGTTCTTCTGTATTACATGTATGTGGTATGAATCTTCGATTCGGTGCCTCTTGAAACATTAATAACGTCGGTTACATTGCTTACGGAAGCACCCACCATAAGAGCACCAAGACGTTTCGCTCGTTTTAATTCACTTAGCTCCGACGTAATGCTCTCACAGCTGTACAGAACACTATCCTAACGGCGACTGCCACTTGCAACGTATTGAGGATATTGCACAGGGGCCGTTCGTGCTCAAATACAATAGTGCAACGTACAAACTTAGCTGGCATCTGCATTTAAGTTCAAGCATGCGTTTTGGGCTGCTTTTCCACATTTTTCTCCAATCCCTTTGAAGCGATGTCCAGTGTCAACAGAAAGGGTTGTTTTGTTCTCGTTACAAACAAAATACTTCTTAAAATGGAATTCTACTTCCCTGCTCGTTGGAGCAGTCCCAGCGCAGCCCTGATAAGCGATGACTGTTACGGCTGTTTAGTCGCTGCTGGACTACTGGCTATTCTTCGAGTCTTACTGTCCATGTCTACAAATACCGATGAAACAAATACCACTGAAGACTATTTTGGGGCACTCTGTATAACGGGCATTTAAGATTCCACTTTCATAAATAGTTTTCAGAATGAGATTTTCACTCTGCAGCGGAGGGTGCGCTAATATGAAACTTCCTGGCAGATTAAAACTGTGTGCCCGACCGAGACTCGAACTCGGGAGTTCGAGTCTCGGTCGGGCACACAGTTTTAATCTGCCAGGAAGTTTCATAAATAGTTTTGTTTATAGTGGGAAACAAACTGACGCTTTCTGTCGACATTGGGCATTGCACTAGATATGATGGGCATAATTTGTTTGGGCTGACTCCAGCTACAAACTGAAAAACGAAATTGTAAATATTTCCGGAAACACGTGAGAAAGGGCCCTGACGACTCTCTGGAATGATAATACTAAAAATCCTGATCGATATCTCGGAAACTGCGGCCTCTAGAGAAAATATTTCCCCATACAAAATTACACTGCATTAAAGATCCTACAAAAAAAGTCCTATTAATTTATCGTGTAGGTAAAATAATTTGCAAGTAATAGAAGAGGCGCAGATTGTAACAATAGTGTTTCAATAGTGTGAAATTTATGCTAAGTGTTATATAAAGTAGGTTAAGAAAAATTATTAAATGTATGTACCACATTGAAATGCATTAGAACCGTATGTCTTCTAGAGGTGTTTATCTCCTTCATAAGTTTGCGAAATGAAGATCGAGCAGGCAGTTTCCCATTCTCTCTGCTGAACTACGTCACAAAAGGCAACGTCATAGTATGTCACATGTTGTACTAACCATTGTGCAGTTTGCCTTCTGTATCACTGGCGATGCAGTGCCCAGACACTCCCGAGGGGGTATTCAATTTCCACAGTCTGTTTCAATACCACACTGAATAAAGATTCTTTCTTTCTTTCACTGGTGCCATGTCCCGTACTGACGCAGGGTCGGCATTGTTAGGAACGGATTTGGCAAGGTTAGTATGAAGGGGAGACCGGATGCCCTTCCTGCCGTCACCCCGTATTCCCCAGGACGGATTAGTGTACCCCAGCTGTCTGCATCTAATGTAATTCATTGAATAGTGCGACGGTGTTCAGATGTCGGCGAGCAGTGTAACTGAGGTGGAACGTGGGGACCAGCCCGGTTTTCACCTCGCGGGATGTGGAAAACCGCCTAAAAACCACATCCAGGCTCGCAAGCACACCAGCCCTCGTCGTTAATCCACCGGGCGGATTCGATCCGGGGCTGGAGCACCTACCTGAGTCCAGGAACCAGGGCGTTAGCGCTCTCGGCTATCCTGGCAGGTCACTACACTGAATAAAGATATGAGTTGCTAATGATATAAGCGCAAGAAGCACATATGAGCAGATTCTACTTAAATCCTCCCACCCCGTTCTAAACCGTTACAGGGGAAATTGATTCTTAATCATCCTGTGCGACAGCTGTAGCGTTGTTGCGGCAAAGGCGATCACGAGTACAGCTCGCTTTTCAGATTACAGAGGATGCCTCTCTGAATTTTCTGCCCAGTTCTCTTGTGTAAGAAGAAAACAATTTCACTGAGCTCGTGTTTATATAATCAATGTCTCTACAGTTTCATAGTGAGTACTTATTTGAAATGGTTATGTGAGCTCTTATGCAAAATACGTCACATAAACAATGGCTGAGACGTGCTTAATTCGTGAGCGTGACGTCAGTGACCTATGTAGAGATGGTGGTAAAGGGATTGGGCAAGAAAATGTGGCATATTGATGCTGTCTATCGTTAGCAGCATATTGTAAAACCGTGTAACTGTTTAGAAGTCACGTCCATCACAAAGTTATTGCGCTCCTCTGATCAGTAATTATATTACTTGTAGACTGGATAAATATCTTCCATTGGGGAATTGCTGCCACTTGTAGAACAGAATGCACTGCACCACACATCCACAATATATCTTGCAATGTGGGTGTCAACGTTTCTGATGGAACAGGACTGGTCATGTTTAATTCTGATACGGTCGCAGGTTCGAATCCTGCCTCGGGCATGGATGTGTGTGATGTCGTTAGATTAGTTAGGTTTAAGTATTTCTGAGTTCTGGGGGACTGATGACCTCAGAAGTTGAGTCCCATAGTGCTCAGAGCCATTTGAACCATTTGAACTTAGAAAGAGACAAGTTCAAAGAATAGTTAAAACAAGGGGCTCGTTCAGCATTATTATTGTAGGGACTGCACCCGCGCCCTCGGAACTTACCACAGAGCATCCATCTGTTGCGATACCAATGCATTTACTAAGACTGAGATTAAGGCTTTTCATAGTATTTAGCATAGTTTTACCTTATTTTGCTCAGTCATTCAGAGATCCTTATTCTCTTCATCCAATTTGTCTTAGTCACAAATATTGACATATTTGTCTTCTTCAAAAGACTCGTGTTGATCGTTGTTACTTTCAGAAGTCGAAGAGAAATCATTGTTTACTTTACATTTTTCGTGAACTGCGAGTGTTCGTTTTCAATGGATTTGTCGGGGTATTTGTAAGACACCTTTAAGAGTACGAGCAAAAACAGGTCATAGTTTGCAAAGTAAGCCTCGTTTCAATAGCGACAAAGCTAATCATGATTTGCGTTTAACTAAGTGCTCTTTCTTCAAATATCGGTTTTCAACCATCCCATCCCTGTTGTGATTAGACTGAGGAAATTTATATTCATGAGGAGGTTCCCAGTGATTTTGAAGTATCGTGGCAAATACTATGCCTGAAGGCTTAGTCGCAGTAAGTAGACCAATGTCGTTCTCATAATTAGTGATTGACGCACAAGTATGATCTGTAGGTAACGACGCTGAGAAGCAGCTGATCTAAGAAATAAAGCCAGGGAAGTGGAGTAATGTTGTAGACTACACAGAAATGACTATTAAGGAAACATGGAAAAGTGAAGTAAATGTAGAAACTAATATAATTATAACCTTCGACAATACCAGTGATTCTTCCATGGACCAGAGCTCAGGTAATGACAGTGTCGAGGAAGAAAGTGATTCTGAACTAAGTGGCATTTACCGTTTGCCATAATTCTCTTTATTTTTGTGTTGGTGTTTCATACTTTTGACTAAATGACGTGTACGACACTTACACAATAAATTTCATCTCATTAATAAGGGGTATACCTCTGCACAATAATGACAATCTACATGCACATTACAGTGACTGGTAAGTACTTAGGAAGTTGATATTATTTTAATGTGTTAGTTAATGTATTTACTTGAACAAGTCAGATCCATTTTAGTTCTCCTTTCATATCCAATACGACAACTGAACGTGATTCATTCTGGTTACTGTAAAAGACAGAGTGCTTCCCGTTGCTTTTGGCGAGCTATAGAAATAATAAGATCACGGTATAATTTTATACGCCCGAGTGCGTTTGTTACGTCACAACGATATTATGACCCTGTAATGCGAACTCAGTACCGACAAGTTAAAAGGCGACGTGAGACGTAGTCCAGTTAGGAACCGTACAGCTGTTGCAGCTACAGCCATACTGCGAGCAAACGCATCGGCCTACCAACGGCATTGCCCCCTACGATTATCAGCTGTGCTTCGCTGTCAGTAACTTTGTTATTCTGATTCTTGTATAGATGATCGGAAAAATTCAAGGAAATATATATTCTCTCAAGAGAACTCATTACATCTACAGGTACGTCTATCCACGAAAGCTCACTTTTCGCTGCCTAAGTAAATGCAGTAAAACTAATTTAGTTTCATCAACTAGTTTGATCCATTTGACACCTGAAGATGATGAGTGAACATCAAAACACTTCCTGCTTATCAAGTAAACCAGCTGATGTAGCAATTCTCTTTATTTTCTAATTTAACTTTACAGTCGCAGCATCAAAAACAGTGCACTAAGGACGAGAACGTGTAAAAATTTGTGAATAATCTCAAATAATATTACTTTACTAACATTAACTCCGAAATTAAGTAATAGAGGAAAAAAAGCATTGGTCAACATAGTATGCAAGAAGTCGCTTACGTGTTGCCTTCTGTTTTTTATAGAAGAAACATGTTATTTTTTAAACTCGTTTCAAGCCGCACAAAAATGTAAAACTGTACACTGTCAAGACGAACGTTCCTTTCACACCGAGCTATCGCTGGTGGAACATTACTTCTTTCACATAACGCCACTCGGTAGCGCATTTGAGCAGCCACGCCTCTGATCGCCACCTATGAAAAGTCTGCACGTGACGTCAGCTTAGCAGCAGCAGCAGTAACGGCACCAACAAAGTTGCTCGCAGTAGTATTGAAAGCTGATCTCAGCGACAGTGGCAACTGTTCTCAATGGCGCCGCTTTGTGTGAAGGCTCGGGCGCTGCAGAGAAACACTTGTTGGTGGCGTCACGTGAAGGCGTCCACACATTGGATATGCTCCTGAATTCTGGGCAAGCAGTCTAACAATAGTAGCAATGACAACAATGAGGGAAAAGCGGGAAAACGCGAAGTACGTGCTGTTGTATTACATCTGGAAACCCTGATAACATCTAGCGCTCACAATCCAGCAGTATGGGTAGCAGAAGTCACTGATACAGGTAGTAAATTCTTTCGGGCACAGAAAGTGGATAATACTGAATTAAATGACTAAATAAACTCTCCAAAGACTCGAAATTTGCGTCCTTAGCTTTGGCGCTAATTACAAAAATACACTACTGGCCATTAAAATTGCTACACCACGAAGAAACGCAGATGATAAACGGGTATTCATTGGACAAATATACTATACTAGAACTGATATGTGATTATATTTCCACGCGATTTGGGTGCATAGATCCTGAGAAATCAGTACCCAGAACAACCAACTCTGGCCGTAATATTGGCCTTGATACGCCTGAGCATTGAGTCAAACAGAGCTTGGATGGCGTGTACAGGTTCAGCTGCCCATGCAGCTTCAACACAATACAACATTCCATCAAGAGTAGTGACTGGCGTACTGTGACGAGCCAGTTGCTCGACCACCATTGACGAGACGTTTTCAATTGGTGAGAGATCTGGAGAATGTGCTGGCCAGGGCAGCAGTCGAACATGTTCTGTATCCAGAAAGGCCCGTACAGGACCTGCAACATGCGGTCGTGCTTTATCCTGCTGAAATGTAGGGTTTCGCAGGGATCGAATGAAGGGTAGAGCCACGGGTTGCAACACATCTGAAATGTAATGTCCACTGTTCAAAGTGCCGTCAATGCGAACAAGAGGTGACCGAGACGTGTAACCAATGGCACCCCATACCATCATGCATGGTGATACGACAGTATGGCGATGACGAATCCACGCTTCCAATGTGCGTTCACCACGATGTCGCCAAACACGGATGTGACCACCATGATGCTGTAAACAGAACCTGGGTTCATCCAAATAAATGACGTTTTGCCATTCGTGCACCCAGGTTCGTCGTTGAGTACACCATCACAGGCGCTCCTGCCTGTGATGCAGCGTCAAGGGTAACCGCAACCATGGTCTCCGAGCTGATAGTCAATGCTGCTGCAAACGCCGTCGAACTATTCGTGCAGATGGTTGTTGTCTTGCAAACGTCTCCATCTGTAGACTCAGGGATCGAGACGTGGCTGCACAATCCGTTACAGCCATGCGGATAAGATGCCTGTCAACTCGACTGCTACTGACACGAGGCCGTTGGGATCCAGCACGGCGTTCAGTATTACCCTCCTGAACCCGCCGATTCCAAATTCTGCTATAGTCATTGGATCTCGACCAACGCGAGCCGCAATGTCGCGATACGATATACCGCAATCGCGATAGGCTACAATCCGACCTTTATCAAAGTTGGAGACGTGATGGTACGCATTTCTCCTCCTTACATGAGACATCACAACAACGTTTCACCAGGCAACGCCGTTCAACTGCTGTTTGTGTATGAGAAATCGGTTGGAAACTTTTCTCATGTCAGCACGTTGTAGGTGTCGCCACCGGCGCCAACCTTGTGTGAATGCTCTGAAAAGCTAATCATTCGCATATCACAGGATCTTCTTCCTGTCGGTTAAATTTCGCGTCTGTAGCACGTCAGCCGGTCGTCTCAAAACTCGCCGACGATAGTCATCCGGGATAGTGCAGAACCACAACACATTTCTGAACAGAATTCGACGCCATTCATTAGCAGTCCATGGGTCCCGGTCGCTGTAACATTCCCAGTATAGTCGTTTGCATTATCGCTAGTCCGGCTGCTACTAGTCTCTGATCATTGGTGTGGGATGACATGTTGCAGAGTATCCTCGGATGGCGGGCCCAGATGTGAAGGGATTACGATTTGCATGGTGCGCAATACAGCTATCCTCACTTATGGTGGTCGATTGGAACCTTAACGATGAGTATGCCTTCCCTCACGTTCTCATACAGTACAACATCGTGCCACTGTCTCATCCGAATGTACCACAAATCTTGATGCTGCACAATTCGACTGGCCGGCCAGATGGAGACTATAATGAAGCCTCTTTCAAACTCTGTCAGTAGCCGATAACGCTGTATCACACGAGTATGCCTTTGCCGGCCGGTGTTCAAAAATGGCTCTCAGTACTATGGGACTTAACTTCTGAAGTCATCAGTCCCCTAGCACTTAGAATTACTTAAACCTAACTAACCTAAGGCCACAGTCTGGAACCGCGCGACCGCTACGGTCTAGGTTCAAATCCTGCCTCGGGCATGGATGTGTGTGATGTCCTTAGGTTAGTTAGGTTTAATTAGTTCTAAGTTCTAGGCGACTGATGACCTCAGATGTTAAGTCGCATAGTGCTCAGAGACATTTGAACCAAGCCATTTGCCTCGGGCATGGATGTGTGTGATGTCCTTAGGTTAGTTAGGTTAAGTAGTTCCAAGTTTTAGGGGACTGATGACCTCAGAAGTTAAGTCCCATAGTGCTCAGAGCCATTTGAACCATTTGAAAACGAGCGTGCGGCATCTCCATGTGCTTCTGCGATCACTCTACGTCTGTCACTGTTAACGTGCTTTACATGTGCCACCAGGTATGCTATCAACGCTAATTACGAACAGCGTTGATGCACCCTTGTGGCCGTTCTACCTATCACACTGAATTACAACTCTTAATTACGGGTGCTTCAGTCTTTTTGACGAGAAGACTGAAGACGCTACATCACTACATATAACAGAAAACTTGCGTCTTTCCAATAAATCGCTACTTCCGTGTTTGTGTGTATCGTCTCTATTAACGTCTCCAGTGTTACTCCCATACATGTTTAGTCTACTTTACCTGCAACAGAATACGTGTGTGTTTCCAATAAGTAGTTGCTTGCGTTTTCGCGAAACAGTTCACAACACCTGGTGACTGAACGGCTCTTCCCTCAGCGGCAAGAGACTCTCAAACGGCAAGTAGGAAAACAAGGAAACTAATTAAGTAACTCTCAGGGGCGAAGGACCAGGCAGCAGGTTTCACATCTTTGATGTCAGAAGCGGAGACAGAGAGAGAGGGACAGAGAGAGAGAGAGAGAGAGAGAGAGAGAGAGAGAGAGAGAGAAGGGATAGAGGTAGTGAAAGGGGGGAAGGGCGAGAGATCCACCAGTAGTCATCTCCGCAGTAACTGCTCTTTAAGCTCCTAACAGCCGGTCTGAAGGTGTTTGCCTCCCCTTTGAACACGTCAGTTCTCCCGTCTCCCCGCGGGGTAGGCAGTCTAATTGCTGCCAGGTTGTCAATTTGTAGGCACTGGTTATATTGACACATTGTTCTGGAGCTACTGCTGCGTAAGATGGCGACACGTTTTAGACCAGGGGCGGGCAGGAATCCTGCACATGTGCGGTGCAGTTCACGCGTGCAGTTAACAGGTGTTCCGCGTGCACACAGGGGCAAGCTGGCCACCCGCTTATCTCCTATCCCCACCATACCTTCTGTCCGCTCCTTCCTCTGTAATGCGTTTTGTTTCCTAGCTTGCTTTATTGAGTGAATGAATAAGGTTAGTAGGAGTGCTTGAAAGAAATCATGGTTGAAAGAGTACCTATTACCTAAGATACGTTTTATTTAATTATCACAGGTGGAGTTTACAATACGTTTAATATCTGGAACAAAATTTCTACATACAGACAAACACAAACAGTTACGTAAATTTTCATCACTGATGTTTGCTCTTAACCGAGACTTATTAGTTCAGCAAATGGTTTTCCAGCTCTCGCTATATTAAGCGCAGTCTTATAACTTGCACATACCGCTGGGCTATTATTGTTGTCGTCCTGAAAACTTGAAAACAGTGCTCCATAAAATGTTAAATCAGTTAGATGAGAGACATAACGAGAGAAAGTTGCAGATCTCTCGTGACAACAGCTACTACGACAAATTGAAATGGCTCTGAGCACTATGGGACTTAACTGCTGTGGTCATCAGTCCCCTAGAACTTAGAACTACTTAAACCTAACTAACCTAAGGACATCACACACATCCATGCCCGAGGCAGGATTCGAACCTGCGACCATAGTGGTCGCGCGGTTCCAGACTGTAGTGCCTAGAACCGCTCGGCCACTCCGGCCGGCCAACTACGACAGATTCATCTGGTATCGTCAGATCGCTCTTCTTAAGCTCAGTCAATTCCCCATCCGCTCAGAATCCGACAATAAATTGTACTCGTCCTTGTGAAATTTATTATAATGGCCTTCAATACTAAACTTCCGTTGACCAGCGAGAATACTGCCACATATTAAACATTTCGAATTTTCACGTTTTTGCACAAAGAAAAAATGATTCTCCCATTACTTTTTAAAAGATAGCAAATCTGCACTTCTCCGTTTCTTGAAATACAACGTTCACTACATAGTGCTCGCTCCGCATCAACGTCCGCAGCTTAGCCTGGCACTACACTGCCGCAACCTGCCGGCTGTCGCCACAGCCCCGGTCGACGCCTGCACGCGAGCAGCACACGTGCAGCGCTGTGCGCTCATGAGCCGCGTGCAACGTTTGCCCGCCCCTGTTTTAGACGAAGTAACTTATTACAGCTACTTAATGCTGACCAACCGCACGTAGTCCTTCTGTATGTTGTTGGCGCACACTTAAAAGAGAAATAATGAAAGGAAAACATAAATAGATAGGTGCATATACAAAGTGATAAACATTGAAACTCTGGGTCTCAGATTATGCAAAACGAAAATATTTCGTCGTTGAAGCCTATCACTCGTATTTCCATTCAAGAAAAAATTTCTGTATGTACTTCGGAATACATATGTAATGTTAATTGATATAAACTGGTCAGACTGCAACAGTACAACAGAATTTGCTACTAAGCAGTCACTTTTCGTAATCCAAGAAATCTTTTATGGAAATTTGCAGTACTCATTAGAGTACTGCATGACCTAGTAAGCGAGCACAAAATAAGAGATGGGGCGAGCACATCATAACTGGATAGGCTGCCCACACTAGTTGTTGTGACCGAGCATAGAAGCCGTGACCGAATACGGAGCACGTAACTTCAAACACTTTACATATGTACTTGTTCGTGTGAGACTGCATCCAGTACCGGCTTCTCATTTGTGGTGTGTTTCTCTCTGTAATCTGCAGCGCGAGGAAGCCAGTGCAGTAAGGTGTAAGATTGAAACCAATGTTTACACATTGAAGAAACGGGAAGGTCTTAAAAGCCAAGTATGGAGTACATTTTGTTGGTTGTATACAAAAACAGTGCGTCTAATGGGTACGTATCGTGCGTAAACCGCTCCACATTATTGTGCTTCCAGTCGGGAACCACTCATTTAAAGAAACACAGTTGCAAGAAACCTCACAAAGGAACAGCTCCTTCAGGGATACCTGCAGTAATAAAAAATAGTATTACAGCAAAGTGTGTTGCAATTTGCGCTAAAGGTATGAGACCTTTTAATGCTGTTTCCGGTGAAGATTTCAGAGAACTAGGCCAAGAATTAACACATTTAGGTGCGCATTATGGAGAAGTTAACGTGGCAGATTTCATGCCACATCCCTCTACTATAAGCAGACATGTCAAAGAACAAGATGATGGAATACGAAACAGCATAATGCCTTCTGTTATTGCGGAAGTTATTAATAAAACATGTGCTGCGACAGTTGATATGTGGACTGATTCGCATAATCACGCACACTATCTGACGCTTACAACACTTTACATTAACACAGATTGGTCTCTTGTGAACAATGTTTTATCTACAACAAAATTCCTGGACGTTAAGAAGACAGGAGTAAATATTACGAAAGAAATTGAAGAGAGGATGGCTGATTAGGACATTTCACCGGACATGTTGCACAACTTTATTTTTGTCTCCGACCAGGGTGCCAATGTAATAAAGGCTTTGGAAAATCACGAAAGGATTCCTTGTGCTGCTCATTGTATAAACACAGCACTTAGCCATAACTTCGACGAAGATAATTTCTTGTTCATTCCCCGAACATCGCGTCAACAATAAATACTGCATAATGCATTGTAAGGTACATTAAGAAAAGTGGCCTCTGCTCGTCTTTGAAATCATCGTTAAACACACGCTGGAACAGCTTGTACACTACGCTGGAATCCTTACACACTCAGTATAACGAAGTTGCTGCTTTGCTGACAAAAAAGGACTCCGCTTACAGATTGCCAGGATATGATAATGAGCTTACAGGAAAAACTGAGCGTTTTCTGTAACCATTTAAAGAGGCCACAGATGAATTAGAAGGCGAAAAAGAACCGACAATCCAATTAGTTCTTCTTTGGTTTCACAAACAAATTTGCAGTGTCAATGACACTGACTGTCAAGTGAGTAATTAGTGCAGTGAAAAGCACTGTTTCATTATGATACGCGATAGATTTATAGTTAACTAGCGTAATTGATGTGTACTAACATATACGTATTTTTTAATAGGAGGTAAAAAGGATTAAAAATCCAGCCTTGACTTTCGTTTGTGAGAAGATTGTGATCACTTCCAGACATAAAAGTGCTACATGTCTTTGGCCGTCTTCCCATGATCTTAATATGCTTGAAATAAATGAAAGCAGGAAATTCTTAGCAATGTGCGACAAATGTGTGCTACTTACGCAGGTACAACATGTAATCATTGACATAATCGTTTTTGTGTAGTTAGTAGATAGTGTATTATAGAGAAACGGGAATGTTATTATTTGTATAATATTTCATTAGCGTAAATCACCTCGATTTTACGGGAACTTTTCGATGATTTCCACATCAGTTCAGTATTACTTGTCTCTTTTGTTTATTATTATAGATCCTTCAAGTACTGTCTCATCACCACCCAGAAAGAGAGATCGTTTCAAGAAATGGAGGAACAATAGATCATCCGCAGAAGATGAAGTAGATCTCTATATTTTAATGCACCCCGGAGATGATGATGACATCTTAAAGTGGTGGAGCAGACATGAAACAGATCTGCCAGGCCTGGTTGTAGTTGCAAGACGTATTTTATGTACCCCAGCAACAAGTGCATCTAGTGAAAGACGCTTTAGTAAAGCCGGCGTGTTACTAACAAATTGCCGCAGCCAATTAAATCCGGAACGCGTTAGTGATTTACTGCTTTCCAACAATAATTATAATTTTGATTCTGTTGCAAATAAGTGAAAAGTATGGCAAGTTACGTCTGTAAATGTTTAATGTTCTTTGCATGCATTCTTTATGAAGATGGTTGTCTTCTAATTAAACAGGGACGGCACTTATTTAATGTATCCTATTAATGAAAGGAAAAATATATCTTCTGTATGGAAATGAGACTCGCCTTCTATCCGCGATTGTATTGAAATATCGTTTTACTTTCCAAGTGCTTTGTGAATTTAGCTGTGTCACGTACCCATTCTTGGAAACGTTACTTTTGTATTAAAAGAGAGAGAGACAGTGATAAATACATTGAGTGTGTGTGTGTGTGTGTGTGTGTGTGTGTGTGTGTGTGTGTCTGTGTGTGTGTGTGTGTGTGTGAGAGAGAGAGAGAGAGAGAGAGAGAGAGAGAGAGAGGCGTTGGATTTGTACAGTACAGTGCAGCGAGCCGAGGTGAGACGTTAGCAGTGAACGGTCATGCTCGGTGATCAACGTGTCCGGAATCCGGAAAACAGACAACGTCAATGTGAGCAGATTAACGTAATAAAACGAAAGGGAATCCTTAGAAAATCCCGTGGCGATTTCGCGTTTCATGTTAGAAATGTTTGTGTTTCCCGTATTGTATTTCAAGGTACAGTACTGAAGTAGATTTTTCTCAAACTAAAATTCAGTTGTTATCTGTACAATTTACAATGACGACTATGTTAATAAAGCTTCAGAATTCTTTTCCGATAAGAACATTCACACCATTAGCAAGAACCCTACTACTACTATCTCTTAACCCTAGAACACTAACGGGGGAAAATGTGACATTGTTACCAAACCACCGTATACTGGATTACTCCAAATTTATTGAAAGGAAATCATGAAGTATATGTAATGCATTAGTTAATTACAATTATTAGATCTCAAGTCCTGTGTTACATACCAAATTAAGTACAAAATATCCTGTTTAAACAATATTGCAACCGTAAATTTTACGAGGGTTTAGTAATCTAGAGTTAAGAGCTTTGGAAGGCTTTTGGATCCCCTTAATTCTTTCCCAGAAACCATTCTAGATTCTTATGCGTGACTGGTAAATCCAAAAGCCTTCCAAAGCTCTTAATCATAGATTACTAAACCCTCGTAAAATTTACGATTGCAGTAGTGTTTAAACAGGATATTTTGTACTTAATTTGGGTATTTCTCATATGCTATACAAAGATAATGTCTTTCTCTGTGAAAGATGGGAAAGAGGTAGTTTGAAAATGTTACCTTTCCTCCTTGCTATATGCTTGCAATAAACTTGACATTCTTAATCTAACGGTACAACAGACCAAACGATCCATCATATATATGAAGATTTTTAACACTTTTGAGAATGATTCTGAAGTACAATACTTTAGTCTCAACTGTCAGCTAAATCAAGATGAAGATCTTGATATGTATATCCGACATATGTATTAATCTTTTTGAGGTTATTTTTTTAAAATCAGACCTTACTCTTGGTAGTAATATTTTCTCCTACAGACGGTACATTGACGATACTATCATTCTATTAAAATGGGATGAGAATTACATCATATCGCTTAATAAAACCTCGAACTGCTTCCACTCTGTTATTAAATTTGCATGTGAAACCGAAAATCAGCGTAATGAATTTAGTTTCCTTGACACGAATGTGCTTTGAATCAACGGTAAAATTAACTGTATTATTTAGAGGAAACCCATCACAATACATAACACCATTTATACAGCTTTCTGTCTCCCTTTTAAGCACAAATCGGCGTTATTTCATATTATGATTGACAGCATGCTTGAGATTCCCCTGACCCCTTCTTCTATTGGTACTACACTTAATAACTTGAAGTACGTAACGGTCAACAGCAGATATCAAGAGAGTGTTGCTCAAAAACTTTATAAACCTAGAACCAATAAGAACACTAATTTGTCTACATTTCGTAAAAATGACTTGTTGTTAAGAAATAGTTTGCAGCTCCATTTCTACCTGAAATTTTACATCAATTTGTTAATCAGTTTAAGAAAATGATGTCCTTGTAACATTCACCACCAATATCACCAAGCTGCTTTTTATGCATAATATGATGTCTACATCTGACAAATTTCTCAATTATGGCATACACACACTGACGGAAAAAAAATCACAACACCAAGCAGAAGTTGTGCGACACAAATGAAAGTTGGTAGGCATGTTTCTACATCTGCAAGATGAAGTCTATTCAAATTTCGCGCAGTCGCGTAAGAGTGGCGCTAGAAGCGCCACTATGACGGTGAAAATCAGGTTTGCTTTAAATACACGCTGTAACGGCCATGAACATTATTTGTCTTTGAGACTGGACATGGTAAGTTAATATCAGTGAAGAATGCCTTTAAGGCTAGAAAGACACCATTATCAGTGAGTTTGAACCAGGACGACCAGCTGCATGTTCCTTCTACGATACTGCAGAAACACTTGGCAGGAAAGCAGCCACTGTATATGACTGCTGTCACCGGTGGTCACAAGAATGTACGGTCGCAAGAAGACCGGACTCCTGACGGTCATGTGGCACAACTGAGAGGGAAGATCATCGTGTTCCCCGTACGATTTTGGCGCATCGTAATGCATCTGCAGCAGCAATCTGAGCAGCAGTTGGTACCACACTGACACAACGAACTATTAAAAATCGTTTACTTCAATGACAGCTCCGAGCCAGACGCCCTGTAGCGTGCAATCCAGTGACCTCAAAGCACCGCCATTTGTGACTTCAGAGGTGTCCCGCGAGAGATTATTTGAAGGTAGGGTGGAAGACTGTTGCTTTTCTAATGAAAGCTAGCTCGGCCTCGATCCGAGTGATGATCGTGTGTTGGTTAGAAATAGACCAGTTGAGGGCCTGCAACAACCTGTCTGCGTGCCAGACACGCGGAAGCTACTCCAAGAGTTATCGTCTGGGGTGCTCTTTCGTATGACAGCATGAGCATTCTCGTGGTTATCCCGTGCAAACTGACTGCAAATTTGTACGTCAGTCTGGTGTTTCGGCCTGTTGTACTGTTATTCACGAAAAGCTTTCCAGAGGGTGCTTTCCTACAGGATAACGCTTGCTGACATACTGCTGTTGTAACCTAACATGGTCTACACAGTGTCGACATATTGCCTTGGCCTACTGGATCACCACACTCGACAAAGTCATCCACAAACAGCACTAACCGTCCCTTTATTGACCGTATTGACCAACCAGGTGCCACAGGCATGGAACTCCATCCCACAAACTGACACCCGGCACGTGTGCAACAAATGCATGCACGTCTGGTGGTGACACCGGTTACTAATGTACCAGTGTATTTGCAATGGCTTACCTCGCGCTTACAGTAACCTGTGGTCTTGCAATGTTAATTACATAAATATGTTTCCCTGCTAAATGTATTTCAGAAATTTCATAACTGTAAATTGATTAGTTTTCGATATTTAAATTTTTTCCCGTCTGGAAATACTTTTGTGTAATGGATATCCGAGATTTTAAGTAGGACAGGGACAGTGTTCAAGGTCGTTTTTGAAAGCACTTCCTCAACAAAGACGATGAAGATTCATACATTTCACTTACCGCAGAACACATTAAATTCGAGAAACACACACTTCCTCTGCCATCTTAACATAATGTGGAAATTCTGCATATAGTAGACAAGAGCTACAAAATGAACTTCTTACAAGAGCTGTTAATGTATAATCTTGCCTCCCTGAATTCCCAATATTTGCTGAATAATCAGCTCTTATCGAAAAGTAGGCACTATTTTGATTGTGTAGCATCTCGTATAAAATTATGAGAATTATCTCGTTTCAGATAAATAATCATATTAGTAGTAGGCAGTGCGAAAATATGTGGCATTATTTTTCCACATTATATACAAACTGACGGCGCCGGCCGCTGTGGACGAGCGGTTCTAGGCACTTCAGCCCAAAACCGCGCTGCTGCTACGGTCGCAGGTTCGAATACTGCCTCAGGCATGGATGTGTGTGATGTTCTTAGGTTAGTTAGGTTTAAGTAGTTCTAAGTCTAGGGGACTGATGACCTCAGATGTTAAATCCCCTTGCCATTTGAACCATTTGATCAAACTGACGGGTGCTCACACTTTTACGTGGTCCCTTCCGATCATATTTTACCTGCTTCACTTCGATGTGCACTAAGCGTCTTTTTTATATTAATGTACTTTGCTCTTACTATGCACACTGTTGCGTCAATTTATAACGTTGATCTACAACATATCAATTGGTTAACTTTCACATTCTGACTTGTTACAAAATTAAATTAGCGGTCTGTAATAACGCTTTACCAGCTTATAAGGATCGGTAAGTTTTAACTAACATTCATATGAGTCACTGGTGTGCATTCCGCATAACAAAACAATTCGTAGCGATACGCTGCGTTCCCCCTCGTGCTTCCGCGCCGGTGCTCTCCACTTTCAGAATAATGTGGTGTTTCTGCAAACTCGATTCAGGCTGACAGCCTCCTTTCGAGGATACTGAAAAGTACAACATTCTGCCGCTACACTATCCACCCATGGCGTCATCATCAACTTGTAGTAACAAAAATCCGAACTCTGCACCTTTTCCACCCTTTTAACATAAAATGTATATTGACACTATACTGGCGGGAGCACTTTTTTATCTAATGTTTAATTTTCCTTTCATATGCTTCAGTCATACTTTCTCCATACTTTTACAACTTTCTTTGCTACTAGCGCACCTACTCGACTCTATACAAGGGAAAATTAATTCACTCTGTCCGATGGTGGTTATATAATGGGCAGGCAAATAGAAATGAGACAAACTATGTAACTAGCATGGTGCGCACATGGACTTGCTAAAATTAACTACTCCGCTGACTGGTTCCAGTGTAGCGCTCCCATACTGAAGCCGCCATTTCCAGAGGAACGATGTGTTTGCAATTGATAAATGAGGTTAACTAAATGAAAAAACTTTGCATACACGATGGTTTCAGAGATGCAAGCAAAGCTCGTAAGGACTCTGCATCGCTGTTTTTAGAAAATGCGTAAAAATGAACTGTCTTTCTCATATGATATTGGAGATAACAGTTATAAAACTCCAAGTAACCTGAAAGAAAAATACGTTAAAATTATGGAAAGTAAGGTAGGTAAAATTATTGCATAAAAAAATTAAAGAGTATGTGCAAGAAACGAAAGTAAAAAACGTCGTGTTGATAAACTGCTTTCATTATTTGTTACTTTGCAAATTTCATCCAACTTATCTTCTATCGAAAACTTGATACATTTTCACTCGTGCTTGTAAGAAACAAACTCTACATTCTTGAGTAGATACTTGTAACCTCCATTCTTGTGACAGAGACATAATACAGAGAACTAGGAAACTACAATCATTTTAGACAGGTTTGGTTACTTAGTAGAAATTGTGAAGTAAAGGTTCTTTGATTTTTTCTACGGTTTCCTTTCATTGTCTCTCATATCCTTTAAATCAGCGGCCGGTTCCTGCAAATGGCAGTCTTCAGTTCGGGAACACTTGCTTCGCGTCTCTTCTACGACGGGTGTTGACGATGGTAACGCAGGTTGGTGTGTGTGTACAAGTGCCCTCTATTGGGAATCAGGGAGTGGCTCCAACGTTCACCACTGTGCCATTTGTCGCTTAGACGTGCTCGGCATGAGGCCAGCGAGCCATGTGTGAGTCCGACTTCACTATGGACGCCGTCAAGGAGAAGCAGCAAGGTGTAGTGCAGATTTTAACTGCGGAAGGGGACTCAGGAAGTGAAATTCATCCCCGAATATCTGTTGTGTCTGGTGATCACTGAATGTCGCTTGCACGTGTGTTCGCGTGGAATAAACGATTTCGAGAAAGTCGGATGTCACTGGAAGACAGCAGTCGCCCACATTATTACTCCTTCTGTCATTGCTGCAGTGGAGGCTGGCGTCCGAAATGACTTAGGCTACAGCAGACTGCGGAAGACATTCGGCGCATGTTGGGCAGCAGTCACGGTACCGCTCAAGTCATCACGAAAGAGCGTCTAAAGTTCCGGGAAATCTATGTGCAGTGGGTTCTCCAGAGCCTGACGGAAGAGCAGAAGTGGAACAGAATGTCGATATCATTGCGGGACGTGGACGGTATCACAACGAGAAAGATCGCTCTTGTACCGTATTGTCGCGGCAGAACAGACATGGTGTTACAATGTGAACCAGAGAGCAAGCATGAGAGCCAGCAAAGGAAGCATGTGGATTTACCGCCACCGAAACAACTTAAGTCGTTTATACCAACTTCGGGAATGCTATGAGCACTTTCTTTGACTGCTCGGACCCGCTGCTCATTGACTTGCGCCACAATTAACGCACAGCGGTTCATGGACAGTCTGCAAAAAGTGAAGCATGCCATCAAGTGCAAACGGCCAGGTATGTTGACCAACATTATTCTTCTGTTGTAGTACAATGCCCGCCCACACTGCCAAGGCTGTTTCAACCACGTTGTACTAGTTTTTCTGGGTCGACCATTCACATCCTCCACACAGTCTCTATCTCTCCCCACGCGATTTCATTATTTTTGGAGCCCCGACGAAAGCCGTTCATTTGCTTCGGATGAAGAGGTGCACGCCTGGGCACAATAATGGTTCCGTAGACAACCGCAGAGGATATACTTGTTTTCCACCTAAGTCTTTTTCATCTGACTGCCCCTTACAGCTGTCGCAAATGCTATGTACTTTTTCCGATGTCATGTCATTATGGTTGATTGACGCAGGCTTCTTATTTTTCCGGCTCTTAACTATAGTACATCAGATAATATTTCATAATGTTTTCTTTTTCTTTTTTGGATCTTTTTATTGTCGAATCATAATTTGACGTCTGGGTCAAATGGCTCTGAGCACTATGGGACTTAACTTCTGAGGTCATCAGTCCCCTAGAACTTAGAACTACTTAAACCTAACTAACCTAAGGACATCACACACATCCATGCCCGAGGCGGTCGCGCGGTTCCAGACTGTAGCGCCTAGAACCATTCGGCCACTCCGGCCGGCTGACGTCTGGTTATGCATGTTGTATAAACCAGCATTGATTAAGATTTTTGTAATACATTTCTTTTACTTTTCATACATCTACAGTTCTATTCTAATGATTAGCGTTCTTCTAAGTTTTGTATACATTCTAAGATGACAGATCAGTTTGTCGAAACCGGATTACGTGGTTGCTGAGATAAAAGAATAAATGTTAATGTATAAGACGTACAAGAATGTCATTGGAAACATATTTTAGCTATTTACAATACTTGTTTATGAATAAAATTTTTCATTTTGTTTCCGGGATATATAGTCATCAGAAATCATTCGGTCTACAGCTGTTTTGAATATGTGAATCTGTTGACTGTATTCATTTAAGATCCTTTGTACATCACAGACTACTTCTCGCCTCAATCGACTGATATTTGTGCAACGCTGATCAGTTAGTGTTTCTTCATTTCCCGTGAAATATACATGCGGAAACTTATGATCTTGGTTGTGTAGTGGTAGTAATGATCCCATCATGGGAAAGATACGTCCGTGGATGGAAAAAAAGCATATTGGATTTGATCTCTGTCAGTGTTGATTGAAGTGACACCGAAAAAATTCATCTGGAAGCGGAAGTTGTACTCTTTTATATTTTGAAGAAAGAGTTTTGATTTTGGAGTTTCCCTGGTCATGTAATGTAACAATTCCTGCGGAGGTTCTTCCATTCATGCAACGGAATCCTGGTGTTTCTGTGCCGAATTTTTTCTCGTTGCAAAATTGACAGATGTTATCCATTTTTCCGACTACGACAGGTTTGTGTTTGTTATGTTCCGGCATCGGATCGTAGTGAAATGGTTCATTTATTAGGTTTTACTGTTTACCTGTCCTCGGCCGGGCTTCTCATACGGCGATATTTTCATGGCTGGCTTGAGTTCGCAGTCTTTTATTATAAGAATGTATAGCAATTCTTGATTCTTCCGTCAGTTCATTTCGTTGTTCTTCGGTGTCTCTGCTTCTCACGGTGATCATTCTCGTTCGTTGGGAACTTAAACGTGCTTCCCGCTCTTCGTCTGCTCCGTTTTTTCCCTATTCTTTTTGTTTTGGCAGTTTTGCTTCAGAACTAGCAAGATCTCCTCCTTTTTTACTTTGGGCATTGTCTAAAATATAAAACATATGAACTTTTTACTAACACATACACTAAGTACACTTTTCGCACTTTATTTTCGATTTATATTCATTCAATGTATCACTTTGATTACTGACATTTCACTGTTTGATTTTATTCACTCACTACACAACTTTTTCGGTTCCTTCCTTTGTCACTGATAGGAAACTCACGTTCAAACCTATGACCGATTTCGCTTTACATACACCTATCAAGCCACCAGTGGCGAATTCCAGAACATACCAAAAAGGCTTCGAATGGTCCACAATGTTTCAAAACATTTCAGAACAGTGTAGTGTGTTCTGGAATGTTTCGCAATCAGCTGGGATATTCCGGAACGTTCTCGATTATTCCAGAACATTTCAGAACATCGCGGATCATTGTGGGACATTCCAGAACATTCTGGAGTGTTATGTAATGCTCTCGAATACTCTCGAATGTTCTGGAATGTTCTAGAAATTTCTAGAGGCTGAAACTTTCCAGCCCTTACATCTTCAAAAGCACGCCCTTTAGTTACAAAATGGGAACCTTCTTCCTGGGCGGGGGATAGAGTGCTACCAGCTATCACACCCTGTACCTCCCTTGATCGTACCAGGACTCGTTTCTGAGTTTTAGCGACACGCACACTGTACACTTACTTTTATAATATATTTTGATACATATGTGCTACAGGTGCTGAAAAGATGACAAGTATAAAGAAAATCATATTGAAAGCTAAGTAAATTACAATTACTTAGAGGATGAGCTGGCTCAGTAGTTATCACACTGTACTTGATTTAAGAGAAACGTGCTTCAGGTCGCTGTCCAGCCACCTAGATTGAGGTTTTGCACGTCTTCCCTAAAGCTCTGTATGTTAATACCTGCATGGTTCTGTTGAAGAGGACAATTTCCTTTCACAGCTTTGACCTGGGATTATGTTCAGACTCCTGTGACCTCATCTCCCCACGAATTTGAACTTTAATACACCTTGGTTATTAGCTATAAAGTTTTAAATTGTGAACGATTCTAATGTAGAAATTGAACTTCGTCGTCGACGTCCTTCATTTGCATAATAACTCAAGCTCCAAAATTCTGTAGGATTTGTTATGGAGTTGACCATAGTCCACCTTTGATAATGATTTGTCACTAGATGGGAAAGTAAAGCATAGCGACTCTTTTCTTCCTTTTCGAGAAAAGTGGGATATTACCCAGTATCAAAATCGCTCCCTCACCCCTTGTACCCATTAATGACACTCTAAACAGGGTGGGGATGGAGGAATTCGTCGGTATATACTCAGTAGCATACCAGGATAGGAAATTATAGTGACATCCATGAGATTTTTGGTATAGAGTTTACGAATAGTGTAGGAAACGTGGAGGTGTAAAACTTTTTCTGAGAGGGCGATGAAATATAGATGTGTGTGTGTGCGTGTGTGTGTGTGTGTGTGTGTGTGTGTGTGTGTGTGTGCGTGTGTGCGTGCGTGCGTGTGTGTTTCGTACTTATGGCTGATCAACGGCGAGGTTATCAATGCCCTTACGCTAATTAAAAAAAACGAATGTGGATAAGACCTCTAAAATTGTTGCACACTCATGCACTCATTCCCACCTCACTCAAAGTGACCACCCTAGTCTCCGTACATGAGATTAAAACAAACGAGCTAAAATAATTGCACAGAAAAATGTCACTGACTGACCACTTAAAAATAGAAGAACGTAGGTGAGCCAGTTACCTTGTTAACACATTAAAGCCTTCTTCCTAAAATCATGCAAAAAATGTTAGAAAATTCACAAAACCTTAAAACTCGAACTACATTCGTTTGAACGTTATTAAAATAAACTGCAAATCCGTCGGCAAATCCACCGCGGCCCGCTGGTTCGAAAATAAAACACAGTCCAGTACAGTGTGGCACACGGTGATTCGTAAGCCACAAACATTACACACTGGAGGATCCTCTCGCCGGAGCGAGAAGCCATGCGTTATACGGCTGTGGCCTATGCGAAAACGAGAAGGAGGACTTTGTCCCGTCGACGTGGCTGGAAGGAGGTATGCCACGGCCTCGTTATGGGCTTTCCTAGGCGGAGTTTATTGTCAATCATTTCCAGCCACTCATCCTCCCACCGGTGCAAGACTTTGGATATCAAACACGAGAATATAGCATACAGGAGGATGGCACACTGATATAACTGAGGATCACTACACGTCTCCTTGGCTGCTAGATCCATCCTTTCGTTCCCCGCAGTATCCATGTGCCCTGGTAGCCAGCAGAAAGACATTTCCTTCCCCATTCGTTGTAGTTGGAGGAGGGCATGCCGCTGGATATTCTAGACTTTCTTGTCTTGTAGGTAAAATCGTTGTACAGAACGAAGGGCACTCATAAAATCGGAACAGACAAAAAATTTAGAGCTGATAGAACGTCTCGCCTGCTCCATTGCCCACAAGATTGCATATAATTCTGCGTCGAAGACAGTAAAGTCTTCAGGCAGCCGAACCTTGAGGACATGACCCGGGAAAACAACAGAGTAGCTAAAGTTGTCCACCTGTTTGGACCCAACCGTAAAGACAGCTGTATAGTTGTGGAGCTCATATAAAATGTCAGAGACTATCGCATTAAAAACAAAAGCAGCAGTGCAGCAATATCTCCCGTACTGCACTGAATCGAAAATCACTCTGACCCCCTGCAGTAACTATGGTGGTAGGCGGTTAAGACCCTGGATTTGTGGCTGTATATGCTCCACACCAAGCGACTCCAGCACACGTTGCGTGTGGATCCCAAATGGCATTGTTGCTCGTGCGCGATTGGAGAAGAGCCATTCCAGAGGTAGACAAGCAACAGGGTTCTATGCTGGTGAATTCGGAGCTGCGAGTAACTTACATGTCTCCGTTTATCTGCTGGATACATGCGAAGGATAGCTTACACTTCAGTATCGAACTCCGTGAATTCGTTATTGTGTCTGTATACACGAAATAATTTATTACAGCCGATGGAGTCACAAACATTAAAATTATCAGTGTAAACTAAAACATAGTTGCCCTGATCAGATAAAATTCTTTTGTGTACTCCTTTAAATCTAAGACAGCTATTCGTCTCATTATACAGAGCGATGAAAGACTCCATCTATGAGTAAGCACAATAATATGGTCTTTATTAATCGTCTCTAGGAGCTGTTTATTGCCAATCACGGAAGGCATCGTTGCTCTTTGTCTATTTTTGACATTTCTTTCCATGGGAGGGCAAGTAACTGTGCGGAATCCCGTTGGCTGTGGGGTCGAGAATAGGATGTATATACGACGCACCATGATGATGCGCTGCTGGCTGACAAGTGGTGGCTCACCAGTTTCTACACAGATGTTTGGAATCTGACCGGACTTACATGGCCATGTTGCCACCCTAATCGTTTCATAGGTAACATCATCAATAATTTTACGAAATTATGGCTTAAATAGGTCATAAATCAGGAATACATTGTAGAAGGAAGATCGTACATAAGGCTTGTAGTATTGGAGCAAGTATTTTAAGTCTACTTCCCAAAATCTGTGGCTGAGACACTTCGATACATCAGAACCCTTCGGGTCTTTGGCCTTTAAATCCTTCAGGCGTCATAACTCAGTTTAAGGACAGGTAAGTTAAAGAGAAGATGAGAGTAATTTTTTTCTAACGAAACCATACACTAATCTTCTTATGTCCCGTTGCCCCTGAAAAATAGCTGTCGCATGGTTAGAGGAGTAGCAGATTAAAGTAAAGTCGACCACTAACAACGAACATTGAACGAGAGACTTAAATGTAGACGTAACACAGTTAACTGTTGTAGTAAACAGAGGCACGTTTGAAACAGATTCTGAAGAGCACCATTCTCTTGATCTGACCATTCTGGAAGAGTATTATTGGCTGGAAACTCAGAAAAGATTCTGGGGAAAAGGATGGTATCCAAATGAATACGCATATATGCCCTAGGAAGCCCCATTTGTGGAGCTGGCCGAGGATGTTACACTTACAAGTAGTTTCATAAGCCCTATAAAGACCAAAGAACATATCAGTGAGGTGTCTGCGCGGGAAAGATTGTTGTACTGCTGTCTACAACAGTGTAAGATAGTCGAAGTTTGAGCGGTGCTTCCTGAACCCAAAGTGGAAGTGACGAAGTAACTCCTGTGAATCTGGGATTTAGGTCAGATGCTAAATCACCATGCACACGAGAGTCCTTATTACGCAGCTAGTGGAGACCACGATACGAAATTTACTATGCAAGGTGCGGTGCTTCTCTGGCCTGAGAGGTGACACAGTCTACGTCCCACTTAGAAAAAGTGTAGGGCTTTGCTGAAACAGAAATTCTAACAGTCTCTCTCAATTAATGATCGATGGCTTTGGAAATATCGACACTGGATTCAGTCGCTCTGATAGAACTGAAATAATCCGCCGTGTCTCTGGGGGTACACTAGAGATACACCTGCTTGGTGCAGGTGTTGTCGGTAGCCTACCACTTGTGACAGATATCCTTCTTACGGATTCCTATTTCTGAAACACATTGGAATGATGAACTGGGTACTGAAACAATCGCTATAACTCTTCTTGCTCTCGTTGATTTTCCTCACGCCCTTGCATCTCCACCGGAAAAGCTGCAATGTTCGTAGCAAATAGCCGGCAACTGAACCGTCCCAAAGTCGTAAACCTGCCTAGTTGAGGAGAAACACTGTGTATTGCACATTTGCTGGTGTTGGTTCTGAAATCAGCCGGATTTTGTGACAGATGCATCAGCGGCACGGTTTGTAATGCGATACACCCAGCTTCTGACGCTGTCTCGGTGTTCTAAAACAGCCAGTAGGTTGTGCCGCATCCACTTTATTCTGATAAACATTCATTCTTTCGGGAACTGCTCTATCATAGACATGAATACAAATGAAGAAGAGATCGTTTGAATGAGCTTTTAACTGAGCAGCTTCTGCAAGGACTTTAAAATATAATATTTAGTCTATGGCAAACGTGATGCCGTTGCAGAACTACCAGTATTTGGAATACATACTGTTTTTCTCAAAAACTCGGCCGAATTGACGTAGAACCTCATAGTAGACTAAGACATCCAGATCTCTTACACGTAGGTATCGTTGGAGAGTTGCGAAATCAGGTCAGAGAGAGACTCTCTATCGAGAGTATAACTGAGTACAAAGTAAATGTCATATACTGCAACATTAAATGTCAGGGACACGAGCGAAGTGTCATTCACATTGCTGGTCACTCTGGTTTTACCCCTACTCCACTGAGGTCATGATTTCGAGGAAGGCTGTTTCGTCTGAAAACTGGGGCGACATTACGATTAAAATGTGTCTCCTGTAGACAGAAGTATCACCCGCCTCCGTGCGATAACAGTTTCAGTTATTCCACATATATTTGCTGCACTGATTCATTTACCACTGCTGATCTATAGCGCTTTATCAGTTAGTTTTTGTCTCCCCCGTTTTCTTCTAGTTTTGTTGGAGTTTGTTGGAGAATCCACATTAGAAGAGGTCGAACAAACACAACACATTAACTCCTGGATACTATCTGTTGACTCTAACAGCTAACATAAAATTCAGGAGAGGCCCAAATCGTTTATTTAGCAGAGGCAGCCATACGGCATGGCGTGACTCATAGATTTGTGCTCATGGTGTTTTGGGATATATAATTTCACTGTAATCTTACACCCTCATAGAATTACATAGATTGAAGGAAATCAGTCACCTGAGGCTAGTAATTAATTCTGACTTCGATAATTAATGAAGAGTGACCATTTGTTTATCCGTATCGTGTGTGATGCCAGGGCGGCCGTATGATAACAAGTAATTACGGTACATAGGTGTAGATATACTTTACCTTGGTTTTTAAAATCAGTGTCCATACAGAAAGCCGAGCGGAGACAAACCTGCTTTGGTTTTTTGTTGCCGTCTCCCTTCTGTTGAATATGTACCCCCAATCGACAGCCGGTTCGTAGTGTGTCATCGTCGTGACTCACTTGCTACTTACAACCGCGCTTGCTGCTTCTGCCTCTTGACAAAATTTTGTAATTTATACCACTTTAATTAATCTCTGCCGTAGCACCCAGTCGCATTAGAAAGCTATTAATTATAGACAGTATGGCAGTTTACGTCAAAATCAAGTGTTAGTAGGAGCTGGAACATTTTCACACACAGGGATATACTTTCAACATTAAGTTAACAGTTAGAAGACGCCAGTGCCTGGAAACTGAACGTTCCAGACTGGTCTTCCAGAACTACTACAATATGACAGGTAGATTGGCAATAAAAAGTAGTACCACTTTGATCTTTCAACTGTTTACTTTGGGATCAAGACGGGCAGTGGCCCTCACTTTCGCGACTGCTGTGGAAAAGTCAATTCATGTTCCCGCAATAGATGCAGTCAGCATCTGGACCTCATGGACCATCAGCCTAGGAGTCATATTGTAGCGTTGAGTTCGAGCGCTTGTAATAATTACGGGTAACTGACGTTATGCTAAATCTTTCAAATCCGGAACATTTTGTTGGTTTATTGGAAGACAGTAATTATATCAAGATAATCCAGTTACAGAAACTGTAATGATGCTCAGTATGATCCAACAGGCTGTCCAGGGCATGCCATTATAAGAAAGCGTTGATTTTTTCTTTTTTTTTTTCAGCTAGCTGATTCGCAAGCGTTCGAGAACAGAGGCGCCAGGACGACCTAATTGGGACGGTTGCTCAGTTAGTATCATAATGGTCGCGTGCGGCGGGGGACATGCATAGCACAGGTTCGATGTTTTAATTAAGTAATGCAATCAGTAAAGTGTCTGATGATGAACATGCAAGGAAAATGATATACACAGTGCGGACGCGTGCTGTGAATATTACTGATTTCATTATTACATTTAACGTTAAATGTGAGGGGCTATCTCAAAATCGCTGTGAATACGGGTGTTACACATTCCATAACTGCTGTTTTCACCATCAGTACAACCTTTATCGATCCTCGCTGCAGTCAAGGAGACTGCTGTTGACTCGGTGACTTACTAATATTTTTCCCCATAGTCGACCCCATATTTACTATTTAAATTTCCGAAAATCAGCATAGTTTGTCTTACAAATTTCTCTCAAAATTATATATTTATTGATAGGAATTCTTTGTAAATCTGTCTTCACTGTTTACTAAACTCATGAGGAGTGAAGATTATACAGTTTTGGAAGTGTACGTCATTATGGGATACACGAAAAAATACAGGCATCGACAACGTCACTAGACATTTCTCACACTCATACCGTATATCACTTTTCTTCTTTCTTGTTTTTCACAGAATACAGTTTCTGGAGAGTGTTTTCTTTTTGGGATTGGGGGATTAACCTAACAAAACCTGAAAAGGATTGCTTATAACTCGCAAAATATCGATAGAAATATAATGTGTTATACACGACTAAATAGATCGATTTCTCAGCATTCCAATGGTGTATAACATATCACGCCATGTATTAACAGAGAAGAAGAAACTCTAAGAGCATCCTATAACTGATTGGCCCTTCTCACAGCCGTCAATGTAATAATGGACTTGAAACCTGCGACTGGCTGTGAGCCGACTACATGAGCCAATGGTTTAACGGGCTTTGGACCGTACGATGCCTTCTGAGTAAGGGACACACTGTAGAAGACGGAAGGTGAGACGAAACACCATTCGCGACGTGTGCTTGACGTGTACTGTCATGCTCAAAAGTTTCCAAACGACCTGTCTTGCGTTCCGCCTGATTGGCATGCTACCCACATATGGTAACTTTCTTGCAGGTACTCTAAATCACTTTACGGTAAAGTAATTTGACTATACAAACTAGTTACCTCAAGTGACCACTAGAGAGCACTGCTCTATATGACAACAATTCCACATATAAATGAATACCACGATACTAAAAATATCAGACAACATAGAATTAGTGATAATACCAACCTTAAGATTCGTAAAATGTTAACACTCTCATTAGTATGTGAGACAACTAGTGCCAGTAACTCTACCACATATATCATTCCGTAATCCTTAGTCAGAAGTATTTCTTTTTCGAATAAGAGGTTTTCCAAGGGTGTATGAACTCCAAAAGTTCTATAACAGTTTGAACTATTCTTGCTCTCTAAAACGTTTTCCGACCACCTATTAACCGTATTTTGCTTGGCAAGTGGTTTAATTATTAACTGGTCTATTACCTGACCAGACTGAAAGACCACATTTAACAGCGCCAAGTATCATACGGAAACCTCACCACCAACAGCTAATAACATCACTATATTCATAATGACATATAGACCTATGTGCAAATTTGAAGTTCCCTATCGCCCTAGTTATTTAACTCAAAATGACATTATAATGAAATGCCAGTCTTGCATATGCCTGAACTTCACATGACATTATGAACTGTCTTATTTGGGACGTGAATCCAAGCCCAGCATCTACTGGCAGCAGAAGCTAAGCAAAGATGGAGCTCCTATCCAGCAATTTTGTCCATGTTAAATAACCACGAAAAATATTAAATATGTTATCATTGATGAGCACCGAAATTGAAATAGCGTGACGTAAAGTTGGACAAGGATTCGAATCCAGTATATAATTGGTTGGTTAACTAAGTCCACTCAAATGTCAGCTACTGACTTTTCTCTCCAGTGACAAATTGTCTGTCCTTGAAATGACAAGATGAATGAATAATTTTTGGATTCCTGATATTCGACCCCCGCACCTATCGCCATTGATTTCTAGCCAAAAATAGACGTTAAATACAGGTTTCTTTCATCATTGGAAAGATGTGCGCGTGTTTGAACTACAAACTATGCGACGAAGAGTTCTGTGGTGACTGGGAATCGAACCCAGCACATATGGATGTTGACCACACACAATGAACACGTTAACTATCGAATTCCTCTTCATCAGCTTGCAGTGTCACGCTTCAAGTTGATGTGATGTGAAGAAAATTCTGTGTCCCACTTGGAGTCAAAGCTACCACATATCGTTATTGTTGACAACGAGTGAAGAGATGGTAAACATTTTCCACCAGCAGTTAGGTGAGCTCATGCTAGATTTTGAAAACACATGATAGCAATTTTTGTGGCGGAAAAGGCTTCGAACCCAGACACATGGGGTTATGTGGAGTCCTTGAGCCGTTGAGATCTTCAGGAAACAACGATTTGATGCAACTCTATCGTCACTAAGGGTTCAGATCCCACGAAACCGAAGATCCGAGTTCGAATGTCATTCCATCACCCATATAGAGTCATCTCAAGTTCAAATAAAATTTGGTGTAAGTGACCTGTGACCTTACATGGCATTTGGTGGATTAAATAAAATAAAACTGCTACTGCAAGAAAGGTTATTGATGGATGTGTTTCTACATCTAGATGTAGTTGAATGTAGGTTGAAGAAGAATATTAGCTTAAAGAAAAAAGACAGGTGTGGATCAAATCAGAATAGGAAAAGAAGGATTCTACTTCCAGGTGGAATTCATGGGAGGGGCGTAGAGCAGCAGCTTCAGGAGAAATTAGGTACAGGGTACCAGGTCACATGTTCAGTGAAACCAAGTTCTAGCCTTAGGCAGGTGCAGAAAACTTAAGTCGGCTATGCAGGGAGTTTGAGAAGGCAGATCAGGTAATTACAGTTGGGGGAGCAAGAAACTTCCTGGCTATGAATCCAAGATATAGTATCAAGAGTGACCTGGTTAAAATAGGAGCAGAAACTGGACACACGAATGTGGGGATTGTTGAGGTCTTTCAGCGCCATCATCGGCCCTGGGTAACCGCTACTGTAAGGCATGTTAACAATGAGCGGAAGAGGACGTTCCAGACACCGGAAAAATGTCACGTTAGTGTTGTTCCAGTTGATGCTTTGGTAGGTGGCGATATGCTACACATGTACTGCACCTAAATAGGAAGGAGATAGATACGTTAGCTTTTCTTCTATCAGATACTATAAAGGGGGTCATAGTCACACGAGTGAATGATCCCTGTGTTTGATGGGATCAGGCAGACAGGTTTCGTAGCATAAGGGCAAAGTCGAGACATACATCAGTCAAGAAAAATAGAATAAAAGAAGCTTCACGTACAGTATATATGGATAAAGCTAATGGTAGTATCAATTTACTTCATCAAACTATTTGGGGAATAGAAAATAAAGTAGACGAGCTGTTAGTATGTTTGAATGATCTCAAAAATAAGAATGAGCCTGATATACTTTGTCTGTCTGAATACTATGTAACTGTGGGAATGGAAAGTGTCAGTATGAATGGGTAAAATTTACCAGTATTTTCCCAGAGGAGCTAAAATATGACATTTTCAACGCTCTCCATAAAAAAGGGGATATCACAGTCAATAATTACAGGCCAGTATCTTTGCTTACAGCAAGTTCAAAAATCGCTGGGAAAGTAATGTAATCAAGAGTGGCTAGCTTTCAAAACAGTAATGGGATACTTAGTAAATCACAGTTCTGATTTCAAAAATGTTGTTCTACTGAGACAGCAATATCAATTTCACTGCCCACGTAATACAGTCTTTAAACAGTAAAATGTCAAAAAAATGGTTCAAATGGGTCTGAGCACTATGGGCTCAACTTCTGAGGTCATTAGTGCCCTAGAACTTAGAACTAGTTAAACCTAACTAACCTAAGGACATCACACACATCCATGCCGGAGGCAGGATTCGAACCTGCGACCGTAGCGGTCTCGCGGTTCCAGACTGCAGCGCCTAGAACCGCACGGCCACTTCGGCCGGCTAGTAAAATGTCACCAGTGGGAATTTTCTGTGACTTGATTGCATTTGATTGTGAGAACTATGACATATTGTTACAGAAATTACAATTCTATGGTATAAATTGAACAGCATATGAGTAGTTTAAGTCGTATCTGCAGAACAAGAAGCAAAAAGTGTCTTTATATGGTTAAAGTGATTTGAGGAAGTTTCCCACTTCATCTAACTGGTGTGGAATTAAATTAGGTATTCCACAGGATTCGATAATCGGCCCCCTCCTATTCTTGATGTATGTTATCTGTAACAAGAAGCTAAACTGGCACTATTTGCTGATGATACAACCATCATTATTAATTTAGTAAAAGAAAGTTCAATAGAAAATGTTTTAAATAATGTCTTTCAAAAACTTATTGATCGGTTTTCTGCTAATTGGCTTTCTCTGAACTTTGAAAAAACAACAGTACAACCAATTTTCGACTGGAAGGAGTACAGATCCTTCAATAAATACAACAAATCAACACAAGTCAGTAGCCAGGGTAGAGCAGACTACGTTTTTGGGTGTACATATAGATTGGGAAATTTACATTTTGGATATCCTAAATCGCCTAAATTCAGCAAATTTCGCAATCAGTATATTTGCCAATGTTGAGGATACAGAAATTAGCAAGCTAACATACTTTGCGTACTTTCACTCTCTCATGTCATAGAGAATAATATATTGGGGTTACTCAACACTTAGGCAAGAAGTATTCACTGCTCAGAATAGAGTGGTTAGAATAATATGTGGGGCTCATATTATCACATCTTGTAGGCTTCTGTTTGAAAGGTTAGGAATTCGTACAACAGCCTCAGAATAGATTTACTCAGTAATGAAATTTGTACTCAACAACATGGAATAGTTTAAAAATAACAGCGACATTCATAAGTATAATACCAGAAGAAAGGAAGACTTACACTGACCTCCACTTAACCTGTCTTTTGCACATAAAGGGGTAAAATATGCTGCTGTAAGACTTTTCGATAAATTACCATATGAAATAAAAATCTGACAGATAGAAGTAATACTTTCAGAAATGAACTCAATTCATATCGCTTTGACAACTCCTTCTATGCCATAGATGAATTCTTGAATAGGAATAAATAAAGCTATAGGTACAATATATGCATTTTGTGCCATTTGAGGTAATGGGGTAGGCAATAAAAATATTAAGCTTAAAAAAAAAACCTTCATTCATGTGTGCATTTCTTATGCACTTGAAACACCCCTCATCATAACAGTTACAATGAGACTGATCAACGGAACACGTAACTAATTAACTACATTCCGCCACTTCTGCCTCTATTGTGGACCAGCGTAACTTAATGTTGGTGGCGGTGGAAGTCATCTTTAACGTGAATCTGGAACCACAGTGCAATCATACGTTCGTCACTTGGCATAACCATAGGCTAATAGGACCTGTTTGTGGCAGCCTGAAGTTGGAATTGAGCCCATGCCATCTGTATAGCGTCAACCTACCAGACCACCAACCTTCACATGTCGTTATATCATGATTTTGTCATAACGCGTGTATGCAACACCGGATGAGAATTCTGACACCCTGACTTCCTGTTTCCTTGTTCGATCGAATTGCTATGAACCAGCACCTTCAGCTACTAAATGCATTCATGAGACTTTATTTTATAATCCCTGAAAGAAAATCAAACTATGACCACTACACAAATGGCCAATACCGTAGGACATGTAAGTACCTGCAGGAAGTGATGGCTACCACTTGAGACACTCTGCTGCGCTATATGTTAGTGGCGTACATCACACAGTGAAAAAAAAAAAAAAAGCTGAGTTATTGAGTTTACTACTTCTGTGATGTTTTAAACCACATATCTTCCATTTCTTAACATTATTAGTGTGTTCGTGGCTCGGAAATAAGTTACTTTCCTTTCAAAACTGCCAGTAATAGAAAAACCTTGGAAAAACAAATCCGTGAAGGAACTCATGGCTACCTGTCCCGATCAGAAAGATTTCTGCTGCACCTGCCTTGTCCATCTGACACGAGTCGGCGTCAGCTCATATTATGGTAATGCATCGCGCCTTGATCTACGGTGGACGTTTTTGCACTCACATTGGCGAGCATAATATTATTTAATATCATAGTTTGGTTTTTAAGTGAAATAATTTCGGTGAACAGAATTTACATGAAGGAACAACAGCAACATTGGAATCGGTGTTCACGCAGCTTCTGACGTGTGTAAGGTGGCAGATTGAATGAATGTCAATTTCGCACCTTACATTACAGATTTTATATGTTGGAACATGCAGATGAATATGTCTCCTGACATACTTTGGCGATAATGAGCAGATTTGCCTATTAAACTGTACAGCATTTACTGCAAACGGATAACACTCGATTCGACAGTATTAACACACCAAACCCAAATCCTGCATTTCAATGAGCAAAAGATGAAAAACAGCCACGGGAGGAAACGTTTTAGTTTGGGGGCAGATGCGAGTTGCGCCGTCACGGTCCGAGTACAACGAAACGCTTTTAAGAAGGTGTTGGTGACATGTGGTGAGAGGGACAATGAAAGCGCGCGTGCGATACATTGAGATGATCAGGTAGTGGGCCAGCGCTGCTTGTTATGGAGAAATTATTTGGAAAACTGCATGGGGGAAATTACAGAAGGATACAAACAGACTAGCAACGCAGTTGATCACGTGAAATGCCCGTGGTGCACTCTTGACGTACGCGTGTAACTTTTAGGCGTCCAGAGCGGGCACAAAATGTCGGATTGGCTGGAATAAACTCGGAAGGAGCAGAAAGGGGCGATATTCCCACTAAATTTGAAGAAGGCCCCTTGCGATTGGCAGAGGTAGTTTCCACAGGATGGAAGAGACTCTCCCATTGGTCTGAAAAAGCACTAAGGAGGGGGACATTTTGCTACGAAAGACACAACACTGAAAGCTTCGTGGACTCTCCTCAGAATAAGCGTCAAGTGTAGAACAGGGTACTTCACGCTCTGTACGACGCCAAAAGAGGAATTTTATGTGAACACTGCATTCACTTCAGCTGACATTCGGCTAGAAATTAGCCGAAGAGTCGTTGAGCCCCAACAGCGGAGAAACGAAACAGCCATGCAGTTAATCGTTCTTGCGAGAACTGAGAGGGCATTGTAGTATACATGGTGCTACATCTATGCATGTGTATATCGCCATATTTCAAGACTAGGGACAGTTTCTGCTGATAAAATAAGTAAAGATTTTGACTAGCCTTTTTATAGGATATTCAGAGGGCGAGAGGAGCCCAGCAGCCGACAGCTCATTGCAGCTAAGGTAAATGCCGCTAGCAGAGGTGTAAACTTGTTGGTTCACCAGGTTGCGTCCATTGTGAACTCGACAACCTTGAGTAATCTTTTCCTGATCTTATCACAAAAACTAACCATCCTACATAGACTTGATTGTCTCCTAAATAGTGCCGAACTTAGAGCTGAAATCGGGTGATTTGTCGTAATATTAGCCAACTTCAACTTGTAGAGAACTTTCTATTTAAATTTGGTATTGTTGTGTTCAGTGTAATTTTGGATAAAGAGGACGTAATACGTTACCTTGACAACCGTCCTAACATTGACATGTCACAACTTAAGTAAATTCGTGTATTTCTTCGACAATAATTCTGAAATTAAACAAATTGCGTATAGCTAAACACCAATGTGCTCTGTCCTAGAATAAGGGTCTACTCCTAACCACAGTTACTGATTCTAGAGACACTAATGCACTCACAGGGTGTTTTTGCTGATGTATGACAAACATGAAAAGGAGTGGCATGTCATACATGAGAAATAGTATGTTTGTAGTCCATCATCATGATCAAAATTTACTTGAAGAAAGTTGGTTGGGCATAACCTAGTGGCAGTATTGCCTGGAATGTCCGTACGCATGATGCTATAATTGTATTAATCAATCGCATTTTTCATTTCTAGTACTGCTGTTGTGAGTATATCTCGAACGTTGCATATTTGAAGATGAGTACCATTGAGTATGGGCTAGGAAACGCAACGTCTAGCGGAAAAAAGCTTAAAATTTGTAAATTTTGTTCTCCTTGAATTTTTGAGAAGATGAAGACTGTGTAGGAAGTTCAAACACTTGTGCCTTATATGGCGTGAGTGTAATCGAAGAAATCACGTCAGGAAATATCACTTCATGTAGTATCGGTTTGACATGAATTACTCTCCTCATTCTGGAAGCCCAACATCTGTAGCTCTTTCACGCAAGAGGAGAAACACTGTTATCCCACACGAGTGGAACCTAGAACCAAGGATGCATTGGCTTTGCAGCGCGACGACATTACCATTGACCTTTCTACTAAATGGGACAGTAAGTGCTCCGTCATTACCTTAGAGATGTCTCACATAGATAATTCGAAAATGAAAAAGACGAAATGGGTTATAGTTTCTGCACAGAATGACCTTCCTGGACTAATGATGTACATTTCATAGTCAGATGACACTGTGTGAGTGAAAATAGTTCTAAAAATTTAACTGAAATACCAATAAAATGTAAAGTGATATCTAGGAGGAGAATTGTGAGTCACTCCAGGAAGTAATTCGATTATCGCATGGTTCCCATACGTTTTCTCCAATGTTGCCAAGTCCCATTCATTCTCGCAGCCACGCGGTTCAAAGACGAAGCGGAAACTGCCGCCAAATTGACAGATGTTTGAAATACGCCAAGTATTAGTACATGTGTGTAACCTAAGCGAAACACCATACATTAGCGGACAAGTCCGAAGGAACGCATATAGTTGACGACACTTCACGATATCTTCAGTGAGGATGCAACCCAAAATTTAAATACTGTAGGAATCAAGTGGGATTCTGTGAATGATGAGGAAAACGGACAAGGGTGTTATGGAAGTACTGTACGACAAGCTGGAAATTTGGGTTGAATGTGAGGCGTGCTAGGACAGCCGCAGTGGTTAAGGCGGCAACCTGAGTAAAGCAAGAAATTCTGGTTCGAGGACCACTCCGGCAAAAATTTCACTTATCGCCACTGAATGATTTTAGTGCCTAATGTGACTGCAGTAGGTATTTCTCTTTGGTCATGTGGATATATTCATTGAATACTTCCAGACTGAAGGGCGAGTGTCTGATAATGAAGAACAAGTGCAGAATAATAGTAGACTTCTTAACAGAAATATAAATAACAGAAATGATCAGCGGAGAAACATGAATTTTAGACGCTTAGGAATTCCAAATATGTACACTAATTATGAATGAAAACGTAGTGGACCAGGAGATCAGCAGCCGCGACGCTGTCAAAATTTTGAGAAAAACAGGCAGGTAGATAACGTACAGTTGCGATAGAACGAAGATCAAAATGCATTCCGATAATTAAAGAAGAAAACAGACCACATGAGGGGAAGTAATTCACGTCTATGAAGAAACTGAGGTTCATCAGGAGGACACAATAGTATAGCCAGCGATTAACAAAAAAACCAAATTTTTAAGACAAAACATACAAACCGAGCACAGGGATGATATAGAGTAGCAACTACCAGAACTGAGAATTTTTTCAACCATCCTGATTCTGTCAGTGATAGTGTTTGAGAAACACTTGAAAAGTGGGATAAGCCTGATAAAGTAAACGTTACAGACAACAGGGAAAAGCCAAACAGCTTAATTGTATCAGGCAGTGACAAAGAAGATAAAATGCTTACATTTACATTAACGATGGAGATCTGCAACCTAAAATTCCATTGGTGGTAATACATCTACATCTACATCTACGTGATTATTCTGCTATTCACAATAAAGTGTCCGGTAGAGGGTTCAATGAACCACCTTCAAGCTGTCTCTCTACTGTTGCACTCTCGAATGGCGTGCGGGAAAAACGAGTACTTAAGTTTTTTTGTGCGGGCCCTAATTTCTCTTATTTTATCGTGGTGATCATTTCTCCCTATGTAGGTGAGTGCCAATAGAACGTTTTCGCAATCGGAGGAGAAAACTGGTGATTGAAATTTCGTGAGAAGATTCCGTCGCAACGAAAAACGCCTTTGTTTCAATGATTGCAACTCCATTTCACAAATCATGTATGTGACACTATCTTCCCTATTTCGTGATAATACAAAACGAGCTGCCCTTCTTTGTACTTTCTCGATGTCATCCGTCAGTTCCACCGGATGCGGATCCCACACCGCAAAGCAATACTCCAGAATAGGGCGGGCAAGCATGGTGTAAGTAGACTCATTAGTAGACCTGTTGAACCTTCTAAGTGTTCTGCCAATGAATCGCAGCCTTTGGTTTGCTCTACCAACAACACTATCTATGTGATCGTTCCAATTTAGGTTATTTGTAATTGTAAACCCTAAGTATTTAGTTGAATTTACAGCCTACAGATTTTTGTGACTTACCCCGTAATCGAAGTTTAGCGGATTTCTTTTAGTACTCGTGTGAATAACTTCACACTTTTATTTATTCAAGGTCAATTGCCACTTTTCGCACCATACAGATATCTTATCTAAATCATTTTGCAATTCGTTTTGGTCATCTGATGACTTTACAGGACGGTAAATGACAGCATCATCTGCAAACAATCCAAGACGGTTATTCAGATCGTCTCCTATGTCATTAATAGAGATCAGGAACAAAAGAGGGCATATAATACTTCCTTGGGGAACGCCGGATATTAATTCTCCTTTACTCGATGACTTTCCGTCTATTACTACGAACTGTGACCTTTCTGACAGGAAATCACGAATCAGTCGCACAACTGAGGCGATATTCCATAGGCACGCAGTACTGCAAAATTTTGAGGATAAAGAGTTAATAAATAAAGTGGATACATAAAGAAATAAGTTTCAGTAACCTATGGGCTGTGATAACTCGTCAAAAGAACTAAAGCAAATGACGATAATTTATGTAAAAATAATTCGTAGGAACGCAGTTCCTCAAAAAGTCTAGCTGATGTGTAGCAAACGAAAGTAGAAGTCGTCAAATGCTTTGGTATGAAACTGGAAGACAGGTTAGAAAAGGCAGCTGAAAATGTGAGTATTGATAATCCTGTGAATCCAAGCGCATATATAATTGCAACTGAAATAGATTATTTCACCTGAAGGTTGAGTGAGAAAGATTCGCTAGACGAATTTCATGAGCTACCTGTACAATGTAAAACAAGCCACCCACTCTATTATAGAATTAAATGCTTCAGGAATACCAAAATCCTATGACCGTTCGCGCATGTCGAAGCACGAACAGCAAGTGCATTGTTAACGATTTCAAGCGACAGTTGCGGTACGGGCATTCGTGTGCTTTCCGCCAGAATAAAGCGTATATCTTGCAAATTATGTGTCTCGCTTGCTTAAGCAGAATTTACCACTTACCACCACCATCAGAGATATCAACTCACAACAAATGGAATAGAAATTCACTAAGCAACTTATTACAATCACGTTTAGTGCTCGCATTAGCTACGGCACTCACAGCCGAGCGCTAAGAACACCACTGAACGCTCATTGGCAGTCAGAGAATGCGTGACGTAAGCGCGTATAACAAGCCTACGCTGGACCACCATCGCTCGTGACCCCAACTGTGGTGCGCCGCCTTCTCGATAGTGACAGCGATAATGTCACAAGGATTATCAGATTCCATTTCTAACACTAATACGTCAGCTGTAAGGAGAGTATCTGGTTTATGAATGGTAGGTGCTACTGTAAAAATATCTAGATTAGTAAAGCAAGAAATTTTGATACAAATAGGCTGCAGGAATCTGGCAAGGAAGAAGAATATATTCTGGACGAAACCGATGCTAAAATATAGTCAGTCGAACAGATTTCTTGTGGAGAAAGGGCCGAATTAAGAAAAGTGTTAACCACTCATCATAATGTATTTTCAAATAAGCCATGAGTGATAAATACAATGTGTGTCATTTAAATCTAAAACCAGGGCAAATATTTTTCAAAAACACTAGCAGGCACATGCTAGGTAAGATGCTGTTAAAAACGAATTTCACCGTATTTTGGATTTGGAGCTGATTGATCGAGTAGTTAGTGAATTTAATAACGCCAGTGTTGTAGTACTTAAACATGACAGAAGCGTTAAATTGGTGTTGTACGCCCACTAGTTAAATTAAATATATTGAGAGAGAGTGACTGCCCTCAGAATACGGGCAAGTTACTACAAATATTCACAGGTTTTAACTATTTCACTTAAATTTATATAACGTGTGGGTACTTGAATGTGCCTTTGGCGGAAGAACCTCCTAAATAAACGACCTTTTTACACGTGGGAGTGTCTACCAATATAGAATAGTCCCTTTGGACTAAATATTTCTGTGTGTGCTTTTGTAATAGTAATGGCTCAAGTATGAGGGCAGGGACTGTTGGAGCAAGTATACACTCCTGGAAATGGAAAAAAGAACACATTGACACCGGTGTGTCAGACCCACCATACTTGCTCCGGACACTGCGAGAGGGCTGTACAAGCAATGATCACACGCACGGCACAGCGGACACACCAGGAACCGCGGTGTTGGCCGTCGAATGGCGCTAGCTGCGCAGCGTTTGTGCACCGCCGCCGTCAGTGTCAGCCAGTTTGCCGTGGCATACGGAGCTCCATCGCAGTCTTTAACACTGGTAGCATGCCGCGACAGCGTGGACGTGAACCGTATGTGCAGTTGACGGACTTTGAGCGAGGGCGTATAGTGGGCATGCGGGAGGCCGGGTGGACGTACCGCCGAATTGCTCAACACGTGGGGCGTGAGGTCTCCACAGTACATCGATGTTGTCGCCAGTGGTCGGCGGAAGGTGCACGTGCCCGTCGACCTGGGACCGGACTGCAGAGACGCACGGATGCACGCCAAGACCGTAGGATCCTACGCAGTGCCGTAGGGGACCGCACCGCCACTTCCCAGCAAATTAGGGACACTGTTGCTCCTGGGATATCGGCGAGGACCATTCGCAACCGTCTCCATGAAGCTGGGCTACGGTCCCGCACACCGTTAGGCCGTCTTCCGCTCACGCCCCAACATCGTGCAGCCCGCCTCCAGTGGTGTCGCGATAGGCGTGAATGGAGGGACGAATTGAGACGTGTCGTCTTCAGCGATGAGAGTCGCTTCTGCCTTGGTGCCAATGATGGTCGTATGCGTGTTTGGCGCCGTGCAGGTGAGCGCCACAATCAGGATTGCATACGACCGAGGCACACAGGGCCAACACCCGGCATCATGGTGTGGGGAGCGATCTCCTACACTGGCCGTACACCACTGGTGATCGTCGAGGGGATACTGAATAGTGCACGGTACATCCAAACCATCATCGAACCCATCGTTCTACCATTCCTAGACCGGCAAGGGAACTTGCTGTTCCAACAGGACAATGCACGTCCGCATGTATCCCGTGCCACCCAACGTGCTCTAGAAGGTGTAAGTCAACTACCCTGGCCAGCAAGATCTCCGGATCTGTCCGCCATTGAGCATGTTTGGGACTGGATGAAGCGTCGTCTCACGCGGTCTGCACGTCCAGCACGAATGCTGGTCCAACTGAGGCGCCAGGTGGAAATGGCATGGCAAGCCGTTCCACAGGACTACATCCAGCATCTCTACGATCGTCTCCATGGGAGAATAGCAGCCTGCATTGCTGCGAAAGGTGGATATACACTGTCCTAGTGCCGACATTGTGCATGCTCTGTTGCCTGTGTCTATGTGCCTGTGGTTCTGTCAGTGTGATCATGTGATGTATCTGACCCCAGGAATGTGCCAATAAAGTTTCCCCTTCCTGGGACAATGAATTCACGGTGTTCTTATTTCAATTTCCAGGAGTGTATATCGAGACTACAAGGTCCTTATGTTCATAAGAATTGGCAATTTTAGTCACTTAAGACTAACAAAGTGTGCCATGTAACTTCAACAGCTGGAACTCGAAATTAGACAAAAACAAGGAAAGGACAATATGGTAGCTGACTCGCTATTGTGAAGCGCTAAATTGTGCAAAGAATCAATACTTCTTTCGACAGAGCAGCGTGAGGTGCGTACGAGTATGTACTCATATTTTTCTGTAGGCTGATGGTTCCAGGATGCATGCCAAACCTTACCTACTGCAAAGAGATTATCTCAAAACAGTGGCATACAAGGCGGAAAATGACTATTTTGTAAACACTGGCAAGCCTTAAAGTCTCTTGTCGGCTAATGGTCCACAATTTGCGTCAGATAAATTTAAAATTTGCTTAGAAAATTCAGAGGTTCGACATATAAGAATCTCGGCATATATCGATATGAGTGGGAGGCTTCCGCGTGAATGAAATGTATTATGTCGAACACACTGTGCGAGAAAACATTCGACATGTGCCATTCGTATCAAGAAAGTTGAAGTAATCATCAACAGCCTCAAACATGATGCAACCGGTTTTTCTCCTTGTGAATTAATACTTAATCAGAAATCGCATAATATCATGTAAATCATGGTTGACCTTCCTATTCTGTCGAAGATCTCCCTAGATACATATGTAAAAGGGTATTGGACGTCATGCTACCCCTACTGATTTCAGAATCAGTGACCTATTGTTAGTCGAAACGAAAAAGAAATACAAGTAAATTCCAGCACAAACTATGAAGTTTATGCATGTATACCAAGGACCATTTCGAATAATAAGTAAGCCACATACAAATGCTTACAGACTTGAGTATCTACGGAGTAAAAAATAGATGGGACTTCTCGGAACATTGTTGATCTGCAGAAATTTGTGGATAACAGCAGTTAGAGTCTGTAGGAACTCTGCCACTCTTTGACGGATAAACAATTTGGTGTGCTGTAGAGTCCCAATTGAATGAAATCTTACATCGCACCGGTTGGTTTCATTCGTTCTTCTTTTTCATCTGTAGTGTGTAAGAATTATACACCTTCATGTATTTATTTAGGCTGTTACTGGGTAAAAGAGTGAATAGTATAAGAATTATTCACCGATTTTCACGCCCGCTATAAGTGATATAGCAGCAATGGCAGGAGGGTTTGCATTAGTGAACCTAAAATTGTCACTAAAATTCTATAACGTTTGCGGCAAAAGCAGAAGATAGAAGTAAAAAATGGTGGTAAAGTCTGGAAGTGGAGATCATTTGGGAAGTATATAAATATTGTGCATGAAAATTTGTAATCACACGAGGCTTCTGAATTGTATAAATAAGAAAGCAGTATGAAGATGTATTTGGAAATTAGTTATTATGTTGTCTATAGTCAAGAGAGTGTAATAAGCTTATGCCATACAGAAACAAGCAAGGGCGTTTTGGTTATTATTTCAAGGGGAAGTGAGTAAGTGTCTAGATGTCCATGCCAAAAATTTGTGTATAGAGGTCACAAGACTGATGCAAGGAAATGGAAATGAGAGGATTAGGAAGACCCATTCAGTGGATAAATAGTGTGTAATGTGGTCAGGAGGCTGATATAATATATGGAGAAATTGAAATGGGAAAAAGGTTTACACATAATTCTCTCACATCTCAAGAAAGTGCCTTAAAACATGTAGAACTTCTGTAATGCAAAAGGTTAATGAAAATGTATGAACTGACAAACAGGGACAATACTGTGGACACATAAAATGATTTAAGGAATGCAAATTATTAAGAAAAGCAACAATAATAAACAGAGCTTTTGCTAAACGTAACAGGAATTCAGAGTAATTTCCACCAAAGAAAAACTTTAGTACTAAACTAATCCATATTGTAACTGAGCCATGCAAATATACATGATCGATGAAGTTAAAACACAATGAGGCAAAGAAAAAAATACTGTAATAATAATATAATTTAATGTAATCCAAAATAGCCAATATATGATGAGGAGAATTTCGCATACAGTAAAAAAGGTGCGCAATTTTTTTTAATTGGAGAGTTCATAAGTCAGAAACTAAAACAAAAGAGAAATCTAAATGAGAAAAAACAGTACCGTGCATTTGAGAACAATGTACTGTTAATTATATTTCTGAGGTGAGGTTATTAGATGAGGTAAATTAGTACTTTAAAACATTCTTTTGTTGGTTTTTATTACAATTATGTAATGTGAAGTAAGAGATGGTAGATTGAAATTGATTTTGTCCTCCGTTAGGATAGTAAGGGAACAGAATTGAAGGCTGCCTTCTCTGTTTCTCAAAGGCTTGGAGGCCATGTGCGTTTGCAGCTTGCGATATGTGTAGAGTAACCTACAAGAAGGTCAGCAGCCAGTCACTCCTCCCCTTTCCATTGTAAAAGAGTAGAGTGGCGAGAATAACTCTCTATCCTATGTGACCAGTGACTGAGTGACAGATAGCAAGCTTAACAAAGTGTCTATTGTCTGTAAAGTAATAGGTGGATAACCGGATTTTACGTGTGTAGTACTGCTTGTTTATTTCTTTCAGACACGTTCACTGAAATAAAAAAAACTGATTTCATCCGAATGTAAATGATGATTAAATTCAAAATAGCAATGTTTCTTTCATGATTCATTTGATGTGTATATACGAGTATAACAGTGTCTTACTATGTGTAATAATAATTAACAGAAATTGCTTGTAATAGATTATCATAGAGGTATGACCATTTAGTCATCAGTTGCTTCCAGTATTTAGTTTTGTCCTAAAACTGTAGCAAGAAAATAAAATAGGTGTGGTTTGGGGAAGCAAGCACTGTATCTGTATGTCTCTGATGCTAAGTGCGATATGGGTTCTCCCTGTCACTTGGCCAAGGTCAAGCAGACAGCCTCTAATGCGTGTCCGTGCAGAGCGGACAAAGAACTGCACAATAATCTAAAGTAATGGTTTAAATTACGTTTAAGGCTTTGCCAGCTTATGTAAAACGGAATTTGGGTCTGTTTTACGTAAAAACATGTGTCACAAATCCTAACCAGAAGTAACAGAGTTCGTAGGTGTACTTAATTTAGTACTCCCACGTAGTTACCCCTCTTTCAACAACAAAGTTTACACGCAGAGCCTAGAGTTTGCAATGGAAATCCCACGTAGTGGCTTAATAGTTGAAATAGTGATCAGCCATATAGGGAATAAAATACTGAAATGTAAAGATAGCATCTTGATATGAAAATATCAAAACAGAACAAGAAAATGTCTTTCAATGTTCACAGGAAACCTGCTGATACAGACACCACTATACCACTATACCAAACTCTTCAACACATGCTACCTCCAACAAAAAGAAGCTATATATAGATCAATGCTATAGAGAGCCAACAAATTTCCACTTCAACTTACAGAACTCCAGCATGAAATATGAATAATGAAATATACTACAATATACAATGAACATGATCCTTTATTCACTGATAATATAATGCAACAATTAAAGAAAAAATGAACAAACAATAACGAACTACGCCGGGCGGGATTAGCCGAGCGGTCTCGGACGCTACAGTCATCGACTGTGCGGCTGGTCCCGGCGGAGGTTCGAGTCCTCCCTCGGGCATGGGTGTGTGTGTTTGTCCTTAGGACAATTTGGGTTAGGTAGTGTGTAAGCTTAAGGACTGATGACCTTAGCAGTTAAGTCCCATAAGATTTCACACACATTTGAACAATAACAAATTACAATCATAACTCGCAGCACCGCAGCGGTGAAATATGTAAGAATGTCATGTCTTGGTGTAGCATTTCAAAAATTAGGTAGGTTTTTCAAAAACGCAGATGCAAAAATCAGTTTAAGTAGAAGGCTTATTCAAAATTTAAAACCATCTGATACAGATCCTGACGCATCTGGCAATTATAAATTTGCCTATACGCAATGCAACAAACATTATATAAGAAAGTTGGTAGAAATTTCCCAACTCGATTTATAGAACCTATAGATTACTACAAACAAGAAGAATGTAACAAATCAGCTGTAGCAATACACAGTAAGGACACATGGTATCCCTTCAGAATAGAAAATAGTCTTCACATTTCACACAAAGTCGAAAAAAGAAAAAGAATGAATACCATGGAAGAGACGGAAATTTTTATTCATAGCACAAAAATGGCGACAATATTCTCAATGAGATAACTGATTTCAGAAACTCTAAATTCATCAACAGCCTTAAACCAGTATTAACACAACAGATTTAAGATGTGATATTGTGAAACAAAAAACTTTGAGACTGTCAGTATCGTAATTACCGCTGAAATGAAACGATAGTTGATATCCAAAAGTTGCAAGGCTACCATGCCGTATTTAAAGTATTCTGTTTACACCCACAGAGAAACTTTTCCATTGCGTCAGAAACAGTGTTGAATTGAATATTAATAGTGTAATGATAAGTAACAGCTCCAGCAGTGTACCAACGATGTAGACATATATCTGCGACGTCCAAATCGCAAGTGACCAACTGACATGTATAATACAAATCACAAAGAATAACAACTGATGCAAAACTATCTACATTCCGCACCGGATGTGGTATCAAACACAACGACGAGGCACATTCTACATCAGCAGAAACCAATACTGGACAATGATTTCTGGCCACTGACTGCCAGACCCTTCCCCCTAAATACCTCAATAGCCACTCCAGCAGCAGAAGAGCGAATGAAACGTTTCTAGGTCAATTCAGACTAAGGGATTTTATTTATAACTAACATCTGTATGCACAAACGTCTCCTGGCCATGAGGAAAACATGTTTCAAATGCATTGCAATGTGTAAAATAAAAACATACAACATATAAATAAGACTGACAGAAAAAAATTATTTCTTGTTTGTGTGAACATTACCGGAGTATCGTGATCAGTTAAATGACATAAAAGTTTTGTTTATCATCGTAGTTCCTGATTTCTCTGAATTATACACAGAGAGGCAGGATATTTTATTGCAATTTCGTCGATCTGAGTTGTGGACTTGTGGACCGGATATTATGGGTTACACGTTCTCCATTACTGTCTACCTGCCCGCAAAAATAGTCTTCACGCTCTTGTAAAAGGCGGCGGTATTTAAAAAGATCGTCTAAAGTGCTGTCGTCCCCAAAATTTCATCAAAAAATAGCAAAACAACTAAGCTTATAATTATTTGCGTGTTGAACAAATCACTTGTAATTATCACCTGCTGCCCACACCTCGTCACTGGTAAATGAACAAAATTACTTGATCTCAAGCCCTGAAGTGTTCAACATGTCCAAACCCAGTAAAAAAGCCTCCAGGTAGGGTTTAATAAGCTGTAGGTAGGTCTTGAGATCATTCACTTGACCCCAGATATTACTGACCCGCTATTTTTAACTAAAAATTTGTGGTCGCTCTAACAGAGCAAAACCAGATCTGTAACTAGACATACCAAATAATGTCCTCACGCCCTCTTCGTCTTTTTGGAGACTTCATTTGGAACTTGAAGTCGCGCCCCTGTACGTGGACTAAGTACTTGTTTGTATGTGGCCCCTCTGCTACAATAAGCGGAGACTATCCAGATGGTATCCATTATTATTACGAAACCGCTCCAGTTTTTCAGCAGCAGGGCATACTGATAGATCTTAGCTGCAGTTCAGTTTGAAATAAGTATTTACTGAGAGTTAAACTATTCAGCACAGCCTGCCTTTACCTCATACGTAAAATAATGATTTATGTACACTTTTTACACAATAATATTAATCCTGTAGAATGAATGACACTATAAGTACATATTTATTACCCCTGTCATTAACTAAAGTGAGTGTCACTATTCAGGTTCTATGTGTTTCACTTCGTTTAATAATCGGTTCATTAGCATATTTCTTACACTGTTCTGAGTTTTAGTGACCAGTAGCTATTTGAAAGCTCTCTGATTCATGTCTATTTCACGTGGGGTAGATTCACCTCAAAATAGTGACTGAAGCTAGAATGTCGTTAAGGCCTTCTTACACACATGTCAGAACTAATGTTTGCTAAGCTCGTATATTGTCTCACATGAGAAAAAAATTGAACCACTTGGTGACTTACAGTTTTATCGGCTTTTTATGAACTGAGACAACTGAAATTTGAGGATTTTACTATCTCAAAAAAGTGTCGTTTGGTGGGTTACCATTCCACCCGCTTCTGCGGACATAAGGAACTTTCATCCCCTGCAGTAAGATGGTAGCGGATATGTCTCCCCAACAAATCTTGAGTAGCAACATGTTTATAGCAACTGATACGTTAGTGCCTACCTTTTAATATTCACTTATAATTAATAAACTTTTCCAATTTTAAAATTTTCCAACAGGTAATGCAAGTCTTTCAGATTCCGTTCTGTCTGCAGCTCACCTGCTAGGCACTGGCTCTACCTCACACCATGAATTCCTAAAGAAAAATCTATAGAAAGCCGAGGTGCTGGCCGCCTTCCATATTTTGCATTCCTAGAAATATGGCTGAACTATAATTAATTTAGGAACGGATCATTACAAAAACTTTAGATAAGAGCTTTCATCTTTGACATTTATCTTGACGCAGTAACACTCTTACGCATATCAACACATAATAAAACAGTTACATAAATCACAGGATATTCGACTTGGATTTATAATGTTTATTGATTTATTGTATTATACATATTCAGGTAATTTTAATTATCAGGTGGCAACGATGAAAAACTCAGTGATCCAGTCTGTAAGTGTGCTGAACAATGCAAGCCATCAGGTTGTTGTCCGGTAGACCAAAGATCCGCCAAGGTTTGGGTGGTAGCACTAAACGAAGATATTGAGAGTCACAAAAAAATATATCCCTGCTGCTGTGAAAGGTAAGACTTCGAAACATCACAAAATATGTTCCGCAAGTTTGTGACCATCGAAATACCTTCAAGACTGGAGCTGATTTATGCTTCCAAATTCAATGTATATTTTCTTGTGATTTTAGTAAAAGCTTATGAACAACTCTTACGTAATTTCGCGTCTTAAAGAACATTCTCCTCGTGAATTACAAAACTGTTTTCCATCGTCCACTTTGTGAGCGATGTGCTATTCTCTCTGCCTTAGCTGCTACAGCAGCAGCGAGAGAATGTTTCTGCATGGGCGTTGTACCAGCTCTGCGATAATGCGCTCATTAGCTTATGTGATTTCACCTATTGCCATAGGGCGGAATATCGCTGGAAAAGTGATGTATGTACAGTCAGTTGTTTTTCCACATTCTCTTACGTAGCTAAAAAGAACCGGAATGAAATTCAATAACGAAATCTTAAGAAAATCCGTCAGCTAGTACTGCAGTTTTTGTGTAGAAGCACTGGATGTTCGCCACACGCTATGTCACCTTTGCTGTTCACTTAATTTTCAGAGTGACAGGAGAACACCCAGTGTAGGAAAGTTGATAATAGTGAGCCGATACTGTAGGTGTGAAAATCTACAACATATCTGATAATTTACCCCTGTGGCGCGAAAAAAAAATCAAGTCGGAGCGTGTTACTCAATTACAGAATGCGAAAATGCGCTGAAACCACAAAAAAGTCATAAATGTGCGGCTTTGAATTGCTTACAAGGATTTTGAGTTGTTCCATTTGTTTGTTCCACTGACTACACTGAAATTGGCAGAAAATTATTCGCTACAGTACGATTCTAATTTATTTGTAACGAAGTATGAAAAGATGGAAATGCTGAGTATTGCTTTGGGATCAACATCGCAGAGTTATCGGTTAATAGTTACTGCGTTGACATATGATACTAAAAACAATTTATGACTCCTCTGATAAGTATGACTCATTATTATGTAAGAAGCCATAGTTGACTGCTTTGAGAATATCGAGATACTATGCAAAATTTCAACTACAAGTGTGTAACAACGCGTTTGTGGAGCACGAATTCTTCCCAGTCAGTTTATTATCGTAGTTGAAAACTGATTATTCTTAACAGTGGAACGAGCTGCGAGGGATTCAGTAAGCTAACAGAAAGATGACTGTATTCATTTGTATACAGTCGTGACCTTTGTCGCCTGCTTTCGAGTTGATGTGACAGTTGCCCGTGACGTTAAATAAACTATTCTAATGCCCACGGAGCGCCAACTGGTGAAAATGCATAGGTCATAAACAACTTGAGGGGCCATATCGAACTCGCGGAATCACGCCGTTGGTGGTCAGAGGCCGTCGAGGGTAGTTTTGATAGTGCACGAGTTTCATAAAACAGATACCGGAGATTCACAGGGAATATCCAGGCTAATTATGAGTGCGAAAAGATGGGACTTTAAATTCAGTTGATGTGTGTGGGATAATAATTTTAAAGATATCCACTTTGGAGGTGCGGGGGCTGGGCGTAGTTGTGGAGCTGTACGATGGCATAATAGTCTGTTACCCCTGTTTATCCCTCCCAAAATGAGGTGACTATCTGCTACGAAAAAAATAAATCGTTTACCGGAAGTAGTAGTCATAGGACGTATTGCTGTGATTAACTAGAATGTGTTGAGGTTGTGTTGTGTGTGGGATACTGTGGTGTTCGTGCTGTTCATACGCTTTTGAGCAGGTCTTTCAACGACGGATATTAATAATTAGAAACTGGCTGACAACAATCAGTCTCAAATAGACTTTGGCTTAATGAAGAAATGATCTATGGATTTTCTGCAAACCTAGACAAAAAAAAAATTAAGTGATGGGGAAGGATCTCCAGTTAATTTCCCCAGTTCTTAATTTATAGCGTTCAAGTTGGTTTGTACATATTTGTTAGAACTGTCGTAGTTCCAGTATCTGTCAGTTTAGCAGTATTGTCTACTTCGTCTCAAAAGCGCAAGCTTCACTCCTGATACGCTAGCCCACTTTATTATACACAATGTCTGTAGAAACGTACTCCTTCCTGCTCTGAAGATGACTAGGACTTGTCAACACTACAGAACTGGTGTAGCAACCCTGTAATAGTCAGATTACTTCCTGCAGTGACACAGATATTTCCGCCTAACTTCACTTAATATTTTACTGATATTTCAGTTAAGTAACTTAGTTTAGTATGTTCTGGCTCAGTTTCCATTTTCTAACTCACTCAGTCGTATTACTAGTTCCTTCGCTAGAAAACGAAACTTAGAGACGATAAGAAAAGTGTCCTTAAACAGGTGCATTATTAATGAAAATTCATTACATTATTGTTTAAATTTCCAGGGTCCATTAGCCCAGATAATGGAATAATAATATTATCAAAAAGTCCAAAATTTTCGCATAGAGAATTCAATATAATGAAAATCATTATCTCTATTTTTAAGTTTCTTCATTCTTTTACATTTCATTTCATCCGTTCGTTTTCAACTAACTGAAAATCCCTATCTGGTATTATACTCTTAGACTCATTACAAAGCTCAATACAGTATTTTTCGCCATGTTTAATATATAAATATTCACATCCAGTAACATCACAGAAAAACATTTATCTCTAACTCAGTTACTTTTTTAATCTCTCTCGAGACACTTACGTTGTTGAGCTTCTTGATTAGAGTCTCAATTTATATTGAAAGGTTTTATTAGAATGTTAGTAATTTGCAAAGCTACTTAAGTCTCTTACTGCGTAATGTCCATTTGGTAATGAATGTATTTTATTTTCAAAAACGTATCTTTTGTCATCATGAGAGCTTAACACTTTTGGTTTATTTCAACTGTACATATTTGGTGTGTTTCACTTTGATTCATATTAAATCTTCTGAAGTGATCTCTATCATTAAACAAACAATCTTCACAATCTTCTAAGCTTATTATACTTTTGACAATACATTTCTTATTTTCTTTAAATTTTTTCTCTATTTTATCACCTACTTTATAAGACTACATTTTTGCTCTCAGACAACAAAATTTTTCCATTATTTTTTCATTGCATTCGTCTTTCTTTCATTTTTCCTACTATTTCCTTGTTAACTTGTGGAATACAATAAATAATATTTTCAGGATAACCACTACTATCAAATTTATCAATCATGGATTTCATATCTTCATAAAAACCTTCAGTTTGTATATTATAGATATAAATGTCCTTATCTTAATAACGCCATTCAATATTTTCTCCATAATTCGATTTCATTATTCTGTAGTGAAAATCATACATCAGATTATGCTTATCCGTTCCGGATATTTTAGAACCGTGACTGTATATTAAATGTAAATAAGTTATACACAACTGCAACAAGTCACTTTTTTTCTCCAATAATAATGCTTTATTACATGAAACGGTTTTCGAACCCTTTCAGGTTCTTCTTCAGATGATTTCGGGAGGATCCAGGAACTTACATCATTACTGGTAGTAGCATAATGCTGGGTGCTGGTTCTATGGACGAAAGATGGGTCACACTTTAATGTATCGCCATGACTATAGCTTATCTGTCGATATGGATGTAAATTTAGTTTTTACTTACTGTGACTGTATAGGCGGCTTTTTTCGTATCTGTATGCCTCTATTTTGATGTCCAGAACACTTTCACACGAACTATATTAGTTTACACTTTGACAGTGAAAGTGTTCTGGACATCAGAATGGAGGCATACAGATACGAAAAAAGCCGCCTATACTGTCGCAGTAAGTAAAAACTAAATTTACATCCATATCGATACATAAGCTATAGTCATGGCGATACATTAAAGTGTGACCCATCTTTCTGCCATAGAACCAGCACCCAGCATTATGCTACTACCAGTAATGATGTAACTTCCCGGATCCACCCGAAATCATCTGAAGATGAACCTGAAAGGGTTCGAAAACCGGTTCATGTAATAAAGCATTATTACTGAAAAAAAGTGACTGGTTGCAGATGCGTATAACTTATTTACAATCCTACATCAGTTCATTATATAAATCAAGTATAATAATACCAACACAGATGGGATTATTAAATGTGATTTTTGTCTTATTCATATGAATAGCAGGCAGCTAGATTTTCATTAAATATTGTTCAGTTGCACATTTGGCTACCATTACAGTGTTGTTTCTGGGACTGCTGTTGAGCTGCCAACAGCTGGATCGAGTCCTGCTATTCTGGCGCCTTATCATTGTCTGATGCTGATATAGGGGGTTTCTGAAACAAACACTGGTGTCAGATTTACTGCCAGTTGTGATGTTCCCTCCCGTTGGCGATGCTGGTTAAGGTGACGCCGGTGTCTGGATCCATGATTACACGAGATTTCTATTATGACCCTCCCTAGGAGGTGCCAAACAATGGCTGAAAGCATTAGTGGCCTACATATGGTATATAGATTTTCTCAGACTGTGTTTTGCAAGGCATGCTTGTGACGATGAGGCTGAGAGGGTTGATGTGACAGAAGTGTGAGTTAGATGATGGATATTTGAGAATGTACTTTCCTAATGGTGGCATCCTCCACCCCCCATGAAGAGGTCCATGGTATGAGGATAGAAAAAGGGAGAGTTCATCGGTGACTGAGAGACGCTGGGAGAATTTAGACATTTACATTTGGAAAATTATTACAAAACGTCCTGCCAGGCCATTTGAAGCTGTGTCGAATGGGGTCATTGGACTGATGTGATTTCATTAATTTTGTAAAATTCCTGTAACTTTGAAGATGTAAATTGGGAACGATTATCTGTTACAATAGTTTCTGGGAGACCCTGTAAGGAAAATTCATGGCTGCAGTCTGTTCGCTGGCAGTGGAAGCAATGGAAGGCATCCACGAGACAAATGGGTATCCAAAACCCGTGTCTACTACAGTGAGACAGGAGGTCCCCAGAAAGGGGACACTGAAATTTAGATGAATCCTTGTACTTGGACATGGGAAACGTCTATGGGCAGGGGCCACTTGCTTGGATTGGCAGGTGGTACAAGGAGAAACCATGTTTTTGATGGCTGTGTCCATTCCCTTCCATTACATGTGATGTCTGGACAGCTGTTGTTTGAGAACTACCCTCACGTCCCCCTCCCCATCCTATGTCTCTGATGGAGGAGTTCTAGAGATCTCTGTTGGAGCAAAGGTTAGGACAGACCTTCGCCCATATTCCCCTTGGTCTAGGACGACATACTGTAGTGCAGAGAGGTTGTGACAATGATACCAGAAGGTATGAATTTTTGGGTTCTGAAGTTGCTTTATATTGGCTGACCTCTCAAACTGCATGCATCTGAAGATCTTTCCTGTGCTGTGCAGTGATTTACTGTGTTGGCATCCAGAGGGAGGTTTCGATGGCTTCCTCCATTGTGTCATTAAGGTTGAAGCAGAGCTAGGGGTCTTGGTTGAGGACAGGATTCAGTCCTACAGGTAAATAGAGAGAAAGTCTATTTTAGCATGTTGTGCTGAGAATGAAACTTGATGTTGTATGAATAACTTTGTAAAAAAAGGACCCAGCGTTGTAAGCAGCTAGCAGTTCTTGTGGGAACAGCGTCCAAAAAGCGCAGGAGCGCAAGGAGTTACTAGTGGTTTGTGAGGACTGGGAAGTGACAGCCATAGATGTAGTGGTGGAATTTATTTTTGTATAATATGATGCAAGTGCTCCCTTCTCGACCTGGCTGTAATTTTTAAGTGCTTGATTCAGTGTTTTGGAAAGAGAGGCTACAGGGTGTTGCACCCCATTAACCTTGTGTGAGAGTACCATCACCACCCTGTTATCAGATCAGGCAGTGGCAAGGATCCGTGGCTTTGCTGGATCATATACTATTGGGCAAGTAGGTTTGAGAAACGCCCCCTTCAATCCATGGAAAGCTCGATCACATTGCTCCATCCATTTCCATGGTATTTTTATTTTGTAGGAGCTGATGCAACGGTTCCACTATGGCTGCCAGCTGGGGGATGAAGAGGTGGAAGTAAGTCGTTTTCTCCAAGACTGAGTTCAGTTGAGATATGTCCTTGGGGGCAGGCAGCTTTTGGACGACTTGTACATAACTTAGGGTGGGGTGGAATACCAAAGCTCTGGCTATAAATCTCAAATAATCAACTTGGACTACAAAGAATTCATACTTGTCTAAGTTGCAATGAAAAAATGCAAAGAATATTTAAAAAATAATAAGTAACGTTTCTAAAACGGGTGAGGTCTTTTGTAGCTTTGCATGCCATTAAAATATCGTCAAGATAGTTGACAGTTGTCAGGAACATGTCCAATGAACTGTTCTAAATCCCTTTGGGGTATATTAGGTACACTGGAAATGCCGAAAGGCAATGGGGTCTTCGAGGGGGATCCGCGGTGTTGGCAATGTTGGCAAACACTCTGTTCCCAGCAAGACGAGTCATAATATCTTCAACTTTGTTGATTGAATCTGATTTGGTGACCGCTTGTGCATTGATGGTGTCTTTAAAGGTCCCACAGACACAGATAGCCCCATCCGATTTTTCGACTAAGACTAGTTGGGCACTGAGGACAGAACCACGTCCTCTTGCAGGCTTTTAGGTATGTAGTGGAGCGTGTGCTGCAGAGCGAATGGAACATTACGGACCTCACAAAACTTGGGAATGGCCTGCAATTAGAATATAATGTGTGTCTCATAGTTGTTTAAGCCCGCTATTTTGGTCAAAAAATCTTGAGGAGTGGTTAAATGAAATGCTGCACCTGCGGCAGTCCATCCACTGGGTGCACTGTTGGTGCAGTGTCATGTACTTATAAACCCAGTGTATGAAAGAGATCAACAGCCAGCAAATTACAGGAACCTGGGGTAGCAACAACCAGGATGCGAGTCATAACGGCTTGGAAAAATGCTGCAAGGATGGTGTCTCTACCTTTTTGTACGTGTTCCTACCAATTATTGTGACAGCTAAACTGATATAAATTTGTGGGGACACTGTCGCCCCGTCATTTTCTACCGCCAGTTTCCTGCTCTTGGCCAAAGGGGTGAGGATGGATTGGATGTGTGCTACATTGGGATCCTCAAATTCTGTCTTGGGCTAGGCCTGTGCAAACTGTTCTGCTTGAGTATATACACACTTATGTATGAGGAGGAGCAACAGATCTCCGCTTTCTGTCCTATTTTGTCACAAGATGTACATCTCATGTGTCGAAAACGACATTGTTGGAGGAAGTGTTGTATGACACACTGCACGCATTATGGGATGGGCTGCTGCGGCAGCCTGTTAGTGGTATACCATCTTGCTTGTTGAATGACTGTAGGGGTCAACTGGTGGACTTGACAAGCTTGGATGTGAACACCAAGGGCCACTGAAGAGCGGATCGACTATTCATATTTCCGAATAACTGGGAGATATGCGTCAGGTGACATGTCCTTGAGTTTAAAGGGATCGTATCGCAGTGCTTCGTCTCGAGAGTGCACTGAAACCATGTATCTAACTAGCGAGGAAGTAGAAGATCGACGACACTGTCTGTTAGTACACTTGAATTTACGGTCTCTTGACAGTCCTGGTAACCAGGCAGTCCACCTGCAAGGCGACTCAGATGTTATCTTTTGACAGCTAAAGACATATGCCTCATTGCAGTGACATGGATCTGGAAATCAAAATATTATTAGTCGCTGGTCTTGAGGGTATCATAGGGGAGGGTTTAGGGCTTTGCTTTAAGGTGTAGTTGTCTCTCTAACTACAAAACTGAAGAATCCGGAAGATCGACGGGGAAACGACAGCACTGTGTGTTACCTGTCACCTCACAGATGCAGGAGCATTGTCCCAGTTGGGCGATGTAACAGTCCCATGGTTCCGCCTTCTGGTCAAATAGCAGGAAGAGTATGGACGATTGGGGGATATTTTGCACCGACGAGTCTATCTGTTTTAGTTGGCCTGACACCATTGTGGGCTGGCACATAGTCTCTAGCCTCGCTATCAACCTCTCAATGTTCTGTTGCAGGAGGAGTCTGAGTATATGGTCTGTGATGGCCACTGTAGTTGGTGGAGTTGTCGTGGGGAATGAAAAATCGCCTGGTCACTCTGTGCAACAGCATACATAAAACAAAGTTTTTAACATAACACCGTTACTATGTCTAACACAGTTGATACACACAATCTAGACTGAAAAATATTTTATTGACAACGATGTACTGAATATACGCAGTTCTGAGCTCCTTAGCTGAATATTAAAAACAACATAGAAAAATATTTCTTGAAGTGTCTTCCAAACCTAATCAGTTAACACCACAGAAATTAAACACATTTTCAGAAAATTTACTGTGGCAAGAAGAGCTACTATTGAACGCAGTAGTAAGCAACACAGTCTTAAAAAACGTCAGTAACTGGAAAAGAAATAATAAAGTCCCGTGCGGGATGATGTAACTGCTAGACCAAAAGTTAAAGTTCCGAAAAACCACTATAGAGTATACGCGTCATGAACGCTAAGTCCATGCTAAGCATGAGTAATGAAATAGTTAATGTGATTAACTACAACCACCAGAACAATGACAAAGGCCAAATGCACGAGATGGCAGAGTCCGGTCTCCAGGTGTGCTATGTCTTAGTTGAAGAGCAACAGTGGACAGCGGACTGAACGGTGACAGTGACGGCAGTTCTTGTGAAGTTCATTGGTTCTGGGCTGGCGATGTCACAGGCGTATGCTACCCTGGCGTGAGTTTAAATCCTTGACCTGCAGAGTAACACACTTTTCTTTTTATTGGCTCTTTGGCTGGATCAAGGACGCAGAACACGGTCTTGATCGGCGTATTCCGATGCTAGCTGCAAGCGACAATTGAGATTATGGCGCGGTCACTGGCATCGCCCTGTGATGATCTATTCGATGACTTCTTTGCCCTGCTGTAGTTCCATTGGAGCCACGGGCATTTGAATTGTACAGTCGGTGGACGTTCTGTGGCCAGAACTCCACGGTAGACGCATCACTTCAGATACTGCAGCAGAGTATCTCAAGCAGGACGCAACGCTACCTATGGAAACTTCTGCATCCTACAGTGTTGGGAATTTTTGTCGATGGTTGTGATGTTAATTCAGTTGTTATATAATCAAACTAAATGTATGCACTGGGTACCCAAATTAGCTTAGTTAAGAGGATTCGCTCAAACAAAGCAACAAATGTATCGAACAGAGCGTTATCAGCTCCAGGGAGTCACTATCATTCAATGTATTGTATTATGATGCGTTAGTCATCAAATACAAATTTAATTATTTGATGTAAGAAAAAGAGACTCTCGCCATAGTCTGGGATTTCCAGAATTTCTAAAACATCCTTTGCGGGAACAAAACCATTATCCATATCGATCACACAGCCTTTATGTTCTTGAAAGACTGTCAACTGTTACATAACAGTCTGACTCGATGAGCACTGTTACAGTAGTTCGATATGGAGACCATATACACTACTGGCCATTAAAATTGGTACACCACGAAGATGACGTGCTACAAACGCGAAATTTAACCGACAGGAAGAAGATCTGTGATATGCAAATGATTAGCTTTTTAGAGCATTCGCACAAGTTTGGCGCCGGTGGTGACACCTACAACGTGCTGACATGAGAAAAGTTTCCAACCGATTTCCTATACACAAACAGCAGTTGACAGGCGCTGCCTGGTGAAACGTTGTTGTGATGCGATTGCGGTTTATCGTATCGCCACATTGCTGCTCGAGTTGGTCGAGATTCAATGACTGTTAGCAGAATATGGAATCGGTGGGTTCAGGAGGGTAATACGACGTTTGCAGCAGTATGGACTATCAGCTCGGAGACCATGGCTGCGGTTACCCTTGACGCTGCATCACAGACAGGAGCGCCTGCGATGGTGTACTCAACGACGAACCTGGGGGCACGAATGGCAAAACGTCATTTTTTCGAATGAATCCAGGTTCAGTTTACAGCATCATGATGGTCGCATCCGTGTTTGGCGTCATCGCTGTCAACGCACATTGGAAGCGTGTATTCGTCATCGCCATACTGGCGTATCATCCGGCGTGATGGTATGGGGTGCCATTGGTTACACGTCTCGGTCACCTCTTGTTCGCATTGACGGCACGTTGAACAGTGGACGTTACTTTTCAGTTGTGTTACGACCTGTGGCTCTATCCTTCATTCGATCCCTGCGAAACCCTACATTTCAGCAGGATAATGCACCACCGCATGTTGCAGGTACTGTACGGGCCTTTCTGGATACAGAAAATGTTCGACTGCTGCCCTGGCCAGCACATTCTCCATGTCTCTCACCAATTGAAAACGTTTGGTCAATGGTGGCCGAGCAACCAGCTCGTCACAATACGCCAGTCACTACTCTTGATGAACTGTCGTATCGTGCTGAGACTGCATGGGCACCTGTACCTGCACACGCCATCCAAGCTCTGTTTGACTCAATGCCCAGACGTATCGAGGCCGTTATTACGGCCAGAGCCGGCCTGTGTGGCAGAGCAGTTCTAGGCACTTCAGTCTGGCACCGCGCGACCGCTACGGTCGCAGTTTCGAATCCTGCCTCGGGCATGGATGTGTGTGATGTCCTTAGGTTGGTTAGGTTTAAGTAGTTTTAAGTTCTAGGGGACTGATGACCTCGGATGTTAAGTCCCATAGTGCTCAGAGCCATTTGAACCGTTTTATTACGGCCAGAGGTGGTTGTTCTCGGTACTGATTTCTCAGGATCTATGCACCCAAATTCCATGAAAATGTAATCACATGTCAGTTCTAGTATAATATATTTGTCCAATGAATACCCGTTTATCATCTGCATTTCTTCATGGTGTAGCAATATTAATGGCCAGTAGTGTATCTCAAGAGTACATAGCACCCAGTACCTGATGCCACGACTGTCAGAGTGCAGTGATGCATCTGAAACGGTGAAAGATAGTAGTGGGGTGTTCGAAATAAATAGTTTAAAAGACGTAGAGGGAAAGGACAGGATAAAAAAATAAGAAGAAACATGAAGAGGCATGACGATTCCGATGAGATACTCAAGTATTTTAAGGTTAACTTTGACGATGTAGATGCTGGGAAAATAAAAGAATCCATTGTAATTCAGGAAAGGATATTATACTTGCAGAAGAGAGAGTAGCTGATTTTTCATCTAGTGTATGGTCACTGTGGGCAAAGAAATGTACTGAAAAATGTGGAAAGGGTAAAATCATATAACTTTTACCAAAAGTTAAAAGTGACAAATGGAACCAGCGGAGGGCCAATGTAAGCAATAGAACTTAAGGAAGTATTAGAAATCATGGACATGGATATTGTCGGTCCACTATCCGAGACAACATAATGTTTTGCTTCTATATTTGTAACCATAGATCTGTTTTTCTAATATATAAAATTGTATCCAATAAGGAAAACTACATAAAATGTGGTACATAACAAAACGACTACAGACTATTATTAGAATACAGGGGAACTGAATAGGATACTCTCGGACAATGAGGTACAATTCTGTTCAAAGCAGAAGTGAGAAGGAATGGCAGCGCAACAAGCGGAAATAGTTAATATCTCAGCATACCGTCAGTCAAGCAATTCAGCGGAACGGTACAAAAGGGAGATAGGCCACTTGTGTAGGATCTATTACAATAGGAAGCAAAAATGACGGGGAATATATGCGGGTGTATTCGCGGAAATCAGTAATTCGCTAGTGAAGGAGGGCACAGATTTCACTCAGGAAGAGATCCTGAAAGAAAGGCATTCTAAGCATTTGGTAGAGGAGTTACCAGAGTTACCTCCATAGGATGAGGTAGAAATCAGTATGAAAAAGACTATGCTCAAAGAGGAGATGCAAAAGCTAGCTGAGGCGACAATTCGTCGTCATGACGAAAAAATTAAGACGCCAAAATTTAAAACAGATTTGATGCTCGTGAAAACACACAAGAAGTCCGGTGAAATTAACAGCGAAATAAATAATATCAAATTTATATATAATGGACCATTCAAGATAGTGGACACTGTAAATTTATATGTGTGCTATCTGCAGTACCCAACAACAAGCAAACCTCAGAGTCTCATGTGTACAGTTGAACTAAAACACCGTGAACCAAGACTTCGGGTGACTTCATGTGAATATAGTAAAGTTAATGAGAAACTAGATATTTTTAGTCGATTGGATACTACGTATTAACAGTAAAGATTGAACATTAGGTACATCTATTTAGTTTGTAGTCATTTATACGTGATATTCATGTGAGAATCACATTCTAAAAGTTATAGAGGATCGAAACCCATATATGTGTATGCCCATATGAGAAACGGTGCGCCGCGCGGGATTAGCCGAGCGGTCTTAGGCGCTGCAGTCATGGACTGTGTGTTTGTCCTTAGGATAATTTAACTTAAGTAGTGTGTAAGCTTAGGGACTGATGACCTTAGCAATTAAGTCCCATAAGATTTCACACACGTTTGAACGTGGTTTCTTTCTTTCTTTTTTCTTTTTTCTTAGAAACGGTGCATTGTGTTCAGTCTTGAGAGCAAAAAGTGAATGGATTCAAGAGTCAAGTGGAAACAGTGGGTAAAGTACCCACTAAAACGTAGTAGCGGTGAAGTGAGTGAGAAAGAAAAATGGGCACAAAGGTAAGGATGGTTAAAGAGTGTGTCTCCTAACAGAGAAATTTTAAGTTCAGTTCTATAAACAAGATTGTAAAATGTGTATTACTTGTAGCTATATGACAATATGTAAAATACTTAAATAAAATTGCAAACTCGGGTTTATTGCCACGAAAAAGGGTCGTAAACCTGTATTCTAAACAGCTATGTAAGTGTTCCCCTCGTATAACAATAAGTGTATAAGTGTGTAGAATTATTTTGATATACACTCCTGGAAATGGAAAAAAGAACACATTGACACCGGTGTGTCAGACCCACCATACTTGCTCCGGACACTGCGAGAGGGCTGTACAAGCAATGATCACACGCACGGCACAGCGGACACACCAGGAACCGCGGTGTTGGCCGTCGAATGGCGCTAGCTGCGCAGCATTTGTGCACCGCCGCCGTCAGTGTCAGCCAGTTTGCCGTGGCATACGGAGCTCCATCGCAGTCTTTAACACTGGTAGCATGCCGCGACAGCGTGGACGTGAACCGTATGTGCAGTTGACGGACTTTGAGCGAGGGCGTATAGTGGGCTTGCGGGAGGCCGGGTGGACGTACCGCCGAATTGCTCAACACGTGGGGCGTGAGGTCTCCACAGTACATCGATGTTGTCGCCAGTAGTCGGCGGAAGGTGCACGTGCCCGTCGACCTGGGACCGGACCGCAGCGACGCACGGATGCACGCCAAGACCGTAGGATCCTACGCAGTGCCGTAGGGGACCGCACCGCCACTTCCCAGCAAATTAGGGACACTGTTGCTCCTGGGGTATCGGCGAGGACCATTCGCAACCGTCTCCATGAAGCTGGGCTACGGTCCCGCACACCGTTAGGCCGTCTTCCGCTCATGCCCCAACATTGTGCAGCCCGCCTCCAGTGGTGTCGCGACAGGCGTGAATGGAGGGACGAATGGAGACGTGTCGTCTTCAGCGATGAGAGTCGCTTCTGCCTTGGTGCCAATGATGGTCGTATGCGTGTTTGGCGCCGTGCAGGAGAGCGCCACAATCAGGACTGCATACGACCGAGGCACACAGGGCCAACACCCGGCATCATGGTGTGGGGAGCGATCTCCTACACTGGCCGTACACCACTGGTGATCGTCGAGGGGACACTGAATAGTGCACGGTACATCCAAACCGTCATCGAACCCATCGTTCTACCATTCCTAGACCGGCAAGGGAACTTGCTGTTTCAACAGGACAATGCACGTCCGCATGTATCCCGTGCCACCCAACGTGCTCTAGAAGGTGTAAGTCAACTACCCTGGCCAGCAAGATCTCCGGATCTGTCCCCCATTGAGCATGTTTGGGACTGGATGATGCGTCGTCTCACGCGGTCTGCACGTCCAGCACGAACGCTGGTCCAACTGAGGCGCCAGGTGGAAATGGCATGGCAAGCCGTTCCACAGGACTACATCCAGCATCTCTACGATCGTCTCCATGGGAGAATAGCAGCCTGCATTGCTGCGAAAGGTGGATATACACTGTACTAGTGCCGACATTGTGCATGCTCTGTTGCCTGTGTCTATGTGCCTGTGGTTCTGTCAGTGTGATCATGTGATGTATCTGACCCCAGGAATGTGTCAATAAAGTTTCCCCTTCCTGGGACAATGAATTCACGGTGTTCTTATTTCAATTTCCAGGAGTGTATGTTAATGGGGAAAATACTTTCAGATATGCTGTCTTACTGGAAGCAATCCAAACTGTAATTTTTGCGTTTTAATGAACCATGGACCTCGCCGTCGGTGGGGAGGCTTGCGTGCCTCAACGATACAGATAGCCGTAACGTAGGTGCAACCACAATGGAGGGGTATCTGTTGAGAGGCCAGACAAACGTGTTGTTCCTGAAGAGGGGCAGCAGCCTTTTCAGTAGTTGCAAGGGCAACAGTCTGGATGACTGACTGATCTGGCCTTGTAACACTAACCAAAACGGCCTTGCTGTGCTGGTACTGCGAACGGCTGAAAGCAAGGGGAACTACAGCCGTAATTTTTCCCGAGGGCGTGAAACTTTACTGTATGGTTAAATGATGATGGCGTCCTCTTGGGTAAAATATTCCGGAGGTAAAATAGTCCCCATTTCGGATCTCCGGGTGGAGACTACACAGGAGGACTTCGTTATCAGATGAAAGAAAACTGGTGCTCTACGGGTCGGAGCGTGAAATGTCAGATCCCTTAATCGAGCAAGTAGGTTAGAAAATTTAAAAAGGGAAATGGATAGGTTAAAGTTAGATATAGTGGGAATTAGTGTAGTTCGGTGGCAGGAGGAACAGGACTTCTGGTCAGGTGAATGCAGGGTTATAAATACAAAATCAAATAGGGTTAATGCAGGAGTAGGCATAATAATGAATACAAAAATAGGAGTGCGGGTAAGCTACTACAAACAGCATAGTGAACGCATTATTGTGGCCAAGATAGATACGAAGCCCACACCTACCACAGTAGTATAAGTTTATTTGCCAACTAGCTCCGCAGATGACGGAGATTGATGAAATGTAAGATGAAATAAAAGAAATTAGTCAGATAGCGAAGGGAGACGAAAATTTAAGTGTCAAGGGTGACTGGAATTCGATAGTAGGAAAGGGAAGAGAAGGAAACGTAGTAGGTGAATAAGGAATGGGGGTAAGGAATGAAAGAGGAAGCCGCCTGATAGAATATTGCACAGAGCATAACTCAATCATAGCTAACACTTGGTTCAAGAACCATAAAAGAAGGTTGTATACATGGAAGAAGCCTGGAGATACTGACAGTTTTCAGATAGATTATATAATGGTAAGACAGGGATTTAGGTTCAAAATGGTTCAAATGGCTCTGAGCACTATGGGACTTAACATCTATGGTCATCAGTCCCCTAGAACTTAGAACTACTTAAACCTAACTAACCTGAGGACATCACACAACACCCTGTCATCACGAGGCAGAGAACATCCCTGACCCCGCCGGGAATCGAACCCGGGAACCCGGGCGTGGGAAGGGAGATCGCTACCGCTCGACAACGAGCAGCGGACCAGGGATTTAGGAACCAGGTTTTAAATTGTAAGACATTTCCAGAGGCAGATGTGGACTCTGACCACAATCTATTGGTTATGAACTGTACATTAAAACTAACGAAACTGCAAAGAGGTGGGTTTTAAGGAGATGGGACCTGGATAAACTGACTAAACCAGAGGTTGTAGAGAGTTTCAGGGAGAGCATTAGGGAACGATTGACAAGAATGGGAGAAAGAAGTACAGTAGAAGAAGAATGGGCTTTGAGAGATGAAATAGTGAAGGGAGCACAGGATCAAGTATGTAAAAAGACGAGGGCTAATATAAATCCTTGGGTGACAGAGGAGATACTGAATTTAATTGATGAAAGAAAAAAATACAAAAATGCAGTAAATGAAGCAGGCAAAAAGGAATAAAAACGTCTCAAAAATGAGATTGACAGGAAGTGCAAAATGGCTAAGCAGGGATGGCTAGAGGACAAATGTAAGAATGTAGAGGCGTATATCACTAGGGGTAAGATAGATAATGCCTACAGGAAAATTAAAGAGACCTTTGCAGAAAAGAGAACGACCTGCATGAATATCAAGAGCTCAGATGGACACCCAGTTTTAAGCAAAGTAGGGAAAGCACAAATATGGAAGGAGTATATAAGGGGGATGATCTTGAGACTACATTATGGAAATGGAAGAGGATGTAGGTGAAGATGAAATGGGTGGTACGATACTGCGTCAAGAGTTTGACAGAGCACTGAAAGGCTAAGTCGAAACAAGGCCCAGGGAGTAGACAACATTCCATTAGAACTACTGACAGCCTTGGGAGAGCCAGCCCTGACAAAACTCTACCATCTGTGAGCAGTATGTATGAGACAGGTGAAATACCCTCAGACTTCAAGAAGAATATAGTACTTTCAATCCCAAAGAAAGCAGGTGGTGACAGATGTGAAAATTACTGACCTATCAGTTTAATAAGTCACAGCTGCAAAATACTAACGCGAATTCTTTACAGACGGATGGAAAATTGGTAGAAGCCAAGCTCGGGGAATATCAGTTTGGATTCTGTAGAAATGTTGGAACACGTGAGGCAATACCGACCCTACGACTTATCTCAGAAGAGAGATTAAGGAAAGGCAAACGTACGTTTCTAGCATTTGTAGACTTAGAGAAAGGTTTTGATAATGTTGACTGGAATACTCTCTTTTAAATTCTGAAGGTGGCAGGGGTAAAATACAGGGAGCGAAAGGCCATTTACAATTTGTACAGAAACCAGATGGCAGTTATAAGAGTCGAGGGGCATGAAAGGGAAGCAGTGGTTGGGAAGGGAGTGAGACAGGGTTGTAGCCTGTCCCCGATGTTATTCAATCTGTATATTGAGCAAGGAGTAAAGGAAACAAAAGAAAAATTCTGAATAGGAATTTAAATCCATGGAGAAGAAATTAAAACCTTGAGGTTCGCCATTGACATTGTAATTCTGTCAGAGACAGCAAAGGACCTGGAAGAACAGCTGAACGGAATGGACAGTGTCTTGAAAGTAGGATATAAGATGAACATCAACAAAAGCAAAACGAGGATAATGGAATGTAGTCGACTTAAATCGGGTGATGCTGAGTGTATTAGATTAGGAAATGAGACGCTTGAAGTAGTAAATGAGTTTTTCTATTTGGGGAGCAAAATAACTAATGATGGTCGAATTAGAGAGGATATAAAATGTAGACTGGCAATGGCAAGGTAAGCGTTTCTGAAGAAGAGAAATTTGTTAACATGGAGTATAGATTTAAGTGTAAGGAAGTCTTTTCTGAAAGTATTTGAATGGAGTGTAGCCATGGATGGAAGTGAAACGTGGATGATAAAGAGTTTAGATAAAAAGGGAATAGAAGCTTCCGAAATGTGGTGCTACAGAAGAATGCTGAAGATTAGATGGGTAGATCACGTAACTAATGGTTCAAATGGCTCTGAGCACTATGGGACTTAACATCTGGGGTCATCAATCCCCTAGAACTTAGAACAACTTAAACCTGACTAGCCTAAGGACATCACACACATCCATGCCCGAGGCAGGATTCGAACCTGCGACCGTAGCGGTCACGCGGTTCCAGACTGAAGCGCCTAGGACCGAACGGCCACACCGACCGGCACGTAACTAATGAGGAGATATTAAATAGAATTGGGGAGAAGAGAAATTTGTGGTGCAACTTGCCTAGAAGAAGGGATCGATTGGTAGGACATATTCTGAGGTATCAAGAGATCACCAATTTAGTACTGGAGGGCAGCACGGAGGGTAAAAATCGTAGAGGGAGACCAAGAGATGAATAAACTAAACAGATTCAGAAGGATGTCGGTTGCAGTAGGTACTAGGAGATGAAGGAGCTTGCACTGGATAGAGGAACATGGAGAGCTGCATCAAACCAGTCTCTGGACTGAAGACCGCAACAACAACAATGCAGGGTAGGTTATGTTATGTAGAGTAATTCTTGCTGAATTAGAAGTAGTATGTGGCTGCCGATTCTAGCAAGATTCAAATTAAAATTTCAATTACTCACTAAATTTCGTGGATTCGAGCAATAAATAAAGTCCATTGACTAGATTAGGGGTAAAGAGTGACAGATGTACTGGACTTTACAGGGACTGAAATTAACATTGTTGACAAAAGTGTTGTCAAAGTAACAACACTCAATCAGCGTGATTTGGGTTCGTTTTTCAAGGTACAACGCTTTACTCCCTAAATGGTATTAGTGATTTCGGCCACTACCCGGTCGGTCGCACTCTCAAATAAGCGCGCCGCCCGTTAAATCTCCGCGTTTCCTACAGCCGTCCCCGAACACAAGGGCAGTGCCGCTGCCGATGAGATGCAATCATCCTCTTTCCGGGACTCCAACGGTGGATATACTTAAGTTCCAACATTCATGCATAGAGCCCCATTTTCTTTGTTTCCCGGTTGAATAACATTTAGAGACTTTCGTAGTGGCCAGGGCTAGACGTCTTCTGAAGAGACATTGTATTGAAGAGTGATAGATTTAAAAATCTTCTGTATCTGCGTATATATCTACATTCAGATCTACTGTTAGCAATTGACACTCAAAATACAGCAACAAAGTTGTGTGTTATTTTTAGTATTTGATATTAGATGTAGAATAAATTAATATCTGAGCTGTCTTTTCATTAACGGCATCTGTTCCTTCCTTCTGCATCCACTAAATAAACAAACAGTTGGTAGGGAAGTCATAACAGTATTTATATTATCAGTTAACATTTTTCTACAGTTGCAACCTACATAGCCCAGATAAAGTGTTGGCTGTTGCAACCAGTCAAGATCACCACGTCTTCTTCAGTAATGTTGATAGAAGTTGTTGCTGGCTGAAGCCACAGAAACTTAGTGAAGTCCGCTGGCTTCAGACAAGGAACCCGTTTATGACTCTTGTTGCTTGATTAATAAACATTACAATGATTGTTCGACAACACGACTGCAATTGTATTACGAAATCCACGACTGAAATTGTATTACGAAATCATTCATGCTTGCAGCTGATATAACGTTTCTTGTGTATTAGTATAATAATGGTGTGAGATTTTCCTTCAGTTTACGGAGCAATGACTTTCTGTAAGGTAACGTGGAAGGTTTGAACAGCTGAAGCACGCTTTGCCACTTATTTTGGTGCTATTAATAGACTGATTGAGTGGGCTTATTTTAGCTGAAACTGAGGACTTAGTTCATTATACCTCTTTGTTTAATCCAACTGAGACTCTTACTTATGCAGCTTTGGAATCTCTCAATATTATACTGTTACTACAGTACAGCATTCTAAATTACTGTCGTTGATTAAGAGTGTGGTGTAAGCCTTTCCAGCTACCAACACTTACATTCTAGGAACCTCATGTGTAACAACTAATCCTGAGTGTCACATTTGTGTGTTGCTTGTACTGACCTGTTTCGATTGTTGATGAGGATAAGAGAAAAAATGAAGAGACAAAACACCGCGCCAATTGACAGGGTGAGGAAACATTGTAACGACGATATACACCACACTAGGAGTTATCCATTGACACAAGCGATTTTGGTAAGGGATATATAGTTATGGCGCAGACCTCAGAACTAGCATCTCGGTAATGGCGAAGTTAGTTGGTCACTCGTGTGTTACTTTCGTAAGCATATTTCTAAATCTGTGTTAAAGGTTTGTGAAACCACGAATAGTCAACAAATTCATAGATATCTACACCTCATCATAGTATCTGGAGGTCGGAGACTTACCTGCGCAGTAAAGCAGGATAGGTGGCAATCTGTGGCATGTGTGATGACAAAGTACACTGCTCGTGCAGGCACAAGTCTTTGAGAGCTCACATTGTTGAACATAGGCTCCACAGCCGATTATCACAGTAATATACACTACTGGCCGTTAAAATTTCAAGAAGTAATGCAAATGATAAACGGGTATTCATTGGACAAATATTTTATACTAGAACTGACATGTGATTACATTTTCAAGCAATTTGGGTGCATAGATCCTGAGAAATCAGTACCCAGAACAACCACCTCTGGCCCTAACAACGGCCTTGATACGCCGGGGCATTGAGTCAAACAGAGCTTGGATGGCGTGTACAGGTACAGCTGCCCATGCAGCTTCAACACACATCAAGAGTAGTGACTGGCGTATTGTCACGAGCCAGTTGCTAGGCCAGCATTGACCAGACGTTTTCAACTGATGAGAGATCTGGAGAATGTGCTGGCCAGGCCAGCAGTCGAACATTTTCTGTATCCAGAAAGGTCCGTACAGGACCTTCAACGTGCGGTCGTGCATTATCCTGCTGAAATGTAGCGTTTCGTTTGGATCAAATGATGGGTAGAGCCACGGGTCGTAACACATCTGAAATGTAACGTCCACTGTTCTAAGTGCCGTCAATGCGAACAACAGGTGACCGAGACGTGTAACCAATGGCACCCTATACCGTCATGCCGGGTGATGCACCAGTATGGCGATGACGAATACACGCTTCCAATGTGCGTTCACCGCGATGTCGCCAAACACGGATGCGACCATCAAGATGCTGTAAACAGAATCTGGATTCATTCGAAAAAATGACGTTTTGCCATTCGTGCACCCAGGTTCGTCGTTGAGTACACCATCGCTGCACGATCCGTTACAGCCATGCGGATAAGATGCCTGTCATCTCGACTGCTAGTGATACGAGGCCGTTGGGATCCAGCACGGCGTTCCGTATTTCCCTCCTGAACCCACCGATTCCATATTCTGCTAACAGTCATTGGATCTCGACGAACGTGAGCAGCAATGTCGCGATACGATAAACCGCAATCGCGGTAGACTACAATCCGACCTTTATCAAAGTCGGAAGCGTAATGGTGCGCATTTTTCCTCCTTACACGAGGCATCATGACAACGTTTCACCAGGCAACACCGGTCAACTGCTGTTTGTGTGTGAGAAATCGGTTGGAAACTTTCCTCATGTCAGCGCATTGTAGGTGTCGCCACCGGCGCCAACCTTGTGTAAATGCTCTGAAAAGCTAATCATTTGCATATCACAGCATCTTCTTCCTGTCGGTTAAATTTCGCGTCTGTAGCACGTCATCTTTGTGGTGTAGCAATTTTAATGGCCAGGAGTGTAAGTCTTTTGTGGAACCTTGAATGTCTTAAGAAACAGCATATTCACGAGGTAGCTGGATTAATGCCTGAATTGTGGCATTGTATATAGTTCATTATTTGTGCTCTTCTAGTACTGTATCTGAGATTTACATTCTTCGAGTTTTGTAAATTTAGTGATATGGAGGTACCCCTACAGAAAGTTTAAACCTGTATAGACGTTGTATTTGGAAAGCCTAGGGAAATATGCAAGTAAGGTGCGATGGTTATCATGTTATACGGTACAGGAGGGAGAGTTAGATGTGTTTGAAACGTGCTGTGGTTACTCTACAAGTCGAGTATTGTATCCAATTCTATTTATTTCCTATGTGTGTTGTAGGAGGCGTCCCCGGGGAGGAGAGCGAGACCAGGCGGTGGACAGAGACGGACGGCAGAGGGCTGACTGCAAACGGGACCAGATGCCAGGCGGAGCAGCCACTCCTCCCCCCACGACAACACATTACGTGGCCGAAGCGAGGTGATCAGCTGTGGCCGACAGCTACCCCCACGCCTAGCCTGCTGTGTACACATCGGCCAAGGCCAGAGCCAATTGCATCACCTGCGGCGACAGCAGGGCATCCCCCCCGGGGCGGCCAGCGGTTATCGACCGAAAAACACTTGTTGCATGCAGCTAATCCCTCCGGACGCCACGAAGGGGCTGTGTAACTACAGGTAACGACCTGCTCCAGTGCAATAATGATACGCGCATGTACGCATGTACCAAGGTGTAAAGACGGTGTACACCGTTAGTGTTGTCATTGTGAGACTATTCGTAGATTTGAACTTCGGTAGATCGCTTTCTGTCCAGAAATGAATGTTTGTATGAACAGAAGAGGAATCAGGCGCTGACGACTGGTAGCCTGATGCACAAGTTTTTGTTAACAGCTGAATTGATTAAGTAGGGAAATGAACCGTCGGGTAAAGAAAATAATCCACCATTCGCTTGCGAAAGAAACTGACTCTTAAGGGCAATATTGTATCTTTGACTTGAGGTGAATGTTTGTAGTGAATACCACCGTCATGATGAACTCACAACACCTATGATCCATGGGATGAACTAATACAAAAAACAGGAATGTTAAAACAAGGTACCACTAACTGTGCATGAGAGGGGATGTAAAACTCTCTGCCACCACAGCAGGTCGCAAGCAGCATATACAAGGTGACATTTGGTGGAATTGTAGAATCCTCGCAGCCAGTATGTGCTTGCCTTAAAAATTCGGATCGTTGTTGTATTGTTGACTTAATGTTGTGTGCTGTCGTTAGAGGGCCCATTAAAAGACTACAAAAGGACACGTTCTGGAACAGTCCGTGAAAGCAGTTGGCGCGGCTTTAGAGACATTAAACGCTAGAGAAACAGAATGGGTTGCGACTACAGCAAACTGAGTGGACTACAAGCGCACCACAAGAAGAAAAATCTTCAGAAACCCTACATTATGGTATCTTCCAGTCACTTTGGAAAAATGTACTTCCAACGATAGCCTTAGAATGTGCATGAGTGATCAGTTGTGTTGCATGTGACAACTCCTCAGTACGAATGACGATACAGAAACAGGTCGTGTTTATCTTATTGTCTGCATTTCTTTCACTTGTAGCTATTGCATTACCATGGCCCTCGTTTAAATTTCATGGTAGATAAGTGAACAAGAGAAAACACGTTCCTTTGATGCATACAGTGAAGTTTTAATCCCATGACGTAAACTTGATTGAGGGGTGGGGGTCATTATGTAATTTAATTTTTATTATGTTGATATTCTTTTGTGTTTTGTCTTTTGGGGGCAAACTCACATTTATTGACTTTTTATACCTGGGATTCACAGTCACGTACAACTTTATAAAAGACATTGTATTTACTCCAGTGACTGTAACACTTTCTTTATTTCACGATTGCAATTTCGGCTGTAGGCCATTATCAAGGGAGGATGTTATGCCTATTAGGCTATTTCATCCTAAAATGAGCTGACACATTTATATGTCGTTGTCATTACTATGTACGAATGTATTTAATAGTAATGACAACGACATATAAATGTGTCAGCTCATTTTAGGTTGACATGGCCTAATATCCATAACATCTTCACCTGATAATAGCCTATGGCCGAAATTGCAATCGTGAAATACAGAAAGTGTTACAGTAACCGGCGCAAATATGATGTCTTTCATATTTATTGATTGAATGTCGTTATTACTACTTGACTGTGAATGAAAAATCATAAAGGATTTTAAATGCTTAACATAATTTTATTCAAACTAAAGGTATAGAAGTATTATAATCTCAGAAATTTTGTGTATTCAGTCTATCTCTTTCTTGCTCTTTGTCTTGATTCAGTAACAACTTGTAGTTATTTTGTGGATAAATTGTTTCAGATATCAGCGAAGGATAGACGAATACATGACAGGAAGTATTTATCTACACTGCCGATCAGTCTGATTCATATTTGTTGTAATCAACTCGCCAAGCACAAGTGTGAAATTTGAATAGTAGATACCTCTACACAGACATAACGATTTAGTGTTGACATCTCGGTCTAGTACTCGTCAAGGTGTTGGTATTTTAGCTTCCTATATGTGACTTTATGCTGAGAATTTCTCGTTGTGGCGAGCATTAACAAGGAAATTTGGCTCTTCAGAGAAGAGATTGCAATTTTGTCAAATAAAGACAAGATTGGAGACCGTGGCTGTTATATGAAAAAATTGTTGCTGGTGTACAGCAACCAGCCACAATCTGGTTTTAGGACACCTCATTTAAAAAATTCCGCTGTCAGTTTCGAAATTTTCGCAATTCATCATAAGACTGTTTTTTCATGTTTTCATCAAAATAAATTATACATTGGTTTCTTGTGAACTGACCCCATTACAAACAATAATTGACAGTTATGTCCGTGTAGCCAAGTGTGTGCACTACATATTTGTGTTAGAATGCAGCTTTCATGAAATGTCCATATGACGTATTTGGTTTGCAGTTTTCTTGCATTGAAATAGGTTCTCAAGGATGTTTGTATTTTCAGAGTCCCAAACGTTGCACTGCATTGTAAACCACTTTCGTTCTGTCACAAAACGAATTTTCAGTATGCACCACATGTTCTGATTCACAACATACGAAAACAAATACACACTTGACAAGGTACGTGAGTGTCAAAGATGCTGCAATGCAATGATGAAAAGATATGGCATTTTTGGCAGCGAAAACGTGTTACTTTTATGATATATTGACGAAGTATTTTGCCTTACATCTAGGGCATTAAATGCAGACGGCAGCAATACGTTCATGAGCCTTTAAATAAAAAAGTGAACAAGTAGTTAACTTCAAAAGACTTTCATGAAACATGAATTTAAAAACGTTGAAAAGTTATTAAAATGTAGAAAATTTGTTTCGAAAACTTGCATCAGTTTTGTGAAGTAAGAAATGATTCTTCATAAAGAGATTAAAAGATTAAGCTAGGTTAGTTGTAGAATGCCAAGTCCAGAGTAAGAAATTTGTAATTTTACTATACAAGAATGACAATTTCTTGAAAGATTTAAAATTTGAAGCCAGGATCGATAATTTGAATAATTCTCAAATTTTTGGAAAAATCTTTTTAATCAAAGGGGATGTGAGGCGTGGTGCCTTATATCGCTCCTGTCTAGAGCCATTGTATCCGGAGAATGACTAATACGTGCACAGTGACAGATAGTCTGAAGCGGGTTCAGTTGAGTACGTAGTTATAGTTTTCATCTGCTAGAGGACAGTATCAGACAGTACTAAACAGAAATAACTATAATATAGTTAAGAATTTTGACCACCAGAGTCCAGTGGTGCACAGAGATAGTCAAGAAACAGGTCAAGAAAACGTTTTTCTGAATTGTTCTGTTTATTCATTGAAGGCTTTTTTGTTTACGTATGTTTGTATGTTTTTTATATGCTGTTAGTAGTGTGAATGATGCGTGAACGTGGTCTAAAGTAAATATGTGGATCATTGTTCTACTGATGAACACTGTACGAACTAGTGTGAGAAAGTTTAAAGACAGGGTGAATGCAGACGACGGGCAGTTTTGTATCATAATATGTTAAGTAAGTTTATGCTAAAAGGAAAGCTAATTCGAGTGAAAATGAAAATAGTTAATAAGGCTAATATAAACAAAATATCAGAATGTTAAATATTTATTTCCGGAAAAAGTACAGTTCTAAAATGTTTTGTTTGTTGATTGGTTAGGCATGAAAAGCACGGACTAACGTGGGAGGATAATGTTTTTCTATTGGCCTTAAAGAAAACTGACCAATCAGGACAGATTATTCTTTGCGAGTCACTTCTCTTGGAGATATAGAATGCTTACAGCAGTCTACGTAGTCGGAGCCCAGCCTTTCAATGGTACGGTCGTGTGTAGTATGAGCTCCGAAGGAAGTTATAATTTGGCGGTTTTAGTTGTGCTACATGTCTCAAAAGTGTTTTATCGAGGTGTTATTTGTCCCTAATCTCATAATTTCTTCCTGTCTGAAAATGTGGAATTTTGCGCACGAATCACATCGGCGTTTGTATATTCCTCACTTACTGTAGGTTTCAAATGGCTCTGAGCACTATGGGACGTAACTGCTGTGGTTATCAGTCCCCTAGAACTTAGAACTTCTTAAACATAACTAACCTAAGGACATCACACACATCCATGCCCGAGGCAGGATTCGAACCTGCGACCGTAGCGGTCGCGTGGGTCCAGACCGTAGGGCCTAGAACCGCTCGCCCACTGCGGCCGGCTTACTGTAGGGGGGCTTGAAAAGACTTATATCATGGATCACTTTTTGGTGTAATTTATTATTAGTAGAGAAGCTAATATTAATATTCTTCTTTTTAAATAGATTTGCAGTTTGGTACGATATTGGGCCTATGTATGGCATAATGTTATATTTACGTTTGGTTTCTGCTGGAGGCTGATTTTTTTTTATTGAATGCTTTTTGAACTGCTGTTCTGTGGAGCTGTCGATTTTGTTTTTATATTACTGTGAAGCTTTATTATAGGATCATAGCCATTATTATGAGCAACTTTTTCCATCGAACTTATTTCAATTTGTTGATCTGTGTGACTCATAGGTACTTTTTGCATTAGGTGTACCATGGCTCTGAAATATGCCATTTTGTGTTGGTTGGGATGACGTGAGGAGTTATCTATACTGACATCTGAGGTGGTGGGTTTCCTGTAGATGCTAAACTGATGTTTATGGTTAATGTTACAGATTTTAAGATCATTAAAAGTTGTGCTCTTATTTATTTTATGTTCACTGTGAATTTAATATTTTATGCATTTTGCTGATGTCTGTTGCCAATGCAACAGTTTCATTGTTTGTACCATAAAAAAGCAGGATTGTATCATCAACACATATTTTGTAGCATATTATTTTGTTTGTGATTTATTGATTAATTGAGAAGTATTTTAGCTCTGTATAACTAATATCTCAGTTAAGCTACTTCCCATTGTGAAACCATCATGTTGTTGGTAAAACTTGTTGAAACTATAATAATTGTAGTCCAGCATGAGTGTGTTTCTGTTAGTTCATAGATATCTGCAGTACTAATTGTCTTACACCTAAGCAGACTTTTTCTTATAATGTTAATAGTCTCTTTAAAAGGGATGTTTGTCTGTAAATTGATTATGTCAAGTGATGCAAATTTAGCTGTGGGTGGGATGTGGATGTCTTCAGAATAGGCTATGAGTTCATGTGTGTTGTGTACAGCGTAGCTATGTACAGTGTGTGGTATATCAGACTCAGAATCATATTGGTGATTGCCTTGTCATCTTTGTCTCTGCCAACAACTGTCGATCAGGTTCCATACTTTCGAAAAATAAGTTGTGCTAATTGATTGTAACATGTTCATAGAAGTGGTACTTGTTATGCAGCAACTGTTGTTTTATTTATTTCTTTATTTTTGTTGATACAATGTCAATAAAGAATGACGGATGTAACGTGGAGCGTAGAGCATCGAACTTCTTGCGTGAATTTAAAAAAGAAAATCTCAAGACTGTCATTCCATCGGAACGACGTCCAGAGTCCACTTTTTGGTTCATTGGTGGACGGTGACGAAGCGGAACATTTAATTTCGATCCACTTACTGTGTTCACACGGTCCTAATTGGGTATCGTTGGATGATATATGAACGATCCTCTTTCTTTATATTGACATACTATACCTTTTGAACAAAATATTGACTCTTTTGTTTTGATTTTATATGTCACACTTCTTTTCCTTCAGTCCGTTTCGATTCCTGTGTGTTTGCGAGAGCGTTACCGAGATTCTCAACAGTCGTTACAAAGAGGCGTTGTCCATCACGGAGAGGGTTACTAATAAAATTTCGAGGAGGCACTTTCTAGGAAGAGTCTGATAACGTATTACGTCCTCCCAAACACGTCTCACGTAATGAACAGGGTAAGGGATGTCAGGTTGGTCGCAGCCAATGAGAATTCTATGCCATCAATTGAGTCTGATCGCAGAACCGCTGACTCTCAGGTTCTGTCATATGGCTGGCTGTAGAGGTCTGTGGACGACCCGTCAGGGCTCCTCACATAAAGGTGAACAGAAATGTATTGCAATTTGCAGGTTTGTTGTAGAAAACGTTAATGATTTGACTTACAATTAGACTTTGAACATCAGCGTAGTCAGAGGCACCTCGACGGATATATTAATTATTGTTGTTTTGGTCGTTTAAATGTTAAAAAGGGGACTCAGTCGTGAGTGAACCAAAAGCTTACGCCCTAATTACATTCCTGGTTGTGAAGTGTTGGAGCAGGTGTAAAATCTCGTGATGTTGTTTGCAAAGTACCACTCCGGTTGACTTTTTAGAAAACTAGTGTATTTTTTCCTGTGTTGGACTTCAGCACATGTTTCTCACAGTAGTTGAGTTCCAGCTTAACTATATCCAAATTACATATTTGGGTTGTTTTTCTCACTTCGCAAGTTTAATGAAATGAATCTCAATGAGGATACACCAGTGTTGTGGCCGAACTTCACTGAATTTATATTGGTTTTTTTGTTAGTAGTGTTCATTCATTGTGTGTGTTATAACTAAGTCCAAATTACTGTTTCGTGTAATTTACTTATGGTAAAGGTTTGTTCAACTGATAAAAATGTGGGTGTGGTAATTTGTGCAGAAATTCAAAACACATTTCCTGGCCATTAGTCATATGTCACATTAACCCTGTCCGAATTACGTTTTCGTGTGGTCTTTATTACATGGTGAGATTGATTAATTGAATATGAAAGATGCTACAAGAATTTTTTGTGAAATGTTTACCAATTTTCTGTATATTACTTCTATGTAGTGTCCACCTGCACGTACCTACCATTTGGCGTACGGTAGGTTTGCATAGTCAAAATGAATTGCTTAAGTGAATTCCGTCACAGAGAGAGTTCGTATCAATGAACATTACTAAAACTGCCCGGTTCGATTAAGAATATTTTCAGTTTTACCATCCTTTCTTTGTAAATAATGTACGACTATGTGTCCAGGCCACTTATGTTCACTTATCTGGTTGGTACTGTTGTTTGGTCATTGTGGAAAATTTTGCATAAAGCGTCTGTTTGTGAAGATATGTATTTTACTAATAAAACACCTTACTTGAGCCAATCTGTCCAAGAATAAGCTGTGTATCTCCCTGTTGCGTATTGTTAGCTGGTTTGAAGTGTTATCTCTACGATCTGAGGTCAACTGTAAACTTAAATTCATTCATTCACGTTGCCCCAATATGTGTCGGTTATCAGAAGGTGTGGCCAGAGAAACAGTTAGTCCATGTTTGTTTTGTCAGTTTCCTAGAGGTACTTAGAGGTCATAACTTTGCTTAACTTGCTCATGACATTGTGTAATTGTGGGTGCACACTCAGTGTCACACGAATAGCATACAAATGTTTGTGAGATGGCATGCTTGTGATATTGGCGGATGTAATGACCCAATCTCGATGGTAAACCTTGTGTGATAATAGCCTTTGTTCGCTAGATGACCAAAATCTAACTTCATAGAATTCCTTACTACTGATGCTACGGATATGAGCATGCAACCCATCTCAGTCTAATTGAAATCTGTTTTATCTGCTTTCAATGTTTACATCACGTTTTTGGGGTATTAAGAACTTATAGCTGTATTACGAAAATAGACAGTTTAAGTGTTACAACACTATAAAGATCTTGTCAAAACACCTTCTCCCCTCCAACAATTGCTCTTCGTCATTCATTCATCTCTCAGCGTTTTGTACATATTTTCATCGCGTGTAGTTTGGAGCATGACGATTAAAATTTGTATTATTAATTTTTTTTAATTTTAATTTTTTTGTACATAACGTTAAGGCGGTCTACATTAAGTGCAATAAAAAGCAATGCTAAGTTTGAATAAGAGTGATTACAATTTTGTAGTGTCAAACCTGAAGTATTATCTTCCTCCCCTTAAAATGATGCTTTATGAGGCGGCGCTCTATCGAAAAACTTTTACGATCTTTAGACGTTCATAGTTCAATCTTTGAACCACGAATAAAACAGCTTATCGACGAAACTCCCACATCCTTTAACGACGCTGGTATAGATTTCAATCATGGAGATGCCATTGTTACACTTGACATATAAGCTGTGTGTATTGCCGACGTGATTTGGAAATGATATTGACATAAATATTGTGCTGCTGATTATGTTTACATGTGAAACTTCCTGGCAGATTAAAACTGTGTGCCCGACCGAGACTCGAACTCGGGTTTACATATGTTATCAGACATTTTAGACGTGGAATTAACATTGTGAGTGTTCACAAGCAACTTCTGTTTTGTAAAACAACTTAGATGTGAAATTAGCATTGCTGCAATTAATTTCAGAATCCGCAGTTATGCTTTAGGCATCATACATAAAGCAGCAAACAGTAATCCAGACTACGCCATGGAATGATGACAGACGGCATCCTTCTGTTGCAGGATATTGCTCGCCCACGTGTTGCCAAGGTTGTTTCGACTACGCTGCAGAAATTTCGGTGGGAAGTCCTTACACATCCTTCATACAGTCCTCATCTCTCTCCAAGTGATTTCAATATTTCTGGAGCACCAAAGAAAGACATTCGTGGCCGTCGATTTGTTTCGAATGAAGAGGTACAAGCCTGAGTACAGTCATGGTTCCATAGCCAACAGCGACCATTTTTTTCAGTGAAGGTACTGACGGGTCCTGTCTCACAATGGGATACATTTACGAGAGCATACTGAAGAGTAATGCCTCCAATTTTTTAATGCTGTTCTCAATATAGGTTGAGGCATTGCATGTTATACATTTTACTCGGTCAAATTTTCTACTTAGCTGACACGAATTGCAACCCTCTGCCGCAAGAGGGCTCCAAATTGCTGCGTGTAACATAACGATGTGTAAGGTACCTATGACTGTGTGTTAGAAACAACGTGTGGTAATCTTGTTTCTAAGAGCGCAAAACCTGCCTCCAACTGAAATCTATAAACGATGACAGCTGTGCACTGTGATGAATAAATTTCCATAAGTAATGTGTGACGTTCATCGTGCTCGTAATGAAGCAAACGGCGGTGCTAACCTCAGTGTGTACGAGGGAGGTCGGGAAGGGGACCGTGTACGGCAGTCGACGAGTCTCATCGGAATCTGGTTAATTCATCGTCGTGTAATACAGACACAGCTCTCCGGTAAGTGTGGCATATCACAACATCGTGTATAAGCCATCACTGTGAAACTGCGGTACAGAAAACTGTATGAGTGGTGGGTGCCTCGAATGCTTGCTTCTAACATGAACATGTATCAAAAATTCCTTTTGCGTTTGGAGCGTGAGGGCGATGCGTTCTTTAATAACATCTTGACAGGTGAGGAAATATGGGATCACCATTTGGACCCTGGAAACAAGGGAGCATAAGTAGAGTTCCAAGACAGAGGATCACCGATGCCAAAACGTTCAAAACCATGCCATTCAAAGTCATGGTCACAGTGTTCTGCAATGTTCAAGGTGTGGTGTACTTGGAATTCATGCCTAAGGGAACCACCATAAGCTGTATAAGGTACTGTGAGATTCCCAGAAAACTGAAAGCACGAATTCGACGACACATGGAGCACTCTCTGCTTCAGCATGACAATGCCAGAGCACTCACGAGCGTCGGTAGGAATCTGACACCTTGGGTTCACAGTCATCGATCATCCTCCATACAACCTCGACTTTTCCCCATGCGATTTCCATCAGGTTCTAGAACTTAAACTACACCTTCGAGGACTTCATTTTGATAGTAGTGAAGCGGCTCCCTTAACGAAGTGATACATTCTACAATGACTGAATCTACAAACTGGTCTTTCGTTGGGAGAAATGTGTTAGTCGCCAGTATGACTATGTTGAGAAATAAATTCGTAGACGTGAAGAATAAATATGTAGAATGTTAATAAAGTTTGATTTATTTAAAAAGTTTTACGGGTTTTCATGTAAAGAATTCGGAGGAATTTATTTTCAGCACGCCCTCATATTAACTTTTATGGCGACTTCCTCAGCAATAATAAACTGCTTGTTTACTTTTTTCCATCTATCTCGTTTTCATTTGACTGTCCTTTATAGAAATCAGGTGTGGTACGTGGCTTGACGATGAAGACATCATAAGTAAGCGGGCGTTTGTACAGGCAACGCCGGCCTGTGTGGCCGTGTGGTTCTAGGCGCTTCAGTCTGGAACCGCGTGACCGCTACGGTCGCAGGTTCGAATCCTGCCTCGGGCATGGATGTGTGTGATGTCCTTAGGTTAGTTAGGTTTAAGTAGTTCTAAGTTCTAGGGGACTGATGACCACAGATGTTAAGTCCCATAGTGCTCAGAGCCATTTGAACCATTTGTACAGGCAACCTCGTCGCAATCAGTACACAAGATACACCACTAATATAGTACTGACAACTGAGTGTTCCCATGTTGACTCAACGACATCGTCAGTTATGATTGCTAGGGGCAGGGCCATCGAAACTGGACCGTAGATCAGTGAAAACGTGTCTCTTGGTTATATGAAATACATTTCTTGTTACACCAGGTCGACTGTCGTGTCTGTACAGGCTGTCATCCAGTTGAATGGTTTCCTGAAACGTGCATTGTGTGATGCATACACGCCAGGAAGGGCAGTATTATGTAATGAAGGATATTAACCGGGACTTCCATGGCAGCTGTTGCAGTAATCCAAGGCACCTAGTCAGCTGTGGAAGATGTGAACCTTATTATGGACTACCTGCATCCCGGCAGGATAACTGCCCATGTTACAAGGCCAGAAACGTGCTACAGTGGTTAAAGGAACACGACAGTGAATTCACGTCGCTGTCCTGGCCATAAAATGTGCCTGATCTGAACCACGGGAACACAGCTGGTACGCTATCTGTCGTCAGCTCCGTGCCCACAAACCAGCATTTCGTAATTTATGGTAATTGAGTGAATGTGCATAGACATCTGAGACAACATACCTTTGCAAACCTCGTAAGAACTTGTCGAATCCATGCCACACAGAATAGCTGCTGTATTATGTTCTAAAGGTGGGCCAACATACAGGTGGTCATAATGTTTTGGGTCATAATTATAAATTACTACCCGTGTATAACACGAATGGCACAATTGAGATTAATGTCCTCATATGACTTAGGTTTTACAAAAAAGTTTCACATGCCATCAGTAAACGATACACTGAGCAAAGCTGTGAAGTCAGTCAGACGACTTTGTTCAGAATCTGATGATCAGTGACTTTGGGAATGTCTTCAATCCTCAAGATTCGTGGTGGTTACCTCAGAATTGAGTGCCAATGCTCAAGCTTACGTTAGGAACTTCGGATAAATTGTGAACATGTGCAAGATGGATTTCACATGTTCGGCATGGAATTGTATCGCCTGACGATTACGCGACACTAATTATAGTTGTGTTTTAAGTACTTACATGCATCTACACATGTTCTTGACCTACGAGAAATATATAGTATGTTGTTGTTAGCAGACATCCTCCTGTTACGTACACTCACTTCATGTACCATTTACAACGGATTGTATATTTCTGCCAATGATAAGTGTCGTTTCACTTATATACGACATTGGTATGTATGTATGTATGTTAACCGGGGACCTAGGAGAGGCTCCGTCCCCGCCGCAGCCGCAGTGGTCCACAACCGCACGACGACTTCTTTGGTGTGACGTCATAAGCGCGTGACTGCGTGTGAGATCGCTCTCTAAGTTTTCATCTATTTTTAGGTTTCAGATATATATTTTAACTGTTTTTGTGATAATATTTACTATATAAGTGACTTATTAGTGGTTTCTTCATTCACCTCTGCATTTCTTGTGTTGTGGCCTGATTTTTGTGAGTGTTTCGTATCGAGCAACTTAACCTCTTACCCGTGTTTACATTCCGCGCTGACCAGTTGCAGCTGTAGCGGCGCATCGAAAGCTAAGTACTAATTAATTGTTTGTGTATAGTAGTTTATTTAGGAACTTTAGTAGTCTTCAACCGGTGTTCTTGGTGTTTTCCGGTGAAATAACTTCAGAAGAAATTTTTGCGAACTGCTTTCAGTTTCGTTACTGTCATTAGACGTTTGATTTTCTTTCTGTGTTAGTATTTTGTTATATTCTCATTTGTTGTTGATTAATACTGTCAATAATAGTAGTTACTTCCCTTGTAGAGCAAGTTTGTGATAATTGTAGTCAGTTTTTAACATCTTCTTATTGTAGTAGCGGAATTTAGATAAAGTTGTTTTCTTGTTTCAATAATTGTAAAATTTTACCATGAGTGAGAAGTGTGGGCTTTGCCGTAGGTTCGTGAGTAGTGGATTGCGGTGTGAGACTTGTTCGAAGTATTTTCACTGGGGGGAATGCAGTGGGGAAGCCAGTGGGCATTCTGGTGAGATCCTCTCCTGGAACTGCAGGTTATGTAGCAAGAGTAAGTTGATAGAGGAGCAGGAGCGTAAGATCTGTGCCCTTCAGGTGCAGTTGAAAAACGCACAGGAGGAGCTAGGTAGGATGAGGAGGGAGAAGGGGGTTGGGGAATGGGAGCTGGCTGTTGGCAAGAGATCTGCTAGGAGAAGGAGATTTTCAGATAGTTTTACTATTGGTGTTTGTAATAGATATGACCAACTGTCAGAGTCTAGTGGAGAGGAATCTCTAGTAGCTGTAGATGTAGGAAGTATGCAGCAGACCTCAGCAGCTACGGTGGCTAGGACAGTTGCAAAGTCTAAGAGAAAGAAGAAGGTTCTGCTGTTAGGTAGTTCTCATGGTAGAGGTGTAGGCCAGCAGTTGCAGGAAGTTTTGGGGAGTGAGTACCAGGTCACCAGTATTGTGGAGCCTAATGCAGGATTGGCTCAGGTGACTTTTAACATAGGGGGGTTATGTAGGGATTTTACTAAAGAGGATCAGGTAGTGATTGTGGGTGGGGCTGGTAATAGTATTGATAGGGATGGGGAGTATGACATAGATGGTGACCTGGAAAAGATAGCCACTCAGACTGGCAACACGAATGTGCATTTCGTGGAACTGTTTCAGCGTCACGATCGGCCTCATCTTAATACAGCCGTCAGGCGTAATAATATGAGACTTGGGGGTGCGCTGATGACAGAAGGCATGAGTCACATTTCAGTGGTGTCGGTGGAGTCTATCAGTAGGATGGGTTTCACTAGACATGGCCTGCATCTCAACAGGTATGGGAAGGGGAGGTTGGCAAAACTTATAGGTGACAGCATAGGTGGGGGTGGTGGGATCACTCATGGGAAAATTCCGGTAGTTGTGGGTGTTAGAGCTGTACCTTTTTTAGATTGAAGTCAGCTGATAGGTATTCCTGCTTAAGGGAAGTCTCTCTAACAAAGAAACCACTTTCTACAAAGCTTGGGTATCCGATTAATGAGGGACTTAGTATATTTCATCAAAATATACAAGGTATTAGAGATAAAGTTAGTGAACTGCTTATAGATGTTGACTCTGAAATTATTGGTATATCTGAACACTTCTTAAATAAGGATATAAGTCAGAGGCTTCCTTTACCAGGATACAGGTTGGCTGGCAGCTTTTCTAGGAGCTCTTTGCGGTGTGGGGGAGTAGCCATGTATGTGAAAAACGGTATCCCATTTGATTCAATTGATGTTTCAAAGTACTGCACTGAAAAGGTGTTTGAATGTTGTGCAGGTGTGGTTAAATTTAGTGGAGCTAAACTTCTTACTGTTGTTATTTATAGATCCCCAGACTCCGATTTCACAACATTTTTGCTAAAGCTAGAGGAGGTTCTTGGTTCACTTTATAGGAAATACAAAAATTTAGTTATATGTGGTGACTTCAATATTAATTGTATAAGTGATTGTGCAAGGAAAAGGATGCTGGTAGACCTCCTTAATTCATATAATCTTATGCAAACCGTATTCTTTCCAACGAGAGTGCAAGGGAACAGTAGAACAACCATAGACAATATTTTTGTTCATTCGTCATTATTAGAAGGGCATTCTGTTAGCAAAAAGGTGAATGGCCTTTCAGATCATGATGCACAAATTTTAATTCTAAAAGATTTTTGTGCTGCAACACATGTTAAATATAGTTACCAACTTTTTAGGAAAGCTGATCCAGTTGCTGTACAGACTTTTGTAAACCTTATCAAGGAACAAGAGTGGCAAGATGTTTATAGTGCTGATACAGTAGACGATAAATATAATGCCTTCCTCAAGACTTTTCTCGTGCTCTCTGAAAGTTGCTTTCCGTTAGAACGTTCAAAACAGGGTACTAGCACAAACAGGCAGCCTGGGTGGCTGACTAAAGGGATAAGAATAGCTTGTAGAACAAAGTGGCAATTATATCAAAACGTTAGAAACAGTCAAAATCTAAATGCAGCAGCCCATTACAAACAGTATTGTAAGGTGCTTAAAAAAGTTATTAGGAAGGCAAAAAGTATGTGGTATGCAGATAGAATAGCTAAGTCTCAGGATAAGATTAAAACCATATGGTCAGTCGTAAAGGAAGTGGCTGGTCTCCAGAGACGGGTCGAGAATATAGAATCAGTGCGTAGTGGGGATGTCCGTGTTACTGATAAGTCGCATATATGTACAGTACTTAATAATCACTTTCTGAATATAGCAGGTGAACTAAATAGAAACCTAGTCCCAACAGGGAATCATATAGCGCTCTTAGAAAAAAGTGTTCCGAGACTGTTACCTGAAATGCTCCTCCATGATACTGACAAGAGGGAGATTGAGTTAATAATTAAATCACTAAAGCCCAAGAACTCTCATGGATATGACGGGGTATCTAGCAGAATACTGAAGTATTGTTCCACGTATGTTAGCTCAGTACTTAGCCATATCTGTAACTTTTCCTTTAGGAGTGGTCGGTTTCCTGACCGATTAAAGTACTCGGTAGTGAAGCCACTTTATAAAAAGGGAGACAGCGATAATGTTGACAATTATAGACCTATTTCTATGCCATCGGTGTTTGCTAAAGTTATCGAGAGGGTTGTATATACAAGGTTACTGCAGCATTTAAATTCACATAATTTGCTGTCAAATGTACAGTTTGGTTTTAGAAATGGCTTAACAACTGAAAATGCTATAGTCTCTTTTCTCTGTGAGGTTTTGGACGGATTAAATAAAAGGTTGCGAACGTTAGGTGTTTTCTTTGATTTAACGAAGGCTTTTGACTGTGTTGACCACAAAATATTACTGCAGAAGTTGGAACATTATGGAGTAAGGGGAGTAGCTTACAATTGGTTCGCCTCCTACTTTAAGAACAGAAAGCAGAAGGTAATCCTCCGCAATATTGAGAGTGGTAATGATGTTCAGTCCCAATGGGGCACTGTTAAATGGGGCGTTCCCCAAGGGTCGGTGCTGGGGCCACTGCTGTTTCTTATTTATGTAAATGATATGCCTTCTAGTATTACAGGTGATTCAAAAATATTTCTGTTTGCTGATGACACCACCTTGGTAGTGAAGGATCTTGTGTGTAATATTGAAACATTATCAAATAATGTAGTTCATGATATAAGTTCGTGGCTTGTGGAAAATAATTTGATGCTAAATCACAGTAAGACTCAGTTTTTACAGTTTCTAACCCACAATTCAACAAGAACTGACATTTTAATCAGACAGAATGGGCATGTTATAAGCGAGACGGACAGTTCAAGTTCCTAGGCGTACGGATAGATAGTAAGCTGTTGTGGAAAGCCCATGTTCAGGATCTTGTTCAGAAACTAAATGCCGCTTTATTTACCATTAGAACAGTATCTGAAATAAGTGACATTTCAACACGAAAAGTAGTATACTTCGCATATTTTCATACGCTTATGTCATATGGTATTATTTTTTGGGGTAATTCTTCTGATTCAAAAAGGGTATTTTTGGCTCAAAAACGGGCCGTTCGAGCTATGTATGGTGTAAGTTCGGAAACCTCTTGTCGACCCCTATTCAATAGTCTGGGAATTTTGACATTGCCCTCACAGTACGTATTTTCTTTAATGTCGTTTGTTGTTAGCAATATTAGCTTATTCCCAAGAGTTAGCAGCTTTCACTCAGTTAATACTAGGCAGAAATCAAATCTGCATGTGGAATGCACTTCCTTGACTCTTGTGCAGAAAGGAGTGCAGTATTCTGCTGCATCCATTTTCAATACGCTACCACAAGAACTCAAAAATCTTAGCAGTAGCCAAAGACTTTTAAGTCTAAACTGAAGAGTTTCCTCATGACTCACTCCTTCTATTCTGTCGAGGAGCTCCTGGAAGAGCTAAAAAATTAAGCAAATTCCAGTGTTACATTCTTGATTTTCTTTATTTAAACTAACGACTTGTCGCCTGAATATGTTTCTTATATTTCATTTTATCTGTTTCGATAATCGTGTTATAATTTCATGTATTGACTCGTTCCATGACCATGGAGACTTCTCCTAAATGTGGTCCCACGGAACAATAAATAAATAAATAAACAGTCCACTTCACTCCTCCTCCGCCCCCCCCCCCCCCCCCCCCAGGGAACGTCTCACACAAGACGAGTGTAGCCCCTATGCTTGCGTGGCAGAGTAATGGTGGTTTACGCGTACATGGAGAACTTGTTTGCGCAGCAATCGCCAACATAGTGTAACTGAGGCGGAATAAGGGAAACCAGCCCGCATTCGCTGAGGCAGATGGAAAACCGCCTAAAAACCATCCACAAACTGGCCGGTTCACCGGACCTCGACACAAGTCTGCCGGGCAGATTCGTGTCGGGGACCAGGTGTTCCTTCCCGCCAGGAGAGCCGTGCGTTAGACCGCACGGGCACCGGGAGGGCATATACGACATTTACTTTGGCTCTATTTGATTCTGATTTATTGCTAGTAAACTTCTTATAGGGTGATGATTTAATTCATAATGTTCTTTACGAAAGAACAGAGACTCGTGAGTATGTGATTCACGGCAAGCACAGCCCAGTATCTTCGTTTACACTGAGTATAGCACAATATTGGAGTCCGTCATATTAACATGTCCAGAACACGTTGATTCTAGTAAGGAAATGCTCTTCTTTTTATATTAAAATTCAGTTTTAAATAAATTACTTTCGTCAATGTGCCCCACATTCATCATTCTCTATTCCAAACTCCACTACGTTTGAGTAAGCAACGTTAACAGTGGCTGATATTGCGCTCGGTATTCGTTCATTTGGCCTTCTCCTTACTGAGGTCGACTCACCCCTATGTTTATTGGGCCGACACATATCGTAAATCAGAACTTGCTGCCAACACAGCCGCTTGTATTCTCAGCGACTCATTTTGTGACATTCAGGGTGAATGTATCAGAAATCTCAAGGGTGCTGTTATTCGGGGTAAATATTGGAAGGATTTTACATTCCTACTGATCCCCTGGGTGCACTACAATCTGTAGCATATTCGCTAGTTGATTTAAAGTCTGAGTAACTTCGAACGTACCATAAGCTTGCTTCTAGAACACGCAACAATGCACTACTTTCTATTAAAGCTATGAAAGTTACTCGGACAATGCTTTATCATGTGTGACAGAGGAGATGTAAAATAATGTAGTTTGAGAGTAGTATTCCATAAAAGGATAGCAACATTTTGATATCGAGTTTCCCACCATTCATGGGCCAGTAATCCACCCTGAAGTGGAAACTCATTATTTTTACTTCTCAGCTAAGTGTTTTCCCAAAATAGCATTAAATACCAGAATATAAGTAGATTAAAATATTAAAAGACTAATGTCATATCTACGCCAAACCATGTCCATGTAAAGCAGAAACAAAGCATTGTGGCTCGGGTACTGAAACATCAGACTCATTATGAGGTCCTACATGTCCACCCTGTCTTTCTCGGCTATAACATGGGGTGAGAGATGAAGTACGGGCAAATAACAACGTGTTTTTGTTACTTCTTTCCACAAGCAGAGATGAAACAAGTTATTACACGGGAGTGTTAGTAGGAATAAACGTGGCAGGAGCCAAAGCATTCGACGTGAGGTTTTCAGATACTGCACTGTCACTGTTAGCAGAAGACACCTTGGTCAAAAGAAATCTATACGAAGTGCAGAGTTTCGTGGGTGAAGTGGGCTATCTGACAAGTTAACTGTGACATTCGGATACGGCTACGAAGATTACAATTACAAATTATAGTAAAAATCTTCTTATGCAAGAAATTGTTGCTCCTGATTCACTGAAGTTTGAATTAATGGTGGCACTGAGATGGTCTGTGAGAAGAAGTTCGGGAAGTTCAGTTACCGACAATGTAGAGTGCGGATAGATTGGCGATGTATTGATTAAAACGTGACTAACGTAGTGAACGTGCTTCAACCAAACTTTGAAGAAAGTGAAATTATCAATAAAAGTTAATATAAGATAGATAATTTCCTATGCAACTTACTTCCTGATTTTAGGCATTTGTTAACCTTTTCTTACACATAAACTTGTACAACGTCCATTTATTCAAAAAATGAAGTTGTGGTTACTCTCAATTAGCGAAACGAGAGTCATATTATGGAGCAATACGAAACGAAAGAGTATAGGGATTCCAATTACACGTATATCATGATGACAGGACACAAGCTGAACGTGTTAACCACAGTTATCACTAAGGGTCAGTGGCTGACCTCTTCCTAGAAGGCTTCATAATACGCGGGAGGAGAGAGTTCCAAATGATCACCTAATTATCTAAGTTTATGTTTTAAGATTACTTTGCATGAATGCTACATTGGTTTCTCTGAACAGACTATGGCTGACTAAACTCCCCATCCTTGTCAAACTTTTTAATGACCGTACCGCCTATGAGACCTTAATTTCTAACTTCTTTTCCTTAATGCAGATTATTTATATCTTATAATTCGACTATCTCAGTTTATTACATTTCGATTAATGGCTTGTCCTACAAGGCACTGAACACAGAGAGATTCCTGTCACTGAAAGCAAATCTGAGATATACAGGGTGGTCCATTAATAGTGACCTGGCCAAATATCTCACGAAATATGCATCAAACGAAAAAACTACAAAGAATGAAACTCGTCTATCTTGAAGGGGGAAACCAGATGGCGCTATGGTTGGCCCACTAGATGGCGCTACCATAGGTGAGACGGATATCAACTGAGATTTTTAAATAGGAACCCCCATTTTATATTACATATTCGTGCAGTATGTAAAGAAATATGAATTTTTTAGCTTCACCACATTTTTCGCTTCGTGATAAATGACGCTCTAATAGTCACAAACGTATAAGTACATGGAATCCCGTAACATTCTGCCAGTACGGACGGTATTTGCTTCGTGATACATTACCCGTGTTAAAATGGACTGTTTACCAATTGCGGAAAAGGTCGATATTGTGTTGATGTATGGCTATTGTGATCAAAATGCCCAACGGACGTGTGCTATGTATGCTGCTCGATATCCTGGACGACATCATCCAAGTGTGCGGACCGTTCGCCGGATAGTTACGTTATTTAAGGAAACAGGAAGTGTTCAGCCACATGTGAAACGTCAACCACGACCTTCAACAAATGATGATGCCCAAGTAGGTGTTTTAGCTGCTATCGCGGCTAATCCGCACCTCAGTAGCAAACAAATTGCGCGAGAATCGGGAATCTCAAAAACGTCGGTGTTGAGAATGCTACATCAACATCGATTGCACCAGTAGCACTTTTCTATGCACCAGGAATTGCATGGCGACGACTTTGAACGTCGTGTACAGTTCTGCCACTGGGCACTAGAGAAATTACGGGACGATGACAGATTTTTTGTACGCGTTCTATTTGGCGTTGAAGTATCATTCACCAACAGCGGTAATGTAAACCAGCATAATATGCACTATTAGGCAACGGAAAATCGACGATGGCTGCGATAAGTGGAACATCAGCGACCTCGGCGGGTTAACGTAAGGTGCGGCATTATGGGAAGAAGGATAATTGGCCCCCATTTTATCGAAGGCAATCTAAATGGTGCAATGTATGCTGGTTTCCTACGTAATGTTCTACCGATGTTACTACAAGGTGTTTCACTACATGACAGAATGGCGATGTGCTTCCAACATGATGGATGTCCGGCACATAGCTCGCGTGCGGTTGAAGCGGTACTGAATAGCGTATTTCATGACAGGTGGATTGGTCGTCGAAGAACCATACCATGTCCCACACGTTCACCGCATCTGACGTACCCGGATTTCTTTCTGTGGGGAAAGTTGAAGGTTATTTGCTATCGTGATCCGCCGACAACGCCTGACAACATGCGTCAGCGTACTGTAAATGCATGTGCGAACGTTATGGAAGGCAAACTACTCGCTGTTGGGAGGAATGTCGTTACACGTATTGCCAGATGCATTGAGGTTGACGGACATCATTTTGAGCATTTATTGCATTAATTTGGTATTCACAGGTAATCACGCTGTAACAGCATGTGTTCTCAGAAATGATAAGTTCACAAAGGTACATGTATCCCATTGGAACAACCGAAATAAAATGTTAAAACGTACCTACGTTCTGTATTTTAATTTAAAAAACCTACCTGTTACCAACTGTTCGTCTAAAAGTGTGAGCCACATGTTTGTGACTATTACAGTGCCATCCAACACAAAGCAAAAAAAGTGGTCCAACTAAAACATTCATATTGCTTATATGTAATAAAAAATGGGGGTTCCTATTTACAAATGGTTCAAATGGCTCTGAGCACTATGGGACTTAACATCTATGGTCATCAATCCCCTAGAACTTATAACTACTTAAACCTTACTAACCTAAGGACAGCACACAACACCCAGTCATCACGAGGCAGAGAAAATCCCTGTCCCCGTCCTATTTACAAAAATGCAATTGAAATCCGTTTGACCCAAGGCAGCGCCATCTAGCGGGCCAACATAGCGCCTTCTGGTTTCCCCCTAAAAGGTAGACGAGTTTTGCCCTTTATAGTTTTTTGGTTTGACGCTTATTTCGTGAGATATTTGGCCCGGTCACGATCCATGGACCAACCTGTAGATTAATGCTTAATGTTTCATCAACCAAACAGTCAAAATTACTTTCTTGATTCCTAAAACTCGTATATCATTTCATCATGTGTATTCATCTTTCCTTTACTTACGTTACGGGTCGGTTGGTGCGGGTGTTATTATTCCTGTAATATGTGAAGACGATATTGCAGGATGGTTGGCTGAGTAGCAAGTACGGCCAACCAGTTCCTCGGCCGTCGTTGAATCGTAAATGGTAACAGCGACATGTTTATTACATTAAACTCATAAAATCGATGTAGTCAGTGACTCACAGGCATTCGTTGTTCCTGGGTGGCGGCACTTGCCCAGTGAAACATGCAGCAGCGTGCGGCTACAACAAGGATCCCAGACCGGAAACCGGCCGTAGCAGACGACGAGTGTGAGCACTTCAGTGAGCGTACACACACGTGAGGCTTGCAGTTGCCTGGCCAACAGCCACAGAAAACTTGGGTGCTGGCTGGCCATTCCGTTAGGCGTAAATGCAACATCAGCCATCCTCACCTTGGATTAGGTGCGTTGGGCACAGAAGTGGTGACTGCGAACAATGTGATGGCGGGAAGCAGTAGGATTCAGCTGGAAGGTGCCATTTGAGGTCCGAGCAGCATCAGACCTAAGCAGAGGCGTCAGACGAGCGCCTAGCAGAATCAACGGCTGGTCGTAGATGACCCTAATTTATTCGACGGTTGGCGCTGAAACGTTCACGTTTTAGGCAGCAGTCGACAACAGATACCGCATGGCCTGAGCGGCTATTGTTTATACTGTCTACCCCCAGTGCTATTATGAACGAGGTACCGCTTCCATTCACGTACGGGTTACAGGCTACAAGTATCTGCTCCCGTCGTATGATGAACACGCTCGCCACACTGTCGAAGCGGAGGCTTTCACCACATCGACTCAACACTTTTCCAGCCATGGCAACGGAGTTGGGAAGGCAGCTTTCCAGCTCTCTGAGTGCAGGTTGTACAGTCGGCGTATTAGTGGTGGCGCTATGGATAGTAACGTGTAAACGCCACTGGACATTGGAATTAGAACAATTATGTAATACCATGCAACAAACTCCAAATTGACATGGAGTGTTTGTGTGCTTGGATGCGCAGCGAAACCACGAAAGTACACTATGTAATCAAAAGTATCCAGACACCCCCAAAAACATACATTTTTCATATTAGGTACATTGAGCTGCCACCTGCTGCCAGGTACACCATATCAGCGATCTCAGTAGCCATTAGACATCGTGAGAGAGCAGAATGGGGCGCTCCACGGAACTCACGGATTTCGAACGAAGTCAGGTGATTGGGTGTCACTTGTTTCATACGTCTGTACGCGAGATTTCCACACTCCTAAACATTTGTAAGTCCACTGTTTCTGATGTGATAGTGAAGGGGAAATGCGAAGGGATACGTGAGCACTAAAGCATACAGGCTGACCTCATGTGTTGACTGACAGAGACCGCCGACAGTTGAAGAGGGTCGTAAGGTGTCATAGGCAGACATCTACCCAGATCAAAACTGCGTCAGATCCATTGAAAGTACTGTGACAGTTAGGTGGGAGGTGAGAATACTTGGATTTCATGGTCGAGCGGCTGTTCAGAAGCCACACATCACGCTGGTAAATAAAAAAAATCGCCTCGCTTGGTGTAAGGAGTGTAAACATTGGATGATAGAACAGTGGCAAAATGTTGTGTGGAGTGACGAATCACGGTACACCATGTGGCGATCCGATGGCTGGATGTGGGTATGGCGAATGCCCGGTGAACCTCATCTGCCAGCGTGTGTAGCGCCAACAGTAAAATTTGGAGACGGTGGTGTTATGGTGTGATCGTGTTTTTCATGAAGGGGGCTTACACCCCTTGTTGTTTTGCGTGGCACTATCACAGCACAAGCCACACACAGTTATGTTTTAAGCACCTTCTTGCTTCCCACTGTTGAACAGCTATTCGGGGTTGGCAAGTGCATCTTTCAACACAATCGAGCAACTGTTCAAAATACACGGCCTGTGGCAGAGTGTTTACACGACAATAGCATCCCTGTCATGGAGTGGCCTGTACAGAGCCGTGACTCAATCCTATAGAACATATTTTGGATGTTTTGGAACGCCGACATCGTGCCAGGGCTCACCGACCGACATCGCATACCTCTCCTCTGTACAGCACTAGGTGAAGAATGGGCTGCCATTCCAAATAAACCTTCCAGCACCTGATTGAACCTAAGCCTGCGAGAGTGGAAGCTGTCATCAGGGCTAAGGGAGGGGTAGTTGTGCGCGCGGGTTCTTCCTCCCGTGGTGGCACATTGGAGTGTGAGTGTATAGTGCGAGAGGATTCACTGTCCTCCCCTTGTTTCCACTCACAATACCTTGACGGAACAAGTTGTCTGGTATAAATGTTTATTACATTAAACGTGACAACTTGCACAGGCAGCACGCCAACTGCGGCTCCCGGCTTAGCTGGAAGACATACACGCCCGTCCGCTACGGGGTCTCCCAGCTGCCTGTGCAAGTTGTAACGTTTACTGTAATAAACATTTATACCAGACCACTTGTTCCGTCCAGTTACTGTGAGTAGAAACAAGGGGAGGACAGTGAATCCTCTCGCACTATACATTCACACTCCAATGTGCCACCACGGGAGGAAGAACTCGCGCGCACATTTTTTGGTCCTCCGGGCCGCGTCTCCGCTAAGCATGGAATGACGGTCGGCAGAGAGAAAGGTTGCTGAAGGTCTGAGCGTGTCCTGAATGAGTGGTTGCCTTTCCTCCATATCGCATGTGCCAATGGTGACGTTGTATTGGAGATCTGTTTTTTGGCAGCATAAGAACTTCCTTCTTCATTTGACTAATCTTTATGCCGATTCATCAGCGGTCTATTCGTCTCCAGGTTTTTATATGAGTAGTCATCTGCCATCTCCTGGTATGATATCTGAAGGTGTTGCAATTTGCCATAAGGAATATGGGATATTTGTACTGCCAGAACAGTTAAATGCAATAATGCTCTTGTATGGGAAGGAATTTTGAAAATGTTTCTGGATCTCTTCTGGTCCAGGCTCTTCCTTCTCCCAGATCTTCTACGTTGCATCTTCTGTTATCGTTGCCTCATGCTGTCTTCTCTCTTGTGTCTTCGTTCTTCTCTGGACTGAGAATTGGGATTGAAGACCTCTTCAAGCTCATTATCGTTTAATCCGTTCTTGTAGCATCTTCTTTGAAATTGTTGTGTAATTTTTATTGTATTCGGCTTTGGGTATATCCTAGAGTATATATTCGCTGTCTTAAATATGTATAGGGACTGACACTGCTGTATTCTGATTCTAAGTGAGTTGCTGACCCTTCGCTGACGGCTCCAGGTGGTGTTGGTTTCAGTCACACGGACTGAGGCTGTTGCCAATCGGCATCACTGCAACGGACCGGACGTTGGTATCCGATGGAGGTACAGCACGTCCCACATGTCCCCCTATCGGTCCACGATTGTGGCCGCCCCAGGTACTGCCTATACTGAGGTTGACCCCTCACCCGTGGTCGAGTGGGAGGTCGTTTGAAGGTGTGGCAGGCAGTGAAAGATTTCTCAAACTGCCCATCAGGACGTCTGACGAACAGATTTCCGGCATTATCTTTGGCTGACAAAGACGCCGAGCAAAATGCAGTTACTCGCCTTGCTCCAGAGGAAACCTCTCAGCCTACAAGGTCACGGTATTCACAGAAAGTGGAGTTACTGGTTTTCTGGCGCTCCAAGTTACGGGTATGTCTGCTTAGGACTGGTAGGAATCCGAGGTGCACTCTGTGTGCAACCGGGAGGGGGCATTCTAGATGTAGAAAAACCACATCCGGATGCCATTCTGATCACAGCGTGCAGCCAACTACAAGTGGTGGCTCATATTGGTGCTAATGATGAATGCCACTTTGGATCAGAAGAGATTATCTCTGCTTTTGGACTGTTAGTTGAAGTGGCAAAGACTGCCAGTCTTGCTTGCGAGTTGTAGGCGGAGCTCACCATCTGTAGCATCGTGGATTAAATTGACTATGGTCCTTTGCATACAATCGAGTGGAAGGTGTGAATCAGGCTCAGGCAGTTAGTTGGTAGGTTGGTGTAAAAGGGGCGAAAGGGACCAAACTGCAAGCTCATCGGTCCCTTGTTCCCAGTAGAACAATTACCCAAGGGAGAGAAGAAAACAAAGTGGATGTACAGCACAATAACAGGAGAAATGAAGAACCAGAAGAATGACAGAAGGATAACAAACACTACCATGCCCCAAAGAGGACGAGAAAGCCACAGAGATTGGCAAGAATGAGGGAGAGGAGATTAAAAACAAGAATGCAGATTATCATGGCTGGCTGACCATGAGAATGAACAAGGAGACGCCAGCCACTCTGCAGTGCATTAAAACCCTTACCATAAAAGCCCTAGGGTTGAGGACACAGAGGGACAAATGACATGCTCCAAAACTCAGATCAAATGATAAAACCGTCTCTCACGAATAAAACGTAAAACTAAAGCTGCTGTTGAGGCACCCAACAGCGAAGATAGAGTGCTGCGAAAGTTAAAAGTCCGTAACACAGAGCTGTTAGAAGTGAGCAGTCCAGCAAGGGGTGGACGACTGTCACTGGGGAGTCACAGTGACACTGAGGTGGGTCGTCGTGACAGAGGAGGTAACCATGTGTAGGCCACATATGGCCAATGCGGAGTTGACAAAGGACAACTGATTCCCTGCGAGAAACCCACAGGGCAGACTTCCACACATTTGCAGTCTCCTAATGACACACAGTTTGTTGTGCATACTGTTACGCCACTCAGTCTCCCAAGGCCGAAAAACCTTGCGACTTAAGACAGAACCCAGTTCAGTTTCAGAGATGCCCATCTCCAGGAGCGGTTTCCACGTAGCCTCTTTGGCCAGTCTGTCAGCAAGTTCGTTGCCTGGGATTCCGACGTGTCCACACAAACACCACTGAACGACTGGACCGTTCCAGGGATGGCGAGGATATCACTGGTCGATAGCTTGTAAGCTGTTCAGGGTGTCGGAACAGAAAAGAAACGACTCAGCAGAACAGGAACATATGTACTGAAGTGCACGAGATATGGCCACAATCTCTGCAGTAAATACACTGCAGCCAACGCACAACGAATGCCATTCGGTGGACATAGGCGAAGCCAGCATTACCATCAGCCATCGAGCCGTCAGTGTAAACCACTTCAGAGCCCTAGATCACGTCAAGAATCGAGAGGAAGTGACATCGGAGAGTGGCAGGGTTAACGAAGTTCTTAGGGCATGCAAAAAGTCCAGACGAAGGTTCGGACACATTGCACACCATGGAGGAGTGCGTGAATGGACTTCAAGTACAGGTGGTAAAGGAAAGGACTCCAGTTTGGAGAGAAGGGATCGCACGCGAACCGCAATCGTGAGTTCTGACCTGGACCACCGATGCGGGAGGGAAAAGGAGATAGTAATTTGGATGCTCAGGAGAACTATGAATGTGTGTAACATAACTGGCGAGCAGTTGTGCACATCGGATCCGCAATGGAGGGACTCCAGCCTTCACCAGGACACTGGTCACCGCACTCACTCTAAATCCTCCTGTCGCTAGGCGAACGCCACATTGGTGCACTGGGCCGAGGAAACGCAATGATGAGGGCGCCACTGAACCATAAACCAGACTCCCTTAGTCAAGGCGGGATTGTAGAAGGGCTCTGTAGAGCTGTAGCACCGTAGAGCGATTTGCACCCCAGATGGTGTTGATCAGGCAGTAGAGAGCATTGAGGTGCTACCAGCACTCCCGCTTAAGCTGACAAAGGTGAGGTAGCCAAGTCAATCGAGATACGAAAACCAGTCCTAAGAATCGGTATGTCTCCACTACAGTGAGGGGATCGTCATTAAGGTAAAGTTCAGGTTCCGAATGAACGGTACGACGCCTACAGAAGTGCATGACACACGAATTCGCGGCTGAAAACTGGAAGCCGTGGGCTAGAGCACATGACTACGCCTTGTGAATGGCTCCCTGTAGGTGCGGCTCAGCAACACCAGTACTGGAGGAGCAATAAAAAATGCAGAAGTCGTTCGCATACAGAGAAGGGAGACCGACGACCCTACAGCTGTTGCTAGGCCGTTGATGGCCACTAAAAATAGAGATACACTCAGTACGGAACCCTGCAGAACGCCATTCTCCTGAATATGGGGGAACTCTGGGAGGCACCAACTTGGACATGGAATGTACGGAGAGACAGGATGTTTTGAAAATCGGGAACAATGTTGCAAGGATACGATGCCGCCAGGTCGTGTCATATGCGTTATGTAAGTGAAAAAAGACGGCAACCAGAGGTTGGTGTTTGTAAAAGGCTATTTTGATGGCAGACTCGAGGGACACAAGATTATCAGTGGTAGAGCGACCCTGGCGGTAGCTGCCATGACATGGAACCAGTAGGCCACGTGACTCCAGGACCCAAGCTAACCGCCGAACCACCATACGTTCCAGTAGCTAACAAACAACGTTGTTGAGGCTGATAGGCCGAAAGCTATCCACATCAAGCGGATGTTTACCGGGTTCTAGCCCCGGAATGACGCTACTCTCCCGGAATTGCGATGGAAAGACGCCATCGCACCTGATACGGTTGAAGATGACGAGGAGATATAGCTTTTAGTCAGACGAGAGATGTTTAATCATCTGACTGTGGATCCGATCCGGCCCAGAAGCTGTGTCGGGGCAATGTGCAAGGTCGCTGAAGTGCTCCCACTCTGTAAATGGGGCGTTATAGGGTTCACTGTGGCGTGTAGTGAACGCGATGATTATCCTTTCCATCCGCCGTTTGATGGTGTGAAAGACTGGGGGGGGGGGGGGGGGGGTAGTTCTCCGACGCAGAGGCTAGAGCAAAGTGCTCAGCAAAGTGCTCGGCAATCGCGATTACGTCGGTAGAGAGCACGTCATTGGTGTTAACGCCAGTGACACCTGTTGGGGCCTGATACCCAAAAAGACGTTTGATCTTCGTCCAGACTTGGCAAGATGATGAAGGCACCCAATGGTCGACACATACCTCTCCCAACACTCCTGCTTCCGTCGTTTTGTAAGCAGACGAACGCGGTCACGGAGTCGCTTAAAGGCTATTAGGTGCACTAGGGAAAGGTACCGCTTATGTCGCTGTAGAGCTCGCCGACGCTCACCGACTCCAGCGACCATCAAGGGACTGTCTTTTGCCAGGGGCAACATAGAGAACGAGGAATCGCGTTTTCCGCCGCATAAATTATCGTTGTAGTGACCTGTTCAATAACAACAGCGGTGGCAGCACGTGGGAGAGATTTAACGGTGACAGAAGAGCTGAAGGCTAAGCAGTCTGCCGTGTTTAAAGCCCATATAGGTAGGTGCACATGGGCATGACGCTGGGGAAGTGATAGGAAGATGGGGAAGTGGTCACTACCACACAGGTCGTCATGTGCTCTCCAGTGGATAGATGGGAGGAGTCATGGGCTGCAGATTGATAAATCAATGGCCGTGTAACTACCATGAGCCACAATAAAATGTGTGGCGGCCCCAGTATTTAACAGGCAGAGGTCGAGTTGGGACAGTAAATTTTTGACATCCCTGCCAAAGCCAGTATGCATGGTGCTACCGCACAAGCGGTTATGGGCTTTAAAGTCTCCCAAAAGTAGGAAAGGTTTATGGAGTTGAGCAATCAGTGCAGCCAATATGTTCAGGGGTACTGCACCATCTGAAGAGAGGTATACGTCGCAGACTATTATTTCCTGCGTCGTCCATATCCTGATAGCCACAACTTCAAGAGGAGTTTGAAGGGGCACAGTTCAGGACATAAACGCAAACTCCACCTGATACTCTTTTATGTTCGCTACAGTTGTTGTAATATTACCTGTAGCCGTGAATGGCAGGGGTCCACATTACTGGGAACCAGGTTTACTGGAGGGCAATGCAGCAGGCAGGTGTAAAGCTTAAATGTTGCCAGGTGGTGGAAAAAACCGCCGCAATTCCATTGGAGGATGACGTGATCGTGAGACTGGGAATGCATGAAACACTCATTGACGCAGTCTACGCCTAAGGGTCATCTGCTGCAACTCACTTATTTCCTGAATAGGCTATATCCATTGTTTCTGAGGGTCTGGCGAGATGTAGGTCCTCAGCAAACGCCAGAATCTTCACCTGATCCTCAGACGCAGAGCACATAGGCAGCAGTGGTGTGAATGCCACTGAAATTCCCTTGGTCTTGGGGGTCTTCTATCTGAATTTCTTTCGCTGATCCTTGGGTTTCCCTGGCTGTGAGGGCATCACTGATTCAGTCTCCGGGACTGAGGATGATCGTGAAGCCCTACGACCAACTGCTTTTAGGCAGTTCAGCCACTGGCTGGTGTCATCTTTCCCACTAGCAGAAGCCTGGGAATGGAGTGGCCCAAGGGACACCTTCCTAGCAAGAGGAGCCGAAGAAGACTTACCCTTCTCTGCCTGAAAAATGAGGACTGGTGTCCCCGATGGTTTGGGGGACACTGCTCCCGAGGTAGGTGGTGTGGGAGCAACAGGGAAGGAAGTGCCCCCCACAAGCAAGGTGGCAGGTGTAGCCTTCTGGCTCTGAGAGCCGACTGGAACTCGTGGAATTCATGGGGCTACAAACTGTTTTCGTAGGGGCGGCATAGGAGGAGGTCGTGGCCACAGGAAGTAGGTTCTCAAATTTCCTTTAGGCCTCAGTATAGGTCAGTTAGTCCAGGGTCTTGTATTCCATGTTTTTCCTCTCTCGCTGTAAAATCCTACAGTCTGGTGAGCAAGGGGAATGGTGCTCTCTGCAGTTGACACAGATGGGAGGCGGGGCACATGAAATATTAGGATGGGATGGACGTCCACAATCTGCTAGAAGTACAGTGGGGAGACACAGGGCCGAACTTCCAGCACTTAAAGCACCGCATTGGGGGGAGGATATATGGGTGGACAACACAGCTGTAGACCATCACCTTCATCTTCTCGGGTAATGCGTCACCCTCGAAGGCCAAGATGAAGGCACCGGTGGCAACCTGATTATCTCTCGGACCTCCATGGACGCGCTAGACGAAATGAACTCCTCATCACTCTAAGTGGGCGCACAGCTTGTCGTCAAACTGCAAAAGAAGGTCTCTGTGGAATATAATACCCTGGGCCATATTTAAGGTCTTGTGAGGCGTGATAGTAACAGAAACATCCCGAAGCTTGTCAAAAGCGAGTAATGCCCGGAACTGGGCATAGGATGCCGTTTTTATGAAGACTGACTCTGACCACATTTTGGACAAGCCCTCCACCTCCCTAAACTTGTCCTCTAAATGCTCTAGAAAAGACTGAGGCTTCATCGAGACAAAGGATTCCCCATCAGCTCTTGTACATAAAAGGTACCGGGGCGAATAAGGTTCTCTTCCATCCTTAGCCTGGCGTTCCTCCCATGGTGTGGCCAAGGAGGGGAACGATTTAGGACCATACTTCCTTGCATTTAACTGAGACTTGGATCGCTTAAAGACTGCTGGCGTCGATTATCAGCAAGTAATGACGTAGTACGCTTCATGGTGTGTCATCCACCCTGCTGCCACCCACTCTGACCAGTGGCCCTCCCCGTGGGCGCCACCCAGCAGCAGCAAAGGCCACCTGGCCCCTCCACAACAGACTGGATACCGTGCTGGATATCAGGCGCAAACGAGCTAAGAAGTCCCATTATCGTCGACAGTCGAGAAAGCGATACTGCCCAGAGGATGAAGGAAAAAACACCCAGGAGGATAACCTCGCTCAACAGCTGGGGAATGAGCGGAAGTGCAGATCCACGTCGACAAAGGATGCAAGAGGTCTCAGCGCATAATGGACACTACACACCATGTAAGGCGCCCTTCCCCAATTGGCTCGCTCGTCGGGAAAATTTTGAAAAATGGAGGCCAAACCGTACAGGGGACCATCACATTAAGTCCGAAACGTGTGACTCCTGTTAGTCTTCCCTACTCTAACCCCTGGACCTGCAAGGGGACTTCAGGCAGTTCTAACTATTGTATAGGCTCAAAATTCCTCTATTTGAGTCGAAGGTGCTGGGTTTCCGAGTTCTGTTTAATAGGTCATGTGTCCTCTACACTTAGGAACCGGCTACACGAGTAGTGGAGGCTATGTTGAGGGGAATGGGTGGTTATGTTAGGTTAGAGGGTGTCAGAAACAACAGCAAGGGCGTCAGTCTGAAAGGTTGTAGGGCAAACACAGGAAGGTAGACCAAGCAACAATGGTACTGTAGTTGTTAGTTGTAGGATAGTTTGGGAAAGCACTGGAACTACAAGCGCTAATAGAAAGCACTGAGGTTCAAATCGTTACAGGTACGGAAAGCGAGCTAGAGCCAGAAATAAGATCAACTTAAACTTTAAAAAGGACGTAGCCACTTTCAGAAAGGACAGATCAAATATAGTTGGTGGTGTAATGTTTTTTGCTGTAGGAAGTAGTTTTCCCTATACTGATATTGAAGTAGATAGTTCATGTGAGTTAGTATGGGTAGGGATCATACGTAATAACTGAAATCAATAAATATTTTGGTACCTTCTACTGACCACCTGACTCAGATGACACAGTTACTGAACAGTTCAAAGGAAAGTTGAGTCTCATTTCAAATACGTACAGCAATCATACAGTTAAAGACGGTGATGACTTCAATGTACCCTCGATATGTTGGCAAAAATACATATTTAGACGGAGGGAAGCATGAACCCTCGCTCGAAATCATATTGAATGCTTTGCCCGAAAATTATTCGAACAATTAGTTCAGGAGCCCACTAGAAGTGTAAATGGTTCCTAAGACGTACTTAGCCTCTTAGCAACAAGCAATCCTGAGCATATAGGGAGCATCGTGATGGGTACAGGGATTAGTGACCACACGATTGTTGTAGCAAGATTGAATGCCGTAACATCCAAACTCACCAAAAATAAACTCAAAATACACCTATTTAAACAAGCAGATAAAAATTAGCTTGACACTTCCTGAGAGCCAGTCTCCATTCCTGTGTAAGCTTATCCAGATGTGGTTTAAATTCAATGGAATAGTATCCACGGCAGTTGAGAGATATATGCCAAATAAATTAATATGAAATGGTACTGATTCCCCTTGGTACACAAAACAGGTCAGAACACAGTTACAGAAGCAACGATAAAAGCATAGCCATATCCCCAAGATTGTCAAAGTTTTGCAGAAGCTCGAAATTTAGTGCGAACATCAAAATGGTTCAAATGGCTCTCAGCACTACTTAAACCTAACTAACCTAAGGACATCACACACACCCATGCCCAAGGCAGGATTCGAACCTGCGACCGTAGCGGTCACGCGGTTCCAGACTGTAGTGCGAACATCAACGCGTGATTCACTTAATAGTTTTCACAACGAAACACTGTCTAGAAATCTAGCTGGAAACTCAAAGAGATTCTGGTCGTATTGAAAGTACACTTGCAGCAAGACGCAATCAATATATCTACTGCACGATAAGAATGGTGATGTTACTGATGACAATGGCACTACAGCGGAGTTACTAAGCACGGTTTTTCGACATTCCTTCAACAAGGAAGGCGAAGTAAAAGTTACAGAATTCGAATCAAGGGCAACTAACAACAAGAGTAATTTGAAAGTAGATATCCTCGATGTTGTGAAACAATTTATATCACTTAATAAATGTAAGACCTCCGGTCCATATTGTATACCAGTAAGATTCTTTTCTTAGTATGCTGATACGATAGTTCATTACTTAGTAATCGTGCATAACCGCTCACTCGTCGAAAGATCCGTACCTAAAGATTGGAACGTTGCACCAGTCACAGCAGTATCCAAAAAAGGAAATAGGAGTAATCCGCTGAATTACAGCTCCATATCACTAACGCCGAATTTCAGTAGGATTTTGGAACATATACTGTGTTCGAACACCATGAATTACCTCGAAGTAAGTGTTTTTGCAACAACCATGCGACACGGATTCGTAAAATATCGTTCTTGTGAAACACAACTTGATTTTTATTCTCACGATATAATTAATGCTATCGTCATGGGCTGCCAAACTGCGTTCATATTTTTTAAATCTTCAGAAGGCTTTTGACACAAACCTTCTGAAGTGACTTCTACGAGATGCACTCAATAAGTAATGCTACAGATTTTTTTTATGAAAACAGTTTGGTTTTGTTCAGGATTTCAGTACACCATAATATACCTCACTGGTTTGGCTACAAAACGCTATTTTTCAACATAATCTGCGTTCAGTGCGACGGCTTTATGGCACCTTACTGACTGGGCCTGTGTGCCTGCATAGCACCACTCTAGATGGCAAAGTCGGAGCCATCGTCTTGCTGTATTCATAACCTACCCGTCATCCACGTACTGCTTCGCTCCGAGTGCATCGTTCATTGGACCAAATAAATAGAAGTCGGAATGTGCGAGATCCGGGCTGTAGAGCAGATGAGGTCGAACAGGCCAATAAGGTTTTGTGAACTCCTACCGAGTGTTCAGACTTGTATGATGTCGTGCATTGTCATGGAAAGGGAGAAGTTTGTTTTCATTTTTGTGGCGACGAACCTGCTAATGTCGTTTCTTCAATTTCCTAAGCGTGGCACAACACACTTCAGAGTTGATAGTAGCACAACGAAGGAGGACATCGAGTAGAATACTCCTCCAAAGTCCGAGAAGATCGTCGCCGTGACACCCTCAGGTGTTGTTCTGTTCTTTTACTTCGGAGGAGAGGTGGTGGTGCACTTCATAGCCGGCCGGTGTGGCCAAGCGGTTCCAGGCGCTTCAGTCCGGAACCGCGCGACTGCTACGGTCGCAGGTTCGAGTCCTGCCTTGGGAATGGATGTGTGTGATGTCCTTAGGTTGGTTAGGTTTAAGTAGCTCTAAGTTCTAGGGGACTGATGACCTCAGATGTTAAGTCCCATAGTGCTCACAGACATTTGAACCATTTTTTTGCACTTCATGAGTTGTCGTTTTGTTCTAAATGAGGAACCCATCCTTCTGTGTCTGTGACGAATTCCGATAAAAAATTAGCACGGTCATCGTAACGCGCAAGAAATTTAGCACGAATGGTCCTTCGTCGATTTTTATGGTTTTCTGTTAGGCGGCGAGGAACCCAGCAGGCACGGATTCCTTTTAGTACTCATGTGGATGACCTCACACTTTTCGTTATTTACGTCAGTTGCCAATTTTCACACCATACCGATATCTTTTCTAAATTGTATTGCAATTTGTTCTGATCTTCTGATGACTATTAGCCGATAAACGATAGCGTCATCTGCAACCAACCTTAGACAGCTGTTCAGATCGACCCCCAAATCGTTTCTATAGATAAGGAACAGAAAACTGCCTATAACACTACCTTGGGGAAATAACTTCTGTTTTACTCGATGACTTTCCGTCAATTACTACTAACTTTCACCTCTTTGAGAGGAAATTTCGAATCTAGTCACATAACTAAGACAATATTCGATATGCACGCAATTTCACTACAAGTCGGTTGTGTGGTACAGTGTTAAAAGCCTTCCAGAAATCCAGAAATACGGAATCAATTTGAAATCCCTTGTCAATAGCACTCAACACTTCGTGCGTGTAAAGAGCTAGTCGTTTTTCACAATAACGATGTTTTCCAAATCCATGTTGAATGTGTGTCAATAGATCGTTTTCTTCGAGGTAATTCATAGTGTTCGAACACAATATATGTTCCAAAGTCCCGCTTCGTATCGACGTTAATGATACGGGGCTGTAATTTAGTGGATTACTCCTGCTACCTTTCTTGAATATTGGTGTGACCTGTGGAACTTTCCAGTCTTTGGGTAAGGATCTTCCGTCGAGTGAACGATTGCATATAATTATTAAGCATGGAGCTATTGAATCAGCATACTCTGGAAGGAACCTAAATGGTATACGGTTTGGACCAGAAATCTTGTTTTTATAAAGTGATTTAAGTTGCTTCACTACTCCGAGGATATTTACTTCTACGTTACTCACGTTGGCAGCTGTTCTTGATTCGAATTCTGGTCTTCTTTTGTGAAGGCATTTACGAAGGCTGTGTTTAGTAACTCTGCTTTGACAGAACTGTCTTCGATAGTATCTCCATTGCTATCGCGCAGAGAAGGCACTGATTGTGTGTTGCCGCTAGCATACTCTACATACCACCAGAATCTCTGTAGAATATCTCTTTAGATTTCGAGGCGAAGTTTCGTTGTGGAAATTTCTAGCTTCTGTAAAAGACCGCCAATCATGGGGATTTTGCGTCTGTTTAAATTTGGCAGGTTTGTTTCGTTGTTTCTGCAACAGTATTCTGACCCATTTTGTGTACCAAGGGGGACCAGCTCCTTCGTTTGTTAATTTATTTGGTATAAATCTCTCAACTGCTGAAACTATTTATTTGAATTGAAGCCAAATTCTGTCTACACTTACAGCATAGTGGAGATAGTCTCTCAGGACGGCGTCAAGTGAATTTTTATCTGCTTTTATGAGTAGGTATATTTTTCGTTCATTGTTTGGGGGATTAGGGGGTTACAATATTCAGTCTCGCTACGACAACCCTGTGTTCACTAATCCCTGTATCCGTTTTGATGCTCGTTATTAACTTAGGATTGTTTGTTGCTAAGAGGTCAAACGTGTTTTCACAACTGTTTACTATTGGTGTGCTCTCGTGAACTAACTGCTTGAAATAATTTTTAGACAATGCGTTTAGCACAATTTCGGATCTGCTTTATGCATATATCGGAATTAAAAATGTATTTTCGCCAACATATTGAGGGTTAATTAAGGTCACCACCAACCATAATCATATGAGTCGGGTACGTGTTTGAAATCAATCTCAAGTTTTCTTTGAACCTTTAGGCAATTGTATCATCTGAACTGGGAGGTCGGCAAAAGGATCCAATTAATATTTTATTCCAGTTGCTAATAATGGCCTCTGCCCATGCTAACTCACAGGAACTTTCTACTTCAATTTCGTGACAATGTAAACTACTTGTAACAGCAAAAAATACGCCATTGCCAAATGTGTTTAGCCTGTCCTGTCGGAACACCGTTAGGTTCTTCGCAATAATTTCGGCTGAACTTGTCTCCGGCTTTAGCCAACTTTCAGTGCCTATTACGATTTGAGCATCGGTGCTTTCTATTAGCTTTTGGAGCTCTGGTACTTTCCCAACACAGCTTCGACTATTTACAACTGTTACACCGATGGTTCCTGTATTTACGTTCTTCTTGTGTTCGGTCTGTATCCTTTGGCACTGAAGCCATTTTTGTGTTTTCCCGAGACCCTCTAACCTAAAATACCGCCTAGTCCACGTCACACAGCCCTACTTCCTGTGTAGCCGCGCCCTGCATATAGTAGACTTCTGACCTATTCAGCGGAACCCGGAACCCAACCACCCTTTGGCGCAAGTCGAGGAATCTGCAGCCCAAACGGTCGCAGAACCGTCTGAGCCTCTGATTCAGATCTGTACCAGAATTCCGCAATCGGTCCTGTCGACTATGCTCGCAAGCAAGACTGTTAGCCGCTCGAAACTGAGAGAATCTTACAATATTGTGATCGTTTCAAAAGATTTGGTTACTGATAATAACTTGACACCAGTACCTATGAGTTTAATTTGTACGCCAAAGCACTGAAGATGATCACTATGCGATTGAAAATCGATTTTGATATCAATAAACCATCAATATTACTGCCAACGCTGACCTCCTCTCTAATTTCACGTATATGGTCGTTGTTCACACAGCACTCATCAATATTACTGCCAACGCTGACCTCCTCTCTAATTTCACGTATATGGTCGTTGTTCACACAGCACTCTATGGTGTCGCCAATACAGACATTGCGCCGTGTGCGGTTCTTACCGCGGTTTTGTAAGCGTGGCCGTGAGGTCTCCACAGTACATCGATGTTGTCGCCAGTGGTCGGCGGAAGGTGCACGTGCCCGTCGACCTGGGACCGGACCGCAGCGACGCACGGATGCACGCCAAGACCGTAGGATCCTACGCAGTGCCGTAGGGGACCGCACCGCCACTTCCCAGCAAATTAGGGACACTGTTGCTCCTGGGGTATCGGCGAGGACCATTCGCAACCGTCTCCATGAAGCTGGGCTACGGTCCCGCACACCGTTAGGCCGTCTTCCGCTCACACCCCAACATCGTGCAGCCCGCCTCCAGTGGTGTCGTGACAGGCGTGAATGGAGGGACGAATGGAGACGTGTCGTCTTCAGCGATGAGAGTCGCTTCTGCCTTGGTGCCAATGATGGTCGTATGCGTGTTTGGCGCCGTGCAGGTGAGCGCCACAATCAGGACTGCATACGACCGAGGCACACAGGGCCAACACCCGGCATCATGGTGTGGGGAGCGATCTCCTACACTGGCCGTACACCACTGGTGATCGTCAAGGGGACACTGAATAGTGCACGGTACATCCAAACCGTCATCGAACCCATCGTTCTACCATTCCTAGACCGGCAAGGGAACTTGCTGTTCCAACAGGACAATGCACGTCCGCATGTATCTCGTGCCACCCAACGTGCTCTAGAAGGTGTAAGTCAACTACCCTGGCCAGCAAGATCTCCGGATCTGTCCCCCAGTGAGCATGTTTGGGACTGAATGAAACGTCGTCTCACGCGGTCTGCACGTCCAGCACGAACGCTGGTCCAACTGAGGCGCCAGGTGGAAATGGCATGGCAAGCCATTCCACAGGACTACATCCAGCATCTCTACGATCGTCTCCATGGGAGAATAGCAGCCTGCATTGCTGCGAAAGGTGGATATACACTGTACTAGTGCCGACATTGTGCATGCTCTGTTGCCTGTGTCTATGTGCCTGTGGTTCTGTCAGTGTGATCATGTGATGTATCTGACCCCAGGAATGTGTCAATAAAGTTTCCCCTTCCTGGGACAATGAATTCACGGTGTTCTTATTTCAATTTCCAGGAGTGTATATGATAACTGTGAGAACTTTTCCGCCACATATTTGTACTTCCTCGATGTTATTTTGACTGTTTCTCTACTTTCACGAGGGCCACCTCATGGTACAGATTTTTCATGACGAACGGATTATATATCTGGTTACCACTGGTGTCAATTTTACATTAAATGTGGTTTTATGACTGATGGGTTACGTATCCAGCTACTTTTCCACAGGTTTTCATTATTTTTACTTTACGTTGTCTGCGTAGCCGTACAAGATAGGACCATACCCTTTTCCTCCACCTGTATCTAATGGATTGGTTTCTTAATTTTGTAGACAGTCTGGTGATGTCCAAAAAGTTCGAAACGTCATTCACATTAAATAATTTTGCAACCGCATCTGTTTTTGTTCTGAAACATTAATGCAAATGTTTTCTACTATATTAAATCAAAATGTCGGGAATCAAATGAGGTGCATCCGGAAGGACAATAAGATAACGATGCGTTAGTTTATGTTCAACTGGTAACTTTACTTGCAGTGGAAACAAGTGCGAAAAGGTAGCCATACATTTCAAATCAAGCTTGCAGCAGAGAAATGAATCGCTGTATAATGCAGAGCAAAGCAAGCAAAACATTGAATGAAATTTCCGAACATTTACGTAGGTCGGAGTTTGTAGCACATGTAAAAATTTCAAAAGCTTGCAAAGTTTGCTACGTTCCACTGAAACTCATTTAGAAGTACCTCCGCTGTTCCAGTGCCAAAGATCAGAAGGTAATTTTCACTCCTCCAGCGACAGCGACAAAAGGCCACGAGGCTTCTCTGCTCTCCATCTCCAGTGCTGGGTCAGATGACTAACTACTGTAGTCAAGTTCGTTACTCTCGTTGCAACACAACATCAGCACACACTGTTTTGTATATGTTACAAAATATTAATATTCATATTCTTGAATCTGCCTTTGTGTACATCTTTTCCATTACTAATGTCTACACTGTGTCCTTTTAATTTATCATTTTTACGTCTATTTCAAAAGGATATCTACGAAGGTAGTCCAATACATGCACATATCCTTCTCAACGCTGTGTCACTACGGGTCTCAAAGCATGTATCTTAATGTTTTCACGAACGTAACAACTCATAGTTCAATAAATTATTACATCCTGATACCTATTCCAATGTCAACATGCTGTCGCTAAATAAGTATGTGAAGAATTCTGTTTTGTCACAGTTAAATAAATGATTATAAATAGTTTTAATATTTCTTTCCGTGCTTCGTAAATTAACAAACATTTAAACTTTAATGACAGCTAATCATGATGACGTATAAATATGTTAATAATTTGTGGCCGCGCGATATGAGGCGTCTCGTCAGGGTTGGCGCGGCTCTCCCTGTCGGAGGTTCCAGTCCTCCATCGGGCATGGGTGTGTGTGTTGTCCTTAGCTTAAGTTAGTTTAGGGGCCGATGACCTCAGCACTTTGGTCTCATAAGGCCCTACCACAAATTTCCAATTTTCCAATAATTTGTGTTTAGGGCTTTTTCTAACTTCAGAAATGTCCTTATATTTGGTGTACCTCATCAGTAGGCAGCCATGGTAATTTTAGTAGGTATACAATAATCTGGCATACTCAGTTGCCAGGCCACGTTGACATTCACCTCCTTACAGCCCCCAAAAGATCGGCCATGCTGTTCGTTTTGTCACATAACCCTCACTTTGTGTCAATTTATCCTGTCACATATGACACAAAGTAGCATCAGCTCTCCATGATACTCTATCCTGTGTAAGCTTCTTCATCTCCAAATCCCTACTGCAACCTACATCCTTCTGCATCTGCTTAGTGTGTTCGTCTCTTGGTCTCCCTCTACGATTTTTACCCTCCACGCTGCCCTCAAAAAGTAAACTGGTGATCCCTTGATGACTCAGAACATGTCCTACCAAACGATCTCTTCTTTCAGTCAAGTTGACCCACCAATTCCTCTTCGCCCAATTCTAGCCAGTACCTCCTTATTAGTTACGTGATCTAGCCATCTAATCTTCAGCATTCTACTGTAGCCCCACATTTCAAAAACTTCTATTGTCTTCATGTCTAAACTATTTATCGTCCATGTTTCGCATCCATACAGGACTACACTCCATACAAATACTTTCAGAAAAGACTTCCTAACATTTAAATCTACACTCCATGTTAACAAATTTCTTTTCTTCAGAAACGCTTTCCCTTCCATTGGCAGTCTAAATTTTATATCCTTTCTACCATCATCAGTTATTTTGCTCCCCAAATAGTAAAACTCATCTACTAATTTAAGTGTCCCATTTCCTACTCTAATTCCCCATCTGATTTAATTCGACCACACTCCATTATCTTAGTTTTACTCTTGTTGACGTTCATCTTATATCATTTCAAGACACTATCCATTCCGTTGAACTGCCCTTCCAGGTCCTTTGGTGTATCCGACAGAATTACAATGCCATCGGCAAGCCTCAAACTTTTTATTTCTTCTTCATGGGTTTTAATTCCTACTCCAAATTTTGCTTTTGTTTCCTTTACTGCTTGCTGAATATACAGACTCGACTACATCGGGGAAAGGCTACAATCCTGTCTCACTCTCTTCCCAACCACTGCTTCCCTTTCATGCCCCTCGACTCATAACTGCAATGTGGTTTCAGTACAAATTGTAGAAAGCTTTTCGCTCCCTGTATTTGACCGCTGCCATCTTCATAATTTGAAAGAGAGTATTCCAGTCAACACTGTCTAAAGTTTTCTCTAAGTGTACAAATGCTAGAAACGTAGGTTTGCCTTTCCTTAATCTACCTTCTAAGACCAGTCGCAGGGCCAGTATTGCCTCACATGTTGCAACATTTCTACAGAATTCAAACTTATCTTCCCCAAGGTCGTCTTCTACCAGTTTTTCCATTCGTCTGTAAAGAATTTGTGTTAGTATTTTGCAGCCATGGCTTATTGAACTGATAGTTCGGTAATTTTCACACCTGTCAACGCCTGCTTTCTTTGGGATTAGACTTATTATATTCTTCTTGAAGTCTGAGGGTATGTCGCCTTCTTCATACACCTTGCTCAGGAGATGGAAGAATTTTGTCATGGCTGGCTCTCCCAACGCTATCTAGTGGTATGTTGTCTACTCCCATTGCCTTGTTTCGACTTAGGTCTTTCAGTGCTCTGTCAAACTCTTTACGCAATATCGTATCCCCCATTTCATTTTCATCTACGTCCTCTTCGACTTCCATAATACTAGCCTCAGGTACATCATCCTTGCATAGACCCTCTATATACTCCTTTAACCTTTCTGCTTTCCCTTCTTTGCTTAAAACTGGGTTTCCATCTGAGCCCCTGATATTTATACAAATGGTTCTCTTTTTTCCAAAGGTCTCTTTGATTTTACTCTAGGCAGTACACAAATTACTCCTAGTGATATATGCCTCTACATCCGTACATTTGTCCTCTAGCCATGCATGTTTAGCCATTTTGCACTTCGTGTCGATCTCATTTTTGAGACGTTTGTACTCCTTTTCGCTTGTTTCATTTACTGAGTTTTTATATTTTCTCCTGTCATCAGTTAAATTCAGTATCTCTTCTGTTAACCAAGGATTTCTACTATCCCTCGTCTTTTTACCTACTTGATCTCTATTGGCTTCACTATTTCATCTCTCAAAGCTACCCATTATTCTTCTACTTTATTTCTTTCCCCCGTATTTGTCAATCGTTCCCTAATGCTCTCTCTGAAATTCTCTACAACCTCTGGTTCCTTCAGTTTGTCTAGGTCCCATCTCCGTCAGTTACCGTCTTTTTGCAGTTTATTCAGTTTTAATCTACAGTTCATAACCAATAAATTGTGGTAAGAGTCCACATCTGCCTCTGGAAATGTCTTACAATTTAAAACCTAGTTCGTAATCTCTGTCTTACCATTACATAATCTATCTGAAACCTTCCAGTGTCTCCAGGCCTCTTTAACGTATATAACCTTCTTTTATGAGTCTTAAACTAAGTGTTATCTATGATTAAGTTATGCTCTGTGTAAAATTCTACTAGGCAGCTTCGTCTTTCACTCCTTACCCCCATTCCTTTTGCTTTTCGTCCTTTTCCTACTATCGATTTCCAGTCCCACACGACTACTAAATTTTCGTCTCCCTTCACTATCTGAATAATTTCTTATACCCCATCATACATTTCTTCAATCTCTTCGTCATCTGCGGAATTGGTTCGCATATAATCTACTGTGGTATGCGTGGGCTTCATGTCTGTCTTGGCCACAATAATGCGTTCACTATGCTGTTTGTAGTAGCTTACCCGTGTTCCTATTTTTTTATTCATTATTAAACCTACTCCTGTATTACTCCTATTTGATTTTGTATTTATAACCCTGTATTCACCTGACCAGAAGTCTTGTTCCTCCTGCCACCGAACTTCACTAATTCCCACTATATCTAACTTTAACCTATCCATTTCCCTTTTTAAATTTTCTACCCTACCTGCCAGAATAAGGAATCTGACATTCCACGCTCCGATCCGTAGAATGAGTTTTCTTTCTCCTGATAACGACGTCCTCCTGGGTAGTCCCCGCCCGGAGATCCGAATGGGGGACTATTTTACCTCCGGAATATTTTACCCAAGAGGACGCCATCATGAGTTAACCATACAGTAAAGCTGCATGACCTCGGGAAAAAAATTATGGCTGTACTTTACCCTTGTGAACATACCCATGGCCTTATGTTGCATTAAGCAAGTAATTTTATTTACTCTTATGTTTCCTGATCCACAATCATTTTATATGATATATATACTGTTCTTGAGAGGTTTGAAATAAACTCCACTTAACACAACACATAAATCGCACAAGAGAAAACTGACTTCCGTTGACGCTTCACTACTTGAAGGTATCTGTTGATTGCAGTCCTCGTTGTCTTCACAGTCAGCATGAGGCATGTGATGCACGATGTCTATCAGAGCACTATTAGTCATTTGCTCGCATCGCCAGCCTAACCATCTATGAAATACAAACAAACACACGTCAAATATCGCCTAGAAACGCGAGCCCACGATTGCCAGCAGTCAGGGTGTCCAAACCCTTTCTGGAACATGCGATGTCTACCGTGATCAACTCTCAAATGTGGCTTATACAGGTGAAACTCAAGCACATACACTAAATACAAACATGGCGTAATGAAATATACCTTGTGTCGGCCCACTTAATCATCCAATGTTCCGAAGACAGTAATTCCTACTCGTTTCCATCCCCCCCTCCCCCCCCCCCCAAAGCAAGAAGATAAATTCCCAAATGCAGATTCCCATATTTATGCACCTGTACAACTATATCTATTCATGCTAGAGACCATTTATTCAGTCATACTGCGTTACAGAGACTGCGGCGAGACAGAACGTGCTATGCTGTGTACACGCATGCGTTGTGGCTTATGGAAACCATTTTCAGTACACATTGTAACTGTGGTTGCATGGTACAGCCCTTATTAGACAGCAGTCACTGTAACAATGAATGAATGAATATATGGTATCCAGCATGGAAAAAATGCATTTCCAGAAATAAGTTCATTAGAACTCTTTTTTTGAGTATTCTCTCGTCGGTCAACCCCTAGAGTTTGTACATGAGTCATATGACATTGATAAGGAGGACTGGACATAATACTGTACATCTACTGTACATGGCAGTGTCACACTTCCTATTCATTTGTTCTTTCTCCACATATTTTTTTCAACTCAGTTTTATTCCTCAGTCCAAATGACTTTTTGGACACTGGATATGTTAAACTATAACCATTAAGGTATGAGCAACCAGTTATCTCAAAGGGCCCATGGTAGAGTTCAAATAACTTTTTAGTTTCTCCATCAATGTCACTTAATTTTTTCTTGGTCCTCACCAACACCCTATCACCCTGCTTGAACTTAGTTGGCTTGTACCTTTCTGCATACCTCTTCTGTCTCTCACACCCTTATTTGCTGTCTGGCCAACTGTACCATCTCCTGACTTGTCAAACTTTGAGATGGAGGGAAATCTGTATGCTCTGCTATCAGTTTGTCTAACCTGACATCTTTCATGAGCTTATACGATGAGAATCCTGTTGGACAGGTCTTCATTGTATTCATCAAATCTTCAAATGGAGTTACATGCACTGCAGTTATATGCAGTTATGTGCTATGCTTTTTACTGCAGTACGTCCTAAATAGCCTGCCCAGCCCCCTTAGGTCAGCATGCTTGCTTGCAGGATGATACACAGAATATCTTGCATGCTTTATCTCAGATTATAAAATTGTTCCACACACCAGATAAAAACAGTGCTCCATTGTCAGACAGAACGATCACTGAACTTGCAACATTGACAAAATAATCTTTCTGTAGCTTTTTAATTATACTCTGGCTGGTAGCCTTTTTCTTGCGGATACAGCTTTACAAATTTGGAGAACACATCAACAACTAAAAGAACGTACTTAACGCAACCTTCACCTGTTGGTATGTTATCAAATGATCACTACTAGTAGCTCACCATTATTTTCAGGAATAGAATTCTGCATCCCTCCTTATACTGCAACAGGTATTATACTTTACTTTTGGACACTTCTCACAAGAGCCCAATGTTATCCTTGTCCTGCTAGCCATGTTGTTAAAATTAAATTAGTTGTTTAGTTTTTTTTGACACTCCTGAGGTCCATAATGCAATGGTTGTGGTGGATGTAATTTATTAACATTTCCACATGCTCATCTAGAAAAGTTAACTTCCACTGCTCTTTGTCCAAACTTCTGTGCCTAAATAAAATCCATTTATAAATTTAATTATTTTGAGTAATTTTCCCAAATACCTTACTTCTAAAGTTGATTTTGATGAACTTCAAGGTTTGGTCCCCATTCTGTAGTCTCCTCATGTCCTTAAATATGTATTTCATCTCTTTCTCTCCACACACTCCTTTCATGTACAGTAGCTGTAGTTCTTTCTCTTCTCCATTCTCTTCATTTTATTTCCCTACCAAAGGTAACCTTGACAAGGCATCGACCACATTGTTGTCTGTACGTTTAACATATCTTATCTCGTAGTTAAACTGCTGTAGGAACATGGTCCATCTCATGAGTCTATTATTTAACATCTTCGAATCCTGCGGATAACTGAGAACCTTATGGTCTGTGTAGAGAATCATTTTTCTAACTTCCAGATGTATTCTGAACTTCTGAAATCCAAAAACTATGGCCTACAGTTCCTTCTCTTAGGTATCATACATTAAGTCATGTTTTGATAGCATTCTGCTTGCATAAGCAATTGCCCAGTGCTATTTCTTTCCATCTACTACTCTCTCCTGGTATAGCACTGCCCCTACCCCATAGTCTGAGCTATCTGCCGCAATATAAAAAGGCGAAGATATATCAGGGTAGAAAAATTTTTTGCCATTATTTAAGCCACTCTTTAAGGCTTTGAATTTCTTGTCACAATCAGACATATAGCACCAGGTTACACTTTTCTTTAATAATCGACACAAGTTAGGTGAATTCTGGCTATAATCACTCACATACTTGCTACAGAATGAACATAATCGTATTAATTATTCCACCTATTTCATGTTTGTAGGCACCTTGCCGTCAAAAGTAGCCTATATTTTACCTTTATTGGGTAGAATGCCATCATGATTCAGTTGATGCCTAAGAAATAGTAATGTTGCTTGACAAAATTCACACTTATTCCATTTTAGTGTTATTCTCCCTTTATATACAGGCTTAAATACGTCGCCTAACAGTTGACAATGCTCCTGTCAAGTACTACTGGTCATCAAAATGTCATCTAAATACGCTGTCAATCTCCTCGTTAGTTGACCATCCAGCACATTACTTAAAGCTCTCGCAAAAAACTGATACAGATATTGATACACCAAATGGCAGGACTGTAGACATGTAAGTCCTTCCTACAAATGAGAAAGCAGTGTACCTTCTGCACATAATAGCCAGCTGCCCCTGCCAAAACCTTAATGTTAAATCTACACTGGACATTACTTTCGCATTACATAAATTCTGCAACAGCTCATTCATGTTTTCTGGCTGACCTTTCCCTTTACAACTATTTTATTTAGCTTTCTTGCAACCAGTGCTATTCTTTAAGAACAATCTCTCTTTTTTCACCAGTACTGTTGGACTACAGTATTCACTTTTACTCATATCCACTATGCCCCATTTCAGCGTCTTCTGTGTTCTGGCCTTTAGTGCTTCCTTATCAGCTATTGGTACAGGGTAGGGGCTGACCCTTATTATTTCATGTGGCACTACCCTCAAAGCATAATTAAAATCTACAACTTTTTCAGTGTTTCAGATAACACATACTTATATTTACACAACAGATCAGTAAACTGTACCCTCTGTTCCACGTTTAAATGACCACTTCACTTACTTTAGCATAAATTTGTTGTTCAGTACACATTTCATCACCTGTCTCATCTAACCTTTATAAATGAGACATTAGCTCATTCTTTTTCAATTCTCTTTTAAATTTTTTTTATTTCTGTTTCGATCTGTATCAAATTCCTCAAATTCCAGCACTCTATCCTTTACAAAAATGCTACAATCATATTTGTTCAAGAAATGCAAGCCCAAAATTATCAATGCCAAGCACTTGATCACAAAGCAACTTACATTAAAACAATAATCATTAACCTTAGATCCCAATGATGTGTTTACTAAATGGTGCAGTAGCTGTCCTAATTTTTACTCACGTAACAGGTAATTTTATTAACCCTAAACGATTAATTCGCTACCAAGAAGATTCAGAAATTACAGACAAACTTGAGTCAGAGTCTAATAATGCCACATGTTTAATTGCTCCTATACTGATATCAGTTATTGGCTTTGCAAGGCTTTGTATAATTTTGCGTATGGTATCCAATAACTCAAATCATAATTTGCCTCCTACTTTACTAGGCAATTACAAATAACATTCAGAATTATATGGACACCATTTAAGAAAATACAGGTTTCAGTTTTATGCTCAGGACAAATCACAGCAACATTCTCCATTTCATTACTCGTTTCCATATTCACATTTAACTCATCACCCACACAACAGTACCTACCACCTGCAACCAACGGCAAATCAACAATATCGGCAAATAATTCATTAGCATCTGCCGCATCATCACAAACACCGCTCATCTTACCCTTCACATTACACTAAATGAAACTGTCCTCACTCTCTTCATAATTCACCTTACTATTCACTAGAGACATAACGTCTATCCCTTCTTCATCAAACCCATTATTACTGCCCCTTGGTTCCATATCCACTTTTGGTTCCCCTTTCGATAAAACTAAATCCCTCTTTCATATTCCAATGAATTTTGTTATACATAAACCAACATGGTCCTTATCTTCCTCTGATTTCTCTGATCCTTTAAACTTCTCATCACAGCTAAAATAGTTCTGTTCATTACTATTATTAGCTGTGTTCCATTTTGTCTTGTTATACCTTCTATGTCTGTTTCTGTATTTGTTAAATGCTCCGCGGTACTTTTTATTACCTAAGACAGCATTCATTTAACACATACCAATTTCTTTATTTTCCTAGTTGATTTTATTCCTCATCACGTCATGTTGTAGTCTGGCCCTGTTCCTTTCATAATTACCAGCCCCCCTGAGACTATAACTAGCTGTTAGGCTGTCTAACCTATCCATTTGCATCTGGTAATTTCTCTATTGTCATATGTTCCCTATCACACCTCTGATCAAAATTGCCCCTTCTGCTGTTCAGAATTTCTGTTATCTCCTTGTGGCCTGCTGCTCCAATCCCTCTCCTGATTATTCCGACCATTTATATCCACTCTCCATCTGCTATAGTGGTTACTACTGCACTGATTACTATTTCCCCTTTCATGATACCTACCATTACCACTCTGTGGTAGGTATATAACAAAGAGTCCTGTCCATATCCTCCACAAAATTCAGCAATTCCTCCACTGACAAGGGGACCCTCCATTCTGTAAATGACGGATTTTGATGCGCTTCAAATATTTTGTAGAGGCACTTACCCCGAGTACCTGGCTATCCGGTTTTTAGCGACGGGCCTTGGTTTTTGAGAAAATCGATTTTGAAGTTCATTGCGCTCTTAGTATACCGGTAACGTTACATACATTCTGAGCAAGTTAGCGTAGCGCAGCGGCGAACGTTCACAGCTATCGCGCTGGAAGTACCGTGTTCGAATCCTGCTCGTGTACATTCATTTTTTTCCCTTTCAAAATCGACCAAATTTTTTAATTCTAATTCAAAGAATATCACCAAACAGTGTAAGGTGTGCGAAATTGTAAAGATACATTCACTTACTAATTTTTTCAGTCATACAATATTACAAAGTCTTATTTTTCATCGTCCACATTGCTTGATGTGCCAGAACAATATTGTGGGATATACTTGTCATAGAAACAATCGAAGCAAAAGTTTTTGCAGCACCACGTGCATTGAATGAAAGCAACCGTCTTGCAGGCGCTCGATTTTTTCATGAGCGATACCGGGAAACTCAATTTTTTTCCATTCAAAAAGTTTTCTCTTTCATCCGCTAATTTCGATGCGAACCATGCGGATCTAATCATGCTTTCAAAATTAGGTGCGCTGAATTGATGTAGGATTAGCGAATGTAATTTTATCGAATCTTCCCTAGAAGCGATCTCTCTATTGTCTTGATCAAGTCGGGAGCATTCTGAATAATTTTCGTGAGGATTTTCACCTGTCGACAAAAATAGACCTCACAGGGCTGGCAATAAGGGGTGCACTTTGGTGGGACCACTTTTAGGGTGCAGGTGCTCGCTTTCCTTTCATCAGTGAATAGATGATAGTATAAAGTTGAATCGGTTTGCTCTCCCCCACGAATCGATAATGTAAAACAAATTTTCTGTCCCACGTACGGAAGAATTACAGAATGCAAAAATTCTTCGTACACCAGTTTCGTGAACTTCCCGGATATCCTGCAGGACACGACTTAATTTCTGTATTACCCAGTTGATCCGTCTACTCGTTTTTGAATGTTAGGACCAAATTTTCCCGTCGATTATTGCATACATAAAAAAATGCATGGGAGCAAGATTCGAACGCAGTACCTCCAGCGCGTTAGCCGTGAATCTTTACCGCTGCGCTACGTTGACTTGCTCGCAGTACATGTAATGTTACGGATATACAAAGCGCGCAATGAACTTCAAAATTTTCTCAAAAACCAAGGCCCGTCGCTAAAAGCCGGATAGCCACGTACTCAGGGTAAGTGCCTCTACAACATATTTGAAGCGCATCAATATCCGTGATTTGCAGTATGGAAGGTCCCCTTGTGAGTCGTTTGCACTGTGATTAAAATCCCAATGCAAATGCTCTGGTAATCTTCTCATTACGGTTGAAATCTTTCTTAATATACCCAGTGCTCTGGCCAAGTGATTTCATTTCTTTAACTCTCTAACATAGAACTCTCGCATAGTCTCGTTTCCACTCTTGTAACAAGGTCCATTCAAAAAATTGTCCAGCAATTTTATTTGCTTTGCCTGACTCCAAGTTTCAAAGATTTTAAAATCACCAAATTTATTTGCAGTTTTGTTAGCCCATATTTGAACACTTCCTTCCAACTGTCTCTTAAAAAATTTGATTTTTGCCACGTAACTCATTCCTGCCAAAAAACTGTCCTTGCATGCAGCGAAAAAATCAACTGCATGGTATTTACTTTCCCACTAAATAGTTATGTCTGATATCCACATTCCACTGGATTTCCTAACGAAAAATTTCCATTCTCTGCTGCTACAGTCTTAATTGTTTCAAAATACATTCATTTCCCCTTTCTAGTTCCTTTTTATTATTTCTGATCCCCCTACGACAATCGGAAATTCTTACTTTTATTATTTAATTTCTGCCTCTCTCAGTCTTTCAAGTAATGTTCATTTCTCTTCCTGCACCTAAATTTGGTACATAGAATTATTTTGGACAGCTTCTATTTTTTCTGATAACGTCTTATCCACCCCCTCTACTCTAAGAGAGACTTCTTCAAACCTTCAAACATCATTCTCAAGCTTTTTGTCAACTTTTGCAAATTTTATTTCCATCTGATCAGTATTATTCCACACAGCACTGATGTTACTTCCCAGTTTCAGTTTTTATTTCTTTAAATTTATCATCGAAAGCAGATTTTATTTCTCCAAGTATTCTCTTGCTCAATGTCTTTAAGAATGTATCAATTCCAATTCCAGGAATCCATCCTACTTCTTCCTTTTCATATTAGGATTCTTTCATCACTTCCAACATGTGACCGACATAGTCTAACAGATTTCTCAATTTCATCGGCCATGGCTTGTGATGCGAATGCAAATAGATAAATGCAACTGTTTCTGTACTTGCCTTTCGATTTTTCGTGCGACGCGACGTCTGCAGTTGTCGGCGGCTGCACAGCAACGTGACGTTGCTACGTCGAGATGGATCGAGGAGACCCAGCGTGGACGTGTCGGTAGGAAGCATGAGTGACAGCGTGGACCCTCGGCGGAGCGGTAACACTAGCGCGTAGTCACCACTCACCGAGCAGCGTGAACGGCGGCGTTACAGTCTCAGTGGCCTAATGGTATTACCTTATCCGGTCATAACTCCAACACAAGCACGTGTCGTAACTAACCTGGCGTGGACACACAACAGCACAAGCGGTGCCTAATACTACGCTACTGCTACTACTGCAAAGATTTAGCTCAGAACCCTGAGATAAATTATCTGCTGCAGATACCACAAATAACTACTTAGATGCCAGATTCCGAAGCAATAACGAGAATATTAGGTACAATTCCAGACCAGCCAAACTCAATTGCGAGCTTAACGTCTACTTCTTGATAAGTGAACCACCTGCATGTTCACTGTGGACCTATCGGAAGAAAGCCTATAGTCATTGGGCAACCACACAACCTACAATAACTTCGGCTCGATTTCACGTAAGGGTCAGTTATGTGCTGCTGCTTTTTGACCCAAAAAAATTATGGATGGATGTAGCTGAACATATTAATCAGCGAAGTTTTACAGAATTTGGCAAATGTTTACAACTAGTCTATGTTAATACAGATTGTTAGAAATTAAATGAGGCGTATCCCGAAGAATAATGAGGTAACAACGCGTTGGTTTAAGTTCAACTTGTAACTTTACTCGAGAGTGAAGAATCAGGGGAAACAAGTGTGAAAAGTGGCCATACGTTTCTAAGTAAACCTGCAGCAGGTAAATGAATTATACAGGTATATGAATGAATGTTGTCTGTTCTTTCGGACATGTTAGAAAGAACAGACACCACATGGAGTCCTAAGTGATATATTTATGTAAATTGAAGGCGAAGGGGAAGAAATGAACACGAGAGCTCCTGCTTACTGGGAAGTTGCGTTAACCATTGCGCCACCCAGACACAGTGTTTATTGCAGCTCCGCTGATTATCTCTGCACGCTTCTCGGCCTACCCACGTTACCACCAAGCGCCACGTATTCCCAGTCATTGTCCATGTCTTCCATGCTCGCTACTGTGATATTCCCGCAGGAGGATTGACGTAATTGTGTATCTGCACTGAAGTAGGTGGATTCGTTGCCCATCGAGGCAAATTAATTGTATATGAATGCGTGGTATCTGTTCTTTCGGATATCGATGTAATATCCCATTTCCAGAGTTCTTAGCTTTATATATGTACTGACTCTGTGACCTAAGTTAAATCCGTTGTTCGAACCGAGAGGCTTTTTTACTTGATCGGTATTTTGTATATTTATCAGTGGTTGTAGGTCATGGTATACGCTACTATTCCACTTATTTAATATTACTATGTGAATTAAAGCTTATGTGGATTTATTTTTTCTAATTTGAATGCTTTATAGAATCGTACTCCACGTGGTCCGTTAGAGGACAAACATAACCTTGCTTCGGCAATTTATCACTTGTTTATTAAGTAATAATATGAAAATATTGTATATTTAATTATTTTCATGCCACAGTCACTTCTGAAAATTATTACGACTTCCTGGGCTCTTCCGATGTGTTCATGTATCCTTACTTAAATCGGTAGGGGACAGGAACACAATTTATTGTTCACGTTCTGTCTCCATCAGAATCGGTTTCCATGTAAACTGCCTGAGGAACACTATTTACATTTTTTGCACGCACTTAAACAGCGAGTATAAGGTAGGTTCGTATTGTTGAGAACATTGAGAGTTCCTGCTGATCATGAATATATTCAGAATGATTACTGTGATCCATGTGCATTGTGAACAGGTGTTACACCATACAAAGTGAGGTTTTGTCATCGTGCACGTATCCTGTAAATAAGGGGGTGCATATATACAGGATAATTAAAGCTACAGTTTCAAATCTCTCCAGAAAAGAACCGCTACTCGGAATGGCGTCAAAATGAACGGCATATTATGGAAGAAGTAGGAAACGACGTCTATGGTGTAAGTGATATATTAGAACAAGCGTACTGTGCAATGTGCATGACCGCACAAGGTTGACATTCAACAGTTGTGGCAGTGTTAGTTAGTTAAGCCCTTCCACCACGACATGGTCGTACCAAATCGCATGGGAAAAATTGATTTTTAGTTGTACTGAGGTTTTAGTTGCTGTGAGGCCAGAAACGGTATAAAAAGGAACACTGTCACCGAGTTTTAACTGTCCGGAAGCCAAAAACTGCATAAAATACAACAATAAAATCAGTTTTAGCTATGGTGAGGCTGGTGAAAGACACTTCAATATGTCGTCCTTCGTTTTCTGTCGCAAGCTGCAACCGAGAAACTGCGTATTCCACAACAGATCAGTGTGTCTTGGTGATCATATCCCAAATGTGTTACGCAATGTATGCATTCACTTGAGCTACGTTTGTAATCGCAGCTCAGAACACAGCATCTTTCAGATAACCTCAGAGTCACAAGTCACAAGGTTTATCAAGTGATCTGGATGGTCAGGCTATAAGGAAATGACTTCAGGTAGTTCTTGCGTTTCGAAAATGCCTCGGCAACAACTGTTGCACTGGCTGTGCAATGTGTGGAGGAACTCCATCTCGCATAAGAATGGTCGTACTCACACATCCCCGCTGTTGAAGGGTTTGAATGACGTCGGTTCGCAAAAGACTCTCATAGGGTCTGCCAGTGACAGTACAGGTAATAGGACTCTTTTCCTCGAAAGGATATGGCCCTATGATAAACCATGCCATCAACCTGCACCAGACTGTTGCCTTTCCATAGTGGAGTGATACTGGTTGATGTGCGAGGGGATTTTCCGTTGCCCATATTCTGCAGTTCTGTGTTTTTACATGTCCTAGGAGATGAAAATGGCCTTCGTCTGTCCACAGAATGTTCCATGGCCAGCCAGTGTCCACCGCCACGCAAGCAAGAAAATCTAGAGCAAATGTTTGTCTTACTGGCAGATCAGCATGAGGCAACTTCTGAACATGGGTGATTTTGTATGGATGGCAATGTAGGATCTATCGTAGGATGTTATGCCCCGTGCTCACAGTCATGTCCAAAGTTTCGGCAATTCCCCGTGTACTGCACGTATGCACACCATCGATATACCTCTTATGCAATGCTGTGGCCACGTCATCAGCTGATGTCGGATCAATTGTTTCCCTGCCTCTGCCACACTGCACTTAAAAAGAACCCGCCTTTTCGAATTTCGTAATTATTTTCTCCGGACGCTTGGCGGATATAGGACCAACGCCTTCTTTCATGTCCTTGGGTGTTTATAACTTCTGCAAAGCTACTGGTGCACAGTCACTGTAAAAGAGCTTTACCACCTGTTCGCGATACCGCAATGTGACAGTCATGCCGAGCATCTAAAAGGCAAACTGATGAACAACCGTGTACCCTGCGTCTTTAGTTTTGCATATTTTGCCCCTTACAGCGCCTTCCAATGGCAACAGCTGTTTTTTTAGTGTTATAAAATTGGAATTTTAAGGGTAATTACCTTATAGCCTACTTTCAGATTGCATGAGGAAATTATAGTGTGTTGATCGTAATGTTCCATTCACTCAAATACATGTTCAAGCTCGCATTTAATTACTCATTGTGCCATGATAGTCTTTCCTGCTACCGAGTATGTCAATGAAACAGCATTAGTATTACGTTAATCTCTATTCAGGAGTCAAATTTAGTACAGAAACGAGCATACTTGCAAGGCATTTTGACCGAAATCATACCAGTTGGGTACTCAGTTTAGTTAATGAAGGTATAATTGGCTAACAAAAATTATAATTTTTTATTGATAAATGAGGTTCTGATAATTCACAAAATTCGGTGAGTTATAATTTAAGATAACAACACACACACGATTGGAATGAAAAATAGGTAAGTGCGCACTTCAGATTGTACGCATTTATGTCAGTAGATGAGATTAGAACCTGTAATCATACAGACTACCTTCAGTTGTTGTAATATGGAACATGAAAGAACATTAAGAACAGTGTCATATGTCTGATGATGTTATTAGAAAACCATATGATTACGTGTATATTTACTTATTCATGCCGTTATTATTACTAAATATATGATTATAACAATTGTTATTGTTAGTATTATGTGTTCTACCTGACGGCAGATATTCAGACAGTTGTTCTTCATGTTCTTCTGTCTCCTACGGCTTTCTTCGTTTCCACGTTACTTCTAGTTCCTTTAATATCATCCAGTATGCTGTAAGTTCTCCCTCTTTTCGTTCTTCTTCCACACGCTGTTTCAGTTCATTCACCATCAAACAGTCTCGTCAGAGTATGTGAAGAACCAATTTCCTCTCTCTTCTTCTTGTAACTTCCAATGGCCCTTTACCCTATTCCTTCCACTCTCTGTACCCCATTAAACATTTTCCTCCTCCTCCACACCCACATGTCAAATGCTTCAGACTTTCTATCGTTCTCTCTTCTCAAAATTCAAGTTTCAGCTAGACAGATTGCCACACTTCAGATAAACCACTTTCCTAGTCTTTCCCTGAGGTGTTTGTCTAGCCCTCTAAATAATAAATTTCTGTTTCTATTGGACGCTTCGTTAGTTACCGCAATTGTAGCTGTACCTCCTGCTGGTACTTTAGATGTTCGGCCGTTATGCTTTACAAGTACTTGAAAGCTGTCACTTCGCTAGTTTTAATTTGTCCTATCTCAGTAACATCTATTTTGTCTCCTTTGTCTTTTCTTTATCTTTATGTTAAGTTAGTCCTAGGTCACATTACCATCTTTCAACATTTTGTTTATCCTGCTTTCACTTGTTGCTAGTAACACCATATTATTCGCAAATCGTATAAATACCATCTCTTTCCCCCTGCATAGACTCCACTTTTTCAAGTTGAGCATTTCTCAACATTCATATGACGCTCAACGAATAAATAAAAACTTTGGAAACTCTGATTTTTTTAAATAAACAAAATAAAACAATGCTCCAACTCGAAAATAGTATCATTTTATGATGGAATGACAGATTAAACTGTAAATACTACGGTTAATTGGATTTGTCTCTCAGCAGCTGAATAACGTTCGCTGTTTCTTTTCCGTCAGATACGGGAAATACACCAAGTAGGATTTCCAGTTGAAAGCAGGTGGACAAACAATTCGTTGTTTGCAGTTTAGGAACTCTAAAATTGGATCCCAGCCTACCGTAAACTAATTCTTTACGTCTACGAGTCGGTCGGCGACAAACTTCCTTCCCTCAGTTCTGTGAAACTTGGGAGGTCGTTTGTTTGAGTTAAATTGGCAGACTTCTGCACATACTGATTCGAGGTGGCTCACACGCATTGAGCATCGAAGATCGGACAGGATGATTTTACGTACCTTCTTACCAGCAGATAGCAAATTTCACAAAAGATTTTGCTTTCAGTAGGTAGTGATTTATCGTTCAGATATTAGGCTATTTACGTGACAACAGTGAAATAAGGAAATGTACGACCCTGTAAACAAATAAAGAGAATTCCGAAAACATCCGCAACTGGGAAAGGATGATGAAGACTGCATAAAACGTACAACTGTGGGATACGAGACAGATCAAAACTAAAATAAAACTTATGGTCGGACACAGAAAATGTAATAGTCTTATTGTGGTCTTGATTGAAAGAAAGAAGAAATTATGTGTAAAAATTACTGGAAAGATGTAGACCAAGCAGTGTTTTCAATAGAATCGAGAAACGTGGTTTATGTAGGCGCGTCCACACTGCACTCAAAGATTGATTAGTATTAGCACCGTTCTCCCCGTGATAATTAACAGTTATATAGTGGTCACAATTCGTTTTTATTTCCGGAAATCATTATATGTGCAATTCTTATGGACAAGTATTCTTTCAGGTTTCGAAGAAGGCGATCAACTGAACAAATTACTGGTGGTCAGATGAAAATTATTTATTGATATTGTTCAATGTCTGTTGTATGTCATCTGTCTGCCTCATTCAATTTGAAATTTTCGCTAACTGATTACTCTCGATACCTATCACTTTAGTTTATCAGCCCAAAGTCTATATATTGACATCCTTACAATTTTACGGTAATTTCATGTATGAGGGCATCCTGGCCGTTTAGATTCTAATAAGTTATCATAGGTTAATTGAATACATGATTGACGGTAGACAACATTTTAGTGAGCGAAAATTCGTCTCTGACAAGTGGTTGGTAGATAATGATTACGACTCCAGTTTATTTTAACCCCTACTGAAAGGCAGTAATGACTAGCATTTAGTGTAGCAATTGTATTTGAACTAACAAAAGTATTTAAACTTTAATTTCTTTTTGGTTGAAGTCTTATTTTACAGTTACTAATCAACTTTCCAGAACTGCTCACGTTGCAATTATATTTCCTCATTAAAAACCTTACACTTTACAGTACCATGTACGGTCTATGTTATGGCTGTGCTGTTTTTGCAATGCACCTTATTATCTTGACTAACAAAGGTAATTACGGTACAAAAGCTAGTGGACAATAAAATCCTCAAATCTGCTTTGGTTCTACTGTACATCCAGTGGCAATTACTTTGAGCAACTTAAAGAGTAACTGTGCTGTGTAGCAAAATACACTGACGGAAGAAAATAGCAACACCAAAAAATAATTATGAAGAGTACTACAATTTAGGGAATACATTTGCCTAGGAACATATTTAAGTTATTAACAACGCAAGATCTCAGGTAGATGTAAGCTTGAAATAAGCCATTGAAAAATGTGAAATGCCGGTACATTAAAAACGGGAGTAACCGCCAGAATGTTGAATGCAGGCATGCGAACGTGAATACCTTGTGCTGTACAGGTGCCGGACGTCAATTTATGGGACGGAGTTCCACGCCTGTTGCACTTGGTCGGTCAATACAGGGACGGTTAATGCTGGTTGTGGATGCTGGAGCTGTCGCTCGATGAAGTCCCATATGTTCTCGACTGGAGACAGATCTTGTGATAGAGCTGGCGAAGGCAACATGCCATCATTCTGTAGAGCACACTGGGTTACATTAATGTTATGCCAGAGAGCATTATTCTGTTGGAAAATACTCCATGGAATGCTGTTCATAAATGACAGCACAACAGGTTGAATCACCAGACTGACGTAGAAATTTGCAGTGAAGTTGCATGGGATTACCACGAGAGTGCTCTTGTTGTCATACGAAATCGCACCTCCGACCATAGCTCCAGGTGTACGTCCAATGCGTCTAGCATGGAGATAGGTAGGACACTACTGGCTACTATTAAATTAGTGATACGCCAATAATCTTATTCCTGTTACAGGATTTTCATTTTGTGACAATGTCGGTACGTAATGGTAAGGCATCGGACTAATTTTGTTTCCCTAAAGATTTATACTGAAAGGAAACAGTAGCAAGATAAATGGGAACCGAGACAAGGTTCTGTTAGTAACCACTGTGGGAAACACTGTTATCTACACAATATATGAAACTGTAAATACTACTATTTTATTAAGAAAAATCTTTAAACTGGGTTATTGAAATCTACTTTTAGTAATTGTACTTTGATGAAACTTTCACTGTTAATTTAAGTAAACTACGTGAGGTGTTTCAAAACTTATCCTCACTACATTATTATGTACTATGCAAGTCATTAACTTTTGTTAAGGAAGATAATTGCTTTCCATGTCAATAAAGTAGGATACTTGCATTATTCGTAACACATGGGATAGGATTCGGTCTAGGTAAATGACTAAGTATAAAATACGCTAACAGAAAGTTAACAGTACCCAAGCTAATTATTGAAAACGAAACCACATTAACTGGTTCATGGAGTTATATAGTACCCAACTTCTAATTTGAGATGAAGGTGGAGGCAGTGTCGATCTCCTGCGCCATTGAAAAAGGGCTTCCTGTGTAACAGGCTCTGAAAATTCTATTCTTAGCCTCGGATTTTCATAGAACAGAACTAACCAAAGTATGTCATGATTAATAAGCCGAATTACTTTCGCTTTCGAGGCTATATTATATAATGTTGCAGTTACTGTCTCCTCTTTCAGCTGAAAAGACGCGCACCCTTTTCCTACTGGCAGCCGACTGACTCATGCCGCAATAGAGCTTTGCAGTTCGACCGCCAGATCAACCTTTTACCATTCCCGCCTAGCTAGTTCCGTTGCGGATAGGCTTCCCTCCAAGTTTTACATGATTACAAACCTACTGTCCTTATGTATGAATCAGGATAAAAATTAAAGTTTTAACTTTTAAATTGTTTTACATCACAGTACTTTTGAAATTACATCCATAGAATAATCACAATGACATAAAGTATCATAAATAATCAGTAAAATCTTTATATTGATGTTAACTCAAAGAGCATGTTTATACAGAATTCACATTAAGTAAAAAGAGACAAGGAAGTTAGATAAGACGATTATAGGTAATATTGATAGTAGCATTACACTTAACCCATGTTTCAGTGGTGTTTCCTGTTAAACATACATCCGTAACATCACAGACAATGTTGGGCGAAATAAAAAAGACTTTTCAGACACATCACAACAGCATTTACTTGACATAAATAGCAATGCGAAAACAAAGAACATCATTTCACCTCATTCACATAAGAACAATATTAATTACTTTTTATATAACATTTCATCGACAAGAAGAAATATGTGTTACGCAGAGCATTGAATAACAATGTGTACACCCACATGAGAATAACCAATATATGAGAGAACACTTAACCGTAAATACAAGGGAGAAAACATTATATAAACCTGTACACAAACATTATTTTAATTTTGTTAGTTTTTAACAATAGGTTCCTGAAATATTTAAGCATTTTGTGTATTTTGCTTTAAAAGAATTTCAATTTTTTTATTATTTTCAAATTAGTACTGAAGATTTTATTTTCACTTTGAGTACATGAAAAAGAATTAGGAACAACTACCACTTTCACCAGGTAAATGTTTTTGCCAAAGTTAAGTTTTATACAGTTCAACAAAATAACACAACAATATTTAGAATGAGCATTGACTTTTTCATTTTCTCTTCGTTATTTCAGGCAGTCCACTCTAATATACTTGTTTACAAACTCTGTTAACCACTTGGCTACCCACTGAGATTTATGGCAGTTCATTTGAAACAGCCTTTCCTGCTTTATTCACTTAGCAAGAAATTATGCTGCCATTGTTACACAGAGGCAGTCCATTTTATTAAGCTACAATTCATTATGTAGTGCAATCTTGTAGCACGTCATATCTATTTTTTGCAACGTCTACTTCATTCCATACTCAGTTACATCGTTAAGAAACTGAAACCTACAGAAATGTGTTAGCAACACAAAACAGTAATTCTACAAAACATTATAGCATCTGTAAGAAAACATACATTTTTTTAAAAATAAACATATTATAATACGGTACATATTATTAATGACATGTTTTCGAACATTTCTCCTATTTATTCTGTTCTGATGACATAAGGTTTCAAGTCCACTACGCTACGAACACCTATGGGCTTCTTTGATTTTGCGTTAGTGTGAGGAGTTGCATTTTCTTCAAACGTGTCATTGTAAATATATTTCAATTTGGAAATAATTCTGTTTAATTTGGAAATGTAGCTGCTCCATGCTCTCTGATTAAAATAGCATTATCTCCTACTATAGACAGTATTATTTCAGTTTCCTGATCTTGCCACAACAAGTCTTAATGAGGTCTAATTTCTTCCCAAAGGATGTTATCTACACATTTATTAACTATATCTGCGGTCTTTTTTAGGTTTTGGGATTTCAAATTCTTTCGCGACATCAATCCGTTTTTGGTAGTATATAACATCATCCAGTGGCTTTTTCCTTCTTGGTTCTTTGTTTACTTCAGCGTTTTGTTTAGACATTGTTTTATCTGGTGGTACAAAGTAACATTTTGTCACGAATTATTCTATTTCTGTTCCTTCAATATAGTCTTCATCCGAACTATCTTCCATACTTGACCACGCAACATTAATGTTCGGTTCTAACAGAAACACTTTTCTTACACAGATGTTAATTTCTTCAGCCCATATTTTGTCAGGTCTTAAACACGTGGGGTCACGTATTTTTCCTAACGTTAATAGTTCCTTTTCTGTCAGAGTAGGTTCTTCGTCTGATCTGTCATTTCGTTGGCTCTAATGACTTTTACCTTTACTTCGTTTTTTGTGTTGTCTTCGTGAACATCAGTAATCAGTAGACAGATGTCTGTATCGATTGCTTCCAACTTTCTGACGACAGTTTGTTGTGCTGGCGATTCGTTAGTAAGGAATACATCGTCAGTAACGCCGAGGATTACATCTACTTCTATTCTCCTCACCACGACCCTATCTTTTTCTTACTATTAATCTCAGAATTCTTGGCAGCTCGCGTACTTAGTGCGGTGCCATTTTCCTCACTACTTGCCACTCCTTTACTACTTGCCGTCGCGAACTTTGCACAGTGTTAAATATTTTCTTTTCCTCCTTGCTATCGGGCCATGTCTAATTCTCTACGTCCGTTTTCCTCCTTTCATTATTACCTAATCCTTTCGTCGCATAATCCCTTTTGAAATCCTCCCACCCGCACTGCTTTAGCACTTGGTGCAAACCATCTATCTGTTCATGCCAATGTGTCACCTTATCAGTGTTCAAATTTACTCCCCATCGTTTAGCATCTTTGACACAACTGCACTTTTCTCTTATTTTCTTTTCAAGGTCGCAGACCTTGCCGTGAATACGTTAAGTGTTTTGGTTACACTCGTAAATTTTATCGTTATTAAAACTGTTGTAGGCTCTTTCTTTCTCGCCTACGATCATGTTCACGTTTTTTCTTGCTACGGTGCCATTATCTGCCGAAGCAGGTTCGTTGTCATGTGCTTTGGTGCCCTCGCTTTGTTGTACAACCTTAACTACAGCTTACATGGAAATGAGCGTTTGGCGCCATTGACCGGGAGGCCCCGTAAGGGGCAGGTCCGGCCGTCTTGGTGCAGGTCTTATTACATTAGACGCCACATTGGGCGACCTGCGCGCTGGAAGGGTATGAAATGACAATGAAGACAACACAACACCCAGTCGCTGCGCGGAGAAAATCCCCGACCAAGCCGGGAAGCGAACACGGGGCCCTAAGTACGGCAGTCCGTCACGCTGACCATTCAGCTAACGAGGCGGACAGCTTACATAGGAACAGCTGATCAGCCAGACGTATTATTTGCTGGCGAGCTAACCGAATCTGAATTACTCCGCATCTGAGGCTATATTATATAAGCTTGCAGTTATTCTCTCCTCTTTTAGTTGACCAGATGGGCACTCTTTGCCTGCTAGCCGCCGACTGACTCATGGAACAATGGAGCTTTGCAATTCGACCTCCAAATCCACCTTTTCTATTCCCGCCTAGCTAATTACCTTGCGCAGGGACTTCCCTCCAAGTTTTACATGACTAAAGACCTACATTCCCTATAGAAGAACCAGTATTACAATTAATGTTTTAACATTTATGTTCTTTTACAGCACATTACTTTTGAAATTACAACAATAGATTAATTACAATTACGTAAATTATCATAAATAATAAAACTTTTACATCGATGTAATCTCAAACAGCATGGTTATACAGAAGTTTCACTAAGTAAAAAAAGACAAAGGAGTTAGATTAGACCATTATAGGTAATATCGATAACAATGTTACACAGATTGGTTGCAGACCCTCAACCGGACTCCATCTCACCAACACACGGCCTTCTCTGGCATCGAGGCAGAGTCACCTTTCCTCAGAAAACACAACAATCTTCCACTCTGTCCTTCAGTGAGCTCTCGCTTGACACAACTGAAGTCCCAAATGGTATTGGTGTACAGCGATGCACGGTACAGGGCGTCTGTCTGGGAGCTGTCCTTGAAGTAACCAATTTGAAACAGTTCGTTGCAGCACGGTGGTGCCAGCTGCTGGTTCAATGGTTCAAATGGCTCTGAGCACTATGGGACTTAACTTCTGAGGTCATCAGTCCCCTAGAACTTAGAACTACATAAACCTAACTAACCTAAGGACATCACACACATCCATGCCCGAGGCCGGATTCGACCTGCGACTGTAGCGGTCGCGCGGTTCCAGACTAGCGCCTAGAACCGCTCGGCCACTTCGGCCGGCAGCTGTTGGTCATATTGCTGTTACAGACGCAGTACGATGCGCCAGAGCCATACACCGAATACGATGGTCTTCCCTCTCGGTAGTGCCACGTGACTCTCCGAAGCCCGGTCTTTATGCGACCGTACATTCTCGTGATGACTGCTGCCGGCAGTCATGTACAGTGACAGAGCGAGGTTGCGCAGTGGTTAGACACTGGACTCGCATTCGGGAGGAGGGCGGTTCAAGTCCGCGTCCGGTCATCCTGATTTAGGTTTTCCGTGATTTCCCTAAATCGCTCCATGCAAATGCCGGGATGGTTCCTTTCGAAGGGCACGGCCGACTTCCTTCCCCGTCCTTCCCTAATCCGATGAGACCGATGACCTCACTGTCTGGTCTCCTTCCCCAAATAACCCAACCCAACCCAATGTACAGTGGCTACATTTCTGCTAAGTCTTTCTGCAGTATCGCGGAAGAAACCTCCAGCTTCTCGTAGGCCTATTAAACGACCTCGTTCAAACTCAGTGATGCGTTTATAATGATATCTTTGTCGCCGTAAAGGAATTCTTGACTATTATCAGCTCTCACATCCAATCTCAAAGGTAAAATTGACGGTCACGAGCGTTAAAGCGGCAGTGAAAGCAAACCTTATTTGCACCGTTATGGCGGCGCTACCAGCGCCACTCCTATGCGACTGGCACAAGATGTGAATAGTCATCGTATTTCTGATGTGGAAACACTCCTGCCAATTTCCGTTTAGGTTCCAGAACTTCTTCTTGGTGTTTTTATGGCTTTAGCTCCACTACGGTGTATTTCAAACGTTTCGTTATTTGGGGTATTTTGCTTGGTTCGATGACATCTACCCCCTTCTGATCAAAATTTTAGGTTTCTTTGAGCACTACTGGTATTGAATGTAAACCCAACGTAACAGATAGACAGCCAGACAAGATGCAAGGGGGATAACATTTCAGATATAGTCAAACACATGAACAATATTACACAGATAATTTTTTCCTTCTAGAAACGTGACTCACTAACTAGAAAGTGAAAGATAATCAGAAAAAAGCTTCATTGCTTCTCTATACCGTCGATTCGGTTTCTTTCGTCAAATTTCATTTGTTCGTGTAACATTCTTTCCTCTCAGATTGATTTGACTTCTCTTTTATTCTAGGCTCAATTAAATTTTTACGTATAAGTTTTACAGTTAACTACCAAATTTTTTGTTTTGAAACATGCTATGAATAGATTAATGAATTAATTAAATTAATAACTTGTTTTTTGGATGCGTGGTACACTGGCTACGCTGCCAGCTTTTGATTTCAGTATGATACAACTGAAATTTTATGAGAGGTACAGTCTGAGAGGGCACTGTGTAAGAACGAATATGTTTAAATAGTAGTCCTGTTGGTTAGTAGATCTTCGTTCTAGGTTAAAAAGTGGATTACACGATAATTAGGTTGCACAACAGACACGGCTTGATACTCAGGAGAAACCCACGTGAAGTTGCATGTGTCAGAAACACTTGCATACAGATATGTAGCTATCCTGGGGTATGCAGCTATTGACGTGTTTCAGGAGTCTCCGAAGATATAATCCCATCAGCGTTAGCGTCAAATATTGCTTAACGTCATTTTGGGTTCAGAACTAGGTAAGTAGTTTATCCGTTGAAACCTGTTGGACGTTTCGTGTTGAAAGTGTACAGTGAGTTTATATTACTACCGTCAACAGAAATAGTGAAATTCTCCTCGATGGAAAGTGGCTTATGGTGAAACCGACGTAAAAGTTATGGTAATGCTAATTATTCGGTAACTTTTTTATGCGTGACTGAGTAAAAGAGACATGTACACTCAAAAGCTACTACAATAATGTAAGTTGGTGGAGACGACGAAGTCAGAAACTAGAGAGCTATCTCTTTGGCGGTTTGGCCTTGTTGTTTGGGCTTGTTTTTGATGAACTAGTGCATTTTTAACGACGATTTATAGTTTGAAATTCCTACCACCATGTCCATTTGTGAAAAAGTGTCATGTGTCATACAAGCTATAATATTATGTCTACTATACTTCTATTGTCGTCGGTTACTTTGCTTTGTTTCTAAATTTTGATTGCTTATTCGTACACTTTGGTGTTGTTTGTGCTTGCCATGTGGAACAGATGTGTCTGATGCGTACTGAATTCTTCAAAGGGATTTGTCTTCTAGTTTTTTAATGAGGTATTTATTGGTCTTTATATAGTAAATTACTTTAATCGAGTACTCTGTAATCTTCATATTGATTAAACCACCGAGGATCGCAAAAAGACATTTTTCATTCATAAATGCATAGTTTGAGAATTTATGTACTTTAGAAAGTAGGAGCTATGTATTGGTGGAATTGTAGCTGTGATGCCGGGTAGCCAGTCATGCTGTGCTAGGTCAGTCAGTAACAGCATTATTTGTGAAAGACAAGTTCTTCTCGATATTTGCCTTAAACACTCTAGGAAAACAACGTCAATCCTAAATCTGGATGGACTGACGAACTTATGCAAGTCCATTGTTGTGACCACTTTCTCACCTCGCGCTGTTGAGACCCGTGTCTAATACGTCTTTGCCCATCAGAAGTCAGTAGCTTAAGTAAACACAATAAGGCATATAAACAAAGGAATTAATGACATTAGCTGCCAGAGGGCATTAATTTAAATCCATGGGGGAAGTTGAAAATTTGTTGATGACCGGGATTAGAGCCCAGGTGTCCTGTTTACTAGGTAGGACCAAAATGGCGTCCGTTGTTCTGACATGTCCGAAAGAAAAGACACCACATGTACAGTACGGTATAGTTTCTATATTTTCATACAGTCATTTCACGTTATGATGACATATTATACACTTAGATATCGTTAAAGGAAGATTAGTGTTGAACGTCCTATCAGCGACGAGGTCATCAGAGAGTACAAGCTTGGGTAGGGAAAGGGTGGGGAAGGCAATCGGCCATGACATTTTTTAGTGGAAGCTTCCTGGATTTGACCTAAAATGATTTCGGGAAACCATGGAACACCTAAATCTGAATGGCCGACCGCGGATTTTAACTTTTGTCCTCCCGAAATCGAAACCACTGTGTTAAACATTCCGCTACCTCGTTTACTTTAGATGTTGTTGTGGACGTGAAGCAGACCTAAATTCCTGTAGAAATTATCAGTAAATTATCAGTAGTAAAGATATATATATATATATATATATATATATATATATATATATATATATATATATATATATACACACATCATTGAAGCTGATACAAAACACGATATACAAACCAGTTATCAGGGTGAAGCAATTACAATAATATACAGAAAAGAAAACTATATTGCGATTTGTTCTTAACCAACCCTCCCTTTGCAGTACGATTTGCGATTGCAGTTGTCTTACTGAACACAGCAGCCTTCTTTCCTTTTACGATTTTATGCCTTTCTTTGCTGTAGGACTGCGTTATGGCGAAACAAGCACTGATGGATGAATCTACAATTAACAGCATGAAGCATAATGGTAGGCAGTGATCAACGTTCATAGGCTCATTTAATATTGTCCCTACTATTCCCATAAAATTTTCACAGAAAGCCGAAGCATTATGATCACTACTCACCACAAGGTAGGATACAACCTGGTGGCATTGCGGGCGCATGACATGATAAAGGAAGTATGATAAGCAGAATAGAGACGAGTGGGCAATCAGTCTGGTGGCGAATGTGGAAATCGACTGACATAAATGATTTTGACCAAGGGTAGAGTGTTTTAGTCCTGGGCTTGGGAGAGGGCATTTAGGAAACGGTGTGGCTGGTCAGCTGTTCGTGTGCTGCTGTGGCGAGCACATATGATAAGTTGTTGAAGAATGGAGAAAGCACAGGTAAGTGACAAGTTGTTGAACGTCCACGTCTCATCACAGAACATGGACGTCGGAGGTTTGCGCGCTCAATAAAGCTGTACTTGCGATTATCTGTGGCAGCTCTGACACCAGAGTACAATGATGGCGCAGACACAATTGTTTTGGTGTACACGGTTCAGTGCACATTTTTGCACATGCGGTTGTACAGTAGACAGCCCCAGTGTGTTGCAAAGTTCAACCAGGGACATCGTCCATTACCTGATAGTAGCTGACTAGACTTGAGAATGCAAGTTGACGCATCGAGGGTGCAAGTTGAGACGTCAAACATTACATGATGTTGTTCTTTAAAATATCGTTGTTAATTTGGTCATCAAGTTGTACCATATGTCACTCTTCCACTTATTTTCTAACTTCTCTGTTCACATGTGATACAGGACTTGTCAATATTGATTTGTGGTTTCACATGTGGACTGATAAATTGAATTTAGTATCATATCTCATAAGACATGGTACATAGTGACACTTTGTATGTACCTGAATATGACTCCATAGCCTAAACTAGCGAATAGCGCTGCAAATAAACGATAAGTTTTAGAGCCTGCAGAGGGCGGGGTTATCTTTGACGATCGTAAACTGAGACTGCTGTGGGCACAGGATCATCGATATTGGGGCCATGGATCATTGTAAATGTAGCTCCTCGTTGGACGAACCACATTTCTTGTTACACCAGTCTAATGATTGTGTCTGCATACACCATCATCAAGGCTAACGACTGTTTGAAATATGCGGGACAGTGGGGCTAGTGTAGTACAGATATTAACTTAGGATTCCATGGGAAATATGGCAGTAACTGAAAGCACCATAACAGCTGTGGACTACGTGAGCATTACTGCGAAGTACCATCATCCTTGCATGCTCGATGTCTTCCCTGACGACGATGATATCTTTCAGCAGGTTAGCTGTTCACGTCGTGGGTTCAGAATCATGTTACACGGGTTTGAGGAGCATGAATGAACTTACGTTCATGTCTTGACCATTAAATTAGTGTGGTCTGAACCCGATGAACCACATCTGTGACGCAATTTTGCCCCAGCTTCGCACCCACACACCAGCGACCACTTATTTATGGGCGTTGCCTGGTATGTGCGTAATTTGTGGTGCCATACATATCAGGTAAGCTAACAAAGGCATCTCTAATCCAACACACAGCAGTGTTGCTTCTGTAATGCGTTTCAAAAGTGGACCAACATGTTACTAAGCAGGTGGTCATGATGTTTTGGCTCATCAGTGTACGTTTAATACGTAGATTATATAGATATGATCTTGGAGAGATCTCTAACCGAAAGGCATTCACACAATGAACACAGTTATTTTCCTTGATTTCTTTCAGTTTGAAAAATACGTTTGTCGTGATATGAAGGGCAGTAAAACTGTGTAGCAATCAGCAATTGATTTTTTAGTTTCATTCGAAGCACACCGGACAAAAGATTGGTCACGCACTGGAAACAAAACGCTAATGCCATGTAATATCACCTCTACCATTGATAATGGCCTTATTTTAACAAGGAAGAGAATCTGTAAGTTGCTTTAGGTATGCTACATTAAGTTGAAGTGAATAATTGATGAGTAATCCCTACAGAGCCAAAATATTACTGAGATACAGACTGCTATGTTTCCCCCACTGTTCCAAATAGTAGCGGCCGCTATCTATGGGATTAACATTAGGGTGTTTTAGCGGGCTATTCCAGTTGCTGTTGGGTACTCGAGCTTTCGACAAACCAGAAATATATGCATGCAGTCATGCAAACGCGGCAGTTGTCATCTTGGGAAATAGGAGCGTTCAAAGCGTACCCGTCATGAAAATACTCCACAGAAGAAAGGGAAACACCTGGTCACCGAGAGGGTTGAAATAAAATTACTCGTTAATGTTTCCGTTAACGTGAGTGAGTGGGTCCAAGTCACTGTACGAAAATCAGCTCCATAACACCACAGGATCACCTGAAACCCTAATCACAACATCCGCATATCGCGAGTTACGCGCCTCATTTGGACGTCGGTGCCTTCGGCACCTTGCATCGTTTACAAAGAGACAAAAATGAGTCTTACTCGGTTTCATTCATCTACAGTCCAGGTTTCTGTGTTGGCTGCCGCTGTGAGGAATGGCGTTTTGCGAGCTACTTGACTCCAAATATCCACTGATGCAGTTTTCGTCGCAGTTTTCCCTTATAAACTTGTTTGCATAGACCTGTGTTCAGTCACAATAGTAATTTCTGTTGGGTTAGAAATCGAATGACACTGTCAAGGCGTGACACTTAGCTCCGGTCCCTGTGGCATAGTATTTTTTACGATCACTGATCTTGTTATATGGCTGCTAGAGATACATCGTTGCTTTTACCCACGTCTGGCAGTCACTGTTGATGTACCACCAAATCGGCCAACTTCACTCACGGTGCGTCATGAGCAAATCAAACCATGATAGTTTTTCGGCCATTCTTTCACGTCTCTATTTAGACTAGTGTTATCGCACTGATACCGCGTAAGCGACTGGCACATCACACAACTTCCCACTTCACTGTCATAACTTACGTCAGCGTTGGAGGCTATAATGTACCAGGATTAGGGGGATCTTTGATCAATAGTAATTTACGATACTAAGCCTGTACGACGGAATCTGTGATCTCCTTTCTTTTTCAGCTACGTTTTACGTAAAACTGAAAGTCTGAAGTACTAGAAGCGAGCCCACGAATCGGTATATTTTATGGAAAAATTTATGGTTAAATTTGTTTAAATTTCACACTTTTCCAAGTTTTTCTATAATTTGGAAGATTAGTTTTATATTTATTGTAAAATAAATTAATTATCCTCTGAATTCCATTTGTTTTATTTGACCACAAATGGAATGTGTTTCGCACCTTACGATAGTTTGGTTGCGAAACTTCTCATAACAATTTATTACCTATTAAATCAGGACAATGACGATTTTTCGAAGGAAAACTCAATTTTTCAGACGAAACAATCATATAAAAGCAAATATTAAATATTATTTTCGCGCTGTGGCATACACATAATACATTTATAAATTATGAACAATAACATAAAGTCATTTTAAGTTTTAAAAATTTTACTTACCTCAAGAGTCGTGTTTTATTTGTAACTGTTCTCTCATGTATGCAGAAAACTACGTACAAAAGTTAATTTAACAATTACTGGTGTTGGAACGATTTGGAACTTAATGCTGTAACACACTGGGGCGCGAAAGAAACTGGTACAGGCACGCATATCCAAACACAGAAATACGTAAACAGGCAGAATACGGCGCTGCAGTCGGAAACTCCTATGGCAGCTTATCACGATTTCAGTGAGTTTGAACGTGGTGTTACAGTCAGCGCACGAACGATGTGACACAGCATCTCCGAGGTAGCGATGATTCCTGTACGACCATTTCACGAGTTTACCGTGAATATCAGGAATCCGGTAAAACATCATAACTCCGCAACGGTGCGGTTGGAAAAGGATCCTGCTAGAACTTCAGCAACTACGACTGAAGAGAATCGTTCAACGTCACAGAAGTGCAGCCCTTTCGCAAATTTCTGCAGATTTCAATGCTGGGCCAACAACAAGTGTCAGCGTGAGAACCATTCAACGAAACATCATCGATATGGGCTTTCGGAGTCGAAGGTCTACTCGTGTACGCTTGATGATCGCACGACACAAAGCTTTACGCCTCGCCTAGACCCATCAACACCGATATTGGTCTGTTGATTACTGGAAACATATTGCCTGGTCGGACGAGTATCGTTTCAAATTGTATCGAGCGAATGGACATGTACGGGTATGGAGACAACCTCATAAATTCATGGGCCCTGCATGTCAGCAGGGGACTGTTTACGCCGGTGGAGGTTCTGTAATGGTGTGGGGCGTGTGCAGTCGCAGTGATATAGGATCCCTGATGGGTCTAGATACGACTCTGACAGGTGATATGTACGTAAGCATCGTGTCTGATCACCTGCATCCAATCATGTCCACTGTGCACTCCGACGGACGTGGGCAATTTCAGCAGGACAATGTGACACTCCACACGTCCAGAATTGCTACCGAGTGGCTCCAGGAACTCTCTTCTGACTTTAAACACTTCCACTGGCCGCTAAACTCCCCAGACATTAACATCTTTGAACGTGTCTGGGATGCCTTGCAACGTGCTGTTCAGAAGAGATCTGCACCCCCAGAAGATGTTCTTAGTGACCAACACGTTCATTATATACGATAAGTATTAAATACATTGCTCATTAGATTGTCAATTTTTGAACTGTTCTTTCTTTTTTTTTTTTTACATTGCTGTTCCCTGCACTATATAACTACGCAATAGATAGCTGTATGACCAACTGAAAGAACGCAATTAAATAACATCAGATTTTATAGCAATGACTTTTAAACGAATATAGGAAGCAGCATTGTCAGAAGGCTCACATGACTGCTCAGTACCAACTGCACACCATCAACAGTGCTCCAAAAAGAACAGTGCTCTCTGGCCCACTTAAATGTTTCAGCGCAAATACCTTTGGAAGAACAATAGATGCTGAAAAACGACTTTCACTGTTAGGAAAATAAGGGAGGGACTCGCGAAAGTAAATACTATGAAACAGCCTGAAAGGTAAGCAAATACTATTTTCAACATTAACCTACGTTTTTTTAATGGACATCCAGTATTATTTCTTAAGCAATCAATAACACGAAAAATCACAAAATAATGCCGTTGCTTGTCTCGCAGAACATCAATTACATCCCGAGAAATTGCGAAGCGAAGTTGACGTTCGAAATAAACGAATCATGGTACTACTGCACATTCCCAAGCTTCAATCGTGGACACCACGTTGCCAGTAATCGCAATGTGCTTGATGTACTACGATGGGAGAAACGCTGTACTTATTGCTTTCCGGACGTCAAGGAATGTGGAATCCGTCTGATACCCTCCATCCATGGTTCGCAAGATATCATGTGAAGAAAGGGCGAGTTGCCTTTCGCACGAGCGATGCTTTCTAAAGCCGTGCTGATGCATGGACAGCCACTTCTCTGTCTCAAGGAAATTGATTATATTCGAACTGAGAATATGTTCGAGAATCCTGCAACAAACCGATGTTAAGGATATTGGTCTATAATTTTGAGGATCCGTCCTTCTACCCTTCTTATATACAGGCGTCACCTGCGTTTTTTTCCAGTCGCTCGGGACTTTACGTTTGGCAAGAGATTCGCGATAAATGAAAACTAAGTAAGGAGCCAATGTAGTAGAGTACTCTCTGTAAAACCGAATTGGAATCCCATCAGGACCTAGCGATTTATTTATTTTCAACCCATTCAGCTGCTTCACAACCCCAGGGATGTCTATCACTATGTCCTCCATACGGGAATCTGTACGAGACTCAAACGGCGGTATGTTTGTACGATCCTCCTGCGTGAAAGATTTCTCAAAGGCTTAATTTAAAATTTCAGCTTTCGGTTTGCTGTCTTCCGTTGCCAGGCCAGACTGATCAGTGAGTGACTGGGTGGAAGCAGCACGAATCTCTACTAACTTTTGCCTGTCCTCATTCTCCCGATCTTTCTTGTACCGCGAGTGCAACTGCCTTTGCTTCCTGAGCATTCTCCGAATTGCGCTTTTAAACCACGGTGGGCCTTTTCCGTCCGTAACCCACTTTTTCGGCACATACTTGTCCAATACGTGATTCATAATGTGTTTAAAATTTGCCCATAATTCTTCCACGTCTATCGTACCGGAAGTAAATGAAGTCGATTCATTTACTAAGGGGGATGCTAACAACTGCTTATCTGCTCTTTCTAGTAAGAATACTCTCCTAGCCTTCTTGACCGACCTTTTAACTTTCGTAACCATAGTCGTAATGACAACATTATGATCACTAATCCCTGTCTCAACACTGAAACCGTCGATGAGGTCTGGTCTGTTCGTGGCTACCAGATCTAAAATATTTCCATTACGCGTTTGCTGTAGATTTAGCTGCTCAAGACAGTTTTCGGATAATGTGCTCAAACGTAAATCACACGACGGCTTGTCTGTACCACCTGTACTGAATCAATAGACATCCCAGTCTATATTAGGTAGGTTGAAGTCGCCTCCGACTAATATACCATAATCCAGGTACTTCTGCGACACAGAATTTAGACTCCCTTTGAATGATTCTAGAACTGTCACGGTGAAACCTGGTGACCGGAAATAACACCCCACAATTAACTTTATTTCCCCTAGCTCTGTTAAACGTGTCCAGATAGCTTCACAGTCACACTGTACTTCGTCCTCAGTAGACACAATATTTTTGTCAACTGAAATAAAGACTCCACCTCCAACGGTGTCTAATCTGTCTTTCCGATACACGTTCCAACCCTCACTAAATATTTCAGAACTTCCTGTCTCAGGGTTCAGCCACGTCTCAGTCTGGAGAATAATTTGCGCGCTACACGCTTCCTGGAGGGCAGTAAATTCAGGACCTTTATTCCGAACACTCTGAAAATTTACTGCTAATATCTTGATAGCTGAAGTGTCTTTACACTGAGCGCGTCCTGATTTCCCTGCCTGCACGTCGACTGGTGAGTGTTCATCAGGACACCTCGCACTACTGCCTAGCCTAAAAAATCCCCATGTGCATGCCACATAATCGGAGCACATCGTCCCTTGTGAGAAGGTGAGGAAGGAAATCAACTGTGTCCTTTTCAAAACGAATAACTGCCGCATTTCTCTTACAATGTCTGCGGAAACCACGGGATGTCTAAATGTGGATGCCCAGACGGTGATTTGAACTGCCATCCTCCCGAATACGAGTTGAGCACCTTAAGCACTGCAGCACGTATATCAATGGAATGGTTTATTAACGCTTTGTCAGTCGATGATCAGTGCCGCTCTGAGGATTTTGAGGACTGCTACTTGTCTAAAGGTCTCTAGTAGTACAACTGGTTTGGGTAACTTTTCGGCAGCTTAAACTTCTTTCCTTTCACAGTTCGATGACAGAATGTAACATTCCCTCTTTCGATGTACCACTTTGTAACATCCCAACTGCGGAATGACAAACCATAAGTTATAACGTACTGGACCCTTGGGACTGTCTGTTACGGTACGACGGTAAGCGGTAGATGTACCGGGGTGCGTGGCAGGTCCTCATTGTGACTTACCTGCGCGGTGGCAGCGAAGTCAGCCTCCGTGCTTGCTCGACCTGTAATCTTACCTGCCCTCACCTGTAGTTCAGCCACTCGTACATTATTCAGCGCCCTGTGGATTCTGGACTTAACAAATACGTAGAACGAAAGGTTTGGAGAGTTACTTCGATGCCACTAAATAATGTAACGCAGCTCTGATAAAAGCAATTATATTCTAGAGACACGTTGTCCGCAAAATCCTTTGATACAACTTATTACAAAAAGAAAAAAAACAACGCAAAATCGTTATTTACACGCCAGAATCTAGCAAGATAGTGGTCATACAGACATGCTCCACTAAGGGGGTTTAAGACCACTGCCGGATACAAATTGCCTTTAGTTGCTGTCTCAATAAGGCTAATCCCAACTGTGATCATAATAATAAAATTTACTCAGATGCCACGCGCGTCTTTAATGCACAAGGCCAAGATCTTGTATTACGGATGTCACGGAACTCAGTCTTTACTTACACTTGATACCTCACATAAAAATAAGCATGATCATAGGCTACTGGTCATCATGATCATTGGCAGAAAACAAAAATCAGAATTGCAACAGCTGGAGCGAGCACAGCATGTCACTTACCATTTTCAATGACTGTCATGTTGTTGCACACAATAACCTTTGCTCAGTTACCTGTCTGCGTCTGTGCCTCAGTAATTGCCACATATTAAGATAAACATTGATTCGCAGTCACAATAACTTCACCACCTACGCGAACGTTACTTTGCCACGGTCTTATTCAGATTCAGACAAAAAGCAAAGCTCAGTTTGTAATCTTGCGGGAGCGCAACTGCCGGCCATTCGTGCTGCTCCCCGGTCAGACAGCTAGTTCTCAACAACGGCATGCTGTGGGCCCTCCTCCCCCACGAAACCGCTTGTGACATCAGCTACTATCTTTTCCCTTAAAACAGACACATTTTACCATACACCTTCTCTGTTGCTTTATGCGCAAGTACACTTTTTATTTACACTCTTCCGCCAATTTTACTCTGTCCCTCTGCTCTAATTTAAGTTTATTCAGAAGAACAAATTTTTACGCTTCGGCAGCCTCTGGTCGGACCATTCCACCTTCTCCATCCCCAATGGGTGTCCGCCTACGGATACTGCATCATATTTCTAAGCCACCCCTAGCTTTTCTGTTTCCTTCCACCTTCACGTTCTTGCAAGTCACCGAGCCGGCCTACCACGCCCGACTGAGCTCTTACCGTAGGCCTTCGACATGCTACCCGCGCTCTGGCCGTCCACCTGTCTGCTGTCCCGCTGCATTCTAATCTGCGCTCGCTTAATTAAAAAAGGCTATAACTTTAGTCTCATTGCCGGTACAACAACTGAGTCTCTTTCGGAAGCCACCTCATATTCTTAGCTATCGAATGAAGTTCTTAAATCTATTGCTTATCTGAAGCATGGTCATTCGTGCCCAGCACATTGCCACGTTTCATCCCGCCTCCAATGTTTGCACTACTGAGGTAACATATCTATGTATATTGTTTCTGAAAAAGGCAAGCTTATTTTACACAAACAATGGAGGCGGGGTGAAACGTGGCAATATGATGGGCACGAATGACCATGCTTCAGATAAGCAATAGATTTAAGAACTTCATTCGATAGGTAAGAATACGAGGTGGCTTTCGAAAGAAACTCAGTTGTTGTACGGGCAATGAAGCTTAAGTTATAGCCTTTTTAATTAAGCGAGCGCCGATTATTTTACCCAATTTCAATGTTTCACTTCTTTGTTTCTCATTTGGTACACCTTCAGTCTTCCTTTTCGATGATTAAGCTTAATACTAGTGATTCTTATTTCTCCTCCCAACACACGAATTACCATACCACTTAATACTATTGTCACTTAAATGTTCAAATGTTCAAATGTGTGTGAAATCTTATGGGACTTAACTGCTAAGGTCATCAGTCCCTAAGCTTACACAATTCTTAACCTAAATTATCCTAAGGACAAACACACACACCCATACCCGAGGGAGGACTCGAGCCTCCGCCGGGACCAGCTGCCCAGTCCATGACTGCAACGCCCGAGACCGCCCGGCTAATTCCGCGGGGCCGTCACTTAAATACTAGACACCCATAACTTTCTTATTAGATTCTATACAGATAGCGATTTTGCACTGTGACTAGTATCATTTTACGACTCCAGTTTCCAATTACTGTGTTTTGTTGCCTATTACACCAACTCTGAACTTACAAACCTACTGATTTGAGGCCTCAGCATCAGTCATGCCACGTCTTACAATTCTTTTGCTGTTTACTTTGTGTGTTACTTTATGTTATATAATACTCCTTTATTCACAACCTTCACACTGGCATATTACTTTTGTATGGCTACCAGAACTGCACTGTCAGCTACTATAGTGTGCTTTTAAATTTTTGAATCACTTTAATATACCTAATATTTTTACAGTACTTTTCTAATGTATCTCCTGCGCTCATGGCTGCTCAGTCCATTCCACACATCGTACAGGACTCTACTTTCACATCTTACAGCTGCATCATAACGTCTTGCTCCCTTAACTACTCCTACAGAAAAACTTTAACGTAGTGCTTCTTTAATAGTTAGTGCTTTCTATGTGCTCTGATCGTTATTGCTCATCTTTGCTCTCTACTTCCAATTCGACTTACATTGCAGCAGTGCTTTGCGTATAGTACTAGACTCCATCTTCCTTCAATCTAAAAATTAAACCTTTTCTTTAAATAGCCCTTTACCGTTCTGTTATTTTGCATTTCCACAACCACGTCACTACACTCGACCTCTTGTCATACCTCCTTTTACACTCCTGTCGAGAATCTTTGATAGACAAATGGTTAGTAGAAGATACTGAAGCACAGAAAGGAAGAATTGCTACACACTGCTGAGGTGGGCAAAGTCGCAAACTATGAAATCTCTCAAAGACTGAGAGACTCTCTACGTTTAATTATCACTCTCTCCATTCACGTACCTCTTCAGTTCTATTACATTCCTTAGTCTAAAAATTCGTTTGGAAACAGGATACACTAGCAGAAGGTGTCATGCTTCCAAGTATAGGAGGAATTAACGTATTTCATCAAAATATAGGAGGTATTAGAGATAAAGTTAGTGAACTGCTTATAGATGTTGACTGTGAAATTATTGGTATGTCGGAGCACCACTTAATTAATTTGGCAGTTCAGAGGGTTCCTTTACCAGGATACAGATTAGCTGGCTGTTTTTCAAGGGGTTCCTTGCTGGGTGGGGAGGTGGGTATGTACGTAAAAAACAGTATTCCATTTGAGTCCATAGACATGTCACGGCACTGCACTGAACAGATATTTTAATGTTGTGCAGGGGCAGCTGACTTTACTGAAACTAAACTTCTAATTGTTGTTGTTTATAGGTCTCCTAACTCTGACTTCAGAGCGTTTCTGCTCAAGCTAGAGAGGGTTCTTGCTTCATTTTTTAGGAAATACCAGAAATTAGTTATTAGTGGTGACTTCAATATAAATTTTATGTATGATGGTGCAAGAAAAAGGATGTTAGTAGATCGCCTAAATTCATATGATCTGATGCAGACTGTGATTTTTCCAACTAGGGTGCAGGGGAACATGAGCACAGCCCTAGACAATATTATTATTCCTTCTTCATTACTAGATGGGCATTTTGTTAGTAAAAGGGTGAATGGCCTTTCCGAACATGATGCACAAATTTTAACACTAAAAGGCTTTTTTACTCAACCAAATGTCACATGTTATTACAAACTACGTAGGAAAGTTAATACAATAGCAATAGAGAGTTTTTTGAACCTTGTCAAGGAACAAGAGTGGCAGGATGTTTGTAGTGCTCATAATATAGATAATAAATATAATGCTTTCCTTAACACATTTCTCATGCTCTTTGAGAGTTGCTTTCCATTAGAAGGTTCTAAACGGGGTACTAGCAGTAATAGGCAGCCTGGGTGGCTGAGTAGTGGGATAAGGATATCATGTAGAACAAAGTGAGAGTTATATCAAAATGTTACAAGTAGTAACAATCAAGCTGCAGTAACCCATTACAAAGAGTATTGTAAGGTGCTTAAAAATTTTATTATGAGGGAAAGGAGTATGTGGTATGCAAATAGAATAGCTAATTCACAGGATAAAATTAAAACCATAATGTCAGTTGTGAAGGAAGGCTCAGGTCAGCAGCATATGGTCGACGATATAAACTAAGTTCGTAGTAAAAATATTTGTTACTGAGAAATCAGTATATGTACAGTATTTAACAATCATTTTCTGAGCATTGGTGAATTAAACAAACATTTAGTTCCTACAAGGAAACATATAACTTTCTCGCCAGATGCCTTTCTGATGTCTGAAATACACCTCTGTGATACAGACAAGGGAGAGATTGAGTCAATAATTAAATCACCGAAGACTAAGGACTCTCATGGTTATGATGGAGTGCCTAGTAGAATATTAAAGTACTGTGCTGCACATGTTAACCCTGTATTTAGCCGTATTTGTAATTCTTCCGTTAGGAATGGTCAGTTTCCTGAGCGATTAAACTACTCAGTAGTAAAGCCTCCTTATAAAAAGGGGGAAAGGGATATTGTAGACAATTTTAGACCTATTTCTGTGCCATCAGTGTTTGCTAAAGTTATTGAAAAGGCTGTGTGTATAAGGCTAATTGACAATTTTATATCACACAATTTGCTATGAAATGTACAGTTCGGCTTTAGAAGTCTCTTACCAATTGAAAATGCAATATTCTCTTTTCTCTGTGAAGTAGTGGATGGGTTAAACAAAAGCTTTCGAATGCTAGGCATATTTTTTAATTTAACTAATACGTTTTATCGTGTTGATCAAAAAGTATTACTCCAGAATTTGTATCATTATGGAATACGGGGAGTAGCCCATAATTGGTTCACCTCTCACTTTAGCAAGAGACAGCAAAAGGTCATTATTCACAATGCTGAGAATGTCTGTGATGTGGGGTCTGAGTGGGGTAGAGTCAAGTGTGGTGTGCCCCAGGAATCAGGGTTGGGGCCACTGGTGGCCCTTGTTTATATAAATGATATGCTTTCTAGTATTACAGATAACGCTAAAACATTTCTATTGGCTGATGACACTGGATGGGTAGTAAAGCTTTTTGTGTGCAACATTGGCTCGGTTTCAAATAGTGCAGGTCATGACCGAAGTTCATGGCTTATAGAAAATAAACTAACGTTAAATCACAGTAAGACTAAGTTTTTACAGATTCTAACACACAATTCAATAAAACCTGACGTGTTAATTTCACAGAATGGGCCTATGATTAGTGAAACTGAAAAGTTCAAATTTTTAGGTGTTCAGGTATATAGTAAACTGTCGTGGAAAGCCCACGTTCAAGATCTTGTTCAAAGACTTAATGCTGCCATTTGGCTATTCGAACAGTCCCTGAAGTAAGTGATCGTTCGACACGAAAATTAGTCTATTTTGTTTCTTTTCATTCGCTTAGGTCCTGTGGTATCATATTTTGAATAACTCTTCCCACTCTAAAAGGATATTTTTCTCTCAGAAACGGGCGGTTCGGGGAATAACTGGCGTAAGTTCATGAATTTCTTATCGACCCCTGTATACGAGACTGGCTATTTTCACACTGGCCTCTCAGTAATTGCAGGGTGAGTCACAAATAAGGAATAATATCTCTAGGATCGCAAGCTGCTATGCGTAACACATGATTAATTTCGTTCTCCTGGTGTACTGTGTACGTAAAACAAAAATACCTGTTAACCATTGAACGAGATACCGACGAGCCTCACGATCACGACATGTCGTTCACCCATAGATACAACACATGACACGGCAATGAGGTGATGTGTATCTGCTAGCGTTTGAAAGATAAGAGAAAAACAAATGCCGTCGTGATGTATGTGAAATTGTATCAAAACTTGTGAATCATACGTTGCCGGTGGTAACGGGGTGTACAGTCCCATGTTAGAGAATGTGTGTCCTGTAAGCGGAAAGAGTGGCCAACGGTGGAAGTAAAACCGCGGTGTGCATGACGTGTTACAAACCTCTGCGCTGCTCACTCTGCCCGATACTCGCCGTGTCGACAGCTGCTAACGACCGCGTCGCAGCGTTACTACAGTACCATGGCAAGTTTCACAAACGAGGAAAACACCGACATTCACCTCACCTACGGGTTTGCAGATGGAAGAGGTGACGTTGCAAGGTAACTGTATCACTAGAGGTTTCCTGTCTGGCGCCCTCCATCCTCAAAAACGTTTCACTCTGTGGACAGACGCTTGAGGGAGTATGGTGCATGTGTAGCACCCTCAGGATTTAGTGGCCGTGGCCGACCGTCGACGTGCAGTGCGGATGACGAAGAAAAACTGTTAAAAACTGTTGAGGAGGACCGAACAATAAGCACCAGGTCTCTCGCCACTGCGGTCGGAATGTCACAATCTACTGTTATGCGAGTACTCCACAGAAATCATTACCATCCCTTTCGCATGCAGAAGGTAGGCATTATTGCCGGAAGACTACGGGAGGAGGCTGGACTTCTGCAATTTTATCCTACGGCGTCAGACCCACGACCAGCATTTTTCACGAACAATACTGTTCACCGACGAAGCCTGTTTCACGAAGGAGGGTATAGTGAATTTGCATAATTGGCACGAGTGGACGGAAGAAAACCCCTACAGCACAGTGATACGAGGGCAATAACAACGAAGCGGTGTAAATATCTGGTGTAGTGTTATTGATCACCACCTCATAGGGTCACATGTGCTACCACAAAGGTTTACAGGAGAGCGGTATCTGCGTTTACTGGATGCTACATTACCGGAATTGTTGGGAGACGTTAGTTTGGCCCCTCGTATGAACCTGTTGTACATGCATGATGGTGCTCCCGTTCACTTCAGCTGCACAGTGCGACGTCATCTGGACAATGTCTTCCCTTCGAAATTGATCAGGCGTGGAGGCCCTGTAGCATGGCCAGATAGAACGCCAGACCTGAATCCACTGGATTTCTTTTTGTGGGGCCATCTGAAATTTATTTATGAAGGAGAGATTGTTGATATCAACATCCTTCAATTCAGAATGCAACATGCCTGAGATATTACGTAATGAGGTACAGACATGTTGGATCGTGTTCAGCAATCCTTCCTGCGAAGGGTGCAACTTTGTCACACACATCGTGGCTGTCATTTCGAATAGTACTTATAAACCGCTACTGCAGCTTCTGGTCATGTGTTTCTATGTTAGTTTCCATTTGTACAGCTATAATGTGTTCGTTTGGATTAACTGCCACATACCTGAGTAGTTGTAGTTTGTATTCTCCATCTATGTACTCGTTTCTTAAAACTAAGTCTGCGGCACAAAAACCAAATTATAAAACATGCATGTACAGTAGTGCAGCCCCTCCTCACGTTCCTTTCCCTATACCAACTAGACACTATACATAATAGCGGCCATCATAATCGGTACGAGATAGATGTGGGCGCTGTCATTATCGCAGTGTCATGCAGACCATAGCTTGACGCCGCATTCCTCGCCTTCTTGTGAGCGGATAGACTACCTACAATGCTCTTATGTTGTGCCCTGTTGCCTATCTGTCCCCTTGGCCAATGTCGGCGCACAGTAACAGCCTAAAGTCCACTTCATATTTCCAGATTTTTACCATTCAACTGCATTGTCATTTATTGACATAGGAACATGCGGAAAACGAATTTATGTTTGCAGTTCACTGTGTGACAATTCGCACTACATATTTTTTCCCATTTATCACTAACCCTGTATATTCCTTGCTGTCATTTCTTGTTAGCAATATTTGCTTATTCCCAAGAATAAGCAGCTTTCACTCAGGTTATACTCATCAAGCCTGCATTTGTATCGGATTTCCTTAAATTTTGTGCAGAAAGGTGTGCAGTATACTGGTGCATCCATTTTCAATAAGCTACCACTCGAATTAAAAAATCTTAGCAGTAATCCACGCATTTTCAAATCGAAACTGAAGAGTTTCCTCATGGGTCACTCTTTCTATACTGTTGATGAGTTCCTTGAAAAAATAAGCAGATTCTTATTGTATTGCTGATTGCGTTTACTTAAACTTATTGATTGACATTTTTGGGTTCATAAACACTTTATTTTTATCCGTTATTTCTTTTATGTTGTAATTTCATGTACTGACACGTTCCATGACCTTGGAGATTTGCTCCTCAGTTTGGTCCTATGGAACTTGACGTGTAAATAAATATAAATAAATAAAAAAATCCTAAACACAGTTGCTTCAGCCCTAGCATCATGTCTTTTCTTTCTTTCAGCTGCGCGTCGACGCATTCTTTCTCTGGCCAACTTTTCTATTTCATCTGTAGCTAGAAATCTGCTCACCGGAAAAACTACTTCACCCCCAATTACATTCATTGGTTTATGTCCAAACATTAATTCACAAGGTGCAAAACCTGTTGCTTCATGCCATACATTATTGATAATTTCTTCGAAATTTAAAATAAAATTTGCCCAAGTTGTGTTTCTCCTGTGACAATAAGTCCTACATAACCAGTTCAACTCCTTCATGACTTACTATTTGGGGTTCCGTTGAGAGATATATGGCGAAATTCTGACATGTCTCAGTTCATGCCGCTCCAACATTTCTGTAAATTTGTGGGCTGTAAACTGAGGACCACTGTCTGACAATAAAATAGCTGGCTTCCTCACTTGCGCAAAATAGTCTTTCTCCAGTATTTGAGTCAATATTCTGACATTCGCCATCCTGATTGGGTACAAGTTTACATGTTTCGCAAACACATCTAACACAACAGAAATATAGGTACAACCACACCTGGATACTGGGAGAGGTCCAAACAAGTCCACTGCAATCAATTCTCGAGGTCCTTCTACTTGCACATTTTGTCGAAAACCTTGAATGGGAACCATAACTGCTCACACCTTTTAACACTGACCACAAGCTTGGACTCACCTCTGCACCCTTCGCCACATGTTTTCAAATATTACCACTTCTTGTAACTTTGCAATGCACTTTCGTGTCCTGCAATGTCCATAACTTTCGTGCACAAGGTCTATTAATTCATCTACATATTGCTGTGGAAAGCAGAGTTTCCACTTCTCCTGATCCTCTCTATTCCTCCTAAACAACACCCCTTGATGAATTTTATAAAATCTTTTCACTTTGCCCAGTTGCCTTGATCCCAAAATTTGTTTAACATATCTTAAATGTTCGTCCTGATTCTGCTGTCTTCTTATATCCTTACATACTCGCCTAATTAGCACCTCATGCTTCGATCCTCTCATCATGGACACCCACGAACCATCCAAGTTTCCCTTTTTCTCAAGCTCTGTGGAACGAGAGACCAATAGGCCAATAGTGATAGACGAACTTCTGCAGAAGTTCCATGGAGTTAAATTTTTATCGTCCTTATTTATGACCTGTGTATATTGTAATTTAAGGTTAGCACAAAATCCAACGAAATACACAGTGTTCATGCATAAACGAAACTGTTATAAATTTTGCGTCTTGCCATTTGGTCTTAACATTTCTGTGTGTGTCTGTGTAAGAGCCATGTACCAGGTGTTGGGACGTCAGCTAATGGACCAGCTTACTGTGTATATCTACGATATATTAATAGCTACAGAGACGTGGGAGCAGCATTGCGCATTCCTGGAAAAAGTACTGGTGGTCATGCAGCATAAGGGTATGCAATTTAAGTTTAGTAAGACAGATGTTCCGAAGGAAAAGATTGAATATCTGGGGCATATCGTTGATCAAACAGGAATACAACCCGTGGGTGGAAAACTTATGGCCATCGAGGAGTTTCCTCGGCCAAATAATAAGGAAGATTTGAGGCATTCAGGATAATGCATCTGAAAAAATGTTATCCCGTCCTTTAATGTATCTCATTTCCATATCAAACTGCTGTAGCTACATCTCCCAACATCTCAGTCTAGTATGACGCAAACGACATCTCTTCATAAAGCTTAACGACCGAAAGTCAGTAAACACTTTTGCGTGATGACCCAACAAATAACCCTCAAACTTCTGAAGACCATACAGCATAGCCAGGGCTTCCTATTCTGCAACACAATAGTTCCTTTCAGGGGCCGCAAGTGTTCTGATAATAATGCTATGGTTTGATGCCAGGGCTCTCCCTTCTTTTCTCCCTCCTGAAATATTCCTACCCAAATGCCATAGCCACAAGCATCCGAAGACATGTAGAAACGTCTATTGAAATCTGGATGCTAGAGAATTTTGCTACTTAATATTTGCGTCTTCAGTTCCTGAAAAGCCACCTCACATTCTTCTGACCAATTTCAGGGCACATTCTTTTTCTAAAACTGGTTCAATGCTAGGTTATTAAATGCCTGCGATGACACAAAACGCAAATAGAACCCGAACAGTGCATAAATAACCCTCAAATCTTTCTTATTCTTTGGCCGACGAAACTCCTCGATGGCCCTACGTTTTCTGCCCTTTGGTTGTATCCCTGTTTGATCAATGATCTGTCCCAGAAATTCAGTCTTTTCCTTCGGCAAATCTGTCTTACTAAACTTAAGTTTCATACACATTTTCTGCATGGCCACCAGTACTTTTTCCAATAATGCACAATGCTGCTCCCACGTCTTCCTGGCTATTAATATATCGTAGATATACGCAGTAAGCTGGTCCATTAGCTGACGTCCAAACACCTGGTACATGGCTCTTACAAAGACACACACAGAAATGTTAAGACCAAATGGCAAGACGCAAAATTTATAACAGTTTCGTTTATGCAGGACCGCTGTGTATTTCCTAGTATGTTGCGCTAACCTTATAATCCAATATCCACGGGTCATATCCATGGACGATAAAAATTTTAGTCCATGGAACTTCTGCAAAAGTTCGTCTATTACTGTATGCCTATTGGTCTCTCGTTCCACAATTGTATTCAATATCTTCGCAATCAAGACCATTCGCACACTTCCATCCTTCTTGGGTACTACAAACAACGGGCTGATATATTCACTACTTGCTCTTTCAATGACCCCCCATGACAACATGCAGTCTATCTCTTCCAGTACTGCTTTTCTCTGTGCTGACGGTATTACCTAAGTCTTGAGAGAATAAACCTCATGTGGCTTAGTAGTTAAACTGCACTCGAAATTCTGTACCTCACCTGATACATCAGAAAGACTCCCCAATGCCGTTTTACAATTTCACTCACTTCCCTTTTCTGTTGTTGAGACAAACTCCCCAACTCTGACATCCTCTCTTGTATTTTCTCCTGAATAGTCTCCACTACATTCTTACCTCGACTCAAGCTATGTACCTTTACTAATTTCGCCTCTGCTGCAACGCCTCCCTCTTCGTCGTACTGTGCCTCCTCATGACTATTATATACCTTATTTTCCTTAACAAACGGGACCACTAGTTTTCTACCCCCTACTTGGAATTTCAACTCACAGTCTTCAGAATTTAGTTCACCTTTAAATGCATTCAGGATATCCACACCCACCAATAACCTTACATTCAACCTGAGAATGAGGAGAAAGGAATGTTCTACCATTACTCCTCCTAACTGCGCTGGCACCACTACTTACTGTCGGATAACCTTTGACAACTTTCCAGTAGTACCAAATATTTTCACTGGGGACACGGGCCACACTGCGCATTCTCTGGCAAACTCGCAAAGTACTCTTCCGAAATTCCGGAAATTTCGGATCCGCTGTCCACTAACACATGACTTATCACTCCACCAACCTGCACCTCGACAATACGCTCACTATCTGCAACCATGGGAATGGCTTCCTCCTCTGCTTATAAATCGGCAATTATCTATCGTTGGCCAAATGCTGAAACAGCTCTGACATTTTCAGACTGAAACTTCAAGCAATCTGTCATGAAACGACAGTTCGCACATACGCTCAACTTCTGCACATTCCGTGTGAGATTCGAGGAGATCAACTTCTCTGTCGTTTAACCTTAAAGGTTGTTCGTGTTGCTTATCTCCATCAAACATGAACTCAGAAACAACGTGGCTCTCTAGCTCACCGAAGTTGGCACCTTCCTCTAATGGTTGCCCTACTGCAACATTTACATTATTATCCGTACTGCCAAATTCCATATTTACTATTGGATGCCACAGTTCCCACACTCTTTGACTTGCTATTTTTATTGCCCTCAGGTCTGGGTGTTGTCTCTTCAACAATCGAGCTATTCCGTAAGTTCGCCTGCCTCCTGCACTTAGCGTGGTGTTTCCATTAACTCCCGCATACTCGTGGCACTGCCGTTTGCCTGTCAGCTGCTAACGTTGTTGCCCGTGCGTGGGACCGACTACTACTGGTCTTCTCTCTCTCTCTCTCTCTCTCTCTCTCTCTCTCTCTCCTTCTACATTCGCTGCGCGCGCATCCGCTGCCACCTGCGTCCAGCCAGCACCAGCTGTCTCTCTCCACTCCAGACGTCAGGGCCATCTCTTACGGCCTCCGTGCTTCTTCCTTTCACTTTCTTCCCCCACCTATTCGGACGTGAACACCTGTTGCTATATGGGTGCTTCATCTGACCTGCCACCAGCCGGACCATCACTGAGACACTGTTCAGTTTAAACGCTCTCCTCTCTCTCTTCCCTACGTCTGTCTCTCGCATTCTGGGCACGAATGCCTCTCCTAACAAATCTTACCAGCTGTACGTTTTCTCACATCAAGGGCCGCTGCAGCTGATTCCCGTCACGCAAATGTAAACGCTCGAGTTTGTTTAAGAAACTCACATTTTTTCATAGCTGTCCCGTGGTGCTGCTACCAGTTCCTTCCCAACATAAAACGGCAAAATTCGCTTTATCCCAGTGGCAAACAACTCGACCGCCATACCTCCATCTACATGCATTATGCGGCGCCACCACCAATCACAAAACTGTTTCATAGTACCACACATTGCTTGGTACTCCCTGCCTCCCTAAAAATCCACTAACCACTGTTGTTGAATTTCTCCAGACCAATATTCTTCTAAAAACCTTCTCTTAAAATCTGTGAAATCTTTGCACGCAATAGCCACCTCATTAGCCCACTGAAAGGCATCACCCCGTAAGTGATTCACTACATCCTAAATTCACTCTCATTCCGTCCAGAACTCTGGGGTTACCCCATCAAATTCCTTAAGGAATACTTTAGGATTAATGCCTCCCTGTGGCTCAATGGTACTAAACTTGTGATACTGAATAAACGCTGTTTCTGCTGAATTGGTCGACGAAACCTGGCCTGCCCTGGTGGCCAGTTTAGCAATTGCTTGCTCATTTGGCAATATTCAGGTGTCCATCTGCTGATTATGAACCTCTTGATGTTTCTTAAACGAGACACACGTTGCTCGACTAGTGTCCAATACCTGAATAGTGCCCTTAACATGCAGCTTAAAACTAGTAATTTGTTCAGATCGTATCTTACATTACCAACTACAGTACTTATTTTCATTTCAAACCCCTCTGTTTACCTTCCAACTCAGTTGTGAAATTGTGATATGCAGTAGCATGCTCTTCCATTGCTTTGGTTGCTTTATCTAACCTCTCCTAGTGCCCTTTAATAAATTCCTTCTTCACTTGGTTCAGATCAGTACTACTTTATCTAGTACTTGTTATAGCTTAATGTCTACTTGCTTCTCCAATTGCAATCTACACTGAGTGAACTGCTCAACGATGTCTTTCTTCACCTCCTCACGCAAATTCGACTCTTCCAATGCAATAATGGAGCTTACTTGTTCATTACCTAGCTTAATATCTTTACTGATTTCTTCCTAAAATTGCGTCAAAGTTGCAAGAAGTGACAGCAAGAAGACATTTTTCTTTTCCCCTGGTACTGCTAAACCATCTGGTCTATTAATGATTATGCCCTGCCTCAAGCAGCCTCAACCCTTCAGAGAATGAACCACTCAAGTTTAGTGGCACCTCTTTTGTCAGTTCGTTCTCTACTTTGCTGTCCACCGTCAATAAAATTCTCGTTGAATGCAGATCAGTGTTAAACCCCTATCTACTGCTTAATTCTCTCGTTATACCATCCACTTTAGCAACCTCCTCAGTATTACCCTTGGCTTTCCCTGCAATGCTACTTTTATCCTGCTCAGCCATTCTATTGTATAAAGTTATAATTCAGTTCAACAGTTGGTATAGTACTCGGTTCCTTAGATTTCGCTGACTTGTCTGACATACCGCCTGGTTGCTGCACTCCCCGCGTTGGTCTGGTATCGCCGTCCTCTTTGTGCGGTGTTTCTGCACCGGCTCCGCCATTGCGTGGAATGCTTTCGGCGGGTCTTCTGCATCCACCGCGCGCTGTCGCCGTTCCTCTTTGTGTGATGCTTCTCCATCGGCTCCACCTTCACGTGGTATGCTTTCTGCGGGTCTTCTGCTTGCATCGCGCGCTGTCGCCGTTCCTCTTTATGCGGCCGTTCAGCGCGCCCCAGCTAAAGTTACGTTGTGCAAGACGCGACAGTTGGCTGCGACTGCGACGCTGCCCCCTCCTCTTTTCCCACCCTGGCAGACGGCGACACGGCCGCAACACGACTGGAGTCGTCGCTGTTTCCCATGCTCCGGTCGGCGGCGGCGGATTCAAATACACAAGAAAAGTAAGAATTCCGATTTTCTTGCTGTAAAAAATACTGTATGTTAATGCAACAAAGTTACATCGGCTCCCAGAGTTAGTTTTTCGATACAGATTCTCCTTTTACTTTAAAAAATTGAAAAGTATCTCTTCCGTTTTTGCATGTTTTTTTCGCTGTATATTACTTCTCTATTAATTGTGAGGAAAGTAAAACGCACAAAAAATTGATGTTTGCGTATCTTACAGTTTCACATCACAGCTTGATAATGAGGTGTCTGTTTTTCGGATATTCGTCACAGTTATTCCGGTACTTAATTTACAAGTAACCTACTGCATAAAATTTGAATTGTGTACAGTGAAAAATGTGGTCGCTGGCTACTTTTAGGTATGGTTCACGTTAGGTCATACATCGTTGCCGATGAAAAGAAGCTAACATATCGAAATTATTTTTAAAGTTGAGATCAGAAAGATATCGATCTCCGTTTCCGAGATTTGGGCTCATATATCTCCGGGAGCGTCGCGACTAGCCGCCAGTTCTGTCGACGCGCAACGAGAATCGTGTGGTCATCACACGATAGAGAATGCATTTGTTTTGTTTCGCTGACACATGTGGACCTAATGAAACCATTTTATGTCATATTTCTCCGGTATGAGTTACTAATATTTCTCCATATGCTCTTGACAATTTCATTTAAAATGCCACGAAATGTAGGTTTCTTAAAGCCAAGTGATCAAGCAGAACCCATTTTCTTGGTTTTGCTGAGGCATCTGAACCTGTTACAAGCTTTCTTTCTCGTTTATTTCTCTGATACGAGTCCCGAATATTCCTCCATCTGTTTTTGCACATTTCACCTAAAATTCCAATGAAAGATAAGTTTATTAACAATAAGCGCACGCTAGCGTCATTGCATTGTTTCAAGTTCTTGACAACAAGATAGGGTTACATCTTAAACATTTCTAGAATTTTGATTCTGAACGTTGTAACCTCCCCACAAAAATTTGAAAGAAAGAAACATGACAATATTTAATTATGAATGCTAATGGACATTGCTCTAAGCGTAACCTGCCCTCAATGAAATGTACTGACAATGGCAACAAAAATGTGAAATTCGCAATCTGACTCAAATATAAATTCTTCACAAAAAATTAAAGTCCATTCAGTGATAAGAAAATGCAATTAAACCGAAATATCGGTCTTTGGCCCTGTGCAAAACAATCAGAATTAAAGTCTTACCTCAGAATAACTGGATGTCAAATTTCTGCTCTTTTTCGTGCGCACGGCTTGGAGGAACTGGATTGCAAATAATAATATTCCTTTTTTTGGTGATTTTACTGAAATTTTTCTTTAAAAAAAAGTGGAGTGAAATGGGAAGTGCAACGAAATCTTTAGTTCAATAAAAAATAAAATTTTTGAAAAAATGCTTTTGAAATAAAAATTATTATTGGGGCATTTGTTGGAAATTAATTACAATAAATAAATTTTTACATTATCTAATGATTATATTAATTAACAGTATACCTCATTCAGCATCTTGACCAGTGTTGCCGACCGCCTACATCACACAACCGCACTGGGCTGCTACTACTGACCGACCGCTCTGCATGACGACTATTAGCGTACTGCACTACATGACGACTAGTAGTGAACTGCACTGCACGACTACTACTGACCGACTGCACGCAACTAAATCGAGCTACAGACTGCCACGACTACAGACAGAGTACTGCTCTGCATAGCGACAACTAGCGAACTGCTCGCAACACTCGCGCGGTCAAGCGCATACTCTCTGGTCAGAGAGGTGAGTCATTTGGACTTGCCAATCGCGGCAAAATTTTTAATTAATTAATAAACTTCTACAATTTACAGAATATTTAGATGTAGTACATGAATTAAATGTTGTGCACACGCACTAAGTACAAAATATATCAGACAAAGACAAAATGTGAGTACAAAACATAGTAGCAAATCAGAAAAATGTATATAAAAATTATTTGACAGAAAACAAAGTGCACGGGCACTGAAAAAAATTCTTTAGCATATTCAGAACAAATAAACAGACTGGCAAAAAATATTATGTTGACAAGTGACATGAGTGCACATGCACTGCAGTTGAGAACATATCAGTAAATGATGAAATGTATATACAATGAGTAACAAATGACATAAGTGCATACGCATTGAAGTATTGAATATACAGTATAGTACAAATCATATTGAGGAATGAGAAAAGTGCACAGGCACTGAAGTTCAGTAGAAAACATATTAACACCTATCATAAGTGCACATGCACTGTAGTTCAGAACATATCTTTAAAAATAAAAAATGTATACACAATATAAAAGACAAGAGTGCACATACTGTACTTGAGAACAAATCGAAAAAATAAATGTCTTTAGCATTTTGACGATAAATAAACATAATGGCAAAAAAAATCATGTCCAAAGTGCACACGCACTGAAAAAATGTCTTTAGCATTTTCACAACAAATAAACATAATGGCAAAACATCATGTCGACCAGTGACATAAGTGTACTCGCACTGAAGTTCAGCGAATCGAAAAATGTATAACCCACGAACATAAATGATGTTACCAAAAAATGATTTTCACTATGTGACAAGAATTAGGATAGGAAAGGGAAGGATTGCATCATGGTTGTAGCACTTTAGATTGCACACAGCTGTTCTGAAAGTCCATATCTTTCCACAGAAGTACAACACCAAGTGACACAACTTGAAGTTCTTTTCCCATCAGAATTTATCAGTGTAGCCAAGACACTGAACTGTCGTGGTAATGTTCCATGTTTTCATTTTGGCAGTACATTAGGTATACCAAACAGTGGGACCATAATAACGTCTTCATCGCTCACGGTGGTGGACAGCATGTCGTGTCAACACCACTCTCTTACAAGGCACACCAACGTAGAATTAGTGCAAAACCAAATATAGTGCTCCATGATCACTAGGATAGACAGGACAAATGGACATTGCAGTAATTCAGGGTAGTTAGCTCATGAGGTGAAGGACATTATGTCACATAATATTGACAATTACAGACTTAATTAGTAGTTTGTGGCATTCATAGCCCAGTTATAGAACATTTCTGTACCAAGTATGTAGTATTACAGAAAAATGTTCATTAATTGTTTTACATAGAATCAGTAATCTTCTTTTCCTAGTTACAAAGTTTAGCATGGTTAATTTATCATTTGTCATTCCAATAGTATTAATCATTAGCCTTTTCCTAATTACAAAGCATTATTAAACAGTAACATTCATTTCCAATTACAAAGTATGAACATTGAAAACAAGAGCTAATTAATGGCATAATTAATAACAATTCGTGGAGTGACATTAATTATTGGCACTCAGTGGCCAGCAAGTATTGAATAGAACGAAACATAGTTCATCATTCAGTATTATTCAGATCATTACGAAGTCATTATTAAAAATCAGTTAATGACAGTCATAGTCTTAATAATCATGGGCATTATAAGTAGTCTCATTACAATAAACAGTGTTTCTCCTTCAGTAGTATTCAGATCATTACAAAGTCATTATTAAAATCAGTTAATTACAATCATAGCATTAATAATCATGGGCATTATAAGTAGTCTCATTACAATAAACAGTGTTTCTCCTTCAGTAGTATTTAGATCATTACAAAGTCATTATTAAAAATCAGTTAATTACAGTCATAGCATTAATAATCATGCGCATTATAAGTAGTCTCATTACAATAAACTGTGGCAATTATTAGCTATTTTTTTTGTCTCATTAAGAGGTCATTACTGAAGTGACATACTATTCAGAGCTAATCAGCATTACTCAGAACTTTCTCAAACTGGTATCACTATTTGGGACTGGTAATACATTTTTTTTTTTTTTTGTTAGCAATGCATTGCGTTGGGATCGTTAATTAATTGCTGAGGCATAACATTATTTGCTTTGACCTGTTGCTGCAAATGAGGATAGGTAACGTCATTCGTCATGAGTCAGCTGTAGCAAGGTTATGTAACAAGGCAGTATATGTGATCACATTTATAAATGATAGACACAAATGGGCAAAAAAAAAATAAAAATGCAAGTACTAGAACAGGTATAATAACTAACAGGTTTAGTAAGTATCATGAAAAATTTCTCTTGAAAAAAAAATACAAAATGGATTATTGACCTGAAAGAAGAAACGCACACTATGCTGAAAAGTAGTGAACTTCGAATTAACAGGTAGTGAAATGTGTATAAAATGAGTTCCATAGCTGTCCTTTCCAAAACTTTCCGTCATCCTACCATGCAATATAACACCTGCTGTCAAAACAAACTGCAACAAATACTTAAATAACTACGTAGCATAAATACATAACTTCAACATTATCCTCATCTGTAAAGAAAAAAACTTCATTATCAATACCATCATAACTTCATTATCATCATCACCTGTAAAGAAAAACTTCATTATTCATAATACCATATCCTTCATCATTATTCATCAGTATTAATTATCATCTGCAAAAATCACTTCATTACTCATTACATAACTATTCCTTATCTCTAGCATATTTCATCACTAAAACTGAGATGTGTAGTTCAGTCTGACAGCCTGCATCAATCACCTTGTATTCTGAAAGAAAAAATTAGTTAAGACTGCTATTCTACGATGAGTATAGTATATTCTTGTTAATGCTTGTTAATCCTGATCCATTTACTCTTCCTCATAAAGTTATTGCATCTTCTTTCGTTTATTCCGTAGGTGAAATTCCCATTTCTGTTGAATTTATTTCTTACACGCATCATTTCTTTCTGAAATTGATGAACAGAGATTAATGTCTTGCATTTAAATCATATTCCCACTAAATAATGACTGGTTTATGGTGACATAATTAATCATACAGCACAACATGACAGAAAACGTAATATGTCAAAGACATTGACAGTGTTCAGATGCAAAAATGAACACAGAATATCACAATGCAGCAGCAAAAAATGTAAAACAGTCACGACCTTGAGATGTCATAGGGCAAAAAAAATGTCAAAGTCAACTGGTGTGTGTTATATCTTAACTATTTAACTATTTCACAGTGCATATAAACAAAACTGGAAACAATTGTACATAAAAAAGACAAATGTGACGTTCGTAGTGTTCAGCTTGTATAGAGTGTAGTTAATAGAGGCGAGAATTAAAGCCTTTAATGAAAAAAATGTAATGAAATTAACATGTCATTAGCTAACATTGCATAATTAGTCATAAAATACGTAAGTGTCTCTGAAAAAATATGCACGGTCTGATGTGTAACGACAAGAAGAGCGACCTGCTAACCTTACCTTGCCGGGCACTTGCCAAGAAAAAATACGATAATCATCAGTAATTAGTCAGGTGAAATAATTGCATTAGTAAATGGCATCATAGTGTGTTGAATCATACAGTGGTTTCACTCAATAAACGGTTTAATGTTTGAGATATGGTGATTGCCTTTTGATTTTCTGGTTCTCAAAGTTTCGACGTGTACAACATTGGGGTGAGGGATGCTGCGAATCCGATATGGACCTGCGTATAGAAGTTCAAATTTACTGCACTTACCTTTGAATTTACTGGATAAATAGTGTGTACGTATTAATATCTTCTGTCCAACGTGAAAGTCGCGGCGTGTACAAACCTGTTTTTGCTGTCTTCTCCGGCGCTCTGCGGCACGTTTGATGTTGTTCAGCGCAATGTCAATTATTTCGTGGTGTCGTAGGCGCCGACTTCTGGGGAATTCTACTAATTCTTTAATTTTGTTTGGTGGTTCAACGTTTTTCAGTATAATAGTCGGAGATAGCATAGTGGATTCATTTGGAATAGAATTAATTACATCTTGGAATGAGAGTATGTATGTATCCCAATCAATATGTCTTTTGTGGCAGTATATTCTACACAGTTTACCAATTTCTTTCATTAATCTTTCACAGGGGTTCGAAGAAGCATGGTACTTGGATATATAAATCGGAGAAATGTTTCTGGCTCGTAACATGCGTGTCCATACGCCACATCGAAATTGTGATCCATTGTCAGAAATTACTTTCATTACATGCCCTACATGAGATAGAAAATGTTTTACAAATGCTTTTGAAACAGTTTTAGCAGTAGCTTTGCGTAACGGAGTGAAAGTAACAAATTTTGAAGTGAGCTCAACAGCGATAAAGATGTAGCAAAAACCTCTGTTAGTTCTCGGAATCGGACCAAAAATATCTACTGCGGCCATGTGTCTTAATTTAACAGGTACAATGGGATATAAAGGAGGAATATGTGAAGTGGTGTCTGATTTAGCTTTCTGGCAAATTTTACAAGACGCTAAAACTCGTCGTATACGTTTCTCCATGTTGGCAAAATAGCAGTTCTGTCTCAGTATAAGAAAACATTTTCGTGCTCCGTAATGTGCGTAGCTTAAATGAGTGTACCAAATTAATTTGTTGACCAGTTCGTCAGGAATGCATAATAACCAATTGTTGCTATCAGGATGAGAGCGGCGAAACAGAATGTCATTGCGCACAGTGTAGTGGTTCCTAATCGTAACATTATTCTTATCTTCCCAAAGGTGTCTGATTTCTTTCCACACGTTGTCTTTATTTTGCTCTTTTGCTATGTCCTGTAATGACGATGAAATAAAGTTTTCAAATGCAACTTGCTGAATGTACATGACACTGAAATTTGTTTTGCAGAAGTTGGTTGCTACGTCTTGCTGATTGTTGCCGAGAGAACGCGATAGTGCGTCTGCTATAACATTTTGTGTGCCGGGAATGTGAACTATTGTAAAATTAAATTCCTGTAAATAAAGTTTCCATCTGCTTAATCTGTCGTGAGTGAATTTAGCCGAAAGTAAAAATTGTATCGCTCTGTGGTCTGTGTGAACGGTGGTATGTCTGCCATAAAGAAAGTGCCGAAATCTCGTGAAAGCCCATACAACACATAATGTTTCCTGTTCTGTAACGGAATAATTTCGCTCAGCAGGTGACAGAATGCGGCTTGCAAATGCGATGTTTTTAATTACTGTAGAGCCATCTTCTTCAATTTCCTGGAAAATGTGTACGCCTAAAGCGGTATTGGAACTGTCAGTGGCAATGGAAAAATTTCTAGTAAGATCTGGGTGCGATAAAAGTGGAGCATTCAACAGAGCATGTTTCAGGTTCATCAATTCAGAGTGTGCTTGCTTATCCCAAGACCAAATAGTGTTTTTACCTGTTAATTGGCACAATCTGGGTGTGTCTAAAGCAGAGTGATGAATAAATTTACGAAAAAAGTTAATTAAGCCCAAAAAACTGCGTAATTGCTTTTTTGTCGTCGGAACGCTAATGTCACGTAGAGCTTGAAGTTTTTCCGGATCAGGTGCAATGCCTTCTGCTGAAATTACGTGTCCAAGAAATTTTATAGAAGTTTTGCCAAAGTGCGATTTACTAAGATTAACTGTAAGTCCTTGTGCATGAAAAGTTTGTAACAGTTGTTCAAGAATCAGATTGTGTTCAGACCAGTTAGCTTCTGCGATAAGAATATCGTCTACGTACGTCGTAATTCTGTCTTTAAGTTCTGTCGGAAGTATAGTGTTCAAACCGCGAATAAAAGCTGCAGAAGAAATAGTTAAGCCGAACGGTAATTTGCAAAATTGATAACAGTCGCCGAAACAGAGAAAAGCTGTATATTTTCTGCATTTTGGATGAAGTTGAATTTGCCAAAATCCCGATTTCAAATCTAATGTAGAATAAATAGCAGTACCATGAAATTTCTGTAAAAGTTCCTCTAGTGTCTGTGGTCGATCTGTTTCATTAATAATAATGTCATTAATGTGACGTGAATCAAGTACGAGGCGAAGTGAGCCATCTTTTTTCTTAACAATATGTAGCGGGTTTATGTACGGACTAACTGCTGGTTCAATAATTCCTTGATCAAGCATATCTTGCAGCTCTTTTTTAACCTGTTCTCTGTGAATATATGGAATGGGATAATGCTTTGCTTTAAATGTGTCGTGCGGTTTGACTTGAAATTCATACATAAAGCCGGACATAGTACCAGGAATGTTGTCAAAAACTGGAGCTTGCTGTAAAAGAATTTTGTGTAACTGCGTTCGTTCGTCGTCTGTAGTTGCACTGCTCTCTTTAACCTTATCAGAAATCAATTGCATTACGTCGTAGTCAGCTTCGTCTGGAGTATTATAGTTGTGTATGTACGTATCCGTGAACAATGTGGGATTACAGTCTATGTTACGTGTTGCGGAAATGACCTCTGTGCGGTTAATCGTTTGTTCTTCCGCAGTTAATGAGTGCTGAAATTCTAAAGCCAATTGCACATTTTCATCCTTTAACATTAAATAAGAATTCTGAAAATCAATAACTGCGTCGTGTTGTACCAGAAAATTCGTACCTAAAATAACGTCTGTTGTCAATAAAGGAACAATCCAAAAATTTGAGTGGAAAGTATGACCTCCAATAAAAAATGATAAATGCGTCTGTAATTTAACGTCTACACCTTTACTCGATACTGCTCCTTTTACTTTTGTTTTGCCTAATGGAAATGTCGGATACGTATTCTCTTTGTTACACTCGTTAAAAGTCTCCTCATTTATTCCTGATATAGGTGAGCCGGAATCGATTACTGCTGAGAATTTCGAAGAACCAATTTTAATTTCGATAACAGGATGTGAAATGGTTTTCTGAATAACTGGTCTTTCCTGCAAGAGAGTGTCTCTGATATCGTCAAAAGTAATTACATTTTCGTGAACAACATTTTGCGTGTCAAAGGTAGGGCTTGTGTTATTAGAAGATGCGTCCTGTGCAGTATCTAGTCAGATTCTATCTGACGTGTTATTATTACTAGGAGGATTCCGTGGCATTTCTACTATTTGAACCGTTCTATTACTTCTTCCAGACGTGTTACGCTCTGGATGGTACCTACTGTCGGGTTCATTCATGAGAATATGTTCTTGCGTATGATTTTGCTGTTGGTGAGACCGACTGTTATTATATGTACGCTGGTAATTGTGCTCATCGTTTTTACGTCTGTCGTAATAGTCATTCCTATACGGCGCATTGCGATGCGAGTTGAAATAGTGTGTTGTCTGTACGTAGTTATTTCTTTGCTGCCATGCGTTACTATTTGTTGGAGCTGGGACTATACATGCACGCGGCGAAACATTAAAGTTTGGTTGACCTTGTAGACTGCATTGTTGGTTAGGTATGCTAAGCGGTTGACTTTCATTCTATTGTGGTGAAAAGGTCTATTGTTACCAAAAAAATGCGTTTGCTGTTAATTTTACACATACTGATGATTACGATTTTATCTGTAATTAAAATTACGGCGGTAGTTGTCATTACGGGAGTGCCTACTGAAAATTGTCACATTCGGTAAAAGTTTGTCACATCGGGTTTTCATTACTCGTTTCTTAATACTACGTAGAGCAATAGTTAAAGAGCAGTTTTGATAGATATAAAGGATAGTAGAAGAAAAGGCAGCAGTGCAGAAAACTGAAGATGAAACAGCACTACTACAGCTCGGGGCCCTATGCTCGCTACGGCACATATTCATTAAAGCGTAATGAATCCCCTGAGGTCAATTACGCACTGCAAATAAATTTTAGCTTTTGCGTTGCAGGCAATAGCGGTAAAATTTCAAAGGCAAATTGTTGTATCCGTGCTAATTCAAGTTTCCTCATTACAGGCAATGCTGATGAAAATACAATAGCAAATTGTCGCATTTGGTTCAAAGCTAGTTTCTGCATTACAGGTAATAGCGGTGAATGTACAAAGATAAATTGTCGTATACCGTGCAAAGCATGTACCTGTACGCTGTCATTATTAAATTCTCTACATTTTCTGGCGGATAAAAATTGCTCGTAATCTACATTCTCGTCATTGAATTTGAAAACACGTTCGGGTTTGTGTGTGAATCTGTTTGTCTGTGTCATTTCGGATTTCAAGTTGCATAGCTTTTCAGATTTTAACTCGCGTGGCTTTTCGGATTTTAATTCACGTAGTCTCTGTAAATTGTTCACATTATACACGCTGCGTGACTCTGACAAATGCTCGCAACGTGGCGGTTTCTGTGACGTATTGGTGACTGAAATAATTTTCAATTCTGTTACTGTAACACTTTCGTCAATTTGGTTGATCTGTCGAGCAAATTTCTCATCAACTTCCGTATTCGGAGTGTGTGAAACTTCCACTGACTCTAAATTAACTTCGTCGCTAATCTGTACTGCGTTTTTAAGGCATTGTTCGGTGACTGCATTAACTTCGTCTTTATTTGATTCTGTTGTGCCTACACGTGTGCTACTTAATCCTTGTGCAACAGTGCCAACTTCTTCATTACTGTTATTAGCACAAGCCTTAGTATCCTCACGTAATTGTTCTTTACTGTCCTGAAATTGAACGGTAACAGCTGTAATCTCTTCCCTAACTTGTTTGTTCTGTTCATTAACATTATCGTGTTTTTCTCTCGGCTGTTTAATACTTTCAGAAAATTGTTTGTTCCGTTCTCTAAATTGTTTGTTTTCTTCTTCCAGTCGTTTGTTCTGCTCATCAAGTATTTTACTAAGTTGTTTGAACTGTTCACTAAGTTGTTTGAGATCTTTACTATAGTTGTCTTGTTTTTCGTTCTGTTCGTTCCTAAACTGTAGCATTATTGCCATAAATTGTTCCAAAGTAACATTACCTACTCCATTATCTGTGCTGTTTGATTGTGTACCCGGAATTGTCGCGCTTTGTGTGACCATTTGGTCATTCTGCAATTTACAAAAAGGATTATCAGTCGGACCTACACTGTCACTCACTATTTCGGAATTAAATAAATCCGTCGTACTTTGTGTATCCTGTTCATTTTCATTACACAAATTTGTCTGTACGTTACTTGAGTTTTCCAAATCGGGTGTGTTAAGCTGGGCAGCGCTCATTACAATAGAGCGTTCTGCGTCATCAATTGTCGTCAAATTAACAGACGAGACAATTGAGTTCGTTTGTTCATTATCAGGGTAAAAGTCACCACTAGTGGTTGGAATGCACTGATTGTTAGTGAACGCAGGATTGTCATCATTACACTGCGTGTCATATGTCCTATCGGTAAAGTTGTTTGAGTCGGTAATTTCATTCATAATACCTCGCGATACACTATTCACAGTCTTTCGCGGCATTTTTACAATAGTCACAATTTTTCAGAAAATAAATAAGCACAATGCAAAAGCAACACACAAATACAACAGAGCAACGAATTGCCGTTGACCTGTAGAAAGAAAGTCACAAGATTAATAAAAGCGTTGCGCCAAATCCTAATTATATCTAAACAAATAAGAGCAGATATCTGACTGTTCCTCAAAAGACTCTCAACGAAATACGATCCTGGACTGGGTGTCGCCAAGTGTAACCTCCCCACAAAAATTTGAAAGAAAGAAACATGACAATATTTAATTATGAATGCTAATGGACATTGCTCTAAGCGTAACCTGCCCACAATGAAATGTACTGACAATGGCAACAAAAATGTGAAATTCGCAATCTGACTCAAATATAAATTCTTCACAAAAAATTAAAGTCCATTCAGTGATAAGAAAATGCAATTAAACCGAAATATCGGTCTTTGGCCCTGTGCAAAACAATCAGAATTAAAGTCTTACCTCAGAATAACTGGATGTCAAATTTCTGCTCTTTTTCGTGCGCACGGCTTGGAGGAACTGGATTGCAAATAATAATATTCCTTTTTTTGGTGATTTTACTGAAATTTTTCTTTAAAAAAAAGTGGAGTGAAATGGGAAGTGCAACGAAATCTTTAGTTCAATAAAAAATAAAATTTTTGAAAAAATGCTTTTGAAATAAAAATTATTATTGGGGCATTTGTTGGAAATTAATTACAATAAATAAATTTTTACATTATCTAATGATTATATTAATTAACAGTATACCTCATTCAGCATCTTGACCAGTGTTGCCGACCGCCTACATCACACAACCGCACTGGGCTGCTACTACTGACCGACCGCTCTGCATGACGACTATTAGCGTACTGCACTACATGACGACTAGTAGTGAACTGCACTGCACGACTACTACTGACCGACTGCACGCAACTAAATCGAGCTACAGACTGCCACGACTACAGACAGAGTACTGCTCTGCATAGCGACAACTAGCGAACTGCTCGCAACACTCGCGCGGTCAAGCGCATACTCTCTGGTCAGAGACGCTGCAATGCCTCGCCATCGCTGCTGCGTTACATACGTGTTTCAACGTCTACAGTATACATTGGCAGGAATGTGGAAGAAATAATGTCCGTGCTTGTTCACAAAATTTCCCCAAATTATACTTGTCAGTTTCTCCCATGCAGAAACTTTTGGAACAAGCTAAGGCAACTTTCATAGCTGACTGAATCTTTATTCCCATCCAAATGAACTTCCATATTCTTATATTCTGACAGCATACATCGTTATGGGTGACATGAACATTTAATCTTGACAAGCTGCACTCAAAAGATGACTCCAGGATTTATAAAAGACGAATTTCAATTGTGAACTGAGTCAGACCAGAAGGGCCTTGTAAAACAGTAGTGCACTTTTGGCACAAGTTTCTTGAGCACCATCATCTACCAATGAATTGATGTGAATGTGACAAATTACTTATTGCAGCATACTGTTTGCGCAATCTGTTGAGAAACGCCTTCCTCAAAAACGAACATCTATTGATTACAGAAAGCTGTACAACAGTCTGGTGGTGGTTTTTCACAACGAGAAGGTATCATCAAGACACCAATTTACCGTTTACTTTCAAAGTGAAGGTATTGTAAAATGTAACTTGCTCGTTGTACTTTAGATTGTTCATTTTATAATGTACTTGCCGTTTTCAATTTTTATCGTCACAAAAAAGAGTATTGCGAAAATTGACCTTCAAGTTCATTTTCATCATTCTAATTCTACATCTGCATGGATTATACTGATTTTCACAACAGGCCTGAAAAATTTGCATTAATGGGAAAATATTATATATTTCACTCACCTGCCAGTTTCAACTGTGCACCAATTTCTTCCCAAATTCTGTCTCTGAACATAGTGTCTCTATATTTAGGGTTCTTCAAATCGTAAAGGCAAGGATGTTGCGAGACCAGCTCACAGAGCATCACATCCTGTGAGTGGCTCATTTCAGTTTTCCTTGACTGGCTCGATATCTTTCTGGCAGCCGTACATCTTTGTGTCGTGCGACTTCCGTCGCAACACTGCTCACTGGTGCAGTGCTGCGGCAGCTGCCGCAACAGTCGCGCGTCGCATCCCAAACTCGAACTGCGCATGCGCCAGCAGGCAACTTCTGACGTCACATAGCGACCCGTCGCAGTCGCTAGTGTGCGTCGCGTCTTGGACAACGTATCTTAAGCTTCCCAGTCTGCTGCGGCCACTTATTTGCTACGCAACGCGCGCCCGAATCACTGCTACTACGCTGCCCCTTTCGATCGGTACTATCTGCACGTAATAAGCATGCAAGCCAAACTACTGAGCCACTCCATTGCTGCAGTTACTTACGGTACACGATCTTCCTATAACGTTTATCCTTTTACATAAATTACACTGGCTAATAACTCCGTCTACCATTCTTATTCTGTAACGACTATTTCGTTATCTTTTACGTTCCTCACACACTTTACTGGCGACCTCTTGTAGCATTTTTTTCACAAGCTTCCAGCTCTGATAAAAGCAGTTATAGTCTAGATCCTTTGATATAATTTATTACAAAAAAGATTGCAAAATCGTAGTTCACATGCCAGAATCCTGCCAGATAGTAGTCAGACGGATATACTCCTCTAAGTGGGTTCAAGAGCACTGTTAGATACCGATTGCATTTGGTTGTTGCCTCAATACGGCTAATCCCAATTGTGATCATATTAATATAATTCACTCAGATGCCACACAGGTCTTTTAGTGCACAAGGCCAGGAACTTTTATTACCTGATACCACAGAACTCAGACTTTACATACGCTTGATACCCCATATAAATATAAATATGATCATAGCCAATTGGTCATAATGATCATCGGCAGAAAACGAAAACAGAATTGCAACAGCCGGAGCGAACACAGCAGCTGACTTATCTTTCCGAATGACTGTCGTGTTGTTGCATGGAATAATCTTTGCTCAGGTACCTATTTGCGTCTGTGCCTCAATAATTGTCACATATTAAGATAAACATTCACTCACAGTCAAAATAACTTCTCAGCCTATGCAAACGTTACTTTGTCACGGTCCTATTCAGATTTAGACAAAAAGTGAAGCTTAGCCCGTAATCTTGCGGGAGTTCAATTGCCGGCCATCCATACTGCTCCACGGTCAGACAGCTAGTTCTCAACAATGGCATGCTGTGCGCCCTTCTCCTCCATGAAACCGCTTGGGACATCAGTCACCACCTTTTTTCTTAAGCAGACAAGTTTTACCTTATACTTTCCCTGTTGCTTTCTGCGCGTATACACTTTTTGTTTCCACTCTTCTTCCAATTTTACTTATGCGCTACGCTCTAATTTAAGCTTTTTGAAACGACCTACTTTTCTGCCCTTCGGCAGCCTCTTTCGGACCATTCCACCTTCTACATCCCCAATGGGTGTCCGCTTACGGATACTGCATCATATTTCTAAGCTACCCCTGACTTTTCTGTGTTCTTTCACCTTCACGTTCTTGCAAGTCACCGTGCCGTTCCACCGCGCCCGACTCAGCTCTTACCGTAACCCTTCGATATGCTACCCCCGCTCTGGTCGTCCACCTGTCTGCTATCCCACTACATTCTAATCGGCGCTCGCTTAATTAAAAAGGCTATAACTTAAGTTTCATTGCCCGTACAACAACCGGGTTTCCTTGGGAAGCTACCTCATATTCTTAGATATCGAATGAAACTCTAAAAACTATTGCTTATCTGAAGCGTGGTCGTTCGTGCTCAGCACATTGCCACGTTTGACGAAGGGGAGACATCTAAACTGATGTTTAGTGATGTTTAGTGATGAGCACCACACTCCCATTCATCTTCGGGGTTGTCAGAAATACTCGTATCCTCTTACTGTGCTAGAGATATACACTTACGTTAATGGGAAATTTTGGCTGGATTAATGGTAGTAATAAAGAAATTACAGAAGCACAATACAGCGCTGTGATTGAGTCTGCAGATATGCAAAAGGCAAAGTGTTCATTCTTATAGAAAAATAGATATATAAGGAGCCAGCAAATGAAAAAGAGACAGATGGGAAGAATTAAGTACAGTGTTCATTATTTCAAAAGTAATCGCTGTAGCTCTCAATACATTTATCTCATTGGAAGACGAGACGATCAGTGACTTCAGGGAAATATGTTTGCGATTGCTTACAGAACCATGATAGTACCCAATCGAAAACCTTGTCGTCCAAAGCATTTCAAGGCTGCTTCGAATACGCTGCAGAAATTTTGCTGGAAAGCCCTAACACATACCCCATAGAGTCCCGGTGTCTCCCTATCTGATTTCCATATTTTTCGTGCCCTAAATTAAGATATCATGGCTGTCGATTTGCTTTGGACAAAGCGGTGCAGGCCTAGGTACAATCGTGGTCCTGAAGGCATTTTTCCATTTAGGCTCTGACCACTTTGTCTCACACTGGGCTAAATGTACTGACAGTCATGGCGCTTGCTTGTGAAATAATGAACAGTTTATTTACTTTTCTCCATCGGTCTTGTTTTCATTTGACTGCTCGTTTAAAAAACTGCATAACATTTTCAGCATTGCGACATTACTTGTTGATAGGGGGTGGTATATAAAGCCATTGGTGTATGGAATTTTTGCAACTGAAGTATAGGACGCTCATTTGGTGATCCTAATTGTTATTCAAAGAAGTTTCCTACACTTTGTTGATTGGGGTTTGTACGGAAGAGTTGATATTAATAGTCCATTGATTATACCGTAAATATAATGACTGCCGGCTATATCGGCTCTCATGACGTGCTGTTTCACCTGACAAAAGTCACTTGGGCGGTACATCCATTTAAAATGCAAAAGCAGTTTTTAAGTCTTTGGTACATCCTATATGCTCATTGTAATGAAGATGAAGAAGTAACCAAGACTAGCGACACATACGTTCTTGGTTCTGTCATCGCACGGTAGGTCGACCATGCATTACTCACATTGCCCCAGACGGCAGTATGGTTGATAACGGATCGATTTTCCCATTTTATGTTAAAAAAACTTAACGATGACCTGACCAAAGCATGTCGATGATTTCTATTCTCGTTAGTTCCTGTCAAAAACATACTATAATGACACAGAGTAGCAAGGGGTAGAAATTAGAAAAAGTTTACTAAAACTCAGGTCATGACAGAGACAGAGACAGAAGCAAGTCACTATGTCGCAAGTGCGTCACGTCATCGATACATTATGACACCATCTGCCGAGTGAGGATATGCATTCAGCAGAAAGGAGACTGTGAAAAAAACCACGGGAAGTGAGAAAAGTGTATTCGTTATCTCGTGAGACATGTTGCAAGACACTCTCTAGCACAATAGGACATAGAGAGAAACTGACACAGTAGTTGACGGTCTGTTAAGTGAATATAGGAGAAAAAGGACGTCACATGCAGTCATTACGATCCGAGCCTCGTGTCATAGCCTCACATTAAATACCTTAAAACACCCCAATTCACCAGCTCTCGTCGTGAGTTGATCACTGGGATCAATGACATTCACTGTATCAGCACCCAATTCCATTATTACTATACTGTAGTGAAACTATGTCCTTGAAGCTATAGCACAGACTATGAATTAGCCAAAAATTTAATCAAGATGATGGTGTTTAGATGATGATCTCCATGCAGTTCGCTGTCTATTGTTTACTGATGAAAGAAATGGCTGTCTGCTGGCAATACCATACCACAGGATGCCGCCAGCACTGAACTTCTACATGGAGGCCAGTAAAATGGTCTCCTGGAGTCCATGTGCCTGTTAAAAAGTCGTGTGTCCCTGGTGCTATAACTTGCCATAGGTAGGAAGGATGTCAAACCAACACACGACTACCAACATCAGGTATAATGTCGATGAGTCATCAAGGGTCATTGTAGTATTCGGAGTGGGACCACAGACACTCCAGAAGAGGGCCCCAGGCCACAGACCACTTTACATTGGGCAATGGCCGTTCCCAGCATCCCGCTGCAGCACCGGGGTTGCTAAACCTCAACAACGGGGTTGCTAAACCTCGCTTGGTCGTGCATCAGTGAAGCTGACTGGACAGACGTCAGTCAGCTAGAATCCAATACGGAGTGAATTAGCAACGGTCGAGTCTGGTGCAGAAGAACGACGACTTGCAAACAATAAGAACAAATGACTGAACTCTAATAACTTTTCATTAGCGTCGTTGACGCTTCAAAGGTTTCCAACAGCTGTTATGACTTCACGCAGGGGTCTGTCCGCTCGGAGCTCTGTAAACTGCTATCAGGAGCGTGCACTTTGACGTCGTACTCAGAGGATTTGGCGTCGGAAGTGTTCGACTCCAGCACATGGAATTCGGAGGCAGTGATCTGCATCTACGACGTTCACACGTGTCAGCATTAACCCCAATGTGGTAAGCACGAAACATATTTTTTCTCTTTCTTTGGTTGTGGTATGGCAGAGTTTAGGTGTACTGATGTGTGTGCTAGTTCCAAAGTATCTTTTGTAAAATCTACGTAACCTGTTGATTTATCAGAATGTAGAGCAAAATTGTAAAGAGACATATTTGATACCGGTGAGATGTACTATTTGTAATTTAGTGGGCCATAGTGAACGATACACTAAGTTTGTACCATTAACGTGTTCTACTTATAGACGGTATGTTCACGCAGCACACGAATGTAATGAGTGTCGCTGGGCGATGAACGGGCAAAAGAGGCAGTTTCGTATATTGTAAGTTATATTTTCCTTGTAATTTCTTAGACTTTCCCGGCGATTTGATGACATATCGTGGAAATCGGGTTTTCTGCCGGATATCAGCGTCTTCCAAACACGATATTTCGACGTCATTACTTGACGTCTTCATCAGGTGTGACCTGACTGAGTCTCAGGTCGCACCTGATGAAGACGTCAAGTAATCACGTCGAAATATCGTGTTTGGAAGACGCTGATATCCGGCAGAAAACCCGATTTCCACGAGATGTCATTATATTTTCCTTGTTTGCTCTATGTGAAGCACATACTTTCAGTATAAATATAAGATAGTGGTAAATCGCAGGAAAATGTTAGGCACTGTGTCAGTTGCTGCAAGTGATAGTATAACCACTTTGACGAAACAACTGTCACAAATATTAGAGGAAAATGCTCAACGGAATATGTGCCATGACGACTTGATAGTTCAATTAGAATCTTTGCGGGCTGTGCAAAATCCACAGTCGGATTCGAGTGTATTTAAGTCGCTAGTAGCAATGCCCCACTTTTCAGTAGAGCCTTCAGTAACTAACCTAATCACACTCTTCTCCGGCAGAACAACAGAGGACGTAACGGCATTCATTAATGATGTATTGGTTGCAGTTGGAATGAGTAATTGGTCATATGAAACTATTCTGTGGATGGCAGTTTATGCCTGCTGGGTGAAGGCAAGGCATACGTGACGTATCAAGAAGTTCTGAGCAAGACAAGTACATTAGAGCAATTAGCGGAAGGTTCGCGTCAGAAATAACATAAGCAGATTAGTGATAGGTATTTTACAGAAAAATTGGGTGGTTTGACACAGAAGGCTAATGAGGCTGTGGAGACTCTTTCAGACAGAATCCGTAAAGTAAATGCGCGAACATATGAGCTGACACGGAAACCAGAAGCGTATTGCGTCGTACTCAGGGAACCATAAAACATGGCTCTCAAAGTGTTTTGGCGAGCAATTCCTGCGGAGATTTGGCGAAGAGTACGAATGGCGAATCCAGAGGATTTGGCTACAGAACTAAGTGTTGTCACGTATTTTCAAGAAATAGATATTGCTACACGAGTACGCAAAGATAAACGAATTTTTCCTTATGAAAAGAACTGTTACCGTTTTCGGAAGATACGGCATTTGCAAGAGCAATGCAGTTAGGCATAATGTTACAAATGTGGGCGTTTTGGCCACAAGGCAAACGAGTGCGGGAATAGAAAGTACGATAACGAAAATAAGCAAAGGATAACGTTTAACAAAAACGGGGTGTTTCGTTCGTCGGAAAATTTTCCCACTAAGTCAGATTACTGCAGACACTTATGCAGAGGCGGGCTTTGTAAATGGTAAAAAATGGTAAAGAATGCAAACTTTTATCGTTACTGGTACACATGTATCTGTGATTAGTCTACACCTCGTGGGTAGGAGAAGGCTAGTGAGTCCAAGGTATAAATTAGGTGGAGTGGGAAACAATGGTTAGGTGTCATTGCAGACAACAAAGCTCATTTTTAGGATTGGAGCTATTGAATTTCGTGAGCAAATGGAAGTGTTTCCAAGTGTGGGACAAGGATATTCCGCGATTCTCGGATTTCCCTTCCTGGATAAGCATAACGCAAAAATTAATCTTTCACAGAGCACAGTTGAACTCCGTGGGAACTTGATTCCGATAAGTGGAACGGCTGTAAATGTTTCAGTGTCACACGATACACTGATTGCTAAGGTGTCGCCAACTGAACTGTGTACATGCACTTTAAAGATAATTATATATGACAAAGTACCTGTTCGTACAGAGAAGTTGCAGCGGGTATCTACAGATGCCGATGTGCCAGAGCGGAGTTTATGTGTGGTTGTGTCACTGAAGAACAATGAAGCACTAGATGAAGTGCACTGTTTTGCACGAAGAGACGCTGCGCGTGTAACCAACATTAAAGGGGGACTGGTGATTCCGGTAGCCTTTGATAACTTTGGGACAGATGAAGTTAACATCCCGAAAGGATTAACTGTAGTGAGTTCAGAGATACATGAGGATGCGGATGTCGATGGATCACGAGGTGATGTAAACATCAATGAAGCTGTCATCGTCGCTTGACAGACAGAGGACGGAAAGACTTGGAATCATTGTTGTCACGATATTCAGATTTATTCAGTTCAGACTACCAGCAACTCCTATCTGTACATACCAACCGGCGATAATCCACCAGTCTGTAGGAAACCATACAGAATAGCGAAACACCTACAGCTACTAGGAAACGAATTTGTAGATCAAAAATTGCGTGAGGAGATTATCGAGAGTAGCAACAGCATGTGATCAGCAAATACTACTATTGCATCCAAAAAGTTAGTTACAGAAGTCGAAGAAACAGATTTTGTTGTGACTACCGTTACTTGAACATACGAACCACAACGGAAGGATTTCCGATCCTGAATATCATGGATACATTAAACAACCCACTGAGGTGTAAATACTTGGCAACGCCTGATCATGGAAGTGGCTATAACCAACTGGACGTGTTTCCCAAAGTCACACCTAAAACAGCTTTCACAATAGCTTCAGGTCATTACCAATGTCAAAGAATGCCGTTAGGATTGACAAATGCTCTGGCTACATCCCAACACCTATTAGATGAGGCACTTCGTGGATTAAAACCAAGAATCTATTTGGTATATCTTGAAGATATAATCGTGTGTTTGCGAACTATAGAAGATCATGTTAAACATATGAATCACGTATTTAGTACATTGACCACAGCACACCTTGAGGAACTCAAGGAGATACTAATATCGTATCCTGTGTTAATATTTACCGACTTTCAACAGGAATTCAGGCTTCCGCTACGTAGGAGCAGTGTGCGCCCACTTCAGTTCCAGTAAAAATGGTGTCCGGACAAAAGAAAGCGTTCTGCGTTCTACGTTTTGCTCATTGCGGGTCAGTAATAACTATTCAGCGTGACTTTCTTGCTAAGTATGGTGTGGATCCTCCTATAGCTCAGAGCATTAGACGATGGTATGAACAATTCCGAGAAGCGGGTTGTTTGTGTCAAGGCAAATCCCCGGGCCGTCCCCGAGTCTCTCACCCAGACGTTGATCGCATCAGCCATAGCTTCACAAGGAGTCCGCAGAAATCAGTTCGCCGTGCAGCTCGACAGCCCAACATGCCCCCGATGTCATTCTGGCGTAAGTTGCGTCGACGTTTACGCATGAAACCACACAATATTCAGCCATTGAAAGATCATCGTGAAGGTGGCAAACAACAACGTGTGGAGTTCTGTAATTTCGTTCTTGGCAAGACGTAGGATGACAGTTTTCTTCCACGCTTTGTGCTTAGTGATGAGGCATCATTCCATTTAAATGGAGAGGTGAACCGTCATAAGGTGAGATTATGGGGTACAGAACAACCACATGAAGTTGTACAACATGAGAGGGACTCTCCAGAATTTAATGTCGTTCATGTAGTTTCATGGGAAAAGGTGTGCGGTCCATTTTTCTTTGCCGAGAACGCTGTTACAGGAAGCACATGTCTCGATCTGCTTCAGAACTTTCTTTTCCCACAGCTGGAGACTGATTGGAACGATTTCATTTACCAAAAGGATGGTGCACTGCTTATACTGACATCTAGAAGCGCGGGAATTTTTAAATCAAAGGATTACTGAACATAGATCGATTGCACTGGACCAAATGATTCAGGCATACATTACTGGCCTCCAAGGTCACCGGACCTGACTGTATGTAATTATTTCTCGTGGGTATTTATAAAAGACTCTGTTTATTGGCCTCCGTTACCAACAGCAATGCATGAACGGTGACATCGCATAACAGCAGCTGTGGAAGTTTTAACTCAAGACATGTTCGCTGCAATGTGAGAACAATCTGAATACCGCACTGACGTATGCCGTGTATCTCAAGGGGGCATATTGAACACCTATGAAATGGTATGAAAGAAACTTTTTTCGTTTCCTGTTCATCAAAAGATTAAATTTATTGGATATGTTTATTAGTTTCAGAAATACATACGTTCCAAATTGGATGATTCTTTTTGATACACCCTGTACAGTATTTTAAGTAAGAATGTTGATGGAAAAGAACATCCGGTAGCATACACCCCCAGACAATGGAATATGACTGAAATTAATTATTCCACAACTTAAAAAGACATTTTAGCGGTTATTTGAGGAATCTCTTATTTTCGTTGCTATTTGTGCGGACCAAATTCAGTGGTTATGAGGGCTGAAAGATCCATCAAGTCAGTTAATGACAAGTGCATTAAAATTAAGTGTGTTCGATTACGAAGTAGTTCATAAACCAGGAATTAAACATACAGATGCTGATACCTAAGCAGGAAGATAGGAGTTTTACAAGTAGCAGGTGGTAGCAACGCACATTGGATAAAGGTACAATCAGTTTACCGTTGAGTGTAAATTTTTTAGAATTCAATCTCAGTCTGAAACGCAAGAAAGCTTATTATGCAGATCTACAAAGTGCGAACCTTGCGTTGTAGTTTCTGCAGCTCTGAGAATGGATGTATTATGTCTAGCGTATGAAAACGTCTTATCACGTCATGGAGGCATAATAACAACTGACAGACGTATAGCTGAAATATTCTAGTGACAAACACGTCGCAATGATCTAGAACAACATGGAAGAAACTGCATCCCGTGTGTACAAAGAGCAGATTGACGGCATCAGAAAATTCGGTTACACTATCAGAAGCTGATAAACCATTTTCTGTACTAGGATTGGATGTTTTAGTAATGTTAAATAGAACACAAGCAGGTAATAAATAAGTCCTTATGATGTTAGATAATTTTTGACGTTATTTGGTTCTGGTAGCCATCCCAGATCAGAAGACGAGTACGGTAGCCAGGCCATGGGAAACAATTGGTTGGTAATATCTGGCGTACCAGAAGCCACTATTACAGACTAGGAAACTAATTTGTGTCCGATCCTATAAAACCGTTACGTCGCATTCTGAAAGTAAAATGGTTACATACCACTCCATTCCATCCTCAGACAAACAGACAGACAGAATGAGTTCGCCGTACTTTATCCAGAAGGTTAAGTCATTACGCAAATGCGCAGCATTCAAATTGGGACATATATTTAAGTTTCGTTGTTGGTGTAGTCACTTCAAAAGTTTATTAGAGGTAATATAAGAGCAAAAAATGTTATCACCTTTTGATGGAGTTCTACTCAAACTGGGTACACAGGGCGAACCAGTGAAAAATTTTGCGAAGAAATTGAGAAAACTGGCAAAGGGTAAAGCATGCCAATACAAAAGCTTTAGAGAAGCAAGAACATATTGGGCAACTGATGAGTAAACTGCCACGATACAGAGGACAACAGAGGGTATAACTAGATAATCCATACAGCCCAAATGGAATAACGAAAATATTTTTAACGAAATATCATGGACCTTATCAAGCTATCGAAATACCTTCGCCAGTCAACGTAAAATTACGTTTGTGAACAGGAGCTTGTATAATCGCTGTAAGTAGATTCAGACCGTTTAGAGGTAAGATTGACGTATTGTTACAGATTCCTTGAACTGTTGCGAAAAAAGAAGAATTACCAAGAAAAAAGAAATATCAACGTAACGTACCCTGTGCACTTGAAACTCTGTCCGAACAGGCCTCGAAAGACCCCAACGGTACTGACCGATCGCCGTGTCATCCTGAGCCTACAGGCGTCACTGGATGTTGATATGGAGGGGCATGTGGGCAGCACACCGTTCTCCCAGCCGTTGTCAGTTTTCATGACCGGAGTCGCTACTTCTCTATCAAGTAGCTCTTCAGTTTGCGTCGAAAGGGCTGAGTGCACGCCGCTTACCAACAGCGCTCGGCAAACCGAAAGATTATCTATCCAAGTGCTAGCCAAGCCCGACAGCGTTTAAATTCGGTGACCTGATGCGAACCGGTGTTACCACTGCGCAAGGCCGTTCGCGCCTTATGCACTTAGGTCTTGGAAATAGCGTAAATTTCATGTGAAATGTACACATGATAATCGTTAGTTATTTAGGCTAGTCTTAATTTTCTTTAGTTGTGTATGTACTTGTATAAAAGTGGGCGGAGATTGGAAGAACTTTCTTTTCTATCAGGAATTAAAACTCTCGAATGAGAAACTGAGGACTCAGTTGCGACAGTTATCAGAAAGAGTATCAACAACGATAATAAGGAAAAAAAACTATGTTGGTTAGGTGGAGGAGGGAATTTGTTAAAAACTGTGTTTGGAAGAACGGATAATGAAGATATCAAGAATTTAAACAGCAAAATTGGGAAATTAGTACAGATTCAAACTGACAAAGAATTATTAGTTTCTAGGAGGAGAGATACTCATATCATTAAGACTGTAACAGGTTTAAGAGATTTCATTGAAGAAAATATTATTTTTCCAACAAGGGTGTTACAAACGAATAACCAGTCATGTGAAATTCAGCTTTTCTTAGGGAAAGTGGAAGCAGCGGAGTGCGAGAAAAAAGTCGTATCTCCTCAGCCAAAATTCCAGAAAATTAGAGATCAATGTACGTACTCCATATTTACAACTGAAACAGTAATCACAATCATTTAAAGAATCTAGAACGGCAGCGGAAAAGACTGTTAATCAATGGAACTATATGTGAAATAGCAGGAAGACAGTTTCACCTTCCAGCTACCATCATGGGCACAGCAGTGATTAACGTGTCCCAACAAATACTATATTGGCCGGAGGAACCCCCACACATATTACATATGGAAAACCTAACCTTCGGTTCCACTTTACTACAATCCCTAGACGAATTAGTAACTTTAGGAAAAGGATAAATTTCATCAGTGAAATAATGCAACATGTGATACAATATCGTGACGAACATACACAAAAGAATGTTATTTCTACGACAAGTATAATCTTGGTTCTAATGTTCATTTATCCGATTTAATTTTGTATAAAGCGTAAGATACCTCATTCAACTGAGTCAGCTATCCATCGGATACCTGTTGAATGAATACGAACTAGAAGTAAGTAATATAAGAGGAAAGTGTAAATAGTGTATGTAAACCAAAACAGAATCACAAATTACGTTAATTAACGTAACGAATACTCAATACTTAGGTAGAGAAGCAACCCAAAAAACAGTTGTGGAGTAACTTTTTTTAAATGCAGGGTAGGTGTAGGCTAATTAGTAATAAGTGAAAGAGAGGGAAAATTCGGGGCGAACATTTTTGAAAGAGAGGGGTTGCGTTACGTCACCGGATAGTAAGGGGTAGAAATTAGAAAAAAAATGTATAAAATTCGTTCAAACTGCCACTGGCAAATTCAAGTCGTGGCAGAGACACCAGCTGTCGAGTGAGGATACGCATTCAGCAAAAAGGAGATTGCGAAAGAAAAACAAAGTAAATAAGACAAGACTATTCTTTACCTCGCAAGGAAGAAACTCTTTCTCTTTCACAAGAGCACACAGCAAGGTACTGGCACAGCAGTTAAAAGCCTGTTAAGTAAATATGGCAGTGTAAGGAGCATACATGGGACTATTACGAACTGGGCCTTGCACCATAGCGTCATGATAGCTCCCTGTAAATACTCCACTCGCCAGCTCTCGTCGTGAGTTGATAATCAGGATCGATGTCATTCACAGTAATAGCACTCGATTCCATGATTATAACACCGTAGTGCGTCTAAGTCCTAGATGCTCCAGAATAGTCTGTGAACTAGCTGAAGATGTATTCGAGACGATGTCCTTCACCTAATGAACTTCATGCGCGCTGCTTACCATCTACTGATGGAGGAACTGATTGTTTTCCAACAACAAAACGTCACAGGGTGAAAACTACTGGATATCAGTTAAAGCGTCCAGACGAATTTCCTCCTTTTGAATTCTGCCAGTAGTTTCTGAGTGAAGTGGATCCAGAGCTTCTAGATCCTCAGTTTTTGATTTCTTCATTTGAGACCTCGTTCAGCCTGATAGGATATGTCAACTCACAGAACATGACCCATTATAAATCAGTAAATCTGACCCATTATAAATCAGGAAATCCTCCATAATTACTGTGAAGAGCCGTTGCATAATCTCATGCCTGGTGTTTGGTGCCCATGGCGTGGTGTCTGCATCGCAATACGTTTCTTTCACCGAAATGTTAACGCTAACCAGTATGCGCAGTATAGTTTAATCCACTTGTATAGATCATCTGATAGAGGATGAAAGACTGTATGGGCAGTTTCAGCAAGAAGGAACAACAGTACACATAATCATAGAATGACTGACTGATGACGGCTGAAAGTTTTGCTTTAAGGCAGTTAATAGCGAAAGCAGTTTGTAGGGATGACTGACATATCGTACATTCTTGGAGCGGGTGGGCAAATGTAACACTGAAATAATTGTCATTTTGACTTTTATACGCGTGTACAGCTACCTATGGACAAAAGAAATCTCGTTCAGGAGGGTCGTTCGGAATAACGGGAAACTCTGGTTGAATATGATCTTAACGAACTTGGAGTTCCTAATACATGAATGAGAAGCGCCAGCTGACCACACTATCAAAAGCTCTGAATGTGCTTCAGCGACTACTGTTCGGCAGAGTCCTGTGTGCCATAGTGTGATATTTATGCCAATATTCTGCCCACGTTCTGTCCTATTTTATCATAAAAGCTCACGCTGCTGCCAGTTAGCGAGCAGGTGAAGTCATTAGAATACGTACCCCATCCCACAAACGATAGATAGTAGGAGCGTGTAAGAAAGAAGCTGAGTCTTGTTGAAGAGAGCATAGAGAAAACTGTGGTTAACCTGTCGACATAGGCTCCAGGTGCGTATTTCCTATTATTTATATCTAATTTTTAAATGTTGTCCAGAGTTCCAATTAAGCTGATGACATTATCCACACTACCCACTTTCTAATTAAGGTTTCAATAACTCTAATTTCACGTTCCAAGGTTAGTTAAAGATTTTATTTAATACAGGGCTATTACAAATGATTGAAGCAATTTCATAAATTCACTGTAGCTCCATTCATTGACATATGGTCACGACACACTACAGATACGTAGAAAAACTCATAAAATTTTGTTCGGCTGAAGCCGCACTTCAGGTTTCTGCCACCAGAGCGCTCGAGAGCGCAGTGAGACAAAATGGCGACAGGAGCCGAGAAAGCGTATGTCGTGCTTGAAATGCACTCACATCAGTCAGTCATAACAGTGCAACGACACTTCAGGACGAAGTTCAACAAAGATCCACCAACTGCTAACTCCATTCGGCGATGGTATGCCCAGTTTAAAGCTTCTGGATGCCTCTGTAAGGGGAAATCAACGGGTCGGCCTGCAGTGAGCGAAGAAACGGTTGAACGCGTGCGGACAAGTTTCACGCGTAGCCCGCGGAAGTCGACGAATAAAGCAAGCAGGGAGCTAAACGTACCACAGCCGACGATTTGGAAAATCTTACGGAAAAGGCTAAAGCAGAAGCCTTACCGTTTACAATTGCTACAAGCCCTGACACCCGATGACAAAGTCAAACGCTTTGAATTTTCGGCGCGGTTGCAACAGCTCATGGAAGAGGATGCGTTCAGTGCGAAACTTGTTATCAGTGATGAAGCAACATTTTTTCTTAATGGTGAAGTGAACAGACACAATGTGCGAATCTGGGCGGTAGAGAATCCTCACGCATTCGTGCAGAAAATTCGCAATTCACCAAAAGTTAACGTGTTTTGTGCAATCTCACGGTTTAAAGTTTACGGCCCCTTTTTCTTCTGCGAAAAAAACGTTACAGGACACGTGTATCTGGACATGCTGGAAAATTGGCTCATGCCACAACTGGAGACCGACAGCGCCGACTTCATCTTTCAACAGGATGGTGCTCCACCGCACTTCCATCATGATGTTCGGCATTTCTTAAACAGGAGATTGGAAAACCGATGGATCGGTCGTGGTGGAGATCATGATCAGCAATTCATGTCATGGCCTCCACGCTTTCCCGACTTAACCCCATGCGATTTCTTTCTGTGGGGTTATGTGAAAGATTCAGTGTTTAAACCTCCTCTACCAAGAAACGTGCCAGAACTGCAACCTCGCATCAACAATGCTTTCGAACTCATTGATGGGGACATGCTGCGCCGAGTGTGGGAGGAACTTGATTATCGGCTTGATGTCTGCCGAATCACTAAAGGGGCACATATCGAACATTTGTGAATGCCTAAAAAAACTTTTTGAGTTTTTGTATGTGTGTGCAAAGCATTGTGAAAATATCTCAAATAATAAAGTTATTGTAGAGCTGTGAAATCGCTTCAATCATTTGTAATAACCCTGTACTATTTTTCATTGGGGGACGGACTCGAAAAATCACGAATGTGCCATGAGGAAGCAGGAGCGAAACATGCAAGCTAGCTGATCAGTCAGTTCAGAACAAACGTAAAAGCAGTTCACTTAGACAGATTACATCAAAGATTCTGGCAGTACAGAACTACCTTTCACACTCGTACCATGTTCGTGATACGATTAGATATTGTGTCTTATTCAGATGAAGTTAAAGTTTAAACCACCATAGGGAATCATTTGCAGACATTGTCAGTAATTAATTTTTTGTCAGGCAGTATGTCTGTGTGGAATATGTTACGTCATTTAGCGTAGAAGTGAATTATGAATTAAAATTTCCTCTGAGACATGTGGGTATGTTTTGTATCTGGTAAAAACCCATGTGCTGACCGTTGTTACATATTATTATGGTGGTCGATAAGTGGATTCCACGACCTTTGGTGTAATCTATAATACTAAACTGGTACTTAGAAAACATTCATTACAATATAAAGTTTCCTGATTTTGAGATTTGAGTAATAAAATTTTGTGTGTTATGTGGGCATTAGAAGCCACTGTACTTCGCATCCCTTACTGGGGAAACAGCCACTAAACGGCATGTGTTTGGTTCAGTAGAAAATATTCTGACCATTGTATGCTGCGTGTGAACTTTGAAAACAACCAATAGACAATGCGTATTTGGCGACATACCAAATATTTTACGAGGCCGTGATAAAAAGTTATGTCTGCGAATCTTATATGTGAAAACTGTTAAAACTTTTTAAGTAAAACAAATGTCATTAACATTCAGTGTAAATTTCGTTCTTCCTCTTACATGAGATTTTAATTACCTTACTTATCTATCGCTTACTTGCTTTTTTTGGGTTTTCTGGATAACTTTTAGACAAGCTACTTTCAAATGTTGACACATATTCACTATGGAATAAATTAAATTTGAGATCATTATCTCTTTCTGTATATACCTCAGCCCATACCACCTCTTTTAATTTACTCTTAAAACGCTACAGCCTGTTCTCATTAAAAAGCGCCACTGCTCCGCATGAACCTACCTCATGACTGCCGTGTGGAGTGGCCGAGCGGTTTGAGGCGCCATGTCACGGATAGCACGACTCTCCCGCAAGAGGTTCGAGTCCTCCCTCGACCATGGATGTGTGTGTTGTTCTTAGCATAAGTTAGTTTAAATTTATTTAAGTTGTGTGTAAGTCTAGCGACCGATGACCTCTGCAGTTTGATCCCTAAGGAATCCACACACAAACACACACACGTGACTGTAAGGTGCTATATTGTTTATTCCTATTAACTGTGCTCATCATCAGATAGTCCATGAACAGTTGGATACACGTTAATTGTTTCAGCCCGAGCACTGTTTATAAATACATTATCAATCAGTGTCCTGCTATCTTGCTGCACACGTGGTGCAGAATTAACAACTGAAACCAGACTGAAACAAACAAAATGTCATTCATTTTCATTTTTTCTGTCTGTAACTTTCAAGAAATCTATACTGAAATCCCTGCAAACTGTCTGACAGGTTGCCCACTAATGCATCTAGATTTGTTATAAATAGCTGAAAGTTCCTAGAAGGGATCTGCAGACTGCTACAGTTACAAGAGAAAATTCTGCTGTAACAACTCAAACGCCCACGCTTGTAGGTTCTGATCTACACAACACCTCTTTGTTTCTGTATTTATGACCTATGTCCAACTCATACATTGTAGCAACTCCTCGTTTTTCCATGTTAACTCTACGTAAAAATGATGGTAGCCTACAGTCCCTGATGTTTAACTTCTCCATCTCCGTGATTACCCAGTGTTCTGAGATGCACAGAAAATCTATTACTTCAGAATTTTCCACATCTCCTAAACATAGAAGAACCTGATCTATCTTGTTCTTCATCCCGCTCATGTTCTGATGGAACAAATCAAATTAACTTTTCTTGAAACGGTTACATATGTCATAGTCCTTTTCTGCTCTAATTTATTTCCAGATTGACTATTTATAACCTAACTGTAAGCTAAGAAATGTGCCTATTTGACTCCAGTAATCACAGGGAATTTGTCTTGTGTGCTCGCGGCCTGCCTTATACTTTCTGAAAGAAGCCCAGGTAATCTGTAATTCTCCCTCCCATAAAAGTGCAGGCCTTGATCTGTGTACCCCTATCTCTCAATCGCAACAACAGGCACAGCACAGATATGAGACTTTGTTGCAGTCAAAAGCAATCTACTGAGATCTTTGTTTACACTGCTCGGAGATGTATTAATCTACAGGGTGAGTCATCATCTTCTTCTGTAGTGGTCAATCCAAGGATTGGCTTGCAACAGCTACAATGACAGCTTGTCTCCATTCTGAGCATCTTTCAGCTTTTCTCTTCATTTATTTACAGGTGTTTCATCCCACATCTTTCACGATTTGATCCATGTACCTCAGTCGTCGTCTTCCTCTTGGTCTTTATCCCTCGACTGATCCCTCTATGATTGTGTTCAGGAGTGAGTCATAAATGAGGAAAAATATGTCCTGCAAATTGTCACACACTGAGCTACAAACATATATTCGTTTTTCGCATGTTCCTATGTCAATAAATGACAATGCTGTTGAATGGTAAAAATCTGGAAATATGAAGTGGACTTTAGGCTGTTACTGTGCGCAGACATTGGCCAAGGGGACAATCGGCAACACCGCGCCACATAGGAGTGTTGTAGGTAGTCTAGCCACTCACGTGAAGGCGGGGCATGCGGCGTCAAGCTATGGTCTGCGTGACACTGCGAGCAATGACAGCGCCCACATCTATCTCGTGCCGGTTACGCTGGCCGGTATTATGTATCGTGGCTACTTGGCATAGGAAAGGAACGTGAGGAGGGGCTGCACTACTGTACATGCATGTTTCATAATTGGGGTTTTGTGTCCCAGACTTAATTTTAAGAAATGAGTACATAGATGCAGAATACCAAATACAAATACACAGGTATGCGGCAGTTAACACAAATGAATACAACACAGCTGTACAAATCGAAAATAACATAAAAACACATGACCAGAAGTTGCAGTGGTAGTTTATAAGTACTGTTGGAAATGACGGCCACGATGTGTGTGGCAAAGTTGCACTCTTCGCAGGAAGGATTGCTGAACACGATCCAACATGTCTGTATCTCTTTGCGTAATATCACAGGAATGTTGCATTCTGCGTTGAAGGGTGCTGACATCAACAACCTGTCCTTTATAAATCACAGATTTCATATGGCTCCACAAAAAGAAATCCAGTGGATTCAGGTTTGGCGATATTGCTGGCCATGCTACAGGGCCTCCACGACCGATCCATTTCGAAGGCAAGGCATTGTACACGTGGCGTCGCACTGTGCCGCTGAAATGAGCGGGGGGCACCATCTTGCATGTTCCACAGGTTCATACGAGAAATTAACGTCTTCCAACAATTCCGGTAATGTAGCATCCAATAAACGCAGATACCGCGCTTCTGTAAGCCTTTGTGGCAGCACATGTGGCCCTATGAGATGGTGATCAATAATACCACACCAGATACTGACACCGCATCGTTGTTGGTACCCTCATATCACTGTGCTGTGGGGGTTTTCTTCCCCCCACTCGTGCCAGTCAAGCGAATTCACTATACCCTCCTTCGTGGAAGAGGCTTCGTCAGTGATCAGTATTGTTCGTGAAAAATGCTGGTCGTAGGTCTGACACCGTAGGATAAAGTTGCTAAAGTCCAGCCTCGTCTTGTAGTCTTCCGGCAATAACGCCTGTACCTTCTGCATGCGGAAGGGATGGTAATGGTTACTATGGAGCACTCGCATAACAGTAGATTGTGACATTCCGACCGCAGTGGCGAGAGACCTGGTGCTTCTTGTTCGGTCCTTCGCAACAGTTTGTGATACTTTTTCTTCGTCATCCGCACTGTACGTCGACGGTCGGCCACGACCACTAAATCCTGGAGGTGCTATACATGCACCATACTCCCTCAAGCACTTGTCCATAGAGTAAACCGTTTTTGCCGATGGGAGGCGCCGGCTAGGAAACCCCTCAAATTTTTGCCGATGGGAGGCGCCGGCTAGGAAACCCCTCATGATACAGTGGCCTTGCAACGTCGGCTCTTCCATCTGCAAGCCCGTAGGTGAGGTTGATGTTGGCGTATATCTCGTTTATGATACTTGCCATTGTACCGTAGTAACACTGCGACGCGGCGGTTAGCAGCTGTCGATACGGCGAGTATCGGGCAGAGTGAGCAGCGCGGAAGTATTGTAAACACGTCATGCACGCCGCGGTTTTACTTCCGCCGTTGGCCACTCTTTCTGCTTACAGGTTCAGGAATGGTTCAAATGGCTCGGAGCACTATGGGACTCAACATCTTAGGTCGTAAGTCCCCTAGAACTTAGAACTACTTAAACCTAACTAACCTAAGGACATCACACACACCCATGCCCGAGGCAGGATTCGAACCTGCGACCGTAGCAGTCCCGCGTTTCCGGACTGCAGCGCCAGAACCGCACGGCCACCGCGGCCGGCAAATTTTGCGCTGCTTACAGGTCACACATTCCCTAACATGGGACTGTACACTCCGTTACCGCCGGCAACGTATGATTCACAAGTTCTGATACAATTTCACATACATTACGATGGATTTTTTTCTTTCTCCTAGCTTTCAATTGCTGGCAGATACACATCAGCTCATTGGTGTGTCATGTGTTTTATCTATGGGTGAATGACATGTCGTGATCGTGAGGCTCGTCGGTATCTCGTTCAATGGTTACCATGTGTTTTTGTTTTACGTACACAGTACACCAAGGAGAGCGAAATTAACAACGGTGCGTCACGTGTTACGCAAAGCAGCATGCGGTCCTCGACATATTTTTCCTCATTTATGATTCACCCTGTATATCTGGTCATGTCACTGGAAGACCTCCACAAACCCACACGGGTGTGGGCTGTTCATGCACCTATTTCCTTCAGATCATCTTTAATGCTATGCTCTTAGTTGTTAGCCTTGCTGTTTACTGCTCCTTTTACTATAAGTAGCTGATCATCAAAATCGCTACACAAAGCCCACGCGTTCTGTGTCACCTGGCTAAGGTTGACACTAGGTTTCATGATGCTCGTGATCTGGTGCACTATACCTACTTTCCCAGTAGCATTTAGTCTACACCCCTCCCGTGACAGCTGCTTAGCAGCCGGCCGCTTTGCTTTCCATTTGCCTTCTTTGCTAGTTCAAGTAACAAGTCAAACTCATTGGTAACCGGAATCAGAAATGTGGCTTCTAGGGTTCTCTACCTTTGCTCATCGCTTGTCACCTTTTCCCAGCTACCATTGTCTCTTTCCCCCTTCAACCTAATTGTAATTCAAGATACATCATTTCTAATTCATCCTGAAGGGCGTAAATTTTTCTTCACTTTATGTTATTGTCTTGTCTCGACAACATAATCTACAACTCTGTGGGTAAAACTCTGATAATATACTGTCTTCCCCACTGCAATGATACCAGTCAAATAGAAACTCACAGTCCTGACTGTTTTCTCCCATGACAAGTAAAATAGAAGTATACAAGGACTATAATATCAATGAGTCACAGTTGCGATCGGTCCACTCATGCAAATACCGGGGTGTGACGTTTTGTAGGAATATGAAACAGAATGATCACATAGGCTCTGTTATGGGTAAAGCACGTGGCAGACCTCGGCTTATCGGTAGAATACTGGGGATACGCAAGCAGTCTACAAAGGACATTGCTCTTGAAGACAGACACAAACTGTCGCGAAAAAGCGTACTTAGAATGTTTCAGGGACCGTCTTTAAATGATGATCCTAGGAATATACTACAACCCCGTACGTATTGGCCCCTTAGGGATCGTATAGACAGAATTAGATTAATTATACCACTCATGGAGCTATTTGAACAATAATTCTTCCCTTTCTCCATACTTAAATGGCACTGTAAAAAACCTAGTAAGTTGAACAATGGGACGTACTGTCTGCCTTGCATTGCACACTGGTTTGCAGAGTTTATATGCGTATGTAGATGCAGATGTAACTAACTTACGGCAACATTCACACTTGTCACAAATGACGACATTTTTGCAGTAAACTAAAAAGCACTGACACGTACTTTAACTGTAATAAAATAAGAATTAGTAAAAATTTATCTTTCGAGGCGCTTCGCAATTAACTCTTAGGAGGCTCTATGGTGCTCAATAACTGAAAATTAGATACATGGTTTTTTATGAAAACATTAATACTGAACGGGCTGTTACAAAATGTTCATTGTAGCGTAACTTTTCCTGACTGTGAGAATTAAGTAATAAAAATGAAGTGGAATCCCAGTATTTTGAACTTTCGTCATAGCTTCGAAATATTTCCCCACACTACTCCAGAGACTCACTGTTTAATGCATACATGTTAGCATCTGCAGCCTATGGAGACGAAATCCAGTGGGGACAACGAGACAGTTACAGAGGACACGTGGTAAGCATACCTGTCACAGTCCACGTAAAGAGAAGTTCTGCGGAAAATACTGAAATGTTTTCTCGCGAAATAATCAACGTAGCCCCCGACATGCAACAACTCGCAATGAAAAACCTGCGCAGTTAACATATCCAACGCTGTAATGTGTCGCGGTAGGACTATTCTATATCTCACGATAATTGGGTAAGGAGGTGTAGGAACCGCTACAATGGGAAACAGGAATCTTGGCTTAAGTCATTTGATGCTCACAATTTTGCTTGTAATTCTCATATCGCTGTGTCCGGGCACCGTATGGTAACGAAGCTGCAATATACCCGTTGTCGGTCAATTGACACCCTCCAAGACGAAACTGGAAACTAGTGCACGACGCAAGGCGATACCAAACGTCATATCATCGACCACTGCGCACTTTTATATGCAACAGAGTGTATGGAACAGACATGTGTCACATCTCTTTTAATACCATCTCAGATGTGTGCAGTAAACTTTTAATAGCTTGCTTATAGTCAGACGAATTCTATGAAATTCTCAAACCGCCTCCACATAACAGGTCATTGCTCACGGAGTTTTATGTCAAATTTTGGCCACTTTTAGGTGGGCAAACGGCAGTGAGTTTCAAATACTTGCCCTGTGGTGTGCGTCCTACCATCTGTTTTTCACAAGGCATCACGTTTTGTATTCCCAGAGTTGCGAGATCTAACACAACAAAGTATTTTATCCCCTAACACATTCTACTGAATATGTCTGCTACACGGTTCTACTTACGGGCATAAAGTCGTTGGAGAACTCCACAAATGGGCATCTGTATGCAGTGTATCTGGTCCACACGCCTTTATAGATTTCTAATAGGTGATAATCTGTGAGAGAGACTCAGACAAGAGAAAGATACCTCTTAAGGATTTGTTTTAAGAGTGGCTTGATTCCTACAGCAAGTAATATTATTACGTCCAAAGTTGGGCGTTCGTGGACAAGTACACAATATTTTCACCTCCAGCCTTTCAATGATTGCTCGTTAGGCGCAGCTGACGATTAGGCGATGGCAGAAGTGGGCAAACAGATCAAGACATAAATTTGTAGCACATAAATATGTGTGTATTTCAAAAGTTCTCTTCACCTCTTTATCTTACCTGTACTAAAATTGGGGAGTGTTTGTACTGACGATTCATAGAACCATGATTTGGTCATAGGTGATTTCCAAGTTCTTTCATACAAACAAAAAGTTTTGAAAGTAACTATTGATTAAACCATAAGCGAAACAAAAATATGAAAGAGGAATTTTTGTCTGCAAATTATCTCTACTACCTGCTGTTGGATTCTTAGCCAGTCACCTTAAATGTTTTATATGTCCACCAAACATACCATTCCATCGGAGATGAAGTTTCATTCATCAGTATTGTTGCATTGCCAAAAGTCGATGTAGAAAATGTAGGATATAGCTCAATGAATTATTTTGTGTTTCAAGCTAGTGCTGTCTATATGCAAACCAGATCAGCAAGCCACACATATACCTACATTGCATACAATACAACTTTTAAAAAATATTTTGCTGTGAAAATCGAGCCCAGTGCTATTTTGTGAAGATACTTTAATGAATGTCACATCTCTTAAGCGAAATTTCATAGACGCGACTATGTGATTCAATATGATCAACGTTGCCTCAGTACTTCTGCGAATCTTATTTACATCCGTGGAATGGTTGAAATCCGCTCTACAGATGCGTGTGAGGACAGGTGAGTAATTATTTCAAAGATGACCAGAAATTCTGATTTTATCAAGCTAACTTTAATGTTCACTCTCGACGTGTTGATGATATGCTGACCAGTGACGAGATAGGCACATGTGAAACAGTGCCTCGGATGACAGAGTCGCAGTTTTTAGTTTTGTAAAGCTTTTTGTTGTACGTTTTGTATACACAGAGACGCCAACATCAGTGTTATAAGCTAAACGGTAGACTAACGTCCTCCATCTTAAATTCTCGTTGGGACTGCTGTTACTCCGAGTAGCAGGAAGTATACGTTGCAAAGACTGGCTGACTGTGCTCTCTCAAACGTAGAGCTCACGCAGACGGCTGAGGATCCAATTTGTCGGGATTGAGCCCGCCGAGCAACGATGGCTGTGGGGCGCCCCTCTTCAAACTTGACAGCTCTGTCCTTAAGCTTCTCAGGAGTGAAGGTACTCTCAATGGATTCTGTCTCTTGTCTACCGAAACCGCAACTGAGCCCACGATTGTAGCCAATATTGCTATTCTGTTCTGTAGGAGAGAAATAAAACATTCACAGTGACATACGCTTGCCACGTGATTATAATGGTTTGAATGTAATTATAATTTATGGACATTCCCACAGAGATAAATAAAATGATATAATTTAAACAGCTGTTCTATTCGAATATACATATATGCGAGAAATTTGAACTTAATGTAAATACTTCAGAAAGATCTGTATATTTCGTTAAGGAAATTATTTCCACAAATTTGAAGCAACATATGTTAACGTTCTTGTTATGGCACACACGAATTATTGGCGTCGTAACAAAGCACAAGGAGAACGTTAGAAAAATTCTTTGACCCCTTTTCGTAATTGCTGTCAATATACGTAACTGATCTATCTCAAAATTACTAATGATGAATATTCGTTTCGTAGAAGTTTCTTTCGTAAATCGGCAGATGGGGGAAGGTTATTCAAATTACGCGAATGTCATTAACATCCATCCAAAATCTGTGACCAAGACATGAAGAGTTCCAAAAAAATAGAAAAGTCATCTAAGAATGAATATTAATTGCTAGTCTTGTAACGTATATAGAGACGTACAGTGTAAGCCACTGTCGTCAGTCCATTAAGAGGTTACACGGATAGCGAATTGAAGGTAAAAAGCTACGCAGTCACGTCCCATCTATAATCAAACAGCCCCAAACGCCGTATACAGAGATATTCAAACGTCAAGCTATTAGAGTTCATAGAGAGAAGAGTACCAGGCAACCTGTAATAAGTAAGTCTGCCGTAGTAACTACGTGATAGAACGTTATGCTCAGTTAAGCTTGTACACTGTTTTCCTGTACGTACCTCTAGATTAGGGTTATTGGCTTCCACCTTATATTTGTCTGCGTCTAGCTATGTCTGTATGTTACTTTCATTGTGACGAGAACTTCAACCTAAGGGTTCCATCAGAGCAATATAATCGGGAACTTCCATTTTTCGTGGTCTGTGGTACCATATGTTAATGTGTATACCACAATCTTAAGAAAGTTACAAGCCAGGGTGGCTATTTGTGTTGGTGATTGCCTGGAGAGACTAGTAAGCCTCATCTACGTTTTACACTCACTGAAGTTATAAACAAGTGTCGGTCCTCTTCTGCCTGCTCATTGCAAAAACTTGAAGAAGCAATGAAAAGTAGACAAAGAAGCCCGCACAGAATCTCATTTCCTTATCGTCACCGTATCTGCCTCCTTAGCACAACATCAAAGTCATTCTATACTATCTCCAACCACAAGACGTGAAAAATCTGAGCTTCATCCTGTCGCTGTTTCACTCCTGTACACAGCTAGTCGTACACCAAGAAACAGATGACCTCAAATCCCGCGTCACTTCTGATGTGCTCCCTGCCGCCGTTGGATAAGCAGCTGTAGCAGCAAGTCGTATCCTCTTAGCTTACTTATTTGTTACATAGTTTAATTCTTAATTTCTTTGCGTGTTTTTGGTATTTGCATGGTTTAATTCATAAATTTCGGGCGTATTATAGTATTTGAGAGTCGTAGCATTGCGTTTTAGTACCTGAATGGTGTAAAATCGCGTAGTCTCCTTTAGCCGCCGAGCAGTGTGTCAGCAGTGCGCAAGTAGCAGCATTACTGCATTTACTAGGCAGTCTTGTATTTCAATAACAGTTCAAATTTTGTGTCGAATTGCTTGTGCTCTCTGTAGATTAGTTCAGACGTTCTTTGCACAACGGATTTTAGCATGGATAGCGACTGCAACTGCTGAGTTGGCATCCCTTCGCTCCCAGCTTCAGGCAGTGTTGGTTGGCTTCGGTAACACAGCTTGAGGCTGTTGCCAATGGGCATCACTGTGGGGGTCCGGATGGAGGTTTGTCGGGGACTGCTACCTCGTCCCACGCATCCCCCGATCGGACTACGACTGTGGCTGCCCGGGATACTGCCCACATTGTGGCTGATCCCTCACCTGTGGTAGAGTGGGAGGTCGTCTCGAGGTGTGGCAGGGGGCGAAAGACATTCCGGAGGGCTGAACGGAAGGCCTCTCCAGTTTGTCTGATGAACCGGTTTGAGGCTCTGTCTGAGGCTGATACTTATCTTCGGCCGGACATGGCTGCTTCTCCTGTTCCAGAGGTTGCCCCTCAGTCTGCAAGATCCGGGCGGTCGCAGAGGGTGGGCTTGCTGGTAGTTGGGAGCTCCAACGTCAGGCGCGTAATCGGGCCCCTTAGGAATATGGCAGCAAGAGAGGGGAAGAAAACCAATGTGCACTCCGAGTGCATACCGGGGGGAGTCATTTCAGATGTGGAAAGGGTCCTTCCGGATGCCATGAAGGGTACAGGGTGCACCCAGCGTCAGGTGGTTGCTAATGTCGGCACCAATGATGTGTGTCGCTATGGATCGGAGGAAATACTCTCTGGCTTCCGGCGGCTATCTGATTTCGTGAAGACTGCCAGTCTCGCTAGTGGGATGAAAGCATAGCTCACCATCTGCAGTATCGTCGTCAGGACTGACTGCGGACCTTTGGTACAGGGCCGAGTGGAGGGTCTGAATCAGAGGCTGAGACGTTTCTGCGACCGTGTGGGCTGCAGATTCCTCGACTTGCGCCATAGGGTGGTGGGGTTTCGGGTTCCGCTGGATAGGTCAGGAGTCCACTACACGCAGCAAGCGGCTACACGGGTAGCAGGGGTTGTGTGGCGTTGACTGGGCGGTTTTTTAGGTTAGATGGCCTTGGGCAAGTACAGAAAGGACAGCAGCCTCAAAGGGTGCGGAGCAAAGTCAGGACATGCGGGCGCCAAACAGCAATCGGTATTGTAATTGTAAACTGTCGAAGCTGCATTGGTAAAGTAGCGTAACTTCAAGCGCTGATAGAAAGCATCGAAGCTGAAATCGTTATAGGTACAAAAAGCTGGCTGCAGCCAGAGATAAATTCTGCCGAAATTTTTACAAAGGCACTGACGGTGTTTAGAAAGGATAGATTGCATGCAACCGGTGGTGGCGTGTTTGTCGCTGTTAGTAGTAGTTTATCCTGTAGTGAAGTAGAAGTGAATAGTTCCTGTGAATTATTATGGGTGGAGGTTACACTCAACAACCGAGCTGGTTAATAGTTGGCTCCTTTTACCGACCTCCGGACTCAGCAGCAGAACAACTGAGAGAAAATTTGGAATACATTTCACATAAATTTTCTCAGCATGTTATAGTCTTAGGTGGAGATTTCAATTAACCAGATATAGACTGGGACGCCCAGATGTTTAGGACGGGTGGTAGGGACAGAGCATCGAGTGGCATTATATTGAGTGCACTATCTGAAAATTACCTCGAGCAATTAAACAGAGAACCGACTCGTGGAGATAACATCTTGGACCTACTGATAACAAACAGACCCAAACTTTTCGACTCTGTAAGTGCAGAACAGGGAATCAGTGATCATAAGGCCGTTGCAGCATCCCTGAATATGGAAGTTAATAGGAATATAAAAAAAGGGAGGAAGGTTTATCTGTTTAGCAAGAGTAATAGAAGGCACATTTCAGACTACTTAACAGATCAAAACGAAAATTTCTGTTCCGACACTGACAATGTTGAGTGTTTATGGAAAAAGTTCAAGGCAATCGTAAAATGCGTTTTAGACAGGTACGTGCCGAGTAAAACCGTGAGGGACGGGAAAAACCCACCGTGGTTCAACAACAAAGTTAGGAAACTACTGCGAAACCAAAGAGAGCTTCACTCCAATTGTAAACGCAGCCAAAACCTCTCAGACAAACAGAAGCTAAACGATGTCAAAGTTAGCGTAAGGAGGGCTATGCGTGAAGCGTTCGGTGAATTCGAAAGTAAAATTCTATGTACCGGCTTGACAGAAAATCCTAGGAAGTTCTGGTCTTACGTTAAATCAGTAAGTGGCTCGAAACAGCATATCCAGACACTCCGGGATGATGATGGCATTGAAACAGAGGATGACACGCGTAAAGCTGAAATACTAAACACATTCTTCCAAAGCTGTTTCACAGAGGAAGACCGCACTGCAGTTCCTTCTCTAAATCGTCGCACATACAAAAAAATGGCTGACATCGAAATAAGTGTCCAAGGAATAGAAAAGCAACTGGAATCACTCAACAGAGGAAAGTCCACTGGACCTGACGGGATACCAATTCTATTCTACACAGAGTACGCGAAAGAACTTGCCCCCCTTCCTACAGCCGTGTACCGCAAGTCTCTAGAGGAACGGAAGGTTCCAAATGATTGGAAAAGAGCACAGGTAGTCCCAGTCTTGAAGAAGGGTCGTCGAGCAGATGCGCAAAACTATAGACCCATATCTCTGACGTCGATCTGTTGTAGAATTTTAGAACATGTTTTTTGCTCGCGTATCATGTCGTTTTTGGAAACCCAGAATCCACTCTGTAGGAATCAACATGGATTCCGGAAACAGCGATCGTGTGAGACCCAACTCGCTTTATTTGTTCATGAGACCGAGAAAATATTAGATACAGGATCCCAGGTAGATGCTATTTTCCTTGACTTCCGGAAGGCGTTCGATACAGTTCCGCACTGTCGCCTGATAAACAAAGTAAGAGCCTACGGAATATCAGACCAGCTGTGTGGTTGGATTGAAGAGTTTTTAGCAAACAGAACACAGCATGTTGTTATCAATGGAGAGACGTCTACAGACGTTAAAGTAACCTCTGGCGTGCCAAAGGGGAGTATTATGGGACCATTGCTTTTCACAATATACATAAATGACCTTTTCGCGGATGATGCTGTAGTATACAGAGAAGTTGCAGCATTAGAAAACTGTAGCGAAATGCAGGAAGATCTGCAGCGGATAGGCACTTGGTGCAGGGAGTGGCAACTGACCCTTAACATAGACAAATGTAATGTATTGCGAATACATAGAAAGAAGGATCCTTTATTGTATGATTATATGATAGCGGAACAAACACTGGTAGCAGTTACTTCTGTAAAATATCTGGGAGTATGCGTGCGGACCGATTTGAAGTGGAATGATCATATAGAATTAATTGTTGGTAAGGCGGGTACCAGGTTGGGATTCATTGGGAGAGTCCTTAGAAAATGTAGTCCACCAACAAAGGAGGTGGCTTACAAAACACTCGTTCGACCTATACTTGAGTATTGCTCATCAGTGTGGGATCCGTACCAGATCGGGTTGACGCAGGAGATACAGAAGATCCAAAGAAGAGCGGCGCGTTTCGTCACAGGGTTATTTGGTAACCGTGATAGCGTTACGGAGATGTTTAATAAACTCAAGTGGCAGACTCTGCTAGAGAGGCGCTCTGCATCGCGGTGTAGCTTGCTCGCCAGGTTTCGGGAGGGTGCGTTTCTGGATGAGGTATCGAATATATTGCTTCCGCCTACTTATACCTCCCGAGGAGATCACGAATGTAAAATTAAAGAGATTCGAGCGCGCACGGAGGCTTTCAGACAGTCGTTCTTCCCGCGAATCATACGCGACTGGAACAGAAAAGGGAGGTAATGACAGTGGCATGTAAAGTGCCCTCCGCCACACACCGTTGGGTGGCTTGCGAAGATGTAGATGTAGATATGAGTGTGGACTTCTGAGCAAGTATGTTGCGACCCACTTCGAGTTACGACAGCGTTGTGGTGTTCAGCTCAGGCATTCACATGCCTTCTCATCGGTGCCTAATTTGATCTACCTATCAGTCGGATCTACTGCAAGCCCAACTTTCCACAAAAGTGGAACACGTGGAAGATGAAATATTGAATAGTGACCATGAAACAGACTGTAGTACTTATAAAGCCATGCAAAATACCACGGGAAAATCGATATCGACGGAGATCTGAAAGAATGTCTTGCACAATCCGCCACAATAAAAACGACATAAAAGTACACAGGTAACCTAGGTAATACGTCCTTTATAATAAAAATTTATGTCACTAGCAGGGGAGACAACTATAGTAAACAGTGAATTATGAATCAGGGGGAACAACATAAAGTAAAACTGCAGCACCAACACACACTATAATTACTGAGTAAACTCAACGAACGGACAATCAACAGACAAGCGCAGTGAACATACCTTGAACAAAGGTGCAGCGACATCATCAAAAACAGATAACCACTTCCACATGCTGACGAAGACTAAGAAAAGACACCATTTAAAAACAGTGGATCCCAATCAGATTAATAAGAACATACACTTAAACGTGAGGACGAAAGAATCACACACAACACCCTCCTATACATAACGAGAACAGGACACGAGAAAGGCAATCAGTCATCTCGGTAAAGACCGAAACAGCAGATAAACTAATACTGAAGGTAAATAATCAGGCCACAGATATTTAAGAATTATGTCACCTGCTACGTAACTTTACACGACAAATCGGAACCTCCGGATCTACCCAATGTATATTATAGGGATCTAAGACGAGCCCAAGGACTAACTGATTTCGAGCTCCTACTTCCATATCGCCACCCCCCTCCCCCTCCCCCCCCCACCCCAATCCCCGTTTCTTCATTGGAACACACTTCCCAAAATGCTAAGGATCAGCCCAATAAGTTACTATGAAGTGACTGAACTTAGAAGAAGGGCAGACTTGAGTTACGTCCTTAGATCACAATTTCCGAGAGCAATTATTGCAATAAATATAACGATCAACAAAATCTCGGAAATGTGTAGCGAACAATGGGATTCTACTGCTTTTCGATTCCTGGATCCTCTCAAATCTACGAAGTGTTAGAGAAAGTTCCACAGTTCACACCAGTACTCAAGAAAGGCAATGGGAGAAATTCGATGAATTACAGACCCATATCCCTGACGTCGATTTACAATAGGGTTTTGGAACATACACTATCTACGAACATTATGAAATACTTCGAAGGTAAAAGTCTAGTGACACACAGCTGGCACGGATTCAGAAAATGTCGTTCTTTTCTTTACTGGAACGAATTTAAATTGAGTCCTTATTTCTAGATCTCCAGAAGGCTTTTAACTCCGTTCTCCACAGGGGACTTCTAATCAAATGGCGTTCCTATGGAGAACAGTTTCAGATGTGCGACTGGATTCACGATTTTTTGTTAGAAAGGTTACAGTACGCAGTAATCGGCGGAAAATCATCGAGTAAAACAGAAGTGATATCTGTTGTTCCCCAAGGAATGTTATAGGCCTTCTGCTGTTCCTAATCTATAGGAGAAAATTTGAGCAGACCTCTTATTTTTCTTGTAGATGATGCTGTCATTTACCCCCTAGAAAAGTCATTAATAGGTCACAACCAATTCCAAAATGACGTCGACACGATTTCTGTTCTGTGTGAAAAGTGGCAATTGTCTCTAAATAAAGAAATGTGTGTGGTCATTCACATCAATACGAAAAGAAATCGGTAAATTTTAGTTACACGATAAATTACAGGAATATGAAGGCTCTCAATTCAATTAAATAGGTAGGAAGTACAGTTACGAACAATTTTAATTGGAAAGATCATATAGATAATGTTTCAGTAAACCAAACCAAAGACTGCATTTAATATTAGGACACGTACAAGATTTAACAGGTATACTGAAGAGACAGCCTACACTACGCTTTGTCATCTGCTAGCGTATTCTTGGGCGGTATCGGATCCTTACTTGATAGAATTGACGGACATCGAATAAGTCCAAATGAGGGCAGCTCGTTTTGTCTTGCAGCGAAATAGGGGACAGTGTGTCGCTGATATGATAACTGAGTTGGGGTGGCAATCTTTAAAACAAAGGCGTTTTTCGTTTGCGGTGAGACCTTTTGACGAAATTACAATTACAATACGAAAATATTTTATTGTCGCCAAGCTTCATAGGGAGAAATGATCATCCTTATAGAGATATCAGAGGTGGTAAGGAAAGTTTTAAGAGTTCCTTCTTCTTACTTGCTGTTAGAGATTGGAACGGTAGAGAAATAGTCTAAAAGTTCTTAGAAAAACCCTCGGCGAGGAACTTAAGTACGAATTGCAGAGTAGTCATGTCGCTGTAGATGTAGAAATACGTTTTAAAAATTTTGAAGGTTTTAGAGGATGAAATTCCTAACATTTTCCTATAGGAACCTGCAGCCGGAAATGGGAAATAAAGTTTCTGTATTACTATGCACTTTCTACGCATTTGGTAGGCTAAATGAAACACTAGATTACTGTAGTCTGGAAAATGTTTACTAACAGTAGAGTGCAATCAAAAATTGTAAGCCCATGCGACCATCAACTTCGTAAAATAATGTGCTACGAAGGACCACGTTTTGTCTCACCTCTGCAAGATTTTGCGCGTCCCTCTAACGGTATCAATCGCTGTTAAGATGCACTCAATAGCCTCAAGTGATGTTCCTATTGGAGTTAAGTACACAAAGGTCTGTACATAATCCTAGTGCGAAAACTGAGAAAGGGGGTGGGGGGGGGTGGGGGGGGGGATTAGGGGAGCGTACAGTTCAAGGTAATGGGCGTCTCCTTCCAATTACCTTCTGCCTAAAGCAGTGCGTGAGGTGCGGCCTGGCTAGACGAACAATGAGCCCTGGTGCACAAGACCGTCCGTAACTGTTTCTCCGCCCTAGGCGAGAAATAAAAAACGACACTTCCTGTTTTTTACTGTCATCGCTCTGCCCTCCCCGACTCCTTCATCAGCACCACCAACATCCAACGATACAAGAACGTCAGTTTTCCATTTTTTGTCCGGAGTACTTGAAATTTCCAAAAATAATCGAAATAAGAAGAATTAGTTTTGAGGCTGGTCGAGGCAATGTGTTCACTTTCGTCAAAGTAAGTAAAGACTTATTTAGTAACTGTTCTGTATGCTTTTGAAAGCAATTCGGTGTTTTTTTTTTAAGTTTCCTCCTTTTTAATTTTCTTCTACTCAATTTTTTTGCTTTGAAATTAATTTTTATCTGTCCTTTGCCGACCCTAATATTCTGCCACCCTATGTGGCTGCCTAGTTTTGCCTAGTGGTAGCTGAAGCACCATCGTTCTGAAACCACAAACCAGCGCACAATTTCACGGGAACGCCGTCCAAAAATTCAGGCAAGGAATTTTCCAGAAAGTTCTAATACCTTGCACGATCTGTTAAGATGTATGATGTAGTATTGTTATCTCCAAGAATGCAAGCCCAAGTGTGCACTGAGACTCTCAGCTAGTAATTTCTCGTGCAAGTAGTGCCTGGATTTACAACACCACGTTGGTGGCTGTAGATACTTTATTTAACATTTTCTACTGTAGGTTCATTGCAGCAAAACGTTTAGAATTTCAGTCCCTGCGATCATAAATTTTTAAAACATAATTCTGTAACGTACAATACTCTGACCACGTAAAACAATACATTGCACACGCCAGGGAAGCGGATAACTGCACTGCTCGGGAAAAAGTAGATAATAGCGGACGTAAATGATAAATAAGATTCTGGTTTAGAAGACACACACACACACACACACACACACACACACACACACATACAGATGGCGATGGCCAGAGGCCTTTAGATATGATTCAAGAACTAGACCTGTGGTGAATTTTCTGGGGGAAAGACATACAACAGACGGTACAGCTACTACGAATAACATAGACAACACACTATTAGAAGAATTGAAAATCGAATTACCAAGTGAACACACCACTCTACATAGACCAGAAGTCAAGACAGCATAATTACATTCAAAATTAACGATGGAAATAATACCTATCAACACTTAATCACTGATAACAATTTAACTTTAAGAAAGCAGATTGGAACAATCTGTGAGAAAAGATATCCAATGTCAACAGATTATCAGGCAATATAGTTGTAAGGGTTCAGACACTACAAGAAATATTACGAAATGCACAACGCAAATGTATCACCAAAACTGCCATGACAGCATTAAAGAGGATTCCGTGGCACCCGAACAGACGGACATAAGAGTGCGAAAACTGTGAGCCAGAACGGACTATCACAGGTCACTCAATGCAGGCATCAATACTAGTCCAACTGGCACAATACCGAAATACTAGACCCCAACATCGAGAACTGGTTAATCAGCACAAAAATGTGTAGTAGGTTGTCTGCTAAAGTCTGATTTGTGTTGTAAACCGCACAAAATACTGACAGAGAAAGTCAAAACTCTAGTCGTTACAAACTCAATGACAACTGAAGATGGATCGATGACCTGGGCATAGAGACAGTCAGTAGAATACCTGCTTGTAAAACTCCTCCCGGACAATGATGAAGACGATAATCAGTTCCACCGACTACTTAGGTATGCACGAGAAAATGAATAAATCACTACTTTGATAACTACTCCGCTCGCAGACGACGAAGTAGCTCTTGCCATAATGAAACTGTTAAGCGTAGAACCAGATAACATTCGTGCAGATGTTCTACAAGAAACGAAAATATGTAGTGTTCAATTCATAAGCAGAATAGTGAACGATATTTTATTATTTGGAAGGGTGCCTGCCACCTGGAAAATAGCAATAGCTCTAACAATTAAAAATTTTGGGAATAAAGATCCAGGAAATTCTAAAAGCTATAAACAAATGTGTTTGGTTAAAATACATGCGAAGGCTTAGGAAAGACTCATCCGCGACGGGTTACATTCGCACTTGGAGCATCACGGACATAACAGATTAAGAACCTGATATTTTTATACTTATATGGATATGGTATCTGTTCTTTTGGACATGTTCGATAGAACAGACACCATATACATATAAGTATATAGTTCTGGCAATACCGGCCATGACCTCCTTCTTCTGTGCGGATACACACACATTCCCCGAACTCTTACTGGACTTGGTAAGTATGTCTTCCACGAGTAGTGAGTGTGTTGGGGTGGGACGTTACGAATATAGTGTATGGACATACAAGGTGAGAACGTGGGTGTCGCGGGAGGCGTGCGCGAGATAGTCCATGAGTCCATGCAGGCGCACTATCCTCTGTGTCCTCGGTGGCGCAGATGGATGCCGGCACGGTAACTCAGCGTGTTCGGTCAGAGAGCTGATTGGCCTCTGTAATAAAAAACACTGAGCGGAAGGATCAACAAACGAACTTTGTCGGATGTCATGTGACGTCTGCAAGGACCAAACCCAACGATCAACTGCGAAGAAAATGCAACAAAACATGAGATGGATAGAACGTCTGCCATGTAAGCAGGAGAACCCGGGTTCGAGTTGCGGTCGGGGCACACATTTTCACCTGTCCCCGTTGATATATATCAACGCCTGTTGGCAGTTGAAGGTATTAATATAATTCTAATTCCTGATATTTTTGTTCCACCTTATCTATTGCGTTCTGCCTGATTTGCGGGCAGTCCATACAACGTGACTGTTTCGCAGGTCCTCTACTCTCCTTTCGGTACAGTCATGCTATTACACATAACAGTATTTTTTCGGATAACTGTTTTGTGTGTGCATCTCAACTTTACATCGTTTTTATTTTAAACTGTCAGTGTTTGAACGTTTCTCCACCTTAGCAAACAATAAATATTAATGTACATTGATAAGTACTTCTTTTTATAAACTACGATCGTGATGAAATTGTCAACTACATTTAAAAACAATCATCATAATCCACCATTTTAGTGTAAACAACTATAAACGCACTATGTAACACAAATACAGCTATTTCTGCAGTGTTCATTTGTTGATCGGTTCGTTTGTTGTCGTTATTGCCGTTACTATACACGAAGCACTGCATTGAGACGCATAGACCATTTGGCAATATTATCACTAAGAACTTTGTTTTGATGTATCGCAGAAATCTTATACCTTACAGAAACTTTTATGTCATATACTGTATTTAGCTTAGAGCCCACACACGAGGAGCATTCAGTATACCATTCTGAAGGCTACGTATAGCGCTACCACCTACCGGAACTTCATGAAACTATAGGTGCATATGCAGGAATATTCCATGTCCCAGAATAAATTTTGCATTATTTCAACCGAAAATTGCCTAGGGAAATACGTAATTCGTACTTAGTGACTGCCCCTTATGTGACGACCGTCAAATGAAAACGATACGAATGGAAAAAGGAAGTAAACTGTTTATTATTTCTGACGTAATCGTCATAACTGTTGCCCACATGTTACCAAAGTTATTTCGAGTATGCTACAGAAGTTTCGCTAAGAAGAGCTTACAAATTTTCGATACAGTCCCGATCCCTCCCCGTGTGATCTCCGTATTATTTTAGCTCTGAAGAAAAATATTGTTGGCCGTCGATTTCCTCCGGGGAAGTGGTACACGCCTGGGTACAATCATGGTTCCGTGGGCTACCGCAACTATTTTTCCATGAAGGAACTGATAGTCATGTGTCACAGTGGGACAAATACATTACAGTTATGGCGATTACTTTTCAGAAAATAAACAGTTTATGTATTTTTTTCCATCTGTCTCATTTTCTTTTGACTTCCCTTCATACAAACAAAAGTTTGTAGTACTTATTTAACGTACGGTACTGCATGAAATGTTTCTCTCCATCAATTGGACACTTTAACAAGTGCAAATACATCTCGTTTCACTTCTTTCGCCTCTGGCAGCGCGAACTCTATAGGCTCTGTTACGAAATTTCTTCTTTCCTTTGTTTGAAATGGACGCAGGGTCATGTTGCTTGAGGTCACCTGACAGACTTCCAGGTGGATTTTCACGTGCCACTGACCACGTTCGACTAGAGGATGGGCTGTGCCGACCTCTGTCTGGGTCCGGAGATTCATCATTGTTATTGTCGGTGGTAGGATATTTAGCCACCGAAAAGAGATACTGCTTCTTCTTTGCTTTTTCGCTGTGTGCAGGGTGTCGTAAATCCTAAACAAATTGAAAAGCCCGCAGTTTATTAGATAAAGGATGGCTTTTCGGCCCATTTCATCGTTTTCCTTAAAATAGGAGAGTACTAAAGACAATGACCCTAATCATTAACTACTTTTATGTGGGAACTGAGATCATCTGCATCCCATGCTTCAATAAATTCTCTCCGGTTTTTCTATTTGTCATCCTGTACTTGAAATAGGGACGTCATGAATTGTTGATATTATTGTGACATCACGTTTCCATACGAGGAGAAGAGTATCACATTATTTGCAGGAAATTATGTCACTTTTCTTCATTCTTGATGCTATGGCTTTCAGAGGTTGCGGTAAACCTCTGTCCATCGAAAAGTGCCACTGACTATATTTTTGTTTTTCAATAGTTACTCTGAAGTAGTGGTATTCTCAAAATAATTATTCTGGTGGATATGGTGTCACATTTCAAAATAAGGGTCAAGATCTGAGAAAACAGATTCTTCAAATTTCTTCCCTTCAACAGCATAATCACCAAATTGCGGCTGTAGCACTCTCGAACCCCATTCTAAGAAGGAATCCATAGTTCGTAATCTTCGGTGGATTGTATGTTCTAAATCCCAGGCGTTCTTTCCATAGTATCATAATCGCTTCCACAGACAATTGTTTCTTAGGTTTATGAAGTGGCCAGAATTTATCGAGGAAATAATCCAACAGACGTCAAAGTCTGAAGGGTCTCCCAGAGCTATTCTTAAATTTCGTGTTGTCATTACAGTACCAAAATGTCAGAAACTGTTCAAATCCATGCGACTCGTGGTGTGTGACGGTACTGAGTTAGCTATTTAGACGGTCTGTTGAAGTATTAGGCCAAGGGATTTCTTCATATCTCTTTGTGTATCAAAAGACCACGTGAAGGCTTTTAGTGACGTTTTATGTCTCACTGAAGTCTGATATAAAAGATGCCAAATCGTTGCAAAGGAATTAAAACAAGTCCTCACTAAACATCAGCTTAAACAAAGAAGCTACAGAGTCACATTGCGTTGGAAATGTAATGATCCCAGGATGACCTTCAAACGGCAGCACCTGACAGCATTGCCACCATCCGCTTCTTTACAGGTCTAAAATTGTCACTATCAGTAGAATCGTCCTCAGGAGCATGGGTTCATTCTTTCACACAGTCATCCGGACATTCATTCTAACTACGAACGTCGAAATACGCCTGAGTAAAAATAACTAAAAGTATTTCAGAGTCCCTTCAATGTTTGGGATAGGATCATCATCAAAAGTGGGAGGAACTTAAAGACGGAAATGGCAACTTTTTGAAGTATCAAACTACACTCACAATGCTAAACAAGCAAAGAGTACGGGAAGGCAATCACGTTTCCTATGTTTTCCAAGGGTGTAAACAACTAACTCGACAAATTATACAGGCAGCGTGCAGTAAACATTATCTCGCGATCCTTCCCCAACCAGTGGCGAGTGTTAATTAGAACCAGTTTCACTTTAGGAAATCCATGTGTATCGAGTAATCTAAGAAGAAGATCGTAAGAATTGGCACAAGGAACAAAAAATAGTTCAGGATGCCCACAAAAGGTAACAAAAGTAATTATCAAAGGGCACTCACAGGAGTCGATTTACAGGTCAGTATTTTGGGATTTGGCCATCGAACCTCTGCTGCGCGAGTTGGAAGGAGATGACGAAGTTACTCGTGTGGTGGCGTATTACGACGATGTCTTGGCTGTGATGTCAGGGGAACACAAGAGCTGAGCTGCGGGAATGGCGTATGGGGACCTCTTCTGATTAAGCATAGCTCCACAGAAAACTACATACGTACTCCTAAATGGTCAACTTTTATTGCAAGGAATCCTACAGTTTAATTACAAAACATATACATCGCCAGACAGAGTCACATGATACCTTAGTGTCCAACTGGACGAAAAGCGTAGTCGTACACAAAGCAACCAACATTTGGCACAAAATCACGCATGCCTTAACAACTAACTGCAAGATATCGTTGTGTGTTGCGAGGATCTAGCACGATGCCATTTTCTTATTAATCATAGGCTTTTCAGCAACTGTTTAGTCACACAGACTTCTTCGCGCACGGAACAAACAAATCCTGTGACGCGCTCTTCGAAGTCAATGGCACCACTCCAACTGATGATTTACTTGTGATCCTCAGTATTTACCGAGTAGACATTACGGTAAGATGTCGTGCAGCCTCCTAATGATCAGGTAAATAGGATTTGACAAAAGTAAAACAAAATATTAGAACTATAAGAACCTGAATATACTTACGGTTGCAGGATGGCAAAGCGTTGAATACAGTGTTGAAGACCAGTTGGTGCACTGTGCGCTAATTAGCAAGGAATACATTTATTCGGTTAAGTATTACAAGTGAACCATCTTCTCAACAGCAGCAGTGAGGAACGATGTAAACACTGCACGCAGAGTGAAATTCCCTGATGTGCGTGCATAGCAGTCTCTTGAGGCTGTTGTATGAGTTGTAGCTTTTCAGTTAATGTCATGATGTTATGAAGGATAGCAGGCGGCTGGTACAGATCGTACAATGGCGTCGACCACCAGATCGTACACTGCGTGTCATGACGGCACTCTCGTGGTCATCAAAGGGGTGTGTCCGAGTAACTCCAGCAACTCTGCACGTCATGTAGATCGTATTGCAGGATTATGGCACGCCTCTCCACTAGAGGTGGACACCAGTGTCTGCTCACAGATTTAAGTCGGTGGCAGCAGCCTTCAACGCAACTCCTGGATACAGGACGATGCGCCAGACACCATCAGTTCAACTTCAACAAGCTGGAGGCAGGAGTCCCAAAGACTCCACACGAGTGAAAGAGATGTTGGCGGCTTACAGTGACCAGATTTAATAGGCCAGGCTGGCAGCAGTCTCGAAGGTAGAAGTCAGTTGACGAGTGGTAGATAGCAGCCCAAAGGGTTGGCATCATAGCTGGTTTATTGTAACTGAATAGAATATAGGATTGGAAGTAGGAGTATTTATTGCTGTCTATCTCAGGCGATCATATAATTTCTGGATGAGGATGACTGTATTTGTCCTCGTTTTCTTACCTCACCAGCCCTCCGCAACACACCTTGGTGTCCCAGCAGTGGATTTGACGACTTCAGCTTGGTGCTTTCCGGCAATGTCAGTGGGCTGTGAGGTGTTCATGTGGAACACTTACTTGTTTTTGTGGCATCTTGCTAAACTGTCAGAATAATGTTATGGATCCTTTCTCAGTGACGCCATGTTCCTGAGTTAACGATTCAGAATTTCCGATCGAGAGAGGTGAAGCAATAGAATTAGGGGTGTGCCATATTATTTACAGTATTGGAACTCTACCTGTTTGTCATTCTAATTTTACGCACTGTAATGGCCTGCTTTAAGTTGGCTTGGCACTGGCTGGTGAAAAAGTAAGAAAATTTTGGATTTCCGCATATCTTTCTGCAGTGCAACATGTCGCTCTCATTTGCAAAATTTCGCCCCCAGTTTTGCCATAGTTGATCTCTAGAAAAATCTCATGCCATATACACTCCTGGAAATGGAAAAAAGAACACATTGACTCCGGTGTGTCAGACCCACCATACTTGCTCCGGACACTGCGAGAGGGCTGTACAAGCAATGATCACACGCACGGCACAGCGGACACACCAGGAACCGCGGTGTTGGCCGTCGAATGGCGCTAGCTGCGCAGCATTTGTGCACCGCCGCCGTCAGTGTCAGCCAGTTTGCCGTGGCATACGGAGCTCCATCGCAGTCTTTAACACTGGTAGCATGCCGCGACAGCGTGGACGTGAACCGTATGTGCAGTTGACGGACTTTGAGCGAGGGCGTATAGTGGGCATGCGGGAGGCCGGGTGGACGTACCGCCGAATTGCTCAACACGTGGGGCGTGAGGTCTCCACAGTACATCGATGTTGTCGCCAGTGGTCGGCGGAAGGTGCACGTGCCCGTCGACCTGGGACCGGACCGCAGCGACGCACGGATGCACGCCAAGACCGTAGGATCCTACGCAGTGCCGTAGGGGACCGCACCGCCACTTCCCAGCAAATTAGGGACACTGTTGCTCCTGGGGTATCGGCAAGGACCATTCGCAACCGTCTCCATGAAGCTGGGCTACGGTCCCGCACACCGTTAGGCCGTCTTCCGCTCACGCCCCAACATCGTGCAGCCCGCCTCCAGTGGTGTCGCGACAGGTGTGAATGGAGGGACGAATGCAGACGTGTCGTCTTCAGCGATGAGAGTCGCTTCTGCCTTGGTGCCAATGATGGTCGTATGCGTGTTTGGCGCCGTGCAGGTGAGCGCCACAATCAGGACTGCATACGACCGAGGCACACAGGGCCAACACCCGGCATCATGGTTTGGGGAGCGATCTCCTACACTGGCCGTACACCACTGGTGATCGTCGAGGGGACACTGAATAGTGCACGGTACATCCAAACCGTCATCGAACCCATCGTTCTACCATTCCTAGACCGGCAAGGGAACTTGCTGTTCCAACAGGACTATGCACGTCCGCATGTATCCCGTGCCACCCAACGTGCTCTAGAAGGTGTAAGTCAACTACCCTGGCCAGCAAGATCTCCGGATCTGTCCCCCATTGAGCATGTTTGGGACTGGATGAAGCGTCGTCTCACGCGGTCTGCACGTCCAGCACGAACGCTGGTCCAACTGAGGCGCCAGGTGGAAATGGCATGGCAAGCCGTTCCACAGGACTACATCCAGCATCTCTACGATCGTCTCCATGGGAGAATATCAGCCTGCATTGCTGCGAAAGGTGGATATACACTGTACTAGTGCCGACATTGTGCATGCTCTGTTGCCTGTGTCTATGTGCCTGTGGTTCTGTCAGTGTGATCATGTGATGTATCTGACCCCAGGAATGTGTCAATAAAGTTTCCCCTTCCTGGGACAATGAATTCACGGTGTTCTTATTTCAATTTCCAGGAGTGTATATTACATGGATAATTACATACTGTACAATTTCTTGTTATTCAAATACTATTAAGAGCTTAGTCACAAAGTCTTTGGTTTGTTTCTTCATCCTATTTCTTCTTTGTTGAATCCTTATACCTTAATAAATGTTTGCAATCTTATTTTATATTACACTTTTCTGTTCCTTATTAATACTATTTAGCCACTCAACAGGTATCTGATTGGAGATTGAGGGAGATGAGTGTTTTTACGTCTGAAGCAATATTACAGTACACAAACTGTTAGTAGAATAATGGCAGAGCTATTAGTGGTACTACTTATAGCCGTGATGATATACCGTTGCCTGTCTCTACAGTGCTGAATATTCTGGAACATTTGTTCTGTGAAAATTTGACGTTCTTGTGACCCTGTTAGTTCATTCAATGAGTGTAATAGTTCGAGGTTTAAAGTCCCGCTGAGGAACGTTGGGTTCAGTGCTGGTAATACTTCTAACGAATTTTCCAGCCAATACAACGTTGTTTGTGGGTATTGGATCTCAGTCGTATCTGTGATGGTAGCTGGTAGGCGGAATTTTGCTCCTGTTATACCACAAGTTGTATCATTTATCATTTTACCACTGTTTTGTAGTTATACTTTGGCCATAACTAGGAGTTAGCCTGTAAAAATTTGGCTGGACAAATCGTGATAGTCCGGAACATCGCTGTTGCTACGGTCGCAGGTTCGAATCCTGCCTCGGGCATGGACGGGAGTGGTGTCCTTAGATTAGTTAGGTTTAAGTAGTTATAAGTTTAGGGCACTGATGACCTCAGATGTTAAGTCCTATAACGCTTAAAACCATTTTTTGAAATCGTTATACTTACTCTGAGACGTCCTTGTAATTCAGCTAACGACATAAGGACATACGCCTCCCTCTGTTTGGACATTAACAATACTTCTTCCGTTTGCACCTGTACCCACTTGCTTATAGTATCCTACTTTATCAGTTATAGGGAAATGGTAAAACAGTGATACCGTATGTTCATGCACACTATCGGAAGTGGAATGGATACATGTCGATTTTATCTGTGCGAAATGACTTTAACGGTTGCTAAGCGATAGAACATCGCTGGGTTCTTCTGGTCATTCTCCCTTCCATTGCATTTTACCGAGCCTAAATCCTTTCTAACTTATTATTTACTGTCTGTATAGTATTCCGCGTAAGCCTTGCCAATTATATAGTCAGTTCTCATACCGTTCTAGTATTATTTAACACGTTATGTTCCATGTTTGATAATTGCATAGTATGCCGTTCTACTGCGGTTTTGGTGATATCTACTGTTACCTGTTTTTGTTCTACATTACTGTTTAGATTTTTCATATCATCATTGTCTGCGGTATTCAGTAATCTCCCTCCTACATTTAACCATTCTTCGTAACGTCTGTAGCACTATTTCTGTTAATTGACTCAGCTATGTTCTCAATTTCTCAAACGAGGGTCTCAGCTCTTGACACTCATTTTCAATTTCTACTCGGCGTTTCTCTCTTGGCGCTTCTTCAGTAGTTCCTTGAATACCTCCTGTAACCTGCGCACCTCACTTCGTCTTCCCATACGTCCATACGTCCCATACGTTATGCTAGACGTCCATCGATGTCTAGTTAGTAGCACAACCGTCTGACTGAAAAATAATATTCCAAATTTTAGAGACTACATCTGACTGTATTCAGTACTCTTCCCTTGCTTTTATTATTATGACCAACTCGACCACACTCATAGCACTCTGGCTGAGGGCAGTGCCTTACATCCACAAAAATGGTTCAAATGGCTCTGAGCACTATGGAACTTAACATCTTAGGTCATCAGTCCCCTAGAACTTATAACTACTTAAACCTAACTAACCTAAGGACATCACAAACATCCATGACCAAGGCAAGATTCGAACCTGCGACCGTAGCAGTCCCGCGGTTCCGGACTGCAGCGCCTAGAACCACGCGGCCACCGCGGCCGGCTTTACGCCCACAGCTCTAGCGCTTCAGTTCATAGGCGAACACCCAATGGTCATTATACCCTTTCGTAACAATATCCATTTCTTCCAACCGTAAGGCTATCCCGATAACTGCGACTGGGCCAGATGGATTCTTCTTAGTGACTCTGCGTGACTTGTCAGTGGGGATGCCCAGTAAAAAGACATCGAAAGTCCTGTTCTCAAGTTTCACGCAAGGTAATTGCATCAGTCTTTGCACTGCGCGTCAGCTCACACGTCTGAGCAATAACCTTCCGGACCCTATCCGAGGTGGATTCCTCAGACTCATTGGGTGTCTGTTCCAAACTGCTTAGTTATATCCTAAAAGATTCGTGCTATTATGTTTCTGGCAGCGCTGGTGCAAGCCAAGACGTAGCTTCTGGAACGTTTCTGCCTTACTAAGTGATTCCTGCCACACGACATGTGTTTGGCCTCCATCCACTAACTGCAAGTCATACATAAACATGTTTCATCCGACTAGCTCCACTATTCGACGGTAACTAATACATCTATAATAAACGCAGATGCATACTCCCTTGTTTATCCAGAGAAACATATTATGAAATTCGCTGCTGATGCATCAAGAGAACGAGAGAGTACACTTAACACTGCCTTAGCTTCCCCTGATCTCGACTGCAATTGCCGTACCGCAGCTTGTAAAGTTTCAGCCAGCCTCTGAAGGTCTTCATCTTCCTGCTAATACGTTTGTACTTTATCTAATAAAGCAATAACAGTTTTACCCGTTGTAGCATCGCGCGTTTTTAGCACTTACATATTCTACAAGTGACGACACAGTGACAGAGATGTGGGAAAGGCTACACTCATATTAGACACAACTACGAGATAAATTAATTTTTACACTAGATCATGACCCAGCGTGATTAAGAACAGTCTTGTGCTAAATGACCAAACCATCTACAAGTGTCACATGTAGCTGCTATAGACTTAATGCACGGCAACTCATAACCCGATAACTTACCAAATTTCCCTTCACTGGCGTAAAATATACTTCCATGATATTTCCTGTAAACAATGATATGTTTGCCGGTTCCTGTGGTCTTACAAACAATAGTTAGAGTGTGGAGCTAATGTCGCTACAATTCCGTATCGCCACACACAGTAAACACAAACAGGAAGGCCAATATGAATTTGCTCACTCGGAGCACTGCTTTATGCCGGGATTAAGTCCGGAGGGCGATGACAATGACGCTGCAGATGTGAATTAACTATGGCGGCGGAAACCAACGTGAACACGTCAGACGCCAGTTCGTGAGGGCCTACAGTTTCAAGATAGCTTTTGTGGTGTACCATATTATTTTCAGTATAGGCTCTCTGCCTCATTGTCATTCCTATTCCTACACAACGCGGTGGCCTGGTTTAACTTGACTTGTCGCTGGCTGGTAAAAACTTGAAGGAAATTTTGTATTTGTCTACGATATCTTTCTGCAACACAACAATACTACTTCATCCTCAGTTTTTCTTTGTACTTCTAATAACAGCACTAAAAATAATTTGGTGTTATTTAATTCCTCTTCCTTCTCCATTAATCTATTTTCCGCAGTTTACTGTCACTAAAGAGAAGGTGGTGGTAGGAATTAGATTTCTGCAGACAATTTTAATATCTATTTAGGCCAGCTACATGCAAAACAGCGTGGAGTGGGAGCAAACCGTGCCCTGTAACCTGAAGTCATCACCTAAGTTTCATCAGTCCAGTCACATTACCAGACTGACCGACATGGCACAGCTGTTAAGACATTGTGAATGGGACCACAAATGCTCTTGAGCACAAGTAGGAAAGGCAGCTCGCTGGACAATATGAAGGGTGAGAGGCGAGCCTTCCCCAAGCTACCGACTGTATGGAATGTAAACCTGCTATTTTTACCTGGAGGTCGGAATTATAATGCATAACTGATGACACTGACAATAAGATGATTTGTGGCCCAGCAGGACATAGAGTTTCATATTCATATGTAAACGAATTAAGCTTTTTTCGTGGATGTCGTGTTAATCTCAGTCTTGATGATGGCACGGGCAATACTGGAAGGATGGTTTACTCTAGCAATTGTCCGTTGTGAGAATGCCTCTCTACCCGGATTGGAGTCATTCGCCGACCGAGATGTCATCGCGTACAAGACCTGGCATTGTGGAATAGATGCTAAGGCCCAGTCTAGACCTAGTTATGTATGTGGTAATATGCCTTTTACTTTGTATACTTGCTCCTGTCGTAAAGTGAGTAACGATGAAAAAATACATGTATGGATGAAAGGACTTGGCGTACTTGCTGAAAATCTAACTGTAACTGGTGATGTAACTTTTTAGTATAATTATTAATAAAGTGTGATCTGTAGCGTCAGCCATTAACCGGACAATTAATGGTCTGCGTGCTGAGTTCTTAAATGGCTGGACGAGTTGTATACACTTGGAGATGCACACAAAGGACACTGGTTAGCCCGCTAGTCACGATTCATCAGTGTCAGTACGAAGAGAAACTCCTGGGCAGCCATACTAAATATCTCACACCATTTTAAAAAGGTATTTGGTAAAATAAATTGATTATTCCGCATTTTGCAGCCTCTTTCATCAGCTTCAGTGTTACTTGCCTTTCATTTCGTTAATAGTTATAGTTAATGCGATATTTCGAAATTAAGTAACTCAGTGCATGAAACGTGAATAGACTGTAACGAAAAATAGGAGTCACTATGATTCTAAACTACTGGCCATTAACATTGCTACACCAAGAAGAAATGCGGATGATAAACGGGTATTCATTGGACAAATATATTATGCTAGAACTGACATGTGATTACATTTTCACGCAATTTGGCTGCATAGATCCTGAGAAATCAGTACCCAGAACAACCACCTCTGGCCGTAATAACGGCCGTGATACGCCTGGGCATTGAGTAAAACAGAGCTTGGATGGCGTGCACAGGTACAGCTGCCCATGCAGCTCCAACACGATACGACAGTTCATCAAGAGTAGTGACTGTCGTATTGTGACGAGCCAGTTGCTCAGCTACCATTGACCAGACGTTTTCAATTGGTGAGAGATCTGGAGAATGTGCTGGCCAGGGCAGCAGTCGAACATTTTCTGTATCCAGAAAGGCCCGTACAGGACCTGCAACATGCGGTCGTGCATTATCCTGCTGAGATATAGTTTTCCGCAGGGATCGAATTACGGGTAGAGCCTCGGGTCGTAACACATGTGAAATGTAACGTCCACTGTTCAAAGTGCCGTCAATGCGAAGAAGAGGTGACCGAGACGTGTAACCAGTGGCACTCCATACCATCACGCCGGTTGATACGCCAGTATGGCGGTGACGAATACACGCTTTCAATGTGCGTTCACCGCGATTTCGCGAAACACGGATGCGACAATCATTATGCTGTAAACAGAACCTGGATTCATCCGATAAAATGACGTTTTGCCATTCGTGCACCCAGGTTCGTCGTTGAGTACACCATCGCAGGCGCTGCTGCCTGTCATGCAGCGTCAAGGGTAACCGCAGCTATGGTCTCCGAGCTGATAGTCCATGCTGCTGCAAACGAAGTCGAACTGTTAGTGCAGATGGTTGTTGTCTTGCAAACGTCCCCATATGTTGACTCAAGGATCGAGACGTGGCTGCACGATCCGTTACAACTACGTGGATAAGATGCCTGTCATCTCAACTGCTACTGATATGAGGCCGTTGGCATCCAGCACTGAGTTCCGTATTACCCTCCTGAACCCACCGATTACATATTCTGCTAACAGTCATTGGATCTCGACCAACGCGTGCAGTAACGTCGTAATACTATGAACCGCAATCGCGATAGGCTACAATCCGACCTTTATCAAAGTCGGAAACGTGATGGTACACATTTCTCCTCTTTACACGAGGCATCACAACAACGTTTCACTAGGCAACGCCGGTCAACTGCTGTTTGTGTATGAGAAATCGGTTAGAAACTTTCCTCATGTCAGCACCCGGCGCCAACCTTGTGTGAATGCTCCGAAAAGCTAATCATTAGCATATCACAGCATCTTCTTCCTGTCGGTTAAATTTGGCGTCTGCAGCACGTCATCTTCGTGGTGTGGCAATTTTTATGACCAGCAGTGTACATTCCCTTGCACTTTTGGCCATACATTGCTGTGCATGAAATATAGCTGGCACACAGGAGACTCGTTCTTAATCCACCTAGAGGATTCGATCCGGAACCGGTACACCTCCATGTCTCCAACGTGGTCGCATTAGCATGCTCAGCTACCCGGGTGAGTCATGAATAGCTGATAAAATGAGAATTGGCGTGGGCTTACAATATGAGTGACGAGAATACAGATTACTTGTTATATCACCAATCAGTTTCTTATTAGCTATTGACCTGTCTTGCTCTCGGTTTGTTGTTCAATGACACACTGTTTCAGGAATCTGCCTCTTTTGCAACTGTGTTAGCGATTTAGTGAGATTAATTTGTGTGAGGCCCGCTGTGCTTTACCAAAATAAGCAAAAATCAACATGATTTCAAGAAAAATGAAGGTGTTATTCGAAACTCTCCACTGATGAAGCGTCTCTGAAATAAAGTTTAACAAGTCAGTCTCTAACAATTTCAATGGAATATTGCGATCCAGTATGTATTTAATGTTAAACGGCGGGATTTGGAACTTATGTTGGTAATTTTATTGCACACTTCAATGATTTGAGAAACATGAAAAAAATTACACCTAATAAAATACCATCTTTTAATTTCTATCCCTGTAAAGAGTGAAGGATTAAACTTATTCACTTCAACTATGTTTTAGTTCGACAGAGATATTGATACTCTCTTTTCTCATTGATGGTCATTGAGGAATAGAAATAACATCTTTTGGCAAGTTTCTATCCCGGTTGTTATTAAAATACATTGAGTTACAGGGTGTTGCCGAAATTAAAACAGAAGGAGCGATTTCTTTCCCCAGACCTCTTACCCGTTGTTTCTTCAGAGGAGCATTATTGTTTGAGACGCCCATATTTCTCTTGTTGCCATAGTAAAATCTCCTTCTTTTGCCTAAATACAGCAGAGTTTGTACAGCTTTAGCTCACTAAAATGCAAATGTGTTGCAATAGCAACAGAATCCTGAAACGAGGAATTATGGACAAATGGTTAAAATAGCTCTGCGCACAATGGGACTTAACATCTGACGTCATCAGTTCCCTTGAACTTAGAACTACTCAAACCTAAGGACATCACAAAAATGCATGCCCGAGGCAGGATTCGAACCTGCGATCATAGCAGCAGCGAGATTACGGACTGAAGCGCCTAGACCCACTCGGCTACAGCGGCCAGCAATTATGGACAAGTCACGTCACTAGCTCATGGGGAAGTTCATTGTTGGCAAAAAAATAAAGACGTAGCATCTTCAGTGATGGTGTTACGAACTCATACCGACTCTCACTTCACCAGATATTCAAGGCACTTTAAAAGTTATATTATTCTACTGAAAAATCTCTAGTTACTCTGTATCATGGTAGATAACACAGTTCCGCATGTTAACTGTATTGAAAAATACTCACTTTTTGCATGACAACATTTGCCAAAATCTCGTTTCGGTATCTTCAACAGTTTATGAGATGTGAGTAATGTTTTGAATATTTCTTTCCTCTGTATTGTTTGTGCACGGGAGTGGAAGTGTGTACCATATGCACAATACATCACCTCGAGACTGGAGGTAGATCTAAAACTCCTCCCATGTTTGAAAGATATATTCAGAATATCAGCTGCATTTCATATACCGCAATTTGTTATCTAAGATGCTGGGAGAAGTAACCTAATAGCAACTCGTATTTGTTAGTGTAATCCATTCAATTTTCATGTAGTGTGTTAATAAGACGGCTAACGAAATGATATGCAGATCACCGTGAATCAGACAAATTGGATTACAAATGGTAAATAATCAGTTTTTTAGCGAATAGTGTATTTAAAATGGTTTGACGAAAATTGAAAAGTCTATGGAGTGCATTTACAGTCCTACACTCAGTAGTAGCGCCGATATGGTGAAAGAGTGTTTCGTTCATTCTTGCTAGGCAGGCGGCACCTTTCGCTGTCGTCAGTGCTGCTACCCGGTTGTCACTATCTGCTACCCCATTAGATAATACGCGATATCCTTCAAGCCATTTCAAGCAACGTCGTGGCTACGTGGGTAGCCTGTTTTTCTTATTCAAGCGTAATGCACTTTCAGAAAGGAACACTCTCCGCACTTTTGTTCTTTTTATGGAGAGAAATGAGAGTGTTACGCAAAAGCAACGGAAGTCGCCAGCAAATAATTTGACTGGTGTATTGAATAATTAGATTTCGCCAGTTAAATATTAGAAAACGTCCAATATAAATGCTGCGGAATGCCATGGGAGAGAGAGATGGTTTACATATACTGCGGAACAACTGCTTCTATATCTGATATGAAGGACTTCTAGATGTGCTGGAAGTAGGGTTACAGGTGTCCGGCCTTAGCCAGACACGACCGACCATTTGCGGTCGTGTCTGGCCAAAGATATACAAGTCCGGCGTATCCATGTTTTGTTATGCTTCATAACCATTGAGTAGAGAACGCACAACTAAGGTTCATACGAAGTTAATGACATAACCGGGAGGTGTAAGTACAAGAAGGAGTAAGGGTATGTACTATAAGGACATGCTGTATACAGGGTGTTACAAAAAGGTACGGTCAAACTTTCAGGAAACATTCGTCACACACAAATAAAGAAAAGATGTTATGTGGACATGTGTCCGGAAACGCTTAATTTCCAAGTTAGAGCTCATTTTAGTTTCGTCAGTATGTACTGTACTTCCTCGATTCTGATGATCAAATTGTAAATTTTCACGATCAGCATGTGTGGGCTGACGAGAATCCGCACGCAATTGTGTAATCACGTCATCAACACAGATTTTCTGTGAACGTTTGGGCAGGCATTGTTGGTGATGTCTTGATGGGCCCCATGTTCTTCCACCTACGCTCAATGGAGCACGTTATTATGATTTCATACGGGATACTCTACCTGTGCTGCTAGAACATGTGCCTTTGCAAATACGACACAACATATGGTTTCTTGCACGATGGAGCTCCTGCACATTTCAGTCGAAGTGTTCGTACGCTTCTCAACAACAGATTCGGCGACCGATGAATTGGTAGAGGCGGACCAATTCCATGGCCTCCACGCTCTCCTGACCTCAACCCTCTTGTCTTTCATTTATGGGGGCATTTGAAAGCTCTTGTCTACGCAACCCCGGTACCAAATGTACAGTAGAGACTCTTCGTGCTCGTATTGTGGACGGCTGTGATACAATACGCCATTCTCCAGGGCTGCATCAGTGCATCAGGATTCCATGCGACGAATGGTGGATGCATGTATCTTCGCTAACGGAGGACATTTTGAACATTTCCTGTGACAAAGTGTTTGAAGTCACGCTGGTACGTTCTGTTGTTGTGTGTTTCCATTCCATGATTAATGTGATTTGAAGAGAAGTAATAAAATGAGCTCCAACATGGAAATTAAGCGTTTCCGGACACATGTCCACATAACATATTTTCTTTCTTTGTGTATGAGGAACGTTTCCTGAAAGTTTGGCCGTACCTTTTTGTAACACCTTTTTGTAACCTAACCCTGCTGTGTCTTACGTTTTTTTTCTTCGTAGGCCAAAAGAGCCTAATACACAATGCCACTAATACACAATGCCACTACCACGTTACGCGCACAGCGAGCTCGGTAAAACAGAATGTGCAGATCAGCCGATGCCAAAACACTCCGCCACTTTCGCATGTCGCTGCTACCGGTGTTGAGACATGCAAGTGTGAACGAGGGTTAGTTGGGAAGAAACTTGTAACGCCGGAAATGCATATCCTCCTATTTCCATCTATTGTACTATAATTTGTTTTCCTTATTTTTGTTACCTGAATATATGACATTTCTGTGTCTTTACATATTGTAATTGTTTTACTATTTGTATATATATATTTATGCATTTATGTCGATGTATAATTGGTTTGTTTCGTAAATATTATTTGTATTTTTACGCTGGGTCTTGCCTAGGGAAAACTGCTATCGAACGATTACATCGATAGGTCGTGTGAAGACTCAAAGTGTGTAGAATCTTTGGTAGTGGTAACTCTGCCGCGTGGAGCGCGGGCAGAGCTGTGGGAGTCTGGCTGGAGTAGCGAGTGGAGCAGGTGTGTTGTGTGACGCTCCCGCGAGTTGCCGCGCTTTCGGGGTTTGGCAGCATGTAATTGCGCTCGACTCGCGATGACAGTTTCTGACATGGTGTCGCGGACGGGAAGCATTAGCTGGCGCGCATCAAGAGCCCGTTTCGCCTGGTGACCGTGTCGAGAAGAAGGCGCGCCAACATCCAGCTTCTGCAACAGCGACGGCCGACAATGAGTGACTGTCGCCACCTCCTCGATCGACGGCTTCAAACCTTCAATCAACCAACAAGGAAGACAAAAGGCACGTAAAGTTTCAGAACTGTATGGCAGACCTCAGCTTTTCAAATTGTTCCATTTGCCTCGCAAAATTACAGCAACTTAGCATGAACCTTTGTTGCTCATTGTCCCAATTGCATTGCCAAGCAGGGTCCCTTCCTTTTTCGAAATGAACCCGAGTGTCGTTGAAATTCAAACGCCAGCATAATTCCATTTCACTGCTTTAATTTCAAAGTTCAATTTAAGTATTCATAGCTGGTTACAATAGTTAGATTACAGAAGCACAAATTAAGAGTGCGAGTTTTGTTACCGTATTTTAGCTTACCTGTGACTGCAGCTCAGCTTGGTACGTACTAAATTTTACTATTGTTAATTGTTCAGAATCGTTTAATTCAAGTTCAAAGTTAAATCTCTTCTTTCTAAATTGCGTAGATTCAAGTAGCTTTAGAAATGATTGTTGAGGTAGTCCAAGACTAACTGTATTTCGATGTGCTTCAGAAAGAAAGCTCACTATTAACTTCAGTTACTAAATTAACTTTCGATTTTCCGGTTTCATTAATTCTTTTGCTAAATTAAGTGTAGCGAAATTTATTACTTCTGATAAACTTTCAGTTTTCACACTACACGTGTCAACCTTCAGTTGCCAAGCTTCTAGTGCTAATTATATGTGTAATAACCTTTCTTTTTCAGTTATTATAGTAATTGTCCATAGGACTGGCGACCGTAATTTCCCCCAAATCTCAAATATCTAATTACCGCTAGTTGATTGTTAACGTAACGGCCGCACATTTACTTTCTTTATTAACTTTATCCCTATTTCAAAATTAATTTCCACCAGTTTCACTTGCATTTTTCCTTTCGTTAAGATGTAACCCTTTCCTCCCTCTTTACTGACAAGTTAACTTCGGTGACGATTGCTTTTCCAAAATTCCCATTAGGTACACGCGGTTTCATTTTTCACTGTCATTAAGGTCGATAAGTGAGGGGGAGGTTACAAACTGAGCAATCAAAAATACTGAGTATATAGTTGTTGTCATTAGTGTCAAGCTGTAAGGCCGTTTACTGATTATGTTTGAAGTTTACGCATGTTGAACCCACGGACTGCCTCAGCAGAGTACGCCTGACGTCTTGTGGCTCCGACAGACACAGCACAGCCTCACACGTGACGCCGTGACCCGGCCTGACCTGAAGGTGTAGCATTCATCACTATGAGTGCTGCAGTTGATCGTCGCTTAAGCGTTTGGTCGTTGATATAAGTGGTGGCCATCAGCTGGAGTCGTTGATGCTGACAGCTGATATATGAGACCAAGCAAGATAGCCAAGTATTTAGTGCGCCGCCGGTCACTATCTGGTTGGCCGCACGGGTCACTATTTACGCCACCACTTATCCCACAATCACCACCGCGGAACGAGCGCGCTGCCACGAACGATTACGCCGCAGCCAATGACATGCAAGCATCCCTTCTCCGTAGCTCCAGCGGTAGGTGTACCTATGTTCGAACATTCATGCGCTGACTCCTTTTTTGTGTTTGCCAGCTGAATAACATTTACAGACTTTCATAGTGACCAGGGCTTGAAATCTTGTGAATAGAGATTGTATTCCAGAGTGACAGATTTATAAATTTCTGTGTCTGTATATATTTCTTCATTCAAATCTACTGTTAACAACGTAAGCTACAACTATAGCAACAAAGTTATGTATTACTTTTACTATTTGAAATTAGGTGTAGAATAAATTAATATCTGAATTCTCTGTTCATGAACGGCATCTGTTCCTCGCTCCTGGATCCAGTAAAGAGCGTATAAAGGAAATCATAAGAGTTAGCGCACAGGATTCATATTTGGGGGAACGCTGGTTCAGATCCCCATGTACCCTTAACATTTAGGTTTATGTGAGTTCCTAAATTGCTTAAGAAAAATAACAGTACGCTGCCCTTGAAAAGAGAAAGAACAGTTTCCTCCCGATGCGTTCCCCAGCAGAAGCTTGTGCTCGGCCCCTAACGACCTCGACGTCAGCAACTCTTTCTGAGTTGCGGTATGTCTTGGGGCCTAGCCGCGAACACAGTAGTCACTACCTGTTGTCTCGTGGGAACAGTGAATGACTTGACGACACCATATCTGTCACACGTTGCCTGGTAATTTGCATTAAAATCCTTCAGTAAACGTCTTCCTGTGAGTGCTCCATTCTGTAATAACTTACATTCCGGTAAGGGACTACGAGATTATTGGTGAAATAGCCATGGCAATGGCAATATTATGGTACTAGTGGTGTTATGCAAATGTTTAACTTTTTGACTGGTAGTTATACTAAAAAAAAATTTCTAATGAACTGTGATATTTTCTTTTAAATATGAGTGATTCGCTCGTATATGCTTCTTGACCCATGTAAGTGCTTTAATTTGAGGAGAGTATACGCAGAATGTACAGTGATTGTTTGCGCTCCCTTGGACTGGAACCTAGAAGAAGAGCACCCCACCTTCTACTCTTTATTTCTCTAATAAATGACTCCATATGCCTGTTACAGAGATCTTTCCGGTATCTGTTACCGCTTTCTTCGTCATAAATGCTTGTCTCTGTAGTTAAATGTTCTTACCTAAAAAAATATTCCCACCAACATATTGTTATGCTTATTATTACTTAACACTCTGAAGAAGGAACTACTTAAGGCGATAGTCCTATCTGAAATTTTCAAGAAACCGACTTTTCAGATTAAAATGTTCCCTGAGATGTCTACTTTAATAAAGTGATCATCCCACGTTCATCAGAAACTACTTTTTCGAGTTACAAGGTGATTCATGACATAACGTCTCCGAAAACCATTCGCAGCAGGAAAGAAATAGCCGACATCGCGGCCGATGTAGCAACATGTAATTTCAACGACGTCCTACCAGGCATGATGGAAATACTGAAGGTGCTCGAACTTGACATCAGACCAGTCTGTTACAACTTCTGCACAAAAGCGTACGAAAAGCGTACCGAGCGGGCGTAACAGCGGATGAAGGACGCTGCCAATGAGGAGCACCATGGCCGCGAAGAAGATGGAGGAAGATCTAGTTTTAGATCTGGAAAGAATGCGGACAAGGGGTATGTGATGTCGGCATTCTGAATTGAATTCTGTATCAGCACAAGTAGCCCTTTTCCGATGTCTTCAAAAGTCAAATTTTCGGTGCACCCATTTGTGTCGATTTTCTGGGCGAAGAAAATGACGTTTGTTTCAACACGTCACCATTCTGTTAAAATTAATGCTTTGGTTATCCTATGTATGCTGATAGCAAATATATTGAAAATTACGTATACAAATTATATTGTTGGAGGTCCAATAGGATGGCTTCGGGAATTCCCGCCATTGACAAATGTTCCGTCTGCAAGAATTCCATCCACCTGGTGCAGCGGTTACAGGGAACGTCCGATGCGGACAGAAAACATGATTTCTTAAGGACAAAAGTGTAAGAAATAATACGATATCATCATATTTAATACTACTTTTTATTTCACTTCAAAAAATTATGAAAATCGGCTATTTCTCCATGCGCACAAAAAGGGCTGCACCATTAATTTACAGGATAACTCCACAGAAAATTTGTTTTCTTGTGCTTCATTTGAGTTTGTGCCTTAGCAGCAAGCCGTAGACGCTAGAGGTGTGGTACTTCCTATAGCGAAATAGTAGGTGTTCTGCACGAGATAAGTGCCACTTCGTGCATGGGCACAACTCACTACCCTCGTTGGCAGACTCCGATTGCTGCATACGCTCCAGGCATTTCAGGATCCATCATGCACTGAATGCAATACCTAATTGCAGTACTGACGTTGAGCAACGGTTTCTGAATTGGTTATATGGTGCGCTGCTGTTACTTTATGATGTCCCATTTGAGCTCTGCGAGCAGATACTATGGATGTACCAGTCTTATACGATATTGCAGTGAATGTGTTGTTAAGCAGTACGGTGCAATGTTCATTCGGACATGCATGCAATGGAATGACAACAATGAAAATTTGTGCCGGACCTGGAATCGATCCCGCATTTCTCGTTTATCGCGAGCGGTCGCCTTATCATTAGGCCCCCGAGCACGCTTCACAGCCATAGGACGTATGGAAGTTTGGGTCTAGCCATGAAGCGAGCTCGGATGGCCTAATGGTCAGTCTGCCTTCGGCAGGGCAGCAGTGGGGCCCGCGCTCGGCCGTCCACGCCCCTGGGCACGCAGAATGTTTGTTTACTTCCCCGTCACCGCGCTTCTGAGTCGAACAAGCTATAATGGCCAACTCTTACAGGAAGAGCACTCTTTAGTTCACCTTCTAAAATGAATACGCACGACCAAAAGCACTGGCCGTCGAACGCTTCCTACGCGAAGATGTTAAGATCCCCCGTAACTATCTCATCGGCATACACCTATTGATCATTAGCAGCGTCGTTTATGTTCAGGTGACTTCCGATGCTGCCAGCTACGAGATATTCAAAGGACGCGACATGGACTAAACTTTCGACACGTCGGGCCTGTGGATGTCGACCATGCAGGATTTGGCCTTCGAACGATCCGTGTATTCGAACTGCCTTTCGAGGTGAAAGAAGACGAAGTCATCGTGGCGCTAAACCCGTACGGAAAAGTCCCGAGTCATGTAGCCGAGACTTGGGCACAGTTTACGACGTATCCGGTGCTTAAATGGCTCTGAGCACTATGGGACTCAACATCTGAGGTCATCAGTCCCCTAGAACTTCGAACTATTTAAACCTAAATAACCTAAGGACACCACACACATCCATGCCCGAGGCAGGATTCGAATCTGCGACCGTAGCGGTCGCGCGGTTCCAAACTGAAGCGCCTAGAACCGCTCGACCACACCGGCCGGCTATCCGGTGCTTAATGATGTGAGACAAATCCGAATATATCTCAAACGGAACGTCCCATCGTACATTTCTATCGGAGGCTGCCGCGCGGTGGTCATTTACGACGGACAACGTCGAACATGGTCCGGTTGTGGCAAAGAAGGCCACGTCCGTATGAATGCCTGCAACGCCGCATCACACAACTACGACACGACGATACGAACACCGACCGAACCACAACCGCCCTTCCAATCACCTATGCGGCGACACTGCATGTCCAGCTAAGGCGTAGCGCCGTATGACGATCATGCCTTGGAGGCGGTTAAGTGGGAGATGTGTCTCAGAGCTGGATAGTGACAGATGGTGACGCGAGACTGGACGCGCACGTAGTTTATGTATCAGCCGATAGAGGACAATATTGGATAGGGGACTGATTTAGTTTCGATTGTGCCCAATAGAGTGCACTAAAGTAATAGAATGTTTTCATAAACTGTTCTAGTATTTTCATGAAGTGTAATTATGTCTTTTTTGTGTAGGTAAAATGTTATAAATGTGTTTTAGCAGTATGAATGATGCGTGAGTGTGGTTTAAGGTTATTATGAAGATAATTGTTTAACGAGTTGTGTAGTAGGATTTAGGGTGGGAACATTTCGAAGAAGTATGGATATGGAAAAAGGGGATTTTTGTAGAATAGATCTATAAAGTAAGTTTATGGTAAAGAGAAAGTTAATTCAGGTATAAATAACAATAGAAAATAACTTTATCCATAAGCAAAACTTCAGCATATTAGATAATTACGTAGGTAAAAAGTGCAGTCCTTAGGATAACTATTTTGCAATTGGTTATTGGTGAAAAGCGCGGATTGACGCCGGAGAATGTTGTTTTGCTATTGGTTGTTGAGTAAACTGACCAATGGTAGAGCAATATTCTTCGCGCTCCTTTCCCTGCTGGTAGAGAAGACTTAGACTATTCTAAAGAAGTTCGGACGTATGTAGTAGTAGTTCCGATGGAAACGATAAGTTGCCGGATCTAGCAGTGTTTCATACATTAAAAGTGTGGTAAAGTGACGGCATAATTATTCCGATGGGCGTGTAGAAATTTCGGAATTTTTAAGTGAATTTTGTGACGAGAAAAGACAGATATTCCGCGTGGCGTATTGAGCAGGTCGGTGGCTAAAATCAGTGACTGCATTTGGTACCGACAGACTTAATATCTGGCGAGCATTCTCAATCAAAAACAATCAGTGTTTATGCAGCTATTACGTTTTCGGGAAATACAACACCATAAACTTGCTAAAGGGATTGTGAGTGACTGTGGTAAGTCTAGCACGGGCTTGGCAGTGATACTTGTTCACCTAAGTTTCAGAATATATTAATTGAAGTCAAAATTTCCAACCTTTCATTTCATGTGAAAAATTTCTCCCGAAACGTAGATTAGTGACTTAAATTGCAGCCTGGTTCACGTCGAAGTACAGTAGGTTTTGCTCGGCTTCCCTACTGATGATATGCTGAGACAATGTTCACAGGTAGGTGCAGGTTTGTCGTAAAGGGACGGAAAGAACCGCGCCGCTGCACAGCCCTCGCAAGACGCAGTTCATGAGCCTCTCTCTGGACCATTGCACCGGGAGGCGTTCCAGCATCTTGCCACCGGCAGTGCCGCCCGCGAACGTGACTTACAGACTGACACACCAACGGTAGAAGATCACAAGGATACCAGCGAGAGTGTTATGGAGACTGATGACCGCATCATAACACCCGCGGCCTTTGTACCGGAACGACGCGAATCTCTTTCTTCCTCATACACCGAAACACATTGCAGGAAGCATAAATCGCCCAGACGACGAACAAAACGCCGCAAGACGTCAGAATCGACCACTGAGCCCCCTCCGCAGGACGAAGAGATGGAACATTACTCTGGCGGAGAACACGATAACTCTTTCTCCTCTAGCCGCGCGGGATTAGCCGAGCGGTCTAGGGCGCTGCAGTCATGAACTGTGTGGTTGGTCCTGGCGGATGATCGAGTCCTCCCTCGGGTATGGGTGTGTGTGTTTCTCCTTAGGATAATTTAGGTTAAGTAGTGTGTAAGCTTAGGGACTAATGACCTTAGCAGTTAAGTCCCATAAGATTTCACACATTTGAACACTTTCTCCTCTGCCACGGAGACGCTTCACCCTCAAGACAGTGAGCCGTCCAACATAGATTGTGAGGAAGCCCCGCGCCCAGAAGCAATGGAACATAGCACGCCAGTCGTCATCGACGAAATTGAGCCGACTCGTTCAGCGCTGCCACCTCTCACCAATATTGAAACTGATGGACATTTTTCATGGGAAGATGACACGGATATCGCACCTCCAGCTGATGCGGAAATGAGATCTGTTCCTCCGTTGGACCAACACTAAAATTGGGTATGTTTCTATGACGACTTCTGCGACTTTCATGGACTTCCAGAATCCACCACGACAATCTTCACCATCAACACTAATAATATAGGATCCCATGTTAAACTTCACGGCTCCGTGACACGCTAAGAGCAGCGGACATCGATATCGCCCTGTTACAAGAACTGAGGACAGCAACGTGGTCTGGGTGTTATGGATACAAGACGTACGCCGCCCCTGCAGCTATGGAACACACAGGCGCAGCCATCCTCCTCCGAGAAGGGATTGCGGTTTCCGATGTCGCATATCTCCCAACGGCGCGAGGGGTGGGCATAACGGTTGAAGGAATCAAAATCATAAATCTCTACGCCCCATCGGGCACTGATAAACGGAGGGATCGCTCCTAGTTCTACGCAGAAGATATGACGCTTTTATTACTCTGCAGATACGATCATCTCATCGTAGGTGGAGATTTCAACTGTGTTCTCGAGCGTACAGACCAATACATACATTTCACAACATGTCCGGAACTTCGCTTCCTCGTCCGCCGCCTTCCTCTCCTCGACACTTGGCGAGTGGTACACGGCGTCCGCCCGGGGCATACACACATCACGAGCCACTCCGCCAGCCGACATGATAGAATATGCGTCTCTGACGCTCTAAAATCCGTTCTCCTCGACGCGGAACGTTGGCCGTCTGCCTTTTCGGATCATGACATCTACATCTGTATCATGAACCTACGTAGGCAATCTACACTCCTGGAAATGGAAAAAAGAACACATTGACACCGGTGTGTCAGACCCACCATACTTGCTCCGGACACTGCGAGAGGGCTGTACAAGCAATGATCACACGCACGGCACAGCGGACACACCAGGAACCGCGGTGTTGGCCGTCGAATGGCGCTAGCTGCGCAGCATTTGTGCACCGCCGCCGTCAGTGTCAGCCAGTTTGCCGTGGCATACGGAGCTCCATCACAGTCTTTAACACTGGTAGCATGCCGCGACAGCGTGGACGTGAACCGTATGTGCAGTTGACGGACTTTGAGCGAGGGCGTATAGTGGGCATGCGGGAGGCCGGGTGGACGTACCGCCGAATTGCTCAACACGTGGGGCGTGAGGTCTCCACAGTACATCGATGTTGTCGCCAGTGGTCGGCGGAAGGTGCACGTGCCCGTCGACCTGGGACCGGACCGCAGCGACGCACGGATGCACGCCAAGACCGTAGGATCCTACGCAGTGCCGTAGGGGACCGCACCGCCACTTCCCAGCAAATTAGGGACACTGTTGCTCCTGGGGTATCGGCGAGGACCATTCGCAACCGTCTCCATGAAGCTGGGCTACGGTCCCGCACACCGTTAGGCCGTCTTCCGCTCACGCCCCAACATCGTGCAGCCCGCCTCCAGTGGTGTCGCGACAGGCGTGAATGGAGGGACGAATGGAGACGTGTCGTCTTCAGCGATGAGAGTCGCTTCTGCCTTGGTGCCAATGATGGTCGTATGCGTGTTTGGCGCCGTGCAGGTGAGCGCCACAATCAGGACTGCATACGACCGAGGCACACAGGGCCAACACCCGGCATCATGGTGTGGGGAGCGATCTCCTACACTGGCCGTACACCACTGGTGATCGTCGAGGGGACACTGAATAGTGCACGGTACATCCAAACCGTCATCGAACCCATCGTTCTACCATTCCTGGACTGGCAAGGGAACTTGCTGTTCCAACAGGACAATGCACGTCCGCATGTATCCCGTGCCACCCAACGTGCTCTAGAAGGTGTAAGTCAACTACCCTGGCCAGCAAGATCTCCGGATCTGTCCCCCACTGAGCATGTTTGGGACTGGATGAAGCGTCGTCTCACGCGGTCTGCACGTCCAGCACGAACGCTGGTCCAACTGAGGCGCCAGGTGGAAATGGCATGGCAAGCCGTTCCACAGGACTACATCCAGCATCTCTACGATCGTCTCCATGGGAGAATAGCAGCCTGCATTGCTGCGAAAGGTGGATATACACTGCACTAGTGCCGACATTGTGCATGCTCTGTTGCCTGTGTCTATGTGCCTGTGGTTCTGTCAGTGTGATCATGTGATGTATTGTAAGTAGGCTGTTTATGTTTTCTCTATGTAAGTGGGCTGTTTATGTTTTCTTATTGGCAACGTTACGTAGCGCTCAATATGAAAATCACTGGCTGTGCTGTGTGCAGTCTGTGGATAGTTTGCATTGTTGTCTGCCATTGTAGTGTTGGGCAGCGGCAGCTGGATGTTAACAGCGCGTAGCGTTGCGCAGTTGGAGGTGAGCCGCCAGCAGTGGTGGATGTGGGGAGAGAGATGGCGGAGGTTTGCAGTTTGTCATGAACTGATATATATATATTATGATTTGTGATGATATTAAGGTAAATACATTGTTTGCTCTCTATTAATATCTTTCATTTGCTAACTACCCCTATCAGTAGTTAGTGCCTTCAGTAGTTTGAATCTTTTATTTAGCTGGCAGTAGTGGCGCTCGCTGTATTGCAGTAGCTTGAGCAGCGAAGATTTTTGTGAGGTAAGTGATTTGTGAAAGGTATAGTTTAATGTTTGTCAGGGCCATTCTTTAGTAGGGAGTTTTGAAAGTCAGATTGCGTTGCGCTAAAAATATTGTGTGTCAGTTTAAGGACAGTCATGTATAATTGTTCTAAGGGGACGTTTCATATGTCGACCCTTAGCCTAGGATACCTCACTGGAATCTTCTGATTTTTCTTGTAGTTTGTGTATTTAGTGTAGCTTTTGTTTATTGCTAGCGCGTAATTGTAGAGAGAATCTCCTTTGTAGTTGTAGTTTTCATTGTTGTACAGTAAAACAGTTGTGGCATGCATATAGATTTGCACCAAGTATTTCGCAGCTGTAATTAACTAGATATTATTTTCAGTGTTATGTTAATGTGTTCTCTTATTTTTGCTCTTCAAATTGTGTTTTTCTGTGTTGTCGTGTGAAATACTGTGACAATAATGGCGTGTGAAAAACGTAATACTAGGCTCCAAAGTAAACTGAGAAATGACAGTGAAAATGAGAGCAGTGTGTTAGCGCCACCGAGTTATGAATTAACTGATGTTCAAAGTAGTAATTTGGTAATTGTGCATAGGGAAATGGAGCGGGCGGCAAACAATGGCGTGGACAGTGAAACAATTAGTGAAGAGGGAAGCATTATCGATCGATCGGTCGGCAACAGCTCGCCTCAGGAATCCGAAATGACAGGACACAATTTCGCAAATACTGTAGATTCAGGTTTTGGGTCATCACCGTTTTCTCAAATAAGTCAAGACACATTTTCTGCTTGTCAAAATGTGAATGTTGTCGGTGCAAATGCACTGCCGAAAAGCGTAGAGAAACAGATTCCAGACACTAATACATTATTATTGCAATTAATGCAACAAATGGGACAAAAGCTTGAAAAGTTAGACACAATGGAACAACACCAGAGACAAACACAGCAACAGTTAGACACAGTGGAACAAAATCTCAAAAAGTTAGACACAGTGGAACAAAATCTCAAAAAGTTAGACACTACACTTGAACAAACACGTGAAGATTTAACCACTGAGTTACATAACATCGAATCGAAATGTCAAAAAGTCTGTAATGACGTAAAAACACAAATTTGTGAGCATTTTCAACCTATTTTTTCGCGGCATGAAAATGCATTACAGAATCACGAAGCAGCCATAAAAGAGCTGCAAACCATTGTTCATGAAAATCTTGAGACCTTGTGGGCTAAATTTGACTCAGTTGCATCTACCGATTCGGTTACGCAACTTGCAAAAGCTCAGGAAAACTTAAAGGACAAAGTAGATACTCTGAAACTTGGTTCAGAAAAACACGCTGAGGAAATAAGTACACTATCAGAGAAAGTAGCCGAACTTTCGGATCAATTCACTAACTTATCTACAAAGGTAGATGATGATCTGAATGACACAAGACCCGTAGCCTTCACTGACACAGAAGAGTATGAACAAATAAGAAAATTCAAACAAAATCAGAATCAAATTAATACACAACGCCAAAGAGAAATCCGGGAAGTACAAGATCAGCTGACACAGGTAATACAAGAATTACGTATTTCAGAGGACACTCGCGCTCCAACACGGGAAGAGGGACTTAGAAACACGGAAAAGCTGCAAAATAATAACACAGGGCATTTCGGAAGTAATGAAAGAAATTGGGAATGTGCACCGAATTTTGAGAGGGAACGGCCGACACGACCTAACAATGACCGATATGCGACTCGCCGACATGATGATTTTGACTATAAGCTGTTCATTACTACACGTAAATTCAAAACATTTAAGAATTCTGGCAACGACATTCATCCACAAGTATGGCTCCATCAATTCTCTCATTGTTTTCCTCCCAACTGGTCGTTAGAACACAGATTAGAATTTATGTGTGGCTACTTGGAGAATGAACCAGCTGTAAGAATGCGATCGGTCATTCACGATTGCCACAGTGAAGGAGAATTTTACCATGCCTTCCTCTCAGCATATTGGTCTCAAGCTACACAAGACCGTGTAAAACATAACATCATAATGATGAAACGTTTCGAACAATCTGAATTTTCCAGTCTTATGAAATATTTTGAAGACATGTTGCATAAGAATCAGTATCTTTCAAACCCATACAGCCCCTCAGAACTCATCCGCATTTGCTTAATCAAACTGCCTGAACATTTACGACATATTATTTTGGCAGGACGTTGCAAAGACGACATTGAAGCTTTTCAGGGACTGTTACAAGAATTAGAAATTGACACTGACAATCGCGGAACGCGAAACCAGGAACACAGCAATTACAGGTCACATCCGTCGCAATTCTGCGATGAAAGAAGTAATAACTTTACACGACAAGGCTATTCTCACAACACAAATCGTGACCAAAACAGACACCCCCCGTATGACAACCGTTGGCAGAGTAGTAATAACTACAGGGAAAGATCACCTCTCCGTGGTAATGACTATCACAGAGACAATAAGAGAAACAGACAATATGGGAACCAAAATAAATACTATCAAGGGAGACAGCATAACTTTAGACGCAACGGATCAGCGCGCAGTTACGATTCAGGGAGAAATTCGCCACCATGTGACCGACAAGAAAGAAACTATGGAATCTACCGACATGACGACAGACGATATGATCGTAACGACAGACCTGAGTTGCATCAGAACTGGCGGGATTCAAACAGAGCAGGGCCCTCTCGGCAAGGCGAATTTGTAGAAGTTAGGTCTCCTAATCCCAATAACGACGCGCGCCAACAAAGAGACAGACAATGACTCGCACAGCAGGCAGCCGCGTGCGCCCGCTGGCTCCGAGAAAAATAACATAAGACGCTAACCTTGAGAAATATTCCAGTATTCTTTACCGACGTATACCGCGCGATAACTGGGTTGATGTTGAAACTCTGAGTACTATGAAGAGTAAAGGTTTACACCACATTTCACATGTAAAACCGTTTATTGAGAGATAATCTGCTTTTTACCTTTGTCTTTGCCATATAACTTTTCACTTTACGTTGCTAGTATGCTTTGTCAGACTTAGAATCTGTTAACATACAACAATGTTTGAAGTTAAATATCCAGTCTAGAACCTAGGCAAATTTTTAAACAGAAATTACGAATGCATTGTTATAATGAACAGACGACACAGTGTTGTATTTGTACATTCTTGCTTGTTAGTTGCACGATTACGTAACGACTATCAGGCTTACATACTTAGGACACATACTGGTACTGCTAATGAGATTTTAATGCAACATTTTGGTTTACTTGAAAATGCATTCTGGATTTAAAGTACTTTCTGTGGAATTAATGATGACTTAGCATTTGGTTTCTTTGACAGCTACACGATTATATCACGACGCTACTAATGAGTGACAATTTACAATGTTGTTTTTGTGGTGTATCTGTTTTATATCCGCACAGTTTTTCTGACTTCTTCTGGAAAGCAAAACATGTTTTAGTAGTAACTTTAGTGGTATAGCTACAATGAGACAGGGTTTTCTGTAGCACAACAATAAGTTACAGTACAGTACTTTCTTCATCACAACAATAAGCGTAATAACTACGATATCTATACGCAAAGCATTTCACTTTTGTTTATCATGAGGTAAGTACATTGACTTCTGCAGAACTTAGCTTTCGGAGGACGATAACTACGACACTTCCACAGAGATTATGTTACAAGACGCACAGTTTAGCGCTACAGGACACGCATTTGAGTGATCAATTTTATACTTAAAACATTTATTTTTAAAGATTTTTGAATTACAAAGAAAGTTTTCCGTGATACATTTCATTCCATTGCTGTAATCTGTAACACCTGAGGGTATAATTACATTAATCCTCAGGGGGGTACACGCTTACTTTGTGTACCATGTGTGTGGCAACCACAAGGAACCCTAGCTAATATGGTATTTGCTTATACAACTTTACACATCGGTACCATATTTCTCTAACACACAAATTACACAGCTATCTGATCATTTAACTGAGAGATAAACATTTTTTTTTCTACATCAGTGACACATGTTTACGCAATACACAGTTGGGTAACTTCACACTTATGAAACTGTATTTTGTCTGTACTGTGTGATCTGTTCATATTTTTTCGGAACCATTGTGATACTATGAGAGCTTTGAATGATGTATTTGGTATGGATTCATGATTTTTAAAGTACTTTTGAGGCAGATGACACTTTTGACATGAGCAGAGAATTTTTTTTAATTATTGGAGGAAGCTACGACGATTTTGAGATTTGACCGAGGTGTTATGATGTTATTTTTACGACGACGATGTGTATTATGCTGCTGAGGTATGTTTACAATTAATAGGCTGAGGCTACTATATGAGTTATTTGATTATGCTTCATATTTATAATGACGAAATATTGACGAGTGTCGACGAATATGTATATGTATAATGAGGTAAGGAGTAATGAATAGTGGGTAGGGACTCTTGACTTGTGAAAAAGGATGTTGGAAACCAAGAATCGTACATTAAGAGTTATGACATGTGTGAATCATGTGTGAATGTATCACTATGCCACTGAACATTTTTTGGACACTGTTATATTCATAGGATTTTGTTTCTACAGATTGGCAACGCTAATTCTTGACCTGTGAAGTATTTTTATGTGAGACTGTCACTTTAGCGAAAATTGCTGTCGTAAATATTTCCGTCATTAGCGCGTGCCTTTCAGAGCAAAGGAAGAAAAAAAAAAAAAGGAAAGGGAAGGCCATTATCCTGGCCATTGTCATTCCTTTAGAGAAAGCATCGCAAAAACGACACGGTCGAACTTGAAAACATATGATTACACTAGCTCTTAATTTACGATATTTACTGAAATGCCTAATAAAATGACAAGAAATATTCTTACATCTGCAACCCTGATAACGACAAGCGTCTTTCTATGAGAGTTGAGAGAATTTCTACTAACTTATGAAATGTCACATGACTACTGAATGATATTTTTATGCTTTGCTTTTCATAGTTGCTTATTTCATTTGACATCTGTTTTCCAGCTGTGTTGCAGCATTGCTTTTATAAAATAAAATGCATTTGCTAATGTGAACACTTTCTGTCAACAGATCTATTAAATAATTATTTTATGATACACATTCTGTAAAAAAGGAGCACTTGGAAAGGAAAGAACAATAAGAAGGAACTAGTAACAGTAAAACATAATTTTCTTTTCAATTAGATGGTAATATTTTTTTTACAATAAGTTGTTGTGGTGCACCACTTTAATTACATAGACATTAAGATGTGAATATACATTTCCCTTATCTGCATTGTTGTTTTTACTGTAATATTTTTTTCTTCTTGAGCTATGTCATGTTTAGGTATAAGTTGCTGCTGTTTGCCAGGCATAGTGTTATTGAATTTGACTTTTGCTCATTTATGCTGCTAGCTTTGCCAATTTGCATTTTTTTTTGCATTGCTGTTTGTGTTGATTTGTTATGTGATGCTGCATTGCCTCGTCCCTTAGTTTAGCATCTGAGCTCAGTAGATTTAAGTTAGCTTAAGAGGGGGTAGCCTCTAAGAGAATGAGTTGCGATGAATTGGAAGAAATGCATTGAGAAAACAGGTTTAGGTAGAATTTTCTTGGAAATAAATGTTGAGGTAAGAAATGTGTGAACATATAAATACAGAAAGCATGCTTAGATAGAATTTTTTTGATGGAAACAAAGGATGAAATAAGAGGAAAGATATATGAAGTTTTGGGTTGGACTGCAGTACCAAATGTTACACTGAAAACGAACCCTGTCCTTTCCTATTGGTGTTATCCCACTATGTGTTTGTGTACCCTTGTGTATTTGTTTTCTTCCTGTCTCTGTGTACTGTTTCATAGAATTTTTTTTCTCTTCTAATACTAAGCTATATTCACTATGAGGAGGAATACTGTTGTCCTCAAATATAAGTTGCATTAATAATATGTTATTTTCTTTGTAAAGTTGTTTACAATTCTGTTCTGTTTCAATGTTCATGTGTGAAATTAATGTTTAGAAAACTATTCTCATTATTTTATGTATGTACTTATGTCACTATTTTTGTAACACTGATGTATATGTTTATTTCTATTCTTTTGTAAAGCCTGTACTACAAATGTTATCTGTATTATTATGTTTTAATGATGTATTTTGTACCTTTGTTATTGTATTCTTATGTTATAAAATTGTAATTGTCACCAGTTCATGACATTATTAACTTGTTAGTTACATTTCACTGCACACGTTTCTGTTGGTCATAGTATGTGGACAATATGTGAGAAGTAGGGACTGATAGTGTTTGCACGTGTGTTAATGATTCAGCAAGGGACTGGATAACAGCATTGCTGGTTCTAGGGACAATTCCAAAAACTTTGTGAGCGCACAAGTGGTGGTTATGGACTTGCTATATTGTCTGCAAGACTCTTTGATGGTGATTGTGCACCTGCACAATCGCAACAGATGGCTGCTGGCCATCTCTACAAGGACTACAGTGGGTCTACATCTTTGATGACCCACCATGCCATTATTTCTACAAGGACTGCAATGAGTCTGCACCTCTGGTGGCCCACCAATACCACAATCTCTACCAGGACTCCAGTGGGTCTGCTCTGTGATGACCTACCTACCAATATTCGTCAGAACTTCGAATGACTCTGCTGTGGGTTTGCTCTGTTGTGGCCCATTACCTGTATGCATATCAAGAGTCAGCACTGTCTTTCCATTGGAAGGACAACACTGCTTCTTCAAGACTCCATGGAAATCCACTACTTCCGTGTGCATTTTCTTTTACTGCTCAGACTTTGAGAAAAACACTGCTATTCTCCTGTTATGTACGATTAGGACTGTCTTTATGGACTGTGAGAAAATTTGAGCTTTTGACCAACATAATATCAATAAGTGTGTGCATTTGATTTCTTTGTTATTGTAATTATGAAAAATTTTATCAAATCATTATTGGCCACTGCCCAATCCCATTTGTAAAATTTTTTGTGGGGAGCATGGGGGCTATGTAAGTAGGCTGTTTATGTTTTCTCTATGTAAGTAGGCTGTTTATGTTTTCTTATTGGCAACGTTACGTAGCGCTCAATATGAAAATCACTGGCTGTGCTGTGTGCAGTCTGTGGATAGTTTGCATTGTTGTCTGCCATTGTAGTGTTGTGCAGCGGCAGCTGGATGTTAACAGCGCGTAGCGTTGCGCAGTTGGAGGTGAGCCGCCAGCAGTGGTGGATGTGGGGAGAGAGATGGCGGAGGTTTGCAGTTTGTCATGAACTGATATATATATATTATGATTTGTGATGATATTAAGGTAAATACATTGTTTGCTCTCTATTAATATCTTTCATTTGCTAACTACCCCTATCAGTAGTTAGTGCCTTCAGTAGTTTGAATCTTTTATTTAGCTGGCAGTAGTGGCGCTCGCTGTATTGCAGTAGCTTGAGCAGCGAAGATTTTTGTGAGGTAAGTGATTTGTGAAAGGTATAGTTTAATGTTTGTCAGGGCCATTCTTTAGTAGGGAGTTTTGAAAGTCAGATTGCGTTGCGCTAAAAATATTGTGTGTCAGTTTAAGGACAGTCATGTATAATTGTTCTAAGGGGACGTTTCAGTATCTGACCCCAGGAATGTGTCAATAAAGTTTCCCCTTCCTGGGACAAGGAATTCACGGTGTTCTTATTTCAATTTCCAGGAGTGTATATCGCGCAGTGCTGGACCTTGGAAACCCAACGTCAAGCTACTGCGGGACCCTGAATGTCAACAACTGGTCACCAACACGCGGCACACTTGTGTTCAACACATCATGCGTTACGAGACCACACTGCAGTGGTGGTTGCTGTGCGCCAAACCGGCCATCCGACGCACATTGACACAATATGACAGAGCCAAAGCCAGGTTGAATCACCATACAGCAGTTTTCTACTATAGCGCTCTACGCGAGCTCATTGATCACCCTCCATCCCTGGATCGTCTAAAAGAAGCTCAGCGCATCAAGGCAAAGATTTTAACCTTGGCCAGGTGCCGTTTAGAGGGAGCCATTGTACGAGCACGCAGCCAAGATAGGATTAAAGGTGAAGAACCTTCTATGCATCATATTGTTCAAAATGTTCTTGGACGCCGACAGGCTTTACTGACAACTTTAGGCCTACCTGATGGACGACAGCTGACTTCGCAAGCTACCATTGCCGATGTCTTCACAACACTTTACAGGTACCTGCCAGTGCAGAGGCCATTGCTGAGGTTGCCCAGGAGATACACTGTACACTAAACGCCGCGGCTGCAACCCTTCTGATTGCGGAGTGATCACCGACGACGTCCATGGCGCTGCGGCCAAAGGATCGCTGAATGGAGAGACATGTACTGGGAACTTTTGTCCGTCGCGGCACTCCCGCCACTAATGTTCATGGAAGGCTTACTCGTACCAGTCCCGAAACCTGCAGGAGAAACACGACTCTACAGTTATCGGCCGATCACGTTGCTCAATTCCAACTTCAAGATTTTCACAGGCCTTCTAGCTGTGCGACTCGAGCATGTATTACGAGACATTGTTTCCCACGAAAAAACTTCCTTAGGCAGTGATCGTAATACACAGACAGCCCTCAGTGAATATCGATATTTGATCGCTGTGGCAACACACTTGCGACTGCCAGGCGCTTTAATCTCCATCGACTTCAAATATGCGTTTGATAGCGTCAATCACGCATTCCTCAACGCAGTGATGGACCGGATGTCGATTCCACCGACGTTCACGCAAGTGATTATGCAGCTCCTTCGTGAGGCAACGTCCAGGCTTCCCGTCGACGGCACACTTACAGAACCCACACGCATTGAACGCTCAGTACGGCAGAGCCACCCACTGTCGACGGTGCTTTATGCCATTGCGATGGAACCACTCATTGGTGGATTACGGCGATGCTTGACAGGTGTTCCACTCCGGGATCATGTGTTCCGCTGCCGAGCCTACGCGGACAACTTGGCCCTCGTCGTACGTTCAGCGGCCGACGTACAAGCTGCGATGCAGTGGAATACCCGTTACAGTGCAGGGGCAGGGAGCGCTATGAACGTCGCAAAATCATGCGCCATGAAGATCGGCCGCGGCCTTCCTTCAGACAGCGTAGTCCCCTTCCAACTGGTGGACACCCTTCGCTGTCTCATGTTGGTGTACACGCGACACATTCACAGCACCTCAGCGATCAAATTTCGGGCGCTACTGCAACGCATCCGCGCAAACATACAAAAACACCTACTACGCCCGCTAAATATGTGCAAGAGTGTCACTTTGGTCAATATCCATCTGGCAACCCGCATACCCCACATCCCGCAGATTCTGTCCATCACTACGACAGTGGCAGCCAGACTACAGGAGGCTTTAGGGTATTTTATATGTTCTGGACACATCTTCAAAGTTCAGTATGAAGCTCTCACCTTACCGAAGCGGTAAAGTGGTGTAAAGTGTCTGGTTAACTTGAGAGCCAGGACTACGGCACTTTACACCAATACTAGTGTTACTGGAATGTTGACCACCGAGCTCGCTCCTTTTTCGAGACGCCCACCGACGTCTTTGGCACACATCCCACCTCCGATGTCTCACATCAGCCGTTTATTTTTGGAATAAAGCTACATATGCACCGAACTCCCCAGCACCAGGAAGACGACCACCCGCGACATCTACTGCCTTCTCCGAAAGTACCCACCCCGAAACTACGTCGAAGCACGTCAGCCCCAGGTTAAATGGCGCACAGTTTAGAAAACAATCCACCAACCATACCACACCACTGATACCACCTCGACGTGGTACCTTGTCGTCAAAGGCAAATATACTACAAGACAGAAACTGCATGGCATCGCGCAGATGGAATCACCCTGTGCCTCCAGTGCAATGTCGAAGATACAGATTTAGATCATTTTGAGTGTGGGCCAGCAGCAGCTGTCTGGACCCTCGTACATAAGATTGTGGCTTCCTACCTCCAAGTACCCCTACATCAAGTTTCTCCTACCATGATGATCTATCCTGACACGACCTACTTTCCGTCGTCTAAGTGTCATTCCATCACACAGATCAGTGGCATGACTATCAACTACATCTCCCGGGACGACATCGTCGATCTGGCGGACTTTTGGAGAAGCCTCCAAGTACATCACCACACCCTTCGCCGACATCGACACTATGGGGCCACTTTCGCGAACTATTTACAGAGTATTTTTGCCAACCCTCCTCGGAACTGGAATCTCAAAGAACCGTGCCAGCCAAGACCGCAAGATCCCACGTTCCCCTTCTAATGGCCAATGATAGAATGGACGTTGTTCTGATGGCGCGCCAAACTGTAGCATGGTGCAGAAAGTATTCCTAATTTATTTCACTTCTCTTTTCTCCTCATCTTCTAAGCTTTTTTTCCTCACACGTGCTTATCCTTTTCACGCATAGCTCTCTATCTGCAGCCTATTTGTTTTCTTTCTCCTGTGGCCCCGATAAAAATAAAATAAAAAAGTTGGGTTGCTGTTGATGGTGAGACTGTATACTTATTTACGTATACAAAAAAGATGAGAAAAGAAGAAGGACGTTGAGAAAATATACTTATTTATGTATTACTTTTTCAAGGAATATTGTGTTATTTTATGAAGAACATCGTCTTTTATTTTTACACACTAGAGGTTTTTATTTGTTTTCTAATTATCTGCAACTTTTTGCTCATGTAGTAGGTCTTAAAATCTTGTTCTCTACACGGAAGACATAAATTAAAAAAAATAAAAGAAATTGGTACTGCACTTGGCCGTTATAATTTAAGAAAAGGTGGTAAAGCACTTGCTAAAAAAAAAATGGTAAGGTGATCGGTGATCGCTCGCGATAAGCTGGCATTCCGGATTCGAGTCCCGGGCATGCACAAATTTTCACTGTCGTCAATCCATTGAGTAGCTGACGGATGTCCATATACGCAACTGTTAATGTATTTCATGTACACCAGTCTAAAGTTCAACATGACAATAATTTTCTCGGATTACGTTGCGAGGTCACTATTAACTTGTGTAGTTTATACTCTGGTGCATTGTCCGAGCAACGGGCCGCCCGTTTAAAGGTGTATTCGTTCCCGTACAATGCCAAATAAAACGCTTGCGTGATAAATGAAACGTACCGCGTAATAAGTTAAACCAGCTTACATTTTCTTTCATAAATGCGTGTATTTTTTGGTGGCAGTAATCCTAACAGTGTCGTTGGAGGCTTTAGTACTTAACCCCGTCTTTCGAAATTTTTTCACTACAGAAAATCCTGTCAATCATCTCCCGAACGCCGAAATGGCAGATACCGACATTAGTGATATGTAGGAACAGAAAGAAACAGTAAAATATCGCTCAACGATGCGTTTCTGTACAGGTAACGCAAAATAATTAGTGCCCTTTCTTGCAGCAGTTTACTGAAGGACATTGAAGCTATGAAGTATATCAAGTGATTTTCCTTTTAACGATGGTTTATCGGATTATCCGACATATGCCGCTTACATTAATCTGTTGTAGAATTGTGGCAAACGTTTTATACTCACTCTTTATGAAGTTTTTAAAGAAGTAAAATCTCCTCTATAAAATCAACATGCAGTCACAAACAGAGATTTTGTGAAACTCAATTCGTTCAGTTGGGCCACAAGAACTAGAGCACCTTAGACAGTCGCGCCTAGGTCGATACTGTGTTCCTTGACTTCTAGAAGACATTCGCACAGCCATTTAGTGAACAACGTACAAGCTTACTGAGTGTCGGATCAGGTGTGTGATTAGACTGAGGACGTCCTGGGAGGTACAGCACAACACGGGACAAAACCGACATTTATGAAAGCAATTTCTAGAGTGCTGCAAGGGAGAATTATAGAGCCATCACTGTTTACAACATCATTTCCATGAAGAAAATATTTGTAAACTCCTTAAATAAGCGCAGATTTGGAGCCCCATAGATAGTGTAGAATCTATACGAGTTGATCATGTGACCACGCACCCAGACGTAAATCATGTAAGTCGAATGGTATCTGTGTGCCATTACGTTGTATGGAATCAGCGCATTAAGATGGGTCGACGTGGAGGCGGCAAAATATGGCATAAAAGAATCAACGTATCGTAATTTCAAATTTTGAGCCACTAAGCGTGTCACCTACATCTACATCTACATCCATACTCCGCAAGCCACCTGACGGTGGGTGGCGGAGCGTACTTTGAGTACCTCTATCGGTTCACCCTTCTATTCCAGTCTCGTATTGTTCGTGGAAAGAAAGATTGTCGCTATGCCTCTGTGTGGGCTCTAATCTCCCTGATTTTATCCTCATGGTCTCTTCGCGAGATATACGTAGGGGGGAGGAATATACTGCTTGACTCCTCGGTGAAGGTATGTTCTCGAAACTTCAACAAAAGCCCGTACCGAGCTACTGAGCGTCTCTCCTGCAGAGTCTTCCACTGGAGTTTATCTATCATCTCCGTAACGCTTTCGCGATTACTAAATGATCCTGTAACGAAGCGCGCTGCTCTCCGTTGGATCTTTTCTATCTCTTCTATCAACCCTATCTGGTTCGAGTTCCCCCCTGGTGAGCAATATTCAAGCAGTGGGCGAACAAGTGTACTGTAACCTACTTCCTTTGTTATCAAATTGCATTTCCTTAGGGTTCTTCCAATGAATCTCAGTCTGGCATCTACTTTACCGACGATCAACTTTATATGATCATTGTTCAAATGTGTGTGAAATCTTATGGGACTTAACTGCTAAGGTCATCAGTCTCTAAGCTTACACACTACTTAACCTAAATTATCCTAAGGACAAACACACACACCCATGCCTGAGGAAGGACTCGAACCTTCGCCGGGACCAGCCGCACAGTCCATGACTGCAGCGCCTTAGACCGCTCGGCTAATCCCGCGCGGCATGTGATCATTCCATTTTAAATCACTCCTAATGCCTACTCCAAGATAGTTTATGGAATTAACTACTTCCATCTGCTGACCTGCTATATTGTAGCTAAGTGATAAAGTATCTTTCTTCCTATGTATTCGCAGCACATTACACTTGTCTACATTGAGATTCAGTCGCCATTCCCTGCACCATGCGTCAATTCGTTGCAGATCCTCCTGCATTTCAGTACAATTTTCGATTGTTACAACCTCTCGATATACCACAGCATCATCCGCAAAAAAGCATCCGTGAACTTCCGATGCTATCCACAAGGTCATTTATGTATATTGTGGATAGCAAAGGTCCTACGACACTCCCCTGCGGCACACCTGAAATCACTCTTACTTCGGAAGACTTATCTCCATTGAGAATGACATGCTGCGTTCTGTTACCTAGGAACTCGTCAATCCAATCACACAATTGGTCTGATAGTCCATATGCTGTTACTTAGTTCACTAAACGACTGTGGGGAACTGTATCGAACGCCTTGGGAAGTCATGAAACACGGCGTCTACGTGGGAAATCGTGTCTATTGCCCTCTGAGTCTCGTGGACGAATAGCGCGAGCTGAGTTTCACACGATCGTCTTTTTCGAAACCCATGCTGATTCCTACAGAGTAGATTTCTAGTTTCCAGAAGAGTCATTATACTCGAACATAATATGTGTTCCAAAATTCTACAATTGATCGACGTTAGAGATATAGATGTATAGTTCTGCACATCTGTTCGACGTCTCTTCTCGAAAACGGGGATGACCTGTGCCCTGCAATTAAAAGTTTAAAGACCAGTATATTAACCCATTTGTTATTCTGCACGTTAATATGTTGGCTGCATATCGGGTGTAAATGGGATTTCTAATATTATACCCCCCTACTCCATAATCCCCCTGTCCACACTTCTCAATGTCGCCGACGTCATTATGCGGTGGGTAAGATGAAGTGACAACAGCAAAAGAAAAAATCTACAGAAATAAAAATTTAACATTTCTATTATACGCATAAATGTGTAATAGATAACATGAAATCTCTACTTACTGGGCTGCGTCAGAACATTTCGATGTTATCCGGCAATATGAAGTTTTCCGAATGGAGCCTTTGCATGCTACCTGGATGAATGATTGTGACGTAGGCGAATCGCCAACGAAATTAGAGAATCTCGATTGTGGTCTTGAAACGATTGTTTGCATACAAATCGTATTCACGGTGCTCGTTGACAATAAACGAGCGGGTCTTTGTTAGTGACTGAGCATTGCCTGAATGCAGCGTGCCCATTCACGCAGACTTGGAACCTTTTGTTCTCCAACTGCGACGACGCTGCCGAGTTTAATGTGCGGCCATTAAGTATAACTACGCGTGATGAGAGCGATTAAAACATGCTGTTGTGTTTATGTTGTTGCTGACGTTGGAGAAATGGGAGTTGAGATAGCTTAAAAACAGGTGTCTTTACTTGGTGGATCGTGCCCAAAAGCAACAACAGAGCGTAAAGTTCTCTCCGTCAGAGTAATTAGAATCAGAAATGCCTTATTATCTCACCTGGGTGCGTGGGACACGGTGCGGATGCATGTGACTGGACACACGACACTGGCGCCCAGTTTAATTTTTATAAAATGTGTGGTCAAACCTCTGAAAGTCGGTCACGCAACCTCACGTGCTGTGCAGTAACATGCGAAACAGAGAGGTAAACCATGCACAGATCGAACCAGAGAGCTGTGTTTACGACCGTCGGTGAAGTTCACCAGCCAGCAAGAGTATGATCAACATGAGGTTTTCCTCCAGACTGGTTCCCCATCTCTGTCCCAGGTGCACAACTGATAAATGGTTACAATAATAAGATACATCTAATACAACAAGTTAAAACACGAATATGAACAACACGTGACTTGACCCGTTGCATAATTATAAAAGGACGGAGGATTAGAGCTTGTCATATAATCAGTGATCATGTCAACAAAGGTGGAACAAAATTTCGAAACAGTACGATATATTCTAAATATGTACTATCTGTAATAGATAGTTTTCTCCAACATATGTGGTAGTGTTCGAAGACAGTATATGTTCCAAAGTCCTACTGCAAATCGATGTCAGTGATACGGATCTGTAATTCATTAGATGACTTCTATGTATTTTCTTGTGTATTGATATGACCCGTGCAACTTTTCACTTTTTAGATACGGATCTTTGTCGAGCGAGCGGTTGTGTACGATTGCCAAAAGTGATGCTACTTCAACAGTATGCAGCGAAAGGAACCTAATTTGTGTGAATCAGTACCTTCATTGACTGATGTGAGTTTCCTCGTTAAGCCAATGGTATCCGTTTTTTAAAAAAAATTATGTTGGCAGCTGTTCATGATTTGAATTCTGAAATATTCACTGCGTCTGCTTTGGGGATGGAGTTTTGAGAGACAGTGTTTATTAAGTCCACTATAGGGGCGCTGTCATCGGTAACATTACCTTGGCTGTCTTGCAGTGATGGTATTGGATGTGTGTTGCTGCTGGCGTATTACACGTACGACTAGAATCCTCTTTAGATTTTCTGTCAGTTTTCGAGTCAGAAAATGGTCGCGGAAGCAACTGAAAGCATTTTGCATTGTTTTCTGTACCATGAGAGATTTGTTCCATTTCTCATTAACTGACGTGTTACGAAACTCTCAAATGCCATCAATAATATTTCTCTTAATTTAAGCCACATCTAGTCAGCACTCACATTATTAGTCCAGAACCAATTCCGACTGCCTGTCAGAAAAGCATCAAACTAATTCTTTTCTGTTTTTTAAAAGGATGTATTTTGGCTTTACATTTGTGGATTTGATGTAACTGCGTCAGTCTTGCTACAACGACCTTGTGCCCGCTAATCCCTATATCCACGAAGACGCTATTTACTTAAGATTGTTTGTTGCTGATAGGTCTAGTATGTTACCGGAACTATTTCCACTTTGAGTCGTCTATGAAACTAACTATTCTAAACAAATTTCGATGAAAGAATTTAGTACAATATTGAGTGACTTTTATGCCTAATACCAACTTCAAACACGTCTTTTCGCTAACGTATGGAGGGTTGATTGTTGTTACCGCTACCTATAATTGTAGGAGTCGTGTAAGTCTGCCTATTAGAAATGAGTCTTCAGTTTTCGTTCAAACTTTTAGCAACTCTAACGTCTGAGCTGGAGTTTCGGTAAAACGAAACCAATATGAATTCATTCCTGTTGTCGAATTTACCGTCCATCCATACTGTCTCACAGCAACTATTTAATTCGTTTCACTACAAGGTAAACTACTTCTAACAACA